>NC_064640.1:393027229-395427229 GCF_023864345.2 Schistocerca serialis cubense
GCTCTTTCAGACAGGGGTCATTTCCTGACTTGTTAAGTCACTGAAATAAGACCAGTGCATAAAAATGGAAAAACTACTGATGTACAAAATTATAGGCCTATTTCATTGACATCAGAACTTAGTAAGTTGTTGGAAAGGCTATTTCTTGATCAAATGGAATCATTTTTCTCTAAGAACAATATATTAAAAATTCTCAACACGGTTACAGGAAGGGCAAGTCTACAATAACAGCCGTAGCCACATTTATTCAAGCAGTATTGAATAAACTTGATGATGGAAACAAAGTTATTGGCACCTTTCTAGACCTATTTAAGGCTTTTGATACTGTAAATCACTCCATTCTTCTACATAAGTTAGAAACTTATGGGGTCAGAGGAGCGGCATTAGATTTGTTAAGATCGTACCTTGCTGACAGGAGACAGTGTGTTAAGTTGTATCGTCCAACGGGGGGCTTATACAAACAGTAAAATCATCTTATAAAATTCTTAACTGTGGAGTCCCTCAGGGCAGTATTATTGGGCCTTTTCTGTTCATTGTGTACATCAATGATATAATAATTCCAAAAAATGCAGACCTTGTGAATTATGCCGACGACACCTCCTTCATAAGCTGGGGCCTTACAAAACAGCTAGCAGTGCAAAATAATATGAAGAACACTAGCCTCATCACAGAATATATGACTAAAAATAAATTGGCATTAAAGAAGGAAAGGACAATTCTAATGGAGTTTATGCTAAATTACAAATCAAGACAAGTGGATACTGAGCCAGAGTTATCAATTGAAACAATTGATAAACATACATTCCAGGGTATTATAGTTGATGAACATCTTACATGGAAGGAGCACATCAGCTGCATGTGTAAAAAAATCTCGTGTAATACCTACCTGCTAAAATGCCTTTCTAGCATAATAGTGTCACCAGTCTTAAGACAAATCTACTTTGGTATTGTACACTCCCACCTACAATACGGTATTGAGATTTGGGCCGGGGCACCAACGGTATACATTGGATAGGGCTTTTAGAGCCCAGAAGAGAGCAATTAGGATAATAGTGAATATTAGTAAATGTCAATCCTGTAGAGAATACTTCATTAAGAATAATATACTAACAGTGTATTCATTATATGTTCTAAGGACTATACTTTTTGTAAAAGAAAATATGGAGCACAGTATAATAAATAGTTATATCCATAGTTATAATACAAGGAAGAAAGAGGATTACCACATAAAATTCTGAAATAAAAAAGCAACCGATCATAATCCATTTTCTGCTGGAAGATTTTTTTACAACAGACTGCCAAATACCATAAAAATGTTAAAAGGAAACATATTTAAAGTAAAATTAAAGTAGCTGTTAATTGCAAAATGTTTGTACTCCGTCAAGGATTTTTAATGTTGTATGTACTTTATTTCTACTACTAAACTATTATTATTGTTCATGTATGTACTGACTGACTATGTCCACGACTGTAAAAGTTGTTATGGACAAATAAACCATTATTATTATTAATAATATTGGGAGTATCATCCCTTTTTTTTTCATAAATGCCCAGATTTTGGTCATTTAAAACTGCTTTGGCAAAATTCCCAGGAAAATACACATTTATAAATGTCCTGCCCACTGGGCTTTTGCATGGCCCACATCAGTAGTACTGTAAGATGGAGACAAGCTGTCAGCAGCTCCATTATGCTCTGGGGAACATTCACATGGGCATCCATGGGCCCAGTGACGCTCATGCAAGGCACTTTAATGGCCAAGGAGTATCATACACTGCTTGCAGACCATGTACACCCCTTTACAATGATCATATTTCCCAATGGCAGTGGCTTTTTTCAACAAGATAATGCACCATGTCACAAGGCCAGGAGTGTGATGGAGTGGTTCAAGAAACACTGTGGCGAATTCCATTCGATGTGCTGGCCCCCCAAATCGCCAATTCTGGACCCAGTTGAATACACCTGGGATGTGATTGAACATGGTGGCAGAGGTCATTGCTCCCCTCAATGGAATTTACAGGAATTAAGTGACTTTTGTGTGCAGATGTGGTGCCAACTCCCTCCAGTGACCTACAAGGGCCTCATTATGTCCATGCCATGATGCGTTGCCACTGCTATCCATGCCAAAGGTGGACATACCGGCTGTTAGGTAGGTGGTCAAAATGTTCTGGCTGGTCAGTGTATGTAATTTAAATTGTTACCTGTCACAACATTTACTAACTGAGATGGTCCCCCCTTCATAGTATATGTGGCTACTCTGCTACCCCTTCATCATGTTAAATGGAGGACATGTTGCAGATGCTGTAAGAAACTGATGATAGTGATTCATTGGAGAAGATAGTTCTATCTAACTGGAGAATTTGCAGTTTGTTAAATTCTTCATTTGTGTGGCCATATTTCCCATAGATGCTTTACAATTCCTGAAGGTATTTTCATTCTGTCATTGCAACTACAAGGGAAGGCACATTTTTTCCCCACCAGATATGTTTTGCTTTATTGAGGTAAAGCACCATCACTGATCTGTAATTAAAGATATTTGTAATTTTATTTGTTTTTAAGATCAAAAATCAATTCATTGGCAGTACAGTGCTTTTTACTTATGGTGATTTCGGCTTGGGAAATTCCATTTGCTAGCACATCTTTATAGAGTTTTTCTTCATTAGACACTGATACTTGCAGTCTAACTTTTAGTTGTTCTACAGAAGTATGCATTTTTCACATTTTACACAGCACACTTTTTTGCACACCACTTTTTCTGTTTACTTTTATACTTCTGAGTACATATTGTGGTTTGTGTTTTGTAGTGTTGCCTACGTAACATCGCCATTAGTATGTCTTTGACCTGTGCTCGTGGTCATAGGTGTATAGTAGTTTGACAGAGTGTGAGTTGGAAGAGAAGGTGAGGAGCAAGAAGTGAAATGAAATTTTTTTATGAGATGTTGGGAAAATTCTAATTTTGCCATATAAAAATGTTATAAATCTGAGGTGGTAGTTTGCCAATAGTAATAGATAGTTACTACATATTAAGGGAACCTGGACATCATGAGGACCCAAAAGATGAAATTTTTTTTATTTAATAAATTTCTGTAATTCTTCCTGATTGAAAAAAAATATATACCTTGCGAACAGTACCTCCTCATTTTCGTGTTTAGGAGCCTTTCTAAAGTAGATGCAGCACATGAACACCTATCTTTCACAGTGCTGTGAAACACACAACATTGCCTACAATGTCTTGTATTTAATTTTGGCGCTGCTATTTCCATAGCAACTCATTTTTGTAATATCCTTGAAAGACGTATCAACTGTAGTATGAGCAGGGATTTATTGCAGCCCTTCATGTTGTAAACTTGTTGTTCTGACTGTGTATTTGAACCGTTTTATATCATAAAATGCCAGAATTGAAGAAGTATAATTGCAGTTGTAAATTTTATTCTAAGCAATGCAAGCATGTTGTTGGAAATTGTAAAAATGAAGAAATCGTTACGCCGCAGCGAAGTGAGATTACAGCTGAAAGTTTGTCAGACAGTGCTTCAAAATGCAATTTGAAACATCTTATTGAAAATGAACAAGATGTTGGTGTTGTAAATAGGGAAAAAAATGCTTAAATTTTAATTAGTAAGTGTAAGCTTTCAGAATTGCTTTTGCCTGTTGCTAAATGTAAACACTGTAATAGTGCAAAATCCTTTATGTTTAGTGAGGACATAAGCAAGAGAAGAGGCCTATCCAGCAAAATTTTAGTTGAATGTCAAGTGTGTAAAGTAACGAAATGTACAATGACATCTCCTGTAACGTGCACAAAATATAGTGAAGTGAATATTTGCCTTGTTTATGCCACGAGTTGTATTGGGAAGGGAAGAAAAGCAGCCCAGATGTTCTCTGCCAAGATGGATCTCCCACTGCTACCTGTCAAGCTTGAACAATATTATGAACATTTGCATGATGCCGCAACAGAAGTCAGTGAAACGAGCATCCGTAGGTCAGCGAAAGAAACTGTGAATCTACTGATGTTGTTGCTGCATTGGATGGTTCGTGCCAGAAGAGAGGCCACACGTTGCTGAATGGAATTGCCACAGTTACCCCTGTAGGTACAGGCAAGGTGCTGAATTATGAATGTCTGACAAAGCACTGCCAAGGTCATGCCAAATAAGGTATATGAACACAAATGTGACAAAAACTGACAAGGTTTCAGTGGTGGTCTTGAAAGCAAGGGGGCAGTCTTTTTTTTTTTTTTCTTTTTAAAAAAAATCCTTAGGCATGGTGTGTGATACACTCACTACCTTGATGCTGGTGACTAAAGGCTTCAGTAGGGCTGTGGCCATTAAACCATATGGTGAAACTGAAAAAAAGGAGTGTACAGGACATGTGCAGAAGAGAATGGGGGCAAGACATAGGAAACTGCAAGAACATAACAGAAAAAAAACCTCTGTCATGGTAAAGCAATTGATGGACATGGTATACACACCAAATCAAAAATAGGAAACCTCACAGAATATTGCAGTCTAGCTATCAGGAGAAACAGTGAAAATGTCAGTGAGATGAGAAAAGCAATTTGGGCAACTCTGTTTTGTTGAATATCCACTGGTGAGTGAGCATCCATGGCATGCCCTCTACTCAAAATGAAAAATTTCATGGTGCAAGTAGAACAGGTGTGGAGCAAATGGGGTAAACATACACATGCACACCCTACGACAGAAACTGTTGGGATAGAACTAAAGCCATTATAGAGATCTTTCAGATTGCAAACTTCTAAAAAAATGTTTACGTGGCAGAACCCAGAGTCTGAATGAAAGCTTCAATATTTGCATTTGCAAATGCTTGCCAGAAACTGCTTTTCACATTGGTGTGATGGCTGCCATAATATGTTTTAATGATAGAGTAACAAGCAGATTAAAAATCTGAGCAGACTAGGCATCAAAGCTGGGGGCAACATGAAAATTGGGCTGCTACAAGTGGACAGGCAACATGTCGCTGAATCCGAAAAAGCTACTGTAAGCATGGTGAAGGATGCCAGAATAACAAATAAAAGAAAGAAAACTAAAGAAGATGAAGAGGACAGTCAGAATCAAAAAGATCATGGAGCTGGAATGTTTTGATATGGTTTCATTGAGCAGAAAATGACATGCAAATCTTTAGTTTCAATTTTGTGTAACCAGCGTTTTTGCATACTTAGTTATCATTATCTCAACCAATATTAAAGCTACAAAAACAAGATTTTGCATGAATAATATTGTAGTGCTTGTCTACACAGTGAGCTACATTATTCGACAAATACTAAATATTTTAAGGAGGAAATTATTAGGAGAAAAAAAATTGACTTCTAAAAAATTTTTTTTGAATACACAAAACAGCAAATTGATAGATATTGCTGGTTTACTCTTTCAAAAAATTAATAATTAAAGGATAAAATTTGTTTTGTCCTTTTATTTTTAATAGTTTGGAAGTACGGTGCACCTAAAATAAAAATTACACGTAATTCAGTAGTAAGCTGAAAACTAATATTCACTTCAGTATGTATTCCACAGTTTTTATTTTTTTATTTATTTTTTTCCCCACATAGAAGTCGCTTTGTACTAATTATATGTTTAATGTCTCATTCCAATATCTGTTAAAGTTTTTGAGTTATTAAATTTCAAAAAACTATTAAAAACTACAGGCCATGATTTCTAGGTGCCCTTGAAATTGCATTTTACTTCTAATCTCCTCCAGGAAAGACATGCACCCAGTAGAACAGTTCATGGTGGAGAGATCTGCATGGTATACATTCACAGTAAAGGAATTTCTAAGGAAACAAAGACTACTTGATAGTATGTGTAAAACAAAATATGGGCTACAGATAGAGATGTTCTGAATGAAATGTGTTTGGCAGCCAAGTGAGCAATGTGTGAAGCTTTCAGTGACTACTGTGAATGATCTTAAAATGAGTGTTCATTTACACTGTAGTGAACTTCGATGTCACATCAAAAGTTGCACTTAAAAAAATACTGAATCTAGCATAAAACATAAAATTTGGAGAAACTTCAGTTTTTTAAAAAAATACAGCAAATTCAGCAAAAACAGTGACCTTTTCAAAAAAATGTTGAATTTGGCAGAAGTATCGAATATGGCAAAAAAACTCCAAATTTTACAAAAAAAATATCACCAAATTTGGCAAAATTGACACTAAATTTAGCAAAAACTTGCACTGAATTTGCTAAAAACTCTAAATTTGACAAAAAGAACACTGACTTTGGCAGGAAATAACACCGAATTTTACCATTAACTCTTTTTTTTTTTTCCTGGATGACCACTGGGGAATCTGGATGTGCACAGGAATATGTTAACTCTTGCAGTGCTCACACATGTAATATGTAAAGACATATAATAGACTGCCTATGATGTGATAGTGGAGTGTACCTGGCAAACACTGCAGGGTGGTTTCTGTACCTCAGACACTAGCCATCTTGGCTCCATTTCTGGCACTAGTGGTGATAACAACGGAAAGGTGTACTGAAGAACTCTGAATAACCTCGTGGTTTTTCTGTTAATGTTTGAAGTTCCGTTGTCAACACAGCTATTCAGAACTGGATTTGCCAACCCTCTACCCTTATGTGAACTACATCTAATGTAGTGTTTTCAGAAATAAAAGAATAATTGGCCTGTAAAAGGAAACCAATTTGTATGTAGTACAGGATGCACATGCAACCGAAATACTTCACCCAGCATCAGAAGTTCGGGTTGATTGCTGAGCAATGGCCCTGTATGAGACGGGAAATGCACACTTGCTAGTGTACCAGCTGCTCTCTTAAAAACTTATGGTGAACCCCCTGTTCAAGAATGGGTATTTTTATGCTACTAGTCGAGCATGTTAGTATTGAGTCCTCCAGTATTTAAATAACCATTCCTGAAGAGGAGAAATTTGGTGCTATTAACTCCAGTGCAATATGTGCGAGAATCAGTATCGCAGACATTCAGGCAATCTGAATTTCATTCAAAATACTCCAAGGGAATAAAGATGCAAACTCCCATTAAAAGAAAAACACTCATCTCATTGTTAACATTTTAACCAAAATATTTAGTTTTTTCTAGTTGCAAAGCTTTTGTAATAGTCATATATGTGATGTAATTTTTCCCCAAGTATTCTCATGGAAGAATTAAAGTGTACTGTCGTTCTGTTGTTTTACAGGCTCTCACTCCGCCAACTAACGACTTTCAGATTGGAATGAAACTAGAAGCTTTGGACCCAAGGAACTTGACTTCTACATGTATTGCTTCTGTTGTTGGTATTCTTGGACCACGTTTGCGCCTAAGACTGGATGGAAGTGACAACAAGAATGACTTTTGGCGTTTGGTGGATTCAAATGAAATACACCCAATTGGACATTGTGAGAAACATGGTGGAATGTTACAGCCGCCACTAGGTGAAGAAAACTATTCTGAATCATGAGTAGAATATAAATCTCTGAGAAGACAGAATAACAGAAAAAACACCTAAATTTTTGTAGATTAGAGATTGTCGCTAGAGAGGTGCAAATTCTGCCTCAAAATATGAAAACACAAAATTGTTTAATAGAAGCTGTTTCATAGCATATTGTATCTGGATGAGCTATTTATCAGAGATAATTTGAAATAGCTTTATTTTCTGCCTACAGTATCAAAAATTTAAGAAGTTACTGGCATTGTACATCTTCTGGCGAAGCTCAGTTTGGAAAGATAATGTGCGCAACCACCTACTTGCAAAATAATGTTTACGAATGTAATGATGTATCAGTGCGCTCAATGATCTGGTGCCATACCAATTGTGGACTGTTGAATGGTCTGTTTAAGACACGTGGTGCGTGATGCAATGTAGTACTCGGCCAGGGACCTAGCAGTTTATAAGGAAAAAATTTGTACATTTGTTTACTTTGAACTGTAGTTGCATTGAATACTGCTAGAGGTCAGGCCTGAACTACATCATTAACAATACTCTGCTAACTTTAACAAGCAGTTGTGTGGTAGCTGTCCCTGAATGCTTGTGTCGTGTGTTGCTCGTTTTTTTCTTTTCTTATTTTGAAATAAGTGAAGTGACTAATCCTGGTCATCACAGATTTCAATTATGACCCTTACAGCACCAGAAGAGATCGGTAATCCCTGTTAAATGTGTCAGTTTTGCTGTAGGCTGCTGCCAGCGAAATGGAAGTGGGATTTGTTTCCCCACACCACTCCTTTCCCTGTGGTTCTCAAAACTCTAATCTGCTTATGGTCATGGCCAGTAGTGCCTGCTCTCTGTGCTATAGTGATTGGAAAACAAAATCTATAACATTTTTCAATGGTGCCGAAATTCTTCCCCTTATGTTAAAATCAAGTTGCTTTGCGTTCGATTCTACTTCTATGCTAAGTGCCTTGTCAGTTCTATCTGTAGCGTAGTTGAGCATCAGTCGTTAGACTGTAAATGCCCATGAAAAGTTGAAATAAATAGTATGCAAATTTTTTAATCTTCAAATTGGGCAGGAACAGTCGAACAGTGTCCAGAAACACCTTAATATTGTAGACGCATTCAGTTAAATGGTGGGAAAATGCTGCTGCTTTTCAACAGAACAATCATTTTTGAAAGCTTAAACACAACCAAACAAAGGAAAGTATCATTTCGGAAGAGAAAGGTATTTAAGTTTTTGCGAAATCAAACATTTCAGTCAAAAAGTTCCCAATCGGCACTTTTTGTAACAGTCATTTTCAAAGATCTAATAATTTGTCTGTCTTCACTCATGTAGTGCGACAACCTTCTAAATTTGTGTGTCTAATCATTTAAAACGAAAGAAAATAGGTGCGAATTTTGTCAAAAATAGAAATGAATACATTGCAAAAAATAGATGAAAATAATGCCAAAAATAGATGCTCCATTTTCCGGCCCCTATATATCACAGATAAGTATGTACAATTTCCAAGTTTTCTCAGGGATTAAATATAAGCGTGTGGACTATGGGAATAATGACTGCTTAACTGCTTTTGTCCATACTGTAATTAGTGTAATTTTGTAATCATGGTCACTACAGGAGTGGTACATAGGGTGGCTGTAGTCTATTTCTAGATTCCTCAGTTGAAACTAGTTCTTGAAACTTTTAACTACTCTTTCATGGGTGTTACAGAGTAAGTCAAGTTAGGGTTTTTAGAATTTCCATAACCCCCTCCCACAAGTCAAACAAACCTGTGACCATTGGTACTTCCTTTCTTCTTCAACATTTAATATCTTCTGTTAGTCTTAAGGGGCATGGTTCCCACACACTTCAGCAGTACTCTAGGGAATGTTGCATTGGTTTTTTAACAATATTCTTTTTAGACATACTGCACATTCCCCAGTATCCTACCAATGAATTGAAGCCTGCCAGTGTTGGGTATAAAACAGATTTATGTACAACTTCTTATTTTTTCACAGAAAGTAACTCTTCCTGTTGAAGCTGGAGCCATTTGTTACCCACACCACTTGTTAAGAAGCCCTAGCATGAATCTGTAGGCAGGCACACTGACACAGTACATACAATGGATGTTCAGTGGAATTCACACCAAATGAAAACAAGCACCACAGAAAGAAAATACATGAATTGTTTGTGATCACTGTTACACAAGAACAAAACCTATTTAAAGTAACATAACATTTCCCCATCTTACTAGTTTTTTCCCCATTTTACAAACAACTTTGTAATAAATTATAAACTTCTTGATAGATGATTTACAGAAAATTTAAAAATCATTGTTTAGACCAGTCACTATCTAGTATCATTGACTAAGATCAACAACAAGTGAGTCTTATAATCACTGAGTGTACAGTTTGGCATTAATTGCACAGAACAAATGAAAGAAACATTGTAGGACAAAATTTCAAGGATGACAACAATTCAAAAAGGGGAACTGTAACATAACATTGATTGTTTCACAGTATGATACTCTGTTTTGAAATGAGAGAGAGAACTGCAATCATTCCAGTAACCTCTAAGTGAAATAGTTGAGAGGTGGTACCTTTCTTGCATAAAGGTGCATCCAGCAAACCCTCCAACTAAAACATGTGAAAATGCTCACTAATTACACTTCCCTATTGGTACTTCACAATACTGAATTTCAGCAAAGATCTAATGGGGTAGTACATCAAAGAACTAAAGGTTGATTGCGAAGAACAAGGTGCAATATAAGTGAGAAAAATCATATGGTAAACTGGAGAAAACATGATTATTTTAAGCATAACACAATTATCAAACCATAGCAAGGCTAGTTTTGTGTGAATGGATGTTTCAAAAGCCAGGTGCATGAATGTTTCACCATCTCTTGCAAATTCAGGCAATATCTTAATTTAGCGAATCATACAAACACTATCTTTATCCCCACAACTGTGTGTGAAGTGTCAGGTAAACAAGTCAAATTTCATTGAGTAAAAATAAATACAGAAGATACAGATCACAAAATAAATGCACATGCCAAGGCTATGGCTTGTAAGGCTGTTGTAGCCATGAGTGCACCTGAAAAGACCAACTTTTTGAAATGCCAGAAGCCTTCATCAGGCTATTTACTAACATAAGCTAAAGCGATCATTAGTTTCAGCCTGCCAAGTCCTCTCTGCAGAACATCAATGTGTCCCAAAGTGTGAAGATATCCCTGAAAGAAGGCAAATCAAAACCATTAAATAGATGTAGATGTATTGAATTATGATGCATTATTTCTGAATGTCTCATCAAATTGTGATCCTTCACTAAAGTGAGTGGACTTTGTGGTGGTGGTGGTGGTGGTGGTAGTTTTATTTACTCTTAGATTTCTTTTACAAGGATATTGATCATGGCTTGGTATTACAATCTTAGAACAGTAAAAATTAAGTGATTCACATATACAGGTAGTCTGTCATGGCCTTATAGCAGGAACAATCCCAGTATTTGCCTGAAATAATTTAGAGCAACTACGGGGAACCAAAAACAAGATAGCTGGATGAAGATTGGAACGTCCACCCTCCTGAATACAAGGCCACTCTGTTAAAAACAGTGGTGTCTCATTTGTTTTACCGCTACTGTACAATACTGTTTTACAAATAAGTTATTTAATAGTGATAAAAGACTAATGCTACTCTATTCATTCATTCCTCACTCCCAGCCACTGCACATGCTACATGCACTATACATTCATTGTTTCACAACACTGCACACACACACTATCAGCTGACATCAGGACCATTCTGTGCATTGCAGTTTTGCAGTTGAATCCCTGCAGTGAACTGTAGAGCTCAGATAGAGGCTAAGGTATTAGTACTATACATTGCATAACTTTGGGAGTAAATTTTTCCAGAAAAGGGAAGGAAAAGAAGGAAAAAGTGTAATGCAAAGTGTTATTGGAATGTTAGATGTTTTATTATCTTTATTATCATTTGTGTTATATTTTTTGCCAAACCCTTATACTTCACTATTTAACTAATCCTTCAGTTTATAGAATGTTTGGGTTAACAGTCACCTTTTACCTGCCATTTTAAATAAATATGTTTTAGGAATTTATTTGAGCGCATTTAGTGATTTATTGTACAGTTTTATTCCTTGGTAGGAAATGCTATTTTGAGTTTTATGTTTATTCTTTCTTACTAAATAAAGTTCAGTCTAGATCTTGCTCTATGGTCATAGACAGAGCTGTTTGTGCAGTAATTGACAATGTTATCATTGATGTGTACAACTGTTTGGTAAGTGTATTCACACGGTGCAGTTAAAGCCCCATTGTTTCAAACAGATCTTTACAGCGTGCTCGACCACTATTTTTTGTTATTGTCCTTAAGGCCCTTTTCTGCAGTTTGGAAATTGTGTTCACATTTTGTGCATTTGATTCCCAGAAAAGAATGCCATAGCTCAGAATTGGGTGTACCTATGAATGGTGTGTAACTAAAAAACCCTGGCTGCTACACACTAATGACAGGCCTCCAAAAGGCATAAAATACTGATGATGTACTGTTTGCAAGTATCTTAGTGTGTTCACACCACTTCAACTGAGAATCAACATTCATTCCTAGAAATTCTGCATTTGTTACACTATCCATAGAGGTACCATCTACATTTAATTTAATAGTCTAATTTTCCCTCTTCAAACTGAAATTCATGGCATTGTTTTCTTTACGTTCAGTGTCACCTTATTACTTATTGACAAATTGTAAACTTCCTTGAGGCCATCATTTTCTTTCTCTGCGAGGAATTCTCTTGTGTTCTCAGTGAATATAATGTTGCTGTCATCAGCAAAGAGAATTCTTTCCCCATGATTAACACGAATGGGAAAGTGATTGATATCCACTGAAGAGCCAAAGAAACTGGTACACCTGCCTAAAATCATACAGGGCCCCTGTGAGCACACAGAAGTGTCGCAACACAATGTGGTATGGACTCAACTAATGTCTGAAGTAGCGCTGGAGGGAATTGACACCATGAATACTGCAGGGCAGACCATAAATCTGTAATAGCAGGAGGAGGTGAAGATCTCTTCTAAACAGCACATTGCAAGGAATCCCAGATATGCTCAATAATGCTCATGTCTGGGAAGTTTGGTGATCAGAAGCAGCATTTAAACTCAGGAGAGTGTTCCTGGAGCCACTCTGTAGCAATTCTGGACATGTGGGGTGATGCATTGTCCTGCTGGAATTGTCCAAGTCTGTCGAAATGCACAACAGACGTGAATGGATGCAGGTAATCAGACAGGGCACTTACATACATGTTACCTGTCAGAATCATATCTAGATGTATCAGGGGTCCCATATCATTTCAGCTACACACCATTACAGAGCCTTCACCAGCATGAACAGTCCCCTGCTGACATGCAGGGTCCATGCATTTGTGACGTTGTCTCCATACCCGTAGACACCCATCTGCTTGACTCAATTTGAAACGAGACTCATCCAACTGGGTAACATGTTTTCAGTCATCAACAGCCTGATGTGACAGGCCCAGACAAGGTGTAAAACTTTGTGTCGTACAGTCACCAAGGGTACACGAGTGGACGTTCTGCTCTGAAAGCCCATATAGATGATATTTCATTGAATGGTTCGCACACTGACACTTGTTGATGGCCTAGCATTGAAATCTGCAGCAATTTGCAGAAGGATTGCACTTTTGCCACACTGACCAATTCTCGTCAGTCGTCGTTGGTCCTGTTCTGGCAGGATCTTTTTCCAGCCACAGAAATGTTGGGGATTTGATATTTTGCTGGATTCCTGATATTCATGGTACACTCCTGAAATGGTCGTACGGGAAAGTCCCCACTTCATCGTTACCTCGGATATGCTGTGTCCCATTGCTCATGCACTGATTATAACACAACATTCAAACTCACTTAAATCTTGATAACCTGCCATTGTAGCAGCAGTCACTGATCTAACAACTGTGCCAGACACTTTTTGTCTTATATAGGCATTACCGACTGCAGTGCTGTATTCTGCCTGTGTACGTATCTCTGTATTTGAATAAGCATGCCTATACCAGTTTCTTTGGCACTTCAGTGTATATCAGGAACAGTATAGGTCCTGGAATGCTACCCTGAGGAAGTCCTATATTAATGTATTTTGGCTCTGATAAGTGTTTTAGTGAAACTTAAGACTTATTTGAGGTATGTATTATCTCTGCTCTTTATACCTTTCTGCCTACGTATGATTGGAACCAGGCATTAGCTACCCCTCTTATTCCTAATGCTTATAGCTTATTCAGTAGAATCTTATGGTCATTAGTATCAAAACCCGTGTAAAGATGTAAAAATATCCCTGTGAGACACTCATCTTTGTCAAGAGCATCAAGTACCACTTATGTCAATTCTGCCGTGGCTGATTCTGTACTTCTACCACTTCAGAAACCAAACTGTGATTCACTGAAGAGGTTATATTTATTCAAGTAACTCATAATTACTCTTTTGTAATTGACTCTATTAGTTTTGAGAATGGTGGCAGCTTTAAAATGGGTTAGTAATTTTCATAACCTTCTGCAGTACCTTTCTTTAGCAGAGGTACAACTCTTGCTTGTTTTAAATAGTCAGGAAATTTCTATGATGTGAAGGGTAGTTTATTACGTTAAGGTAGCTTGTATACTCAGTGTATTGTTTCAATACAAACATTAGTACTTCATCTAAGCATACTGATTTTTTTTATTTTTAAGCTTTTGTACAATTTTACTGACGTAATGCACTGTGGGTGGTAGCAACATTGTTGCACTTAGTGCGTAAGTGTTTACTGGCGTAATGCTTGTTTTTTGGGTTTATTGCTGTAACTTTGCTGCAATACTTGAAAAATACTGATTCACATAGTTTGCTAGGTGGTGTGGATGATTTATTACTTTATACCCCTCCCTTATCAGTATGTTTTTGTGCCTTTATGTCTCTGCCTGTTCTGTTTTTTATGACATCCCAGTCTGCTTTGCTTCTGTTCTTTGCATTGTATATTACATTGTCATGACTTTTTTTTTTTTTGCAGCAATCAGCACCTTTGTATCAATATTTTTGTACCAATGATAGAAATTCAATAAATGTGACCCATTATGACTCTTTTTCGTGGAACTGAGAGGTAGGACTTCTTAACAACTGCTGCTAACAATTTGGTTTTGTGAGACATTGATACTGAAGTCAGATTTAAATAATGTTGAGAATTTAAAGAACTTAAAAAAAAAAATAGCTCTGAGCACTATGGGACTCAACATCTTAGGTCATAAGTCCCCTAAAGAACTTCACATTTACATCGCTTTCTCTATACACTTCATCCCAGCTTCGCTAGTTCTCTTGAAAAATCTTGTACTTTGATGTCTTATAAATATCTTTTGTACACATGCAGTTTAGGGAATGTTTCCCTTGCCAATTTTATTGTTATTATTTGGCAGAAATGGCCTGATAGTCCAAGTTCTTTTACTGCTACAGCACACTTTCCCCTGTCCATATTTGTGGCTCCATGGTAAATTACAAATGCAGTCATTGTAGTAACCCTTGTTGCACTGGTGACAGTGACATGCCAGAACTCTGGAGGTTATTTATGAGGGTGCTATTAGTCTCATTTATATTTGTTTTTATGTCTCGAAACGAAATTTTTGTTGAGTTTTTTACTTGAAATTTTATCTAGAACTTTTGTCAATTTATTGTAAAATATGTCCACACTACCATTGGGAGTCTCCACAAACACACACACACACACACACACACACACACACACACACACACACACACACACACACAAATACAAATGATTAATTTTTCGGTGTTATCAATCCGTGTTAACTCAGTAGCTGATATTTCAAAGTGTTTGTCATCACTTACATCTTAAGGTCATGTCTGGATTTGAACTGTGTTCATTTCCTGGTATAAATGCATGATCCTCTGCCCTTTGAAGTAGTTGTGCAGTAAGAGTCTGTCCTTTTACAATGCGATAATACTACATGTTGAATTTTTGTGTGTGTACTCCAATGCTCAGTGGAACAAACAACTGTGCAGTTCAAAGACTGGAGCTCAACTTCAAGCTGTTATATTTTATTTTTTATTGATTGCACGTTTTAATAAAAGAATATTAGTCTGTGAAATGTCTCGTGTTGCTTTTCACAATGCTTTCTTTACTTTATGACTTATAGTATGTATGTTATTTGGTGTGTTAGAGTTTGTCTTGAGAATGATTGTTTCAGAATTTTTTAAATTGCTAGAAGAACTCTTTAGGCAGGGGAACCTGTTTGTCTGAATTTATCATAAAAAGGGCCTACTTCTCCCACTCGTGACAATAGGTAGTTAGGTATTTGACCGTGCATGACCTAAGATCCATCCCCCCTGTACTGTCATGAATCAGCTGTACCAATCTTCCCTTATCAGTCCTGTTTAGGTGAGGATCATACCTAGTGAAACCCCATCTATTGATGGGCGTGACTGGCTCCAGAGCAACAATCGTGGAGCAAGCTGCCATGAGAGCCATATCTAACCCCACATTCAATCTGCATCACCGCTCCATGAAGGTGGGGTTGATCATGATGCTAGAAAACCTCAACAAAGTGTACAGGGGTGCTGTGCTGCAAATTAGGGAAGCTATCTTGTCCCTCCCCACCCCCTATCACTTCATGGTCCTCTTGTGAAAAATCCATGTATAAAGACCCTAAGTCCTCTATCTCTTGATTTGGACCTGCATTTGGTTTGAAAATGATGATGGCCTGGTATGATGCCCCTAAAGTTTCCTGTGGCTGTCGGCCTACACTATGGCCATGCTTCCACCTGGCAGCAGCAGTTCTTCTTCCTAACACTTTGCACATACCTAGGCTTCCTGACTTCCGTTGAGGTGTGCTACACATTTTCAGCTCCTAGCTCTGCCTAAGGCTCTTCTCTGCTTATCTCTGGCAATGGTAGATACTTGATTTTAGTGTTGATAATAAAACTGAGATTGTGTTCTCCTTCTCCCTATCTCTTCCAACCAACATCCAGTTCCCACCCAGCCTCTTCCCCTTCACTGCCCTTGATCCTGGTCAATTCCTTCCTTGTGTCATCCTGCTTTACCTGGAGGTCTGCCTAAAGGAACCGACAAGTCCCTACAGAACTAACTTTCTGACTTCTGCAGGCTCCTCGACATGGTGAAAGATAATTACACAGAAAAGGAATAGTGTGACTAATAACATGGGTTCCAAACAAATTCGGAGACACTGAAGATTTTAATGACTTACTAACATTATGAATACATTTATTCTAAGCACTTAATACCCACAAGAATGACAAGGCATCATGTGCGTAGAGGTAACTGTTTAGTTGCTGTGTATATGACTGACTCATCACAGCACATCTGCCCTTCTTGTAACAAATGTTCAAGCAATGCTGTAGCTTTGCACATTCTATGTGGGATAAAATTTGATTTCTTTCTTTTCCTACCCTTGGAAACAACTGATAGAGCACCTGTTAGTAATATCATTTCTCAGCTCCCCCAACATGTCTCACATAATGGCTTCAGATTATCAGAGGAGCAATGGGTCTGAACCCATATGATACACACACTTCAGCACCACAGTGAACTCATCTGTTGCCATTGACCGCTTGTTTTGCTGTCTTATTGAGCGAGGTGGAATAGTAATTTAGATCGTGTAGTTTCATTTGGGAGGACATCCAGTCATCCAGATTTAGGTTTTCCATGTTTTCCATAAATACTGAATGTCAGGATGGCTTCTTAGAAAAGAATATGGTTAATTTGAGTTAGAAACTGAAAGGTAGATGGAACTTGTGCAAATAAGAGCAGAATCTAAAGTTAAAAATCAGAAGAGACTAGTCTAAATATTAGGTGGGAAATATTTAAACTCATTTTAAATTTAAAAAAAAAATACATTGCAGTACTGTGTAAGTGAATGAAGTGTTTCACGCAGTATGCTTAAGTTAAAAAATGCTCTTGCTAAACGTAACTAAATTGACTATTGGCAAAAATTTAGTTAAAGATTAAAATGTCATTTACTTACTTTAGACTGTGGTACTTGTCTTCTTATTTTGAAACAAATAAAATGACTTCGTCTTGTACAGGATGTTGAATTGTAGTCTTCTGTCCTCCTCCTCCTTGCTCCCCTGTGCTTGCAAATGCTGTTTACAGGGAATAAGTTCTTGAGGTATGCTCAAGGGGCAGTTTCTCTACATGGTGTTGCATATCAGTTTTAACAGTGCCCAAAAGGAAGCACAGTTGGAATGTTAAATTATCAATATACCATAAAGGGATTGTGGGGTCACTGTTGATATTATTAAGGTGTTTTTTTTTTTGTTTTTTTTTTTTGGGGGGGGGGGGGGGGTTACTATTGGCTGGAAAGTGTGTGTGGATATCATCATCATCAATAACTTGTGTGTGATGTGGCATGGAGTAAAGGATGAAAAATTATAGGGGAATGTATTGTACATTTCATGACCAATATTGATTTCTGCTGTTAGTAACCTGTATGGGAATATTACTATGCATGAAACAGAAATAATAGTAAAAATAAAATAACTCGTGACAATTAATGAAGCTTATATTGTTATCCAGATCATTCATATAATTTTTGTCTTCATGTATTATGTCTTAACTATTTATTTGCAGGTTTCCGGATGAATGCTTCATCCTGGCCAATGTTCCTTCTAAAAACCCTCAATGGTGCAGAAATGGCACCAGCAAAGATCTTCAAGAAGGAACCCCCAACACCAAGAAGCAATCAGTTTCAGATTGGAATGAAACTGGAAGCAGTTGACAAAAAGAATCCCCAACTCATTTGTGCAGCTACAATTGGTGAGTTGTATATGCAGAGAGAGAATGAATTTATATTTGTTTGGAGGGATAGTAGTTCAGTTTTCTACATTGTGAAGTGTGGCATCTTAACCACTCTGTTTTGAAACTTAATTGCTCTCTGTCACTTGCTTCTTGTATATTTATTTCATGCATGAGGGTATGTATCTTAGCCTTATTCGTTAGTATTAGAATCCCTCTATCAAGTTACCTTCTTGCTATTTAGCTTATCCCAGTATACTTGGTGCCAAATTTGAACTTCTGCGTTGCAATTATTAAACATTACATTGCATTTGAGGATTATATGGGAAATGTAACTGCAATGGGTTCCTGCAGTTTCTTCTGTTAGCAGTGTACTTCTTAATTGCCACCTATTCGAATAATCCTTTGTTTTTAACAGTTCACTTTGCCCGTGGTCCTACCAGTGCTGTCAGGCTGACTGCACATATAGCTGCTGACGTGTTGGTTCTTTTACACCTTGTCCCATTAAGCTACAAAAGCATTTTTTTCTGTCAGATGCTAATGAATGTAGAGAAAGTCTTTCCAACACATAATATCACATTTCTGTGAGGTAACAGTTTAGTATTGCTCAATTTCTATCATGTGTAATGAGAAGTAAGTATACACAGTACTGAATAATTTGAGGAAAAAAAAAACAAGGAATCTAAACATCTTTCCAATAAATGTTAGATTGGTACTTAAAAAAAGTGATAGTATGGGATAGAAAATCCCAGTATTGTCGTGAAACAGTTATTTCGTATGCCACTATAATCAACAGTAGCAGCAGATGGAAAAGTAAAATGAAATGCTGTAAAAGTTTGAAAGGACCACCACTTCAGTTTGAATCTGTCAGAAATAGTGTAGTGTGTAACTGTAATACTCTAAGGAAAGATTAGAAATCCTGTGATATTGTAGATGTAAGTAAGATGTACTACGATGATTATCATGTCAAAAGGCAGCCCATTTTGAACTATTCTGCGCATCTCCCAATGCTAACCACCGGCAGCCATCTCTGCCACTGGATGACGATAAATTCTCTCCTCCACACTGCTTGCAAAAACTTTACAATAATTAATTAATTATTCTCACAGCCAAAAGCTTCTCGAAGGAACTGCCAAATTGCAATATTATTTTGTACATGCATGGTTATGTGAATTATTAATGTGTGATCACTGATGTCAGGAATGGTAACCAGAGAACATTAATTATGCAACCACATGATGTTTTGATCGTGATACATTAATGAAAGGCATGAGAAGTGTATCAGATAGCAGTGCAGTTAGAGAACATAGATAAGTCTGATACTTGTGTAACACTGAAATGTTAGTGTACCAAATTCAAATGGGTTGCATTGTGGTTTTGTACATGGCCTCATACATTGTTCAGGCTACATGTTGTTCACTTGACAGATGACTAGGCACTTAAAATAATTTTGAATAACCAAGATAACACTGTGCAGTCATTGAACATCTGTTTTCACCCACAACTCCCCTCCCTGTCACCCTCACCTTAGTGAAGCTGCAGGGCTGGTTGTAGTTGGCAGGACAATTCAGCTGAGAGAGAGAGAGAGAGAGAGAGAGAGAGAGAGAGAGAGAGAGCGAGCTTGAGATTGAGATTGAGATTGAGATTGAGATTATCTTTACTTACATTTCACCTAGGACTTTCCATTATTATATTAACTTCTTATATTTACTGTAATTTCATTTACAGTTTTGCTATGGGTGTTTACCCATTTTTGGCAGTGTGTGTAGGATTTATTGTTTTTGAGAATTATTTCAACAGAGACCCAGTGAAATGATAACTGAGGAAATTTTGTAAGGATTAACAAAATTAGCAAAAAAAAAAAAAATATTTCAGGTGCAATATTTCTATAAAAAACAACTTACTAAGTACCTTAGCTTCCAAGGATACACGAAAGGAACAGAAATAATTCTGTTGTTCAGACAGAATAATTGGTAATGATTGATGAAACAGTTACAAGCAGTTTGTTTGTTCCCTTTAGCTATACAGCACAGGGAAATGAACAATAATGCTACAAAGAAAATCATAGCACATGAAGAAAACTTTCTCGATTGCATTGTCTTTGTTGTTGGATGAATAATCTGTCTGGTATTACTCAGTTCAAACTTTATACCAACACATTTGATGATAAGCTCATCATTATGGAAAGATACTGGATCTATTTACATCAGAATACTCTATGACAGTAGCAGAAAGTCTCATATGTTTACAGGAATGTGTTGACAGTGTATATTTGGGAAGGAAGAATCTTCTTTGTGCAGCTGAACTCAACACACTGGTATGGTTGTGTAGAACATTTGTTTCTTGTTCAGCACTTAATACATACCCCCTCTTTTTCTTTCATTCTTTCTTTTTTTTAAGAAATCTAGAAAATAGAAACACTACTCGTTTGCCCAAACTTCCATATTTAACTGAGGGAGTAGAGAGAAATTCTTAATGGCATTGAAATATTTTAAATGATCTTATACATGCATTTCAGATTTGTTTCCAGTACTTCAGGAAGTCAAATGGAATGCTTTAATTTGTTGCCACTTCCATTTTCTGTAGATATGGGTTATTCAGAAACTGATTTACGTATTGTAATGTTAGTTCCACAATGCAACAGAAAACGACATGGTAAATTTTGCAACAAAATGAGTGTCATATATTTCTATATAGGTTTACATCAGTTTCAGTTTCTGCAGCCTCAGGTTTGCAGCCACAATTACACCTTTATTCAGATCCACTTTCATGAATTAGCAAGTATTCCCACAACGAAATGAACTATTTTGCCAAGAGAATCTCAATGGAAAGCGTGTCTTCAGATTTGTAGTAACAGACATTCATGCTTGCGTTAAAGAGGAAGTGAGGAATAATTTTTAATAACAGAGGTTTTTGTATTTAATATGAAAAGAAAATTATGACATAGAATTTTACAGCAGTGGATACTTCATCCAAAATGACTTCATGTGGATTATCCAATTTCAGTATGTGGCTATACTGTATGCTTTACTTTATCAAAATATTATAAACAAGGATATAGCACACATGGTATAAGAGCCACACAACCTAGGATCAGGTTATTCTTACCAACACATTGTTTTCATTATTATTATTATTGTTGTTGTGGTCTTAAGTCCTGAGACTGGTTTGATGCAGCTCTCCATGCTACTCTATCCTGTGCAAGCTTCATCATCTCCCAGTACCTACTGCAACCTACATCCTTCTGAATCTGCTTAGTGTATTCATCTCTTGGTCTCCCTCTACGATTTTTACCCTCCACACTGCCCTCCAATACTAAATTGGTGATCCCTTGATGCCTCAGAACATGACCTACCAACCGATCCCTTCTTCTGGTCGAGTTGTGCCACAAACTTCTCTTCTCCCCAATCCTATTCAATACTTCCTCATTAGTTATGTGATCTACCCATGTAATCTTCAGCATTCTTCTGTAGCACCACATTTCGAAAGCCTCTAGTCTCTTCTTGTCCAAACTATTTATCGTCCATGTTTCACTTCCATACATGGCTACACTCCATACAAATACTTTCAGAAACGACTTCCTGACACTTAAATCAATACTGGATGTTAACAAATTTCTCTTGTTCAGAAACGCTTTCCTTGCCATTGCCAGTCTACATTTTATATCCTCTCTACTTCGACCATCATCAGTTATTTTTCTCCCCAAATAGCAAAACTCCTTTACTACTTTAAGTGTCTCATTTCGTAATCTAATTCCCTCAGCATCACCCGACTTAATTCGACTACATTCCATTATCCTCGTTTTGCTTTTGTTGATATTCATCTTATATCCTTCTTTCAAGACGCTATCCATTCCATTCAACTGCTCTTCCAAGTCCTTTGCTGTCTCTTGACAGAATTACAATGTCATCGGCGAACCTCATAGTTTTTATTTCTTCTCCATGGATTTTAATACCTACTCCGAATTTTTCTTTTGTTTCCTTTACTGCTTGCTCAGTATACAGATTGAATAACATCGGGGAGAGGCTACAGCCCTGTCTTACTCCCTTCCCAACAACAGCTTCCCTTTCATGTGCCTCGACTCTTATAACTGCCATCTGGTTTCTGTACAAATTATAAATAGCTTTTCGCTCCCTGTATTTTACCCCTGCCACCTTCAGAATTTGAAAGAGATTATTCCAGTCAACATTGTCAAAAGCTTTCTCTAAGTCTACAAATGCTAGAAACGTAGGTTTGCCTTTCCTTAATCTTTCTTCTAAGATAAGTCGTAAGGTCAGTATTGCCTCACGTGTTCCATTATTTCTACGGAATCCAAACTGATCTTCCCCAAGGTCGGCTTCTACTAGTTTTTCCATTTATCTGTAAAGAATTCGTGTTGATATATTGCAGCTGTGGCTTATTAAACTGATTGTTCGGTAATTGTCACATCTGTCAACACCTGCTTTCTTTGGGATTAGAATTATTATATTCTTCTTGAAGACTGAGGGTATTTCGCCTGTTTCATACATCTTGCTCACCAGATGGTAGAGTTTTGTCAGGACTGGCTCTCCCAAGGCCGTCAGTAGTTCCAGTGGAATGTTGTCTACTCCGGGGGCCTTGTTTCGACTCAGGTCTTTCAGTGCTCTGTCAAACTCTTCACACAGTATCATATCTCCCATTTCATCTTCATCTACATCCTCTTCCATTTCCATAATATTGTCCTCAAGTACATCGCCCTTGTATAGACCCTCTATATACTCCTTTCACCTTTCTGCTTTCCCTTCTTTGCGTAGAACTGGGTTTCCATCTGAGCTCTTGATGTTCATACAAGTGCTTCTCTTATCTCCAAAGGTCTCTTTAATTTTCATGTAGGCAGTATCTATCTTACCCCTAGTGAGATAAGCCTCTACATCCTTACATTTGTCCTCTAGCCATCCCTACTTAGCGATTTTGCACTTCCTGTTGATCTCATTTTTGAGACGTTTGTATTCCTTTTTGCATGCTTCATTTACTGCATTTTTATATTTTCTCCTTTCATCAATTAAATTCAATATTTCTTCTGTTACGCAAGGATTTCTACTAGCCCTCGTCTTTTTACCTACTTGATCCTCTGCTGCCTTCACTACTTCATCCCTCAAAGCTACCCATTCTTCTTCTACTGTATTTCTTTCCCCCATTCTTGTTAATTGTTCCCTTATGCTCTCCCTGAAACTCTGTACAACCTCTGTTTCTTTCAGTTTATCCAGGTCCCATCTCCTTAAGTTCCCACCTTTTTGCTGTTTCTTCAGTTTTAATGTACAGGTCATAACTAATAGATTGTGGTCAGAGTCCACATCTGCCCCTGGAAATGTCTTACAATTTAAAACCTGGTTTCTAAATCTCTATCTTACCATTATATAATCTATCTGATACCTTTTAGTATCTCCAGGGTTCTTCCATGTATACAACCTTCTTTCATGATTCTTGAACTAAGTGTTAGCTATGATTAAGTTGTGCTCTGTGCAAAATTCTACCAGGCGACTTCCTCTTTCATTTCTTAGCCCCAATCCATATACACCTACTACGTTTTCTTCTCTCCCTTTTCCTACTACCGAATTCCAGTCACCCATGACTATTAAATTTTCGTCACCCTTCACTATCTGAATAATTTCTTTTATTTCATCATACATTTCTTCAATTTCTTCGTCATCTGCAGAGCTAGTTGGCATATAAACTTGTACTACTGTAGTAGGTGTGGGCTTCATATCTATCTTGGCCACAATAATGCGTTCACTATGCTGTTTGTAGTAGCTTACCCACATTCCTATTTTCCTATTCATTATTAAACCTACTCCTGCATTACCCCTATTTGATTTTGTGTTTATAACCCTGTAGGCACCTGACCAGAAGTCCTGTTCCTCCTGCCACCGAACTTCACTAATTCCCACTATATCTAACTTTAACCTATCCATTTCACTTTTTAAATTTTCTAACCTACCTGCCTGATTAAGTGATCTGACATGCCATGCTCCGATACGTAGAACGCCAGTTTTCTTTCTCCTGATAACGACATCCTCTTGAGTAGTCCCCGCCCGGAGATCCGAATGGGGGACTATTTTACCTCCGGAATATTTTACCCAAGAGGACGCCATCATCATTTAATCATACAGTAAAGCTGCATGCCCTCGGGAAAAATTACGGCCGTAGTTTCCCCTTGCTTTCAGCCGTTCGCAGTACCAGCACAGCAAGGCTGTTTTGGTTATTGTTACAAGGCCAGATCAGTCAATCATCCAGACTGTTGCCCTTGCAACTACTGAAAAAGCTGCTGCCCCTCTTCAGGAACCACACGTTTGTCTGGCCTCTCAACAGATACCCCTCCGTTGTGGTTGCACCTACGGTACAGCTATCTGTATCGCTGAGGCGCACAAGCCTCCCCACCAACGCCAAGGTCCATGGTCCATGGTTCATTACTATTATTATTATTATTATTATTATTACACTGACTGAAAGGAAATAGCGACACTGAGGAGGAGTTGCGCAACATAAATGAAAGTTGGTAAGCGTGTTTCTAGATCGGAAACCACATCTATTAAAATTTCATGCCAGTTGCATGAGAGTGGCATTAATAGCTTCACTATGAGGATGTAAATCAGGTTTGCTTTAAATACACACTGAAACAGTAGTGAGCATTAGTTACCTTTGAAATTCAATGTGGTGAATTGATGTTAGTCAAGAATGCCTTTAAGGCAAAAAAAAAAAAAAAAAAAACACCATTATCAACACCTCACAGAGTTCGAAATAGGTCACATAATAGAGCTACAAGAACCTGAATGTTCCTTCTACAGTATTGCAGAAAGAGTTGGCAGGAATGTAGCAACTGTACGTGATTGCTGACAGAAGTGGTCATGGAAGTGTACGGTCGCAAGATGATCGGGCTTCAGATGGCCATGTGGCACTACCGAGAGGGTAGATCATCATGTTCAGCGGATGGCAGTGGCACATCGTATTGCATCTGCAGCAGCAGTTGGGGCCATAATGACACAGTGACAGATTGACCTGTTACACTTGGCTTACTTCAAGGACAGCTCTGTGCCCAACGCCCCGTAACATGCAGCTGACCCCAGACCACCTTCATTTTCGACTTCAGTGGTGTCAAATGAGGGCTCATTGGAGGGCAGGATGGAGATCTTTTGTGTTTGCTGATTGAATCTGGTTCTGCCTCTCTGCCAGTGATGGCCACGTGTTGGCTAGGAGGAGGCCAGTTGAGGACCTGCAGCCAGCGTGACTGCATGCTGGATACACTGGACCTACACCTGGAGTTATGGTCTGGGGTGGGATTTCATATGAGAATAGGAGCACTCTCGCGGTTATCCCATGCATCCTGACTGCAAATTTGTGATTTGACTTGTTGTGCTGCCATTCATGAACAGTATTCCACATTGTGTTTTCCAACAGGATAACGCTCACCTACATACCACTGTTGCAACCCAGCATGCTCTGCAGAGTGTCAGAATATTGCCTTGACCTCCTCGATCACCATATCTGTCTCCAATCAATCACATATGAGACATCATCAAACAGTAACTCTGGCATCGTCCACAACCAACATTAACCATTCCTGTATTGACTGACCAAATGCAACAGACAGGAATGCCATCTCACAGATTGACATTACAGCACCTGTAAAACACAGTGCTTGCATGAACTTCCAGCATGCTGGAATAGCTGTGCATCAGCAACTTCTGTTAATCAATACGACGAAAAATCAGCCAAAGTGGCAAAGTTCATTTTTTTTTATTCACTCTTCTTTTTTATCTGTATTCCCTGTAACTGTTCGTTTACACATTTTTGACATGGTTTTTGCAGTTTCAGAACTACCATTTTTGACTGTATTACAATGATTTGAAAATGGTTCCCGGTCCAGAACTAGTCATCGAGTGAATAAAAAGAAATGAAATTTGCAACTTTGGGTGGTTTTTTGTTGTACTGACAGCACGAGCACATTTGCATGCAACATTCTGATAGTTACACCAATTATTATTATACCAGCATTTCACATTCCATTTGCAATGGCTTATCTCATGCTTACATTAACCTGTGATCTTGCAAAGTTAATCAGGTAATTATGTTACCTAGACAAATGTATTCTCAAAATTTCATTACTCTATATTATTTTGTGGAGTTGTGATTTTTTTCCATCAGTGTATTTGGTCACATGACAGCCAGATGATGAGGAGGCAGTGTAGAGGAAACATGACAGTAGCCCTTGAAAGAACATATTTGTCTCCAACAGTTTTCTCATGTGTTCTGAAAATCATCCAATCTAAAGCAGCACATATCCAGTGTACCTCAATGAAAAATTGATGTAACAAGGTCAGTGCCATATACCAAAGTAAAAAAGACCCATTAAGTGAAGCAATACCATGCATTTAGACCTCATTTACTTCTACCCTCTAAAAACCATAAAAAAAATTTAAACCTCAGTACGGACTCGGATAAGTAATAGTAGAATGTAAACCACTGTGCTTGCAAGTGTAAATACAGGACTGTTGTTCCAGGGAAATCTTCCCGTTACTCCAGTCATTCAGAGAAGGCTGTAAGTGCCAGTGGTATTTATGTAATACAAATTTATTATATTACATAAAAGCAAGGGTACTCTTGTGGTTGTTCACTGTTGTTCCTTTCATCATCCCAGTGAGCAGACATGGCACATATTACTTAGTGTGAGTTTTGTGCAAAGAATGTCCTTTCAGAAAAGTCCATGTTTTATACCTTGAGATGACAAAAGTCATGGGATAGTGATATGCACATATACAGGAGGCAGTAGTATTGCGTACACAAGGTATAAAAGGACAGTGCAATGGTAGAGCTGTCATTTGTACTCAAGTGATTCATGTGAAAAGGTTTCCATGTGATTGTGGCCACACAATGGGAATCAATAGACTATGAAAATGGGATGGTATTTGGAGCTAGATGCATGGGACATTTCATTTCAGAAATAACTAGGGAATTCAGTATTGTGTGAGATCCACAGTATCAAGACTGTGCTGAGAATACCAAATTTCAAGCATTACTTGTCACCATGGACAACGCAGTGGCAGACGGTCATCACGTAATGACCAAGAGCAGCGGCATTTGCTTAGAGTTCTGAGTGCTAATAGACAGGCAGCAATACATGAAATAACCACAGAAATCAATGTGGGACATATGACGAACTTATCCATTAGGCCAGTGCGGTGAAATTTGGTGTTAACAGGCTATGGTAGCAGATGAATGACGTGAGTGCCGTTGCTAATGGCGCATGATCACTTGGAGTACCTCTTCTGGGCTCATGACCATATTGGTTGGCCCTTAGTTGACTGAAAAACCTTGACATGGTCATATTGGTTGGGCCCTAGTTGACTGAAAAACCTTGACCTGGTCAGATGAGACCTGATTTCAGTTGGTAAGAGCTGATGTTCAAGTTAAAGTATGGTGAAGACTCCTCGAAGCCATGGATCGAAGTTGTCAACAAGGCATTGTGCAAGCTGGTGGTGGCTCCATAATGGTGTGGGCTGTATTTACACGGAATGGACTGAGCCCTTCAGTGCAACTGAGCTGATCATTGATTGGAAATGGTTGTGCTCAGCTACTTGGAGGCCATTCACAGCCATTCATGGATGTTGTGTTCTCAAACAATGATGGAATTTTTGTGGATGACAATGTACTGTGTCACCAGGCCACAATCATTCGCGATTGGTTTGAAGAACATTCTGGACATTTCAAGCGAATTATTTGGCCACCCAAATTGCCCGACATGAATCTCATCGAACATTTATGGGACATAATCGAGAGGTCTGTCTGTGCAAAACACCCTGCACAGGCAACTTTTTTCACAATTATTGAGAGTTGTAAAGGCAGTGGACTTCCAATGACTTGTTGAGTCCATGCCACATTGAGTTGGCGCACTGCACCGAGCTAAAGGTGGTCAGACACAGTATTAGGAGGTATCCTGTGACTTTTGTCGCCTCATTATAGTTGAATTTTTTCTCTTAAGATTGTAGCAGATCACCTCTTTTGCTTCTTGTGTGGTTCCAAATTATTTCACAGTTGACAAAGTTATAAATGAATTCTAGCTACTTAATTTTCATTTATTTTACTTAAGAAACTCAAATTTATTGTAATAAGTCAAAGCAAGGGTATTTTCTTGGATGTTCGGTCTTTTTCATTGACCATATCTCCAGAATTGATCTTACAAAGGAATTCAGGATATTTAGTGCAGAATTCTATGCAGTTATGAAGACATATGTGCAGATGAGACATCATAGAGAAAACAAGTTTGTCATCTTCTCTGACTGCCTATATGTCTTACAAGCTCCTTAATAGATGTAGCAATAGAGAAAATGAACAAATTCTTTAAGTATGGATTATTCTGCTTGTTAAAAGGACATGTAGAAATTTAGAAAATGAGCAGCCTGATGTGCAGTGGGGTAAACCTTGAGGAAACACAATGTGCTATTCCCCTACTGTCAGTTGTCTCATTATTGAGCTGAAATTGTATGTGGATGGGAGTAGTAGCAACTTATGGCGAACAAAATTAGCTGCTGTGAAACCAACTGTCAGATTGTGGCGTACTTGCTTCCAGTCGCTCCAGTGAGAAGTATTCAACTCGATTCATCTCTGTATAGAGCATGCTCATCCCACTCAAAAACTGTTGTTGCTTAGCTTTAATCATTCAACTGCCATACTCTGCTTGGCTGTCTTGTAATTTCTATATTTTCTTCCTTCTTTCATGTGTTACAGTTTTTATAAACAGAAGTATTTTTATGTATTAGTACTACCCATGAGTTAATTATGTTGTATTATGCATTAAATGTTAGCTCCAAACACAACAAGAGCTCCACCCGTGTAATCAATTATCAGTCAGTCGACATGTGTTTTGCAGCCCCTTGAGATGTGATGTGCATGTACGCAATACCAGAAAGAATCACTTGCTAGATTTGCCTTCCTCGAGACTTTCTGTAGTCTATAACAATTATAATCTTTTAAGTGAAACATTTTTCAATTACTTATGATACTCAGCTCGTACAGTACAACTAAATAATGACACTTGGCTAAAATGCAATGAATTCTGTTGAGTTAGAAATAATATGTATTTTTTCTAAGTGACAAAGAAAACTTTTGATTTCTTAAATAAGCTAGTTATTCTCTGAGTTAGTTGCTGTGTGTTTATTTAATTATTTTACACAACTTGATTCAACTGTTAACTTTGATAATGCCAGCTGTATGAAAAATACTGAAAGGTGAATAAAGATTCTGATTCCAGCTATGTATGTGTGAACAGTTTGCAGGTGTTGCATCAGGATTGTTGCAAAGATGCACGAGTGACATGTACAGGCAGTGCCAAAATGGATGGTCCATGACTGAACTTTGTAGTGAGATAAGCAATGCATGCAGGAGGAAAATACTGTGCGCTTTATGCAGATCTTAAAATGGCAATGCATAAGTATTTATGTTAACAGTACTCATTGGGGCATACAAAACATTCATAGACATTTTTGAAGATTATCCACAATATAGTTTCTTTGGGTCAGAAATGCAGTCTCTGTGATTGATCTGAAACAAAAAAGTGAGTAGGAGCTTCACTGAAAATTACTAGTGTGTGCCTAGTCTTGGAAGTCTGCAGTTGTATTTATAAGATTACATACACACATTGAGAATAAGTCACATTTCTGTTGGTGGAGTTCTCTGACTGAATTTGAATAAATCTGAGCTAATTTGTATAACTCGTAAAAAGTTGAGAAAAAGTATTCACTTGTAACAAAAGTGCCTATAACTTTTCAGTGTAATGCCATACTGTAACTGATTTTGTTAATATTTTTCATCTGTCTAATAATAATATTTTTCTTGTAGGTGCTGTTAAGGGGGAAATGATCCATGTCACTTTCGATGGTTGGAGAGGTGCCTTTGATTATTGGTGCCGTTTTGATTCGAGAGACATCTTCCCTGTTGGTTGGTGTGCAAAAAGTGGCCATCCATTGCAGCCACCTGGGCAAAAGAGTAAGTTTATTGATTTTTAATGTTTTATGATATGTTTCAATTAAATTATTATCTGATAATTGCATAAAATTGGACCTACTGATGTAATGGAGCCACAGCATGTAGTGTATCCCAAACTGTTATGGTAAAAAATTCCAGATGATGAAGGATACTAATTTGGGTACTTTGAGATAAGGAATTGGTGGTTGGAAATGTGTATTGATTGTTCTTGTAGTCAGAAGTAACCTACACCTTGTAGCAACATCTAAAGTTCATTGTAGCTTTTCAAAATGGTGACTGACAGTGTATGCATTACAGTGATACTGGATAATCCATTGAAAAACTAAACACTTGTTTAAATTCATTTGTCCCTCTCATGAAGGATGTAGCATTGTGCAGTGCTTTTGCCATATGACTTTCAGGATGTTACAGTGTGACAAATCTTATGCTAGTACATGGATGATGCTGTATTTCGCAGTAAGTCCTCTTTGTCTTTGACAGAACATATGTCTATCTACATTTATTAACACCCATTTGAATGCTAATGACAAAAATGTTATAAGAGGTCACTTGAGTGATGGGCCTGCTCGTAAAGCTTCACAGCCAGTAGGGCTGGCTTGTGAGACAGTGTAGTGTGCTAGATTGGGAATGAATCCATGTACCAGATTAACAACTGAGAGTTTGCTGCACCATTTAGCCTGAATATAGCTTGTTGGTGGATTTCTACATTTTTTAGTGAAATACTGGACTGGTTTCCCATCTCCAAATCAGAATAAGAATTTTAAAAAACTTTTGAGAGGGGATCTCAGTCTGAAGTAATTTATAAATTAACGGTTTGTACTAAATGCAAAATATATTATAGAAGTTTTGATATCTAGCTAAATTTTTAGTATACATTCATAATAACCATTGAATGTGGAAGTTGTCTTGACTCCAACAGATTGATGCTGCATAGTGAATATGGAAGTAGTCTGTCTTTGTAGCAGATGCCATGAGAGAGGTGTTGTGTATCACAGAGAAGTATAGTGTTATAATTCAAAGAATGCACATTCCCAGAATATGCAAGCAACATATTACTTGTTGCCACACACACGTCTCACGAAATGACCACGGCCATAAAACTGTGGAAACTTAGCTTATACATAGGCTTTCCAACAACTGTTCTATCTATGCGCCATTCAAAAATGAAGTGGGAAAGAAGGGAGAGTGATTTGATAGTAAGATATGTCATTTTTGTACACAAAGTATCTACATTAAGATGTTTTAAAAAGAAAGGTTATTGTGTAGATGGTGGTGTGTGAACTTATATATCAGTTGTAAGCTCATCTTAAAGTGTATTTCATGTATGTTATGTAATATCTTTAGTTACTGTTGCATGACCTTTGTTAAGTCTCAAAAGAATACAGTTCTGTATACTTTCTATACCTTACCATTTGTTGAGCAGCAGCCCATGGAGCAAGTCGGTACAAAACCAGAGTGTGCAATATTCCTCCACCACTTGCTGTTTCATGTGGTGCAACCTCATCTGAGCAGGTGTTGCCAGGCAGCAGTGTTGGAGAAAAGGAATCATCTGTGACAGTTACTGAGCCAGACACATCAAGTTCACAAAAGCAGCCATCTGCATGTGAGTAAGATTATTGAAATAGCAACTTAGTAGAGTAATAGAGCAGTATTTCTGTTTAAAGAATGTGTGTTTTGTATGTGTCAGAATGTGTTTTGATGATGTGATTGGGGCTAATCTTCAGCCATTCGTGTTTCTTGGAACAGAGATTCACTAATAATGTTGTCATGTCGTAACCAGAATTAAGTTGTAAGTAAAAGGCAACACTTATCACTAATAGCACATTTATGACAAACACCATTGTACAGCCAGAACAGAACTGATCTACTGGACAGCAAAGGCAGCTATTTATAGAAACTTTATATGATGTTTTTACATACTTTGAATACTCCAGAATCCATAAACGTAAGATATTTCAAAAGACTTCCAGAACTGGTAAATACTAAATAACTTCTGGTGGTCAGGTTTGAACTGGTGACTTGCAGCACAGCAGCCAGTGACACTAACCACTACACTACACTACACTACACTGCGTGCACCACAGCTCATGGCAATGCTCCCAATCCTGGAGCAACAGCAACCCACTGTTTCAGACATTCTCATTGAAGCCAACTACAGCTTCTGGGATCCACATGTTGTCATTAGCCCACTGTAAGGCAAATCCTCACATTATGGCCATGTTGTTACATCCTCTTCACTGTGACGGGTATCAAAGGTAGCCTTGTCGTTGAAGCTTCAGTCATTGAGTGGGTCTTCAGTTTCCTTGAACCTGTGTTTCCTTGAACCTCCCATTATCGATCTGCGGCTCTGGGCTGTAGTAGGGCATCATACGGTGAACATTGTTGGTTGGTTGGTTGGTCAATTGATTCGGGTGAAGGGACTAGACAGCGAGTTCATTGGTCCCATTGGATTAGGGAAGGATGGAGAAGGAAGTTGGCAATGCCCTTTCAGAGGAACCATCCCGGCATTTGCCTGAAGAGATTTAGGGAAATCATGGAAAATCTAAATGCGGATGGCCAAATGCGGGTTTCAACATCATCGTCCTGAATATGAGTCCAGTGTACTAACCAATGTGCCACCTCTCTTAGTCAGAGAACATGGGTGATGCCTCTGGACTCCTATCTTTTTCTTAAAGGGTCGTAATCCTCTCTTTCATATGTGATGTCGGACAAGCAATGGATGATACAATACAGTGCAAAGTAGTGCTTTAGTAACTTTGTCAGTAGTCCTACTTTCCGCATAGGCATAAAAATCCATACCAAGTTTTCCAGTCTATATCTCAATGGCTGGTGCTTGGCATTGTAAAGTGTTCTGTGTGGCCATTGGTCTGTGGGTGGTGTCACAATGCGAGTTATTACCTTTGATATGAGTCTCAATTTGAAAACATTTCCACAGTCAGAGATCATCAGTAGAGGTTCTCTGTGCATTGAAATGATATCTTCTGCTTTGAACGTTGCAATTTCCAGAGTTTCAGCCATCAGCACAGCATTGGGGACAGAGTAATGGGTCAGTTAGTCAGTGAAGATTCCAATTATTTGACATCGGGAATCTCCCCAAGAGGTCAATTCCAGTTCACTGGAATGACACTGCTGCAGGTGGAATTGGAACCAGATGCCCTGGAGGTAATTGCAGCACATGCTTCTGCCAATGGCATTCCTTACAGTGGTTTGCATATTGTCAGATTGGTACAGACTTGCCAGTGATAACTGCATCTGATTTTTCTACAGTCTTCGTGAATTCCACATGGCCAGATATTTGAGCATCTTGGAAAATCTTCAGGATAGCAGGCTATCGATTGGCTGGGATGATGAGCAACTATGTACGCCCCATTGGATCACATTTCCTCTTATACAGTGTTATTAACTGGAATCCTCCTGTGTTCTCTTTCTTCCTTCTTCAAGCCTTCCATGGTTTTGATGCTGGATCTTCTCTCTGTTCAGAAGCAATTTCACCAGGTTTCTGTAGACATTGTAGCACTTCTTCTGTCTTAATAAAGGTAACAGATTACCTGAAGTTTGCCATGAATGTACAAGAGATGACCAGCATGTGCTTCTTAGACTTCAGAAAAGCCTCTGATACTGTCAACTTTGACATTTTATTTGCCAAACTTAGTTGCCTAAATTTCTCGTCAAGTGCACTGCAGTGCAGTAGTTTCGCTCATGTCTGACATATCGTCAGCAGTGCATCATGTCTGGCATTATAAAGTCACAGTGGACTTAGATAGTATTGGGTGTTCCCTAGGATTCGGTATTAGGTGCTAAACTCTTCTCCAGTTTTGCCCTACTGCAATACCACATTTGTGCTGACTCCTCCAGTAGCATATAAGTGCAAAAACAATAAACCTGAAGACAGCTATCAAGAATATCAATACTGACCTGTGTGTGCTATCAAAATGAGTGTGGCACAAAGGGTTAAAGCCCAACCCATCCAAAATCCATGCAGTACTGGTTGGTCATTCTAGACTCATTAGTCCAGGTTATTGTGAATTCCTACAGTCTTTAACCATAAATGGGACAAATATAAACTTCTCTCCTTCATCAAAGAGTCTAGGAATAATAATAGATGAAAATCGAAATTGGAATGATTATTTAACTGCAATGTGCAAAAAGGCATCAGCATGTCTCCGGGCCCTACAAATATATAAGATGATTTTCCTTCTTGACCTGAAAAAGGAACTTGTCCAAATACATGTACTTCCAGTTATTGATAACAGCAATGTTACCCAAAGCTCACAGCACCTAGAACTAGTTATGAATGCCTGTGTTCATTGTATATGTGATGTTAGACTCTTTGATCATATTCCACCATCATATGCTTAGTGATTTCCATACTCTGTCTGTTCTACTGTCCCCCATATCTCTCCTCGACCGTAATGTCCTTGTCTGAACACTGTGGCACAAAGATCAATTCTCAGAGCAAAATCATTTCTGTCCCACTCCATCATTCAGCCATTTTCTTTAAATCCTTCTCAGTAGCAGAAACCTGACTCTGGAATAACCTCTCGCTTTGTATTAGAGAACTGAGTAACATCTCCAGCATATCTACTAAAGCAACAATAATGATTACCGTTGTCCCTGTAAGTGCTCATAACGTTTGTACATCTTTCTTTCGAACCAGATCAACCTCATTTCCCAGTAGTATTAGCAAGTGCAGTCTTCTTAAATTTCGTTTCCCCAAAACTCGCTGTATCAGAGAACATCTATTTTGTACACCTATAAATTCTTTTATGTCTGCCACTATCATTATTATTATCCAGTATTAACTTTATTAGCTCATAGTATTACTTACTCAAATTGTCACTGTAGACACTCAAATTATATTAATACCATTTGACATATTAAAGTTATTTCTCAGTTGATTGTGATGTAAATTAGGTACTGCACATGTTGAACCCCGACTGACATTCCATCCAAGCTGCTGTGTTATGGCATAGGATTCCTTTAAAGGCAACCAATGTCCTTGTGTTTATGTCCATTTTTGTATACCACTGTGATGTCAATACTCCTAGAGCCTCAGGGCCCTTCTCACCAGTAGACACGATGTATCCTTCAGGCTTGTCGGCCAGCATAGAGAATAATTGTCCAGCACAACGGTGAGTGGTTTGCCGTAAGTTTGCCATATAAATACAGCTGTAACTCCTTGATGGCCCAAATAACTGCAAAGCACTCTTTCTCACCTGTTGAACAGTTCATCTCGGATTTGGAGAGTACTCTGGAAGCGGAAGCACAAGATCTCTCTTTTCAACACCTTCTAGAATTTGTAGTAGTAGTGTCCCTGTCACAAAACCAGTAACCAAAGAACTTGAGATGATGTTAGTGCCTCCTTCATGACAGGGAAAGCTCTTTCTTGCATCTTGTTCTAGGAAAATTTGGTGTCTCCCTGCAGTAGTTCTTGCAAGGGTCGTACCTTGGTATCACATCACAAATGTGCTAAGAACTCAGAAAATCTGTGACTGCTCTTATTTTCTCTGGAATGGGACAGACTCCATTGCCATTCACTAGATGGCATATGATTTTTATATCTGGGGCACTGAAGAGGCACTTTTTTGGATTTGGGTGAGGCCTGCATTGTGAACACATCTGAACACTATTATCAAGGGGCTTAGATGTTCTTTCAATCTCTTACAAAGACAGTGTCATCCATTTAAGGTGTCAAAGGAGGTTGTCCAAAATACATTTGAAGGTGGCTGGAGCATTACATAGCTCAGTCAACATATCTTTTCACTCGGAGGCTGTCTGAAGTTATTGAAGGCAGTCTCTCCCCAGTCAGCCTCGATCTGCCAACAGTCTATCTGCACGCTCATAGTTGAGAAATATTTTGTTCCTTTCAAGCAGTCTAGGATGTCGTCAATGCATGGCAAAGGGTGATTTTGTTCAGTCATCAGTAGTTGATGCACAAATACCATCCTAGTAAACACAGTCCTAGTAAAAGTATTCATTCACCACACACTTCATTCATCCAGTGTGTTGTATTTGGCAATTTGGTCAAATCTTTCAGTGAGTTCATCAAGTCCTGACTACCATCTCCAGAGAACACTGATGGATGACCCATGTGCAGCTGACTTGCTGCCGGTTTGAAATCTGTTATTGGTTTCCTGAATATACAGACCTTGAGAATAGTTGTAATGCTTGGATTCCAGTTCCTGTGACTGTAGGCAGTGGTGTTTATGTTGCCTTATTGGAGCCATGGTGATGTAAAGGATTTGAACTACCATATGTCTCCACCAGACGTCATCACATCATGACCAGAATAAAGTCCAAATCCGAAGATCATCAATAAAGTACACACTTATCACTGACAGCACATTTAATACAAACATCAATGTACATTCAGAATAGAACCAACCATCTGAAATTACAGCGCAGCTATTTATATAAACTTCAAATGTTCCAGCATGCTGGTATTTGTAAATGTGTTGAATATTCCAGAATATACACTCATTACGAACATAAGGTTGTTTGGCTTTAACTGGTGACCTGCGACATGACAACCAGTGACACTAATACAACTACACCACACTGCGCGCTTCACTGCTTGCAGCAGTATGTTGAGAGAGAGAGAGAGAGAGAGAGAGAGAGAGGGAGGGGTGGAGCATGTAAACTGTATCAGTGAATTTATTGAAAGAGAGTGTGAAACATTAAGATAGTCTTTAAATTCCATTAAATACTAATGTGTGAATTTATCTTTTGTAGTTTGCATATTCATTAACCATGGCTGCACATGTGGTCCATATCTGGATCCACGTAAAGTATCAGAATTGCCGGTGATGTATAATGCCAAGAACATAAACAGATTACTCAGAGACTTTGTGCAGTCTCTTGTAGATGCTGCATTAGATCAGAAGCAAATATTTGGCATTTTGAGACAAGGTGAAGGAAAGGTTGTTATATCAGGTAATTTTCATTTGTTTTGTGTTTCCACTCATAGTATTCTTAATTTTGTAGGCATAACTTTGTGTGTTTGTGTATACCAGATTTTTATGGTATAAGATCTGAAATTCAGCTAAGTCTTCACACATTGTGAAAGATAGTGGTACTGTTGATCTAGATTTCAAACCTGTTGCACATTGGTGTGAAATTAGTTCAACAACATTCATTTAACATATTTTGGAAAAATAATTTTACTGTAATTTGAAGTATCCAGTTTCCAGGATAACTTGAATATTTATACATTGGTTCTGCATCATGAAACCCTGGATATCATCTTACATAAAAATATGCTTGGTTATGATTAGAAAGAAGAAATATATGACATGATCAGAATGGTGATGGTCCTGTTAAAAATTAAATTGACTCTAGGAAATGTAATGCTACAACACAGTATCTTATAGACACATGCATATCACAACCCGACACTAGCATTGTGATATCTCAAAAGGACTTATTTGTGGGCTATCACATTTTGAAGTTTTGAATAGCAATTTGGTTTTCTAATAAGATAAGGAATGAAAATATTAATATTTTCATGGTTACTATATATAGTTTAAGTATATATCAAAACTTTTGCTGTGAGTATAATCATTTTAAAATTTACTCATTAAAATTTGTTAATCATCAAAACAGTTTGCCTTATGATGTTGCTGTTTTAGCTATCAGGGACCAGCTTGTAGCTTTTTAAATATAGTGTTGATGTATCTGAATAAAAATTGTTTATCTTTTACACAGAATTATGTAGCACTTGTCTTTACAATATACGACCGTAACTTTAATTCTATTTTGACACCCATGTGGCGGTTTCAGTGACCCTTTTGCTTCAATCTCCCTCATGCCACATATAATAAGTTTGTGGTTTTGTTTTGTAGTTAACTAGTGTCAGATTTAGTAAACAGTTTACTTTTGCAACAAGAAACTGAGATTTACCCTTTAGGTGTAGGAAGTATTGCTTGTAAATCATATGCACAATTCTTCTGATTGCTGTCTGGATTCATTCTATCATGTTGTTATTTGACTCTTGCAAGGTTATCCAATTGGTGTAAGTCATGATAGTCTTTTTTCTGGTCGCCAATGTCATCATAATTCTCAAATGCCACACAAAATTCACATAAATGAATTGTGGGCTAAAAAAATTCAAATTTGAATGCTTTTGAAAAAACACACACACACACACACACACACACACACACACACACACACGTATCCGGGTTCGGGGGTAAGAATAGGCCTGTGGTATTCCTGCCTGTCATAAGAGGCGACTAAAAGGAGTCTCCAACGTTTCGGCCCTTATGTGATGGTCCCCTGTCGGGTTTGACCTCCATACCTCAAAATTATTCCGAAGAACGAGCCGAGTGGGGAAGGGCGCCTTACTTCGTGCATTGTGTCAATCGTGCGTTGAGCCCATTCACCAGCTTATTCTTCGTTGCATTGCAGTCCAGCCTGCTCTCCATCTCTTGGGCATGGATACGTTCCTGTCTGCATTTTCTGCCATGTAATGTGCAGTGCCTCTGTCTGCACTGACGACGACCATGGACTAATTGTCACCTAATATCCAGCACGGTAGCCAGTCCGTTGTGGTGAGGCCACCATGTACCCTGTTGGTTGTAGCCCCCTGACAACACAGGGATCGCTCTGCTGATGCCTGCGCCGTTAACTCCCCACGTATGCCAAGGAGTAGATGCCTATCTCCCTGGGGCGTCGGGACTCCCGGCATCGGCTATCCTGCTAGGTGGCCCTTGCTGAGGCTGGGTGGCACCCGTGGGGAGGGCCATTGGTCGTAGTGGATGGCATCAGGGCGGATGACCCGCAATAAAGCGTGGTACATCATCTCTTGCTGGTGGCCAGCCACCAGCAGTCTCTAAGCATTCTCGGGCTCAATTTAATGCTCAGAAATACGATCCCAAAACATTCCCCTCCCTGGCCACACTGTGGGAGGAGTGTAAGTTTCAGGATGGCAGTGACAGTTATTCGCCCCGGTTCCTAGTTTTTACGAGAGCTGATGGGGAGTATTTCATGTCCACAAAGCCTCAGTAGAGCATTTAGAGGACAAGTTTGGGGAGGTGGAGGGCTTGTCCAAAATGCGCTCTGGGTCAGTACTGATAAAAACGGCATCCTCTGCCCAGTCACGAAGGTTACTTGCTTGTGACAAGTTGCGGGATGTTGGCGTTACGATCACATCCCATAAGAGTTTAAATATGGTCCAGGGTATTATTTACCATAGGGACCTTCTCTTGTAGTCTGATGATGAGCTGCGCGCCAATTTAGAGCGTCGAGGTGTTCATTTCGTCTGGCGCGTTCATCGGGGTCCAAAGGATAATCAGATTGCTACCGGTGCCTTCATCTTGGCCTTCGAGGGTGATACATTACCGGAGAAGGCCAAGGTGATAGTCTACCATTGTGATGTCAAGCCCTATATCCCTCCCCCGATGCGGTGCTTTAAGTGCTGGAAGTTCGTCCATATGTCTTCCCGCTGTACTTCCAGCCTCACATGTCGACATTGCGGATGCCCATCACATCCCGATACTCCATATGCCCCGTCTCCCATCTGTGTCAACTGCGGAGAGCATCATTCACCTTGCTTGCCAGACTGCACAATCTTACAGGAAGAGCGAAAAATCATGGAATATAAGATCCTGGACTGACTGACCTATACTGAGGCTAAGAGGAAATATGACAGACTATATCCTGTTCGAATGACATCTACATATGCCGCTGCTACAACAACTGTGTTAGCCCCGTCCGTTCAGCGAATTCCAGCCAAATCACCGAACCGTACAACTACACATGGCCCCTTGCCCATGGGGGCCACTACCTACCCTGTTGCTCCTGCGCCACCTACCTCGGGAGCAACACCCCCTCACCCATCGGGGACGTACGTCCCCGCTTCGAAGGCGGAGAAGCGTCCAACTTCTTCGGCTCCTCTCGCTCGCAAGTGTTCCCTTGGGTCCCTCCCTTCCCAGGTTTCCACAAGCGGGAAGGATGACGCCCCGACAGTGGCATAAGTGCCCATAGGCAGCTGGTCAAAGGGCTTCACGATCCTCCTCCGTCCCGGAGACTGAATCGTTGAAGCCCTCCCAGCCAGTGAAACCCAAGGAGCAGCAAGAGAAGTCCAAGAAAAAGACCTCTAAGACCAAGGAACTTGAGGTGACCCCCTCCCCACTGCAACCTTCAAGCTCTGCGTCTGAGGATGAGGTGGAGATCCTGGCGTCTGCTGAGGACCTAAATCTCGCTGGCCCCTCAGACACAATGGATAGCCCTTGCACAGGTGCTCAATTGGTGGCGGCAGGTGACGCAGCAACGTAATCTGCCTCCCCAGTCCCCTCACGCTTTTCTCGGCCATGGACAATGTCATCCTCCAGTAGAACTGCAGCGGTTTCTTCCACCATCTTGCTGAACTCGGACAGCTTCTCAGCCTTCACCCTTTCGTCTGCATTGCTCTTCAAGAAACTTGGTTTCCAGCAATGCGCACACCTGCCCTCTGTGGCTATTGGGGTTATTATAGGAACCGGGCAGCTTACGAAAGGGGCTTCAGTGGCGTTTGCATCTATGTCCTTCAATACCTTCACAGCGAGTCTGCCCCTCTACAAACACCTTCAGAGGCTGTCGCCGTTTGGGTACGACACCACAGGCTGTTACTGTCTGCAGTCTGTATCTTCCACCGGGTGGTGATGTCCCGCAGCATGTCCTGGCTGCGCTGATAGCCCAATTGCCGCCACCTTTTCTGTTACTGGGCGACTTCAACGCCCATAACCCTCTGTGGGGTGGAACAGTGGCAACAGGCCGAGGCAGCACCGTTGAGCATGTATTGGCAGAGCTCGACCTTTCCCTTTTAAATGGTGGTGCCTTCACACAATTCAGTGTGGAGCATGGCACGTACTCAGCCATCGACCTTTTGATCTGCAGCCCTAGCATCTTACCGTCTGTCCAGTGGAGCGTGCATGAGGACTTGTGTGGTAGTGACCACTTTCTGATCTTTCTGTCACTGCCACGGCATCACTCTTCTGGACGCCCTTGCAGATGGGCTATGAATAGGGCTGACTGGGATTTGTTCTCCTCCATTGCCACTATTGAACCCATTTCCAATGGCGCCCTTGATGCAGTGGTTCACTCGGTCACCACCGGCATCGTTACTGCTGCAGAATCTGCCATTCCCTGTTCTTCTGGGTCCCCTCGGCGGAGGACTGTGCCTTGGTGGTCGCCTGAGATCGCTGAGGCGATTAAAGGTCGCCGGTGGGTGCTCCAGCATCACAAGCGACATCCCTCATTAGAACACCTCATCGCCTTTAAACGGCTCCGTGCGCGGGCCCACTGCATCATTCGCCAATACAAGCAGGAGTACTGGGAAAGGTATGTCTCCACCATTGGCCTCCATATCTCTCCATCGCAGGTTTGGGCCAAGATTAGGTGCCTCTATGTCTATGGGACCCGTGTCAGCATCCCTGCACTCTCACTGAATGGAGCAGTTTGTACTGATTCCGACATAATTGCAAACCGCTTAGCAGAGCACTTTGCTCTGAGTTCCGCTTCTGCAAATTACCCACTGGCATTCCGCTGCCTGAAAGAGCAGTTGGAACGTCGGAGCCTTTCTTTTCACACGCGCCACCCTGAATCCTACAATGTTCCATTCAGTGAGTGGGAATTCCAAAGTGTCCTAGCCGCTTGCCCTGATTCGGCTCCTGGGCCAGATCGCATCCACTGTCAGATGCTCAACAACCTCTCGGCGGACCGCCAGCGACGCCTCCTAGACTTTTACAAGCGCATCTGGGTCGAGGGTGAGTTCCCGTCGCAATGGCGGGAAAGCATCGTAATCCCAGTTTTGAAACCTGGCAAGAACCCACTGGAGGTGGACAGCTATTGCCCCATTAGCCTCGCCAATGTTCTTTGCAAGTTGATCGAACGCATGGTGAGCCGGCGGTTGAGTTGGGTACTCGAGTCTCGGGGCCTCCTGGCTCCGTCTCAGGGTGGGTTCCGTAAGGGCCGCTTTGCCGCCGATAATCTGGTGAGACTGGAGTCTGCCATCCGTATGGCCTTTTCCCGCCGACAGCACCTCATTGTCTTTTTTGACATGCAGAAGTCATACGGTACGACATGGCAACATCACATCCACTCTACGCTTCATGGTTGGGGTCCTCGGGGTCCGCTGCCGATTTTCATATGAAATTTTCTGTTGCATCGTACCTTCTGCATACAAGTTGCGGCCTCCCATAGTTCCCCCCTAGTTCAGGAGAGCTGGAGAATGGGGTACCACAGGGATCTGTCTTAAGTGTCTGCATGTTTTTAATTGCAATTAATGGGCTCGCTGCGGCGGTGGGAACGTCTGTCTCAGCTTCCTTGTATGCTGACAACTTCTGCCTCTACTATAACTCCATTTGCATTGCAGCTGCTGAACGTCAGCTGCAGGGCGCTATCCGCAAGGCGCAGTCTTGGGCTGTGGCGCATGGCTTCCAATTTTCGGCCGCCAAGACCTGCGTTATGCGTTTCTGCTGGCGACGCACTGTTCACCCTGAGCCACGGCTTTATCTTGACAGCGAACCTCTTGCTGTGGTGGAGACACATCGGTTTTTGGGTATGGTTTTTGATGCCCGGTTGACTTGGCTCCCTCATATTCAGTAGCTTAAACAGATGTGTTGGCGGCATCTTAATGCTCTGCGTTGCTTGAGCCACACCAGCTGGGAAGCCAACCGATCTACCCTCTTACGGCTCCACCAGGCATTAATTCAGTCCCGTATGGATTATGGGAGCCTGGCTTATAGTTCAGCATCCCCTTCTGCGTTGCGGGTGCTGGACCCCATCCTTCACAGCGGGATCCGACTTGCCACCGGAGCTTTCCGGACCAGCCCTGTGAACAGCATACTTGTGGAGGCAGGTGTCCCTCCACTGCGGTTACAGCGCCAACTTTTACTGGCCGCGTATGCTACACACGTTTGTAGCTTGCCTGGGCATCCCAATTATCATCTCCTGTTCCCTCAGTCTGTCGTCCATCTCCCAGAACGTCGGCCCCGGTCGGGTTGTATGATCGCAGTTCGCGTCAGAGAACTTCTCTCTGGGCTTGGGCTTTTCCCTCTTCCACCTCTTTTCTGTGCCCCGCTGCGTACACCCCCATGGTGTGCGCCCCACCCATGCCTTCGGCTTGAATTGGCACAGGGCCCGAAGGACTCAGTCCCTCCGGAGGCCTTCCGCCGCCGCTTTCTTTCCAACCTTGCCACATATCAGGGCTATGGCGTTGTCTACCCTGCCTTCACCAAACAAACATAGGGCCGTCAAGGAGGCTACCGGTACGTGGCGCTCCTCCTTGCGGGTCTCTCGTAATGAGTCTGTTGTCCTCTGCTGGCTGCGCATTGGGCACACCCAGATGACGCACAGCCACTTATTGCACTGTGAGGACCCACCTCTATGTCGCTGCAGATCTGCTTTGACGGTGGTCCACATTTTGTTGGCCTGTCCCCTTTTAGCTGTGCTCAGGCAGACGTTTGCGCTGCCTGATACGCTCCCTGCCCTTTTTACAGATGACCCTGCCATGGCAGGCTTAGTTTTGCGTTTTATTTTGGCAGGTGAATTTTATCACTTAATCTGTGTGTTTGTCATTTTTTTGTTTTGAGTCTGGCCTTTGACCTACGATTTTAGACTGGGTTATTATTTTAGTGTGTTTCTAGGTGGTTGGCTTTTCCTTTTTGTCTCTATGGTCGGCCAACCATTGTCACACTCTGTTTGATTTTAATTCCGTTTGTCTGATCTGTCTCTGAGTCTTTCTTGTCTTGAGTTGTCTGATGTCATCTCCATTGTTCGTTTTTATTCTGTGTGGGTGTTTGAAGTTCTGGAAAAAGGGACCGATGACTGTAGCAGTCTGGTCCCTTCAATCCCAGAAACCAACCAACCCCCCCCCCCCCCCCCGCCACACACACACACACACACACACACACACACACACACGGGGAGAGAGAGAGAGAGAGAGAGTGAGTGAGTACTGTAGGCTCAGTACATATTTGCAGTAGTTCTTCCTCCTTCATGGGAGCAGTCGAATGAAAATGAGACAAATGGAGAAAAAGTAAATAAACTGTATATTATTTCAAAAGTAATCCCCATATCTATTAATACAGTTATCCCACTGTGAGACTAAAGTGTCAGTTTCATAGTTGCCTACTGAACCATAGTTGTACCCACACATGCACCTCTTCATCCAAAGCAAATCAGTAACCATGAATGTCTTTCTTGAGGGCTCCAAAAATATGGAAATTGCATAGGGAGAGATTGTGACTTAATGGAGGGTGTGTAAGGGCTTCTCAGTGTAACTTCTGCAGTGTAGTTAAAACAACTTTACAACTTTGGTAGCATGTGGCCCCACATGTAGCCAAAGTCATTTCAACTATGCTGCAGAAGTTTTACCGGGAAGCTCATACAGTCCCAATCTCTCTCCGTGCAATTTCCATATTTTTGGAGCCCCGAAGAAAGATGTTCATGGCTTTTGGTTTGCTCTGGACAGAGAGGTGCATGCCTGGGTGCAATCATGGTTCAATATGTTTGCCTCAAAAGTCCTCTTGTATAAACTCATCTTGAATTGCTTTGAAGCTGGTTAAAACTGTCCGCCATTTAATATCCAAAGGAGACATAAATAAAGTCTAGACTCTCAAAGAATTGATGTACATTCTTTGCAAAATAGAACACATGGTTCAGCTTTCTGTCTTTCTTTGGATACCTGTTTTGAGGCTTTATTTTGACAATATAATGTATGATGTAGTCATGTTGCTTAGATAAATTCCATGTCATTTGAAAATATCAATCTTCTGTCATCTTTATGAAGCTTAAAGGTATAATTTTGAGAACAATTTTAACTTGGTGGCTTAGTACACCTAGCTTGTGTTTTGGCCAGATAGCTGGCCGCCATATAGCTGGTGTGACTCGGCGCATCATCATAATGCAGCTTCCAGTCATCGGCGATGGCTGGCCTCACACGATGGACCCTGGCTTCCAGTCTCTTGAGCAGTTCACAATAAAAAGCACCATTAACAGTTTGGCTTTGGGGCACAGACTCCTCATGAACTTTCGTTTCCTTGTAAGGAGAATTACTCTTGGCTTGAATTATTTGGTGTTTTTGCTTTCAAATGCTTCCATTCAGAAGAATGAGGTGTTTTTTTCCTGTGGTTTTTACATTATTTTCAGCTGCCAGGTTTTCTTTATTGCTAGTACTAGTTGGAGGCTGTGGAGATTGCCTTGGCAGGCATCCACACGTGCTTGCTTTTGAACGTCTGACAAAATCTTTAGGACCAACTTGGTACAGATCTTTCTCATTGACAGTTCTTTGGTGATGATGTTGTGCAATGTCATTTTACCAAGTCCAAGGTCATCTGCTATCATCCTGACACTCATCTGATGATTGGTGTTCAATAAAATGCCCACATGGTCGATTTTTTGTCAGTTTTGCTGGTTGATGGATGTTAGGAGTGGTCCTTGTCCTCAACACTGTCCTGGCCCTCTTTAAAGCTCTTCACCCACCTGAAAACATTTGCTTTTGACAGGCAATCACCACCATAGGCTTTCTGACACATATCCAACGTTTGCGTACCGGATTTTCCTAGTTTCACACAAAACTTGATGGCGTAATGTTGCTTGATCATTTGCTGTGTGTTGCACCATGACCGACAACTTTGTGACGTGTCTATTCAATGCACGCACGATGCTGTCGAGACGAGCCCACAGCTGACTGGCACACTGAGTGTTTTCGACCAGACACCCCCCACTGCCAATCCCCCACTGGTGAGCGCATGCTGCGAAGTACAGTCGTATCAGCAAAAAATCGGTCTCATTACTTTTTATACAAACCCTGCACACTCCATCTCTGTTTTTCTCCAATACAGTATTGTTACAACAGCTCTCTCTCTCTCTCGCAGTTCTGCATACTAGTGACATCACATTACTGTAATTCTATAGAACATGTACTGCACTATTTCTTTACAGTTGTAGAATTCATATTTTTTGAGATATCACATTGCTGGTGTTGGTGTGCGATGTGTCAATAACATGAAGTCAGTTTTTACACTATTGATAATATTTTTTCTTTAAAATGTTTTGATTTTGTGATAAGTCATGTTTTAAAGTAGTTTTACAATTCTGTACTGGTAATTTCATGATTTGTCTATGTGCAGCTTGAGAAGCAGTATTTGTTTTGCCATACACATTTTGCCTTAAATTATTGTGTCTTCAGCAGTGAAATGTGTCCCATCTGCATTGTTTGTTTGTTTTCATGATACATACGAGTTTCAGCCACAGTAAACATGCATACAGAAAGTGCAGATGAGTACACTTTTCTGTTAAAGAGGTTTCGTAATATGTGAAAACAAAATGAATTCTGTTGGACCTGGACCAACATGTGAATCGTTTGTAGGTCATAAATATTGCTTTTCAATTAACTGAAAAAATCAGTTTTGATTGTATTACTTTTAGTGCTGTTTTTACGTAATGTACTTTTCATTGAACATTGACTTTGGAAATAGTTTCTCTAACTTTAATTTTTATCTTTAAAACATTCAAGTATGTAATCATGTTTTACCCAAGCATATTGAAAAGTTGACTTATGTGGAGTGTTCTAACTCTGAACTGTGATTCTTTTTAGTTGCCTTCGACAGTAAAACTGTTGATGTCCGTCTCCCAGCCATTGAGAAGATGTCCGATTTGTGGAGTTTCTTGGAAATTCTTTTCGAGGAACTCATGTGCTGTGAAAATTTTTGTACAAGCCGGCCTCTGGGAGGTTTGTGCCCCAAGTGTTCAAAGCAGTTAACGCCACCGGCACCTAAGACAGGTACGGCAGTTCATTTGTTAATTATTAACTCTGGAAATTTTGAAAGCTAGTGGTTTTTCTAAGCATTCACAGAACATAACATAATCAGTTTCTGTCAGTTTAGAAGCTTTATTATGGTATTCTGTTTCTTAAAAGTTGTGTTGGTTTATTTGAGAGAACAACTGAAAGATTAAACATGCCTTTTGTTTGAGTCTCAAAATGTTTTGTGCATAATGTTCGCTCTTCTCTATCGAGCAGCTGCTAGGAATACCAAATTCATATGAAAACAGATATTTGCAACATACACTATCCGTCCAGAAACCACCAAAGCTGATTTTCTTCATGATGTACAAGCAACGTCAGCACAATAACTACAGTAATAGCTTAAACTCTCAACTGTAAACAGTAGATGTGCATTCGACAAGTCATTTGTGAGTTGGTAATATTAAGTAGTGAACATGTGGTGGTAGTTTGTCAACATTTTTGTCTAAAAACACAATCAACATCTTAAACAATGTGGTCAAGACATTCACCAGAATGTTGTGGAGAAGAGAAAAGTGTATGCAAAATTTGTCCTGCACAACTTGACCTCTGAACAAAAATGACGACGCGTGGACATGTACTGTGTGTTGATTGAAATGCAAAATGTGGACAATTCTTTTCTGAAAAAATCTACCCAGATGACGAGAGCTGGTGTTATCAATATGAACCTACCACAACGAAAGAAAGTGCAGAAATTCACAGGAAGGGTAAACACTTTGACGACATAACCAACATTCAAGCCAATGTGACATGTGAATTGATCGTCATCGCAAAGAAGGACTTCTCTGGCAGTTCCACATGGTCTTATGGATGTTATGTGCACTGCACTCAAGTGGCGATAGACTATGTAGAATGCTTGAAGTTTTAAAACCATCATCTTAATGTTTCTTTATTTTTAAAGGTCTAGTCTTGAAATGTTTTAGGCTGATGTGGTATTTCTGTATTAAAAGAGCTTGTAACTACACTTTCCCAGTAAGGAAATCAGAACTGAAATTAATATGGTATTGAAAAAATGTTGTGAAAGATATAAACAATGGCATGATAAGACAGTCTCTTACCAAACAGAAAAAATATTAACCAACAGATAGGCATCATGCGTCCTATGGTCACCTTTAAAGGCAGTCAAATCAAACACCATATCTGTAAGAAACTGTTTTGGCCAAATGCGCAGTGAACCATTAACAATTGAACACCTTCTTAAGGTGAGTTTGAAAGCATTTGATTAGTGTAAAGAAAAAAAAATTTAAATTTAAAATATTGACTCATTCTTGTAATTACTCACAACAAAATATACATTAGTCAGTCTGTGTGAGAAATCCACCATTGAGAAATTGAGAGAGTCCGTTGTACTGAATTATTACCGCAAATTTATGTATGCAGTGACTGTACCATCTTTGATGTACAGTTATATATGTGAGATAACACCAGATGTGATTGTACATATAAGTTTCTTATTTGAGTTGGTGAGCTGGAGGGCTGTTAAAGATGTGACGTTGACACAGAAGATATGAACATAAAATGTACTCTCTACTGCTTCTGATGGGGAGGAAAGAAATGCACTTCAACTGTGTACTATTTAACAAAAGAATTCTTAAAAATTAATCAGCAGATAAAGTAAAAAACTGTCTCGCTATCCAGATTTATGTTTCCTGTGGTTTGCTTAAGACAACTGCTGGGGTGGCATCTTTTAAGAGAACACTGCTATTTTGATTCACCATTCTTGTTTAGTCACAGTTTATATTCCTCTCTATTAATCTCTTCATTGGTGGAGCATGAAACTAGAAATTTCATCCCATCTTTCCTTTAGGACATTGTTCTGACATACGAATCCGTACCTCAGTTTGAAGACTCACTAGTGAAAAGTATATTTTTCAAGGTATCACATTTTGAACAATTGTTTTGTGCTTACTTTAAGAGTCAGCTAGGAGCTGAGAGTCTCTTCAATTTATTTCAGATGGAGTGATCCATGTGTTGTTGTTGTTTAGTTTTGCCAAGTGGACATCCCTCTACACTGTTGTTAATGTGTCACTGAAAGTGATAAAAGTACACACAACAAAAAGCTGTTCACATCTTGATAAGCTCAGGTACCTTTGGTTGTATATGGCTTGCACCAGTGATAACTCAATACACACTGGCAACAGTGGCAGCTCCACATGTAACACCTTTTTAATGGTGTATTTTTTCCCCTTTTTATTGTAACAATTTTACATAAAGACCTTCTTGATGTTCTGTGATTGCATATAGTTACTGCATATTGTTAATATAAACATTTTAACACTCACTTTAATCTGTTTAGGATTCTAAGATGCTTCCGCCTCAAACAAACAAACAAGACCAAACCTATATAGTTACATGATAGCCGCCTGGCAGCGTTTCAGGCTCTGAAATTCCACTGAAGTAAGTAGGGTTCGCGTCCCCTCAGTACCATATTTTTTTACATTGTATTGTTTGTTGTTGTGTTGCAAGTGTAACATGAATATACCCAAGGTATGCTGAATATGATAACACATTGTGCAACACAAGTATATGACAAACAGTCATTTACTGCTAGGATGTGTCAGCATACGCATCCCACAAGAGATAGTGTCTTGGCAGTTGTCCTGTATGATCATTTCAGTGCGTGTGAAACGGAAGCCAGGTATGGTGGTCAACCTTGCTGAGCCCAGAAGTGGATAAAGTGGTTGTGCAAGACAGGTAACGGGCTGTCTGAAACGGTTGGGCTTAGGAAAGCTGTCAGTACATCAGCAGGTCAAATGCTACCAGACGGTTGTAGGGAATGTCCATTTTTAAATGCCGCCCAACTCAAGGATGAGACCAGTTTCCATGGATGTTCACAAATGCTTGTGGGATGCTGGCCTTAGAGACCACAGGCAGTTAATAAAGATACCCTCTCTGGCAGTCACAAACTTTATAGGCTTGCCTTTGCTGAATTGAATGTAGACGGTGACTGGCACCATGTCACATCTTCAGGTGAGTCAGTGTTTACCACAGTGAATGAGGGTCCGGTGATGGTCTACAGGCCACAAGGAGCACGATATGATCCACAGTACATAGCGCAATGTTCGCGTGATTGCCAAATCATGTTGGGGATGGATGTTGTCAGATGGGGCAGGGATATCTCATAAAATTCATGGTCATCTCACTGTGCATCAATATGTGCACATCACGAAACATTCTGTGGTGCTGACTGTGAGGGTGCTTTATCCCAGTGGAGTGATCTGGTTCTAGCAGAACCACTCGAAACGGTTCACACTAATCAGATCGCGGAGCTATGGTTTACAGAACAGGCTAATGGTGACCTGATTGACTGGTCTGTTTGAGCGCTGAACTTATATCCTATTGAAAATTTGTGGACTGAAATAAAGCATTACATGAACTTAATACTGGCCGACACACACACACACACACACACACACACACACACTCTCTCTCTCTCTCTCTCTCTCTCTTGACAAACTGTGAGAACATGGGAGAGTATTTCTAGAAGCTGAGCACTGCCATGCCTCATCGGATGAGACAGATAATTGATGTCAGTGGTGGGTAGACTTCATTATAGCTTCATTCCTGGTGTGAGACTTTCCTCATCTCTCTTTACTCCACTTTATATTACAGTATTTGATTTAGCTGTATGTTTGTTAATTACAAATCCACCTTAAATTACTGTGCTTTAAATTTTATGAATTGAATTCACCTACTTAATACATGTAACTTTGAATAAAGTACAAACAAGTCTATTTGAATCAAAATATAAATTATGTCCTAATATGAGACTCTGAGAAAACACTTAATATCAATCAACATAAGAACTAGTAAACCAAAGAATAATAATAATAATCTCTTCCTTACAGCCTCGCTAGCACTTTCTGCATTTATTGTGTACAGAAGAAGTGCAATCAAGGCATACAAAAGCTTTTTTTCAGTTAACATTCTTCAGAAACAGAAGCATTCCATACACTGGCCCCATTTCTGTCTGTTAGTCTTTAGGAAAATGACCACTACAAAATATGCATTCAGTGTCTTGGTCTTCAGACTGTGATTGACTGGAAGATTATGTTTCCTGTGTGGCTTCTCTTTGAATTGTTTAAAATGTTTCCTGTATTGGGATGGTGTTAGCTATTTGACAAATTCAGAATGTGCTGATTTTACATCTTGATGTGCTTTTCTGATTCTTGGAGCTGGCCGAATATGAATTGGACTCGTATTTACTTATGGTTTGCATCTTGTATGCTAAACTCCTGGAGTATTGCAAAGTTATTTTCCCTAAGTATACACCTGAGGCTGTTTATAGCATTTTCCATTGTTACTATCTCAAGTAGGCTGCTGCAAATAACTGTAATAAAAAATCAGGTTACTGCTTGACCTGGGTTATTTGCCCACCAGATTATACTTTCTTGGAGATAATGTGTTTTATATGGTCCCGTGAATTCCACACAAAAGCCTGCATTTTATGAATGGAATGTGGTGATAAATAGACGATGTGGACATGGTTTTCTCTTGCTTTCATGTATTACAAAATGTGATATGATGACCATCAAGTATTAGCACAATAGAATCGTCACCCAATGGCTTCACAAAGCTTATAAAACTGTCAAATCACTTTGTAAAACTATGAATTGGTATCCAGCTACTAGGGTGGCAAGCTGAAGTTATCCTAATATGAGATAGTGTATCATAATATGTGATACTGTGGTATTGCATATTAGGAATAAGCCATCTTCCTAGCCTCTTAGTTACACTATTTGATTTGAACGACAATTTATTACAGCGAATGAAAGAGTACTTTGTGAAGAATATAATCATTGTTGCAACAGCTACTCAACTTCAGATATTACATCCCTACAAGCACATACACCGGGGCTGGGCATATGAGCTGTCCGCAAGCCTGCCTGCGGGCACCGTGGGCATTTGTATGGTTGTGTGGACATGATGCATGTGCAGCTTGCATTCTCTTTCTTGCAAACAGGATCAAAAAATGCTGACAATACATGATTGCCAGCTGACACTAGAGTTTGTAGTCACATTACATTGTCAGTACTCTTTTCATTGTTGTAATTATTATAGTAGCACAATGGAAATATAACATTCATAGTACTTGCAGAAGAGTAGACTCCCTTGAGTTAAACAAGAGTGACATTATAACAAAATGTAGTGACATTTAGCTTATTAGAAGTCCATCATGAAGAAAATCAGGGGAGTTTACACTAGTATGCATTCTTTTCTGGGCCATCTTGGCACCAATGGCTTTACATGTCAGTTATTAATTTGTAAGGCAGTCTTAATGTTTTCCTACATTTGTCAGTGAGTAAATTTATTTTTCCTTTCCTTTTCTTCCAAACACCCCCCCCCCCCCCCCTTGCCCCAATGTGACCAGCTCATGTTTCATGCTCCAGTTTCCTCTGAGTATGGTGGTGATTGCTCTGGAAAACCTGGAATTCTCAGGGAATTACATTTTACCTGGAAAACCCAGGGAATTTCTTAAAATCTCAGGAAATTTAGTATTTTTAACTTATCTTCGTAATTTAATTTTATAAACGACAAATTTTAAAATACCTAATATTTCAAAGCATAATACTTGTATGAATATTGGCCCCACTCATGGTAAAACTCTGTTTCTTTTCGGTATTTCAACCAAACATCAAAGGGCATTGTAGCCAGTATCGATAAGGTGCCAACGAAGCTTCAGTTCTCATGGTTGGCTATATGTCGCTTCCCGGTACTATTCTTCAGATCACCATCTCAGAAATAGTGGAGTTCTTCATTTTATGGAACTTTACCAGCAAGAAATACATTTATGGATGTATTTGTGTATGATTTTATACCTTACATAAAACTTTCTGATTTCAAAATATGTGAAGTCTTAGGGCCCACCAATTTATATTACATATTTTCCTTCTTTTTGTTTTGCAGTGATAAAATATAATTATTCAGGCTAAGGACTGCAAATGCACTGGCCACAATCCATGCGTCATATATGTTTACACAGGCCGTATACAAGTTAAACTGAAAGTTGTCTCGAGTGTCTCGGCGTTGTACTGTGAATGTTGAACAATGTTGGTACCAATATGCGGTCGAAGGGAACAGAGACTTGTGTTGCAACATTGTTTGATACATAACAAGTGTATTTTTAAATAATGGTTTTCATAAACTTCATATGCTCCAGTGATTAAATTTTATTGTCACATTTCAGTTGTTACACAAAAGGTGGGGTAAAAATATTACTTTCAATATAACATTTATTATGTGTTTACATGGTGTATTCACAGCCAACTTAAGCAAATATGCGTTTTCAACATGTGATGTGAAGTCAACATATATTGCATTACGCATCTCATCTAAACTAAAATTGATAAAGCAGGTTACTATATATAAACGCAAAACTAGCTAGATCCGTGTTCACATGGTATCTCAACACACGTATTTAAATTTCATTCATGCTGATTTGAACTTACAGGGTGGCACACGAAATGTTACCATTTTGTTTTTGAATATAAACTTTATTGTCAATACAATCTGAAAGGAACATATACTACAATGAAAAGTTGTCCATGGAGATTTGTTCTAACTCAGCACATGCTCAATATGTCCACCATTTTGTTTCCTAACTTCCTTCAAACAAACACTGAAGTTAGTGATTACCCTACGGCACATGTCTTCCGTAATTTCACTGCAAGCTTGAAGAATAAGTCTTCTGAGCTCCATTAAATCACGTGGACATTTTGGGAAAATTTTTTCCTTCAGGTACCCCCAAAGAAAAAAGTCACATGGATTGAGGCCTCGACTATTGAGAGGCCAATTTTGTCCGTCATTGAAGTGACCTGGAAACCTGAGTGAAATGATCCGCATGTCGAAATGCTCATGTAAAAACTCCAACACAGTGTTTGTAGTATGTGGCCTTGCTCCATCTTGCACGAACCACTGCGTATTGAAGGGCAAGGCAGTAGCAAGAAGCTGTGGAATGAAGCTATTGTGAAGCATGCTCAAATAACGCTTGCTGTTCCGTTTCTTGAAAGAAAAAGGGTCCAATAAGTCCGTGACTGGAAATTGCTGCCCACGCTGTAATCCTCGGAGCATAATGTTGTCGTTCATGAAGCTCTTGTGGGTTTTCAGTGGCCCAAAAGCGTACATTTTGTTTGTTAACCACACCGTCTAAATGAAAATGTGCCTCGTCTGAAAACCAAACGTTGTTGAGAGTTTCTTCCCTATCCTCTGCCCACTGAGAAAACAGTAGTCTTTGCTGCTTGTGTTCTTCAGTGAGCTTCTGTGCACAGGTCATCTTGGTAAGGGTACATATGGAGGTCACTTTTAAGAATGCGTTGGAAGGAGCGTCTGGATATTCCCAGTTGCACTGCTGCCTTTCTACACAATTTCCCGGGACTTCTCTGTACAGCAACTCGTACCGCTTCAGTATTCTCTGGCAAACAAACAGGCTTAGGCCGAGGTTGCTTCGCTTCGAATACTGTTCCTTCCTGTACAAATTTATCATACTACCTGTGGATGGTCTTCTTGCAAGGGACCCATCGTGTGTTAAACTGTTGTCGAAAACGCCTCTGAGTCACAACAAGGCTTTTCGTTTCATGAAAAAGTAACACAATTGCCGATCTTTGCTGTGTCGTCAGTCTTCCATTATCAGCCATTGCTGCTTACTAGTCTCTTAGCGGCAGTATTGTGAATTACACATCATTTTGTAAACGCATTTGTTTTTCCAAGCTCTACTGGTACTGCTGTAGAGATCCTAGTGGGATATCTAATGTGTGTCATAAATTGTGAAAGAAACAATTGGTAACACATTTCGTGCGCCACCCAGTATTTTACATTTTTCTTTTTTTCCAGTGTTTAGTCTGTTATCCCCTAGTACGTTCTCTGCTTGTGATTAAATGTTTATCTCTTTGGAAAAGTTTGTTTAAATTGTTGATGTTAAAAGATGGTTGTTATTCTGTGTTAATGAATCAGCTTGGGGACACCGTTCCAAAACATGTTTTCAAATACGGAAACAAATATCTGTAGCAATGTCGGTTTGGATTGAAGGAAGCAAGTTTTCAAGCAGCTAATACATGTCTCCGGCTCAACACTGCATGGTACTAGTGTGTGTTAATATGTCGCATTGTGTCTGGTGTAAAAAGTTGATCCGTGTTGTTTTTACTCTTGTTGTAGTGAGTTTTTCTGAAAAAATTGAGTGGTTAATGCAAAATACTGTTGAATTATTACATATTGCTGTACCAGGCTGAGGTCTGCTTGTTGAATGTGTGAAATAAGCTGTAAAAGAACAGCACAAAAAAGACACACTGCAAAGTTTGCTGCTAAGTTCATTCTCATGTCACATTCATATGCAACCCGGAAAGTAACAACACTTTTGATTAAGTAATTTGTGATGATTTGTGTGGAATCATACCAACTGAATAAAAACTTGATAATTCACATATTTAACGATGTTTTTCATTTAGTTACCATTACACAAACCTTCTGGAATTCCACCAATGCCCTCCTAATTTCAGGTACTATGTTTTTGTCCACCAACAATGATGAGGCCTTTCACTTTGCTTATGTGAGCCTTCTTAGAGTATTAACAGTTCAGCGCCATGTATCATTACCGTTTCCTCATCAACAGACGTAACATAGCAGATGATACAAAAACTACATGACAAACAGTGTTACAGACTGTGGGAATACACTACAAGAAATCATTGCCACCAGTGTGGACAGAAACAAAGATGTGACAAAATGCTACAGGAAACATGTTTCAAGCACCAATATGATTCCTGTGACAGTGTATATGCAGCTTAAACATGATAATAAAGAGAGAGAGAGAGAGAGAGAGAGAGAGAGAGAGAGAGTGTGTGTGTGTGTGAGAGTGTGTGTGTGTGTGTGTGTGTGTGTGTGTGTGTGTGTGTGTTGAAATGGTGTAAGTATTTTTTTCTTTTACAGATGAACAGTGCTACCTTTCATTTCAAGATATTTTATCAAGATATTTGGAAAAGTCACATAAATTGAAAGCACATGTGCCTGGTCTCCCTACTTTAGCTTATTGCAGTTACTGCTGTGGCCAGATATCTTTAATTAATATGGGATGTCAGGCACTTTTTGGCCACATGAAGGGGAAAAAGCATACACAACGTGTCCTACGTAAGAGGACGTAGTCTCAAGTTGCACTGGTTTTTCAGCCAAAAAAGTTAATTGCTATTCTGTCACATAGTACTTCTGACCCAGTATCATCATCTTCAGAATCTAAAGCATCTCTGTTAGGTTGAACAGCAAATCGTCCATGCAGACATTCAGAATTTGTATTAAAAGAAGGTTTAACGATGGCAGAAATTCTCTGGTTTGTTTGAACAGTTATGGCACACAAATCACTTCAGGAGGCTGAAAAGGATGTTGCTGTAATCTCAAGAATGTGTAAAGGTAGTGCTGTAGCTAACAAGATTGCAACTTAGTGAGATAAGATAGGATATGTTCTTCTGTTCGGAACGGTGCCTTATTTTAATCAACAGTTTCTCAGATTGCTGACGAAAGCCAGTAATTTTGTTCTCGGTTTTGGTGAATTACTGAATAAAATCGTGGAATGCACACAGATGGATTTAAATGAAAGATTTTGGGATGAAGATAAAAAAAAAGAGATAACAGCAAGATACCTTACTTCCTGGTTTCTTGGTTGTTCCAGAGCTACTGATCTTTTTTCCTTCTTTTATTGATGTGACAAAAGACACACCAAAGGGAAAGATTCTCCAGATTTAGTGGATGGGCCAAATGTGAATTGGCTGTTTCTGAAAGAATATAAAGCATAGTCAGCAGAGTTGAAACCGCTAGATATTGGCAGCTGTGGGCTTCATTATGTGCATAATGCTTTCAGAGGTGCAATCAAGGAAACACATTGGGACACTGCATTAATTTTGAGTGCCTTTTACAATTTGTTCAAGAGTGCCCCAACCAGTAGAACATCATATGCTCAGTATTCAGACTTGGGGCAAAAAAAAAAAAAAAAAAAAGTTGTACCAGATTGGCTGGATAATTCCTCAGTTGCTCAATGAACAATCAATATAACACCAAACACGAAGAAATTTCTCAAGGTGTTTAAGAAGGCTAAGAATAAACCAAAGAGTGAAAGTTTCAGGTTGGTGACTAACTTTATTACTGATCCATTGCTGTGTGCCAAAACTGCTTTTTTCAAGTTGTTAGCCTGCGATATTGAACCTTTTGATACACAGTCGCAGACAGATGCCCCGTTAACGCCGTTTCTCCACAAAGTTTTGGTATCTATAATAAAAACAGTATTAGGATGTTTTATGAAGCCAGAGATGTTAGAAAAAAGCACATCATTCAAGGTTGCTGCTGCCAAGGAAGTAAAAAATCTGTTAACTGTGAAAAACATAATTCTAGGTTTTGATACCCATAAAGAATTAAAGAAAACCAGTTCGGATGTGGGAACTGTCAATATTCTTAAGCTTTGACAAGCCTGTAAGACAGGTCTTCAAACCCTTGTCTTCAAACTGAATAACATGTCACCCTTAAACTATCTGCTGACACTTGTCATTACGTGTCTTGACCCAGGTTCAATTTTATCAGACACCAGTTTGGCAAAATAATGTATTTATAAGATTTTTTGTATTCTCACAGAAAGTAGTCACATAAGTGGAATTGCAGCATATAATGTAATGCATGAATGCAAGGATCTGACTTCTCTATCACATGTTATCAATTCTTTTAAAGAATACAGCCGTTCTGAAAAGATAGTTGATCATTTCTGGCAGGATATCCTTAGTGATAAATACCAAAATCTGGTGGTTGTTATGAAATTAGTTTGCAGTCTTTCCCATGGAAATGCTAACTCTGAAACTGGCTTTTCAGTTAATGGTGAAAGAGTTGGGAACAAACCATTCGAAAATTTTAGAAAGTGCTACAGATGAACTGTTTGCACTTGAAGAACAAATAAAGACTTTAAAAGATTAGATAACTGCATTGTGATATTGTATTTGTTTCATAAATAGTGAAATTATCTGAAAAATTCAAAATTTTCCTCCTCTACCAAATTACTAAATAGACGTTTTGTGTGTTTCGAGTAGGGACTTAAATGTTTCAAGAAATCCTTGGAACTAGCATAAATTAAACATTTAAATTATAATTACTGTGTAAGTACACATTATTTGTTATTGAAAATAGTAATTAAAGTGTACTATTTTTTTGCATAAAATTGTATTATGTTGTATAAGCCTGCTTAATTTTAAATAGATTTCTATTAATTTAATGTTTTTGCTTTCGTTGTGAGTGGCCTTTTGTCAGCATTTTTAACCACTTCATTGTAAACCACCTTCAATAGTATTGTTTTTCCGTAAACTATAGGTATACACAACACTTCAAACACTTTTTTATGCTAATCAAGTTCCATTCCTTTGTAGACGAGAACCATTACTTATTAAAGTCTGTAGTCACGATATATGAGAAAGAAATGAATATATTCACCTGGAAATTTGTAATACTTACCTGGAAATACATGGAATTCTCAGTGTTTTTTAAATTCAAGTTTGAGTGGCTACCCTGTTTGAGATCAAATGCACAGTCCTCACTTCATTATAAAAAAAAAAGGGGGGGGGGGGCAGGGATGTGTTCACATTAAACCAGTGGATGATAGAAAAGCAATTGACAGTCTGCATTTCAATAGAGGCACAACACAGTGACAAAGAAGCAAATTAACAACAATGTTTTCACTGTGTAATGCTGTAATGAGCACATCAACACTGCAAAGTAATATATTACAGAGGTTGGCAGCAGGTACAAGCAGTGCGTTATGTTCCAAATTTTGCCATTCTGTTCAGTGGGGAACCGGTAATGGAAGGGCGAGGGGTGGACGGAAGGTTAGGGATAAGAAAAAGAAATAAAGTTTAACTTTCAAAATGATAAATAGTAGCAATTGGTCATCATTTCCATTCCAGCTTTATTAGAGCAGATCCGGATTTCAGCTAGTAACTAGCCATTATCAGTGCAGTATTTCAGAGTTGTGATACATGCCCTAGTATCTCTACACCTGTTGTTCAGACTCTCATGACAATTCATTGAAGACTTTAAAGCTGTATTTCAGACTTATGAGTCCAAACACCAGGTGTAGATGTACTAGGGCATATGTTATAACTCTGAAATACTGCATTGATAATGGCTAGTTACTAGCTGAAATCTGGTTCTGCTCTAATAAAGCTAGTATGAAAACAACTGATTGCTGCTCTTAAGCAGTTTGGACATCATATCACAGTCATTGAGCACATTGCACTTTCCTTATGAAAGGTAAAGACATAAAGTAATAAACAAAGAATACATGCTTCTTTTATTAAACATCTATTAACTTAATAATGTAATCTTACTGAAAAGTGTTAAATTTGGAGGTGGACTACTACTTATGAAAAAGAAAGATAAATCTGTTTTAATCACTGTGCAGTTGGTTTTAAGTGTTTTTTACTAACATCTCTATGTTTGGGGTGAGATTACTGCTCATCAAATGTATTGTTCCAGTCAGATGAATGTCAGTACTCATAAGCTTTGTTAATTTCATTGATTAGAAAACACTTTCATGCAAATATGTGGTCCCGAACATACAGCAAACACCAGCTGCTATTGTTCTCTAGGGAAGGTCTTGTAAACCGTATCAAGGTTTTTATGGATTGTGAAACCTCTCCCCAAGCTCTCATGACTAAGCAAAAGTCATTGACCTCCAGTGGAATTTTACGAGGCACACTTTCACCGTTCACTGCAAAAGAAGTTGCAAAAATACTAAAATCCAGTTCAAATTGATTTAAGTCACTAAGTTTACTTCAAGTTTTCTCACAAAGCCTGCAACACAGGACCATGTTCATCAAGATGTTCACTCAGTCTCCTTTTCAGGATTTATTTCATTTATAATTAGTGCAACAATTAAAAAGTGTGCAATTCTGAAAGTTGTTTTATACACGATGGCAATTTCGTTTTAAAATCCAAAATGGTGTTAAAACAGTCAGTAATTAATTTATTTCTACCCTGCAAAGTTTTACTCAAGACGCTGATGTGCATTGTAAAGTCAGTTACAAATGCAAGACATAAAATCCGTGTGGATTCATTAACTCGTTTAACTGGCATTACTATCATGTCCATGAATAGCGCATGTTGAAAAACTGTTCTAAAACAACAGTAATTCGATTCAGCCAGCATACTTCACAAACATACAACTCTTCGCCATAATTACACTCTCGCTCTGCCAGAAAGGATTTAAACTACCAATGTCTCAAAACCTGTAATCTGAGTTTATTGGCAGTTTATACAATAATGTCCATGACACGACTTATTTTGGCACTTTTTGCCAGCAGATTAACGCAGTGCAAGATGCGGAGTGCGACTGGTGTTTCCTGCTGAATACCAATGTCTTTTACATTTTTTCTTATCAAAGCAACAATGCCATCATTTTGACCAATCATTGCAAGAGCTCTATCTGTTTTTCCCATCATTGGTCATATTTGTCAATAATTTTTCCTAAGCAAGAAAATATGTCTTCGGCCATAGTTGTGTCAAGCATTGGCACTAAATCAATGAGTTCCTCCATGACACCGAACTCAGTGTCAACATCTCTCACAAGTACAGCAATATGAGCAATGTCTGGTACATCCGTGCTTTCATCCAAAGACAAAAAGAAAAGAAAAAACCACCACTTTACATTGTACTTCTTCCATTCTGATATAATAACATTACAAATGAGGTACTGAGGGTCATTTTGTGTTTCAGTAAAAAAAAAAAAAAAAAAAAAAAAAAAAAAAAAAAAAAAAAAAAAAAAAAAAAAAAAAGTAAATTTCTTCCCACTGCAGGCTGAAGTGTAGGGATTCAACCAGTTTTCATTTTGAGGATCCTAACTTCTCTTCAGCTGTTTGCCTCTCACTAATTTTGGCCTACCACCAACACAAAAGAGACTTCAACACTGACATGAAGTAAACAGGCCCATCTTGCAGCATGTGCTCTGGTAACAAAGGAATGACACTATCAGTGAAGTGGAGGGGGAACTGCTGGCTGACAATGCCCACGGGCAAGCAGTGTGGACTCACACAGGCACCCATGCCTGTGTTAGTGCATTTGCCCACCTTTGACATACATTAAAAAGCTAGAAATTTAACACTTTTACAATCAGGGGTTCTCGACAATGTCCGTAGTGGTCTTATTGCCACTGCTCTGCACAGGTGCTGTGAGAATTAAGTTTGGATACTTCCCAACAGAGATGAGCACTTACTTTGTCAGAACCTAGCTTTCTCACATTAGCAGATTCTCTCATAATAGGCACCTCTCCTCTATGTTCAGAAATATTTTTAGGAATGATAGTATCTGCTTGATAAATTAAAAGCAATGTCAAATCAGAACATAACTAGTCACTTTCTCAAATTAAATTACTATTTCAGTAAGGTAAAGTGTAGTGCATTGCATCATCTAGAGTCTGTAGTTTCATACCTGCAGACTACAAAACTATTGAATTTTATTTTTCTTGAAAATGAGGAAGAAATGAGCCATAATTTCCATTGGAAAACCATGTTCTACACTTGTCTTGTCAATTGGAAGGCCGTCTTGTCAATTGGAAGGCCGTGCCGTTTTATACCTGCTTATCTCTTTCAGATCATTATACATGTTCAGCTGAATTTTAATAAAGACAGGCACAACAAAAATATTGTTAAACAAGTAAGCTTTTGACCAAAAGGTCTTCTCAATCAGACAGCATGCGAGGACTGTTCAAAAATGGTCTTCTTTGAAATACTCTTCTCCACAAGTGATACACACTTCCCAAACCTGTTTCCACTTCCGGAAGAAGTCTTGGTATGCCTCTTGGAATATTATTACAAGAGAGATAGGGCAACCAAGAGTACAGGATGACGACATCACCATCGGACCAAATGGAAACTTGATAAACAAGAAGCCAGAAGTCGAAAACATTTTGAATAATCATTTTTTAAATGTTGTAGAGAAAATAGGATCTAAATGTTCATTAGAAGAAGCAAGGCAGTTAATGGAAGAGGCCTTACCCACACCATTTGATACAATTGAAATTCCACCCACCTCTCCTTCTGAAATCTAGGAAGATAATAAACTCTCTCAAGAATAAAAGCTCACATGGAATTGAAGGCATTTCCAGCAGGATAATAAAAGCTTGTTCCCAAGAAATAAATGGGATTCTTAGCCACATATGTAATAGATCTCTGAAGCAGGGTATTTTCCCAGATAGACTGAAGTATGCCATTATTAAACCACTGCATAAAAAAGGGGATATGTCTGATGTCAACAACTACCGCCCAATCTCTCTTCTGACTGTCTTATCCAAAATTCTTGAAAAACTAATGTTTTGTAAAGTAGCTTCACACCTTTGTAAAAATAAAGTTTTAACAAAATGTCAGTTTGGTTTCCAGAAGGGTTTTTCAACGGAAAATGCTATATATACTTTCACTAATGAAATATTAACAGGGTGTATACGACCCGGAACAGCCGGGAGATCCGGGAAAAACCCGGGAATTTTTTCATCCGGGAGAAAACTGAGAAAAACCCGGGAATTGTTTAGAATTTCTGGAATTTTTCATTGTTCTAGTTTTCAGTTAAATTTTTGTGATTTTGACTGGTAAGAACCAATACTCTAACAAAGGATATTACTGTATCCCGCTACTGCAGATTAATACTGCAGCAACAAAATATGAACGAGAGGGAGGAAAAAAAAATCTTAAGTTGCAAAGGAAATGCGCCATATACAACAACAAAACAGTGCTCCCCCCCCTGCGGGTCCGGGGGTTAGAATAGGCCCGAGGTCTTCCTGCCTGTCGTAAGAGGCGACTAAAAGGAGTCGATCCCCCTCAAGAGGGTAGTTAGCGCCTGCGTCCAGAGACGGATGGTCCCACGACCTATATTTGTGGTCTTTTTGCTTTTTCACTTCTCGTTTCTTCCTTCTTTGGTTGGTTCCTTTCTTTGTTCTTCTCCATCTCACTGTCTTCCTTACTCTTTCCCTTGCCTTCTTCTCCTTGCATTCTTCTCCTTGCCTTCTTCTCCTTGCCTTCTTCTCCTTGCCTTCTTCTCCTTGCCTTCTTCTCCTTGCCTTCTTCTCCTTGCCTTCTTCTCCTTGCCTTCTTCTCCTTGCCTTCTTCTCCTTGCCTTCTTCTCCTTGCCTTCTTCTCCTTGCCTTCTTCTCCTTGCCTTCTTCTCCTTGCCTTCTCTGGTCTCTGCCTCGGCGTTTGAGACAGTCTGTCCTCTCTCTCCCTCTCTCTTTTTTTCTTCTTCTTCTTCTTCCCTCCTCCCTGTGCGCGCCTGAAGGCCGACCCACGCGTTCGCACGCGTAGCCGGTGATGGGGTAACGCGTAATTCCCTGCCCTGGGTAGACAAGTAAGGCACGCACGTACCCCCTGGTAAAGGCCAGGCCCAGGGAGGGGTGATTGCCTGAGCTGATACCTTCTGACCATGCCGATTGGTCCCTCCGTCTGTTTCTCGGGAGGTGTGACCTGAGGTGTAAACATTCACCTAAGGCGGGAGTGCCCTCTGAGAGGGTCCCCTTAAGGAAGGAACGCGCCATCGGAGACGCTGGCAATCATGGGGGATTCCTCCGCAATGGATTTCTCTTCTTCTCTCTCAACTTCTGCCCACAAACGGAAACATGACCTGCCCCCAGTGACTAAAGTACTACCGCCTACCCCACAGTTCCTCGTCATTTCTCGATCTGAGGATGGAAAGGATTTTTCCTCTGTCAACCCTTTCGTTATCCAGAAGGGCGTAGATGCCATAGCCGGATCTGTCAAATCTTGTACCAGGTTGCGTAATGGTACCTTGTTACTAGAAACTGAGAGCGCCTTTCAGGCACAAAAACTGCTTCGGGCCACACTCCTGTACACGTTCCCTGTCCGGGTCGAGGCTCACCAAACTTTGAATTCGTCTCGTGGTGTGGTCTATACTAGGTCCCTCGACGGATTGACTGACGAGGAGATTCAATCTTTCCTCGCTGAGCAGGGCATGACAGCTGTCCATAGGGTCATGAAAAAGGTCAACAATGACCTTGTACCGACCCGGACACTTTTCTTGACCTTTGATAGTGTTAAGCTGCCATCATGCATCAAGGCGGGCTACGAGGTTATTTCTGTTCGCCCCTATGTCCCGACACCTACGCGCTGCTACCAATGTCAGCATTTCAATCACACTCGACAGTCTTGTTCCAATGCGGCTAAATGTGTCACTTGTGGCAGGGATGCCCATGAGGGTGACTGTCCACCTCCATCTCCTTGTTGTGTGAACTGTCAGGGTGACCATGCCGCATCCTCCCGTGACTGTCCCGTCTATAAGGAAGAACGCTGTATCCAAGAAATTCGGGTCAAAGAGAAAGTGTCCACCTCAGCTGCTCGCAAGCTGTTGGCTAGTAGGAAGCCCACGCTGCTCCCAGCGGGGAAATACAGTACTGTCCTCGCCTCTCCTCGGACTACCGGGGAGGTGGCAACCCAGACATGCGATCTGACCTTCAGCACCACGGTCGTCCGTTCGGCCAGTGCTAAGATCGTGCGGTCGACGTCTCCTCTTCCTCCATTACCCCACAGACACCAGCCCCTTCATCAGCTTCTGCTAAGACGAAGACCCAGAAGTCAGATGTACGGGCCTTCAAGAAGAAACCGTCCCGTGCAGACTTCCTACGTACCTCGACCTCCCAGCCATCGACCGGTACTTCCACGAAACGACCTTCCAAGAAGGCTCATAGGAAGCACAGTTCTCCTTCTCCGCCACGGCGCATTTCTTCTCCTGCGCCACCCAGCGGTTGCCATCCCAGGCCGTCATCCGTTTCGCCTGGCCGCACCGCTGGTAGCCAAACATCTGGCCGTTCACCGGCGGAGGAAGCTGCTCCTCCCGGCCACCTTACCAAGATGGCCGATGAACCTATAGAACCAATGGACGATGACTGTCCGCCTACTGATAGCAGCGGCAGTGCTCGCTCGAAGCCAGGCCCTCAGCGGCCTTCGAGGTGACCCCTTCTTTCATCTTCCTTTTCTTCTTACGTTGGCACTTATTCACTGGAATATTCGCAGCATTCGCTCCAACCAAGAGGGCTTGAAGTTGCTGCTCTGCTTGCACCGTCCGCTCGTCGTAGCCCTCCAGGAAACGAAGCTACGCCCATGCGATCAAATTGACTTGGCACACTACACCTCTGTGCGTTTTGACCTACCCCCTGTGGTAGGTATCCCGGCTCATGGAGGGGTTATGTTGCTGGTCCGGGATGATATTTACTACGATCCCATCACATTGCACACCGGCCTGCAGGCAGTTGCCATCCGCATTACTCGCCCCACTTTTACATTTTCCATTTGTACCGTTTACACTCCATCGTCGTCTGCCGTTACCAGGGCAGACATGATGCAACTTATTGCTCAGCTACCTGCACCATTTTTGTTAACTGGAGACTTCAATGCCCACCATCCCCTTTGGGGCTCTCCAGCATCCTGCCTGAGGGGCTCCCTGTTAGCAGACCTTTTCAACCAGCTCAATCTTGTCTGCCTCAATACTGGCGCCCCTACTTTTCTTTCGGACACATCTCACACCTATTCCCATTTAGACCTCTCTATATGTACTCCCCAACTTGCACGCCGGTTTGAGTGGTATGCACTTTCTGATACATATTCGAGCGACCACTTCCCGTGTGTTATCCATCTCCTGCAGCATACCCCCTCTTCGTGCTCATCTAGTTGGACCATCTCCAAAGCAGACTGGGGGCTCTTCTCTTCCAGGGCGACCTTTCAGGATCAAACCTTCACAAGCTGCGATCGTCAGGTCGCACACCTCACGGAAGTCATTCTCACTGCTGCTGAATATTCCATCCCTCACCCTACTTCTTCTCCACGTCGCGTACCGGTCCCCTGGTGGACCGCAGCATGTAGAGACGCTTTAAGTGCTCGTCGACGTGCTTTACGCACCATTAAACACCACCCTACAGTGGCGAATTGTATCAATTATAAACGATTACGTGCACAGTGTCGTCGTATTATTAAAGAAAGCAAGAAAGCCAGCTGGGCTGCTTTCACAAGCACCTTCAACAGTTTTACTCCTTCTTCTGTTGTCTGGAGTAGCCTGCGCCGGCTATCTGGCACTAAGGTCCACTCACCAGTTTCTGGCTTGACGGTCGCAAATGACGTCCTTGTGGCCCCTGAGGCTGTCTCCAATGCCTTCGGCCGCTTTTTCGCAGAGGTTTCGAGCTCCACTCATTACCACCCTGCCTTCCTCCCCCGCAAACAGGCAGAGGAGACTAGGCCACCTAACTTCCGCTCCTCGAATCGTGAAAGTTATAATGCCCCATTCACCATGCGGGAACTCGAAAACGCACTTGGCCGATCACGGTTCTTCGCTCCAGGGCCTGATTCTGTTCATATTCAGATGCTGAAGAACCTTTCTCCTGCGGGTAAAGGTTTTCTTCTTCATACTTACAATCGCATCTGGATTGAGGGACATGTTCCCGCATGCTGGCGCGAGTCTATTGTTGTCCCGATCCCTAAGCCGGGGAAGGACAAGCACTTGCCTTCCAGTTATCGACCCATCTCGCTTACCAGCTGTGTCTGTAAAGTGATGGAGCGAATGGTTAACTCCCGTTTGGTTTGGCTTCTCGAGTCTCGACGCCTACTTACCACTGTACAATGTGGATTTCGTAGGCGTCGCTCTGCTGTTGACCATCTGGTTACCTTGTCGACCTTCATTATGAATAACTTCTTGCGGAAGCGCCCGACCGCGGCTGTGTTCTTTGATTTGGAGAAGGCTTATGACACCTGTTGGAGGGCGGGCATTCTCCACACCATGCATACATGGGGCCTTCACGGTCGCCTCCCTCTTTTTATTCGTTCCTTTTTAATGGATTGACAGTTCAGGGTACGTGTGGGTTCTGTCCTGTCAGACACCTTTCGCCAGGAGAATGGGGTGCCACAGGGCTCAGTTTTGAGCGTCGCTCTCTTCGCCATAGCGATCAATCCAATAATGGATTGCCTCCCAGCTGATGTATCAGGCTCCCTTTTTGTGGACGATTTTACCATCTATTGCAGCGCGCAGCGTACGTGTTTCCTGGAGCGCTGTCTTCAGCGTTCTCTTGACCGTCTTTACTCCTGGAGTGTCGCCAATGGCTTCCGTTTTTCTGCCGAGAAGACGGTCTGTATTAACTTCTGGCGCTACAAAGAGTTTCTCCCACCGTCCTTACGACTCGGTCCCATTGCTCTCCCATTCGTGGAGACAACAAAATTTTTAGGTCTTACATTTGACAGGAAACTTAGCTGGTCTCCACATGTGTCATATTTGGCTGCCCGTTGTACCCGTTCTCTAAATGTCCTCCGTGTTCTCAGTGGTATGTCGTGGGGAGCGGATCGAACTGTCCTACTTCGCCTATATCGGTCGATCGTCTGCTCCAAGCTGGATTATGGGAGCTTCGTATACTCCTCTGCACGGCCATCCATCTTACGCCGCCTCAACTCCATGCAACATCGGGGTTTACGACTTGCGATCGGAGCGTTTTATACTAGTCCCGTCGAAAGTCTTCGTGCTGACGCTGGTGAATTGCCACTCACCTACCGGCGCGATATACTGCTTTGTCGGTATGCCTGTCGGCTACTGGCAGTGCCCAACCACCCGTCTTATCGTTCCTTTTTTGATGACTCTCTCGACCGTCAATACGGGTTGTATGTCTCTGCCCTGATACCCCCTGGAGTTCGCTTTCGTCGCCTCCTTCAACACCTTAATTTTTCACTCCCTGCAACCTTTCGAGTGGGCGAGAGCCACACGCCACCTTGGCTCCAGGCTCAGGTTCGCGTCCACCTTGACCTCAGCTCGCTCCCAAAGGAGGTTACCCCCAGTTCAGTCTACCACTCCCGTTTTGTCGAACTTCGTTCAAAGTTCATTAATATGACCTTCATTTATACAGATGGCTCTAAGACCAATGACGGGGTCGGGTGTTCTTTTATTGTCAGGGCACAAAGTTTCAAGTACCGGCTCCATGGCCATTGTTCGGTCTTCACAGCTGAGCTCTTTGCCCTCTACCAGGCTGTTCTTTACATCTGCCGCCACCGACATTCTGCTTATGTCATCTGCTCCGATTCTCTGAGCGCCATCCAGAGCCTCAGTGATCCGCACCCGGTTCACCCTTTCGTGCACCGGATCCAACGCTCTCTTCAGCAGCTGGTGGACGTCGGTTCTCCGGTTAGCTTTATGTGGGTTCCTGGCCATGTCGGTATCCCTGGGAACGAAGCTGCAGATGCCGCGGCCAAGGCTGCGGTCCTCCAGCCTCGGACAGCTTCTTGTTGTGTCCCTTCGTCAGATTGTAGCAGGGTCATTTGTCGGCGCATTTTATCGCTGTGGCATGCCGATTGGGCTGCACTTAGAGACAACAAGCTTCGGGCCTTGAAACCTCTTCCCGCGGCTTGGACGTCCTCCTCCCGCCCTTCTTCATTTTATCAACTTAACAACCCTCTCGAAGGACATTTGATTATGCTGTTTTTTTAATCCTTTGCCTGTCAGTCTGTCTTTTATCGTGTTTTCCATTTCGTTGCTGTTTTAAACTTGTGACTCGCGGTGCATTCCTAACGTAGTCTGGGCACTAATGACCGTTGAAGTTGTGCGCCCTAAAACCACAAAAAAAAAGAACAGTGCTCATACAAGCGTCTACCAACAGCAAAGTGTGTCAAACGCTTTAGAAAGGCTGCAATGCTTCATAACAACAAATTGCCTCTGATGAGCGTGATGTGACAACTGTTTAAATTAGATTCATTTGAGCGGTTGCGGGCGGGCTCTTGCACATGCGCAGTTGAGTCTCGTATGAGTAATACCATCTCCCGCTTCTGGTTACAGAAGTGTGGCTGGACGCCACTACTTAATATTGCCCCAGTTGGGGAATAATAGTAAATCTGAGGGTGATGCACAGAACAGTCTGAGTTGTGGTGGGGAAGTGGGTCGTCTCCACATGACCTGTGTTTATGTTCAGTGATTTTGTTGTTTCCTCTTTGTTTGTTGCTCTCACATTAAACGATAACAAAACGGATTTTTGTGGCCTGGAGCTATCAACCTTAACTTCTCTTCCAGCTTATTAATCTACGATACCAATATTGTATGTGAATGCTATATATATATATATATATATATATATGAATTTAAACCATTAACTTTTCTTATTTGTGTGTTCGCACTGCTTAAGAGTGATCTTGCTATTGGCTGACTGTATCACGTGTCCTATACTGTCATCAGCTGGCGAGATCACGTGACATGAGCTATGACTGGTCTCCAAAAGCGAATCATAATCTCGATTTCAATGCTTCGGAAAGTGACATGCGTTGTTTGGTGGAATTCAAATTTATACCTTCGTAATACGAAAATATGTATCATACATGTTGCTGCGCATCAAAGGTCTTTAAAAGCGTGCCCCAATAGTACCATTGATTAACAGTTTGTCCATTTTGCATGAATTGATGATGTACTAATCTTTCAAAGTCAAAGAAAAGTATCAGCATGGTTTTGACATTTGACATGACCTGGTGATCTTGTTTTGGTCTTGGAGAACCTTTACCAGTGCGCACGCGCACTTGCGCTCGCGCAGTCGCACTCTCGCACTCCCACTCTCGCACTCGCACTCTCGCACTCGCACTCTCGCACTCGTACACTCGCACTCGCGCACACGCACTCGCGCACACGCACTCGCACACACGCAATCTCACACACACACACACACACACACACACACACACACACACACACACGTGCGTGCACGCGCAAACACAAAAATCACTGTTTCTGGCTGCTGAGTGGTCATGTGTGTGAGGTTTGAGTGTGTGTGTGTGTGTGTGTGTGTGTGTGTGTGTGTGTGTGTGTGTGTGTGTGTGTGTGTGTGTGTGTGTGTAAGCTTATTTGTTTCGCATTCTTTTTGTTGCTATATGGTGAGCAGAAATCTACCCTTTTCGTAATATTGCCATTATCCCGTCCTGAATTTTCCATTGTTGAATTTTAATAAAGTCTGACAGATTTAAATATGTTATTCAGGCTCATTTTACTGAATAGTTAAACTTATTTTTTCTAGTGTATTTGTAATTTTCCTTAGAGACCAAAATTGATGAGTTTATAGTTAAACATTTATTATCTCTTACTAAGTTTCGTCTTAATGTTTTTTTGTGCTGTTTCTGCTTTCCATTTCTGTCTTCTACTTTTGTGAATAGTTTTATGCATACAAACAAAGCATTCTCTTTGGGAACTTAATTTGGACTTGATTGTTTTCAAAATGGAGAGTGATAGTGAATTTTAATGTTTCCAAATGAGAGTGCAAAAGGATTGCTGTTGCACTTGGCACTTACATTTGAGTGCATAATTTGGAGGGGGGGGAGTCACTACCAGTTCAGTTCATGGCAGGGAACTGAATAAGTAATCTATTAGTTATTGTCACCTACATTTGAAATATGAGCTTTATAAAAGGTAAAATTTACTAGAAGTCTGATTGATCTAAAATCATGTTCTCCTCAGAATAATAATATTATATCACTCCTATAAGATGGATACCCTTAAAATAACTTCACTGTATTTTGTTTCAAATTTTTTGACACAGTTTCTGTTAGCTTGCACTACAGTAGTTGTCTTAAAGACAATGTTGTACTCATCAATACAAGAGAAGTTACTACAGAAAGGCTGCTGGCAGCTACCATGATGGGGAATTAAAAATAAAAATTAGTCACATGACAGAACCAAACTCTGATACAAGGAATTTCGACCAGCCACCTTGACTGTAAGCTATTTGCACAGTGATGTCAACATCTCCTTTGGACCACATCTAGTTCTTCCAGTCAAATCACTACATATTTTGTGATCATTGTTGACATCCTATACTTCCATGTACAATGATTAATTCTTATTAATTTCCAATGTTGTGTGTAGTACATCTCGCTAATATAATGATATGTTGCCACTGTACTCCGATATTGCCATTAATGTGGCAAAACTTTCAACACAATTTGTGATGTGGCTTTACACACCATGAATGTGCAATGTGGGACTTAGCCATTTTATGTGTGAACAGTTTTCTTTTGTCAACTGTACATGAATGTGTAGCAGACCAAGACAGCAGCACAAATTACACAAAACTAATTTTTTGTGAAATCACTTGTGTTAAAGTGCAGGCTTCTGTTTGTTCTGGTTGTAAGTTTTGTACAAGTAGACAGTAATTCCTGCTCGGGCGTTCTATGTCTTGACTGCAAGAGTAGCACTGAGAAATATGTGGGAGGGCCAGGAAACTGGACAGTCCTAACATCTCATATGTAATACAATAAGAAGAGTTTTGATCTTTCGAACAACATTGCCCACAGATGAAGATGACGATCCTACAAAGCAATTCATGAGGAAGAAAATGACTCAGCACAATGAGTCAATCAGGCTTGCCACTGTAATGCAACAGTCTGAGACTTATATATTGTAGTACATGGTAAATCTGTATTTATGGTCATACCTTTCTTTTACATACACCAATTATTGTTAAATGATAATTAATGCAATAAATAGAAATTACTTTAGTAGAAATTTGCAAAAAAAGATGACAATTGCATGTAAAATAAATATGTACTAATTTATAGGTGATAGAATGGAATAATTTGTATAAAATTGTAATAATTGTCAAATGGAACTATCACAAATGTAGGCATAGGAAAGGAAATGACTAGAAGTGGTACAAGGAACTATCTGCCACACATGATGTGGTGGCTTGTGGAGTTTGTATGCAGATATGGATGTAGTGGTGAAAGATCATTTTAACTCTCTTCAAAGTTAACGTATTATAGTATTAACTATTAAATATACTCATGATTTAATATTTGGAACTGAAAAGTGTATTTGATAAAGCTAATTATAAGAATTACTGTTTCTGCTGTGCACGATATTATGCTTAAATCATTCTATACATGTCATTTGTCATTATAAACTAATTAAAATATTGTTCCTAATAATGCCTAAGACTGTTGACGTTGTTTTAATGGTATATATGTGAGGTGACTGTGGCCACAGGGGAGTAGTACTGGCAGTTGTATTGCAACAGTGGGAGTTGTATTTCAGTAGAAACAGTTCTGCTTGAATTGTGCTTCACGTAACACTTGATAAAGAACATGTGTTACTTTATCGTAAGCACCATTTCATGCTAACTGGTCACTAAACATATCTGTTCCTCTCATTCAGTCAAACATAATGACACAGCAAAGTACTCGTCATAGAGCACACATCGGATAAGTGTGCACAGACATGTGAGGCAACTGATTGTTACATCAAAATCACTGTTGCTGTTATTTTTTGTGATGGGCAGCTCTCCTGTTCATTAACGAGGGTCAGTTCCATGTCATTTTTATAAATATTTTCCGGACCTGTTTTATTTTGCCCATCTTGTGTAAATAAGAACATGTGAACGAAAGTGTTCAAAGTCTGATTGGAGTCCAGGCAGCAAGCACACATAACAGCCCAACCCGCAGCACCTGAAGATGGTGACTGGATTGATTGTCCAAAGTATTCTGCATAAAATGAAAACAATAACTCAGCTGAACACCTGGAAGTACTCCATTGATTAATTGCACTGAGAAAACCTTAGATATCCCTTTCGTTCTTAGTGAATTTTTAATTCTCCTTCAGTGTTGACATAGTATTTGTTAACACTGCTGTCTTGCAGTTGATTTTCTGTGTACTTTTCACTACAGTTTTCCAGTAATAATTTGCTAATGCATTATTATGTTCATGTAATGTAGTGTAATACAACACAACATAATAACACAGTTGTTGTTTGGTTGAATCTGTACACTTTGTGTCATGGTATATGATGGAAAACATGGATGCTATTAAGTCCAGTTTTATTCATTTGCAGAAGATTGTGAAGTGAGCACTGAAGGTGGCTCAGATAGCAGTACAGCTGTGAAACGAAGGTGGTCTTCAGAAAGCTCAGATTCAAGTTCTCGTCCTGGACAGAGTCCAACAACAGCAGCGGCAGCAAGCACAACTACTGCATATTCATCTGTGGCATCCACAACAGCACCATCAGCTAAGCAGCCTAGAAAATCTGTTCCAGGTTTGTATTAGAATTTTCCTTTTCCAGTGTCATTATACCCAGTGGTACATCAAAAGTACTCAGTATTTATTCTGCAGCATATATGGTATGATTTTCTGTGCACAGTTTTATGTACATTTTCTCTGGAAGCTCAGAACTGCCCCTGGATCACCAAAGTGTGCTACCTAAATTAAAATATGTAAAATACAGGAACTTTTTAAGGTCTCAGGTTGCCTCTCGTATTTCGAAGTCCAGGGTGTGTGTGTGTGTGTGTGTGTGTGTGTCTATATATATATATATATATATATATATATATATATATATATATATATATATATATATCCAACAAATGTGATAGGGCCAGTCAGTAATTCTTCTTGAGAAGTCCAGGGTATATATATATATATATATATAATAGAGGGAAACATTCCACGTAGGAAATATATATCTAAAAACAAAGATGATGTGACTTACCAAATGAAAGTGCTGGCAGGTCGACAGACACACAAACAAACACAAACATACACACAAAATTCAAGCTTTCGCAACAAACTGTTGCCTCATCAGGAAAGAGGGAAGGAGAGGGAAAGACGAAAGGATGTGGGTTTTAAGGGAGAGGGTAAGGAGTCATTCCAATCCCGGGAGCGGAAAGACTTACCTTAGGGGGAAAAAAGGACGGGTATACACTCGCACACACACACATATCCATCCACACATATACAGACACAAGCAGACATATTTACAGACAAAGAGTTTGGGCAGAGATGTCAGTCGAGGCAGAAGTGCAGAGGCAAAGATGTTGTTGAATGACAGGTGAGGTATGAGTGACGGCAACTTAAAATTAGCGGAGATTGAGGCCTGGTGGATAACGGGAAGAGAGGATATATTGAAGAGCAAGTTCCCATCTCCGGAGTTCGGATAGGTTGGTGTTAGTGGGAAGTATCCAGATAACCCGGACGGTGTAACACTGTGCCAAGATGTGCTGGCCGTGCACCAAGGCATGTTTAGCCACAGGGTGATCCTCATTACCAACAAACACTGTCTGCCTGTGTCCATTCATGCGAATGGACAGTTTGTTGCTGGTCATTCCCACATAGAATGCGTCACAGTGTAGGCAGGTCAGTTGGTAGATCACGTGGGTGCTTTCACACGTGGCTCTGCCTTTGATCGTGTACACCTTCCGGGTTACAGGACTGGAGTAGGTGGTGGTGGGAGGGTGCATGGGACAGGTTTTACACCGGGGGCGGTTACAAGGGTAGGAGCCAGAGGGTAGGGGAGGTGGTTTGGGGATTTCATAGGGATGAACTAAGAGGTTACGAAGGTTAGGTGGACGGCGGAAAGACACTCTTGGTGGAGTGGGGAGGATTTCATGAAGGATGGATCTCATTTCTGGGCAGGATTTTAGGAAGTCGTATCCCTGCTGGAGAGCCACATTCAGAATCTGATCCAGTCCCGGAAAGTATCCTGTCACAAGTGGGGCACTTTTGTGGTTCTTCTGTGGGAGGTTCTGGGTTTGAGAGGATGAGGAAGTTGCTCTGGTTATTTGCTTCTGTACCAGGTCGGGAGGGTAGTTGCGGGATGCGAAAGCTGTTGTCAGGTTGTTGGTGTAATGCTTCAGGGATTCCGGACTGGAGCAGATTCGTTTGCCACGAAGACCTAGGCTGTAGGGAAGGGACCGTTTGATGTGGAATGGGTGGCAGCTGTCATAATGGAGGTACTGTTGCTTGTTGGTGGGTTTGATGTGGACGGACGTGTGAAGTTGGCCATTGGACAGGTGGAGGTCAACATCAAGGAAAGTGGCATGGGATTTGGAGTAGGACCAGGTGAATCTGATGGAGCCAAAGGAGTTGAGGTTGGAGAGGAAATTCTGGAGTTCTTCTTCACTGTGAGTCCAGATCATGAAGATGTCATCAATAAATCTGTACCAAACTTTGGGTTGGCAGGCCTGGGTAACCAAGAAGGCTTCCTCTAAGCGACCCATGAATAGGTTGGCGTACGAAGGGGCCATCCTAGTACCCATGGCTGTTCCCTTTAATTGCTGGTATGTCTGGCCTTCAAAAGTGAAGAAGTTGTGGGTCAGGATGAAGCTGGCTAAGGTAATGAGGAAAGAGGTTTTAGGTAGGGTGGCAGGTGATCGGCGTGAAAGGAAGTGCTCCATCGCAGCGAGGCCCTGGACGTGCGGGATATTTGTGTATAAGGAAGTGGCATCAATGGTTACAAGGATGGTTTCTGGGGGTAACGGATTGGGTAAGGATTCCAGGCGTTCGAGAAAGTGGTTGGTGTCTTTGATGAAGGATGGGAGACTGCACGTAATGGGTTGAAGGTGTTGATCTACGTAGGCAGAGATACGTTCTGTGGGGGCTTGGTAACCAGCTACAATGGGACGGCCAGGATGATTGGGTTTGTGAATTTTAGGAAGAAGGTAGAAGGTAGGGGTGCGGGGTGTCGGTGGGGTCAGGAGGTTGATGGAGTCAGGTGAAAGGTTTTGTAGGGGGCCTAAGGTTCTGAGGATTCCCTGAAGCTCCGCCTGGACATCAGGAATGGGATTACCTTGGCAAACTTTGTATGTGGTGTTGTCTGAAAGCTGACGCAGTCCCTCAGCCACATACTCCCGACGATCAAGTACCACAGTCGTGGAACCCTTGTCCGCCGGAAGAATGATGATGGACCGGTCAGCCCTCAGATCACGGATAGCCTGGGCTTCAGCAGTGGTGATGTTGGGAGTAGGATTAAGGTTTTTTAAGAAGGATTGAGAGGCAAGGCTGGAAGTCAGAAATTCCTGGAAGGTTTGGAGAGGGTGATTTTGAGGAAGAGGAGGTGGGTCCCGCTGTGACGGAGGACGGAACTGTTCCAGGCAGGGTTCAATTTGGATAGTGTCTTGGGGAGTTGGATCATTAGGGGTAGGATTAGGATCATTTTTCTTCGTGGAAAAGTGATACTTCCAGCAGAGAGTACGAGTGTAGGACAGTAAATCTTTGACGAGGGCTGTTTGGTTGAATCTGGGAGTGGGGCTGAAGGTGAGGCCTTTGGATAGGACAGAGGTTTCAGATTGGGAGAGAGGTTTGGAGGAAAGGTTAACTACTGAGTTAGGGTGTTGTGGTGCCAGATTGTGTTGCTTGGAATTTTGAGGTTTTGGAGGGAGTGGAGCTGGAAGTGGGAGACTGAGTAGATGGGAGAGACTGGGTTTGTGTGCAATGAGAGGTGGTTGAGGTTTGCTGGAAAGGTTGTGAAGGGTGAGTGAGTTGCCTTTCCGGAGGTGGGAAACCAGGAGATTGGATAGTTTTTTTAGGTGAAGGGTGGCATGCTGCTCTAATTTGCGGTTGGCCTGGAGGAGGATGCTCTGAATAGTCGGTGTGGATGTGGGAGAGGAAAGATTGAGGACTTTTATTAAGGATAGGAGTTGACGGGTGTGTTCATTGGCTGAGTTGATGTGTAGGTGAAGGATTAGGTGGGTGAGGGCAATGGATTGTTCGGTTTGGAACTGGTATAGGGACTGATGGAAAGAAGGGTTGCAGCCAGAGATGGGAACTTTAAGTGTGAGGCCTTTGGGGGTTATGCCAAATGTCAGACAAGCCTGAGAAAATAAAATATGTGAGCGTAATCTAGCTAGGGTGAAGGCATGTTTGCGGAGGGAATGTAAATAAAACTTAATGGGGTCGTTGTGGGGGTGTTGTGAGGGTGACATGGTATTAGAAGGTGGAAAGTGTAACATGAGGTTGAAATGAAAATGAAAGATAAAAATATATGGGGAGAGATAAGGGTGAACTAGAAAATAACTGGAGATCTGGTATGAAAAAATGCGAAAAAGTGTTGGTTAAGTTGATCCTGTGGTGAACTTGGGTTGGTAGACAGCGATGTGCATGAAGGTTAGGTGGTTGTGTTGCCGCTAAAACACGTTAAAGGGCGGAGAAATTCGGGAAAATTTCGAAAAAACGTGTAAATGTATTAAAAGGCGTGGTGTTGTGGTGAAAGATTACGAAAATGGGGCTAACAATTGTAAATAATGACGTTAAAACCGGTGGAGAGCGGCTAAAAATGATCAGTGATGTACGAAAAACGGGCGTGGAAATAAAGTAAAAGTTATTAGAACTAGCCGAAATGGTTGTTTAATACGTGAAGGCAGCTGTTATTGAACTAGAAACGGTTAGCGGTATTGTTGAAAGCGCAAAATAAAAATTTTTTGGTTATGGTTTGGAAATGGGTTACGTATTATAGAGTATATATAGGCGGGATAAAATTGTATTACGGTAAAAAGGGAAGGTGAATAGAAAGTGAGACTACTGGTAAACGCAGAAAGAGAAAATAAGACGACAGGAAAGATTTCGAGATGCAACAGCGACAATAACAAACGTAATTGTTGGGTTCAAATTAATGATATGGTTATAATAGAGGGAAACATTCCACGTAGGAAATATATATCTAAAAACAAAGATGATGTGACTTACCAAATGAAAGTGCTGGCAGGTCGACAGACACACAAACAAACACAAACATACACACAAAATTCAAGCTTTCGCAACAAACTGTTGCCTCATCAGGAAAGAGGGAAGGAGAGGGAAAGACGAAAGGATGTGGGTTTTAAGGGAGAGGGTAAGGAGTCATTCCAATCCCGGGAGCGGAAAGACTTACCTTAGGGGGAAAAAAGGACGGGTATACACTCGCACACACACACATATCCATCCACACATATACAGACACAAGCAGACATATTTACAGACAAAGAGTTTGGGCAGAGATGTCAGTCGAGGCAGAAGTGCAGAGGCAAAGATGTTGTTGAATGACAGGTGAGGTATGAGTGACGGCAACTTGAAATTAGCGGAGATTGAGGCCTGGTGGATAACGGGAAGAGAGGATATATTGAAGAGCAAGTTCCCATCTCCGGAGTTCGGATAGGTTGGTGTTAGTGGGAAGTATCCAGATAACCCGGACGGTGTAACACTGTGCCAAGATGTGCTGGCCGTGCACCAAGGCATGTTTAGCCACAGGGTGATCCTCATTACCAACAAACACTGTCTGCCTGTGTCCATTCATGCGAATGGACAGTTTGTTGCTGGTCATTCAAAACCGCCCCCGGTGTAAAACCTGTCCCATGCACCCTCCCACCACCACCTACTCCAGTCCTGTAACCCGGAAGGTGTACACGATCAAAGGCAGAGCCACGTGTGAAAGCACCCACGTGATCTACCAACTGACCTGCCTACACTGTGACGCATTCTATGTGGGAATGACCAGCAACAAACTGTCCATTCGCATGAATGGACACAGGCAGACAGTGTTTGTTGGTAATGAGGATCACCCTGTGGCTAAACATGCCTTGGTGCACGGCCAGCACATCTTGGCACAGTGTTACACCGTCCGGGTTATCTGGATACTTCCCACTAACACCAACCTATCCGAACTCCGGAGATGGGAACTTGCTCTTCAATATATCCTCTCTTCCCGTTATCCACCAGGCCTCAATCTCCGCTAATTTCAAGTTGCCGTCACTCATACCTCACCTGTCATTCAACAACATCTTTGCCTCTGCACTTCTGCCTCGACTGACATCTCTGCCCAAACTCTTTGTCTGTAAATATGTCTGCTTGTGTCTGTATATGTGTGGATGGATATGTGTGTGTGTGCGAGTGTATACCCGTCCTTTTTTCCCCCTAAGGTAAGTCTTTCCGCTCCCGGGATTGGAATGACTCCTTACCCTCTCCCTTAAAACCCACATCCTTTCGTCTTTCCCTCTCCTTCCCTCTTTCCTGATGAGGCAACAGTTTGTTGCGAAAGCTTGAATTTTGTGTGTATGTTTGTGTTTGTTTGTGTGTCTGTCGACCTGCCAGCACTTTCATTTGGTAAGTCACATCATCTTTGTTTTTAGATATATATTTCCTACGTGGAATGTTTCCCTCTATTATAACCATATCATTAATTTGAACCCAACAATTACGTTTGTTATTGTCGCTGTTGCATCTCGAAATCTTTCCTGTCGTCTTATTTTCTCTTTCTGCGTTTACCAGTAGTCTCACTTTCTATTCACCTTCCCTTTTTACCGTAATACAATTTTATCCCGCCTATATATACTCTATAATACGTAACCCATTTCCAAACCATAACCAAAAAATTTTTATTTTGCGCTTTCAACAATACCGCTAACCGTTTCTAGTTCAATAACAGCTGCCTTCACGTATTAAACAACCATTTCGGCTAGTTCTAATAACTTTTACTTTATTTCCACGCCCGTTTTTCGTACATCACTGATCATTTTTAGCCGCTCTCCACCGGTTTTAACGTCATTATTTACAATTGTTAGCCCCATTTTCGTAATCTTTCACCACAACACCACGCCTTTTAATACATTTACACGTTTTTTCGAAATTTTCCCGAATTTCTCCGCCCTTTAACGTGTTTTAGCGGCAACACAACCACCTAACCTTCATGCACATCGCTGTCTACCAACCCAAGTTCACCACAGGATCAACTTAACCAACACTTTTTCGCATTTTTTCATACCAGATCTCCAGTTATTTTCTAGTTCACCCTTATCTCTCCCCATATATTTTTATCTTTCATTTTCATTTCAACCTCATGTTACACTTTCCACCTTCTAATACCATGTCACCCTCACAACACCCCCACAACGACCCCATTAAGTTTTATTTACATTCCCTCCGCAAACATGCCTTCACCCTAGCTAGATTACGCTCACATATTTTATTTTCTCAGGCTTGTCTGACATTTGGCATAACCCCCAAAGGCCTCACACTTAAAGTTCCCATCTCTGGCTGCAACCCTTCTTTCCATCAGTCCCTATACCAATTCCAAACCGAACAATCCATTGCCCTCACCCACCTAATCCTTCACCTACACATCAACTCAGCCAATGAACACACCCGTCAACTCCTATCCTTAATAAAAGTCCTCAATCTTTCCTCTCCCACATCCACACCGACTATTCAGAGCATCCTCCTCCAGGCCAACCGCAAATTAGAGCAGCATGCCACCCTTCACCTAAAAAAACTATCCAATCTCCTGGTTTCCCACCTCCGGAAAGGCAACTCACTCACCCTTCACAACCTTTCCAGCAAACCTCAACCACCTCTCATTGCACACAAACCCAGTCTCTCCCATCTACTCAGTCTCCCACTTCCAGCTCCACTCCCTCCAAAACCTCAAAATTCCAAGCAACACAATCTGGCACCACAACACCCTAACTCAGTAGTTAACCTTTCCTCCAAACCTCTCTCCCAATCTGAAACCTCTGTCCTATCCAAAGGCCTCACCTTCAGCCCCACTCCCAGATTCAACCAAACAGCCCTCGTCAAAGATTTACTGTCCTACACTCGTACTCTCTGCTGGAAGTATCACTTTGCCACGAAGAAAAATGATCCTAATCCTACCCCTAATGATCCAACTCCCCAAGACACTATCCAAATTGAACCCTGCCTGGAACAGTTCCGTCCTCCGTCACAGCGGGACCCACCTCCTCTTCCTCAAAATCACCCTCTCCAAACCTTCCAGGAATTTCTGACTTCCAGCCTTGCCTCTCAATCCTTCTTAAAAAAACCTTAATCCTACTCCCAACATCACCACTGCTGAAGCCCAGGCTATCCGTGATCTGAGGGCTGACCGGTCCATCATCATTCTTCCGGCGGACAAGGGTTCCACGACTGTGGTACTTGATCGTCGGGAGTATGTGGCTGAGGGACTGCGTCAGCTTTCAGACAACACCACATACAAAGTTTGCCAAGGTAATCCCATTCCTGATGTCCAGGCGGAGCTTCAGGGAATCCTCAGAACCTTAGGCCCCCTACAAAACCTTTCACCTGACTCCATCAACCTCCTGACCCCACCGACACCCCGCACCCCTACCTTCTACCTTCTTCCTAAAATTCACAAACCCAATCATCCTGGCCGTCCCATTGTAGCTGGTTACCAAGCCCCCACAGAACGTATCTCTGCCTACGTAGATCAACACCTTCAACCCATTACGTGCAGTCTCCCATCCTTCATCAAAGACACCAACCACTTTCTCGAATGCCTGGAATCCTTACCCAATCCGTTACCCCCAGAAACCATCCTTGTAACCATTGATGCCACTTCCTTATACACAAATATCCCGCACGTCCAGGGCCTCGCTGCGATGGAGCACTTCCTTTCACGCCGATCACCTGCCACCCTACCTAAAACCTCTTTCCTCATTACCTTAGCCAGCTTCATCCTGACCCACAACTTCTTCACTTTTGAAGGCCAGACATACCAGCAATTAAAGGGAACAGCCATGGGTACTAGGATGGCCCCTTCGTACGCCAACCTATTCATGGGTCGCTTAGAGGAAGCCTTCTTGGTTACCCAGGCCTGCCAACCCAAAGTTTGGTACAGATTTATTGATGACATCTTCATGATCTGGACTCACAGTGAAGAAGAACTCCAGAATTTCCTCTCCAACCTCAACTCCTTTGGCTCCATCAGATTCACCTGGTCCTACTCCAAATCCCATGCCACTTTCCTTGATGTTGACCTCCACCTGTCCAATGGCCAACTTCACACGTCCGTCCACATCAAACCCACCAACAAGCAACAGTACCTCCATTATGACAGCTGCCACCCATTCCACATCAAACGGTCCCTTCCCTACAGCCTAGGTCTTCGTGGCAAACGAATCTGCTCCAGTCCGGAATCCCTGAAGCATTACACCAACAACCTGACAACAGCTTTCGCATCCCGCAACTACCCTCCCGACCTGGTACAGAAGCAAATAACCAGAGCAACTTCCTCATCCTCTCAAACCCAGAACCTCCCACAGAAGAACCACAAAAGTGCCCCACTTGTGACAGGATACTTTCCGGGACTGGATCAGATTCTGAATGTGGCTCTCCAGCAGGGATACGACTTCCTAAAATCCTGCCCAGAAATGAGATCCATCCTTCATGAAATCCTCCCCACTCCACCAAGAGTGTCTTTCCGCCGTCCACCTAACCTTCGTAACCTCTTAGTTCATCCCTATGAAATCCCCAAACCACCTCCCCTACCCTCTGGCTCCTACCCTTGTAACCACCCCCGGTGTAAAACCTGTCCCATGCACCCTCCCACCACCACCTACTCCAGTCCTGTAACCCGGAAGGTGTACACGATCAAAGGCAGAGCCACGTGTGAAAGCACCCACGTGATCTACCAACTGACCTGCCTACACTGTGACGCATTCTATGTGGGAATGACCAGCAACAAACTGTCCATTCGCATGAATGGACACAGGCAGACAGTGTTTGTTGGTAATGAGGATCACCCTGTGGCTAAACATGCCTTGGTGCACGGCCAGCACATCTTGGCACAGTGTTACACCGTCCGGGTTATCTGGATACTTCCCACTAACACCAACCTATCCGAACTCCGGAGATGGGAACTTGCTCTTCAATATATCCTCTCTTCCCGTTATCCACCAGGCCTCAATCTCCGCTAATTTCAAGTTGCCGTCACTCATACCTCACCTGTCATTCAACAACATCTTTGCCTCTGCACTTCTGCCTCGACTGACATCTCTGCCCAAACTCTTTGTCTGTAAATATGTCTGCTTGTGTCTGTATATGTGTGGATGGATATGTGTGTGTGTGCGAGTGTATACCCGTCCTTTTTTCCCCCTAAGGTAAGTCTTTCCGCTCCCGGGATTGGAATGACTCCTTACCCTCTCCCTTAAAACCCACATCCTTTCGTCTTTCCCTCTCCTTCCCTCTTTCCTGATGAGGCAACAGTTTGTTGCGAAAGCTTGAATTTTGTGTGTATGTTTGTGTTTGTTTGTGTGTCTGTCGACCTGCCAGCACTTTCATTTGGTAAGTCACATCATCTTTGTTTTTATATATATATATATATATATATATATATATATATATATATATATATATATATATATATATATATATATATATAGACACACACACACACACACACACACACACACACACACACATCCAACAAATGTGATAGGGCCAGTCAGTAATTCTTCTTGAGAAACATTATTGGGAACAAAACTGAAAGTGTCCACGGTCTTGTACACTGGAAGTCTGCTCCTCCTCATGTATCTTCTGCGACGGTAAGGCATGGCTGTGTGCTTCGTGCGGCTGCCTCGAGTCGAATGAGCCTGCTGCTGCCTCAGAAAAGGATGTACTTCCTGCCCCCCACCCGTGCGCGCAGCGCCAGCGCGCCTTATCAGTGTTGCGCAATCTTGATTTTCCAGCAACATGGTGCTAGTAATACTAGGCACCGTGTTGCCCGGCTGCCTCGCTCAGCGGCTAAGTCCGCTTCAAGGTCACACGCATTACACAGCAGCATAAGGCAAATTCACACATTCAAGAAGAGCTACTGACTGGTCCTATTACTTTTGTTGGATGCAAGATTAACTTTTCATGTACTACCACAGAACTTGTTCCTGGTAATTCATGGTTAACACTTGCTATAGTACGAGGTAGTGATAAGGTATTACAAGGATTGGAATCGTACTATGACAGAGACATTATTTCCTATCGTACCTTTTCAATTGGTGTACAAGGTGATAGGAACTATGGAACAGGTGTAGTACATACTGTGTGAATTTGCCTTATGCTGCTGTGTAAAGCGTGTGACCTTCAAGCGGACTTAGCCGCTGAGCGAGGCAGCCGGGCAACACGGTGCGTAGTATTACTAGCACCGTGTTGCTGGAAAATCAAGATTGCGCAACACTGATAAGGCGCGCTGGCGCTGCGCGCACGGGTGGGGGGCAGGAAGTACATCCTTTTCTGAGGCAGCAGCAGGCTCATTCGACTCGAGGCAGCCGCACAAAGCACACAGCCATGCCTTACCGTCGCAGAAGATACATGAGGAGGAGCAGACTTCCAGTGTACAAGACAGTCGACACTTTCAGTTTTGTTCCTAATAATGTTTCTCAAGAAGAGCTACTGACTGGTCCTATTACTTTTGTTGGATGCAAAATTAACTTTTCTTACACTACAACAGAACTTGTTCCTGGTAATTCATGGTTAACACTTGCTATAGTACGAGGTAGTGATAAGGCGCATATATATATATATAAAATAGAGGGAAACATTCCACGTGGGAAAAATTATATATAAAAACAAAGATGAGGTGACTTACCGAACGAAAGCGCTGGCAGGTCGATAGACACACAAACAAACACAAACATACACACAAAGTTCAAGCTTTCGCAACAAACTGTTGCCTCATCAGGAAAGAGGGAAGGAGAGGGAAAGACGGAAGGAAGTGGGTTTTAAGGGTGAGGGTAAGGAGTCATTACAATCCCGGGAGCGGAAAGACTTACCTTAGGGGGAAGAAAGGACAGGTATACACTCGCACACACACACATATCCACCCACACATACAGACACAAGCAGACATATTTATGTATGTGTGGATGGATATGTATGTGTGTGTGTGTGTGTGTGTGTGTGTGTGTGTGTGTGTGTGTGTGTGTATACCTGTCCTTTTTTCCCCCCTAAGGTAAGTCTTTCCGCTCCCGGGATTGTAATGACTCCTTACCCTCACCCTTAAAACCCACTTCCTTCCGTCTTTCCCTCTCCTTCCCTCTTTCCTGATGAGGCAACAGTTTGTTGCGGAAGCTTGAATTTTGTGTGTATGTTTGTGTTTGTTTGTGTGTCTATCGACCTGCCAGCGCTTTCGTTCGGTAAGTCACCTCATCTTATATATATATATATATATATATATATATATATATATATATAGACACACACACACACACACACACACACACACACACACACTGTTACAATGCTGTCAAATTTTCCTCTACCATCAGCAGTACTTTGAATACTTACTCCCTCCATTTCCTCATTCACTAGTAAATTAGCCCACAGGGAAGATAGGCCCACAATTCTTCACCACAGTTTAGAGGACCTTGATGCATTGCACCCAGTCAGAGAAGCAACATCCTTCTGTGATATCTACTAATGGCAGAGCTCGTCTTAGGAAAACCTCTCCCTAGAAATCTACTGGACAGCAACCTGGCACCAGCCAGTGAATGAAAGGAAAACAGACTGTGGGTCCCTGGGTTGCCCACTCCCTTTCAGTTTCTACCTTCACAGACACTCTAAAGTAGCTATTGAGAGAAAGAAGAAATCTGGGCAGAGGGTTGCTCATGTGACCCCAGAGACACCAGTTTCCCCATGCCATTATACTCAGAACTTGAATTTATTTCTGTTGTTCCACCCTCACTGGTGGCAGACAGTGACTGTGGTGTGTGATCTACTGTCTTAGCTCCTTCATGCGTAACCAGGATTCCATTAACTTGATAATTCAATGGAAATGGTATAGATATTACTGTCACCTGCTAGAACTGCAACAACTTATGTCATCCTATTCTGCAATCTGTGTTGCTCTCCAAGAAATGCAGTTCACTGATGGCCATTATTCAATCCTTTAAGTTTACCATGCCATCTTCCAGAACCATACGAACCCTTAGAGGGCTTCTAGAGGGGTCCATATATCGGTTTACAAAAGTGTCATCATTGAATGGATTCCCCTGCACACCACATTGGAAGCAGTAGTGGTGAGGGTGTGAACGACCCAAGTGATTACCATTTTAAATGTATGTTTACCCATAGGCAGGGCATTTATGTACCTTGGGATGGTCACTGTAACAGAATAACTCTCCCCTCTCCCCTTTTATCTTATTGGGAGATTTCATTGCACACCACCCCGCTGTGTAGGAGAACTCCTCGGCCAACTTCTCTCTGATCTTGATCTGTGTTTTTTCAATGATTTCACCACTACCCACTTTGTTGCCATCCATAGCAGCTTTTCAGATATTGATCTTAAGGTATCTTCCCCTAATCTCATGGCTTATAGCAATCACTTTCTGTTGATCATGTCATTTCCTTGTCACTACCCAATATACCAACTGCCATGTTGCACTTGCCTAAGGCCCAGTTGACAGTTGTGTACCTCTGCCATCATATTTGTCCCCACGTCCATCGGACTGTAAACATGAGGTTTTCAGAGATGAATCCCCATAATCATCATCACTGCTTGAACTTGCTTGAACTGCAGTCCTCCTTTTCAAAGGTCCCGTCAATAGTGGCTGGTACCATGTTGGACCAAATCATTGCAATATCTATTCAGGACTGTCAAAGTGCCCTGCAACATCTCACAGGACATCCTTTGCAGACCACCCTCATCTCAAGCAGTTCCATCCACAGTCTCACTACCTAATTGAAAGCAGTGGGTGGGAATTCAGGGAGCACATCATCATCTCCTTGGGAACATGTGCCTCTTTTTCCCAGGAACTGGCCAAGCTCCATAGTCCACTGGGCCACCAACTGCACTGGGTCTCCTCCTTAACAGTGGTGTTTCCACCTATGCTTTGGTTCTTTCGAAACACCTTGCAACCACTTAATGGCAGCATCAACATTCTCTTCTTACCCATTTACCTCCTGAATGCTTAAAAGAAAAGTTGAAGATATTTCTGTATCCTTTACTATCCATAATCCTGACCATAACAAACATTTCACTGAATCGGAACTGCTTCAGGCTCTTGATTCATCTCATGATTTGGCCCCAGGCCCTGATTCGATTCATAATCAGATGATTCACCTACTCAGGGTCTTCAACCATATTTCACTTGAAAGTGTTTTCCCTTTACATTGGAGAGATAGTGTCATCGCAATCCTGAAGCTAGACAAAAACCCAACATCCATCGACAGCTACATATGACATCTGTCCAAAAAATTCCAGAACTTCGTCCATAAAATTTTCCTATGTTAACCTTTTACTTATTGTGCATGGTCTCCTTCGAAATACTCTCCACCACAATTGATACATCGCTCCCAATGCCATTTCTATTTCCAGAAGCAATCTTGGTATGCCTCTTGCTGGGTCACATGAAGCCCCGTCTGGAAATTTTCTTTTATCTCCTATATTGTTGTAAATCTTAATCCTTTCAATTGGTTTTTCAACTTGGGGAATAAAAAACAAGTCCATAGGGGATAGGTCTGGAGGGTACGGAGAATGAGTCAGCACAATGATTTCATTTTTTGTGCAGTAGCTATGCACCAACAGAGATGGATGTGCAGATGCATTATGGTGATGCAAGAGCCATGAATTGTCTTGCCCCATTTCAGGCTATTCCCATCTCACATTTTCTTGCTGGCATCGCAACATGTCCTGATTAACAGTTTGTCCTTGTGGCATGAAGTCATGATGGACTAATCCTTCAAAGTCAAAGAAACCATGTCAGCATATCTTTATTTGACCTGACCTGATGAGCTTTCTTTGGTCTTGGAGAAACCTCCCTGACACATTGTGAAGAGATTAAATCTTGGTCTCAACATCATATCTGTAGACCCGCGTCTCATCACCAGTTATGATTCTCTTGAAGAATATCTCATTCTCATTTGCGCGATCCAAAAGCCGTTCACAGATTGCGAGGCATAGGTCTTTCTGGTCTTCACTTCTGAACCGTGGGATGAACTTAACAGCAACACAAAGCATTCCAAGATGCTGTGTCAGGATTTCGTGACATGATTCAACTGACATGTTACATTCTTCTGCAATCTCTTGGACAGTCTTCTATTAGCACGTGCAATTTCAGTGACATTCCTGACGTGAGCGTTGTCTGTTGACATTCAAGGGCATCCTAAATGAGTGTCACCGTTAACTTTTTAAACTGTGTGAACCATTCGAAACTCCGAGTACTGCTTAATCACTCATCACCATAGGCTTCCTGTATCATTTGGTGTCTCTGCAAAGGTGTTTTTTTTTTTTTTTTTTTTTTTACACAAAATTTTATCCAGATGCGCTGCTCCTCTAACTCTGCCATCTCAAAATTGGCAAACTATGCAACACAATCTTCTACTCAATACAGCACTGAACAATAACTAATAGACATACAACAATGAAGCTTTTGGCAGTTACACACAATGAAAGGGTGCTAACCGCATTTTGCTCCAACACACCATTGGTGCGAAATTACGAATGTTCCAGAATTTTTTGAACAGGCCTAGTACTTACTAGCTTCACTAACTGACCCTAAAAATTGTGTGAAAGGTTGGTAGTCCAACGATAATGTTGGTTTCTCGAATCGTGGGGCATTTTCTCCCCCTGTCAGTATGTTTTCTGGGAGGGATGCTCTGCAATGCTTAGGTTGAAAACCAATACAACAGTCATTTTTCTAAACAGCGACATTTCATTGCCATGTTTTTAAGATGCGTAAGGCATGCAGCACCACTTGGCACCATCGCATTTTACATACCCTTCTTAAGTGTGTCTTTCAAGGCTCCCTACCACTTTTTATTCGTCATATTTTAAAGTTTAGGCAGACAAGACCATACTTTTTTTACTGAGAGACAAGAGAAAATACATAATACAGTAGGAATAATATTGTAAATGAGGAAATCTTTAGAGAATTCTATATTCTGAGACCCACAGTGTCAAGAGTGTGCTGAGAATTCACAGACAATGCAGTGGCCAATGATCTTCACTTAATGACTGAGAGTAATGGTGTTTGCCTAGAGTTGTCATTACTAACACACAAGCAACACTGTGTGAATAACCACAGAAATCAATGTAGGACGTACGACAAATGTATCCATCGCAGCTCTCCTGCAAACGTTTGTAGCTTCTGTAAAGTTTGGAAGGTAGGAGATGAGGTACTGGTAGAAGTAAAGCTGTGAGGATGGGGTGTGAGTTGTGCTTGAGTAGCTCAGTTAGTAGAACACTTGCCCACAAAAGGCAAAGGTCCCGAGTTCGAGTCTCGGTCCGGCACAGTTTTAATCTGCCAGGAAGTTTCATATCAGCGCACACTCCGCTGCAGAGTGAGAATCTCATTCTGGATAAGATAATATGTTTTTGGGTTTTGTGAGGTGCACAATTTTACATTTCTGAACAAAGCAATTTGCTAGTATTTGCATCACTTTCATACATATCAAGATCTAACTGGATATTTGTGCAGATTTTTTCCAGGTAGTACTAAAGTGTAAGTAATTGCATAAAATCCGTAACATGTGACTTCCATTTCAGTTCTTATCATTATAAAAACTTCAAAATTTAGAATATTCTGTTTCAGTTCTTTATTTGCCCATGTGCATTATTTCTAAAAGTGTGACCAGGTCTTGTGCAGTATGGAGATGCTTGGCTTGGTTCTTTCCAAGTTCAGTGACAGCCAGTTTACAGAGCATCAAGTTATTAACTTTCAAGAAAAATTTCTTTATGTTTTCAAGTATTGAAGTTCTTCCACTAGGCTTGATGATAGCACTTGCATTACCACCAGAGAGAACTATTTGTACTTCTTTGATATACAATCACTTCTTTGATATACAACAACAGATCAATAAGAACAAGTGTGTACCCAGTATTGGTCCCTGTGGTATCTGTGTCATGATTATACAGCTATCTCAAGATGCTGTTTTGTCATGTACGCTCTCTGGGTTCCCTGATGTGACACTGTATTCAGTTAGCTAGATAATTTGAAAACTAATTACAACAAGATTTTTGACACCATAAAATTTTAGTTTCTCTGGAGAATGTCACAGAAAATACCAATTGACAATATTTTGTAATTTAAATTTTGTGTAATCTGATTAATGAATTAAAAAACAGTATGTTCTGTGAAGCGACTCTTTTGATATTCAGATTTAGACGAAGTAAAGGTTGAATCAAAATGGACTTTACAACTTTGGAATGATATAGAAATTTATTGAGATTACTTACAGAATGGGTCATTTTGTAGCAAACAGCCTCATGTTTGATTTACCACATGGTGCATCAGTGCCCCATTCTGCCACCAGGAGCATCAGCATAGAGCACAGTTAAAAAGGCCACTTCCAGTGGTGCGGAGGGTGCTCGCTGTGTGATTTGGTTTCACGAAACAAGTTCTGCAACAGCTGTTCAGCATAAATTTCACACTGAATATGTTAAAGAACGTCCAAGCACGCCTACAATATACTCTTGGCACAAGAACTTCACTGAGACAGGTTGTCCACTGCAACATGAGAAATCACCATGCCACCCACATGTTGATGATTATGTTGAACAGTTTAGGGAGAGCCAACGTGACATGTGTCTTGCAACTGGCATTCCACAAAAGACTGTTTGACGAGTACTGTGTAGATGTTTACACTTGAAACCATACAGGTTCACAATGGCACAGAACGTTAGTGATGCTGATAAGGTTGCTTTTGGGGAATTGTGAGTGGAAGTGTTGCATCGGATAGAGGATGGCGTGATATTCATGAATAAATTATCTTCAGCAAGGAGTCAACATTTTATATCAGCAGAATGGTGAACAACTCCAGTCGCAAAATATAAGGCAATGAAAGTCCACATGCCACCCTGAAACACATTCCTGACAGCTCCGAAGTTAATGTGTTTCGTGCCTCTCTCCATTATAATTTTCTGTACATTAATTTTCTTGTACTGAAAACCGAGAGCTGTGACATTAATTAAAAAAGAAGTCTTGCTACCACTTACTAACTGTGCCTCATGAAGAGTTATGCACAGTTTTTTTAGTTGGATGTTCTTTTCTCTCATAGTAGTGTCATCTTGAAAGGAGTCCAAATTTCTTAGTCGTGGTTCTGTCCTCTTTTTACTGGGTGTTCGCAGTTAGGATGAACTAGGCTCTTCCCCTTCTGCAGAGTATTTCTCCTTACTACAAACTTTGACAACAGTATTTTTATGTACCTACAAAGTGTCTGCAGTTCTTTCAGCTACCTTTGTTAGAGGCAATAAAGTTGCACCATTGTCTCTTGCCTTCTTGAAATATTCGTACACTGCGCCCACAGACTCATTTGTCTGACCATGCAAAACATGAGCAAATCACTAAACTTTCTGATTAGCACCCACATTTTCCTGCACGCTTCCACTACAAGCTTCAGATGTTCTGTAGCAGAAACTAAACTCACTACACAGGGAAAGAAAGCAGACAATGAAATGGACCACAACTACTTATGTTACTGGCCACGAGCGTTGTCAGCAACTGGCTACAATAGCCGCTATCTGCAATAACAGAGAGATTTGACAATGATGATCAGAACAGCAGGTGCAGCCATGCAGGATCTCTGATTGGCTGTTGCTATGGTAGCAGCCATGTAAACGGTTAGATGTCAGTCACTTTATTTTTTCTGATCCAGATATAGAAACACATTGTTTATTTTCTTCATTACCACGTGTGTGTGTGTGTGTGTGTGTGTGTGTGTGTGTGTGTGTGTGTGTGTGTGTTTTGCTCAGGCAATAATCTGACTTGAAGTGAGAATTGTTCAGTCTTTATTGAAGCAAAAAATCTACTGTCAAAAGTGTCAGAGAAATCTGATATTGATGCCAATTAAATATTGAAGGCCCTGTGTTGTTTTAACACATTCTTCATCTTGGCACCTTATAAGCTAGTTTCTGTGACCACGCCTTGAACACGGGCCGAGGTCACTGATTCTGACATGCAATTCTCTAGTGACAAATATACCTGCAATGGTGCAACTTGCTAATATGCCAAGTTTCAAAATATCCATGGCCTCTGCTGGTGATATATAGAAACTGATCTGCGTGTGGAGAAAAAAAAAATCACTAAGTACCTCTTGACAGTAGAACATATGAATCAACTCCCTCCAGCAGTTTCTTCTTTATGATTGACAGTTGCTTACAACGCCTAAATCCACTTGTATAGGGTTCAAGATGTAAGAGATGTTTCTGTTGGAAGACATATACTATTTCTAAACACAGTGGAAACAATACATTCTAGCACAGTCCTCTTGTGTTTTTGATCTCAGGTTTCTCCTCAGCTTATGCATGCAGCAGTGAGTTGGAAGTGATAAATGACACATTCCATTAACTGCTTCCTAATATGTATCAATTTTCCAAATAAATTAGTTCTGGGTAGAAAGCCACCATAGCAGATTATTTTTCAGTGTGTACGAATGCATGTGTTATAATGGTATTTTACCACTGGTTTAACTGAGCGTAGCACAATAACGATTGTTGTGTACTGATGCGGTTATCCTCAGAAGTTCGTACTGTGTTAGAAAATAACTGGTCCTTTGATGGATTGAAGAATGCAAATCTTTGTGGGGGGGGGGGGGGGGGGGGGGGGATACGTGTACATAACTGCAAAGGTTTGTGCCGTTCATATTGCGAGCACTAAAGATGTCTGCACCATCCAGGACAATAATTTGAGATTTCCAACATTTGTTGTTACTTTTTGCCAAATTTATTGTTATTTTTTGCCAAATTTATTGTTATTTTTTGCCAAATTTGTTGTTATTTTTGTACCAAATTTTGTGTTATTTTTGGTGGTTTGGACAATTTTTGCCAAATTCAGTGTTTTATATCAAATTCTGTTTTTTTTTCTTTTTTTTCAAAATTTGGAACTTTTTTCCGAATTCACTGTTAATTTTTGACAAAATTTGGTGTTAATTTTTGACAAATTCAGAGTTATTTTCTGCCAAATTCTATTTTTTTTTTTTTTTGCCAGATTTTCTCAGATTTATAATATTTTTATACAACAAAGCTATAATATTCATGATATCACATAAAAATTGCTGATTTTGCGTTATATATCTCAAAACTGCTAATTTTGCATTATTTTCCACATTATTGTCGCCACGAAATTTTCCCCTCTATCAGTGAGTTGTTAGCCATTGAAACAATGAAAAACTTAGATGTAAGAAGTAGTGACACTAAACTGTAGTACACAATAAAATGTGAAGTATGTGTGCTTAACTGCACATGCAGATTTCAAGAAGAGGTTATTCTGAACTGTACGAGTCCAAAAGTGCCAAAAATGAGGTAACTACACAGACATATGGAGTAAAATAAGGGCTGCACAAATATAGCAGTATGTAAGTCTAATTCCCAGTTCATTGAGAGAAAAATATTTGTGACACTTGAGATGGTTTCATGAAGTCAGACTCTGTGCAGAGCATAGTGAGTAATGTCCTGTCACTGGTGACTTAATGTTCTTTCCACTGTTTTGGAGAAAACACTCAGCTGGGAATATTGTATTATGTGCTTTCTTTTTGGACTTGAAACATTATACCCCCAGCCAAAGTCATAGTGGTCGTGTAAATAGTACCTCACAATGTATAATAGGAGTGGCTCTGACTGTGGTGGGATGATACTTATGAGTCATGATTTTCAACATATTTGTTGACACTGGATGATTTGTGGACATAGTTACAAAAAAGTACAGTTCAAACGGAAATGGAGAATCTATCATTTGGAAAGAAATATAATACACAAATAAATAAGAGGATATCCGAATGTTTCCAGTTAAAATTCGTGCATATGAAAGTCACTATTGTAGAAGAGATTTTGTAGAAAAAGTTTTTATCATCTCACCTGATGACAGCAGTGTTGTGTAAAGAAAATCTTAAAGAATTTTACAACAATACTATTTGGTTGTCCCACTGGTGCATGCCAAGGAGTGGTTAATTCTATGACAGAGAGCAAACTAATAAGATACACAGTGTTTCATAAACTTCATTCACTTAACTTGAATTCAAATGCAAGTCCAGACTAATATCCAGTATAAGTCCATGAGCTAGGAGGAGGAGGACGAGGTCATTAGAGATGGAGCACAAGCTCGAATTAGGGAAAGGTGGGGAAGGAAACAGGCTGTGCCCTTTCGAAGGAAGCATCCCAGCATTTGCCTGAAACGATTTGGGGAACCCACAGAAAACCTAAATCAGGATGGCCAGGGACAGGTGTCCACCATCGTCCTCCCGAATGCAAGTCCAGTGTGCTAACTGTTGTGTCTAGACAAGACAGCCTAGACACAATGAGAGGAAGCCGAAAGGCACGCGCTAAGCTAAAGCAGGATAGCGTGAGGTCTGAAACAGGATATGTAATGAATGCTGTAAAGAAAAGTACGTAGCTGCTGGAATACTTAACTTTAATCCATCCTTGTGGTACATCTGGAGATTGTGGCGATACAAGTGAGACTCTTTAGATACATGCAAGGTTACTAATGGCGCCTTGCTAGGTCGTAGCCATTGACTTAGCTGAAGGGTATTCTAACTATTGGCTCGGCTAATGAGCAATGCTTCATCCATGTAGTCGCTAGCAAAGTCGTCCGTACAACTGGGGTGATTGCTAGTCCGTATCTCGAGACCTGCCTTGTGTTGGCGCTCGGTCTGCGATCACACAGTGGCGACACGCGGGTCCGACATGTACTAATGGACCGCGGCCGATTTAAAACTACCACCTAGCAAGTGTGGTGTCTGGCGGTGACACCACACTAACCACTGTGCTACCTGGTTCGGTCATGAGATAGGCAGAGTCCAATATCCACAATTGCTATAGAGGTCAAGTGGCAATGCTTAGACTAGACAGTCAGAACTGAACTAAAGACAGACAGACAGATGGACTAGACTAGAGACAGACTGGTTGATGCAGTAAGTTGGATCCATGATGGCGCTGGCCATGCGGGTTGAGGAATGTGTGTTTCAGACCCGGCCGCAGGTTAGCAGTGCAATCACATGGTCACTGCCAGCTTCTAAATGTGGACTGGCACTGTGTGTTATAAACAGTGCACAATACCACAGATACCATTCCTGTATCTTTCAGACTCTTCTGTGATAAACTCCACAAGATGAAACTGACTATCAAGAAACCTAACTTTGATACATAGGACACTTGTGACAAGATTGAATTGCATGTTAAACTTTCCTCTGACAGTGACAGAGATGCATCAAAGAAAGAAATTAAAAAGTATCAGAAACTTGAATATATTGCTTTCCATTTGAAGAGGAAAGATAAGAACCAGTAAAAAGATGATGCATAAAGAAAGATGAAAATGTTTGATGTACGTCAGTGTCTAGGAACACCTCTTACACAGAATTCAGTGGCTTTCTGCAAGTGTCAGCTGTGCACTTAGTCTCACTGTCTATAACCGTGTTGACGGACAAACATTCTACATTCTATGGAATGAAGACTTGGCAGTAAGGGGAACAAATGAGATAAAATCTTGTTTGTTTCAGTACACCACAAAGAAACTGAAATCTGATGTAAAGGCTGTTAGCATGCTCTTGAATGTATTTGGGGGACAAAACAAGAACCCTGGTGTTGTTGTTATATGCATGGTGGCTCTGGAGAACTGGACACTGGAAGTAATTGATCACAAAATTATACTTCCAGGACACATGCATATTGAGTTTGATACATCACACAGCCTTATAAAAAGAGAGAACAACTATCTATAGTTTTATGACTTGGACGTGGATGATTCTGCAGTGTGACAAAACTAAGTCCTTCATTGTTATTGAACTGGTTCAAAAAACACTACACTTTGCATCACCGTTAAAAATTAAGCCACAGCAACACAATGTAGGCAGGAAAGGTCAGCCTATCAGTTAGATAAATTTTAGATGATTATGATTCTCTGAAGGTGTTTTGGATTACTGTTCTACAAAACACACTTGATGGTGATGAACTGTTTGGCAGAATTTAAGGAGAAGGGGGAAAGTTGGTGATTTCTCTCTGTCAAAAAAAGAATGCTGGCTCACACTTGATCTCACAAGGCAAGTGTCAGATTTACTGATTAAAAAACATCATTGTACTCCACCAAGGTTTTACCATTGCAACCTTAAGATTTTTATATTTTATGGCTCTAAAGATTTTTGTGAACTTCATTTGTAAGTAAAACTTCGTCGATTGAAGATGATGGTGTGATTAAAATGGGCTTTGACAAATAAGGTAGACAATACAACAGCTTTTGCCAGAATACAGTGATGGTTTCTAAATACATTCGAGCTGTAGAATACTGCTAATGCAGAATATTCTGATTTACTGATTGTCATAAAATTCCTCTCACCAGCTATTCACCAGTTAGTTTTACTTATATTTAAGGATATTCACTAACACCAGGAAAGACTATGCTGATACGTACAAAAATTAAAATGGTTAAGCAGCAAGGAAAAAATATTTTTTATGGGAAAGAATCTAATGTTCTTATGTATCAATAATACCAATTTTATCATTTGATTTACATTAAAATAACATAGAAGGAACTAGGTGCTTATTGGTAACTGTTGTATCATTAGATACAAAATTTCTCTAATAGTAGCTGATGTAAATCATCCTTTTACTGTTTTATATTTTTTTTTGTAACTTGTGCAGTAAGGAAAAAGGTAAAAAACATAAAATTGATTATGTGTAATACGTAAAACAAGTTTTAACAGTTACCAGTTTATCAGTGTTAAGTGAGTAAAGTTCAGATTGTATTGTACATCTCACATCTTCATGCCCAATAAAAGCCAAAAGAAAGAAATAAAGGAAGAAAGTGAAACAGAGAAGCATTGTGAGAGATAATATATATTAATTTTACCTGTTGCATGTGTATTTTAATTTAATAATTCAATTTACTATATTCCTTCAAACTTCCCAGTTTACAAGGGGTACAACTTCGCCTCCGCGGTTTGCTGATAGGTGGCGACAATGGTAAGTAGTGGTCGAAAGAAACAGATCGCAGATGTCAGGGAGTTAGCTTGGACCTCAGTCAACATAACCTCATTCAAACATTAGTCGATTTGTGTCTGCATCATAAAGTTGTTCTTGATTGAAAATGTCAATTTACGAGCCTAATTCTCGTCATTTGCAGGATGTGTTACTGTTTTGTTTCAGTTTGAAGAAAACAGCAGCTGAGTCTCATCGAATGGTCTCAAGTACCCATGGTAAGGACGCTATTAGTGAAAGAACATGTCGTGAGTGGTTTCAACACTTCAAGAACCGTGATTTTAATGTTGTAGACTGGCATAGTGGTGGAAGAGAGAATGTTTTCGAACATGCAGAATTGGAGACATCGCTGATTGAAGACTTGCATCAAACTCAAGAAGAATTGGCATGATTAGTGGAAATTACACATCAAGCCATTTCAAAGTGTCTCAAGGCTAGGGGCACGATTCAGAAAGAAGGAACTTGGGTCCCATGTGAGCTGAAACCAAGAGACATTGAACGGCATTTGTGTGTTTGTTAACAGTTATTTCCAAGGCAAAAACGGAAGGGATTTCTGCATCACATTGTGTCTGGGGATGAAGCATGTGTGCATTTTGATAACCCTAAATGCAAAAAATCATGGGGATATCCCGACCATGCTTCCATGTCGACGACCAAACTGAATATTCACGGCTCCAAGATCATGCACTGCATTTGGTGGGACCAGCTCAGCATCGTGTACTATGAAGTGTTAAAACCAAGTGAAACAGTCACAGGTGCTCATTCTTGAATGCAATTAATGCATTTGAGCAGAGCATTAAAAGACAAACTTCTGCAATACAGCAAGAGGCATGATAAAGTTATTTTGCAGCACGACAATGCTCGACCCCACATTGCAAAAGTGGTCAAAACGTACTTGGACATGTTAAAATGGGAAGTCCTATCGCATGCACCATATTCTCCAGACATTGCTCCCTCTGACTATCACCTATTTAGATCAATGGCGCATGGCCTGGCTGACCAACACTTCAAATCTCATGAAGAAGTCACAAATCGGATCGATTCGTGAATCACTTCAAAAGATGAACAATTTTTTCGACACAGGATTCGTACACTGCCTGAAAGATGGGAGAAAGTAGTGGCCAGCGATGGAAAATACTTTGAATGATACATGTGTAACCAATTTGTTTCATTAAAGCCTCAAATGTTGGGGAAAAAATGGCGGAAGCAAAGCTGTACACCTTGTAGTTTTTTGTCACAGTGTCACTTTTGGATATAATGCTCACACAGTAAAAATATGAAAAAGATAGATTGTTTCTTACTATGTAGACGAGGTGATGAGGTGGGCAAAAAGTCCTCCTCCAAAAGCATAAAACACACACACGCACGGCTGTTGTCTTTGGCCAGTTGGGCCCGAGCGGTCTATGAGTTTAGACACCTTTTCATTGTGTCCAACTCGGCACTGCCTCTTATGTGATGAGAAGTGATCTATCCTTTTCATATTGTTGTTATTCCATCCTGGACTTCTCAAGTATAGTGAGATACATATGCATTACAGCTCACTGAGGATCTTTCTTAAATAAGTGAATGATGTGGATATACAGAAGCTCATTTTGTGTGGTGTGACTTGTGTTGTTCTTCAGCTGTTTCTGTCATTCATTCAAGGCTAATTTTATTTCTGTTTTTAAATTATGATTTTTTTTTTCAAATTTCTGAATAAGAATTGTAGATAATCATGTTAAAAAACCATTGATCTAGTAATCACAATTGAGAGTTTTCACATAACCAGTGCAGGGCTGTAATTTTTTTAAACAATGCTACACTTACGCACAAATAAAATTTCAAGCTTACCTTAAATGATGAATGAGATAGCATACTTTAATGCTTGCTTAATTTTTTGTATGAATATTTAGAGGCACAGTTATTCATTTCATATTCTAGTGCAGAGAGAGAGAGATCGTCTTGTGTTTATTCAAAATTTCTGTATTAGGTAAATATTCATTGAATAATTGTGTAAGACCCACTTTTTAAAAAGAAACACTCTTGTTACAGCAGAACTAGAAGCAGCAACTTCAACCACTCACTCTGAAGCACCACCAAAAACACCAACAGACCCGTCTGAATGGTCCATAGAGGATGTAATACAGTACATTGCCTTTGTAGATCCAGCTTTGGGAACACATGCAGAACTGTTCAGAAAACATGTAAGATAAATGTAATTGTACAGTTATTTTCATAAAGCTTATATTTTCTGATGAGTAGAAAGTGAGGACTGAGTGTACATGAGTTAAAGTTTATTTTATACGAGTGGTAAATCTGCAAGGTTAACATTTGTGATGGGCTGAAACTGTGATTTCAACCACCTGAGACAAAAACAAACAATATCAATACAATGATAAGAATGTAATAGGGAATTGCTTCAATAATGGAGAAGAAAAGAAACTTTTAAACACCAATAGCTTTTGCATTATTTTTTGAGTACAGTAGCGGTCAAGCTCTATGCTTTTTCTGAGTATTAGAAACTAGTATTTTGTTTATAAATAACTAATTATTCATATTCCAACTTCGTTTCATCTAATTGTCTTTTGGTGCTAAGTCTCGTTGCAGCACTGTGGTTATGTCTTCTGCATACAGACAAAACTCTTAAATTCAGTGATTTTTTGTGAATTTACCATGCTCTTACTAGGTCATAAGTTACAGCTGATCCTTTTCTGTGCATGTATTACTTGTAAAATCAATATTACTTGCTTACTGAGGGGCTCTAGATACACCTGTAAAGACACTGCAATGGTAAAGATTTGCTTGATAAGAAGTTATGCAGAAACAGGGCTGATGATGACATAAAAAATGAGTCATTTGGAATGTTGGTTCTGGTTTTGTAGATAACATGAAGAATTTATTTTTAAAAGTTAACTATGAGTATTTAGAATGGGGAGATTAAAAACTCTTAAATGTTATGCTGAATAAAGCATTCTGAATCCAGGTTGAAGATGAACTAGGAAATTAGGAGTATCAATGGATTGCAGCATATAAGATATGGATCACTACACTGTTAATGAAATGCCATTGGTGGTTATCATAGGCATAAGCAACATATAGCGGAGGAAAGAACAAGAATAAAGAAGAAAGAAAGGAGAAAAGAGGAAAGGAAAGACTTGCAGAACTGCTAGCAGGATAAGAAAGCAATTTCAACCACAGTCTTTGGATTAGAGTGAGCTAAGTGTATAGTGGTAATAAACTTCTCAATACTCGTGAAGAGCAGCAGCATTATTGCTGCTGTTTTGATAAAACAGCTTTACAAGTAAAGCCCTGCAATCGTAATGCACACTGATGCTTATGTTTCAACCCTACATCAGCGTACCAGTAGCAGCACCTAACGGCAAGTCATGGCACTAACACTACTAACAAAACAAATCCTGCAGTGAACTGTCTAGACATCATTCCTATAAAGTTGGATACCCGTACAGTTATTAGCTTTCTGTCTACAGAGGCTAGTGTACAGAAAGATTCATTATAATCACCGTGTGTTTTACGAGTATATGTAGTCTCCCTGCATCAGTCTTTGTACTGAAAGAGTCGTGTTGATCTGGTTGGTACATAATTACTAACTATAGTGTGCATGTGAATTTGTATTTGGTACGAGTGTTGTGACAAATGTTAATAAACATTTCTAGTGATGGTGGTAACGCAGGCCATGATCAGGAACTAATTAATTAGTTATTTACAATACATCATTACAATGTTGAATTTGTCAGTTTACAAATAAGCTTGTCTCTGACTATGATCTGGCAATCAGTCTCAGCGTGATGAACTTGAAATGAGCAGAATATAGACTACCAACAGGAAAATTTTTTTACAGTGTTTTAAGTGCAAACTCAGCAAATTTTGATACAGCCACATCAACATGAATAGTTAGTGACAGTATTAGTATGATCATTGCATATTGCAAAACTGTGTTGCATATTGCAAAACTGTGGAGGGTATCATTTGTGTCAGAGTAGTTAAATTTGTCAGACTCTTGGGACTATAGTTGAAATTTTGGAAACATTAAGTATAATTATAGCACAATTTCATCTGATTTCACATTTGTTGAGAATAGGATGAGGTTAGGAGGATCATACACCTAGATTAGGCTGTTACAGCTCATGCACTCGCCTGGGGTCAGCAGGGGGCATGGACACAGATCGGCAGACCGCTGACATGGACAGTCCTGCAGCTTGGCCATAGCGTACGTGATCATCCTAAACTGCACGAGCCTGGGTCAAGGGATGGCTAAACAGCTCATGCATGTGCACAACGAATGCAATACAGCCACCGAACGGGTAGTATATACCACCTGTGGCTATCCATGGGCATGATGAGAGGCAGATGTGGACATCCATGCCCTGTCAGGCAGCATTGGAGCAGCCTGCTGCAGCTTATTCACAGATGAAGCAGTTAACAGTTGTTTTATTTTCGCAAGAAAGTCACTCATCTGCTCAGAATGGGGCTAGACAAGACTTAGTTTAAGGACAACCAGCTTGTCGGAAATGAAGAAAAGTTTAAAGCAGAATGCTAGATTCAGTTGAATAACTTCAAGTGCTTTGTGTCCACAGTCAAAATGAATTGATTTTATCATTAGCAACTTGAATCTAAAATTGGTCATGGCATACTGCAATGCTGATACAAGTACTTCCAGATACCTGAAGTGCTATAATCATAAAATAATGGAAAGTTCTCATCAGAGCATAATATGTTGTATGGCAAAGGAATTAGATGTTAACAGTTTCATTCTTCGTCAGAACACGGATGCAGAGCATATACTCTTTAGCTTATGCAGAAAGTGTAAACATCATCACATCAGTAACAGCACATATAAAAGTCCAGAAGCAATTATTTTCCATTGCAGTCAATCAGTTGGTGTTACAAATGTAGAAACTAATGTGATTCTAACATGCAGGTTATACTATAGGTGTGAATGGACATGCGGAGTTTTTGTGCTGACTATATTGGAATTTTATCAATGACAAAATGTGTCAATAGATAAGATTTGATGTACTCTACTTTCAGATAGATCCATAGTGAGGAGATCATCCAGATTTAGAACATCTCAAAAAAAATGAGAATACAGAATAAATATGACCGATGACCTCGCAGTTTGGTCTCTTCCCACAAACAACCCAACAACAGAATAAATATTTTCAAAGAGAAATAAATATGCTAATGTACCTTCTGCATATCCCAAGTAATATGGCCCTCATGGATGTAAAAAATAAATAAATAAATAAATAAATAAAAAACTTTAACATATTTTCATTGAAAAGGTAATAAGTAACTTGTCACTAAACATGTAAATGTTCAGTACATTGAGGTGCATATGATAATTCTTAGGCTGTTGTAGCCATGCATCATCAAATAGAAAATTTTACAGCACTTGTCTACAACGATTGTGTTACTGCACTGAATTTGTACAGAAGTCAGATTGTATTAGTACTCGCATTATTTGATATTGTTGGTACCATGCACACATCAGCTGATTCTGCTTGGAAATTTATCAGTGGAACAGAAGAAAGGTGACCACCAATAAATCCTTTAGGCTTCTCTTAAACTGAACTTTATTAATGGTTAAACTTTTTGTAGCGGCTGATAAGCTATTGAAAATGTTCGACTTTAAATCTTTGTGAAGATTATCTTATTTCTAGTATTGATTCCATGAACTGATATTTTTAATGGCTAATACATCAATGAATAAATATATTGTGAAGCAATAGTTACTATCCCTAGTTCCCTAATCGTGTCTTTGCAGGATATATTTGAGTTCACACAATAAATAATTCTTCTTACTTGGTTTGGATGTAGAAAACTTTAGCTTCCTTTGATAAGTTACCCTGAAAAATAATCCCATATGACATGGTGGAATGAAAGTAAGCATAATATGCTAGCCGTTTCGTTTTTATATTACATGTGTCTGATAACATGCGTGTTGCAAATAGAGATTTGTTTAAGTGCCTTAGCAGTTCTGTGGTATGCTCCTCTCAGTTAAATTTATTATGCAGCTGTAATCCCAATAATTCAACACTGACTACTTCTTCGATCTGTTTGTCATCACATTTTAGGCATGTGCTGTCCGGAAACCTCTTCCAAGTTTGAAATTGCATGTAGTGTGTTTTTTCAAAGTTTGGTGTCAAAGGTTTGGCTAGGAACCATTTATTAATGTCCATGAACGGATCTGTGTGAGACCATACTTGATTTGCTATTTATTGCAATGTTCGTGTCATCTGCAAACAATACAAACTTGGCATCTGGTAAAGTTGCAGACTAAAGATAATGAATACACACAGGAAAAATTGAAGGATGGAACTTGTGAGCCACCACATATAATTAGTTCCCAGTTGAATGATGTCCGATAGCTTAATACATGTCTTTTTCCTAATGACACCCTTTGTTTCCCTTCAGATTATTTGAATCATTTTGCAGTATTTCCTGTCATACTGTAATATTCTTAAGTACTTAAAAGGATATTATGATTTCACAGTCAGATGCCTTTAACAGGTCACAAAATATACCAGTAGCCTGTAATTTATTGTCTAATGCATTAAGTACATTCTTGGTGTATGTGTAGATAGCCTTCTCAATATCAGAACCCTTTAGAGAAATCCAGCTGTGGCTTTGACAGATAGTATTAGCTGTCAGATGGTTAAGAAGTCAATTTTATATTACTTTTTCTAAAATTTTTGTGTATGCTGGCAAAAGTGAAATTGGATGGAAATTTGATGATATTACTTAATCTCTTTTAGTAAAAAAAAGGTTTAACTTAAACATATTTCAGCTATTCAGGAAATTTTCTTGTGATAAGTTACTGGTTATACAGATAACTTAGTATGTTACTAAACTGAGAAGAGTTAACTTTGTTGATAGTTTATCATAATCACTAGAAATTTTGTATTTTATAGATTTTATGGAGGACATTACTTCTGTTGGTGTAATGAGGGTCATATTCATGTTACTGAAATTATTTGTAATGACAGGTCTGAGATCTTCAGTGGCAGCATCTGCTGAACCTGATAACACCATCTTTTCAGGAAAAGTTAAAAGTTTTGCAACACTGCACACATCTATTACCCATATATCAATTATTCTTAAAAAATACTATCTGCTCCTCTTCATGTTTGATTCCATCCGACTCCCCCTTCACTATATCCCATACTGCCTTTATTTTGTTATCTGATGTGATTATCTTTTTCTTGCAGTGCATTTTCTTTGATGTCCATATGACTGTCTTTAATATTGTGCAAAGTGTGTTGTGAGCTATAGTGTCAACATCAGAGTTTCTGACTGACAGATAAGAGTTACCTTCTTTTATGCGATACCTTTATTCTTTGAGTAATCCATGGTTTTCTGATACTTTGGCCTGATATGGGATTAGTTTTTTTTTTTTTTTTTTTTTTTTTTTTTTTTTTTTTTTTTTTTTTTAGGGGTGGGAGGTGAAACCGTATACAAAAAATGTAAGGACTTTATTATTAAAATTGCTATATTTTTCATTCATGCCATGAGCACTGTATACATCTCTCCAGTTCATGTCTTTGAGGAGTGTCTTAAAATGATCGGTTTCTAGCTTACTGATTACACTCTTCAATTCAGATTTAGTAGAGTTTATATCCTCTTCAGTATTAATGGTTTCAAAAAAGGAATTGCATTTCATGGTCTGAGATGCCATTGACTATTGGTTTTGTAATAAAATCTTGTTCATTAGCCCTTCTATAACGATATTGCCAATCACTGCTTGTGACCAATTATGCAGCTGGACAAAAATATGGTAACACCAAAAACACAACACTTTACTTTGCCTTATATGGTGTAAGAAACCTGTTGGCTTTCAGATTAGCTTCCATTGATCTCAAAATGTGTAAATAGAGGTCCTGTGAGGTTTTCAAGGGAATGTTATACCACTCTTCCTGTAAAATACTGGCAAGTTTAGGAACAATGATGGAAGTGGACAGTGATCATGCTCCCTTCTCTTGAAAGTAGACCACAAAGACTCGGTAATATTCAGATCTGGTGACTGGTGGCCAAGGTAGATGCAACAATTCATCCTCATGATAACACAACTAGTTATGGGCAGTACGAGGTGTTTGAATTGGGTTCTCATTGTCTTGGAACAAAGCATCTCAATTGGCAAACAAAACATTGTACCATGGATTGGATATGATGAGCCAAAATGGTCCCATAAACCCTGGCAGTAATGTAGTCCATAGAATACCATGATACTGCTGCGCAAATAATCACCAAACCCCCGCCATGTTTCACTTTTGGGATTTAACTCTGGCAGAAGATGGAAACTGTGTGAAACAAGACTTATCCAACCAAATTACTTTCTTCCATCGCTCTATAGTCCAGATTTATGGCTTTGCCACCATGTTTTCCTCTTACAAGCAGTTGTGTCACTGATACGTGGTTTTGGGATTCCAGCTCCCCCCTTCAATTCCCTTCTTATGGAGCTCTCTTTTTGTTGTTTTAGTGCTAACAGGGTTCATGAGTGTGACATTCAGCTCAGCAGTAACTTGTACAGCTGTTGTTCTCTTACATTTTGTCACAATCTTCTTCACTAACTGACTGTCACAATCACTCAACACATACTTTCATCTGCATTATGACTTAGTGGATGATGGTCTACCGCTTGCACTGTATGCGGTATCAATCTTCGGTATGATGCCTCTTGAAACACCAAACATTTCGGTTCCCTTTTGTTATGGAAGCACCCACCATACAAGCATTAACAATTTACTCTTTTTAATATTCACTTAGCTCTGACATATGCACTCCCAACTCTACAGACCGCTTTTCTGACGACGACTGACACTTGCAACATATTGAGGACATTGCACAGGTGCCGTTCATGTTCAAATACAACAGCACAACCTGGAGGCTTGGGTAGCATCTGCATTTATTTTGAAGCATGCATTTCTTGCAATGTTTTCCTATTTTTGTCCAACCCCTGCAGCTACTGTAGTTAAGAAGTTTACAGTAGGAATTAAGTTGAATGATAGTGTTACTAACTATAATAAATTCTCACTGGAAGAGTTTTTAAGACAATCTACATTAAAATCACCAGCAGAAGCTATTTCTTCATTTTTGCTGTTAGATAGACCAGTAGAGCTTCAAGGTGATTTGTAAACAGATTAAAGCTACCTCCATGTACTCAGCATACACTTACTATTATGAAGGATGTATTATGTACTTCCATATGCTGCTGTATGAAAAATTTATGAATCAGAAGTCTGTGTTCTTAAATTTAAAACAATTCCCAGTGAATGTGGCAACTCCTCTTCCCATCATTTCTGCTCCACAAAAGTGAGATGCTAACCCAAATTCTGCAACACTTAACCTTAACCCATCTATACCAGTGATCACATAAAGTTCAGGGAAGCAGATTATTTCAACTGGGTTTGATGACTTTCACCACTGCAGATAGGTACTTCATTAATTTTACTTCATAGTCCTCCCAAATTTTGATCCAATAAAGATAGCTGGCATTTCACAATGACTGAGATAAAGTTGGGTGCTGTTGTGCAGATGCAGTATGTCAGAATTACCTTGTTTGGCTTCTTTCTCAAACTGGAGATTTTTTTCAGTTCGAACCTCTCTTAAAACTTTTTTTTTCTGTTCTCTCTGCCCTAAAAAGGGTGCTGCTCTGATACCTGTAACCACTGGTATTTTACCATTCATGACAGTGACCCCTTCCCCAAAATGTCCTGCTATTAGCCAAGCCAGTGTACACTTCTCTTTTTTGTTAATGTGAAGGCCGTCCCTAGTACATTCATATCTACTGACAAATAAATACGAACCATGCCAATATGTGATCCTGCACTTGGCATAAGCAGCCACTGGAGAACTCGAAATTAACTTTCATAACACAAGAGCTAAGATGAGATCATTAGGGCATCTCAAAACAGATACAAACTCAACATTGGAATGTCGTGATGCTGATGCCATGTTTACCAGGTCACACTCTATACTGTACCCAGGATCCGTGACAAATCTATTGCCCGGCCCACCCATAACAATAGTGTCTTCCTGAGAGAAGTATTTGCAAAATGATCCTAAAGCCTCTGTAGGCCGTTGCTGTAGTTAAGAAAAATGTGGACGCAGAGCTCTGAATCAAATATTATTTGAATTGGATGATACCTCCTGGATGCTCATGAATGGTGTTTCTAAATTTTGTGGTTTCTCAGAAAGGTACACAGATGGACAGTAAAATTAAGCATCCGGGAGGAGGTGAGTAAAGGCACCAACAATTCGTTTTTACAATATATACATATATTTTACAAGGATTATCATATTAGTGTAAGATGTACACAAACAGAAATTTTCCGACATCTCTTCTTTGAGCAACATAACTGTGACATGGCACCATCTTCGTCCAAATGCGTGTAGTGATTTTGTATGACGAATTGTGTACACTGTGGAAAATCCAAGATGGCTGTAGTTGTTATCATATTTAACTTCACAGAAATTTTTCATTTCCTAAAAAATCCTAGGATGGCTGTAGTTAAATCATATTTAACTTCATAGAAATTTTTCATTTCCTTGAATGATGCCTCATAAATCTATAGTCTTGTAAAGAAGCTCTGTGTTTGAGAACATTTCAGCCTTTTGTACTGGGGCATGTAGCTGACACCTTCTAACAGTATGAGGTGCATACTATTATTATAAAAGATCTTAATTAACCCAACTCCCACTGCAATCCCACCCAGATGTGTCCTAAATGTTTGTAGCAAAGCAGTATTCTTTTCTAAGTGTATCTTGGTGTCATTCCTAATTTGTCTTTGTCTCTCGATCCTTGCGCACTCTGATGCAGCTTCTAAGGTTAAATTTTCAGTTAACAGAGGGCTTCCTATAACAGAAGAAAGGATCATATCAGAACTGAGCAGTTCAGTTAAAATAAAACACTTTCAAATTAATAGAAGGAAACATACTGTGTTACAGGTGAGATTTTTATATTAGTAAATTTTACACTCCTATTTTGAGCAATTTTATTTCAGACTCAGTCATGTCAGTATCTTGCATAAATAAAATAGTAGTTTACAAAAATAGGAGTTAAAGGAAGATCTTGGCCAGTTTCCTCCAAAATATTTCTGTAGCTATATCATACTTTGCAAGCCACCTAACAGTGTGTGGAGGAGGGTACATATCGTACTAATAACTGATGCCCCCCCCCCCCTTCCTTGTTCCACTTGCAAAGGCACATGTGAAGAATGATTGTCAGTGAGTGACTGTATTAGCTCTAATCTCTTGAATTTTCTCATAATTGTAATTTTGTGAGTTGTATATGGGAGGAAGTAATATGTTGTCCAACTCTTACTGGAAAGTGCTCACTCAAAATTTCAATGAGAAACCTCTCTGTGATGCAGAATGCTTCTCTTCTAACACATGCCAGTGCAATTAATAGAGCATCTCTGTAATGCTCATATGCAGACTAAATGAACCTCTAACAAAATGTGGCATTCTGCATTGAATCTGCTCTCTCTCTCTCTCTCTCTCTCTCTCTCTCTCTCTCTCTCTCTCTCTCTCTCTCTTCCATCAGTCCTACATGATAAGAATCCCATATTGATGAACAGTACTCAAGAATCTGTTGAACAAGTGCATTATAAGTCAGTTACTTAATGAATGGATACCATTCCTATAAGGTTCTTCCTATAAATCTCGGTCAATCTCAGTCTGGCATATGCTTTTCTTACTGTTTATTTTATGTGATCATTCCACTTAAGGTCACTGTGGATGCTTACCCCTAGATATTTTATGGTACAGATTGATTCTAGCAATGTGTCATAAGTAGTGTAGTTGTACAGTAGCAGATTTCTTTTTCTATGTGTGCACAGTATGTTACATTTATTCACATTTAGGGTCAATTGCCAGAGCCAACAACATTCATCAATCCTCTGCAGTTCATTTTGCAAATCTATACTGTTGTCTGGTGTTGCTGCTTTCTTATAGATAACTGCATTATCTGTAAGCAGTCTTAAAGTGCCTATGATGCTTTCTGCTAGCTCATTTATATACATTGTAAACAGTGACTGACCTATCGCACTTCCTTGGAATACTCCAGAAATTACCTTTACTTCAGTTGATTTTGTTCCTTTAAGAGCAATGTGCTGAGTTCTTTCTGCAAGGAAGTCTTGAATGCAGTCACAAATCTGGTCGACACTCAATAGGCATGTATGTTTTCACTAAACGGTAGTGTGGCAAGGTGTCAATTGGCTTTCTTTGCCAGAACTGAGTCACTATTTCGTACATGCTAACTGTGCTGTTGATATACCGAGTTTTTTTGTAATCAAAAACATTGATTTAGTTCGAAGAATGTTGTAACGATTAATATGTCGATTGAACAAATCATTACAGACTACATGTGTTTATATGGTTAATACATGGCAGTGACTGATGACCTCAGATGTTAAGTCCCATAGTGCTCAGAGCCAATACATGGCAGTCAACTATTACAAATTGTCTGTAATTGTTATGGATTTATCACCTTAATTACAGAGGTATGGGAAATTACTAAAAAATTACAGAAGTAGATATTTTGCCATGTGATTTTTTTAAAAAAAAACTAAAAAAGTCCTGTTACATTTTGCTAGTCATAGGCTACTAAAATGTTTTTGCTGAGTACACAGTAAACCTGTCTATGAAGGATTTCATCACCACAGCTTAGTCAAGGCACATTTACACTGAATTTGAAACCTGTTCTGCAAGAAATATTGTTTCTAGACTGCTACCACTAAATGCTGCTATGCAGCATTACTATTGATTTTTGCTCTGTCTGTAATGTTGCATGTTGTCTTTATGTGGTTCCTTTATGAAATGATGTGGAAAAGAAGCAAAATTTACAAATTTGCCACATTCTGTGAGGCAGAGGAGTGCTTCTTGAATATTCAGAGTCATAGTTATAAAAATATTAAACAGAAGCATTCAATACCTACAAAGAATGCTACGTTAGTTCGCACGAGCAGCTGTAATGTAGATTTTTAAAAAAAATTAATGTGTCTCATTTTCCAATACTTCAGCAGCAGCAACAGCTGACATCTGCCTCGTATGAAAAGTGATGATCGTGGTGTTGGGGGGGATACTTGATACTTTCTGGGAGCCGGAAGTGAATTAACTACTATGTAGGAGGCCACAGTCAGTAGTAAATGTGGGTGTGGCAGGGGGATCATCAACTGCAGATTCCTCCATCATATTCTTTGGGAGTGTCAGTGACATTGATGCTGAAGTAGTCTTCGTGTATAACTTTATAACATGGACAGACAAAGCTGTTGAAATTCATGGTAAATTTAACTTGAATAAAACCACAAACAGCTGTTGATTGATTATTTATTCACACAACCAGTTTTGCTGTATTAAAGTAGTATCTTCAGGTGATACCTAGTGTTATATGATTAGCATACAGAGACAGCAGGGAGGGGGGGTGTCTCCGTATGCTAATTGTGGTATCGTCCAAAGTTCACAGTGCCATAACAAAGTCAGTGCCTCGCATCGATATGATAGAAGTTAACAATGTCTTGCTGCATTCCACAGTGATGAATGGGAGGCGCTTGCAAGGTTACATCCTTACTCTCAGCTTCACAGTGCCACCACACTGAGATGCCAATATATGACTAAGAAGAGCAATGCTTGCACCCAGTTTGTGACCAACAATTAAGGTGATAACATCACTTTAAATAGGGCACCAGTGTATTTCATATCGTATACTGAACTTTAACTGTGAACTTTGTCTATGTACTCTAAGTGAAGAGAGTCGTTAATTATCTGTATCCAGTGATACTTTAAGTTCAGACACAGTCGTAAATACTCAGAACATTCATGTGGAAACGGATTATACAAAATTAACTAAAACTTCATATCTTTCTCGTAATAAAGTGAACTAATATTTTGTGTTTTCTAGTTTCCACTCGTTCTCTTCTCAGAGCAAGTAATGATCCCACTGTTGCACTGATGGTTGTACTTTCATCAGGTGGAACATTAATCCATGTGACGCTACTTAATATCTGACGATGCTACTGTAACACAGCAAAACCAGTTATGTGAAGAAGTAATCAGTTAAGAGCTGTTAACAGTTTTATTCTGAAGTTCAGTTTCCACGAAGTAGTTTTCCTTGTTTAAAATGAGATTCTGGATTAATTTTAATATCAAAATATAAATAAATGTAGGAGCAATTAAATATATCTTTTGTATTTACGGTTAGAAAACATCTGAAATATAGTGTTTTGAAAGCCTAAATCAGGCCTCTAATTTTTAAAGTTTTCTGGTGTGGGAGAAAGGGATCATAGCACCCTCCATATTTGTCATGTCATTACTGACAGCCTGTTCTCAAGGTTGGCAGCTTTTTTAATATTTCCAGTTGCTTAAACAGGCACTGGCAAAATATGCATGTGGCAGTGAATGAAAATATGTTAACTGCGATTTCTGTGTCCCCGAATTTGGCAGTTATACTTTTGGAGAAAGTAATAATATAATTTTAAATCCTATCTTCCCATTTTGGGCTAATGTTACTGAAGACTGATACCTGTACATCTCAGCAGGTAGGTAATATTGTAATGTTGTACATGTATTGTGTTTCCTTGGTTGATTACATTGCCAGAGTCCTAATTTCTGAGATTTTTTTGTAGTTTAGTAACTGCAGTATTATGATGATTAATATTATTGCAATAATTTAGTTGCATGGAGAAAAGCCATTAACAAAGTACGAAACAGTAATTTTGTACAGTCTGTGTGTTTTCATCATATAGAGTTTCTTGAATACATTTTCTTATTCTCTTTCTCTTATTTTTCTTGTAGGAAATAGATGGGAAAGCTCTGCTTCTCTTAAATTCAGATATGATGATGAAGTACATGGGTTTGAAGTTGGGGCCTGCTCTAAAAATTTGCAACTTAGTCAACAGGATAAGAGGAAGAAGGCACTTACCTTTATGACAATAATGGAAACCTTCTCTTATGAAGGTTTCAATTTCTTTTGGAAAATGGTAAGTGTATTAGAAATATATAAAACCAATAATTAATCGCACAAGAAAACCGCTGCAGGATATACTCATCTGCTAATATTAGAATACACGAAAATCACATCATCATCAGTTTGAAACATATACATTACAAACTGAAGTTTCATGAGCCACAGAAAGATAGCTCCATGATTTTCTGCAACTGTACCATGAAGTTAGACACAAATCAGTTAGTTAGATTGTATATTCATTACCTTAGCCAACAAACCAATTGAAAGTTGAAAGGAAAGTTAGAATCCTAGAGAAATGGAAAATGTCTGAAGATAAAGAATTGCTCCTACTGATCCTTGTGGAAATGCTGAAACTTTCAAAAAAATTATACATAAGATTTCAATACTTAGACATGTGGTCATTAATGTGCCTTTTTTCCTTATTGTTGTTAAATATTCTTCATTTTCGTGCTACTTTACCCACAGCTTGCAGTTTTGAAGTTAGCAGGGTGCTATTGCAACAAACACTGAGTTTGGAACTTGCTCCAGATACTGAACTTTTTCTTCCTTAATAAAAGTGGGAGGAGGGGACAAGACTGCTGGTCTATGTCAGATGTATTATTTGAATAGTATTTTCCAGTTTTGCAAATTTTCTGTTATTATTTACAGATTGAATGGCTGAATGAGAAAAATTATATTAGATTTGTTACTTTCCTAAGTGATCAAAATTTAACACACAAAATTACACCTACAGTGTGAGTAATTTCTGTGTTTCTGGAATACATAACTGAATGTAGGAGATAGAGTAGACTTAAAAGTAGAATACATTCAATTTGTTCTGGAAGTGGCGAACACATACAATTAAATGTATCATGTGAAGAAAAAGCAGTGAGTGGAGTAGCATATTGCAAATATTGCATTTTACTTTTTTTTTTTTTTTTTTTTTCCCAGTGGAAAATTTGGTCGTAACATGAGAATAACAGCAAACTGGCAAATTTTTATTGCCATTTTTATTTCTTCATTGGATCCATCTTAACTTACAAAAGGGTGAAGGAAGTTAATACAGTTGTCACTATGCCATTCACTGAGCTGACAAAAATCATGGGATACCTCTCTAATATTGTGTCGGATTACCTCTCACCTGGCATACTGCAGCAACCCATGTTGTATGGATTCCTGTGCAGAAATATTGAGCCATGCTGCCTCTATAGCCTTCCATAATTGTGAAAGTGTTGCCAGTGCAGGGTTTTGTGCACAAACTGTCCTCTCGATTATGTCCCACAAATGTTCGATGGGATTAATGTTGGGCGATCTGGATGGCCAAATCATTCGCTTGAATTGTCTAGAATGTTCTTCAGATCAGTCTCAAACAGTCGTGGCTTTGGGGACATGGAGCATTGTTGTCCATAAAAATTCCATCATTATTTGGGAACTGACATCCATCAGTGGCTGCAGATGGTTTCCAAGTATCTGAATATCCAGAGGACACTGTCTATTCCATTTAAACACAGCCCATACCATTATGGAGCGTCTACCAGCTTGCACAGTTCCTTGTTGGCTTCACGGGATCCATGCCAACTCGAAACCTGTCATCAGCTCTTACCAGCTGAAATTGGGATTCATCTGACCAGACCACTGTTTACCAATTGTCTAGGGTCCAGTCAATACGGTTGTGAGCCCAGGAGAGGCACCATACGTGATGACATGCTGTCAGCAAAGGCACTCGCGTTGTTCATCTGGTGCCATAGCCTGTTAATGCCAAATTTCACCACAATGTCCTAATGGATATGTTCATCACATGTCCCACATTTATTTCTGTGGCTATTTCATGCAGTGTTGCTTCTCTATTAGAACTGACAGTTCTATGCAAGCAATGCTGCTCTCACTTTTTAAGAGAGTGCCATCGGTCACTGGATTGTGTGTGGTGAGAGGTAATGCCTAAAATGTGGTATTCTTGGCACTCTTGACACTGCGGATCTTGGAATATTGAATTCCCCAACAATTTCCAAAATGGAATGTCCCATGCATCTAGCTTCAACTATCATTCCATGTTCAGAGTCTGTTAATTCCCATCGTGTGGCTATAATCGTATCGGAAACCTTTTCACATGAATCACCTGAGTACAAATAACAGCTCCACCAGTGCACCAACCTTTTATGCCCTGTGTATCTGATACTAATGCCATGTGCATATCGCTATCCCATGACTTTGGCCACCCCATTGTATGTCCGCTCAACACAGTGTGTGGCAAATGACAAAAATACTCTTAATAGAAAATTAAGAAGTATTTGAAATATTCATGATACAGTATAACCATATTTGGCTTTATGAAGGTAATTAATTTATTTAGCTGCACATGAGTTATGCTGGGTAGAAAAATGAGTGAGATATAATCACTTCAGATATTCTGTCTGTTAACAGCATGAAATTATTGGAATGTTCTGCTTTACTTACCCATGACAAGGAAATGTGAGGCATCACTGTGTCCTGTTCAGTAGTGCCTGTTTTAATGTATGGTGTCACTTAAGACAGCCAAGTTTTTTTGATTGCTCTCAGCAGTATTCATTAGTCATCACTAGTCACTATATCTAGAGTGTCCTAGTGACCAATGGACTGCCTGTGAAAAATAATGCACTCTGTGCCATACTTGTCGTACAGAAGTTATTGAATGTATGCACATTGAAGACAGGTGTGTGCCATCTGCCTGGCCTCATTATCGTGCTTCTTCTGGGAACAAGTGAACATTGCATCTCCATAGGGAATGTAGCTTTTTTCACTCGGTGTGAACAGTCAGAGCATATGCAAAGTGTGGGCTTATGCACTGTATTCGTTTGGTTGTAATCTTTCACGTAATTTTCCTAGGACTTTTGTCCTGTTAGTGGCTATTTGTCGACCAAATCTTACTTCCTGAAACAAAACTGTAATCTGTTAATGACATTCAGTGTCCACTTACTGTGTATTTGATCTGGGTTACTCCAAAAGCCATAATTTGTGAAAAGGGTCAGCACAGTTTCCTGATTTTATGCCCATGACAACACTATAGCCATATCTGAATCATGATGAATTTCATGAACTGATTAAAAAAAGAGCAATAATAAATGAGCAAAAATCCGTGCAGGAGGTGTGTATAATGCACATGAAAGAGCCTCACATGATACCAGTTGCATAAGAAAACAGGAGCACACTTTCCATAAGTGGTGTTGATAAGAAACAAATCGCACTGAAACCTTAATGCATCTTTCTGTTCTTCAGTTTTATATGAAATCACAATGTTCATCCTTAATGGGCAAGTTGGCATATTGGTTATGTCACAACGCCTATTACAGGAGGAGCAGGGTACATATTCCTTTGTGGCCATCCAGCTTTAGCTTTTCCATAGTTTTCCTGTACCTCTTAAAGTAAATGCAGCCATTGTACTTTTGAAGAATCCTTTACGAGTGTTGTTGTTGTGGTCTTCAGTCCTGAGACTGGTTTGATGCAGCTCTCCATGCTACTCTATCCTGTGCAAGCTTTTTCATCTCCCAGTACCTACTGCAACCTACATCCTTCTGAATCTGCTTAGTGTATTCATCTCTTGGTCTCCCTCTACGATTTTTACCCTCCACGCTGCCCTCCAATACTAAATTGGTGATCCCTTGATGCCTCAGAACATGTCCTACCAACCGATCCCTTCTTCTGGACAAGTTGTGCCACAAACTTCTCTTCTCCCCAATCCTATTCAATACTTCCTCATTAGTTATGTGATCTACCCATCTAATCTTCAGCATTCTTCTGTAGCACCACATTTCGAAAGCTTCTATTCTCTTCTTGTCCAAACTATTTATCGTCCATGTTTCACTTCCATACATGGCTACACTCCATACGAATACTTTCAGAAATGACTTCCTGACACTTAAATCAATACTGGATGTTAACAAATTTCTCTTCTTCAGAAACGCTTTCCTTGCCATTGCCAGCCTACATTTTATATCCTCTCTACTTCTACCATCATCAGTTATTTTGCTCCCCAAATAGCAAAACTCCTTTACTACTTTAAGTGCCTCATTTCCTAATCTAATTCCCTCAGCATCACCCGACTTAATTAGACTACATTCCATTATCCTTGTTTTGCTTTTGTTGATGTTCATCTTATATCCTCCTTTCAAGACACTGTCCATTCCATTTGACTGCTCTTCCAAGTCCTTTGCTGTCTCTGACAGAATTACAATGTCATCGGCGAACCTCAAAGTTTTTATTTCTTCTCCATTAATTTTAATACCTACCCCGAATTTTTCTTTTGTTTCCTTTACTGCTTGCTCAATATACAGATTGAACAACATCGGGGAGAGGCTACAACCCTGTCTTACTCCCTTCCCAACCACTGCTTCCCTTTCATGTCCCTCGACTCTTATAACTGCCATCTGGTTTCTGTACAAATTGTAAATAGCCTTTCGCTCCCTGTATTTTACCCCTGCCACCTTCAGAATTTGAAAGAGAGTATTCCAGTCAACATTGTCAAAAGCTTTCTCTAAGTCTACAAATGCTAGAAACGTAGGTTTGCCTTTCCTTAATCTTTCTTCTAAGATAAGTCGTAAGGTCAGTATTGCCTCACGTGTTCCAACATTTCTACGGAGTATCCTAACCAATTTTTTATCTATCTCTAATGATGTTGTTAACAGAACGTTAAACTCTGGCCTTCAACCTTATTCCTCTTTGTCCTCATCCTGTTTAAGAACTATTAGCATAATGTGTATCTATAATTGATTGCAATGCACATAACTCACATAATTTCTGTTTACATTTGATAATTTAGGAGACTATGATTCTTACAATAAAAATTCCCTTCCCTTATTATTCTATATCTACATCTATATACATATTCTGCAAGTCACCATACAGACAGTCCAAGGTGGAGGGTACCTTGTATCACTGCTAGGATTCCCTTTCCTGTTCCACTTGCAAATAGAGCACGGGAAGTGATCGTTCTATAATCCATCCTTAATGTCATTTCTCTACACTTTCTCAGTAGTATTTAACAAAAAAGGTGTCTTCTTCACTCTAGGAATTCACATTTGAGTTCATGGGGCATTTACATAACATTCACGTATTGACTGAACCTACCAGTAACCAAACTGGAAGCATGCCTCTAAGTTCCTTCACTGTCTTCCTGTAATCTGGCCTCTTGGCCAAACATTCAAGCAGTACTCAAGAATGGATCACACAAGTGTTCTTTGTGCGGTCTCCTTTATCAATGAGCCATACTTTCGTAGAATTCTCCCAGTAAGCCAAGTCAACCATTCACCTCTCCTACAGCCAATCTTATGTGCATTCCTTTTCATGTCACTTTGCAACATTGCCTCATGATATATAATTGACATGACTGTGCCAAGCAGCACACCAATAATACTGTATTTGAACATTACAGGATTGTATTTCCTACTCCCCTGCATTTATTTATATTTTTCCCACATTTAGAGCAAGCTGCCATTCACCTTCTCTGTTCTAATAGTTTTAAAATATTTTCACCATTTACAATAAGTGGCATCGCTGATAAAAATGCAGAAACTAGTGACAAAAGAGCTTAACAGAACAAAAATGAACATAAGTAGAGCAATGCGAGAAGTATTCAGTGAATTTGAAGGTAATATTCCATGTACAGAGCCAAGAAAAACTCCAAAGACATTTTCGTCATATGTTAAGTCAATTAATGGATCGAAGTCTTCTATCCAATTACTTGCTGATCATACTGGCACCAGAACAGGATAATAGAAAGATGATCAAAATACTTAATTCCATTCTCCACAATCGTTGCACTGAAGATGAATTAATATTGTTGCCCCTTTCAATCTTCATGTAAATGCTGAAATGACAATTATTAAAATAGCTAGATACAAAATTGAGTAGACTTACTCAATAGTCGAAAGGTGACTAGACCTGATAAACAGGGTGTGTACAACATGGGAGATCCGGGAAAAGCCTGGGAATTTTTTCATCCGGAAGAAAGTGGAGAAAAAAACCGGGAATTTTCTAGAATTCCGAGAAGTTTTTGTTTTGTTTTGGTTTTCAGTTAAATATTTGTAATTTTGACTGGTAAGAAACAATATTCTAACAAAGGGTATCCCGCTACGCAGCAATAAAACATGAACGATAGAAAAAAGAAAAAAAAAAGAAAATAAAACTTGGATTGCAAAGGAAATGCGCCATATACAACAACAAAACACAGTTCTCATACAAGCGTCTGCCAACAACAAAATGTGTCAAAGGCTTTAGGAAGACTGTGCAGTGCTTAATAACAACCAGTTACCTCTGATGAGCATGACGTCACAACTGTTTACATTAGATTCGTTTGAGCAGTTGCGAGTGGGCTCATGCCCGTGCGCAATTGAGTCGCACATGTGTGGTACCTCCTCCCATTTCTGGCTACAGAAGTGTGCTGGATAAACAGTAGCAGCAAGATGCTACCTGGAAAAATTTTACTTTCACATGTAAGCTGCCAGATTCCATGGGGGCAAAGTGGTATATCTGCCCTGGCGGCAAGAATTCATATTCTTGAGAAAAAGTCTTTTTTCACAAAGCATCTAGTATCCAGTGCACATTGGTCTATCGATTATTCATATGATTTTGAAACACATCCCTGTTGGTTTTTGAACATTTGTGAACATATGCTAAGTTTATTTCTGAATGGATCACAAGTTGATTTTTGAATGCATACTTAGTGTATGTCATGTCTCTGCCAGAGGAATCCCCATTGCATTGAGAAATAAACTTTCCTGCAGACAGAAGGGGACGGGGCTATACGAGCTGAGCGGAATAAAGCCAAACGGGTGAATGTCAATCACTGTTTGTTTATGTGACTGACTGGGTTTGCAAATGATCAGCGTTGTTGTAATTACCAGTGAAATCCATAGATTCAGACTACCAGAGGGGAAATAAACTACTAACAGGAATAACAGGTAAGAAAAATTACGTATTATGTTCTCGGTGTATCCAAGAAAATGAAATTTTGATAGAAAATTTTTGGCCAGACCGCAACACTAGTAACAGCCAGTTGTAATAATAATAATAATAATAATAATAATAATAATTCCCGTGGAGGCCCGGGAAAAGATTAGGCCTCCGGTATGTTCTGCCAGTCGTAAAAGGCGACGAAAAGAACAAACCACTAATAGGGCTAACCCCTCTTTTAGTGTGATTAGTTGGTTCAGGACAGAACTAAAGAAACCTCGGACAAGTGCCGTCATGGTCAGGGACGACGCTTGAACCCTATGCCCGTCCACAATGGTAATGACACTGCTAGCCAACTGGGAAATGATTCAAATCCAAATCTACATCTACATTTATACTCCGCAAGCCACCCAATGGTGTGTGGCGGAGGGCACTTTACGTGCCACTGTCATTACCTCCCTTTCCTGTTCCAGTCGCGTATGGTTCACGGAAAGAACGACTGTCTGAGAGCCTCCGTGCGCGCTCTAATCTCTCTAATTTTACATTCGTGATCTCCTCGAGAGGTATAAGTAGGGGGAAGCAATATATTCAATACCTCATCCAGAAACGCACCCTCTCGAAACCTGGCGAGCAAGCTACACCGCGATGCAGAGCGCCTCTCTTGCAGAGTCTGCCACTTGAGTTTATTGAACATCTCCGTAACGCTATCACGGTTACCAAATAACCCTGTGACGAAACGCGCCGCTCTTCTTTGGATCTTCTCTATCTCCTCCGTCAAACCGATCTGGTACGGATCCCACACTGATGAGCAATACTCAAGTATAGGTCGAACGAGTGTTTTGTAAGCCACCTCCTTTGTTGATGGACTACATTTTCTAAGCACTCTCCCAATGAATCTCAACCTGGTACCCGCCTTACCAACAATTAATTTTATATGATCATTCCACTTCAAATCATTCCGCACGCATACTCCCAGATATTTTACAGAAGTAACTGCTACCAGTGTTTGTTCCGCTATCATATAATCATACAATAAAGGATCCTTCTTTCTATGTATTCGCAATACATTACATTTGTCTATGTTAAGGGACAGTTGCCACTCCCTGCACCAAGTGCCTATCCGCTGCAGATCTTCCTGCATTTCGCTACAATTTTCTAATGCTGCAACTTCTCTGTATACTACAGCATCATCCGCGTAAAGCCGCATGGAACTTCCGACACTATCTACTAGGTCATTTATATATATTGTGAAAAGCAATGGTCCCATAACACTCCCCTGTGGTACGCCAGAAGTTACTTTAACGTCTGTAGACGTCTCTCCATTGATAACAACATGCTGTGTTCTGTTTGCTAAAAACTCTTCAATCTAGCCACACAGCTGGTCTGATATTCCATAGGCTCTTACTTTGTTTATCAGGCGACAGTGCGGAACTGTATCGAATGCCTTCCGGAAGTCAAGAAAAATAGCATCTACCTGGGAGCCTGTATCTAATATTTTCTGGGTCTCATGAACAAATAAAGCGAGTTGGGTCTCACACGATCGCTGTTTCTGGAATCCATGTTGATTCCTACATAGTAGATTCTGGGTTTCCAAAAACGACATGATACTCGAGCAAAAAACATGTTCTAAAATTCTACAACAGATCGACGTCGGAGATATAGGTCTATAGTTTTGCGCATCTGCTCGACGACCCTTCTTGAAGACTGGGACTACCTGTGCTCTTTTCCAATCATTTGGAACCCTCCGTTCCTCTAGAGACTTGCGGTACATGGCTGTTAGAAGGGGGGCAAGTTCTTTCGCGTACTCTGTGTAGAATCGAATTGGTATCCCGTCAGGTCCAGTGGACTTTCCTCTATTGAGTGATTCCAGTTGCTTTTCTATTCCTTGGACACTTATTTTGATGTCAGCCATTTTTTCGTTTGTGCGAGGATTTAGAGAAGGAATTGCAGTGCGGTCTTCCTCTGTGAAACAGCTTTGGAAAAAGGTGTTTAGTATTTCAGCTTTACGCATGTCATCCTCTGTTTCAATGCCATCATCATCCCGGAGTGTCTGGATATGCTGTTTCGAGCCACTTACTGATTTAACGTAAGACCAGAACTTCCTAGGATTTTCTGTCGAGACGGTACATAGAATTTTACTTTCGAATTCACTGAACGCTTCACACATAGCCCTCCTTACGCTAACTTTGACATCGTATAGCTTCTGTTTGTCTGAGAGGTTTTGGCTGCGTTTAAACTTCGAGTGAAGCTCTATTTGCTTTCGCAGTAGTTTCCTAACTTTGTTGTTGTACCACGGTGGGTTTTTCCCGTCCCTCACAGTTTTACTCGGCACGTACCTGTCTAAAACGCATTTTACGATTGCCTTGAACTTTTTCCATAAACACTCAACATTGTCAGTGTCGGAACAGAAATTTTCGTTCTGATCTGTTAGGTAGTCTGAAATCTGCCTTCTATTACTCTTGCTAAACAGATAAACCTTCCTCCCTTTTTTTATATTCCTATTAACTTCCATATTCAGGGATGCTGCAACGGCCTTATGATCACTGATTCCCTGTTCTGCACTTAAAGAGTCGAAAAGTTCGGGTCTGTTTGTTATCAGTAGGTCCAAGATGTTATCTCCACGAGTCGGTTCTCTGTTTAATTGCTCGAGGTAATTTTCGGATAGTGCACTCAGTATAATGTCACTCGATGCTCTGTCCCTACCACCCATCCTAAACATCTGAGTGTCCCAGTCTATATCTGGTAAATTGAAATCTCCACCTAAGACTATAACATGCTGAGGAAATTTATGTGAAATGTATTCCAAATTTTCTCTCAGTTGTTCTGCCACTAATGCTGCTGAGTCGGGAGGTCGGTAAAAGGAGCCAATTATTAACCTAGCTCGGTTGTTGAGTGTAACCTCCACCCAGGATATGCTTCCTGCAACCACCCTAGAAGGAAAACAAAGACAGAGGATGAGATGGTCAGATGAAGTTAATTGACACCTCATGTTCTGTTATTACCAAGCAACAAACCTAGGAACCAACACAACTAGATACAGATCACAAGTATACACAACATTTATTACCAGATACCCAGAATTAAAAATTTTAACAGAACAACGACTAGCTGATCAGATCCGTGTAATAATCAAAAATAACAGTATCCCCCAGTCAGAATTAGAAAACATCAAACAGCAAGTACAACAAATACTGGAACAAAATAATGTGCAATCATAAGAAGAATAAAATACAGTAATGGACTAAAACATCCCAGAGCAAACAAACAAAGAACAACATGCATCAATTAAACAGTCAGAGGAAAACGAATTCTTAAGACAGCCACCAGAACAAGCACAAATAGAACACGAAGTGACACACATGTTAGATATAGAAGAAAAATTTCAGCTGACATATATAGAATATAAAGACACAAATACAGACATTAGAACATTCTTGCATAGATCACCAAATAACCCACAAGTCGAAACAACAATAAAAACTATCAATACAATCATACACAACAAAATAAATGAAAACACAACTATGGAAGAGTTACAACTACTGGTTCATATAGGAGCACTCACTACACTAAATACACACACTAGGCAGAGATCAGAACCAACCAACACAGAGGAAACCCACAAAACCAGCATGGCAACACAGGCTACAGATCAGAATAGAAAAACTGAGAAAAGACATCGGACAGCTAACACAATTTATAAGAAATGAAATATCAGACAAAAAACGAAAAATCTCACAACAAGAAGTGATAGAGCAATTAGATGAAAAGAAGCAGAAATTACAAGCATTGGCCAAACGACTTAGAAGATACAAAAAAAGTGAAAATAGAAGGAAACAAAACCAAACATTCAACACAAACCAAAAGAAATTTTACCAGACAATAGATAACACACACATTAAAATAGACAATCCACCAAACATAACAGACATGGAACACTTCTGGAGCAACATATGGTCAAACCCGGTACAACATAACAGGCATGCACGGTGGATACAAGCAGAAATAGATACATACAAGATGATACCACAAATGCCTGAAGTGATCATTTTGCAACATGAAGTCACCCAAGCAATTAATTCTACTCACAATTGGAAAGCCCCAGGAACAGATAAAATAGCAAATTTCTGGCTAAAGAAATTCACCTCAACACATTCACATCTAACTAAATTATTTAACAGTTACATTGCAGACCCATACACATTCCCTGATACACTTACACATGGAATAACTTATCTGAAACCTAAAGATCAAGCAGACACAGCAAACCCAGCTAAATATCGCCCCATAACATGCCTACCAACAATATACAAAATATTAACTTCAGTCATTACACAGAAATTAATGACACATACAACACAGAACAAAATTATAAATGAAGAACAAAAAGGCTGTTGCAAAGGAGCACGAGGATGTAAAGAGCAACTGATAATAGATGCAGAGGTGACATATCAAGCTAAAACTAAACAATGGTCGCTACACTATGCATACATTGATTACCAAAAAGCTTTTGATAGTGTACCCCACTCATGGTTACTACAAATATTGGAAATATACAAAGTAGATCCTAAATTGATACAGTTCCTAAACAGAGTAATGAAAAATTGGAAAACCACACTTAATATCCAAACAAATTCAAATAATATCACATCACAGCCAATACAGATTATGTGTGGAATATACCAAGGAATTAAGTCCTTTCTGGTTCTGTCTTGCTCTTAACCCACTATCCAACATGCTAAATAATACAAATTATGGATATAATATTACTGGAACATACCCATACAAAATAACACATTTGCTATACATGGATGATCTAAAACTACTGGCAGCAACAAATCAACAACTCAACCAATTACTAAAGATAACAGAAGTATTCAGCAATGATATAAATATGGCTTTTGGAACAGACAAATGTAAGAAAAATAGCATAGTCAAGGGAAAACACACTAAACAAGAAGATTACATATTGGATAACCACAGCGACTGCATAGAAGCGATGGAAAAAACAGATGCCAATAAATATCTAGGATACAGACAAAAAATAGGAATAGATAATACAAATATTAAAGAAGAACTAAAAGAAAAATATCGACAAAGACTAACAAAAATACTGAAAACAGAATTGACAGCAAGAAACAAGACAAAAGCTATAAATACTTATGCTATACCAATATTGACCTACTCATTTGGAGTAGTGAAATGGAGTAACAAAGACCTAGAAGCACTCAATACACTTACATGATCACAATGCCACAAATATAGAATACATCACATACATTCAGCAACTGAAAGATTCACAGTAAGCAGAAAGGAAGGAGGAAGGGGATTTATCGACATAAAAAACCTACATTATGGACAGGTAGACAATTTAAGAAAATTCCTTATAGAATGAGCAGAAACTAGCAAAATACATAAAGCAATCACTCATATAAATACACCGGCTACACCACTGCAATTTCATAACCACTTCTACAACCCTTTAGATCACATAACATCAACAGATACAAAGAAAGTAAATTGGAAAAAGAAAACACTACATAGCAAGGACCCGTATCATCTAACACAGCCACACATCGATCAAGACGCATCCAACACATGGCTAAGAAAAGGCAATATATACAGTGAGACAGAAGGATTCATGATTGCAATACAGGATCAAACAATAAACACCAGATATTACAGCAAGCATATTATTAAAGATCCCAATATCACAACAGATAAATGCAGACTTTGCAAACAACAAACAGAAACAGTAGATCGCATCACAAGTGGATGTACAATACTAGCAAATACAGAATACCCCAGAAGACATGACAATGTAGCAAAAATAATACATCAACAGCTTGCCTTACGACATAAACTTATAAAACAGCATATTCCCACATACAAAATGTACTGGAGAACGATGAATACAAATTATACTGGAACAGAACCATTATAACAGATAAAACAACACCACATAACAAACCTGACATCATACTCACCGGTAAAAAGAAGAAATTAACACAACTAATCGAAATATCCATACCCAATACAACAAATATACAAAAGAAAACAAGAGGAAAAAATTGAAAAATACATCCAACTGGCTGAGGAAGTCAAGGACATGTGGCATCAGGATAAAGTTCACATTATACCAATTATACTATCAACTACAGGAGTCATACCACACAATATCCACCAGTACGTCAATGCAATACAGCTACATCCAAACTTATATATACAACTACAGAAATCTGTAATTATTGATACTTGTTCATTTACCAGAAAGTTCCTAAATGCAATGTAACATATACCGTACAGTTAAAAGGAAGTCACGCTTGATCAAGGTCCGCATCACCTTGCATTTTTAACCAGACATAACGTCTGATACAAGAAAGAAATAATAATAATAATGTCGTGTGGTGACGAGGGCCTCCCGTCGGGTAGACCGCTCGCCTGGTGCAAGTCTTGCGATTTGAGGACACTTCAGCGACTTGCACGTCGATGGAGATGAAATGATGATGATTAGGACAACATAACACCCAGTCCCTGAGCGGAGAAAATCTCCGACCCAGCCGGGAATCAAACCTGGGCCCTTGGGATTGACAGTCCGTTGCGCTGACCACTCAGCTACCGGGGGCGGACACAGCCAGTTGTACAGACCCCGGTAGTGGCCACCTAAGTTCTCCTCTGGGAGTAGCATGGAAAACGCATTGTACGAACACATAATAACACCTAACCAGAGAATAAACGCGGGATGACTAAGCAGTTGATTGTGGCAGGGTTAGTGAAATTAACTTGAGAATAAGTTTTGACACTTGCACGAATAGTTACAGAATTGGTGATGACAAGATTGTTTGTTAGAGCGAGGAAGGAGAAGAAACGGGGACATCACACAAATTATGGAAGAATATGACGATTTCAAATTTATATAAAAATTTCATACTACTACTTTTCGATCTCATGCTTGAGAAGCTGGACCACATGAATGAAATGTGAAACTATTTCCAAACATAAAGCTTTTTGCTTGTAGTAGGCGTGATAGGCATTTGATATTAGTACTTCGTGAATTATATTCTGTCGTGTTAAAAAAATGTGACAGTTTGTGCTAAAACAGTCTGTTTATTTGGTGCATGTTACAACTGCTGCAATATTAGACAGGTCTATTTCATTTTATGTAGCAGACAGTGACAAAATACACGTAATGAGATCGACAAACCACATCAGCCTTGGGTACTGTTTGTATTAACAGCTTTTTCAGTATTAGACAACGACATTTCATTTTTTCATGTGGCAAAACATTTGATGAAGTAATAGATCTTTTCACAGAAAGGAAAGGACACCATGTAAAGCTGTAGCAAGATTAGAGAGAAAAAAGTGCTAGGACTTACGGACTGAAGAAATGTGTACTGTCTTGCTTGTCACTTGTCTTTGTTGGTTTCATGTATCCTATATTTAATTTTATGTTACACAAAAAAAAATCAAATTATTAGCTAATAAGCAATAAAGAGTGCAAATTTTCTGAAGAGTTCTTGTTCTCTGGATTACAAATAATCCCTTCCAATATTAATTTGGAGATGGTTTTTCTTCACCCAGGAGAAAATGTATTTTTAACCTGGAAATCCAGGAAAAATCTGGGAATTTTTTTTTCTTGTCCACATATACACCCTGATAAAGGATACCTTTATGCTTTTATATAGATTATGCAAAATATAATGTAAGCCCAAGTGAAAAGGAAATAAATTTTAATAGTTTTACAAGTACAGGTCATGTGGAGCAGTACAACTATACATAATTGCGACTGACATTGATATTCTGACACCAGTGCATAGGAAGGCAGTGGATTGCTCCAGTGTAGAAACTCCTGGATTGCTAGTGGATTCGGCTTTCCATGGTGTTCTGCACTTCATTGTCACAAGTGAACCTCTAACCTTTCATAAGGGGGCAAAGATATGTGAGTCACGTGGAGAGTTGTCAGGGCTGTAAGGAAGATCTTCCAGGACTTCCCACAAAATTTTTGAAGGAACTCGAGGATGTTCTTGACCACATGTGGCGTAGCATTGTTCTGGAGAAGCACAATCCCATTTGAGAGCTTGCCCCTGTGTTTGTTCTTTGTAGCCTCAGCAGCATGTTACTGTACTGCTCAGCATTAACTGTGGTAGCTAGTCAATAAGTAAAGATCAGAGGTCCTTCTTCATCGAAAAAGAGACTGAGCATCACTTTTCTGGCCTTCAGGGCAGATTAGGGTGTTTTTGGACAAGGGGAGCCAGGACACTGTCACTACATGCTCATTCATTCGAAGGCAGGGTCAAAGTGGTGATACTACATTTCATTACATGCAAAATTCTGAGCAATGAAATCTTTTCCTTGCACTGCATATCTCAATAGATGGGTCAAGGAAACACACAGTCTTCTGATTCTGTGAAAGATGGTTGGGCAATCACTGTGCCTAAAGTTTTCCATAACGAAGCTTCCCGTGGAGTATGTTATGCACAGTGTTAGCAGGCAGTTCAACAGTAATGTCACGTATGGTGATACAACAATTCATCCATATAAGCACCTCCATCATAGCACTGGTGGTAACAGCATGTGCCTGCCTAGAGCGTAGCATATCCTTGATGTTTACAAATCCCACCTCATAATGCCCACACCACAAGCATATTGTGCACCATGTGAGATATTGTTTTCCATACACCTCGTTCATGCTGCAATAAATTTGTGAAGCATGTTCCCCTTCTTTGTGCTGATTGGAAGGAATCCATCATGCACTGAACTACGGGAACAACTCTCCAAAATTGAGGAAATTGCTGCGAAGCCGTTAACTGTGCTTTTGCAACTGGGAATACCACCATACCACCTTTTGACAAACACATTCAACCCCTGGGGTTACATATGATGCCACTACAGCGAATATCTCCTTTTCAATTGGGCATGCCTCCTTCTGGAAGCATTTCACCATAGGTTGCTGGAGCAGTGAAGTTTTCTCTTATTCAGTAAGAGTCGTCAGACAGATGTGCATAACTATATGTCTATAATACTGACATCAATTTGCTGTTGAATTATGGAACACTTTTCATGATCCCATGTTGTTACCTTTTTGGGGAAGAGAAATCTATATAGGAACCAACATGGATTCCACAAAGAATTTTTGAAACTCTGTCCACTCTTAAGATCCAGAAGGCAGTGACTAATAGATCACAGGTTGATGATGTGTTCTTTAACTTCCACTTGGTTCTGCCTAGAAGAGACGTAAATATTAATATTGTATTATTGTCATTAAAAATTCATTAGTTTTTTAACTATTATCATATGGGAAAGGCGGGTTGTTCATTATAACTTTTTTAACATTTTTATTCTATGGAAGAGTTTAATTGTTGATCCATTGTTGATAGGCAGATGTTTCATATATCCAAGATGCTATGGGAACCATTCAAATAATAATACCCACACACAACAGTACATTGCCACATTCTACATTTTAACTGGTTGTACTGAATAAACTCCAATGCATGTGCCAGTTCTTTCTGGAATATTGCCGAGGTCGGAATGTGTGTATTGCTAAAGCTTGTTGAAGTGAATATGTATCTTAATGAGTATATCAGAAGTTGGAGATGAAATTACCAAGACTCATTATACACTGAAAAGTCGAAATTATTGTTGAGAGAGGTAGTTGTTCATTACATAAGCATGCTGACTGATGATGATTTGATTGCGCTGGAATCTTCAACTTCAATTTGTTATGAAGCATACGATGGACATGCTGGCTGAATAATTATTTGTTACAGATGAAGAACTCATCCATGAAAATGAAAACTATGTTGAGGAACCTTTCAAAAAAATTCAACATAATAGCGCACCAAGTGAATACAAACCAGAAGGGAAAAAAAGAAGAAAGACGGAATCTCTCTCTCTCTCTCTCTCTCTCTCTCTCTCTCTCTGTATTCTGTAGTAAATATTGCTGTATTATTTTGTAAATGTAAATATTGCAAAGGCACATTGTACATGGGATCTACGAACACTGCACAAAGGATGCATCCAGTTGAAAAAGAAGGAATAAATATCCAAATGGGAAGAAAAAATGAAAAAGGCCCTCAGGGGCTCAGCATTGATTTGCTGGGTATGGATTTGGTGACCTCGGGGTTCGTGAGCTGGGGACTGGTAAGCGCCATCAATCCCCTGTCACAGTAAGCTCTGGGTATGCTTCAGCGACCACCGCACAACACGGCAGTGGAACGTTGTGTGTCTCAGGGAACGGAGATCTTGGCTTGACCGCCTGAATCACAAGGATAGGATAAACCTATATAAAAAACCCTCAATCGCAAGGTGTGCTGTGCGCTGATGGGATGCTTGGCTGTTGAGGCGGAACAGTCGTTAGCGGGCAACCACTAGCGAACCTGCTGCACCTCAGTTGTATAAGGCTTACTCAGGCATGTGGGGCTCTGTCTGAATGGACCCTGGGAATGGTTTCCCTAGCTGCTTGTTGGACTGAGATGGAACCCTCGAAATCATCTTCTTCTACTCCCAGCAGGAATGGTGTATCGCCTGGGAGTATTTACACTCATTCATCCAAAAGAATGAAAGGGGTTAGTCCTCCTGATACTAAGAATACTTTCGACTGCAGTAACAGGGCTCATGGAGTCATGAATAACAATGTGTTTCTGGTGACAAAGACAAAGGAGGGGACTTCTGAAAAAGTGTCCCCCTTTTATATCCATAAGGGGTTGGAAGGCCTTGCTGGAAAATTAAAATCTATAGAAATATTGCGTAATGGCTCATTGTTGGTCAAAACTAACAGTTCAAAGAAGGTAGACCTTCTTAAGAAATCGCAGGAATTGGATGGCTGTATCATTGTTGAGATGCACACCTCTCTCCACTCAAGTAAGGGCATTGTCACTTGCCGAAATATCACGAACATCGACATAGCAGAACTGAAGCAAGAATGGGCATCCCAGGGAATAGTCGATGTGGAGCAACAAACGTGCAGGAATAATGGTGCAACTGAAAAGACTGCCACTTTCATTGTCACATTCAATTTTCTGACACTGCCTGAACATTTTATGGCGGGGTTCTTTTGGCTTAATGTTCGGCCATACATTCCAAACCCAATGCGGTGCTATAAATTTTTGACCACACAACCATGTGTTATGGAGGTGAAGCAATCTGCGGGAACTGCAGAAAAGCTGCTCATGACGCTGGGACTGACTGCTCATTCCACCGACCTGCATCAACTGCTCTGGTAACCACCCACTGTCAAGACGAGGCTGCCGTGTTTTTGCTGAAGTATTTAAAATATAGGAGATAAAAGTGACCAAGCAGATTCCCTATGCTGAAGCCCAAAAACAATATAAGGCAACAAAACTCCCTGCCTTTGCCACTTCATATTCTTCCATGGTGCAGAAAACTATTCCCAAGGCGGATGCTTCGACACAGACGATGCCTAGTGTGCCTGTATTTACCACAAGCACCTTTACTTGCATGTGTATATGTCAAGGGAAAAAGAGCAAGGACAAAGCAATCCAGGCATCTGCACCAGGAAAGACCAGTCTGCATACAGAAGGTACAAGGAAAGCAGAGAGCCTCTCAATGCCCTTTTGCCCTCTCATCCTCGAAGGGACAGGGTGCAGAGAAAGGCTCATGACGTTCAGGTCAAAAGCTGCCGCGAGTACTGTTGGACGTCATTCTTTTCCATATGACTGCTGAGAAGGATATCGTGGAGTGAGATGCCTTGGATCCAGGCAGCCCCTCCACTCCCCCTCGCTCTTAAAGTGCTTCAGCTCCCCGGTGCAAAGATAGGAGTAAATTAAAACTGCACCGATGACATGGCTTCCATACGACAGTGGAACATGAATAGTTTCAGGACTCATGTGGAGGACCTGAAACTCTTAGCACAGATATTTCCCTTGTGCTTTTGTTCACAAGAAACTCATTTTAAAGATACAGATGTCCCTGTGCTGCAGGGATACACACTATACTGTAAGGATGACCTATTGGGGGAAAGGGCCAAGGGCGGTGTTGCAGTGTTTGTCACTAATGCGCACCACTCCTCTGCTCTCCCCTTAGCTACTGACCTGCAAGCAACTGCAGTTCAAATTCATGCGTGTTGAAGGATCACTGTTTGCTCACTGTATTTATGTCTGCAAGATGCAGTAGACTCTGAGGCTCTCATGGATCTTATCACACAACTCCCATGACCATTCCTCCTCCTGGGAGACTTCAATGCCTATCATGGCCTGTGGAGCTCAACCAATACTTGCCCTCGGGGTCAGGTTTTGGAGGACCTCATGACGTCTCATGAGCTGTACGTCCTCATCATGGGTACTCACACACATTTCTCTACTGTTACTGGGTCATTCTCAGCCATCAACCTCTCTTTCCGTTCTCCCGCCCTCGCCGACTCTGTTCAGTGCGAGGTCATTGATGACCTTCATTCCAGTGACCACGTCCCAAATCGCCTTCACCTACTAAATGGCTCACCACCTGAAATTAAGTCCCCAAAGTGTATAGTCAGCAGGACTAACTGAATGTGTTTCAGCCGGCTGGCTGTGTTTAAACACTGCAACAGCGTCCAAGGATGGGTGGACCATATCACATGAGTGATCCGTTGTAGCCCTGACTTCTCTATCCCACATGTCCTCAGGTCATCTTAGGAGGTGACCAGTACCAGACAGATGAATGCCATTCTGTGATCCAGGAAAGGTGTGTGGCTGTTCAAAATTTTAAATACTGACCGACAGCAGACAACCTTAGGGCCTTTCGAGTCGCGAGGGCCAAGGCTCAATGCATCATTAGGGAGGGTAAGAAAAGGTCATGGCAAGCGTTCCTGGACTGCATCAATCATTCCACTTCTTCTATAAAGGTATGGGAAGCCATCCGGAGGATTTCTGGTAAACGCATCTGTTTACCGATAGCAGCAATGCTGAAACAGGGTGCCTCCAAACAACACCCAGAGACATTACTCAGACGCTGGCTGAACATTTTGCACAAAATACTGCCAATGCATGCTACAATTTGGCATTTCGTCACTATCATGCTACTGTAGAGAGGGAAAAGTTGGACTTCAGGTCCAACAGTTTCGAGGCCTACAGCTCCACCTTCTCCATGTGGTGAATCAGCCCAGACTGAGATTCATTACACTTCACTCGGTCGTGACCAAATCTGGTACTGCATGCTTAGACATTTGCCAGCGGCTTCAGACGAAATCCTCCTCAAATGTCTTAGTCTAATATGGCAGACAGGCAACTTCCCCAACTCTTGGAGGGAGGCAATTCTGATCACTCTCCTCAAACCAAGAAAGGACTGCACATGTCCCAGTAGTTATCGGAGTATCGCCTTAATGAGCTGTGTAGGAAAGACCCTGGAGCAAATGGTTAACCATCGTCTGGTCTGGTTGTTAGAGACCAGGCAACTCCTTAGCCACTCTCAGTGTGGATTCCTAAGATTTCAGTCCATTGTCAACAATCTAACCCTCCTAGAGGTAGCTATTCAGCAGGCTTTCCTCTGTAAGTATCACTGTATCGACATATTCTTCGATGTAAGTAAGGCATACGATACTACTTGGAGACACTGTATTCTTGCACTACTGCATCAGTGGGGCTTTTGTGGCCACTTCTCCATCTTCATATGGTCTTTCCTGTCTCAGCGGTTTTTTAGGACTCGAGTTCGTGACACACTGTCTGATCAATTTGAGCAGGAGAATGGTGTTCGTCAGGGCAGTGTTTTAAGTGTTACCCTCATTGCCTAGCCATCAACAGTATCACCTACAGTAAGGAGTCCTGTACAGTGCTCCATATTTGTAGACGATTTTGCTGTTTTCTGTTCCTCCTCCATTGTTGCAATGGCGAGCCGTCAGTTGCAACTTACAGTGCAGAGATTAGAGGAATGGGCTGCAAAGATGGGCTTCCAGTTTTCTGCAGGTGTGTGTCTGTGTGTGTGTGTGTGTGTGTGTGTGTGTGTGTGTGTGTTCAATTTAATCGTTCTCATTGTATTTTTAATTCGTCTTCCTTGAATATGAGGGACACCATCCTACGTTTTAAAGATCCTGATTGTCGTGGTTACCACACCTGAGAGACCTGAAATCCTTCAGTTTTATCGGCTTTTGTGCATTTGCTGCTGGACTATGGTTGCACGGTGTATGGGTTAGTGAGGCCCTCTTACTTGTGGGTCATTGACGCTGTCCATCATGAGGGGATTCACCTGGCCACAGGTGCTTATCGGACCTGTCCCATACCTAGCATATGTGCTGAGGCGGGGGAACTGCCACTTACCATGTGGTGCCAGCTCCTCATGGTGCGTCAGACATGTAAGTTCCCTGCAGCTCCAATTTCACTCATACACCATACTGTTGCTCTTCCACCTCTGGAATGCCTTTTTACCAACCGTCCACGAGCCATGATGCCATTTGGCATCCGTGTGCAGCGTGTGCTGGAGTCACTCTGTGTGGAACCAGTATGACCACAAATCCAGGTTTTTAACAATCTGCCGCCCTGATTACTGGAGAGGCCCAGAATGATTTTAGATTTGGTGTGTTACAGGAGAGAGAGAGCACTTCTGCTTCCATTTTTAATGCACTATTCTCTGTTATTTTACCTGAGTACCATAACCATAAAGTTGTTTTTACGGATGGGTCCAAGCAGGGGGACTCTCTTGTTGCTCTGTCATTTTCCCGGCTCATGTCTTCAAGCTCAGACTGTCTCCAGACTTCAACACAGAATTATATGCAATCTTGCGAGCACTGGAGTGGATGAGACGTTCTCTCAGTGTTAGATTTCTCATCTGCTCAGATTCTCTGAGTGCCCTTTACTTTCTCCAATGTTTGTACCCAGCAGATACAGTAACCAAGAATATTCAGGATACCCTCCTACAACTATAAAGCCTGGGGAAGGCGGTGTCTTTCTGCTGGGTACCTGGGCACATTGGAATTGTGGGGAATTAAAGGGTGGATCGAGCAGCCAAGGAGGCGTGTCATGATCCCCTGGTATTTCAGTGTGCTATCCCACTGCATGCTATCACCTTACTGTTGAAGTACAAAGTCATGTGTCGATGGGAAGACAAGTGGCTGGCAGTGGCTGATAACAAGCTCAGTGTCACCAAGCCCACAACTCAGACGTAGAGTACTTCCTTTCAGCCACATCAGTGAGACGAGGTACTTCTTACTCATCTTCGCATAGGCCACAGCAAGAGGACCCTCCAATGTGTGGTGCTCGTGGCACGCAGATCACGGTGCGCCACATTTTATTGGACTGGATCAGACTGCGGCGGGTTTGCCACCGGATCTGTCCTCTATTTGATGTAATGATCAAACGAATGTGCTTAGGGTTTTAAAGTTTTGTGAACTGTCCAACATTCTTAACAAGATTTCAGTGAGATGTTCTTAATGTGTCAAAGGGTGTCAGCCAGTCACATTTCCCTGTGCTTTTGTTTTAGTTCATGTGTGTTTTGTTTTCTCTGTGTTTTAATTTCTTGATTAGCTCTCTTCCCTTCAAATTGGTTTTAGTGCGTGTGAGTGTGCACATGATACAGAGTGACTGTGTGGTCATTTTGAGTGCATGTGTGTACAATACTTTTAGTTCATCTCCACATTTGTTTGTTTGGTGTAAGGTTGCTGATGACCTCACCATTGGGCGCCCATCAGATCCACACACACACACACACACACACACACACACACACACACACACACACAATGAAAAAGGTGGGATTCAGTCTCACAAGTATGCAATTATCAATTGCTGGACATATGATCGTTTTTTGAATCTGGAGGAAGTTATCAACAAGTGAATGCATGGGATTTGCAACCCTGGACCTTGGCAGCAGCAGAGCAGTTTGCAGATTTTGAGTTTAAAGTCTCTGAGATGGGTCAAGAAGTTAAAATGTAAGCATGGGATTTGTCAATGAAAAGTGAGAAAATTTATTTCAGAAAAAGAAACCACAGCTTTAGAAAAAACCTTGGCATCTGTAGAGATTTTTCATATGCAGACATTGAAATTAATACCTACTACCAATAAAAATTTCATTATTAACACTGACCAGACAAGTAAATTATAACAGATCACTTTTGTGAAAAAAGGAGCAAAAACAATCTTTAAACAAAAGCACGACATGAATAAAGTTACACATACATACACCGCACAATATTCTTTAACTCTTGTCTAGGAAATTGCTAACCAAAGTATTTGTTTGTTTGCAAGAAGTAACTGGTAAATTTAGCCCTTGATTTCAGCACACAGTAAACAAATATTCTCAAAAATATTCGATGTTGTAATGATGCCATCAAAATCTAGAAAGCTAACAACAGGAATGTTCACCTAATTCCTTAACAATTGTCCAATGCTTTATATGGGGAAAGAAAAGCTCCTGTTGAGTATTGACTCTTGGAGTGTCCAAAGCCTGAATTATATAATTAGCACTTTCAAGATGAGGAAAAGTTACCAGCATGCACAATTAAAGTGATTCCCTCAAATTGTACTCCTATCATCAATTAAAAAATCCAGTAAAGCGTATACAAAAATGTACATATCTCACTGAAAATGATAGAGAGAAATTCTTGCAAAGACTGTATAAAAAAAGAATTAACAGTACATCATCAAGTGTGATCACCAATATTTAATGAAATGATCCCATATGCCTGGTATGCTTTCAAACTTTATAAGGAGGAGGAATTGTTATGAATGTCAGTGGAGTATGTTTTTGCACAGACCTTCCACAAAAATATTGTTCATGTAAAAATTCTTTTTTATAAATTGTGGCAGATGTCAAGATAGTTTTTGTTTTCAGTTTTTTTATAGTAATTATCATTCAAATTCGTGTATGTAAAAAATATAAAACAGTTGTAATGTAAAGAAGTTACTTTTATTCTATCAGATAAATTGTTATTCTACCAGATAAATTGTTGTAGGTGCAATAAAAGTTTTATTTAACTATTTTAAAATACAATATCAGTTTTAATTTGTTTCATTGGATCTATCAAACAGTTGGATCATGTATAAAATAAAATCATTAATGATTTTGTTGACAATAGTTAGGTTATTCATTTTACTTGAAAATACTTCTAATTATTATCAAAGAAATAAATTGATGGAAGTACAGATTGAAACCGGATCAGCAGATTAAAAATCAAGCATGCTCCCAATGAGCTATTTTTATACTGGTTCAGGCATTCATTAAACTGGTATACAAAGTGTGGGTAAAACTTTGAAACCATTTCTTTTCTCAGTACTGACTGGCCAGCATGTTTTACTACTGCTACAGAATAACACACTTTAACTAAATTACTAGCCAACCAAGCTTCATTCCAATCCGAATTTCCTAAGTTGTGCTCTCCCCTTGTAAGATCAAACAGAATAATGAAATATATATATTTTTTAACTGCTTTAGTTTATCCCTCCCTCTCTCTCTCCCCCCCTTCCCCCTCTCTTTTTTCCCCCTTCTCACCACATTCCTCCATTCTGCCACCTTCCGTTGTTGTTGGTGTTTTTTTTTTTTTTTTTTTTTTTTTTTTTTTTTTTTTTTTTTTTTTTTTTTTTTTTAGGAATTCCAGTTATTTGAGCAACTTATGATGTACTAAGAAATGCTATTGTGATCTCATCTTTGCACAGAACATATATTAATACTTGACTTTCTCATTGCTTTCCAGGATACTGTGGTCAGTAAAGAAAGCCTTGAAGCAAACTTGTATATCATTGCAGCTTAGTTGTAGTGTGATGGCAGCTCATGTGCCTGAAGAAGAGAACCTACAGAAATAAGGAAAATTTTGTTTTTGTGCACATATGTCATCAATCTGCATGTTTGTACACCATAGCCCATAAGGAACTGAAGCCTATCTCAGTATGAGAGGAGTAGTTTGTGTTAACAAATTTTTGTATGTATGTCTATGGCAACCATTTGGCCATTTTGTCTGTTTTCAGATTTTTTAATTTTTATAGATACATATAATTATTTTATTATAATTGAAGCCAATGGTGCACTGTTCAGAATAGCTCCATGGATAATTTATTTTACATGTTGATTGATGATGACCGTTATAAATCGAAACAGTAATTTCAAGGACACCTTAGGTGATTATCATTGGTGAAATGTGTATGTATTTTGAAATACAGCACAAGTAATGCATTACAGGAATACTAATTATGATGAACCAAAATTCTGAGTAGGTATGTGGAGTTTTATTAATACAGCAAGCAGAACTGTGTAGAGGCTGGCCTCGTCACTGAATGCCAGATATCCGAGTGCCCATTTCTGTTACTCATATTTTAATTTTTTACTGTAATTAAAATATTTGTCTTAACATTTCTCACTGTAGATTGAGTAATGGACAGTTTAAAGATTATATATTTTACTTGGGTATGAAACTTGTGGTTTGAAGAGCTCAGAATTTTTCACATTATTGTTTGTGATAATTAAAAAAAATTGTCTACATTGTTATAATTTGTTGATCATGTACATTATATTTTTTGAGCTTGATTTGTGGATATAGAAATATGAACATTCGTGTAAACTTGAATAGGATTCTATGTGCTCCATTTTTTTTTTTTCTTACATGTTGTTTTTAATTTTTGTGTATTTTATTCCTTTCTCACAATGAGAATGACAGACAGTGGTAGAACCACATTTTATTCAGATGGACAGAAGCAAGTTGCATTTGAGTCATGGGAAGTCCAAGGTAGGAATAATATTTGAATAGGTTGATGATGGATCACAAAAATGTTAGATGAACTGAAAAAAAGGTCTACTATTTCCTCTCCTCCCTTTCTCTTTTTTGCAGTTTGGGGGATAATATTTATATGTATTTGGCTCTTTTATTGTTGCCATTGTATGGTCCTGTTTCTTAAGCAAGCCTTTCTGCTGCACATTGGCCTTGTGTGTTCTATGTCACATGTGCACCACATTTATGTGTAAGCCTACAGTATGGTGGAAGCTCATCTTAGGAGAGAGATGGCTGCCAAAAATTATGAATAAGAGGGACATGAAGGTGCAAACACAACTCTATGAAAAAATGTGGATATTTCTTTTCACAGAAACTGATGACGTACATACATGAGTAGCTTTTGCATTGAGTTAAACAATCTGCAGATATCAAAAGTTACCTGATCTGTTAAGGTACATATCCTTCACACATTACATTCTTCCTACTTCTAATTGGGGAACTTCCTGTAAAAAAAAAAGTGAGACTTCAAATAAAATACTGTGTTGATTTCTTTCCTTTGTTATTAGTTATATCATAGCCTGTCTTTGCCTTTTTTGTTCTAGCACTTTCTTTTTTATGTTTTTTTATATGTTGTATGTCATAGTCAAAGAGGGGAGAATAGGTTATAATAGCAATGCATTCAGTTTAGCCAGGAACAAGTTTTCTGGGTTTGTGGTAGGGCTTACCAAGCTGGAATAATATTCAAATGATTAATGATTTGCTCGACATGTATTGAGCAGTGCATATTTGTGCAAGTTCGTGTGTGTGTGTGTGTGTGTGTGTGTGTGTGTGTGTGTGTGTGTGTGTGTGTGTGGACTATATCTTCAGGAAATCTTTAAATTGAAGAGAGAGGTAGAAATTTCATTTTTTTAGGAAGTAAACTTGAAAATGCATTATAGATTTTTTAAATACATCAAAGAAACTCTTAACAACTACAACTACTAGTACTACTACTACTACTACTACTACTACTACTACTACTGTAATAATCACTATTATTATTATTTTTTTTTTATTATTGTCAGGATGTGGTATGCATCTTTTCTGAACTGGCCATTGTTCCACAAATCAACTTTGAGTGGCCATGTGCACCGCATTTACATGCAAAGGCTGCAGTATAAACACAACGTAGTACAGAGTTTGTAACCACACATTACGAGTAAGAATGAAGTAAAGATACAAATACGGATGTTTCACATTACAGAAACTGACAGGATAAAAGTGGGAGTAACTTTGACAGTAATCCAGAAGCTTCTGTAGGTATCAGGTATCTCCTGATGTTTCAGATTGTATGTACAGAAATAATCGTCTGTGTATTGTATGTAAACAAAAACAAAAATCCTGTAAAAGGACAACAGTGTGACTTTCAGTAAACACTGTGTATATCTCAGTTCTTACTGTTCTGTTTTCTGTGTATCTTTTTGACAATTTTATTTTGTGCTCGAAATGGAAAGGAAAGACAGACCTGTATTCTATTCCGTCAGACACAAGTAAGTCATATTTGTGGCTGAGGAAGTCCAAGAACAATACCTAAATAGGTTTGTTAGCTTTACTTGACAGATGTAGATGTCTGTGTGTGTGTTACATCACACCGAGCAAGGTGGCACGGTGGATAGCACACTGGACTCTCACTCAGGAGAACAACGGTTCAAATCCATGTCTAGCCATCCATATTTAGGTTTTCCACAATTTCCCTAAATTGCTCCTGGCAAATGCCGTGTTGTTTCCTTTGAAAGGACACAGACAATCTCTATCCCCAAACCTGGAACATTCTGAGCTTGTGCTCCATCTGTAATGACCTTGAAGTTGACAGGACATTAAACACTAATCTTCCTTCCTTCATGTTATTTCACCAGTTAAATGTGTGTAAAATCAGTCAGTAAATTAGGTCTTTGTAGTGTTCTTCGGGGGATGGCGGAAATCCAGAGAGAAATGGAGAGGATGCTCCAACGTGTCAAAAACTGCAAAAGGAACTAATGAATCTCAAAATTATGGAGTGGTGTTAGCTATGAATTTGCGTTGCTTTATTCTTGTCAATAGAATTGGTGTTATTTCATTATCTATTTAGAGCATTAGTTACACAAACGAAAAAGAAAAGAAAATGATGAATAGATAATGGCAAGTTATGACTTCAGTCATACAAGATGATAAAATGTTGGATTATGAAAAACTTTTAAGCAGAGAGAAGGTACACAATGTAATAAGAAAAAGAAAGTAGTACTGCTGCAAAAAGTTAATTAAGTACTATTAGTAGCATTAAAACATGGCATTAGCACTCTGTTGGTCACTGCAAAATGCACTGCATTCCTTATAACTTGAGATGCTTGGACAACATCAGAGTAACAAAATGTGGTGAGCGATATGTTTCAATGAAAGTAATTTTTCTAACAGCAAAAAAATGATAACTGTATTAATGGAGATGACAAAAAGTACCCATGTGGCTGAAGTGCATAAAAATAATGCAGCACAGTGGAGAGAATCTGGAAATTATATAGATTCTAAGGAAAAGAAAACTGCATTATGCTCTGAAGGAAAGATATCTCAACAAAGGGCATTTGTAAATTGGCTGGTACTACAGAATTAAGGACTACAGACAGAAATGTACAAAGTAATCTTTGGTTTTTCATTCATCCATATAATACACAACAGTAAAGACCCAGTTGTATAATTACATTTATACAATTTAAACAGATGAAATCAAAAGATAAATTAAGGATGTTTTGAAGACACTGTATCCTTATGAATATTGAAACATAGATTTATAAGACCAGGAAGCCTTTAAAATGTTTTCTCTTAAAGTAGCTACAGATGTTCAGTATGTGCCATGGAGAAGATACAGAAAGCCTTTGATTTCAATAAGTACCCTCCAAATCCACCATATTACTTTAGGAATATATTGTCCGTACAACTTCGGAGCACACACATGGAAAATGTCTTTGAGACTTGTAAAAAATTAAATTATTTGCATATGTATGACAATATTTCATTATAATATATTTTAGTGTTTCTTGAAAACTTTTTATATGGCATAGCAGGAATTACCAAAATAATCAGCATCTCTGCAATATGTATTGAGTTTACTGGGTGTCATAAATTACATTAGACAAATGCTGAGATGGTTGTTTCAGCAAGGTTATGGCCAATTTCTGTACCCATACTTGCCCAGCTAAGCTTTCACTGCATCTCCAGTGATCCTGACATAAGTATGATGTTAAACTGTCATCTCTATTGCTTTCATTTTATCAAAGTAATATATATTTACTTATTTCGATCTTATTGTTTGGCTCATTTAGTGAGCATTGTGTCCAGCACACAGGTCCAGCTATACTTTGATAAATAATGTCAAACAAAATTAGTATTTCTGAAGAATTACTAATTTAGATTTATCTCACTGCATTTGCAACATGACACACTGACTTTGGATAACATACTGCAAAAATATAAAAGCAAGGGCGTACATAGCTTGTGCAATTAATAGTCAAGAAATGAGTTCCTGTGTACTTGGCAAAGTACTCCAGATGTGTACCGAGTGAGGTGGCGCAGTGGTTAGCACACTGGACTCGCATTCGGGAGGACGACGGTTCAATCCCGCATTTGGCCATCCTGATTTAGATTTTCCGTGATTTCCCTAAATCGCTTCAGGCAAATACTGGGATGGTTCCTTTGAAAGGGCACAGCTGACTTCCTTCCCCATCCTTCCCTAATCCGCTGAGGACGATGGCCGGCCGCGGTGGCCGTGCGGTTCTAGGCGCTCCAGTCCGGAGCCGCGCTACTGCTACGGTCGCAGGTTCGAATCCTCCCTCGGGCATGGGTGTGTGTGATGTCCTTAGGTTAGTTAGGTTTAAGTAGTTCTAAGTTCTAGGGGACTGATGACCACAGCAGTTGAGTCCCATAGTGCTCAGAGCCATTTTTTTGAGGACGATGACCTCGCAGTTTGGTCTCTTCCCCCAAATCAACCCAACTCAACTCCAGGTGTGTGAGAGATAATGGTGTTTACCAGATCATGATACGAGTTATAGAATTAAAAGACATATTTTGCACTGTGGGCCCCAAAGAACAAAAGTTATGAGTTATAGAAGTTGTGAAAAACAGCAAACTTAGCTTTCATATGCAAATGATAAGCAGCACAATCCATGCACTACATCTGACATGACAGACTGAGCATATGGTAGAACTTGTGGTATAAAGTACCTGATGAACCAGTACGAATAAAAACAATAAAAATGAGAATGTAGTGTGAAAAAGGTTTCACGGAATTAAGCTGTGCATATTTACTGCTCCATTGCTCTGTACCTGAATTCTGATAATGTAATAATCCAAAACATAAATAACAAAGATCTCAAATATAAAATGATAGTTCTATAAGAAGATGATGCCCTTGGTGTACCTTGTCCTTTAAATGCTTATGCTGACAGGTATTGTCACATCTCATTTGTTAATTTGTATTATGACTGGCACGACAATCACCTTGATTGGTGTGATACACTCATTCGCTACAGTGGGATGCCCTCCTAATATCATACTGCACATATCATTCCAGCTATTCTCATGGCAATATTCTGCAGTTGGTGTTGATTTCAGATACCGAAACAATCACTTCACAAAAGTGTAACCAACACTTAATTCTCTAGACTATCTAATAACATGTGGGACATAACTCATTGAAAAGAAGGTTGAAGAGTTAACCTAGATAGTGTGTTCAGTGTCTTATAGTTTCGCAGAAACGTAAGGGTATTTTCTCCTCACAAAGGACCATGCAAGCATCTCATCCATATTTTTTAAACATTTATTCTCAGCATATAAATGTGTGTCCAGGATCTGCTTAATGATATTAAATATTAATTGTAGATTGGTACATGCACAGAACTGTGATACTGTAAAGATTAATAGAGCTATCTGCACTAAAAATATCATATATAAAGTTGAGATTGTGGCATGTTTAATTGATTGGACTAACATCAAATGTTCAGAATGGCCATGAATCTTTCCTGGTATGCTTACAAATGTAATGGGCCAGATTCTGACAAGGTTATCAGTGAAGTAAGCTCAGAAAGCAGTAGCCAGTATATACTCATTTTCAGTTAAAAATATGTGCACTGCTATCCGAGTATCTAGTTATGGTAGATGTGTTTATCAGCTGCAGTGAGAATCCACAGTCAAAGAGAAGTTGAAAGTTTTAATATACTTTGGTTTATAAATCATTTTATGTTTGTTACAAAACTACAGGATGTGTAGATACTGAACTGTGATAATCATAGAAAAACTAAGAGTCGGGCATATATTTTCACATTTTGTAACTGTAAGATCTGCACTGAATTCACTTCATAAAAATAAACTTAACAAGAGAAGTATTAAGTTGCCTGAATTCAAATGTATATTGTTTGAAATTGTAGATGTAAATGTAGAATGCCTATTTGTTATTAATGGAAGCTATATTCATTTAGATGAAAGTGCAACATAAGATGTAACTGAGATTTAATAGTTTCAAGCTATAATTTGATTTCTTAGTCTATTGACTATAATTATTTCACAAATTGTCATTTTCTCCAATTTGTGCTACTTATATAAGTTTTATTTCAAGAGCCATCACAGCAGATTTGCATGTCTGCTTACTATTGTAGTACAAGCTTTTAACATGAATAAGCAAGTTTTTTTCCTTGATAAAATATGAAGAGAAGTCAGTATTGAGTGCTTTATATCTACCTTCCTGTTCTTTGGAAGGATCAGAGTTTTAAGTTTTATGTGAATAAAGTATTCTGATTTAAAGTCCACCTTTATGTTGTGTGTGTTTATTTTTGTTTTTAATTGGACTATCAGATTCATTTGAATTATTTACCTCAGGTATGCACTTATTCAGTGTCACAGCCACATAGTATAATGGTGATTGTAACAGAAATGGATTATGTTAGTTATAAAGTTTCTGAAAAATCTTGCAACTTTTCTCCATGCTTCTGAAAGTTGTGTTTGTACATGATTATTCCTATGTCAGGAACAAAATCAGGTATTCTTACATCAAACTTGTTACAATGTATTTTTTTTTTTTATAAACAATATTGACATGTTGCAGTCACAAGTGGACATAAAAGCTCTTGCCACAAAGTTGAGATTTTTACATTGCACTAAAGCTAGGGAGACTTTTTGACACCCCAGTAAATTACAGCCCCTATCATACCAAAAATACTACTTTCCTCAATATATTGAAGATTGCTCAACTTATGGAAATAACAGACAAGAACAACTATCGTATACGGACCTCAGAGAAGCTCAGCATAATCCTTATGGCCTCAATCTCTGCTAGCCCGTTATCTCATACCCACTCTCTTCCCTGCAGCCTCCCTTTCCTCTGTTTTTGTCGCCTCTCCTGCCCACTCTTCCATATCATTGTCATCGTGCACTACATAAACTCACTTATACATTCCTATCCCTTCACCTGCTGCATCCTATCCTGTGCACCTGCTGTCTCCATCTCAGATGTAGGTCTTTCAGTGCATGCAGGTGATGTCATGTAAAGTCTTCACTGTAAGGGTATTTTGGAGAAACATATGCTAAAAAGCATATGCAATGAAACTGGATTTTTCAAAACATAAATGACCCAAAGGATTGTCAGACATGTCCAAGAATATCGTAGGAAGAAAAAGATAAAGATTTTGATATGGCCAAGTCAAAGTCTAAATTTAAATTCAGTAGACCCAATGTAGGATGTGCTGACAATATTTGTTAGATGAAGGACTTTACTGAAATAAGCAGATTTCTATTAAAGTCTACCGTTTGGGTTTGGGGGGGGGGGGGGGGTATTCTTTGGGGGTGTAGATGCAGTAGTATGTATGACTGAATCTGTGCCTGCAAGATGTGCTGCTGTAATAGCAAGAAAGGGCTACGCAACTTGTTAACATTACTTTTCACAGAATGATGTATTTATTTTGTTTTTTTACAACACGTGACTTGTGAATGTCTGAACTTTATTTTCTAACACAAGATATATTGTTACTAGGATCATTATTTTGTTGTAAAAAATATGACATAATTATTATTTTATGTATGTACCGTACTTTGAATAATACTGCCAGTATAAAGCAGGGGACAAAACACTTATGACTGCCATTTAAGTACAGTGGAATGCAGTGAATGAGATTGAAATATTTGAAAATGTAGTACAGATTAAATAATGTGCAAATGAAAATAGGCTGATTTGTGACAAGCGTATCTTATTTTTTTCCCTTTTCTTTTAAAAGATCTGAACAATGCAAATATGTTATTTAATTAGATGAACATCTGCCTATATCCAGTTCACAGCTGCAGACATTAACATTATAAATGTTATGTTTTTCATTTGGTCCTTCACTATGTAACTTAACAACACACAAATTATTTGTGTTGCACAAATTCTGCATTAAATGTTTTTCAAAGTTATAAAAGTATTAGAATTGGTAACAAGTTCTTTTCTTCAGGAATTATTAGTACTGCCTATATACACACACAAAATTGTACAATATTATCCCAGATTTCAGAACTGTTAGTCCCTTCATCAGAGAGGAATGAGAGGTAAGTTGGGGAGGGTTAAAAAGGAAGGATAGATGACTTAGATCCCAGAATGAAAGGGACCCACTTGTTGTGAGGATGAGAGGAGACAAAGAAATAATGAGAGAAAGAGTTGAGAAGAACTTTTAAGTCCAAGAGGGTGTCAGGACACAAAGATAAAGTATCTGGTGTGTAATGCGGAACTGACCACCAGATGCCACAAGAAGTGGACCCACCAGTATGAAAGGAAGTGGGGAGTATTGTGTTGTTGGTAGAAAAGCAGTAACAGCAGAGTAGGTCGGTCAGGAGAGCTCAATGACTGAACGTAGACTAGTCATTAGATGTCAACCACAGCTAACCCAAGACCAGGCAGATCTCGTGTACTGACAGACAAGGACCATCAAGCACTGTGGAGGATGGTTTTTAAGATTGCATGAAAATAGCAGAAGGAATCACTCATGAGTTCCAAAGGGCTACCAGCAGTCCAGTTAGAACCAAGTGTCTGTGCGAAGGGAGTTAAAAATTGTCGGACAGATCCTCAGACGCCACACATTTCTATAGTCAATGCTAAGTGGCACTTGAGTTGGTGTAGAGAGCAATGCCACTGGAAAATAGATTTGGAGTGATGAATTTTCTATACTCTGTGGAATCTGATGGAAGGATTTGGGTTTGGAGAATGCCTGTAAAATGTTACCTGCCATCATTTGAAGTGCCAGTGGTAAGTACGGAAAAGGTAGTGTCAAGGTATGGGAATGTATTTGGTGGTTGGGGGTGTGGTCCCATACTGCACTTATACAAAAATGCTGAATGCAGAAGGATATGTACAGATTTTATGGCATCATGTACTGTATATAGCAGAGGAACAATACAGAGATGATTGATTGTATCAGCACAACAACACACCCTGTTATAAAACAGCACCTGTAAAACAATGGTTTGTGGACAGTAACATTCTGAAATGAACTGGCATGCCTAGGGCCCTGACCTGAACTCAATGGAACACCTCTGGGACAAGTTAGAATGTCAGCTTTGCTCCAGAGTCCAATGTCATACCTTCTCTGGTTTCAGCTCTTAAAGAATGCAATACAATTCTTCCACAGAAATTCAGACAGCTCATTGAAAGTGCCCCCAGCAGAGTTCAACCCTTCACAAAGGCAACAGGTGAGCACAACCGATATTAGTATCCATTAAGTGGTAACTGGATACTTTTGAACACACAGTGCATGTTGGAGGTAAAGTTCTCACGTCTGGAGCTCATGAAAACTATTATCAGGTGAAGGATCCAAATAGCCCTTGTGGTGGTAGTATACACTTGGTCCTTTCAGTTAAGCTGTGGAGCATATTCAGCAATTGGAAACTGAGTATCCCCAAGAAAGACAGTTCTATGCTCATTTCACCACAAAACTTGCTGAGTGCATGAATGTGCATAGAGGGATTGTCCACCTTGGAGATGCCCAGTATCCAGATGCTGAACATGCTCTGCAGCATGAGTCAAGGAACTTCAGTGCAAGGTACCATACAAGGACACTTTAGATCCTCCCACCTGCTACTAGTTTCCCACAACTCTCTAGATGAGAACTTGCCCTAAAACATACCTTTGCATCCTAAAATCTTCTGGTCATAGCCTCCATTAACACGATCCCCTCTCCTCTTTCATTAGTTTCTTATGTATTATTAAATTATTTCTTTACTGCCTTTTACTTCATGTTTGGTCCAACCCCCCCCCCCCCCCTCTCTTTTTCACTTATTTGTTTCCCCAGCTCCTTTTTCCTCGTAGTTCCTAATTCCACTGTTCATTTCATTTCTCTTAATACTCTCACTCTGTCTTTGTCATTCCTGGACAGGCACAGTGCTTACCAGTGTGCAGTCTCTGAACTCTTCTTCTGTCTCTTATACTCACTTCCTCACAATAGGTGGCCAAGAATCTGGCCAAACTATCCTATCCTTTTTAATTTTTCCAAGCTAGTCCTCTCCTCCCTGAGGAACGGACTAATACTTCCAAAAGTGTGGATAGTTTTGCATACTTTTGTATGTTTCTGTCAACAATACTATTAATTTCACCTACTGAACTTAAGTATTGACTAGAAATGGCAGCTCAATTTTTTTTATTATAGTTCTCTCTCCTTCTGATGTCCATAAAGCAGAGTAGTCTACGAAAGATGCAGCTCTCAGTTCGCGGGTGTACTATTGATTAACACACTGGCCAAAGCAAGCACTAATCCTGCTAACAATGGATTTGTCTGCTTTTATTTGGTATGAAAAAAAGCAGCAATTCACACTAGCATGGATTTTGCAAGTCCTCGGAACATTGCCAGAGGAAGATGCAACCAGATATTCATACAAAGACAATGCAACTCCTTTAAATTATGATCTGATGTTTGACTTCATATCAGATGTTTGTGACAACTTTCACATCTGTTAAATTTGAGGGCCAAAACCCCAGTGCATTTTTCATTGTGCTTCATGCCCTGCTGTAAACCCATCCTGGCTGAATGGCATGGACAACTGTCCTCTTGCTAAATACCATTAATTAAAGTTGAAGCTTATGGTGTTAGCAACAGAGCTTTCATAGTCTCTTGGGTAAGAAATTACAGAAGATGAAAGCACAGGTGAATGGCCCCTCACATTTGCTTCTCTGCAGCCACCAGTCAGCACACATCTCGTGGTTCAGAACCAAGCCGATGATGCCACAATAGATGGGCAATTATGACAGAATCATCAACATGGTGTTAATAGAAAGAGAATTTGCCTCTGTTGTTTACTGGTCCAGTTGGTTCAATGAAGTGTTCCTGGCAATACTATTGAATTGACAGTGGAATGGTCTGCACAAAAAGCTGGTATCATCCCTACCACAGGCACCTGCCATCTAATGGCAGTTTCACCACTTCTTTCCCTTCACAGTATATACTAATGATGGCAACATGTGAGCATCCAATGAGCTTCACCATTTCAGTGATACTTGTTGCCAGATGCTAGGTCATCATCTGCTGTTTGTTAAAGGTGCTTAAATCAGATTTTTCCATTCTTTGTAACACCGAGTTGACTAAACAATTTCTGTACTGATATATTGTTTTACGCCTTTCACACAATTGCATACTCATAATGTTCTAGGTGATTATGTATATAAAGAAATCGGACTGCACATGATAGATCTCCCTGCTTAAATTACTCAATTTGTTAAATATTTTCTGTTTATCACCAAGAAACCACATCTTTACAATGAAAAATTTATTAAACTTGTGTAAGTTATTCTAGATGACAAATATTGTGCTTATTTCCATTTCATATATTACATCTGCATAAATTGTAACAGCATGCACTTGCACTGTTGCATTTAGTTGGACACCAGAGCCATTTTATACACACTTAACTGAACTAATCTTTTTCTAACACCCGCATTTTAGTTGTCAGGTTGAGCTGCAACAGCCTGCAGTTGGAAACTCATCTGATTAGTGTTGCCCAGTTGCATTTGAGTGAGTAACTTTGAACAAACCGGTGTGCCACAGCAGGCACCACAAGTGTTAAGTTTCTGTAAAAATTCTGATGCTCAGGCAACTTCCAGTGCACTTCATACAACTCAGTCACACTGATCTCTGTAGCACGTCCACTTTGGTATTGTTGAATACTAACTACAACCTATTTTATGTCAAGAAAATCAGTACTCCATTAGCAACCAAGTAATGCACACTAAATGATTTTGTAGTGATCATTCCAAGTGAGTGTTCAGCTGCTGCCAAACACCTCTTCTGTGTCACTGCTTTACTGTTCACGGCCATGCTGCACTTGTAGATAGCTCATAAGTAAGTGGCTTTTCCATTGGAAAGTAGGCATTTGCTGGTCAGTCACAAGTTGTCAAAGATGCCATTTAAAAATACTACTTAATTTAACTTACTGATTACTTAACACTTAGATTAAATATACAGAAGGGATTAGCCAACCTGGTGTGTCTACTACACCTAATTCAATGTTTACTACATTTCACTTTGGGTTCCACAGCACCTCCAATTGTTTCCACCATGGACAAAACCATTACTTAGCGCTAATGACCGTAGCAGTTTTGCACCCTAAAACCATAACAAAAGAAAATAACCATTACTTCTTATTTTACACCCAATGGATATCTGCTGTGGGATCTTATTGCAGCCATTGAAGACACACAGTCCAGTGAGCTGCAAATCATGATGCACATTGTCACTAGTTTGGAGTGATGTGGAAAACCTCAACCATAAAGCTGCACTAATGGTTCAAAAGTAGTGTTAAGTCGGCATGCAAGCAGAAGTTAAAATAAAAATGACAAGGAAGAAACCCATGTAAAAACACTTCACCTACAGAGCTGGATCCGGACCTTCAGATATTCTTGTCACATGTGAAATTAGGTAATAGTGATAAGATTCTGGTAACTTGCTTTGAGAGAAGACAAATTCAGCTTCTCAGAATGCTTTCACTGGTGACATCTATACATTTCCTCTACTTGACTCTTCTGCACATGTTAAAATGGTAGATGTGCGCAGAACCAAAGAATGTCCAAGCGCACAAAAAAGCATAGCACTTGATCTTGACAGGTTTCCTTTTTAAATGCTGAGTGCATGGCAAAGCTGGCTTTACTCCTGTTATGGTTACTGTTGTTAGTCTGAGCAGAGGTACAGCCAGTCACTCCCTTTCACAAGAAATGTGCCAATATATGCTGAAGCACCATAATTTCTTTAAGGCCATTCAGCTCCTCTGCCAAAAATTATAGATCATAATGTTTGAAAACAATGTTTCCGCAAAACTGCTTGGGCTCTTTATTCACAAAATCTGGGCAATCAGAAATAAGAGTACATACACTATTTTATTTATTATTAACACTCTTCTGTCAGCAATAATCAGGGTATATGCTAAGAGGCCAAGGAAACCAGTATGTACTCCTAGATGTAAAAATATTAGAAATTAAGAAAACATTGAGTAGATCTTAGTGAAGTATTAAGACATCTGTTTGCAGCATAGGTAAATTAATAGCTCAGTTGCAGCAGAGCTTTTATAAGTGTTTGCAACAGTAGTGAAGTTAATGAAGTGGATGTGATACTTGCAGCAAGTGCCCCTGTACAAAAGCAAAGGTAATGTAATACACAGAAGTTGATGAAAATCTTGTCAACTGACCATGGCATCAGCAATGAGTAACTACTCAGTTACTACTTCAACATAGTGACTGCCACATGCATAATGATTTACATTTCCCCACAGCATCAAGTATAAAAGGCTCATCTTTTGGCACCAGTGGATGCAGTTCCGGGTGCATGGCTCAGCTGTGGTCGCTGGCTGTGTCATGACAGGCAATGTTAGTGGATCAACACCAGCAATAAACACACAGTGTAGCCTCGTGTGGCACAGAATTGTTTGCCCATGATCAACCTACCCGACAGAGAAATCTTTGTAACAGCACGCTCTCATTAGATATGAATCGGGTCTCATGGTTAGAGTTAAAACCTTGACATGACATGTCAAAGTGATGAGAGATTGAAATCCCAAATTATAAAAAGCAAGTGACAGATTGCTTAGTTGACAGGATTTTGGGAACATGTAATTTCTGTGCAAATATGTCCTACAAGGAACTCGCACAGCATATTTACATGCTGGTATGTGGGTGGTGACGAGTTCTGAGAAATTGCAAAATGAGTCCACAAAGGTGGAAATTAAACTCAAAGCAGTCACAGTTTTCCCCTTAAGCTGTGCATGATAACTGAGTGAAAACCTTTATTTTGAACGTCTTTTTTGCAAAAACAAACCTTATATTAGTGGTTATCATGGGGGGGGGGGGGGGGGGCGGCAGCAGATGCATCTCAGGCCACATATGTAACCATCTTTCTGATAGGTAACCTAAATAAATTAGCACGTTATGAGCCCCCAAAGACTAGCTATACTAAGGGATCGGTAAGTCGGCTCCTGGTCCCCAAGTACTTATCGTTGCACCATTTGTAGCACTATGTCGACTGTTCTGTTTCAGTATGCTGTTATCACCCCACTCCCCAAGTTGACACACTAATTTCCTGACAACACTGTTGTGTGAAGTGATGTTTAATAACAATAAATGTACTTATATTAAACCCTCAGAATACCATCTTTATTTCAAAAACATTGTATGGTAATTTTAATTAATGTTTTAGTCAAAGTAACAATATGAAAAGAATGTTTTCAGCCATTTCGTTTTCCCAGAGGATTAGGGGCAGCACATACAGGATTATGCATAAGTACCTCCAAGGTTTCCGACGACTGTCAATATCAAGACAAATTGAAAACACACACGCCTCAGTGGATAGAGCATCTCTCCACATTAGTAACACACACTACAGTTGCAGAACATGGGCCGGCTTTGTGGTGTGGCAAGTGTCAATTCACGGGTGCGAGTTGTTGAGATGACGTGCCTGGAAAAGGGTGAAGGCAGCCCACTTAGCGAATCTGATAATTGGCTTGCCTATCTGCAGGTACACACTGATTCGGTGCGATGACTGTTAACAATGAAATTTAACAACAGTGCAATCTTCAGGTGCAATTTGCAATTATAGGAATTCTGCAAAACATTAATAGCCTTCCCTTTACCAGTGGGACATTAATACATACCAATAACATGCTGCAGTTCTGATGACCTATTGTGGGACATACATCAATCACAAATCCTTCCTAGATGTTTCCAATATTTTCCTTCTACTCATTGCATTGTACTGCAACAGCCCTAATTTAATTTCATCATTGCTGCAAATATGTACCTCATTTGAAACTGATGCACACTCAGTTCCATGTTACTTCCACTTGAAATGTGTACCATGGCAGATTATCGGTATGAGGCGCACACATCACGAGTTGTCAGGCACGAAAGATAATAGATCATCATAGCCAAATTCACCAACATCAGTTACAATTAAGCACATCTTAAAAATTACAATTTTTTTTTTTTTTTTGTTGATTGTGAGCAGGAAAACTACCCTTTTGTACCTCTTAGGTTAACTAACACTTCTGAACATGACAGTTGCTAGAGATATGTCATTGCACACTCTTGGCAACTGCTAGCTGTTGCTTAAGTTAGTATTTGCACCAGTGCCTCTTCCAGTCTGAAGCACTGAGAAATACTGCTACAATCAGTGTACCAGAATCCATTTTGTAGAAAATTTCCTGACAAGTTCTGTCTGGTCCATAGTATAAAAATGATTCCTGAGGATACTCTAAGCTTTTTTTCACAACATGCATTCACTAATATATTTAAGGGTATTTGGCTAAAGAAATATCATGCAAAGTATGTGGAACTGGGTGAAACAAAGGCTCCATCACACACTCCAGATACAATAAGGAGAATATTATTCTGTTAGCCAGTCACACTTCAAATTCAGTTTTATTAGCAAACTACACCCCCAGTGATTGTATCATACAACAAAGACACCTTACATTTGTAGGTGTATACTAACTTTAGCAATAACTGATGTCACATTCTGGGCAACTGAGTTACAGTCCAGAACATGTTGCAATCCTATAACATTTCGTAGCAAATCCCATACCACCTACTACTTTGTTCAGAACTCTTAGCAACACTTTCAACTCAAAAATAGCTCCAGAACTATGTCAGCACTAGTACTATTACAGTTTTATCCTGGGCAAGAACCTTATTTCCAGGACAATAATATCTTAGTGCTCACACCAACTAAATTAGAGAAAATTTGTCACAACCAAATGAAATATACTTTCTTCCACCATCACACAACTAATTTCCCAACAGTTAAGATGACAATTACGAAAAAGGCTGTCGAAAAAATTAAGGCAAACTAATTGAGCCACCCCTCAAACAGGTTACACTGCACTGAATAAATAGCAACTGCAAAAAAATTCTGCATCTCAAACATCTGAAATTAAAGAACGTAAAATCAATGGCCCACTGAATCTCATTTATCAATCATGCACACTATAACCTTTAAGTACCAAGATCTTGCAGTAAGTTTGTGCTCAAGAGAAGAAAAAAGTATCCCCTCAGTAAAGATTAAAATTTCTAGTATTTACCAACCGTATACCTATATCTGAAATGAGAGTAGGAACGTATACTATACATTTAATGTGTCTATGCCTTAAACTTTATTTCTTTCACAGATAAGTTACAAAAAGAGAATATAATTCAACAAAGTTTTGTACAAAAAGAGTGTAGTGACATTTTACTGAATTTAACAGGTGCAACTACTTTTTGAAAAGTCAACTAAGTGACAATGTTTCACGGAAGAAAATGTTGCACGATATTTCTACATCACAATTACATTCCACTACATGAACATAAACATTACACTGATATTCTTATTTTAGCCTACAACTGTGTGGTTGTGCAATCCACACACATAAAAGACAACAGGAGGAATTTTCTAATATGCAGTTAAATCCAATAGCTAGTGGACACATATTTTTTTACTTTTTACGTACACACTAAATTTTACTTCAATTCTACAACCATTCTTTCAAAGACAATTAATGTATCATTCATAACTGGGAAAAAAGTAAAACAAATATCCATCATACAATCATTATACAGTATTGCGTACAACACGCACACTAAACTTCATATGAGACAATGACAAATACATGCTTGTTTCTTGCCGCTTGTGGACAGACACTTATTTTATAAATCGATTCTACATCATCCTTTGAGCCGAATTATGACAGTAAACGTATGTAATTAAAACAGTACGTAATTAAAGCAGTAAGTGTGAAGTAATGAAGTGAATGGCGTTTTTTTTTTTTTTGTGCATCTTACATTTGTCATTAGTACGCAGAAAAGAAAAATTTGTCACAACTAGAGAATTAGCAATTTACCCAGTAGTAAGCAATTTCCATTTCACTTAAGAAAAGCCGTCAGTGCTTCAATAGGATGATGACTAATCGAAAACAACACACAATACGTTACAATAATGTACAACTGCTTTTCTCACGAAACGGGTTGGCTTTCTGCGAGCTGAATCCAACAAGAAGGCAATCCTCTTGCTCATGGTCTATTATGAATCTGATTATATCATTCACTGCCTGAGAGACCGTTATGCGCTGAATAGCTGCTTCTCTCCTCAGCTGCTCCGTAACTTGCCTCTGTTGTTGCAAGTTGGAAATCATCATGTCCATAACAGCTGTATCCGAGAGGCCTATTTTCAGGGCGTGGTTGGTGCTCGGATGTAGATAAAACCTGGCCAAATAATGGCCACACTTCCACAATCCTCAGGAACGGGCGACTGAATCACGCTTACTGCTTTTATCGCAGAATATAATGCAGCCGTACGCGCAGTTTTATCACTTACAAATTGGAGCTATGAAAGCGACTAATACAGCTTCACAATGGCTGCTAACAAAGATTATACGATTGGAACCTTTCTCGTATCTCAGCGATCTCTGCACAATTGAGCTACAGCAGTGATTATGGAGATCACTGAGCTACAGACAGAAATGAATGTCTGTGAAATGAGCATACAGCATTTCGATTCTAGTGTCATCGCTTAACAAATGTCAGCAATAGATAACAGGAAAATTTGAATTGCTTCATAATTTACGTTGCAGAGTTGATTGGATTCTTTAGTTACATAATTCAGTTACAGAATTGATAAAAATATATTCGGTTATGTGAAACGGTTAAACGTTCAGTACTTTCTGCTGGCTCCTTACTTGAGGTTACGAGGTGTTAACACGCGTCATGATCATTTCAGCACTTACGTTTTAAAATTGTTTTATGTTCATACAACACAACAAAGCAAGTCGTGCAGAATTTTAAGTGTCTTGACAGACAATATTAAAGGCAATCACAGACTTTTTGCAGATGACTCAATTATCCAATGAAGTACTGACGGGAAAAGCTGCACAAATATTCAGTTACATCATGATAAATATTTCAAAGCGGTAAAGATTAGCTTTAAATGTTTAGAAATTTAAACATCTGCACTTCACAGAACGAAAAAATGTAGAATCCCATGACTATAATATCAATGAGACACAGTCGGAATCGGTCAAACCCTACAAATATCTGGATGTAACAAATTGTGAGATATGAAACAGATTAGTCGAAGGTAAAGTAGGTGGCAGATTTCGGTTTATTGGTAGCATACTGGTAAAATGCAATCAATCTATAAAGAATAGAGCTTATAAAACACTCGCATGACCCATCCTAGATTAGACTAAACTAGATTAGATTAATACCTCTCCATAGACGATGAGTGAAACACTTCATAATGATGTGGAATTTGTCAGTTTAACAAAAGCTTTATTACATGCCATAATTCAATTGTGTTTTATAGTTGTGCGAGTACTAGTTTACATCTAAAAATTCATGTATTGAGTAGAAGGAGTTGCCATTCAGAAACTCTTTTAATTGTTTTTAATTGGTGGTTGCCCATCTGTCAGATTTTTGATGCTATTTGTCAAGTGACCAAAGGCTTTTATGGCAACACAAATCACTCCTTTCTGTGCTGAAATTAGATTTAACCTAGAATAGCGAAAATGAACCCCTCTCCTAGTATTGAAGCTATGCATGCTGGTATTGCTTTTAAATTGGGGTGGCTATTAATAACAAATTTCATAAGCGAACATACATATTATTAAGCTACTATGAATATCTGTAGTTCCTTAAATAAATGTCTGCAAGATGATCTTGCGTGGGCTCCAACTACTATTCTGATTACATGTTTTGTGCAATGAATATTTTTTTTCCTTAATGATGAATTACCCTGAAATATAAATGATAATTAATTGAAATCCTCAGCTGCCCACACATGTTGCTGATATACCTTGATGGGGACAGTTGAAAATGTGTGCCCCCACCTGGACACGAACCCGGGATCTCCTGCTTAGATGGCAGATGCTCTATCTATCTGAGCCACTGACGACACAGATGATTAGCGCGACTGCAGGGACTTATCCCTTGCACGCTTCCCGTGAGACGGACATTCCCAGCTGTCCACAATCTACATACGTAATGTTGCTAATAGATATTTGCCCATCCACTCATTACACATGCCAACTAAGGTGACGATTCCTGTAAGAGTTTGGGCAACCTGTGCGCATTCTCAGAGACGCAGGTCAATGGTTGGGTAGCCTTTAAGTATATATGAACATAGTAACTGTTCCCAAAAGAACAGATACGATTGATTACAGTGCAGCTTCTCTATAATAAATTATACTTAATTGAAACCCTCAGCTGCCAACAGGTGTTGTTCATATACCTTGACGGGGACAGCTGAAAATGTGTGACTCGACTGGGCAAGAACATTATGTATGTAGATTGTAGATAGTTGGGAATGTGGGTCTCATGGGAGGCATGCAAGGAATAAGTCACTGCAGTCGTGCTATTCATCTGTCTCCTCGGTGGCTCAGATGGATAGAGCATCTGCCATCTAAGCAGGAGATCCCAGGTTCATATCCTGGTGGGGGCACACATTTTCAGCTGTCCCCAACAAGGTATGTCAACAACACCTGTCGGCAGCTGAAGGTTTAGATTAATTATCAATTATTCTAGAGATGCTGCACTGTCATCAATGGTATCTGTTCTTTTGGGAACAATTACTATCTTCACACCCTGAAATATTTTGCCATAAGAAAGCAGTGAATGAAAATAGTCATAGTAAGCTAATTTAATAATATGTTTAATACCAAAATTTGCAATAATCCTAATAGCATAAGTAACTGAACTCAAATGTTTTAGTACATCGTCAATGTGATTCTTCCAATTCAATCTTTCATAGACGCACACATCCAAAATTTGGAATATTCTGCCTTAGCGACAGATTTCTCTTCAAACTCTTTATTTAGTAATGGTGTTATGCCATTTACTGTAAGAATTGTATATATTGTGTTTTATTAGAATTAAATGAGAGTTCATTTGCAGAGAAAAAGCTACTTAATAATTTTCTGAAAGACATTATTTACAATTTTCTCTGCTGATTCCCTTACACTGGATATGATTAATGACGTATTATCAGCCAAAAGACTTAGTTTTTTATCTTCGTGAATATGGAGTAGCTAGTCATTAATATATTTTATGAACAATAAGGACTCAAGACTGAGTCCTGTAGGACCCCAAATGGTTCAAATGGCTCTGAGCACTATGGGCCTTAACATCTGTGGTCATCAGTCCCCTAGAACTTAGAACTACTTAAACCTAACTAACCTAAGGACATCACACACATCCATGCCCGAGGCAGGATTCGAACCTGCGACCGTATCAGTCCCGCAGTTCCGGACTGAGTGCCTAGAACCGCTAGACCACCGCGGCCAGCTAGGACCCCATTCTTGATACCTCTTCAGTTTGAGAAATATGCTGATTTTTCTGCATTATGTGAACTGTTTATTTCAACTGTCTGCACTCTTCCAGTTAAATATGAATTAAATCGTTTGTGCACTTTCCCACTCATACCACATTTCAGATTATCTAGAAGAATTCGTGATTTACACAATCAAAAGCCTTTGAGAGATCACAAAAATTCCAATGAATGATTTTGGTTATCCAGAGTATTTAATATTTGATCAGTGAAAGCAGCTATAGCATTTTCTGTTGAAAAGCCTGCTGAAAGCCAAATTGACATTTTGTTAGCACTTCATTTTCACATATATGTGAAGCTACTCTTGAATACATTACTTTTTTCGAAAGTTTTGGATATAAGTGTCACATGTGAGACTGGGCAGTAGTTGTTGGTATCAGACCTATACCCCTTTTTATGCAATGGTTTAACAGTAGCGTACTTCAGTCTATCAGGAAACCATGCCCTGTTTCTGTGTGCTATCACATATGTGCCTGAGACTCTTAATTATCTGTTGGATGTGGATCTGACCATTTGCTTGCACCTTTGGAGTGGCCAGCCCAAGGTCCTGACCTGGCCGCTTGTGACAATGTATTATGGTGAGTCATTCAACAGAAAGTTGCAGCTGCATGTTACTAGACAGCTGACAAACTTAAGAATGTTGTTCGATGTGCATTTACTACCATCACTCCAGCAATGTTGTGGAGAATTTCAAATCGTACATTGAACACAATCATACTCTATTAAGAAGCACACACAGACACTCTGGACTAAATAATGAAGAAGAAGTTGTCCTCTACCATAACCCCACATTACTACAATGGGACTATCTATGAATATGTGGGTACAAAATAGGTCATAGCGGGACTTTGTGATCACTCTGTACTACAATACCTTACATACTGCAACGGTAAAGACCACGATAACAAGATTGGAGTAGTTACAGCATTTAAAGAGGTATTTAAGTAATCATTGTTCCAGTGTTGCATATGCCAATCAAATGGAGGGATACCTTAAGGAACGATTCATACTTGATGTCAACGGAATAGAATTCAAGGTCACCTTCAAATGGAACCATATTCACACTAGACAGAACTTCACTTCACTTAGCGTAGTACTGAACTGTGAAAGTGAGATTATAAGATGCAATTTTGATATAAAAGACAGAATACAGCATGAGTATAAGGAAACTAACAATGATAGATTTCATTAATATCCAAACCAAAACTGATAACAGATCTTCTTGTAGGGCAAATACATATATCTATACATTCTTGAACGTATTCTATTTTCTAACACAATAAATTTCCTTGAAATATAAAATCTTCTATCCACAGATCAGCACAGACATAGAAAGCATCTTTCATGAAAAACTCACTTTGCCCTTTTTTCACACAATATTCTGTGAATCATGAATGGAGAGCAACAGGCAGATTACATATTCCTGGATTTTCAGAAAGGGTTTGACACAGTGGCGCTATGAAAACTATTGACGATGGCCCAAGCACACAGAATAGGTTCTCAGATATTTGAGTGAATCGAAAACTTTTTAAGTGCTAGAGAATTCAGTTTGTTGTCCTGGATGGCGACTGTTCATCAGAAACAAAGGTATCGCAAGAGTGCCCCAAGCAAGTGTGATAGGAGTGCTCTTATTCTCTATATATGTAAATGATATGACAGATAGGATGAGCAGCAATCTGCCAATGTTTGCTCACAACACTGAAGCTTATGGAAATGTGTCGTCATTGAGTGACTCAGGGAGGCTACAGGATGATGTAGACAAAATTCCTATTTGGTGTGATGAATGTAGAATGCTCTAAATGAAGAAAAATGTAAACTAATAGAGATGACCAGAAAAAACAATACTGAAATGCTGGAATACAGTAACAGTGGTGTGCCACCTGACGCAGCCTTGTTGACTAAATATCTAGGTGTAACAATGCAGTACAATACAAAATGGAACAGGCACATAAGGTCAGTTGTGGAGAAGGCGAATGGTCGATTTCGGTTTATTGGAAGAATTCTGGGAAAGTGTAGCTCATCTATAAAGGAGACCACATGTAAAACACTTTGCAACCCCTCCTTGAGTACTGCTCGAGTGTTTGGGATCCTTTCCATGCCAGATTAAAGGAAGACACTGAAACAGATGAGACGCATACTGCTAGATTTCTTTGAGGTAGGTTCGATCAGTGCATGAGTATTACAGAAATCCTCTGTGAATTGAAACGTGAATCTGCAGAGAGAAGACAATATCCTTTCTGTAGAATACAATTGAAAAAGTTTAGAGAACTGGCATTTGCTACTAACTGCAGAACAACTCTGCAGACACCATTGAACATCTTGCATAAGGACTGTGAAGCCAAGATAAGAGAAATTAGGACAAATGCAGAGGTATACAGAATGTTGCTTCTCCCTCTCTCCATTTGCAAGTGGAAAGAGAATTCCTAGCAGTGGGATAAGGTATCCTTTGCTATGAACTGCAGGGTCGCTTGCAGAGTATATATGTAGATGTAGCTATACAAACACATTAAAAAATATCTACATGGTTAAACATACAACTATTTTCTTTATCCATTGTGTTTCCTTTCTTTCTTAGTACCAAATAACATCATAATCAAATTATTTTTCTCCATTAATATAATTGACATTTCTATTGTTAAAACGTTTTTATGAATATTATGCAATCAAGTAATTAACAAAGCAATCTAAATTTCGTTTGTATTTTACTTTCATGGTTGGTTTCAATAAAACCATTTATCTAGCATAAAGAGAACTAACAACATTAGTTAATGCCTATCACATATGCTGTGTAGAATAATGCGTGAAAGAGACGCATAAACAAAAGAACCACTTTATATTTACTACAGGTGGACAGTTATTGCTAACAATGTCAATTGTTATGCATTGTTTTAACTGATGAGACAAAAAATCTCTCTGATTACATAGGGTGATTTAGCTAAATTCTTCACTACGGAACTGTTTAAGATATCACAGTTCTGTTTTACCTGCATGAATTGAAAGAAATCGACACTAAACAATGAATAGTCTCTTTTCATAGCTGTATTATTTACAGAGATATTGGCATAAACTTTGTTTCTTCAAACTGAACTACAGTAATTTCTGCGATTAATTTTGTAGGCCCTTAAATAAAGGTGCACATTGTAAGAGTACAGATATCAATGCCAGTATGATGTATCGAATCTTACCCTTTACCATCTCTGTTGTATCAAAGATCACAGGTGGTGAGGGAATACCCCCATCCATTTGGGAGGGGGGTGAGCTTTGGCACCTGCAGAAAAGACACGTGAATAGTTAGCAACATCCGTTCATTTGGAGAATGTGTATGAATTGGAAGCAACCCCACTGGTGTGAATAGTGACATAAAGTATTTAATTTGTTGATAATACTGCGCCATGCAAATCAGTATACGCTTTCAGAATGAGATTTTCACTCTGCAGCGGAGTGTGCGCTGATATGAAACTTCCTGGCAGATTAAAACTGTGCGCCCGACCGAGACTCGAACTCGGGACCTTTGCCTTTCGCGGGCAAGTGCTCTACCAACTGAGCCACCGAAGCACGACTCACGCCCAGTACTCACAGCTTTACTTCCGCCAGTATCTCGTCTCCTACCTTCCAAACTTTACAGAAGCTCTTCTGCGAACCTTGCAGAACTAGCACTCCTGAAAGAAAGGATACAGCGGAGACATGGCTTAGCCACAGCCTGGGGGATGTTTCCAGAATGAGATTTTCACTCTGCAGCGGAGTGTGCGCTGATATGAAACTTCCTGGCAGATTAAAACTGTGTGCCCGACCGAGACTCGAACTCGGGACCTTTGCCTTTCGCGGGCAACTGCTCTACCAACTGAGCCACCGAAGCACGACTCACGCCCGGTACTCACAGCTTTACTTCTGCCAGTATCTCGTCTCCTACCTTCCAAACTTTACAGAACCTCTTCTGTGAACCTTGCAGAACTAGCACTCCTGAAAGAAAGGATACAGCGGAGACATGGCTTAGCCACAGCCTGGGGGATGTTTCCAGAATGAGATTTTCACTCTGCAGCGGAGTGTGCGCTGATATGAAACTTCCTGGCAGATTAAAACTGTGTGCCCGACCGAGACTCGAACTCGGGACCTTTGCCTTTCGCGGGCAAGTGCTCTACCAACTGAGTCACCGAAGCACGACTCACGCCCGGTACTCACAGCTTTACTTCTGCCAGTATCTCGTCTCCTACCTTCCAAACATTACAGAAGCTCTTCTGCGAACCTTGCAGAACTAGCACTCCTGAAAGAAAGGATACAGCGGAGACATGGCTTAGCCACACCCTGGGGGATGTTTCCAGAATGAGATTTTCACTCTGCAGCGGAGTGTGCGCTGATATGAAACTTCCTGGCAGATTAAAACTGTGTGCCCGACCGAGACTCGAAATCGGGACCTTTGCCTTTCGCGGGCAAGTGCTCTACCAACTGAGCCACCGAAGCACGACTCACGCCCGGTACTCACAGCTTTACTTCTGCCAGTATCTCGTCTCCTACCTTCCAAACTTTACAGAAGCTCTTCTGCGAACCTTGCAGAACTAGCACTCCTGAAAGAAAGGATACAGTGGAGACATGGCTTAGCCACAGCCTGGGGGATGTTTCCAGAATGAGATTTTCACTCTGCAGCGGAGTGTGCGCTGATATGAAACTTCCTGGCAGATTAAAACTGTGTGCCCGACCGAGACTCGAACTCGGGACCTTTGCCTTTCGCGGGCAAGTGCTCTACCAACTGAGCCACCGAAGCACGACTCACGGCCGGTACTCACAGCTTTATTTCTGCCAGTATCTCGTCTCCTACCTTCCAAACTTTACAGAAGCTCTTCTGCGAACCTTGCAGAACTAGCACTCCTGAAAGAAAGGATACAGCGGAGACATGGCTTAGCCACAGCCTGGGGGATGTTTCCAGAATGAGATTTTCACTCTGCAGCGGAGTGTAAGCTGATATGAAACTTCCTGGCAGATTAATCTGCACCCAGTTTTAATCTGCCAGGAAGTTTCATATCAGCGCACACTCCGCTGCAGAGTGAAAATCTCATTCTGGAAACATCCCCCAGGCTGTGGCTAAGCCATGTCTCCGCTGTATCCTTTCTTTCAGGAGTGCTAGTTCTGCAAGGTTCGCAGAAGAGCTTCTGTAAAGTTTGGAAGGTAGGAGACGAGATACTGGCAGAAGTAAAGCTGTGAGTACCGGGCGTGAGTCGTGCTTCGGTGGCTCAGTTGGTAGAGCACTTGCCCGCGAAAGGCAAAGGTCCCGAGTTCGAGTCTCGGTCGGGCACACAGTTTTAATCTGCCAGGAAGTTTCATATCAGCGCACACTCCGCTGCAGAGTGAAAATCTCATTCTGGAAACATCCCCCAGGCTGTGGCTAAGCCATGTCTCCGCTGTATCCTTTCTTTCAGGAGTGCTAGTTCTGCAAGGTTTGCAGAAGAGCTTCTGTAAAGTTTGGAAGGTAGGAGACGAGATACTGGCAGAAGTAAAGCTGTGAGTACCGGGCGTGAGTCGTGCTTCGGTGGCTCAATTGGTAGAGCACTTCCCCGCGAAAGGCAAAGGTCCCGAGTTCGAGTCTCGGTCGGGCACACAGTTTTAATCTGCCAGGAAGTTTCAGTATACGCTTCTTTACAATAAATGAATGGAATTTAAAAGAGCAGTGGCTAACTTGAGTGACAATTGTGAATACCATGTATGTTCACGTAAGTTGACTGGACTTTAGATGAATGTAGGGAACATTTTCTAAAACTTAATATATGATAAACACAGTACCATTTGTTATAAAATGTTTAATTTAATTATATTTTTTCATCATAGTATGTTTATTTGAGTTAGTTATACAGAAGAGAAGAAATATCAGGTAGGGAACACATGTCAGATTAACATAGAATTATGAAAGTTGTTACTGTGATACTTGTACCTCAGGAGTAAGTTTTTCCAATACTGTTGTTTATAATTAGTCCAATGCTGAATCATTACAACAGCACAACAGTCAAGCAAATGAAGTCCATAACTTCTATGAGAAAAGTGGACAACTGACAAATGACTGTGACAGGAAAGAGGTGTTTTGATCTTCAGAGATGATCCTGTGAAGAAGTGGAAGAAAGCACTGTTGGTTCCTTGTGAAGGAATCGAAGTGTTTCAGTTTGAAGATGTGACCACTTTGAACAAGATGAAGATATGTAAATGTAGGCTTCCGTGGCCACTGTCACAGCCAATAAAATTTTTCTGGGTTTGTAACCACACAGTCACTGACAATGTGGTCACAAACGCACAAAAATTTTATGGGAAGAGGAAGATAAATATTAGATGTGGATTTCAATTCATAGAGAAACTGAACTGAAATATGTGGATGTAATAAGGGTATAATGAAGAAAGAAGGTAGAAGGGAGAAGAAGAGGAATGACCATGTGACAACCATGACCTGGATGAGCATGTGTAACGGCATTGCGCAAGCAGCTACTGGCTGCAGAAAGTAATAAACGTAAGTACTGCAAGTGCTGCAGGCGAGCAATTAGAATGGCTGCAGTAGATGATAATAATCCTACAACAGCATTTGATAAAATTTGGTGTACGAAAGCTCCAAGAGTTTCATGAGTTGAGTAATACTTTGACACCGGTTTTTGTGAGTGTAGAATAGTAAAATGGAGCCATTAATCCTGATACTGGCACCAAGCAAGAGAATATGTTACACTGGGAGGATTAGAAAATAGGGAATTTAAGCATTACGGAATCTACACTAGAAGATAGTAACATGAATGTGAAATGCAACCACAACCCAAATGAAGAGGCAGGAAAGCATAAAGGCAAGGCAAGGTGGTAGCAAGGTCAAGTGTGCAGAACCACCAATGACAGGATTAGGAACTAGTCCATATTCAGTAAGTATGACTGGAGATATTATCGAAAGGAAAACGAGAATGACATAAGTAATAGTGGAAGTTCCCACAAACAGTATAGAACTTTTAATTGAGGAATACTTAATTGGAAATTAGAAAAGAATAATGAAAATGATTTTTATGTTGAAGAGAGAAAGGAAGATAATGGCAAGAAAAGCCATAAAAGTTCATCTAAGAAAGTTTAAAATTCTTCAACATTATAAAGGAACATTTGATATGGTAGACCATCGACATCTACATGTATTATACCTAATATACCCAAAATTAATAACAAATTCGAAATTACAAACATTGGTGATTGGAAGCCTTATAAAATGAGAATAAACTGTGACAATTCTCGGGGGTCAGAGGTAGGTAGGGGGTCTACTAGGCAAGATATCATCATCAGGAGAGACAAAACTGGTGTTCTACAGGTCTGAACATGGAATGTTAGATCCCTTAATCTCGCAGGTAGGTTAGGAAATTTAAAAAGGGAAGTGGATAGGTTAAAGTTAGATATAATGGGAATTAGTGACGTTGAATAGCAGGAGGAATAGGACTTCTAGTCAGTAAATACAATGTTATAGATACAAAATCAAATAGGAGTAATGCAGGAGTAGGTTTAATAATGAATAACAAAATAGGAATGCAGGTAAACTACTATGAAAAGCATAATGAATACATTATCATAGACAAGATAGACATAAAGCCAATACCTACCACAGTAGTACATGTTTATGTGCCAACTACCTACGCAAATGAAGAAGAGATCGAGGAATGTATGATGAGATAAAATAAATTATTATGATAGTTAATGGAGAGGAAAATTTATTCAGATGCTTAAGAGAGACGAAAATTTAATTGTAATGAGGGACTGGAATTCTCTAGTAGGAAAAAGAAGAGAAGGAAAAGTAGTAGGTGAATATGGAGTGGGGAAAAGGAATCAAAAAGAAAGCCGCCAGATAGAATTTTGCACAGAGCATGGTTTAATCATATCTAACAACTGCTTCAGCGATCATGAAAGAAGGCTGCATATGTGGAAGAGACCTGGAGACACCAGTAGATTTCAGATTAATTATATAATGGCGGGACAGTGATTTCTGAACCAGATTTTAAATTGTAAGACATTTCCAGTTGTAGATGTGGACCCTGACTGCAATGTGTTGGTTATGAACAGTAGATTAAAACTGAAGAAAATGCAGAAAGGTAGGGAATTAAGGAAATAAGACCTGGACAAGTTGAAGGAACCAGAGGTTGTTGAGAGTTTCAGAGGAAACGCTCGCCAACGATTGACAAGAACATGAGAAAGGAGTACAGTAGAAGATAAATGAGTAGTTTTGAGAGGTGAAATAGTGAAGGCAGCAGAGGATAAAGCAGGTAAAAAGACAAGGCGTACTATAAATCCTTGGATAACACAGGAGGTATTCAGATTAACTGATGAAACGAGAAAATATAAAAATGCAGCAAATGAAGCAGGTGAAAGGGAGTACAAACGACTAAAAATGAAATTGACAGGAAGTGTAAAAATGGCTAAGCAGGAATGGCTGGAGGATAAATATAGTATTTAGAAGCATTTTTCGTCAAAGGAAAAATAGATACTACCTATAGGAAAATTAAAAAGGCCTTTGGGGAAAAGATCAGCAGTAGTATGAATATCAAGAGTTCAGGTGGTAAATTAGTCCTAAGCAAAGAAGGGAAAGCTGATAGGTGGAAGGATTATACAGAGGGTTGGTTGGTTGTTTGGGGAAGGAGACCAGACAGCGATGTCATCGGTCTCATAGGATTAAGGAAGGACGGGGAAGGAAGTCGGCCGTGCCCTTTCACAGGAACCATCCCGGCATTTGCCTGGAGCGATTTAGGGAAATCACAGAAAACCTAAATCAGGATGGCTGGACGCGGGATTGAACCGTCGTCCTCCCGAATGCGAGTCCAGTGTGCTAGCCACTGCGCCATCTCGCTCGGTTTATACAGAGGGTCTCTACAAAGGCAATATTAAAGAAATGGAAGAGGACGTAGATGAACATAAGATGGGAAATATGACACTGTGAGAAGAATTTCACAGACCTAAGTCGAAAAAGGTCCCTGGTGTTAATGACATTCCGTCAGAACTACTGACAACCTTGGGAGAGCCAGTCATGAATAAACTCTTCCATTTGGTTGCAAGATGTATGAGAAAGATAAAATACACTCAGACATCAATAAGAACACAATAATTATAATTTTTAAAAAAAGTAGGCACTGACAGATGTGAATATTGCCGAACTCTCATTTTAATAAGCCACAGCTGGAAAATACTAATACAGATTTTTTGCATATGAATGGAAAAACTTGCAGAAGCCGACCTTGGGGAAGATCAATTTGGATTCTGCAAAAATGTAGAAACATGCAAGGCAATACTAACCGTACGAATTCATGTAGGAGATAGGTTAAGAGAAGGCAACTTATGTTTATAGCATTTGTAAACTTAGAGAAAGCTTTTGACAGCTTTAACTGGAATACACTGTTCGACATTCTGAAAGAACACTAGTAAAATACAGGGACCAAAAGGCTATTTACAACTTGTACAGAAACCAGACACTAATTGTAAGAGTGGGCATGAAAGGGAAGCATTGGTTCGCAATGGAGTGATACAAAGCTGCAGCCTATCCCTAATCTACATCTACATTCATACTTCACAAGCCACCTGACGGTGTGTGGCGGAGGGTACCTTGAGTACCTCTATCGGTTCTCCCTTCTATTCCAGTCTCGTATTGTTCGTGGAAAGAAAGATTGTCGGTATGCCTCTGTGTGCGCTCAAATCTCTCTGATTTTATCCTCATGGTCTCTTCACGAGAATACGTAGGAGGGAGCAATATACTGCTTGACTCCTCGGTGAAGGTATGTTCTCAAAACTTCAACAAAAGCCTGTAACGAGCTACTAAGCGTCTCTCTTGCAGTTTTCCACTGGAGTTTATCTATCATCTCCGTAACGCTTTCGCGATTACTAAATGCTCCTGTAACGAAGCGCGCTGCTCTCTGTTGAATCTTCTCTATCTCTTCTATCAACCCTATCTGGTACAGATCCCATATAGGTAAGCAGTATTCAAGCAGTGGGCGAACAAGTGTACTGTAACCTACTTCCTTTGTTTTCGGACTGCATTTCCTTAGGATTCTTCCAATGAATCTCAGTCTGGCATCTGTTTTGCCGACGATTAATTTTATATGGTCATTCCATTTTAGATCACTCCTAATGCCTACTCCCAGATAATTTATGGAATTAACTGATTCCAGTTGCCGACCTGCTATATTGTAGCTAAATGATAAAGGATCTTTCTTTCTATGTATTCACAGCACATTACACTTGTCTACATTGAGATTCAATTGCCATTCCCTGCACCATGCGTCACCTCGTTGCAGATCCTCCTGCATTTCAGTACAATTTTCCATTGTTACAACCTCTCGATATACTACAGTATCATCCGCAAAAAGCCTCAGTGAACTTCCGATGTTATCCACAAGGTCATTTATATATATTGTGAATAGCAACGGTCCTACGACACTCCCTTGCGGCATACCTGAAATCACTCTTACTTCGGAAGACTTCTTTCCATTGAGAATGACATGCTGCGTTCTGTTATCTAGGAACTCTTCAATGCAATCACACAATTGGCCCGATAACCCATATGCTCTTACTTTGTTCATTAAACGACTGTGGGGAACTGTATCAAACGCCTTGCAGGAAGTCAAGAAACACGGCATCTTCCTGGGAGTCCGTGTCTATGTCCCTCTGAGTCTCGTGGACGAATAGCGCGACCTGGTTTCACACGATCGTCTTTTTCGAAAACCATGCTGACCCAACAGAGTATATTTCTAGTCTCCAGAATAGTCATTATACTCGAACATAATTCTACAACTGACCGACGTTAGAGATATGGGTCTATAGTTCAGCACTTCTGTTCGACGTCCCTTCTTGAAAACGGGATGACCTGCGCCATTTTCCAATAATTTGGAACGCTACGCTCTTCTAGAGACCTACGGTACGCTGCTGCAAGAAGGGGAGCAAGTTCATTCGCGTACTCTGTGTAAAATCGAACTGGTATCCCATCAGGTCCAGCGGCCTTTCCACTTTTGAGCGATTTTAATTTTTTTTTTCTATCCCTCTGTCATCTATTCCGATATCTACCATTTTGTCATGTGTACGACAATGTAGAGAGGGAACTAGAATGCAGTCTTCCTCCGTGAAACAGTTTTGGAAAAAGACATTTAGTATTTCGGCCTTTAGTCTGTAATCCTCTGTTTCAGTACATTGAGCAAGTAGTACAAGAAACCAAAGAAAAATTTGGAGTAGGAATTAAAGTTCAGGGAGAACAAATAAAAACTTTGAGGATTGCAGATGACATTGGAGTTCTGGCAGAGACAGCAAAGGACTTGGAAGAGCAGTGGAACAGAATGAACAGTGTCTTCAACGGAGGATACAAAATGAACACCAACAAGAACATTACAACGATAATGGAATATAGTCGAATTAAATGAGGTGATCCTGATTGTATTAGATTAGGAAACGAGACACATAAAGTAGTAGGTGAGTTTTGGTACCTGAACAGCAAAATAACTAATATTGGCTTAAGAGGAGATGATATAAAATGTAGACTGGCAATGGCAAGAAAAGTGTTTCTGAAGAAGAGAAATTTGCTAACATCTAATATAGATTTTAGTGTTGGGAAGTCTTTTCTGTAAGTACTTGTATGGAGTGCAAGTACAACATGGATGATGAACCGTTTAGACAAGAAGAGAATAAAGGCTGTTGAAATGTTATGCTACAGAAGAATACTGAAGATTAGATGGGTAGGTCATGTAACTAATGAAGAGGTACTGAGTAAAATTGGGGGGAAAAGAAATTTGTGGCACGACCTGACTAGAAGAAGGTATCAGTCGATAGGACACTTTCTAAGATTGCAAGGGATCACCAGTTTAGTATTGGAGTGCGTGTAGCGCGTAAAAATCGTAGAAGGAGATCAAGAGATTAATACAGTAAGCAGACTGAGAAGGACATAGATTGTAGTAGTTGTTCGGCAATAAAGATGCTTGCACAGGATAGAGTAGCATGGAGAACTGCATCAAACCAGTCTTTGGACTGAAGACCACAACATCAACATCAGTTCAGTGAAGCATTTGTAATACCATTCATTATTTGAAAATGATCTGACAATGTGCACAATGCATATTACAAGTCAGATAATGGAGTGATTACAGTGAGGTAGTCAACTTGGGCTGGCGAAACAGCACAACAGACAAACAGAAAGAATAGCAATCAACACTTTGCATAGCGTCTGAAAGTAGTCGTTGGAGTGGGTAACTTGAAATGCACCGCAGGTTTTGAGGAGGTTTCTTCAGCGACCGCTGAACGGCGACATCCCTATCCTACCAGCTGAGCACAACAGACGGCAGGTGGGCATGAAGCAGCTCCCGCAAATCTCATTTACAGCAGATGCGGCATCATAAGAAGGCATAATAAGTCACCTGGCTGCGTGTCACGCCGTTTAAGTGAGTCCCCACTGCAAGAAAAATAGTCTCCTTGTGCATTTCAATTCTTCGTTTAGCATTTTTGAGCCAAACACATGTAGTGAGCAATTTCTCTTAAAGCAGATAAAGTTGTACTTTTTATTGTTTCGTACATTTTTTTCAGCTATAGAAAACGCACACTAAATAAAGGCCTTAGCCATCTTAACAAACACATATTTGTATGAGAGGAACTCGTAATTTGTTTTCAAATATTTTAACAAATATGTCTTGTTTTGTATAGGTGCATTTTTGGTTGAACTCCTTAGTTTGTAGCATTTCCTGTACCTTTAAACTACCAATGCCTTTTTTAATTAAGCATCTGAGGTTATACGAAACCGTTTAGTTGCCTTTTATAATTTTGCACTGCACTGTATTCTTATGAATGTTAAATGCATTTGTTTATAGCTGAAAAACATTAATACGCACATCAAAAAAGTTTTGCATCACCTCGGATCCGGAAGTTCCGGAACCTGTACATTAAATTGGAATAGAGATCAACATAAAAATCATTCCCGCCTTTTTTATTGCTCATGAAAACCACACACTGCATGTTGTACCACCACACAGCGAGACCTTCAGAAGTGGTGGTCCAGATTTCTATACGCACTGGTACCTCTAATATCCAGTAGCCCGTCCTCTTGCACTGATTCAAGATGGGGGCGCGAACTGTCGTCCATGAATTCGAATGCATCGCCAATATGCTGCCGATATGGTTGCACTGTCAGATGGAGAATGGCATTCACGTATCCTACAGCAGTTACGGTGCCTTCCATGACCAATAGCGGCGTACGTCGGCCCCACATAATGCCACCTCGAAACATTAGGAACCTCCACCTTGCCGCACTCGCTGGACGGTGTGTCTAAGGTGTTCAGCCTGACCAGGTTGCCTCCAAACACGTCTCCGACGAGTGTCTGGTTGAAGATATATGCGACACTCATCAGTGAAGAGAACGTGATGCCGATACTGAGAGGTCCATTCGGTATGTTGTTGGGCCCATCTGTACTGCGCTGCATGGTGTCGTGGATCCAATGATGGCCCTCGCCATGGACGTCGGGAGTGAAGTTGCGCATCATGCAGCCTATTGGCCACAGTTTGAGTCGTAACACGACGTCCTGTGGCTGCACGAAAAGCATTATTCAACATGGTGGCGTTACTGTCAGGGTTCCTCCGATCCATAATCCATAGATAGCGATCATCCACTGCTGTAGTAGCCCTTGGGCGGCCTGAGCGAGGCGTGTCATCGACAGTTCCTGCCTCTCTGTATCTCCTCCATGTACGGACAACACACTCCGAGACACTAGGACATTTCCCTTGTTGAGAGCCCTTCCTGGCACAAAGTAACAATGGGGAAGCGATCGAACTGCGGTATTGACCGTCTAGGCATGGTTGAACTACAGACAACACGAGCCATGTACCTCCTTCCTGGTGGAATGACTGGAACTGATCGGCTGTCGGACCCCCTCCGTCTAATAGGCGCTGCTCATGCATGGTTGTTTACATCTTTGGGTGGGTTTAGTGACATCTCTGAACAGTCAAAGGGACAGTGTCTGTGATACAATAACCACAGTTAATACCTGTCTTCAGGCGTTCTGGGTACCAGGATGATGCAAAACTTTTTTGATGTATGTATTTTTCATGATTGAAATTTTGGAAGGTTTGCATATAAATATCTGAAAGTGAAAATAGAACAGTTTTTGGAATGTCACATAAAATGCGAATATTTGAATTTACCTTTTTTATGGTACCACTTTCTTCTCACTTATGGCCATTAGAGACTACATCAAATAACTATATGGCATTTGTGGAAGGCTTTCTTGCAGTCCAAAATCGTTGCGTTATGTCTTCACTCATCTGTCTGTCTCTTTAGCCAAGTCGTCAGCACTTTCGTGTGGGGGGGTCTGAGTTCGATTCCTGACTAGGTTGGAGATTTGATCCACCTGGGGACTGGGTGTTGTGTTGTCCTCATCATAATTTCATCATCGTCGATATACAAGTCGGAGAAATGCAGTAAAAAAAAAAGACTTTTAGTAGGTGGCTGAAGAACCGCAGATGGGATCTCCCATCCAAAAATGCTATATCATCATTTCATTTCATTTCTCTCCTCTGTCCAGTTTCTGTTATGCTTTTGCTCACCATAGAAGCTGTTAAAGTTGTTGATCAGTGATTTGTACCCTGATCAGTTAAATATGTGCTCCTGGTTTGCATCAGTGCTCCCGAGGTCCTTCGCTACTCCCTCCAACAATTTATCAGAGGCTTTAGGTCTAACACATCAAAAATCTGCTTCGTTAGTTGGGGTAAATCCATCCTGAAGAGCTCACCATAGATTTTCAGTGTCGTTTTCTCATTTCCATCAGCCATTCATTATTCTTGTATGACAATTCTGTTCCTGGAAGGCTACACTGTCCACATATTATCCTATGATCTATTATTCTTCAAAAGATCTTGTGCTTGAACTTCTCAGTTTCTTCCAGTTCAGCCTTTCCTGTCATTCCGAAGCATTCAGTTGCATACAGACATTTGGTCTTGGTCACTGTGTTGTAGTGCTTGAGTTTAGCTCTTGTATAGGATATGTGTCCTATAAAAAACATTCTATGCAAAGCGTTCTATGAAAGTCAGCAGCCCTCTCTCTCGACTACTGACATCGGCCTCTTTTTCGCTAGTTTTCATCTTCCCTGTGTCATTAAGGTATGAAACAGTTCACTTTTTCAATTTTATTGTACTGCGTTACTGGGTGATGAGGTGTTATTCAGATGTGTGTTATGTACTGTTTTTTCTCAAAAGAAATTTGGAGACCAACTTTTTCTTCCTGTTCCTTCAGTGTGTTTACTTTCTCCACAACTACCTCTGCGTTTCATGACAGAATCGCCAGGCTATCAGTGAAGGCTAGGAAAGTGACACTTACACTGTTCTTTGATCCTACAATGTGAACTTTGTTCACTAGACCTTTCTTGGTTAATTCATTTTCACAGTTGCGAATTACCTTCTTTAGCATGCACTTGAAGAAAGCTAGGGACAGTCAATCAGCATGTCATGCTTCACTTTTAATTAAAAACTCTTTGTAAAGTTCTCCCATGAATTTAGTTTCTAAATGTGTGTGTTAGAGTTTGCTTGATAATTTCTACTGTTTTAAGTTCCACTCCAAATTCCATCACGATGTCAAACAACACTTCCCATTCGACCAGACCGGTAGATCTCTCAAAGTCGGCGAAGATCACTTTCAGATCATTAGAGATGTAATTTTCCGATACTTTTTTTCAGCCTCCAAATCTGCTCCTGTATAACGCCCTTTTCTGAGTCCACTTTGATATTCGTCTTGCTTAACCAGCCTAGCCTACAGTACTTTGGAGAGCACCTTGTAAGTTTGAGGTATGATAGAATTCTACGATAATAGGCTATTTTTCTAAGTTAAAAATATGATTCGGATTGTTGTTATTCTGGTTGATTACAACATTTCAGCAGCATTTATGGCCAGTGCTCTCACAAAATTCCTGTTACTTTTATGTAATTAAAGCTTAAAAAGCATTAAATATCAAGATCTGGCCACGTGATCGAAAACGCTCTGTTATTGGCTGATGCTCTGGTGATGTCACAGGCTAGGAGTAAGACGCAGCTCTACATGCGTTATAGGAGCGTTAGCCGAATTTATGATGTTTTTATGTACATGTTCTGCAAACAGTTTAGCTATTTATTGATGGAAAACGCAATTACAACTTTTAAGTAGCAATAGAAATGAATTTTGTCATTGCTGATATTGGTAGCCTTTTGAAAGCTGATGCGTTTATGCTCCACCCACTTTGAGTGGCAACATGTGCAACGACCGACATTTTTTCCCTGTTCCCTGCCATATCATTAAACTGGCGCAGAACAAAGGAACTGTAGAACTTTTGCAAATGACTCTGTATATTGTAACTAAATTGTCGACTATCAGTCGTGAGCTACGACCCAAAGCACAATAAAATTATTCTTGACACAACTTACTGTTGACTTCCGCCGTAGAATACACTCAGCAGAAATCTGTTTCTGGCAAGCGTTCCGCCAGCAAATCAAGAGGTCGCATTTTCGAATCCTGGAAGGGTCATATGTTTTTAAAGTTTTACACGAAGTACGAAAATAGCGTCAGCAAGAACTAATTGTAGCAGTTGTTTCGATTGTGAGATGTGTTATATATAGAACTTCACATTAGTGTTATTCCGAGAAATGGACAACGGAGGATAAACGCATTTACTTTGTGAACAAAGAATTCATTTTTTTGGAAAGCATTGCTAAAGTGCACGTCATTTATCTTGGCGGCCGAGTTTAGGTTCGTTCTGCGCATCTGACGTCACAAAACACAGTCAGCCAATGAACAGAGAACGACGTTGCCACATCTCGACTGCAGTGCAGAGCGTGGACGAGTGTCTTCAGTTTTAGAAACGTTCAGTCATAAATAAAGTAATAGAACAAAAGCAATGTCTTGATAGCAGACATTCTTTTATAGAAAGTTTGGAAAAAGCATTCTTTATACCAATTGCTTCATATTCTATTAATTAATTAAACCAAACAAGCAATAAGACTCCTAATTCAGGCGATAGCAAGGAAAGGTGTTTGTATCACTCTCACGAATCGCTTTTTCGCAGTAAAGAACAGCGATAATTGTTTATTTCCTATTGTACTTCGACGAAGCGTGAGTAATTCATAGTCATACCGACAGTGTTTGTCAGTATTTTGCGTGACGCGTTACCTCATGGCGCTATGTAGTTACACGAGGTGTGTTAGCGTAACGGTTAAGGTGTTGGGCTGCTCTGCGAAAGGTTATGAGTTCAAACCTAGTGTACTGCTTAATATTTTCATTATTTAAAAACAATATCGAAGTGCCTAATTTCACGAATTACATTCGTTTGAATGCAATTTTTTGAAATTTCTAGTGCTTTGTCTCTTCATTAACCCTTTCGCTGCAGCAGATACGTGCTCGCCGCATTCCGCGCTGTGAGCGATTTTGTCATCACTGCACTGCTCGCCTGTGTAGACACATAGTGTTCCCACTGCTTTGACACACTTATCATTCGATTTCACAAAAACTATTTGGCCCAAAAATTTGATTTTTACACGTCTTCTTGACTGATACCTTCCCCCTATAGATGACTTAATTTTGTTTCGATGTTCAACGCAGTTATTATGCAGCATTAAATGTAGTAAACCATTGCACGAAATTTTGAAGAGTTTGCAGAGGTAAAAGTCCATAGCGTATACTTTCCGTATGGTCGATTTGAGTTGCCACAATGTTGAGAATGAAATGTGGACAAGATACCTAAATTTCATATAAAATTTACTGTATAACAATATCTCATTTAATTTAAGTACGACATAGGTGTCGTATGTAATATTGAGAAGTATTCCGTCTTTCGCGACTGTAATAAAAGTATTATTTACACCGGACGTGTTTGGCTTTATTTTAAAGCACTTCAATCAAGGAAAGGTATGACACATACACAATGGTACTCATGTTTTCTTTCTTGTTTTTGTTCCACAGTCGCAGTTTTACCAATGGTACTGAAATATATTCCTCTTCTGCAACTGTAATAAGGGGCTTATTTAGACCAGACGTGTTTCTCTCTTTTGAAGCATCTTCAGTGGACAGTATTTTGTCTCCTCCATTGCCAAGTCACCTTTCGTAGTTTTGTGCTGCGGTAACACAATATTCAACGTTTGTATTGGCAGATCAGTGTTTCAGCAAATAAATGATGTTTGTGTGTGCCACACACAAAAATTATATTTGACATAGCTCAGAGCACTTCACTGATAGACGGTATATTCAAGTCCTAATGTTTTTGTAAGTCCACAGTTTTGTTTAATGTATTTTGTCTACTTCCTTTTGATTGACTGAAGTGCTTTAAAATAAAGCCAAACATGCTCAGTGTAAATAAAACTTTTATTACAGTCGCGAAAGACAGAATATTTCTCAATATTACATACGACACCTATGTGGTACTTAAATGAGCTATTGTTATACAGTAAATTTTATATGAAATTTATGTATCTTGTCCACATTTCATTCTCAACATTGTGGCAACTAAAATCGACCATACGGAAAGTATACTCTATGGACTTTTACCTCTGCAAACTCTTCAAAATTTCGTGCAATGGTTTACTATATTTGATGCTGCATAATAACTGCGTTGAACATCGAAACAAAATTAAGTCATTTATGGGGGGAAGGTATCAGTCAAGAAGATGTGTAAAAATCTAATTTTTGGGCCAAATAGTTTTTGTGGAATCGATTGATAAGAGTGTCAAAGCAGTCGGAACACGATGTGTCTGCACAGGCGAGCAGTGCAGTGACAAAATCGCGCACGGCGCGGAAGGCAGGGAGCACGTCTTTGTAGCAGCGAAAGGGTTAATGCGGCCGTGGTGGCTTTACTTCATGAACTGCGCGCTCCCCCCTAGACGTAAGTTTGCGAACTATGCTATACTATGGCGCTGCTTCTATTGGCGCGTGCGTCGTGTGCAACTGGCAACGCTGCTATCTCCCGCGTCTGGGCGGGCATGCGTGAGCCGCCAAGATAGAAGAATTGAACTATAGTAGCGAAGAAACCATCATACGCCCGCTGTGCCACGAGGTGCAGAACGTTGAGGTTTCATGGAGGGACATAAAGCGTGTACAACTAGCAAGTGACACAAACGTAAGGGCTGTGATGTTTGGGATTGTAAACTAATTATGGCATCTGAAGCAGACTTACTTCATCTTTATGTAAGATAATGAAACTGCAAAACTTCAAGCAATAAGGATCTTAGCTGGAAAATCCGAAGATGAAAACGTTGTTCCTAATAAAGTAAAAAGTGTGTGGTCACATTGACTAGAAAATATCGTTTTGATTGTAAAGTGTGGGAACAGCGATTGCAAATGTAAGCACATGTAAGCAGCAAGGAAAACACAATAGTGTTCTGTTTCTGATCGGCGTGGTGAAGTTTTGTAATCGTGATTTAGTTTCCATATGAGAGGACTGGCGAGTCGTTTTAAAAATAAGTTAACAAGTGCTTTCAGGTTACATTCGAACCAGCTACCTGTGGACATCAACTTGTAAAATTCGACAGTCTGCTGCTCTAACAACTAAACTACCAAACAACTGAGCTGCAGTTGGGTAAAACGCTACACAATTTTAATTAAGTTAATGAAATAGTCCATCGATGTGGTGGCAACTTGCCTGTACAGTGCAACCACATTTTACGTATATTCTCATCATCTGTAACATTCAAGAACAACTTCTCAGGAGTTTGTGTAGACAGTACAGTATAGTATTACACACCATTTGCAACCCATTTTCCGAAACGTAAATTCCAAAACAAGACAGCACTGTGAGTTAGCATTATGATAGGAGCAACGAGCTAGCCAGTGATGTCAGAGGCATCACATGACTCGAATAGAGCGTTTTAGTGGGCTCTTAAATTATTTGAATTTCATTTCCGTTTTTAGAGAAGAATACTGAAATTCAAGAAGGAGAAAAGCATGTTAGGAGCATAAAATTAGATAATTAATCAATTAAGAAAATTTCTAGTAAACAGTCAAGTACCCTATTGCTGACATCATTTCTGTCTTTTTTTTTAGAGGGTGGAGCAGTGCTGTTTTCTATTCACCACGTGTTATTCCAGTTTCTCAGACCTTTTACCTCTTTTGACTTTGGGTATTAATGGTACTTTCTCCTCCACTTTTCAACATTTCTGCTGTGATCGAGTCTTCCCCAGCTGCTTTGTTTTTCTTCAGTTCCACTTACAATCTTCCGAAGTTCATCAGGAGTAGGAGGAGCTGAATTGTTGTTTCTTTGCTCTGAAACTATTCTCAGTCATTTTTCTCTGGGTTCTTCACAGTTAACCAGTGTTGCAAAGTACTTGGTTAGGATCACACAGTTTTGTTTATTGTTCACTGACAGATTCCCGTAGTTTCCGTTGAAGTTCAGACTAAGTAGCTGATAGCAGTTTACATGCTGCTTGAATTTCCTGTAAAAGTTGCAGATTTGTTTTTAAAAATTCCGACTGAGTGCTCGATTTCTTCTGTGACTTAGGTTCTTTTGACTTAGCAGAGGATTCAGCGTGCCATGTTTTATAGGCCATTGCTCTTCGATCGATTGCTTTATCACAATTTTCAGTCCAGCAAGAGTGTTTGCGCCTCCTTGGAAAGGTACCACTTCTCTTGCAGTATGTGCCATATTTTTTGAATATCCTTTGAGGTCTCTGCTTTCCTTTGCTGTGACAGCTCTTGAAAATTAGCTTTGTTTGCCTTTAGCTTTTCGGGGTCGATCCTTATAACTTTATTCTGAGGCAGTCAAGATTGGCTCGTTCATAATTTTCCTAATATTGTGTTTCGACGTGGTCCAACTGAAATTCACCAAGATTTTCTCTTGGAGAATGCTAAGTTTACTGTTTTCTGTGGTGTCTTTTACATCAGTAAGCCTTCTGCCATTTTTATAGGTTCTGTTGTGGGTAGGGTAGTCGTCAACGATATACCGAAACTGTAGTTCCTTCCCAACTTGTGTGCTGAAATCTCCCATTAGAATTCTGACTTTACGAGTTTTTTTTCTATTTGTATTTCACTTTCCAGCTGGTCCCAGAACATGTCTACTTTTTCAGGGCTTCCCCTGTTGTCTTCGTTTAAGTGTGTGTGGCCACTGAACAATGTGTGTGTTTTGTTTGCACCTTTGAATGTCAGATGGGGAGCTGAAGTCTGTTATGGAGTCAGTCATCTGTTTGTGAACACATAATGCTTTGCCAAGCTGTTTTAAATTTGTTTCGATCCTTTGCCCAGGCTTCCCTTCAAATATTCTGTAGTGCTCTGAGTCAGAGATGTTTGTATCTGTAAATCGTGCCTCCTGTAACGATAGTATCAGGATGTTCATTTTTTCCATCTTATCTAGATTCCTTTCACTTTCCCTGTCTGAACTTGAATTTGTATGTTTACATTCTTCAAAATGGCGCCACTTTAAGTCGTAAACTGTACTTGGTTACATTGTCTATTGTCTTAGTCTCACTTTAACCAGGAGAGATTTTCTTATATTTATTTATTTTTCAAAAAATATCATTTCATGTAATTTTGGAAAAAGTTTAGTGGTGAGGTGTAAGGGTACGAATGTCGATACCATTATGATGTATCATATCTTGCTCTAACTCAGGTTGTTCATGGACGCCATTTCAGCTGCAGTAGGGGAGTGAGGTGAGCTTTTAGCACTTGTAGAACAGGCGCACTAGTGGTTAGAGGAATCATTTCATTGATTGAAGATGTGCGAGTTGAGGGAATGACCTCGTTGGTCAAATAGAGGCTCAAAGTATTTATTTCATGAAAAATATTGTGAGATGTGAAACAGGATTGTTTTTATTATGGGGACCGAGCGGAATCTAAAAGCGCAATGGCTAACTCAAGTGATAAACATGAACGATGTGTGCGTGTTCGTGTAAGCTGAAGGGACTTTACCATGGTGTAGACAGCATTTTCGGGAACTGAAAGGATAATAAACTCTATATTGATTATAAAATGTATTTCAAGATCTTCTTTCATCATAATATGTTTATTTGTGTAAGTTATATTCAAGAGAGGAAGTAGCGGATAGCAGTGATGCCAGGTCCTCAGAATTTTCTGAAGATCTTCTGATTTTTTGAATTATTCCAGAAAATACAACATTTGGTGTAAATATTGCGAAATTTTCCTACCTTCCTGTAACTTGAATGAATCTTCCGAATTTTCCCTATCTTCCTTCGTCGATAACATCTGCTGCTACATAACACATACTTATCAATTCGATCACAACGAAACATTGCGCTAACAATTACTACCGCTGTACTACTACAGTATTCTTTGGACGCAAGGTCCACAGAGCCATGAAAAACGACTGCTGCCCAGCTGATGTACGAGTATAAACCAATGCCGCCCAGCTAATGTATTCAAAGTTTTGCCGATTCAGCAAAGGAGCATACTGACAAAAAAATGAGTGCAGAGGACTGGGCAGTTCGTGACTGTTGGCGAGTATCATCACAAGCTTGTGAAAAGTAGTGTAGTGCTGTACTTGTTTAAGTATGAGTTCGAAGTAGGATACTGAACCTGTGGTGACAGCGCCCAAAATGCTACAGAATATAATTCCCAATGGAAAAAAAAACAGTGTGTAGTGGGTTGCTCAGAAGCAGCAAGGAAGGTACTTGAAATGCCTACTAATTTACATTGCGTTTACTGCTGTGCATGTGATTGTGGTCTACAAAGTACGTCTGGAGAAAGTAATATAGTAAAGCACGCGAGTGGTAAGAAGTATGAAAGTAATTGTGATGCCCAGCAAAGGCAACCTAAACTTACCGATATGTCATCACTTTTTGGTAACTCAAGATCACATGACATGGTTAGCATGTTTTATTAGTTTGGGTTGCTGAACAGTTACCGAAACTTATCCACGCAGTGTGTCCTGATTCACAAGTTGCAGAACATATTAATTGCTGCAAAACAAAAGAATCTGGACTCATAAATAATGTTACAGGCAAGGCAGATTTCGTGAAACTAAATGGCATGTTTAACACAAATAAATTTAGCACCATTGTTGATGAATCAACAGATAAGGGGTGCATAAAACATTTGTGTTTGGCAGTACGTGTTCTGAGTGAAGAAAACGAAATAACTCTAACCTCTCTAGGGCTGATTCCACTTACTAATGCTGCTTGTGATACATTGTATCAGGAGACTGTCATGTTCTTCTTTGACAATAATATTCCTTACAAAGAGAATATGATTGGTTTCGCAGCGGATGCCATGTTAGGGGCCCGTCATTCCTTATCCACTTTGTTTAAACAAGATATTCTAGAGATGTTCATGATGAAACGCATTTTCCACTCATTTGCACTATGCGCATCCTACACTTTCTTAACCCTTTTTTGTGGCATAGAAGGCTTAGCGAGGGACATGTATAATTACACTGTGCAACAATAAAAATATAAGTCGAATGAAAATAACCAATTCCTAGCAGTTCTAATGTGCTGATCGCGAATATAACAAAGACAATTAAAAATTAGGTCTAGTTTTTATTTTACACTGTTTTATTACGGTGAGATAATTACGGATTATATACAGATTTTTATGTTAAGTTTACAATCAAGTATTATAATGGTTTGTCAAAGTCATAATAACTAGTAACAATGGATTATATTATTATCCCTTGTCTTACTTGTGTGCAATATTTTGGATATAAACATTTTTATACTAGTTTTAGTAATCTTTTTGTCTCCCTCCTCTTAATCTTCAGTGACTTTATTAATCCATGTAATAATTTTTGCACATTTGTTTCCAGATTAACTACCAGTTGTTCAAGTTGACTGCTACTGAAGTGAACAAAAATGCCACGAGTTTCTGGAAACAGTGCTGACACATTTTGCTATGTGTGTGAAGAAGTGACATTTGTTACACAAAAACAGCAAATGACTCCATTGATCCAAAAGGCTTATAGTTATTATTTTGGGTGCAAAATAGGTGATCAGGATAACCCCTGGGCTCCACATGTAATCTGCAACACTTGTGCCAGAAACCTCAGGAACTGGATGCAAGTGAAAGGACGTTCAATGCCCTTTCCAGTGTCCTACCATGTCATTGACTGCTACTTTTGTATCGTTCCTCCTATCAATAAGGGTATACTAAATATTGCTGCTTTCTCTGTGAATGGGACAGCAGAGTTTGTGCATCTCATTACAGTAAACATGAATGACCCACCAGAAAATATCTTCAGCCAGGTGTAAAGAACATTTAGACCAAACCTCTACTAGACCCTTAAAATATTCTGCTCCCACCCTCGCACATCAAGTTGGTTGTCATGAAAAACTTTGGCATGGGAATGAACAAAGTTGGTGACGCCCACAGATTCGAGAGCGTTTTAGAGATCATACTTTTGATGTAATCATACAAGGTGGCGAGAAGCATCCATGGGAATGTTTTAAGACAGTCTGTTTAAAGTTCTTAGGGGACAAACGAGCAATAAATCACAAGGAGATTGTAGATAAATGTTGTCATCTTATGAAAAACTTGGTTGTGACATGTCGTTGAAAATGCATTTCTTACATAGTCATGTTGACTTCTTCCCCAAAGACTGTGGTCCAGTACATGATAAACATGGAGAGCGATTTCATCAAGATATTGCCACATTTGAGAAGAGGTAAGTGGCAGATTACTGCTACTGTCATAACGGATGTTCCCGAGTATGTGTATAAACGTCAAGCGAAGTGAAAATGGTCATCTTCTGAATTTATCTCTGAACAAAGTATGTAACTGTATATACTGTACACATGGAAATTTAACATTTGTAATCCTTTGTATACATTTGTGACCAGTTAATCTATATATTTTCTTTCCTGCTTTACATAGTTCTGGTACAAAGTAGACTTACAAAGCATTTTCATTCATCTAATATTATCTTCATTTTTTCTTAATATTTTACTTTTGTACTTCCAGAATGGCCCTGAAATTTATCAATGCATAATACATAACATAATTCAAGTAATTATTCACTAAAAATTTTTATGCTGAATCTTGGAACATGAATGCATCTTTAGTTAGTCAGTTGTTTATACAGAAATGTAGATTACTTTAAAAAAAAAGTAGAGCTAAATATTTATGAAGATGATGATTTTGTATCATTTCAGTCTGATATAAACATAACTATATCAAAATCATGACATTTACACACTTTCGCTTCAAATTTGTTGTTCAGTGTTATTTCCTGTGCAGCTCTACATGTAATGGTCACTGAAAGAGTTTCAGAAACTTGTAAAAATGAAACTGCAGAAATTGCTACATCCCAGCCAGCCCCCCCCCCCACCTGTGAAAGAAGTTCAATATCGGAATCACACTAATTTTAAATCTCTTGGTAAACTGTATTTAAGGGCAAAGGTTTCGTTGAACATTGATAAAAAGAGATCTGACTTGTGAACAATTGAAGAACTTAAAATTCGATGCACAGACTTTTTGACTGAGAGTGCTCAATAGATATTCAAATGGTTTCCTTTCAGTGCTATTTTACTAGAAGATCTGGAGGCTATTGATCCAAATTGCATTAGACACAAGAGAATTCGGACTGTTGCTAGTGTTGCACCAAAGTTTCCAAGTTTAATTGAAAATTACATTCAAGAAATTGACACTGAATGGAGGCTATTGAGAAATACAGAGATAGGATCGAAGAGTACAGATCAGGATGAAATCAGGAATGTGTCAGTAAACTGAAAAAGGGAGATAGAACACCTATGTTTTTCCAGTTATTATCCATGACGATGTCGCTGTTGTGTTTACCCCATTCGTCTGCTAGTGTGGAAAGAATATTTTCAGCAATAAACAGAACAAAGACCAAAGTAAGAAACAGACAGCACTAGAACGATAACACGATTTTTACATTCCAAATGGAATACGTGGTTTGTGCCCTATTATGACTTTCCTATTGACACTGAATTTCTACATATGATCACTAATGACGGTGGAGAGGCAAAATTAGAAGCCTAGATTGGCAAGTGAAAATAAAATTATCGTCTCTCAACTTTTCTGTTTGTTATGTTAACTCGTAATTGGAATGATGTGGTCATGCGCACTGGAATTTTGTTTTTTGTTTAGCTTTAATGTTTATATCACAGTAGTGCTGTATGTCTCACAAGGGAATGGTCCAGTCCTACATGTCGAAATCAGTCCATACAAAAATTTTATGTGCAGGAAGAATGCAACAAAATTAATGCACTGTAAAAATTTTAGCCGATAAAATTATTACAAGTATTTTTTAAAAAATTGTTTACATTACTCGTTTTTGCCTCGTGAGAAACCGCTTGTAACAGCTTTTAGTACATACAATCCTGCATGCCTAGTGCGTGAATTGGCAATGGCAAGAGCGCATAGCGCAAATATACAGGATTTCACATGCGAATGTTTAGCATCTAAACTGTACAAGAAATGGCATGTTATCACTAATGTTTTGAGTACCAGGCTGTTCATACCGAAAGCTAAACTGTTGGCAGATGTTATTCCTACAGAAGGTACTAACAGAAGAAAATAAAGGCAGTTTTTGATGTTATATTACTGATGATTTCCTTCAGTCAGGACTTTAATTTGTTGAATCGAAATATTTCTTACAGATACACAATTTTATAACAATTGCTGTAATATAGTTATTTCCCTAATCCTTGTATATTTTGTGATACTACACCAATTTTTCTTTCTGTTGGGTCCAGACTTACCAAACTATATCGAGTATGAGATTTTTCTAACGAAGTATTTTCTTCTGTCCTAGATTGAGTGGCGTTGCGTTCTCGCAGTGAAAAGAAGTATTCGACCCTAAACTCGATGAACGTGTACAATGAATTATTGATGCCATAGAGAGTGAGTTCAGTTTCAGCGATGACTCACATCTCGTTCAAAATTATAGAAGCAAACTTGACAATGAATCAGAATTAGGCGATAAAGAGGAAAATGAAGATGAGGTGGAAAATGAAGAGATGTTAGAAGCAACTAGGTCAAAAGAGAGGAAAACTAAAGCTTACTGTTTTAGTTGTGGCACCCCAATATGCAGTGACTGTTAAAAAAAGTTTTTGGGAACTGTGTATAAAACTCTGGATTTGTTTACTTCGTGGTTCAATACGTGTAGTAGTAGTAGTAGAAGCTTTATTGATCTGTAGATCTCTTTTTACAAGGATATGGGACATGTCAAAGTATTTACAAGTTTAGACCAATTTAAAATAAGCTAATTCGTATATACATACATTTACAGACTTCTAGTTAGAGACATCATTAGATTTACTCCTGGTATACAATATTTTCATTATAAATAACTTATTAAATAATGTAATGCCACACTGTTGACTCGTATCACTGCACACACTATACACACATTGTTTCATAACACTTCACTCACTACACACACAAACACACACAAGGGGGATCTCTGGGCCATTTTCTGTACCAAAACTTCCCATTTGCTATCCTGAAAAACTGAGTCAGTATAATGAGTGAGATGTTGAGCTCAGAAAGAGGAAGAGGTTTTAGTATTGTGCAATGCATATCTTGGGTGTAAGTTTTTCTAGAAAAGGATAAAAGAAGGAAAAACATAATGTGATGGTATTATGTGGAATGTTGGATGTTTTGTAATCATTATTATTATTTATTGATATAACTTTTTTATCAAACCCCTACTCCATTTCATCTAAGTAATCCTTCAATGTATAAAATGTATTGCATGACAGGTACTTTTTGGCCGCCTTTTTAAATAAGTGTATTTCTGCAATTTCTTTTATCTCTCTTGATAATTTGTTGTACAGTTTTATTCCTTGGTAGAAAATGCTGTTTTGAGTTTTATGTTTATTTTTTCTTGGGAAATTTAAGTTGAGTCTATCTTTTGTTCCATGGTCATGGACAGAACTGTTTGTGTAGTACAACTGACTGGTAAATGTATTCACACAGAGCAGATAAAACCCCAGTGTTTTGAACAGATCTTTACAATGAGCTCGACTACCATTTTTGAATATGATGCTTATGGCTGTTTTCTGGAATTTGAAAATTGTGTTCATGTTTTGTGCATTTGTTACCCAAAAACGAATGCCATAGCTAAGAATTGACTTTATATATGAATAGTATGTAACTAAAAGACACTGCATGTTACATACTGGTGATTGGATTCTAAGGGCATAGCATGCTGATGACATTCTGTTTGCAACTACCTTTGCGTGTTCACATCACTTCAACTGAGAATCAGTTACAGAAATTTTGCATTTGTTACTGTCTATAAAGGTGCCATCTACATTTAATTTAATATTGTAATTTTCCCTCTTCAAACTGAAACTCATGGCACCAGTTTTCTTTATGTTCAGTATCACTTTATTTCTTATTGATCAATCATAAACTTCCTTGAGAGTTTCATTTGCTTTCTCTGTAAGGAGTTCTGTTGTTTTCTCAGTGACTATAATATTGCTGTTGTCAGCAAAGAGAACTTTTTCACCATGAGTAACACTAATGGGAAAGTCATTGATGTATATCAGGAATAGTATTGGTCCTAATATGCTACCTTGCAGAACCCCTATATTAATGTATTTTGGTTCTGATAAGTGTTTTACTAAATGTTTAGATCTATTTGAAGTATCTGGTATCTCTATTCTTTGTACCCTACCTGCTACATATGATCGAAACCAGTCATTAACTACCCCTCTCATTCCAAATGCTTCTAATTTATTTAATAGAATCTTGTGGTCAACTGTATCAAATGCCTTAGAAAGATCAAAAAATATGCCTGTGACAAACTCATATTTACCAAGAGCATCAAGTAGAACCTTCGTGAATTCTATTATGGCTGATTCTGTATTTTTGCCACTTTGGAAACCAAACTGTGATTCACTTAAAAGATTGTATTTATTCAGGTAATTCATTAATCTGTCTTTCATAAGTGCTTCTATTATTTTTGAGAATGGTGACAGCAGGGAAATGGGCTGGTAATTTTCTATGTATTCTGCATTACCTTTCTTAAGCAAAGGTAGAACTCTTGCCTATTTTAACTGCTCTGGAAATGTCCCTGATGTGAAGGATTCATTTATTATATTTATTAAGGGGCTTGTATAATATCTATGCATTGTTTCAGTACACACATTGGTACTTCAAAATGGTTCAAATGGCTCTGGGCACTATGGGACTTAACATCTGAGGTCATCAGTCCCCTTGAACGTAGAACTACTTAAACCTAACTAACCTAAGGACATCACACACACTGATGCCTGGAGCAGGATTCGAACCTGCGACTGTAGGAGTCGTGCAGTTCCAGACTGAAGCGCCTAGAACCGCTTGGCCACACCAACGGGCTTTGGTACTTCATCTAAGCCTAGTGACTTATTAGTTTTTGAACAGTTTTATTGATTTCGTTCTCTGTGGTTGGAAGTAACATCACTGTATTTAGTGCACCATTATTTACAGGTGTTATTATATTTTTGGGGGGGGGGGGGAATTTTTGCCTTAACTCCTCTGCAATACTTGAAAAATGCTCATTTACATAGTTTGCCAAGTGTTGTGGATCATTTATTACCTTATCCCCCTCCCTTAGCAGTATGTTATTCTAGGTTTGTTTGCCTCTCCCTGTTTCCTTTTTTATAACATCCCAGACTGCTTTGCTTTTATTCTCTACATTATATATTATTTTGTCATTAAATGACTTTTTTTGCAGCAATCAGCACCTTCCTATAGATCTTTTTCAATCTGTGATAGAAATTTAAGAATTCTGGATCATTGCAACTCTTCTTCATGGAACTGAGGTATTAAGCGTTTGGAAGGACTTCTTAATACCTGCTGTTATCCATCTGTTTTTGGGAGATGTTGATACAGACATGCATACTTTTGGAAATGCCATTTCAAAGTTCAATTTAAATAATGTGGAGAATTTAGAGAATTTCATATTTACATTGGTTTCCTTATACACTTCATCCCAGCTCTGTTTTGCTTGTTCCTTTGAAAAATCTTTTATTTTGAATTCTGATAGATGTTATTTGTAGGCTTGTAGTTTAGAGAATGATTCGATGCCTGGTTTTACTGTTGTTATTTGACAGAGATGGTCTCATAGTCCGAGATCTTTTGCAACTGCATCACATTTTTCTCTGTCCATATTTGTGGTCACATGGTCAATTACTGATGCAGTCATTGTAGTATCCCTTGCTGTGCTATTGACCAATAGGGACATGGCAAAACTTTGGAGGGTATTCATGAGAGTGCAGCTGGATTCATTTATGATATTAGTCTTGATTATGTTGACCTTTGCACTTGAGACTTTATCTAGAACCACTGTTAATTTATTGAAAAAAGGGTCCACACTACCACTGGGAGATCTATACACACATAAAACGATTAATTTCTTGGTGATATCAAGCCCTGTTAATTCAATAGCTGATATTTCAAAGTGTTTGTCTTCATTTACTGTACTGAGGTCATGTCTTGATTTGAACTATGTTCCTTTTCTGATATAAATGCATAATACTCTGCCACTTGAAGCAGTTCTGCAGTAAGTTTGCCCTTTCATACGATGATAACACTACATGTTGGATTTCTGTCTCTCTACACCAGTGCTCAGTAACACAAACAACTGTGCAGGTCAATGATTGGAACTCAACTTCCAATAGTTGTATTTTATTTTTTATTGATTGCATGTTTTGAAGGAGGATTATTAAGTCTGTGAAATGCCCCATGTTACTCTTTCCAATGTTTGTTTTTCTTTGTGACATCTGGTATGTGTGATATTTGTAGTGTTAAAATCTGTTTTGTGAGTGATTTTTTCAGTATTTTTTAAAGTGATGGAGATGTACTTTACAGAGGGGAACCTGTTGTCTGGATTTATCCCAAAAAAGACTTATTTTTCCTACCCATGACAACAGCTATTTGACCATGTGTGGCCCAAGATCCACCCCATATGCTTTCATGAATCAGCTGTACCAATCTTTCCTTCCCAGTCCTGTTTAGGTGTAGGTCATGCCTAGTGAAACCCCATCTGCTGATAGTCCCGACAGGCACCAGAGAAACATGAGCAAAGTTGGCTGCCCTCAGAGTCATCCCTAACCCCACATTGATTATCCTCACAGCTCCATCAAGGTGTGGCCGATCATCACGCCAGAAAAGCTCAACAAAGTGTATGTTGGTGCCACAAGTCAGGGAAGTTATTTTGCCTAGGTCACCAGCTATGTCATATGCCCCATCCCTGTCCAAACTGTTTCCCACCCCACCCACTATCATTACATGGTCCTCTTTCGTAAAGTCCTTAGATAAAGCCCTTAAGTCCTCTATCACATGACGTAGCCCTGCATTTGGCTTGAAGATACTGGTGGCCTGGTACGCTGCCCCTAAGCTTCCCTGTAACTGAGGGCTTACACTTCGCCCAAGGATACTGCCTAGCCACAACACTTTCTTTTTCCTAACACTTTGTACACTCCTAGGCTGCTTGGCCTCAGTTGAAGTGTGCTGCACATTTTCTGCTCCTTGTCCTACATGAGGCTCTTCTCCACTTACCTCTTTTTGGTGTTAATGATAAAACTGTCGGATCGCATTCTCTTTCTTCCTATCCTCCTACCAGCTGCCAGTTCCCAACCACCATCCTCCCCCCTCCCTTGATTCTTATCAGTTCCTTACTTGCTTCCTCCAACTGTGCCTGAAGGACACAGATGCACAGATGCACAGATTTTCCTTTCCTGTTCCCCAAATGTTTCTACTACGTACTCTGCAGTTCCAGGAGAGAGCCTCTTCTGTTCTCCCATTCTCCCAACGTTCTCCCCAACGTATTCCCCCCCACTGAAAATATTTCCTACAAGACTGGCAACAAATACCTCTACTCACTACCCTATAACAGCTCCCACATTTCTCACTGATGGTCAGTTTCGAAAGAATAATTAAGTTCAAAGAATCTTATAAATATGTCATGGATGCTAGATTGGCTGTATGTCTTATGTGCGGTTGTTGTTTTCGTACTGATCTAGAGATACAATGACAGAAGCGTGAATTAGTAAATACTTTCCCTTTAGAGAATTTACGTATCAAGAGTGTTTGGTCAGGTTTTTAAACGTTCATAACATGGAAAATTTAGGCCTAGATCGTGTCTATCTGACCAGTAAACAATACGAAACGCGTTAGTTGAATAAGATTTACAAACGTTTAATTATACTTTTATGGCAACAATAGACACTGATGAAACTAACAGCTGTCTTTTTTCAACGAATTTTGCAATATCAAGAAAACTTGAATAGAAATTTATTTGTGTTTATGTCACGTAAAATTTCGGGTTATGTCGCGATTATCGGGACTTCAGGTAGCGCGAAGTTTTTTCAAGAACAAGCTTTGTTGGGACGCTCATACTCAGTTGTATGACAAGAACGGACACTACAGTAAGTATACAAAACAAAGAAAATTTAAATTTGACACTATTTCCTCTTAAATAAGTTCTTTTAGCTGATAATGCATTAATAATTTCTGACTCAACAATTCTGTGACAGTAAAACACATACCAGTTCTTCGTACACAGAATATTTGTTGCTTTAAATTATTTATTTAAGAAGAGAATGTAAGTAAGTCAAATTTTTTAAGTATGTTCATCATAAAATATTAATATTTATTAAGATTAAATAGATTATTTTTTATTTTCATTTGCATAGCTATGGGTGGAGTATATATATGGATTGGAAGTCTTGATATATATATATATATATATATATATATATATATATATATATATATATATATATATATTCCGAAATTTTTAAGCTCCATCTTCCGAAAAGAAATTTCGGACCTGGCCCTGACAACATTGCCAGACAGAGGAGATGGGTATCACATAGGCACATGTTCATGAAAGTTATTCCTGTCATGCACGTGCCTCATGATTAAGTGTGCCAACAATGCTGACTACAATGTGACAGCAAAGGACAGGACCTTGCCTCTCACGAGGCAAAAACGAGTAATTTAAACAATTTTTTAAAAAATACTTGTAATAATTTTATCGGCTAAAATTTTTACAGTGCATTTATTTCCTTGCATTCTTCCTGCACATAAATTTTTGTATGGACTGATTTCGACATGTAGGACTGGACCATTCCCTTGTGAGACATGCAGCACTACTGTGATACAAACATTAAAGCTAAACAAAAAACAAAATTCCAGTGCGCATGACCACATCATTCCAATTAAGAGTTAACATAACAAACAGAAAAGTTGAGAGACGATAATTTTATTTTCACTCGCCAATCTAGGCTTCTAATTTTGCCTCTCCACCGTCATTAGTGATCATACGTAGAAATTCAGTGTCAATAGGAAAGTCATAATAGGGCACAAACCACGTATTCCATTTGGAATGTAAAAATCGTGTTATCGTTCTAGTGCTCAGTCTGTTTCTTACTTTGGTCTTTGTTCTGTTTATTGCTGAAAATATTCTTTCCACACTAGCAGACGAATGGGGTAAACACAACAGCGACATCGTCATGGATAATAACTGGAAAAACATAGGTGTTCTATCTCCCTTTTTCAGTTTACTGACACATTCCAGATTTCATCCTGATCTGTACTCTTCGATCCTATCTCTGTATTTCTCAATAGCCTCCATTCAGTGTCAATTTCTTGAATGTAATTTTCAATTAAACTTGGAAACTTTGGTGCAACACTAGCAACAGTCCGAATTCTCTTGTGTCTAATGCAATTTGGATCAATAGCCTCCAGATCTTCTAGTAAAATAGCACTGAAAGGAAACCATTTGAATAGCTATTGAGCACTCTCAGTCAAAAAGTCTGTGCATCGAAATTTTAAGTTCTTCAATTGTTCACAAGTCAGATCTCTTTTTATCAATGTTCAACGAAACCTTTGCCCTTAAATACAGTTTACCAAGAGATTTAAAATTAGTGTGATTCCGATATTGAACTTCTTTCACAGGTGGGGGGGGGGGGGGGGGCTGGCTGGGATGTAGCAATTTCTGCAGTTTCATTTTTACAAGTTTCTGAAACTCTTTCAGTGACCATTACATGTAGAGCTGCACAGGAAATAACACTGAACAACAAATTTGAAGCGAAAGTGTGTAAATGTCATGATTTTGATATAGCTATGTTTATATCAGACTGAAATGATACAAAATCATCATCTTCATAAATATTTAGCTCTACTTTTTTTTTAAAGTAATCTACATTTCTGTATAAACAACTGACTAACTAAAGATGCATTCATGTTCCAAGATTCAGCATAAAAATTTTTAGTGAATAATTACTTGAATTATGTTATGTATTATGCATTGATAAATTTCAGGGCCATTCTGGAAGTACAAAAGTAAAATATTAAGAAAAAATGAAGATAATATTAGATGAATGAAAATGCTTTGCAAGTCTACTTTGTACCAGAACTATGTAAAGCAGGAAAGAAAATATATAGATTAACTGGTCACAAATGTATACAAAGGATTACAAATGTTAAATTTCCATGTGTACAGTATATACAGTTACATACTTTGTTCAGAGATAAATTCAGAAGATGACCATTTTCACTTCACTTGACATTTATACACATACTCGGGAACACCCCTTATGATAGTAGCAGTAATCTGCCACTTACCTCTTCTCAAATGTGGCAATATCTTGATGAAATTGCTCTCCATGTTCATCATGTACTGCACCACAGTCTTTGGGGAAGAAGTCAACATGACTATGTAAGAAATGCATTTTCAACGACATGTCACAACCAAGTTTTTCATAAGATGACAACATTTATCTACAATCTCCTTGTGATTTATTGCTCGTTTGTCCCCTAAGAACTTTAAACAGACTGTCTTAAAACATTCCCATGGATGCTTCTCACCACCTTGTATGATTACATCAAAAGTATGATCTCTAAAACGCTCTCGAATCTGTGGGCCTATAAAGATGCCCTCCTTTACTTTGGCATCACGTAAGTAAGGGAATTTTTACCTTAAGTACTTAAAGGCGTCACCAACTTTGTTCATTCCCATGCCAAAGTTTTTCATGACAACCAACTTGATGTGCGAGGGCGGGAGCAGAATATTTTAAGGGTCTAGTAGAGGTTTGGTCTAAATGTTCTTTACACCTGGCTGAAGATATTTTCTGGTCGGTCATTCATGTTCACTGTAATGAGATGCACAAACTCTGCTGTCCCATTCACAGAGAAAGCAGCAATATTTAGTATACCCTTATTGATAGGAGGAACGATACAAAAGTAGCAGTCAATGACATGGTAGGGCACTGGAAAGGGCATTGAACGTCCTTTCACTTGCATCCAGTTCCTGAGGTTGCTGGCACAAGTGTTGCAGATTACATGTGGAGCCCAGGGGTTATCCTGATCACCTATTTTGCACCCAAAATAATAACTGTAAGCCTTTTGGATCAATGGAGTCATTTGCTGTTTTTGTGTAACAAATGTCACTTCTTCACACACATAACAAAATGTGTCAGCACTGTTACCACAAACTCGTGGCATTTTTGTTCACTTCAGTAGCAGTCAACTTGAACAACTGGTAGTTAATCTGGAAACAAATGTGCAAAAATTATTACATGGATTAATAAAGTCACTGAAGTTTAAGAGGAGGGAGACAAAAAGATTACTAAAACTAGTATCAAAATGTTTATATCCAAAATATTGCACACAAGTAAGACAAGGGACAATAATATAATCCATTGATACTAGTTATTATGACTTTGACAAACCATTATAATACTTGATTGTAAACTTAACATAAAAATCTGTATATAATCCGTAATTATCTCATCATAATAAAACAGTGTAAAATGAAAACTAGACCTAATTTTTAATTGTCTTTGTTATATTCGCGATCAGCACATTAGAACTGCTAGGAATTGGTTATTTTCATTCGACTTATATTTTCATTGTTGCACAGTGTAATTATACACGTCCCTCGCTAAGCCTTCTCTGCCACGAAAAAGGGTTAAGAAAGTGTAGGATGCGCATAGTGCAAATGAGTGGAAAATGCGTTTCATCACGAACATCTCTAGAATATCTTGTTTAAACAAAGTGGATAAGGAATGACGGGCCCCTAACATGGCATCCGCTGCGAAACCAATCATATTCTCTTTGTAAGGAATATTATTGTCAAAGAAGAACATGACAGTCTCCTGATACAATGTATCACAAGCAGCATTAGTAAGTGGAATCAGCCCTAGAGAGGTTAGAGTTATTTCGTTTCCTTCACTCAGAACACGTACTGCCAAACACAAATGTTTTATGCACCCCTTATCTGTTGATTCATCAACAATGATGCTAAATTTATTTGTGTTAAACGTGTCATTTAGTTTCACGAAATCTGCCTTGCCTGTAACATTATTTATGAGTCCAGATTCTTTTGTTTTGCAGCAATTAATATGTTCTGCAACTTGTGAATCAGGACACACTGCGTGGATAAGTTTCGGTAACTGTTCAGCAACCCAAACTGATAAATCATGCTAACCATGTCATGTGATCTTGAGTTACCAAAAAGTGATGACATATCGGTAAGTTTAGGTTGCCTTTGCTGGGCACCACAATTACTTTCATGCTTCTTACCACTCGCGTGCTTTACTATATTACTTTTTCCAGACGTAATTTGTAGACCACAATCACATGCACAGCAGTAAATGTAATGTAAAGTAGTAGGCATTTCAAGTACCTTCCTTGCTGCTTCTGAGCGACCCACTACACACTGTTTTTTTTCCATTGAGGATTATATTTTGTAGCATTTTGGGCACTGTCACCGCAGATTCAGTATCCTACTTCGAACTCATACTTAAACAAGTACAGCACTACACTACTTTTCACAAGCTTGTGATGATACCCGCCAACAGTCACGAACTGCCCAGTCCTCTGCACTCACTTTTTTGTCCGTATGCTCCTTTGCTGAATCGGCAAAACGTTGAATACATTAGCTGGGCAGCATTGGTTTATACTCGTACATCAGCTGGGCAGCAGTCGTTTTTCATGGCTCTGTGGACCTTGCGTCCAAAGAATACTGTAGTAGTACAGCGGTAGTAATTGTTAGCGCAATGTTTCATTGTGATCGAATTGATAAGTATGTGTTATGTAGCAGCAGATGTTATCGACGAAGGAAGATAGGGAAAATTCGGAAGATTCACTCAAGTTTCAGGAAGGTAGGAAAATTTGGCAATATTTACACAAAATGTTGTATTTTCTGGAATAATTCAAAAAATCAGAAGATCTTCAGAAAATTCCGAGGACCTGGCAACACTGCTATCTGCTACTTCCTCTCTTGAATATAACGTACACAAATAAACATATTATGATGAAAGAAGATCTTGAAATACATTTTATAATCAATATAGAGTTTATTATCCTTTCAGTTCCCGAAAATGCTGTCTACACCATGGTAAAGTCCCTTCAGCTTACACGAACACGCACACATCGTTCATGTTTATCACTTGAGTTAGCCATTGCGCTTTTAGATTCCGCTCGGTCCCCATAATAAAAACAATCCTGTTTCACATCTCACAATATTTTTCATGAAATAAATACTTTGAGCCTCTATTTGACCAACGAGGTCATTCCCTCAACTCGCACCTCTTCAATCAATGAAATGAATCCACTAACCACTAGCGCGCCTGTTCTACAAGTGCTAAAAGCTCACCTCACTCCCTTACTGCAGCTGAAATGGCGTCCATGAACAACCTGAGTTAGAGGAAGATATGATACATCATAATGGTATCGACATTCGTACCCTTACACCTCACCACTAAACTTTTTCCGAAATTACATGAAATATTATTTTTTGGAAAATAAATAAATGTAAGAAAATCTCTCCTGGTTAACGTGAGACTAAGACAATAGACAATGTAACCAAGTACAATTTACGACTTAAAGTGGCGCCATTTTGAAGAATGTAAACATACAAATTCAAGTTCAGACAGGGAAAGTGAAAGGAATCTAGATAAGATGGAAAAAATGAACATCCTGATACTATCGTTACAGGAGGCACGATTTACAGATACAAACATCTCTGACTCAGAGCACTACAGAATATTTGAAGGGAAGCCTGGGCAAAGGATCGAACAAATTTAAAACAGCTCGGCAAAGCATTATGTGTTCACAAACAGATGACTGACTCCATAACAGACTTCACCTCCCCATCTGACATTCAAAGGTGCAAACAAAACACACACATTCTTCAGTGGCCACACACACTTAAACGAAGACAACTTCTAGCTAACTCACGACCTTCGAGTTGACTCTGGAAGCCTCTCTGAAATCTGGTGGACAGTCAAAATGGCTATGATTAACAATTAGTTCCTATAGCTACTGTGGCAAGGCAGTGGCTATCGCATTGTCGAGAGGCTTATTGACATCAGTGGTTGTGAAATGTTTGGTAAGCAGGTAACCCAGCGGGTGATCTGTGACAGGGATTGCGTGAAGACTTATGACTTTTATAACCATTCCTGCTGACAGGCTCTACTGGTCACTTCTTGACAGGATGCACTGGTCAGTTCTTGTGCAACACGACAGAAATATAACGATAGGCCAGCTTCCTAAATCGATTCATGGAATTGAGAATGTGACGGTAGCAATATTGGTTCACCGGAAGTCTTTTTCTAGCATAATATGAAACATAAATATTTCAGTGGAAGTCGGCGCTGCCCTATATTACCTCTCTGCACCACGCCGAGGAGAGTGGTAGAGCGCCCACTACTTTGAGGTCGGCTGGCCGGCCTATAAGACCGCCAGTGCACACGTATGTTGTTCGATAGACCAAAATTTATTCGAAATGGCAGCCCTGAAATTCACTGATATTATGGTAACTGTCAGCTTCTCTCAGGCCGCACGTGTGTGCACTGTAATTCAAATTGCTCACACACATATACAGGGTGTTACAAAAAGGTACGGCCAAACGTTCAGGAAACATTCCTCACACACAAAGAAAGAAAATATGTTAGGTGGACATGTGTCCGGAAACGCTTACTTTCCATGTTAGAGCTCATTTTATTACTTCTCTTCAAATCACATTAATCATGGAATGGAAACACACAGCAACGGAACGTACCAGCGTGACTTCAAACACTTTGTTACAGGAAATGTTCAAAATGTCCTCCGTTAGCGAGGATACATGCATCCACCCTCCGTCGCATGGAATCCCTGATGCGCTGATGCAGCCCTGGAGAATGGCGTATTGTATCACAGCAGTCCACAATACGAGCACGAAGAGTCTCTATATTTGGTACCGGGGTTGCGTAGACAAGAGCTTTCAAATGCCCCCGTAAATGAAAGTCAAGAGGGTTGAGGTCAGGAGAGCGTGGAGGCCATGGAATTGGTCCGCCTCTACCAATCCATCGGTCACCGAGTCTGTTGTTGAGAAGCGTACGAACACTTCGAATGAAACGTGCAGGGGCTCCATCGTGCGTCAACCACATGTTGTGTCGTACTTGTAAAGGCACATGTTCTAGCAGCACAGGTAGAGTATCCCGTATGAAATCATGATAACGTGCTCCATTGGGCGTAAGTGGAAGAATATGGGCCCCGATCAAGAGATCACCAACAATGCCTGCTCAAACGTTCACAGAAAATCTGTGTTGATGACGTGATTGCACAATTGCGTGCGGATTCTCGTCAGCCCACACACGCTGATTGTGAAAATTTACAATTTGATCACGTTGGACTGAAGCGTCATCCGTAAAGAGAACAGCTGCACTGAAATGAGGATTGACACATTGTTGGATGAACCATTCGCAGAAGTGTATCCGTGGAGGCCAATCAGCTGCTGATAGTGCCTGCACGCTCTGTACATGGTACGGAAACAACTGGTTCTCCCATAGCACTCTCCATACAGTGACGTGGTCAACATTACCTTGTACAGCAGCAACTTCTCTTACGCTGACATTAGGGTTATCGTCAACTGTACGAAGAATTGCCTCGTCCATTGCAGGTGTCCTCGTCGTTCTAGGTCTTCCCCAGTCGCGAGTCATAGGCTGGAATGTTCCGTGCTCCCTAAGACGCCGATCAATTGCTTCGAACGTCTTCCTGTCGGGACACCTTCGTTCTGGAAATCTGTCTCGATACAAACGTACCGCGCCACGGCTATTGCCCCGTGCTAATCCATACATCAAATGGGCATCTGCCAACTCCACATTTGTAAACATTGCACTGACTGCAAAACCACGTTCGTGAAGAACACTAACCTGTTGATGCTACGTACTGATGTGCTTGATGGTAGTACTGTAGAGCAATGAGTCGCATGTCAACACAAGCACCGAAGTCAACATTACCTTCCTTCAATTGGGCCAACTGGCGATGAATCGAGGAAGTACAGTACATACTGACGAATCTAAAATGAGCTGTAACATGGAAAGTAAGCGTTTCCGGACACATGTCCACATAACATCTTTTCTTTATTTGTGTGTGACGAATGTTTCCTGAAAGTTTGGCCGTACCTTTTTGTTGCACCCTGTATTTTTTGTTTCTCAGGATGGAGTGTTGAGAAAGATGACTGAATTGGCGTATGAAAGCAACGAGATGCTACCCTTGAGTAAGTCTGAACTTGTCGAACTTGAATGTACCAATACTAGTATCCACAATTAAGTTTGGAGTTGCATTCGGCATACTGCGATATTTCTCTTGTAGAGTATTATTGACGTTTTCTCCTAGGATACAGTGGACTAAAGCGGGTTGTTGCACATGCACCAATTATCGGGTTGGTTTATGGATTTTTCCTGTACACCAGAGACCAGTTTAATAAGTTACTACTCACGCTGTGAACAATCGCTCTTTCCTATTGCGATATCCCTACTGTTTCCATTGATTTTATCTTCCACCTGATGAAGTGCGATTTTATTGTGCACGTGATCTTCATCGTGCTTACATTTTAATGCATTAACTTCCGAGTTGGGCTTGGCTTTTTCCATCATAACTTCGTTATGTAGTTAATCCAGTTTTTCCGTGAAGATGCCCATGAGTCCGTTTCGCGACTTTTCTAACGCTTCTCAAAATTTTTGTACGTTCTCTTTGAATTGAAACTGCATCTGCTTTAATTTACAATTAGGATCATCAATTTGCTTTTTAATATGCTGTTTAAGTTTATTAGTTTGCTGTTTAATATCGACAGTTTACTGTTAAATGTCATTATTTATTGCCTTGAAGTACTCAGACGATTGACTTGGTCTAAACTTTACTCCTTAATGGCTAACCATTGATGTGGTTGGTTGGTTGGGTGGTTGGGAAAGGAGACCAGACAGCGAGGTCATCGGTCTATTCGAATTAGGGAAGGACGGGGAAGGAAGTCGGCCGTGCCGTTTGAAAGGAACCATCCCGACATTTGCCTGGAGCGATTTAGGGAAATCACGGAAAACCTAAATCAGGATGGCCGGACGCGTAACCATTGATGTGGTAGCCTCCACTGTTGAGCTGTATACCAGTTTCCCAAGTTCTTTACTACCACAGTTTCAGCTACTGTTATTTTACTGTATTCCCGAACCTTTTTCGGAATCAACCTTTATGGTTAAATTGTCCTGCATGGTGATGTCTCCTGCATTTACAGTAGTATCTTCACTGTCAGCGTTAACTGTTACGGGTAGCACGAGAGCTATTGTTTCTAAAAGTCGCACTTACTCAGTTCGTAGTTCACAAATTATCACTAGTTCCCAACTTTATTTTTATGAAAATGAAGTGCCGCTATGCTGGAATGCTACCCAGTCACCATTTACGGTACTTCCGCTGCATCACTCATCTCCGAAGACTGTGATGACGTCACCATCTGACACGCATTGCCAGTCGTGAGTCACCCTACGCTTGCTCACTTTGTTCATAATCCCCCCCCCCCCCCTGTTAATTATGGAATGTTTCAGCATTAGTATTATTTGATAATCGGCTGAGTGGAGATCATTAAGCACAATGGATTTAGAAGTCGCTATTAGTTTATTATAACCTTTATTGAAACTCATAACTGAACTATAGTAACAAAATCATGCCGCGAGATTCGAATAGAACTTAACTTGCATAATTGCTTCAGTCTTGGACGGCATTCCCTGAGTGCAGATTACTCTTCAGTGCTCTTCCACCATGTAACTGTAAAATTCAGTAAACTGCTTTGCTGCTTTTCGAATACTTCCTTCGACCGATTGTTCATGACCGACCGTATCTGCTATGATGACTTCCACCCAAAAGGAAGCTTCGTTGAGCCCACAGGGGCTCAACCACGCATTGTTGCACCTCACAGAAGTTGTATTGCTACTCGTATCGATCGAGAAGCAACAACGGTCATCACTGTTACATTTGCAAATTAAAGATTATTAATGCATAATAGAAACAAGGGTATGAGATATAGCATAAGGCATACAATAGTTGATACACGTGTAACCGATCGATGCTTCACTGAAAATATTTCATGTTATCTATAGGGCCCAATGATGCAAATAATGAAGGAAACATTTCCCAAGAAACTAATATCAGAATCAGCTCTTACGCAAATAACAAAATAAAGGACAAAGTCGCCTACGGTATCAAAAATAACAGCAAGTCATACAATCAACGAAAAATATACAAACTTAACTGCATTTCATGTTGGAACATATACATTAGCCAAAGAGAAAGAAATTTCAGTATGCAATTCCGTGGACACCAGGATGCTCTTGATTTACCAAAACATAAGCAAATCGACATTTGCCTTACATATAGCTGAAGATGAACATCAAGTAATAGACATAGCACACAATCTAGAAATACGTGACATGGCCAACAAAAGTAAAAGAATCAACTTACTCAGAGAAATTGAAATTTGTTTCACAAATGCACATCCCCAAATGTTTTACTACAGCTCGAAAGCGTGGACTAAATGCGAGATACTTTTACTAGTTTCCATAACAAAATCTGGCAGAAAGTCCAAAGAGATTCTACTTGTATGTAGAGTACACTAGCGGCAAGACACAGCACTATCTTCACAGCACGGTCTCAATGTCAATGTCACCGCTGACAGTGCCACTAAAGCAGACTTACTGTACACGGTTTTCCGTAATTCCTTCTCCAAAGAAGACGAAGTAAGTATTTCAGAATTACAATCAAGAACAGCTGCAAACATTATAAATTTACAAGTAGATATATTTGGTGTAACGAAGAAACTTAAATTACTTAACAAAGCCAAGTCTTCTGGTCCAGATTGTACAACAGTTGGGTTCCTTTCACAGTGTAATGGCATGATAGTTTCATACTTACGAGGAACCCTTTGAGCGCGGGGTCAGAAAAGGCAATGATCTTTACGGCATTCGACGCCCCACTTATTGTCTACCTTGCAACCACAGTATTGGCTGCTAATGGCAACAGGGGCCGGGACTGGAGGTGTCTTATGTCAGCAAAGCTTGAGGCTATAGATTGTAGCTGTACTGCTTATAGTTGAGAACAGAGTTCGAAAAGTCCACAGGAATACGACAGTGTAGTGTTTAAGAAAAACTACGGATACTGCAGGGAGGGCAAGGCGCACTTGTTACAAAAACAGGAGTTAGCACATTTCAAGGATGCTCGATAAAGTTTACACGATGATAGTGGCCTACTACGTTATGCACATCAAATTGCGTGGGGCATAGATTACCGTGATTTCAAGGGAAGCAATGGATGGTTGCGCAGCTTCAAACAGTGCTACAGAATTGGAAGACGCAGGATAGCGAAATTTCAAACAAAGCTTCAACTTGACAAGGCACAACCAACTGTGGAATCTGTCCGAAAATTTGTAGATGAAACAAAAAACAACTTATCAAATCGTTCAATAAGAAATCTGTTTTCAGCTCCGACGAATCGGGGACTGAAGAGGAAATATACATGAAAGGAACCTTGGAAGTTAGAGGTACTGAGAGAGTTGTGTCAAAATCAACTAACATCAGTGCCTTAACCATTCCTATAGAATTATGCCGACTTTTAATCTGGAGGGTAAATTAGCTGGAAAGTTACTTTCTTTGCTGTGAGAAGCTGGAGGTGCTCTTCCCCCTACGATTCTTCCTTATGTGCATCATCTTGGATGGGCAGCAGGGAATATTAACATCACAGCAAGCAAGAGAGGGAAAATGGGCGTAAGAGAACTACGACTTTGGTGTTAGCACTGCTTTTGGCCAATAGCTGGTCAAAACAACTTGCTATTGCCTGATTCCTGGTCGGCCTATAAGATTCACGCGCCTTTACAGCAAACTACCCCTCCTGAAAAGTGCGTGTATTGTTATTCATAGGCGCGCGGGATTAGCCGAGCGGTCTTAGGCGCTGCAGTCACGGACTGTGCGGTTGGTCCCGGCGGAGGTTCGAGTCCTCCCTCGGGCATGGGTGTGTGTGCGTTTGTTCTTAGGATAATTTAAGTTAAGTAGTGTGTAAGCTTAGGGACTGATGACCTTAGCAGTTAAGTCCCATAAGATTTCACACACATTTTTTTGTTATTCATACCACCTGAAACCACTGGACAAATTTAGCCTCTGGATGCTCTTTTTTTCCGTGCCCATAAAACATACTATGGCACTATACGCAGCTACGCTTTGTAGGCCAGCCTGTTTCACGATAAGCTCCACGACAGATTGTTTCGCATTGGGTTGCATGCCATCACATGCCATCAGTTCTCATTACCCCGTCACGTCAATGAGATTTTATATACATTGTTTAAAAGTGGATACCTAGGTGAACGTCCTGCACGGTTTGAAACTGCCAAGGAGCTCGTCTTCAATCTTGGTGGAGCCAACCTTTGTGATACTGTGACGCGTTACTTTTCATTTGGTGTTCATGGTGCAAGTTAATGGTTTGTTTCGAACATTTCTTAAAATCCGACGATGTCCATTTTATGAATTGTAATACATACATCCTATAGAAGGTTGACCTCTGCACCCCCCGCACAATCATTTCCTGTCACCTACCTGATGCGGATGGTGAGTCATTAGCAGCTAATATTTCCTGTCATAATTGTTAACACAGTTCTTTCAAATGAGCCTTCCTAAAGATTGAACTTGCAACGTCGCACTCTGGGGGTTCCTTGTTAGAGATCCGGCAGTAAAAACACGCATCTGTGCACAAGAATTTTCACCTAACTGTCTACAATTTATGAAAATGTTCTGTACAGCGAGTAGTAATAGATGTAAAGCAGACTGTATGTATGTATTTACAGACGGGCAAACTTATCACCTAAATATTTACGGAGATGCACGAACGTGTTGGATCTTCCAAACCTCTGGACCGATGTCAACCATATTTCGCACACAAACAGTAAAATTCACAAGTAACAGTACTGAAAGTTTTATAATCTACTAACCCCAATAGGAACATCGTGTTTCTCTAGCCTTTGCCGTATGGGCTGGCCTGCATGACAGGTGTGTTGTGCGGGAATAGTATAGGCCTGCCTCGTCTCTGGTAGACAAGGCAACACACATGTTAGGGTCACATAATAATTTACAAGTACCTGTTATGTGGGCTGTTATCCATGAAAGCCATGTCGACCTGCTTTATCGACTTTATTTGCAGAGCAGCCTATACATCAGGTGCAATAAATAAATAAAATTAAATAAAAACAAAAATAAAAAGCCTGATTCCAAACCTCTGATGTGTAAGCTGGCCTGCACGCCAGTTGTGTTCAGAGAGTAGTATCAGCCAACTTAATAGATCTGTTGTGAAACGGCTTCATGTGCACATGGTCACAGCTGGTGGAAGATTGAGATGGATAGAGTAGGGGATGAGCAGAGAAGGAGGAGGAGCAGAATGAGATGGATAGGGAGAGAGGGAAGCAGGAGGGAATGGGCAGAGAGACGTTTAATGTGCTGTAATTCTGTGGTAGAGTTTAAGGGAAAATTTCTCATGCAAAGTCATTATGGAAATAATTTACAAGCTGCTGTAGGAATAAAGAAGTGTTGTCATTTTAAAATGGTTTGTTATGTTTATAAGTTGTTGTGTGTATATGTTGTAGAAAAGTGCAAGGGGTGAAAAGGACGCGGCTAATTTGGTGGTGGCGAATCTTCTAGCCAAGCAGCATCCTGAGCAGCAATTATTGTATTGAAAGTTGTCACAATGGCACACCACGACAATCTGAAACTGTTAAAAGTGCTACTAATGAGGAATGGCTTGGAATATGTGAGAGATAGATTATCTGACCGTGCTTGAGCTCGAAGTTTCTGGGGTAAGTCAGCGAGAGTGCTGAATGTTCTTCGAAAGTCATGGCGGTAGAGATATTATGTGCTAATTTTTCAAAGATCAGCATAGGTTCCGGATGTAAAGCTGTGTTCAATAGTTTTGATTTTAAGTCGGTATTAAACCACAGGAGATATCTTACACAACTCATTGGTGATCAAAAGGGCGCAGATGAATAACGGAATCCTTAAGGATTTCGTCGTGAATTGGCTGTATGCTAACGAATTAGTTATCGTTTTGTGGAATTATTTAATCGACATGGAGTCTAATTGATGTTCCAATAGTGGTTCTGGCGCAGGACCCTCTCATGGTGAAGAGTCGTGTCAGATTGTATTGTGCGGAATGCGTTTGCAGTAAGTGTGTAATGATGACTCATTCGCTTATTACAGCAAAGGCTTGCACTATTCTTAATGATTGTGGAACTATCATTTTGTAGCACAGCATAACTAGTCCAGAATTGTGTAAAAAATCTCGCCTGATTTCATTCTTAGTCAGAAGCGTTAGTCAGAAACCAACACCTGGAGAGTCTGAGTTTTTTTCTACTTAATGCTAAATATAATGTCAAAGTGGCGATGTACATTTTTTTGTGATTACTGAGAGTTTGGGTAACAGTGGTGCCTTGTGCAGAGGTTTACAAATGTGCTACAATGTGGTGGCCTATAGCCTTTCCATTAATTTTATGCATATACAGGGTGACAATTATTGAACTATATGAAATAAATCGTCATAACTTCTGAACGATTTGCGTTAGAACGTTCAAACTGCACGGTTGGCATCGGGACATGATGGGAATTAGTATGCGCATGCGTATGTCCTGGAGGAGCACTTTGAGGACCGCATTCTGGCTCTGGGGTACCCGGAGGCGACTGGCATAGGCCTCTGTTGGCCATCATATTCTCCGGATCTGAACACAGGCGACTCCTTTTTGTGGGGCTATATTAAAGACAAAGTGTACAGCAATAACCCCAAAACCATTGCTGAGCTGGAAACAGGCATTCAGGAGGTCATAGACAGCATCGATGTTCCGACACTTCAGCGGGTCACACAGAATTTCGCTATTCGTCTGTACCATATCATCGTCAGTAATGGCAGGCATATCGAACATGTCTTAACCTAAACCCGAATATCTGTAATGACATTTACATGTTGAATACAGTGCGTGCACGCCGTAGTTTGTAACTAATTTACGTTTTTTCCTATAGTTCACAAATTGTCAAGCTGTAAGTTGAAATGTTCAAATATATTTAAATTTTCTAATTAACCGTTTAACACTCCAAGGTATAAAAGAAAATGAAAAATTATGGTAGCAGTTATTCTGAATTCCTTATAGTATATGTATAAATCCTGAGAGAACGTTTTACATTTTTCTATGGCCCACTCAGGCGAAATATTGTAGGAACTTGGAAGAAGCATCTGCCTGCATCTACTCACATAGTTCGAGCCAAATCGGTGAGCCTCGTCCCATGCCCTCCTGTTGTTAGAATTCTTTAAGTCTCACTTTCTCCTGGGTAAGAACCTGTTTAGCAAATCATCTACTGAGACACTTTTATACTAAGTTTACATTTATACTCGCTTTGATTACCACATCAATAGGCTTTTGGCTCACGAGGGCAGTAATCGTGACTAAATCGCTAAATTGACTATATTAATTTTAAGTATACGAATTCAACGGTTTAAATATATTTAAATTTTATAATTAATCGTTTAATATTGTGAGGAATAAAATAAAGTGAAAAAAAGAATTATGGCAGCAGATAGAATCTAACCCGAGCTGAGGAACTGCCTATTAGTGCGCATAGCACCATTATGTCAAGTGTTCCCGAAGAATCTCTTATGCTCTAGACTTGCACAATACTTTACACGCATTTTCGAAGGAAAATACTGACCTGGTGCTGTGAGCAATATAGCCCTCATAGTACCAGGAGGGATGTCATGACATCAGAGCACACGCAGTCGAAAACAGACAGCTGCGGTCCTTCTCAGCTGATCATAGCGTGGCTGGCCGTCGCTGCAGCACTCGACACTTCGACACTTGTTTCCATGTATCGTGCAGCGAACACTAAAAAAACATGTTCTCGTCCATTTCATTTGCATACCAGTTCGTTTTCGAAGAGAGATGGCATAATTTTAACGTGATACTTAAAGTGTGCTGTAGCACATTAGCACATGATAATTGGCCGCCAGTGTTGGCTAATTCTTTTGGGGCACACGGACGTTTATGAATGGCATTGATCGATTACTCTGGCACTTTAAGAAATAAATAACGTGTTATTTACAAAAAATAAACTCCAAGGTTTCCGACTTCGTCATTTTCCCCTGTACAATGGTTCAAATGGCTCTAAGCACTATGGGACCTAACATCTGAGGTCATCAGTCACCTAGACTTGCGTAAACCTAACTAACCTAAGGACATCACACACACCCATGCCCGAGGCAGGATTCGAACCTACGACCATACAGCAGCGCGGTTCCAGACTGCAGCGCCTAGAACCGCTCTACCACAGCGGCCGGCCCCTGTACAATACTGACAAAATAATTTCATAATCTATTTTGAATATCAGTGCAAGTAGTGAATGGAGATCATAAAAGGGGAAGATAACAAAAAGTGAATGAGAAATAGTCCCAACTGCACTTATCAAGAAAGAAATATTAGAAATATTTATAGTGAGAATAATTTCAAAGCAATAGGAAAGATATAATTGCATAGAATGTTTGAACTCTGCTGCTGAGTAGTTGGTTTTGCGTAAGGACAGTTCTAATTTACATCAACGAGGAGAGACGTTAGGATTGTGCAAAATAATTATAATTGTGATAAATAAGTATACACGAGATACTAAATATTCATTCTTTAGTATAGTTGTTTATGCTCTCACTATAATGACTGATGAGTATTAGTAAATGGCAAAGAGTATAATTTTTTAGGAGAGAGTATTTGGGTTGACAAGTATTCTGAAAGAAAATATAACCATATATATTCCGTGACCTATAGAGTCACGTAGTCGAAGTTAAGTAGATGCATAGTTTAACAGAAAACATTACAATGTGACTAGATATTTACTAAGTGAATTCATTCACAAACAGTAATTTTCTTTCTTCTTAGATTGAATATTATGTAGTAACGATAAATATATACGTCACACAACTCTGTAGGATATGCTGGCTTTGTAAGATCTTACAAAAATAAATAATAGTGCAGCACTGTTCGCCGGGAGGCCCCGTCCGGGGAAGTTGGGCCGCCGAGTGCAAGTCTTACTTCAGTCGACGCTACATCGGGTGACTTGCGTGGCGGTGATGAGTATGAAATGATGATGAGGACGACACAACACTCAGACCACGACCGGAGAAAATATCCAACAAGGCCGGGAATCGAACCCTGGCCCACCGCATGGGACGCAAGCACTTGACCACGGAGCTAAGCAGGCGGACATTTTGTAAGACGATTTCGGCTATCATTACATCAAGGGTTGTTCTGACTGTCGGTATTTTGTTGAAATATAAGGCTCAAATGGCTCTGAGCACAATGGGACTTAACTTCTGAGCTCCTGAGCCCCATAGAACTTAGAATTACTTAAATCTAACTAACCTAAGGACATCACACACATCCGTGCCCGAGGCAGGATTCGAACCTGCGACGTAGCGGTCGCGCGGTTCCAGACTGTAGCGCCTAGAACCGCTCCAGATATAAGGGAAAGACCATGTTTTATTTATTACCGGTATTTAATAACAATCTTACAAGCCTTAGAACTGAAAACACTGAATAGAATACCGCTTCAGATGCATTGTTAGGCCTGTTTCACACGTACGCGGTCCTACCCCGTTCGGTTCGTTTGCGGTTCCTTTTCGGTCGCTAGCGACAAGTGTGACACGCTGCTTCGGTTTCTATTTGGTACCTAAAAGAAACAGTACAGCGCCATATACTCCCTGGACCCGAATAGATTTCATCAGATTTCTGTAATGTTAGAACTCATGTCCAAGGAACAGGAAGCAATCATACAGTATTGATTTTCGTGTGGGGACAGAAGGGGATAGACAGAGAGAGGGTGTAGGAGGGGGGCGAAGGGAGAGGGGAGGTGGATATCGGTAGGGAGAGGAGGCGTAAGAGATCGATAGACAGAGGGCGGAATGAGGGAGGAACAGCCGCGTGGAGTGGCCGCGCGGTTAGAGGCGCCATGTCTTTCATTCAACTCAAACTATTCACTTTATAAATATGGTAATTGCATCAATGTGTTCTGGAGGAGTTACAAAACGTTTTGATTTTAGTTTTACCTGCGGCAACAAATTATTAAGACGATATACGGGCAGCTTACGAAAATGCATTTCCTCACGACGTTGCCTAATTTTCGACATTTGGGAAACTTTTTTGTTATTGAAGTTAGGTGAACACATTATGCAAATGAAATCTAGAGAATACATCATATTTTCACATGCTCGAAACCAGAACTCTGTCGGAGATCTCTAATACGAGATAATTTTTCTGTTCCACCTATTTAATTCTAACATGACAAAAATAAGATTAAGCATATTTATCAAGGTGGGAACTGTGTCTTAAATAGGCCATAAATTGTTTAGAAGGAACAAAAGTGACACAAATAACAGGACCTGTCTGTTACAGCAGTTATACTATAAACAGTAATATTTATTTTGTGTGATTATATACTTAATACCTGAGGTGAACTTCCACTGGAATTAGTTATGAACGAAAAATGGTTCAAATGGCTCTACGCACTATGAGACTTAACATCTGAGGTCATCAGTTCCCTAGACTTAGAACTACTTAAACCTAACTAACGTAAGTTCTGCCCGAGGCAGAATTCGAACCTGCGACCGTAGCAGCAGCATGGTTCCCGACTGAAGCGCCTAGAACCGCTCGGCCACAGCGGCCGGCAGTTGCGAACGAAAGTGACACAAATAACAGGACCTCTCTGTTACAGCTGTTATAGTATAAACAGTAATATTTATTTTGTGTGATTATAGACTGAATTCCTGAGATGAACTTCCACTGGAATTATTTGTATTAAGGCCTTCTTATTACAATTTCAAATCGCACGACGATATAATTTTGTTATGTCGGTACTTACAGATGTAAACTGCGCACGCCAACCGTGTAGCTATCCCGCCTGTGCTCCATTTCTACAGGGATAACTGAAAGACTCCACTGATACCAGTCTCGTCGCTATGATTGATTCTTGAAGTGTTACTATCACTGTCACTGTTGACATTTAATGAAATTATCGTCTCCGCCACTGAATGTTACAGGTTCTTTCATGCCCTTTCCATGATGCTCTGAGTATGTTTGACGGCTTTATCCAAACTTCAGAGGTGACGTTCCTGTCAGTTTCTCTTGTCAGTGCTTCGTCTGTAGAGTGAGTAAATTTATTATTGTTCCTGGCAACATAACCCTTAATTTGGGCTCCTATTAACTCTGTTGGACTGAAATTACAGCGATAAGGTGGTAGCCTAAAGACTGTATGCCCATGTTTTATGGCCAGTTCGTCGATTTCGTATAGGGGGAACTGTGGGTTATGGAGAGATATTGCTTACATCGACGTTATGATGCTGAAGCCAATCAGTCATTTCCACCTTTCGGTTCAAATGGTTCTGAGCACTATGGGACTTAATATCGGAGGTCATCAGTCCCCTAGAACTTAGAACTATTTAAGCCTATTAGTGAATCTTCGAACCACTATGTAAAAGTAACGTGCTTCGCTTATTCGTGATAATCTCTTGTTTTCTTCGCTTTTAAAAGCAGGAGGCTGTTGGTGAGAAAACCTGAGGCGCCTGCATGAAGAAGAATAAAACTGCCCCCCTCGCCAGAAAGCATAGCCATTGCTCCTTTAGCTGTGTCGTCTGTCCAGCCCTGCTTGTCAGTGGGACCAGAACTGACCCACATTTCGTCAAGCCACACCACTTCGTCGATATTTATGTTACGGATGTCCCTTAAAAATCGGCATCAGCATGCAGCTGTGTCACACATCTCCATCAACAGCTTACGACCACAGAAATGTCCATAGAAAAAGCCTAGATTGTGTAAAGCCGTGCACAACGATGTGCGACTGCCTTGAAAAAGTCTCGATTCCTTAAGTGGGACCAGTAACTTCTTGAGTGTTGGTTGTTCCTTTCTGCCATGATAATCATAAACTTGAGGACGAATCGCATCCTTTGGATGGGAATCGTATTAGTAATCCGCTTATCCATACGAGGTTTTTTCCCAGTGGTTTTAAGTTTCCATGGTTCTTCAGCTTCTTTTTTTTTTTTTTTTTGTCGAACATTTCCTTCCCAATCTTCACAACAGTGTTATTTTTTTTATACACTCCTGGAAATTGAAATAAGAACACCGTGAATTCATTGTCCCAGGAAGGGGAAACTTTATTGACACATTCCTGGGGTCAGATACATCACATGATCATACTGACAGAACCACAGGCACATAGACACAGGCAACAGAGCATGCACAATGTCGGCACTAGTACAGTGTATATCCACCTTTCACAGCAATGCAGGCTGCTATTCTCCCATGGACACGATCGTAGAGATGCTGGATGTAGTCCTGTGGAACGGCTTGCCATGCCATTTCCACCTGGCGCCTCAGTTGGACCAGCGTTCGTGCTGGACGTGCAGACCGCGTGAGACGACGCTTCATCCAGTCCCAAACATGCTCAATGGGGGACAGATCCGGAGATCTTGCTGGCCAGGGTAGTTGACTTACACCTTCTAGAGCACGTTGGGTGGCACGGGATACGTGCGGACGTGCATTGTCCTGTTGGAACAGCAAGTTCCCTTGCCGGTCTAGGAATGGTAGAACGATGGGTTCGATGACGGTTTGGATGTACCGTGCACTATTCAGTGTCCCCTCGACGATCACCAGTGGTGTACGGCCAGTGTAGGTGATCGCTCCCCACACCATGATGCCGGGTGTTGGCCCTGTGTGCCTCGGTCGTATGCAGTCCTGATTGTGGCGCTCACCTGCACGGCGCCAAACACGCATACGACCATCATTGGCACCAAGGCAGAAGCGACTCTCATCGCTGAAGACGACACGTCTCCATTCGTCCCTCCATTCACGCCTGTCGCGACACCACTGGAGGCGGGCTGCACGATGTTGGGGTGTGAGCGGAAGACGGCCTAACGGTGTGCGGGACCGTAGCCCAGCTTCATGGAGACGGTTGCGAATGGTCCTCGCCGATACCCCAGGAGCAACAGTGTCCCTAATTTGCTGGGAAGTGGCGGTGAGGTCCCCTACGGCACTGCGTAGGATCCTACGGTCTTGGCGTGCATCCGTGCGTCGCTGCGGTCCGGTCCCAGGTCGACGGGCATGTGCACCTTCCGCCGACCACTGGCGACAACATCGATGTACTGTGGAGACCTCACGCCCCACGTGTTGAGCAATTCGGCGGTACGTCCACCCGGCCTCCCGCATGCCCACTATACGCCCTCGCTCAAAGTCCGTCAACTGCACATACGGTTCACGTCCACGCTGTCGCGGCATGCTACCAGTGTTAAAGACTGCGATGGAGCTCCGTATGCCACGGCAAACTGGCTGACACTGACGGCGGCTGTGCACAAATGCTGCGCAGCTAGCGCCATTCGACGGCCAACACCGCGGTTCCTGGTGTGTCCGCTGTGCTGTGCGTGTGATCATTGCTTGTACAGCCCTCTCGCAGTGTCCGGAGCAAGTATGGTGGGTCTGACACACCGGTGTCAATGTGTTCTTTTTTCCATTTCCAGGAGTGTATTTTCAAAGCTGCAGTAGTTCTGTCGATTACCTTGTTGATGGAAAGCAGAGGCATACCATATGGTTTTTCATTCTCAAAGTATGCACGTAACAAGCAAACCAGTTCTCTCGACTGCCCTCGTTCGGCAATCCCGTGGACAAGAGGACGAGGTCGAACTTTTCCACTTACAGATGTTGACGAACTTCCCAATGACATCGTTGAGTACCTTACAGCGAATAACAGTAACAACGTATAACAGTAACAATGGATGATAACAAATAACAGAAACAGCAAATAAAATACTAACTCCTACAACCGTAAAAACGAACACACAGTAAGTCACAGGGCGCAACGCTCAAACAGGACAGCAAACTGACTGCAACTGGAGCTCATTGCAAGCAGGAAGTGTTGTGGTGTGGAAGCTATATTCCGTGATGTCTTAACAAATGTTTTGCCCTCCTGTCTCTTACTGTGCAAATTGAAGTAAAGCCGTGAGCACATACGCCAGTGTTAAGTCTAAGTGAGTGTTGATGGTTCTAAGGTTGAGTAATGAGACGTGATTAAAGAAATATTGTCATAGCATGATGATGTGGGTGATACCAATGATTGCAAAGATGAAGCCACTAACACTTTTTAATTCCTCTGCCACTAACACTTCTTAATTTCTCTCTATTTCTGTAATTGCTTACATGTCGCATATTTCTTGCGATTTACGAATCTGATGGAGTCTTGGATAGCCCCATGGTAGGAGGGGGTGGGAGGCTACTGGCGACCAACCCCCTGGAATAGCCGAGTTCGACAGGTGGGAAGGTAGCTCATTGGGTGATCTAAAAAGATCTGAGACTTTAATGTCCATGTTTCAGCGCCGGATGTTAGCACTGATCTTGCTAAAACTTTATACATCATAACTTTAGTGTTGCTAACAGTAACTTAGATTTCAGATATTTTCTGAGGCCATTGCAGCACTTTTTGGCGGACAATATTCGTTTTTGGATTTCAGAGCTGATACTCTTACAATTTACTTCTGACCCAAGGTAAGTGAAACTACACGCAACATGAAACTTATATGAACTAATTTCCATGGATGGGGGGCTCATTTGGATAATCTTTCTTAGTAACAGACATACACTTAGTTTTTGCTTCATTTATATGTAGTTTCATCTTTATAGCAGATCTTCCAGGACCTGTAAAGGCTTCTTTTACTGCTCTTGGCGTTCTTGCAACTATATCAATATCTTCTGCATATACGCTACGGTCGCAGGTTCGAGTCCTGCTTCGGGCATGGATGTGTGTGGTGTCCTTAGGTTAGTTAGGTTTAATTAGTTCTAAGTTCTAGGCGACTGATTACCTCAGGAGTTAAGTCGCATAGTGCTCAGACCCATTTGAACCATTTTTCTGCATATACCAGCAGCTGAACTTATTTACGCAGGGTACTCTCTCTTCTTTGATGGCCTCATCTCTTATAACCTTTTCCAAGGATATATTAAATAGAATAGCTAATTCACAGGATAAAATTAAAACCATATGCTTAGTTGTGAAGGAAGTGTGAAACTAAACGCAACATCAAACTTATATGAACTAATTTCCACGGTCAGCAGCACAAGTTCGGCGATATACGGCGATATAAAGTCAGTTCGCAGTAAAAATATTTCTGTTACTGATAAATCGGATATACACTCCTGGAAATTGAAATAAGAACACCGTGATTTCATTGTCCCAGGAAGGGGAAACTTTATTCACACATTCCTGGGGTCAGATACATCACATGATCACACTGACAGAACCACAGGCACATAGACACAGGCAACAGAGCATGCACAATGTCGGCACTAGTACAGTGTATATCCACCTTTCACAGCAATGCAGGCTGCTATTCTCCCATGGACACGATCGTAGAGATGCTGGATGTAGTCCTGTGGAACGGCTTGCCATGACATTTCCACCTGGCGCCTCAGTTGGACCAGCGTTCGTGCTGGACGTGCAGATCGCGTGAGACGACGCTTCATCCAGTCCCAAACATGCTCAATGGGGGACAGATCCGGAGATCTTGCTGGCCAGGGTAGTTGACTTACACCTTCTAGAGCACGTTGGGTGGCACGGGATACATGCGGACGTGCATTGTCCTGTTGGAACAGCAAGTTCCCTTGCCGGTCTAGGAATGGTAGAACGATGGGTTCGATGACGGTTTGGATGTACCGTGCACTATTCAGTGTCCCCTCGACGATCACCAGTGGTGTACGGCCAGTGTAGGAGATCGCTCCCCACACCATGATGCCGGGTGTTGGCCCTGTGTGCCTCGGTCGTATGCAGTCCTGATTGTGGCGCTCACCTGCACGGCGCCAAACACGCGTACGACCATCATTGGCACCAAGGCAGAAGCGACTCTCATCGCTGAAGACGACACGTCTCCATTCGTCCCTCCATTCACGCCTGTCACGACACCACTGGAGGCGGGCTGCACGATGTTGGGGCGTGAGCGGAAGACGGCCTAACGGTGTGCGGGACCGTAGCCCAGCTTCATGGAGACGGTTGCGAATGGTCCTCGCCGATACCCCAGGAGCAACAGTGTCCCTAATTTGCTGGGAAGTGGCGGTGCGGTCCCCTACGGCACTGCGTCGGATCCTACGGTCTTGGCGTGCATCCGTGCGTCGCTGCGGTCCGGTCGCAGGTCGACGGGCACGTGCACCTTCTGCCAACCACTGGCGACAACATTGATGTACTGTGGAGACCTCACGCCCCACGTGTTGAGCAATTCGGCGGTAGGTCCACCCGGCCTCCCGCATGCCCACTATACGCCCTCGCTCAAAGTCCGTCAACTGCACATACGGTTCACGTCCACGCTGTCGCGGCATGCTACCAGTGTTAAAGACTGCGATGGAGCTCCGTATGCCACGGCAAACTGGCTGACACTGACGGCGGCGGTGCACAAATGCTGCGCAGCTAGCGCCATTCGACGGCCAACACCGCGGTTCCTGGTGTGTCCACTGTGCCGTGCGTGTGATCATTGCTTGTACAGCCCTCTCGCAGTGTCCGGAGCAAGTATGGTGGGTCTGACACACCGGTGTCAATGTGTTCTTTTTTCCATTTCCAGGAGTGTATGTACAGTATTTAACAATCATTTTCTGAACATTGCTGGCGAATCAAATAAAAATTTAGTTTCTACAGGAAATCATATAACTTTTTTGGCAAATGCCTTTCCGAGACTGATGTCTGAAATACTCCTCTGTGATGCATACAAAGGGGAGATGGGGGCAATAATTAAATCACTGAAGACTAAGGACTCTCGTGGTTATATGGAGTGCCTAGTAGAACATTAAAGTACAGTGCTGCACATGTTAGCTCTGTATTTAGCCATATTTGTAATTTTTCCTTTAGGAATGGTCAGTTTCCTGAGCGATTAGAGTACTCAGTAGTAAAGCCGCTTTATAAAAAGGGAGACAGGGATAATGTAGATAATTTTAGACCTATTTCTATGCCATCAGTGTTTGCTAAAGTTATTGAAAAGGCTGTGTATATAAGGATAACTGATCATTTTATATCATACGATATGCTATCATATATACAGTTCGGCTTTAGAAATCGTTTAACAACTGAAAATGCTATATTCTCTTTTCTCTGTGAGGTACTGGATGGGCTAAACAAAAAGTTTCGAACGCTTGGCGTATTTTTTTTTACACTCCTGGAAATGGAAAAAAGAACACATTGACACCGGTGTGTCAGACCCACCATACTTGCTCCGGACACTGCGAGAGGGCTGTGCAAGCAATGATCACACGCACGGCACAGTGGACACACCAGGAACCGCGGTGTTGGCCGTCGAATGGCGCTAGCTGCGCAGCATTTGTGCACCGCCGCCGTCAGTGTCAGCCAGTTTGCCGTGGCATACGGAGCTCCATCGCAGTCTTTAACACTGGTAGCATGCTGCGACAGCGTGGACGTGAACCGTATGTGCAGTTGACGGACTTTGAGCGAGGGCATATAGTGGGCATGTGGGAGGCCGGGTGGAAGTACCGCCGAATTGCTCAACACGTGGGGCGTGAGGTCTCCACAGTACATCGATGTTGTCGCCAGTGGTCGGCGGAAGGTGCACGTGCCCGTCGACCTGGGACCGGACCGCAGCGACGCACGGATGCACGCCAAGACTGTAGGATCCTACGCAGTGCCGTAGGGGACCGCACCGCCACTTCCGAGCAAATTAGGGACACTGTTGCTCCTGGGGTATCGGCGAGGACCATTCGCAACCGTCTCCATGAAGCTGGGCTACGGTCCCTCACACTGTTAGGCCGTCTTCCGCTCACGCCCCAACATCATGCAGCCCGCCTCCAGTGGTGTCGCGACAGGCGTGAATGGAGGGACGAATGGAGACGTGTCGTCTTCAGCGATGAGAGTCGCTTCTGCCTTGGTGCCAATGATGGTCGTATGCGTGTTTGGCGCCGTGCAGGTGAGCGCCACAATCAGGACTGCATACGACCGAGGCACACAGGGCCAACACCCGGCATCATGGTGTGGGGAGCGATCTCCTACACTGGCCGTACACCACTGGTGATCGTCGAGGGGACACTGAATAGTGCACGGTACATCCAAACCGTCATCGAACCCATCGTTCTACCATTCCTAGACCGGCAAGGGAACTTGCTGTTCCAACAGGACAATGCACGTCCGCACGTATCCCGTGCCACCCAACGTGCTCTAGAAGGTGTAAGTCAACTACCCTGGCCAGCAAGATCTCCGGATCTGTCCCCCATTGAGCATGTTTGGGACTGGATGAAGCGTCGTCTCACGCGGTCTGCACGTCCAGCACGAACGCTGGTCCAACTGAGGCGCCAGGTGGAAATGGCATGGCAAGCCGTTCCACAGGACTACATCCAGCATCTCTACGATCGTCTCCATGGGAGAATAGCAGCCTGCATTGCTGCGAAAGGTGGATATACACTGTACTAGTGCCGACATTGTGCATGCTCTGTTGCCTGTGTCTATGTGCCTGTGGTTCTGTCAGTGTGATCATGTGATGTATCTGACCCCAGGACTGTGTCAATAAAGTTTCCCCTTCCTGGGACAATGAATTCACGGTGTTCTTATTTCAATTTCCAGGAGTGTATTTAACTAAGGCATTTGATTATGTCGATCACAAAATATTGCTCCAGTAGTTGGACCATTACGGAATACGGGGAGTAGCTCACAATTGGTTCACCTCTTACTTTAGCAACAGGCAGCAAAAGGTCATTATTCACAATGTTGATAAGGACTGTGGTGTGGGATCTGAGTGAGGTACTGTCAAGTGGGGGGTGCCCCAGGGATCAGTGTTGGGGCCTTATTTATATAAATGATATGCCCTCTAGTATTACGGGTAACTCTAAAATATTTCTGTTTGCTGATGACACTAGCTTGGTAGTAAAGGATGTTGTGTGCAACATTGGCTTGGTTTCAAATAGTGCAGTACATGACCTCAGTTCATGGCTTGTAGAAAATAAACAAACATTAAATCACAGTAAGACTCAGTTTTACAGTTTCTAACACACAATTCAACAAAACCTGACGTTTTAATTTCACAGAACGGGCATATGATTAGTGAAACTAAACAGTTCAAATTTCTAGGTGTTCAGACAGATAGTAAGCTGTCGTGGAAAGCCCACGTTCAGGATCTTGTTCAAAGACTTAATACTGCTATTTTTATTATTCGAGCGGTATCAGTAGTTAGTGATACTTCGACACGAAAATTAGTCTACTTTGCTTATTTTCATTCGCTTATGTCGTATGGTATTATATTCTGGGATAACTCTTCCCATTCTACAAGGATATTTTTGGCTCAGAAATGGGCCGTTCGGGCAATAAGTGATGTGAGGTCACGAACCTCTTGTCGACCTCTGTTCACGAGTCTGGATATTTTGACATTGGCCTCTCAAGATGTATATTCCTTATTGTCGTTTCCTGTTACCAATATTAGTTTATTCCCAAGAATAAGCAGCTTTCACTCGATTAATACTCGGCAGAAATCAAACTTGTATTTGGATCGGACTTCATTAACTCTTGTGCAAAAAGGTGTGCAGTATACAGCTGCATCCATTTTCAATAAGCTGACACTTGAATTTAAAAATCTTAGCAGTAATCCACGCACTTTCAAATCGAAACTGAAGAGTTTCCTCATGGGTCACTCCTTCTATTCTGTCGAGGAGTTCCTTGAAAAATTAAGCTGATTTTTATTGTATTGCTGATAGCGTTTACTTAAACTTATGGACTGGCTTTTTTCAGGTTCATGAACATTTATTTTTATCTGTTATTACTTTTATGTTGTAATTTCATGTACTGACACGTTCCATGACCTTGGAGATTTGTTCCTCAATTTGGTCCTACGGAACTTGACGTGTAAATAAAAAAAATGGAAGGCAGGATAATGCGTCTCCATGTTGTACTTCGTTTTTTGTGATCACAGGACTTGATAACATATTCTACATTTTAATCTGACTACGAGTGTTTTCCAAGTTTTAGTGAGGCCAGTGCTAACATACGGTGCTGAAACATGGACGTTAACAAAATTTGATGAAAGGCAACTGGATGTATTTGAAAGAAAGGTCTTGAGACAAATTCTAAGGCCAGTTGAAGAGAGTGGGGTCTGGAGGAGGACATTCAGTTATGAATTATATAATCTCTCTACTGAACCAGACATTGCCAGCTACATTAAGATTAAAAGCCTGGAATGAGCAGGACGTGTAATGAGAGCAAACGACAGAATGATTGAGAAGATATTCAGCGCAATGCCTGATGGAATCAGTGGAGTAGGAAGACCAAAGTTAAGATGGGAGGAAGGTATCAGAGAGGACATAAGGAAAATCGGAATTCAAAATTGGTGGAATTCAACGCTAAACAGGGAAGAGTGGAATAATCTACAGATGGCCAAGGTCACAGAGGGCTGTTGTGCCAGTGATTATGACGATGATGATGATTATGATGACGATGAAGTGGGACTTTGTTATGCTATTTTCTAGAAATTTCCAACACAAGAAGACAGCCCACTGGGTGATATAAAAAGATATCTGAGAAGTAGGAGCTTGGTACTTGTTTTTCTACGAATTGTATACGCAGGAAGGCAATTCACTGGATAACTTATAAGACATTTGCCAGACGGGGAGCTGGATGACTCTTCAAAAAAAAAAAAATCATTGGCTAATGCTTGGCGAAGCCTTGTGACTGATGATATACCTTTTGTGTGAATTTCGTGCACAGCAGAGAAGGAAGATAGAATTTTCGTCTCATTCTGGATACTGATTCGGAAGGGGGCACTCGGGTTTTGAAAACGTGAGGAGTGGGTGCTCCGGAACAGATACACAGAAGAAGATACTCTGACTTTGGGGAAGCACCAGAAGGCGGAATTGGATTTTTGCTAATGTGTAGCAGTTGGAAAGTGGCTTGGCCTTATGCAGGACTCAACACTTTAACTCCTCAATTACGGTGAGAATATTTGGAAGCACGAGCTACCAAGGAAGGAGAACATTGAGCACTTTTCAGTGCATTGTTTTTAAACAAATGGGGTCAAATTGGGTCAAGATTTTTTATTGAGTATTAACACCCTTCTAATCATTACATCCTTAAAGTTATTCGCAAGAACCAACACCTGAGACTGATTTGCAAGGGCCGTTCTATTCATATTGTTCAATCTGTTGCATGACAGATTCAATTTCGTATCCGAGTTTATGCAGAGCAATGTGTCTCATGGTCGGCCAAATCAGCACAGATTATTATAGGAACCAAAAGACTTATTAGCTCTGCTTACAACTTCTAAAATGTGACCTATGTCGGAATTATCTGATATGGTCATTACATCGAAACTGGCCATCATTTCTGTAGGCAACCATGCAGGATCAGAGAGTGTTAGGTGTTCAACCATTACCCAGATGCAGACGCTCTTAACATCAAAATATACAATACACACTGAGGTGATAAAAGTCATGGGATATCTCCTAATATCGTGTCAGACCTCCTTCTGGCCGTCGTAGTGCAGCACCTCGACGTGACATGGACACATTAAGTAGTTGGAAGTCCCCTGACGAAATGTTGAGCCATGCTGACTCTATAGCTGTACATGATTGCGAAAGTGTTGCTGGAGCAGGATTTTGTGCACGAACTGACGTCTCGATTATGTCCCATAAATATTCACTCGGATTCATGTTTTGCGATCTGGTTGGCCAAATCATTCGCTGGAATTGTCCAGAATGTTCTTCAAACCAGACGCCAACAAGAGTGGTCCAGTGGCATGGCACATTGTCATCCATAAATATTCCGTTGTTATTTGGGAACATGAAGTCCATAAATGGCTGCAAATAGTCAGTCTCTAAGTAGCTGAATATAGCCATTTCCAGTCAATGATTGGTTCATTTCTTGTAAAAACAGCCTACACCGTTATGGAGCCTCCATCAGCTTGCACAATGCCCTTATTAACAAGTTCAGTCCATGGTTTCGTGGGGTCTGCGCCACACTCGAACCCTACCATCAGCTCTTACCAACTGAAATTGGGACTGATCTGACCATTCCTCGGTTTTCCAGTCGTCTAGCGTCCAACCGATATGATCATCAGCCCAGGTTGCAGGCGATGTCGTGCTGCAAATAAGCACACTCCCGTTGCTCGACTGTTGCCATAGCCCACTAACGCCAAATTTCGTCAACTGTCCTAACAGATACGTTCGTCATACGTCCCACATTAATTTCTGCGGTTGTTTCATGCAATATTGCTTGTCTATTAGCACTGACTCCTCTAATCAAACACCACTGTTCTCGGTTGTGAAGTGAAACCTCTATATCCCCTTGTCCGTGATGGAAGATAATGCCTGAAATTTGGTATTTTCGGCACACTCTTGACACTGTGGATCTTGGAATATTGAGTTTCCTGATGATTTCCGAAATGGAATGTCCCATGCATCTAGCTCCAACCACCATCCCGTTTTTGAAGTACATTAATTCCCGTCGTGCGGCCATAATCACGTAGGAAACCATTTCACATAAATTACTCACGTAAAAACGACAGCTCTGCCAGTGCACTACCGCCATCTGTATATGTGCGTACCACTACCCAATGATTTTTGTCACTTCAATGTAAGCCTCACTGTTATTTTCATTATAATCAGCTGCGAACCTATTTTTTGCCATAGTATGTCTATGCAAACAGTGAACATACCACCTCTGACACTACTCACAACAAATTGTAGTTGTTCTATGCCTGTGATAACTAGCAACTTTACATTACCAGTTTTCAGCAAAGCTATGGAAAAGCAAGTGACGTAATGTATTGGGCTTAACTCAGTTCATATGTTTCAACACAGAGTATGCGTAAATTTTAAAACACCTCGACAAAAAGCAATACATCGTTTTCCAAACGTAAGTCGCAGTAATCTCCTAATGCCTTGCATTCAGATGAACACCACACCTTGCTTAAACTCTTTTTTATTTATTTTATTTGATAGTTGGTGTAGTCGTCTGAAGCTTTTGAATGCTTTTGATTTTCCTACTCGGGTGATACAGGAAAGCAGCACACTGATAGATAACGTTTTCATAGACCAAGAGAAATTCAATCAAATAAAAATTTTTCCCATTAAGAATGGTCTGTCTCAGCTAGTTATAGTATATGATATAGCTCCATACAGTAATGCAAAACAGTCCTCCAAAATAGTGTGTTCCATTAACGATTTAACACTTCAAAATTTTAGGGGAAGCTTGCAACAGTTAGACTGAGATGAGGTGTTGAGGAAATTTTAAAATTTAACCCATTTCATGATACCTTTTTGAGTATATTTGAAAACAGTTTCCCTAAGAAAACAGTGAGATGTAATTGTAAGAAACCATGTAAAAAGCCATGGCTTACTAAAGGGATAAAAATATCTTTTAAATAGAAAAGGGAAATGTATCTGATAGTTAGGAGGAGTAATGATCCCAAAACAATGAAACATTATAAAAACTATTGCACTGGATTAAGAAAAGTTATTAAAAAGTCCAGAAGTATGTGCATTATGTCTGAGATTAGCACATCTGATAATAAAATTAAAACAATTTCGAATATTGTGAAAAGGGAAACAGAGCAACCGAGAGCACAGGAAGACTGTGCTTCTACCAAGCACAATGAAAAGTTTGCTAACAAGAAGTCAGAAGTAGAAAACATTTTTAATAATCATTTTTTAAGTGTTGTAGAGAAAATAGGTTCTAGCTATTCATTAGAAAATGCAAGGCAGTATATGGAAGAGGCAGTACCTACGCAATTTGATAAAACTGAAATTCAACCCACCTCTCCTACTGAAATTAGAAAAATAATAAATTCACTCAAAAGTAAAAGCTCGCATGGAATTGATGGCATTTCCAACAGAGTTCTAAAAGCTTGTTCCCAACAAATAAGAAGGATTCTCAGCCACATATGTAGTAGCTCACTAAAACAGAGAATTTTTTTAGATAGGCTGAAATATGCTATTGTTAAACCATTGCATAAAAAGGGGGATAGATCTGGTGCTAACAACTACCGCCCAATCTCACTTCTGACAGCTTTATCCCAAATTCGTGAAAAAGTAATGTATTCAAGAGTAGCATTGTATTTGTAAAAATGAAGTACTAACAAAACATCAATTTGGTTTTCAGAAAGGCTTTTCAACAGAATATGGTATATATGCTTTTACTGAAAAAATATTAAATGCAATGAATAACCAAACATCACCCATTGGGATATTTTGTGATCTCTCAAAGGCATTTGATTGTGTGAATCATGAAATTCTTCTAGAGAAGCTTAAGTATTGTGGCATGAGTGGGACAGTGCACAAATAGTTTGATTCATACTTAAGTGGAAGAGTGTAGAAGATTGAAACCAACAGTACAGATAGTCTACAAAAACCAGCACAGTCCTCTAACTGGGGAGGTATCAAGAATGGTGTCCCACAGGGTTCAGTCTTGGGTTCCTTATTGTTCTTAATATGTATTAACGACTTGCCACTCTATATTCATGAAGATGCAAAGTTAGTTCTTTTTGCTAATGATACAAGTATAGTAATCACACCGAAGACGCAAGAATCAGCTGAGGAAGTTGCAAATAGTGTCTTTCAGAAAATTATTAAGTGGTTCTTTGCAAATGGAGTCTCATTAAATTTTGAGAAAACACAGTTTATACAATTCTGTACAGTAAATGACATAAAACCATTGATAAATACAGACTATGAACGTAAGTCTGTTGCTAAGGTAGAATACTCAAAATTTCTGGGTGTGTGCTTTGATGAGAAATTGAATTGGTAGAAACACATCGATGATCTGCTGAAACGGTTAGGTTCAGTTACTTATGCTATTAGGGTTATTGCAAATTTTTGTGGTAAACATATCAGTAAATTAGCCTACTATGCCTATTTTCATTCACTGCTTTCATATGGTATCATATTTTGGGGCAATTCATCATTAAGAGAGAAAGTATTCATTACACAAAAGCGTGTAATCAGAATAATAGCTGGAGCCCACCAAAAATCACCTTGCAGACATTTATTTAAGGAACTCGGTATATTCACAGTACATCTACATCTTCATCTACATCCATATTCCGCTAGCCACCTGACTGTGTGTGGCGGAGGGTACCTTGAGTACCTCTATCAGTCCTCCCTTTTATTCCAGTCTCGTACTGTTAGTGGAAAGAAAGATTGTCGCCGGCCAGGGTGGCCAAGCGATTAAAGCCGCTACAGTCTGGAACCGCGCTACCGCTACGGTCGCAGGTTCGAATCCTGCCTCGGGCATGGATGTGTGTGATGCCCTTAGGTTAGTTAGGTTTAAGTAGTTCTATGTTCTAGGGGACTGATGACCTTAGAAGTTAAGCCCCATAGTGCTCAAAGCCATTTGAACCATTTTGAAAGACTGTCGGTATGCCTCTGTGTGGGTTCTAATCTCTCTGATTTTATCCTCATGGTCTCTTCGCGAGATATACATAGAAGGGAGCAATATACTGCCTGACTCCTCGGTGAAGGTGTGTTCTCGAAACTTCAACAAAAGCCCGTACCGAGCTACTGAGCGTCCCTCCTGCAGAGTCTTCTACTGGAGTTTATCTATCACCTCCGTAACGCTTTCACGATTGCTAAATGATCTTGTAACGAAACGCGCTGCTCTCCGTTGGATCTTCTCTATCTCTCCTATCAAACCTATCTGGTATGGATCCCACACTGGTGAGCAGTATTCAAGCAGTGGGTGAACAAGTGTACTGAAACCTACTTCCTTTGTTTTCGGATTGCATTTGCTTAGGATTCTTCCAATGAATCTCAGTCTGTCATCTGCTTTACCGACGATCAACTTTATATGTTCATTCCATTTTAAATCACTCCTAATGCATACTGCCAGATATTTTACGGAATTATCTGCTTCCAGTTTCTGACTTGCTATATTGTAGCTAAATGATAAAAGATCTTTCTTTCTATGTATTCGCATCACATTACACATGTCTAAATTGAGACTCAATTGCCATTCCCTGCACCATGCGTCAATTCGTTGCAGATCCCCTTGCATTTCAGTACAATTTTCCATTGTTACAACCTCTCGATATACAACAGCATCATCCGCAAAAAGCCTCAGTGAACTTCCGATGTTACCTACAAGGTCATTTATGTACATTGTGAATAGCAACGGTCTTACGACACTCCCCTGCGGCACACCTGAAATTACTCTTACTTCGGAAGATTTCTCTCCATTGAGAATGACATGCTGCGTTCTGTTATCAAGGAACTCTTCAATCCAATCACACAATTGGTCTGATAGTCCATATGCTCTTACTTTGTTCATTAAACGACTGTGGGGAACTGCATCAAACGCCTTGCGGAAGTCAAGAAACATAGCATCTACCTGGAAACCCGTGTCTGTGGCCCTCTGAGTCTCGTGGACGAATAGCGCGAGCTGGGTTTCACACGATCGTCTTTTTCGAAACCCATGCTGATTCCTACACAGTTGATTTCTAGTCTCCAGAAAAGTCATTATACTCGAACATAATACGTGTTCCAAAATTGTACAACTGATCGACGTTAGAGATATAGGTCTATAGTTCTGCACATCTGTTCGACGTCCCTTCTTGAAAACGGGGATGACCTGTGCCCTTTTCCAATCCTTTGGAACACTACGTTAGAGATATAGGTCTATAGTTCTGCACATCTGTTCGACGTCCCTTCTTGAAAACGGGGATGACCTGTGCCCTTTTCCAATCCTTTGGAACACTACGTTAGAGATATAGGTCTATAGTTCTGCACATCTGTTCGACGTCCCTTCTTGAAAACGGGGATGACCTGTGCCCTTTTCCAATCCTTTGAAACACTACCAGTTTCTAGAGACCTACGGTACACCGCTGCAAGAAGGAAGGCACGTTCCTTGGCGTACTCTGCGTAAAATCGAACTGGTATCCCATTAGATCCAGAGGCTTTTCCTCTTTTGAGCGATTTTAATTGCTTTATTATCACTCTGACATCTATTTCGATATCTACCATTTTGTCATCTGTGTGACAATCTAGAGAAGAAACTACAGTGCAGTCTTCCTCTGTGAAACAGCCTAGGAAAAAGATATTTAGTATTTTGGCCTTTGGTCTTTCATCCTCTGTTTCAGTACCATTTTGGTCACAGAGTGTCTGGTCAGTTTGTTTTGCTCCTACTACCACTTTGACATAAGACCAAAATTTCTTAGGATTTTCTGCAAGTCAGTACTTAGAACTTTGCTTTCGAATTCATTGAACGCCTCTCGCGTAGCCCTCCACACATTACATTTCGCTTCGCGTAATTTTTGTTTGTCTGCAAGGCTTTGGCTATGTTTACGTTTGCCGTGAAGTTCCCTTTGGTTCCACACCAGTTTTCTAACTCGGTTGTTGTACCACGGTGTCTCTTTTCCATCTCTTACGATCTTGCTTGGCACATACTCATCTAATCCATACTATACGATGGTTTTGAACTTTGTCCACAGATCCTCAACATTATCTGTACTTGAGACAAAACTTTTGTGTTGAGCCATCAAGTACTCTAAAATCTGCTTTTTGTCACGTCTGCTAAAAAGAAAAATCTTCCTATATTTTTTAAAATTTCTATTTACAGCTGTAATCATCGATGCAGTAACTGCTTTATGATCGCTAATTCCCTGTTCTGCGTTAACTGTTTCAAACAGTTCGGGTCTGCTTGTCACCAGAAGGTGTAATGTGTTATCGCCACGATTCGGTTCTCTGTTTAACTGCTCACGGTAGTTTTCAGATAATGCACTTAAAAAAATTTCACTGGATTCTTTGTTCCTGCCACCCGTTATAAACGTTTGAGTCTCCCAGTCTATATCCGGCAAATTAAAATCTCCACCCAGAACTATAACATGGTCGGGAAATCTACTCGAAATACTTTCCAAATTTTGCTTCAGGTGCTCTGCCACAACAGCTGCTGAGCCAGGGGCCTATAGAGACATCCAATTACCATGTTTGAGCCTGCTTTAACTGTGACCTTCACCCAAATTATTTCACATTTCGGATCTCCGTCAATTTCCTTCGATACTACTGCACTTTTTAGTGCTATAAACACGCCTCCCCCTTCACTGTCCAGCCTGTCTCTGCGGTATACATTCCAATCTGAGATTAGAATTTCGTTACTGTTTACATCTGGTTTCAGCCAACTTTATGTCCTTAGTACTATGTGGGCATTGTGACAGTTTATTAATGAGAGCAGTTCTGGGACCTTTCTATAGACGCTCCTGCAGTTTACTATTACCACATTAATATTGTTATTTCCCGTTGCATTTTGTCTCCTACTACCTTGTCGCGTCCCAGGAGGTGTCTTGTCGGGCCTAGGGAGGGAATTCTGTAACCTAAAAAACCCACATGTGTGTCCACACATACTCCGCTACCCTTGTAGCTGTTTCCTGCGTTTAGTGCTCGTCTGACCTATTCAGGGGGACCCTACATTTCTCCACCCGATAGCGGAGGTCGATAAATTTGCACCTCAGATCTCTGCAGAATCGTCTGAGCCTCTGATTTAAGCCTTCCACTCGGCTCCAAACCAGAGGACCGCGATCGGTTCTGGGAACAATACTACAAATAGTTAGCTCAGATTCCACCCCGCGAGCAAGGCTTTCCGCCTTCACCAAGTCCGCCAACCGCCTGTATGAACTGAGGATGACCTCTGAACCCAAATGGCAGGAGTCATTGGTGCCGACATGAGCAACAATTTGCAGTCGGGTCCACCCAGTGCCGCCCGCCGGCAGGGCCTCCTCCACATCTCGGATGAGACCTCCCCAGCAAGCAGACAGAGTGAACACTGGCCTTCTTCCCCGACCTTTCCGCTATTTCCCTAAGGGGCTCCATCACCCGCCTAACATTGGCGCTCCCAATCACTAATAAACCCCTCCCTCCGTGTGCCTGCGCGGGCCTTGCTGAAGGAGTGGCCACATGTCCACTCAGAGGCAGAGCGGGCGATGCCACACGGCCAGCCTCCACATTGACCCTCCGCTTCGTGCGCCGCGAACGCCGCTGAACCCGCCACTCCCCTTGGGGAGAGGGTGACCCAACCTCGCCCGGCACCCGCGAAGATGTCTCACAGCAGGGACAGCGGGTGAAGCATGTAGCACCTGGGGTGTACCATGCGACGCACCAGACTCCCCACTGCCGCTACACTCCGAGGCAGCAGCCTGAAGACGGCTGACCGCGGCCATCAGCACATTCAGCTGTTCGCGAACAGTGTCCAGCTCCTCCTGTGTCCTTACACAGCAGTCACACGTCCTATCCATCCTAAGAAATCAACAATTTACTGTAGAGAGTTAATCAACTTTTAACTAGACTGCTAATTCACTAAAGGCGGCTGATAGCTGACTAAACTGTGGTTACTAGACACTTCTTGTTGGAAACAATGAAAATAAGCACTACCTGTCTTTGGACTGTTATCAAAATAAACACTAGCAGTACTGGCACTACAGCTGACTAAAGGGACTCTCTGACTGTATTCAAAATAAACACGTAATCTATGGAACACTATTACTAGTACTTGAAAATTAAAGCTTCCTAAAAGCAAAAACACACGGAAAAAGAAGTGACAAGTAAGAAAAATACAGTTAATACTTGAATTAACGTAGCTCGCTGCACAGCAGATGTGAAGCAGACGGCACCTACGACGACACTGACACTACTGGTACTATGGCTGACTAAAGGGACTCTCTCTGACTGTATTCAAAACAAACACGAAATCGATGGAACACTATTACTAGTACTCGCAAATTAAAACTTCCTAAAAGTAAAAACATGCGGAAAAAGAAGTGACAAGTAAGAAGAATACAATTAATACTTAAATTAACGTAGCTTGCTGCACAACAGATGTGAAGCAGACGGCAGTTACGACGACCTTCGCAATTTGTCATTAATAACCCATCCCAATTTAAAAATAACAGTGAAGTGCATAGCTACAACAGTCAGAAAGGGGTGAATTACGCTGCCACAAAAATCTTTGGTCATTTGCCAGATAGTATTAAAAGTCTGACAGATAGCCGACCAACATTTAAAAGCAAATTAAAAGAATTTCTGAATGAAAACTCCTTCTACTCAATAGATGAAGTCTTAGATATGAAGTAGTAAGTGTAAAAAAATTATTAATTAATTATTTTGTGTAAAGAAAACTTATGTTAAGGTGACACGTTCCACATCATTATGAAATATCGTATTCATAATCTATGGAACAAGGATTAATAGATGTAATGTATGTATGTATGCTTCACATGGTGCCAATTGTTTCCGACAAAACATATTCGCCAGTTAAATACTCATATGGAAATAATGTTTCCTTATTAGGAGTGTTGTCCGTCCCCGGTAGCTGAGTGGTCGGCGTGACAGACTGTCAACCCTAAGGGCCCGGGTTCGATTCCCGGCTGGGTCGGAGATTTTCTCCGCTCAGGGACTGGGTTTTGTGTTGTCCTAATCATCATCATTTCATCCCCATCGACGCGCAGGTCGCCGATGTGGCGTTAACTCGAAAGACCTGCACCAGGCGAACGGTCTACCTGACGGGAGGCCCTAGCCACACGACATTTCATTTCATTTCATTAGGAGTGTTTCAATGCCAGTACAAGCCTAGATTACGATGTAAGTCAGGGTCATCCCCGCACTCTCTAGGACAATTCCGTGTGGCAAATTGAAGGTGGTCGTGTAATCTGACACCTATCAAGTGTCAAGATAACCCTTCCCCCATTTCCGCCGTTCACGCCTCTTGGTTAATTGTATGACGTAAGAATGGCGGGAAAATGAACGTCACCCATCCAGTGTGGGCACATGAGGACAAAAATAAAGGTCACTCTCTCATTAATCTAGGCAAATAGGAGGACTTAAAAATGGCGGGAAAGTCAATCCGCCTTCCCCACGCCTTCACTCTCTAGGCCTTTTACGAGTATAGTCATTCGAGTGCTGTACATTGCAATGAAAGGATTATCATCATAAAGTGTCATCAGAGATGAGCCATTTTCCAGCAGCGAAACAGACCTCTGATGTGGCACTAGCGCTACTCTTCGCCATTACTTATAACATGTCTGCCAGTGGATCAAAACGTGTGAATGTAGGCTTTGCACCTGACATGGACTTCGAAGCTATCGTAGAAGTTAAGAACGTTCAGTGTGGCTGTGCTAAGATGCATTATACATGGTATGAGTGGGACTATCTTTGTGACATGATGGCGTACTCTGAGAGTTAAATGATGACAAGTACGACCCATGTCATCCTCCTATGGATGTCCATATGTTTGGCAGTAAGGTGTCCTTTATCGATATAAATGGAGATGTAATGGTGGAATTAACATCTGAAGACTCGTGCATCTATTTATATCATTCATATATCATATGTGACCTAGACAGTGCGTTACTGTTTACAACAACCTGGCTGAGTCACTAGCAATGTGCATGAGCGTAATGTTCATCGAGTGACGTAGTACGGTATATAAATTCATGTGTTCATGCAGTACCAAAGTACGTTACTATTGTCCCCATAACTATAAAATCTATAAGTTTGAATAGGATACAAGGCGAATTTGAGGCACAGGTAAAACAACTATTTGTGAAATATTGCAAAACAGAATAACTATAATTTTAACTCCTGTGATTCGCAATGTATGTAAGTATATATAATAAAATAATATTTCCTGCAAAATTCTTTTATTTCTCCCATCCCCTCACATCATTCAAATGTTTGTAGAAGATGTGTAGCCAGCAAATAGTTGCCAACCACAGCGTCCACGCACCATCCCTATAGTGCCCACACACCTGATAGAGCTGTAGTGCCCACACACCTGATATATAACAGTCCCACCGGTAAGTCCTGCTAGCCTCAACTTTTCATGGTTACTCGTTGCTGCATCGGTAACTGTCAAAAGTGGCTACACACACACACACACACACACACACACACAAACACACACACACACAAACAAACAAACGCGCGCGCGCACCTGAGAAATAGCATTCCTGTTTCCTCCCACAGCGTTAGCAGCCTTGAAAAGACCTACCTCAAACTCTCGATTTTACAGACAGTGAGGATGCATTTCCCCACGTGATCCTGTCCTTCAAATTATAATGAAAAAGTTAATAAAGATCTGTAGTCATCGTTGCTCATTAAGTAAGGTGTTTGTTTCCTAAACAGGGTATTAGGCAAACATAGTTCCTTTACCATAATCCAACTAACTTGATAAACTGCAATGACTAAACATATTATTAATATAATTAAGAAATAAAGAAAAATAATACACTAAGAAATTATATATGTTTTTCCTTTTGCAAGCCACTCGAGCAGATGATAAGCATTAACACTTTCCTTTTCTTTCTCATCGAATCCATAGTCCTGTAGTTGCAGAACCGTGACGTATTCGCAAATAATTAATTTCACAACTTACGTAGGATATCTGGGCTTAGTAGATTTCTTGAATATACCATCATCTAGCAGTCGTTATTCTCCTTTATCAGAGAGATAATATATGTGTTCAAAGTACAGGCAGATACTTAAGTGTTCAGAACTTGCAGTATCCATTCATTGCTATCACTTAAATAAATAACTGTTATTAGCAGGTTTAGTGTCAACTATCTTAACCTAATTAATTTTTTCAACAGTATGTACAGGGGCGATAGCGATGAACTGACTGTAGAGCCCAGAGTATCTTTTTCTTATTTACCTGAAAAAGCAAAGATGACATAAATTTTCTTTTTCAAGTTGCATACACTGCTGCTAATATTATGTATCTGCAGCTCCAGATAAATCGATCACCCAGATGCGTGAGAATTCTCAAAGGATGGACAAGGGACAGCTGTCATGTAAGTGTTAGTGACGATGATGAATAAGGAGTCATAAAACAAAATACGTAACATTTTTGTACGTAAGTAAATAAAAGTCATCACTACTTCCTGAGGGGATAATTGTGCCGTTTAATTCGACATACAGGTTAAACAATAGCGTCAGTGAATGCACCAATGTGGGAATGATCTCAGATCATGAGTTCTACCCAGTGGTTGCTTTCGGAAATCATAGTGATACAAATGTCATATTATCCCTGGATGAGTGGGTTCATATGTGAATTACCTCAATGCAAATTGCTACCATGTTCCACAGAAATCTTCAGTCTCCGTCAGTGACACTAGGTGATCATGTGATCTCTGTGGGAGACTTTTACGAACGGTTGAACTGTTTAACCGGAGAGAGTGCACTAACCGAAAAGAGCAGCCACTTAAAGAATTTAATGTATGCCAGATACACGATCCAGTGTGCTCTAGACAAGCAGCTAAACTGGGAACCATATGTGTACAGATTCTGTGAGAAAATATCGACCAACTCTTCATCCATCATAAGAAATCATCACTCAGCTTTATGATTCATGTCGTGCATGGATACTCGTCAATATGGACGAAGCAACTGTGCCAGATATAGACACAAAACTACGTTCTTGTTTAAGCATATTCATACATCCAGCTACATATAAGAGCTTATAAATGAACAAATGTGTAAGAACAACATTTCTGTTTTTATTTATCTATGAAATTTCCTGAATGGTAATATAAATGCTTACTCATCACCATGACTGAGTGGATGAAACACTACTATCATGAAGACTTTGTAGTAGCTGATTGTTCCTATAATGATACTCAGAAATAGAAGAACAAAAATGGATCACTGCTTTCTGATAATATATAAACTATAATTGTTGGCTCATCAGAATGTAGTAAAACAAATGTTGTTATACACTCCTGGAAATGGAAAAAAGAACACATTGACACCGGTGTGTCAGACCCACCATACTTGCTCCGGACACTGCGAGAGGGCTGTACAAGCAATGATCACACGCACGGCACAGCGGACACACCAGGAACCGTGGTGTTGGCCGTCGAATGGCGCTAGCTGCGCAGCATTTGTGCACCGCCGCCGTCAGTGTCAGCCAGTTTGCCGTGGCATACGGAGCTCCATCGCAGTCTTTAACACTGGTAGCATGCCGCGACAGCGTGGACGTGAACCGTATGTGCAGTTGATGGACTTTGAGCGAGGGCGTATAGTGGGCATGCGGGAGGCCGGGTGGACGTACCGCCGAATTGCTCAACACGTGGGGCGTGAGGTCTCCACAGTACATCGATGTTGTCGCCAGTGGTCGGCGGAAGGTGCACGTGCCCGTCGACCTGGGACCGGACCGCAGCGACGCACGGATGCACGCCAAGACCGTAGGATCCTACGCAGTGCCGTAGGGGACCGCACCGCCACTTCCCAGCAAATTAGGGACACTGTTGCTCCTGGGGTATCGGCGAGGACCATTCGCAACCGTCTCCATGAAGCTGGGCTACGGTCCCGCACACCGTTAGGCCGTCTTCCGCTCACGCCCCAACATCGTGCAGCCCGCCTCCAGTGGTGTCGCGACAGGCGTGAATGGAGGGACGAATGGAGACGTGTCGTCTTCAGCGATGAGAGTCGCTTCTGTCTTGGTGCCAATGATGGTCGTATGAGTGTTTGGCGCCGTGCAGGTGAGCGCCACAATCAGGACTGCATACGACCGAGGCACACAGGGCCAACACCCGGCATCATGGTGTGGGGAGCGATCTCCTACACTGGCCGTACACCACTGGTGATCGTCGAGGGGACACTGAATAGTGCACGGTACATCCAAACCGTCATCGAACCCATCGTTCTACCATTCCTAGACCGGCAAGGGAACTTGCTGTTCCAACAGGACAATGCACGTCCGCATGTATCCCGTGCCACCCAACGTGCTCTAGAAGGTGTAAGTCAACTACCCTGGCCAGTAAGATCTCCGGATCTGTCCCCCATTGAGCATGTTTGGGACTGGATGAAGCGTCGTCTCACGCGGTCTGCACGTCCAGCACGAACGCTGGTCCAACTGAGGCGCCAGGTGGAAATGGCATGGCAAGCCGTTCCACAGGACTACATCCAGCATCTCTACGATCGTCTCCATGGGAGAATAGCAGCCTGCATTGCTGCGAAAGGTGGATATACACTGTACTAGTGCCGACATTGTGCATGCTCTGTTGCCTGTGTCTATGTGCCTGCGGTTCTGTCAGTGTGATCATGTGATGTATCTGACCCCAGGAATGTGTCAATAAAGTTTCCCCTTCCTGGGACAATGAATTCACGGTGTTCTTATTTCAATTTACAGGAGTGTATAATTATTAACATGTGCTCATGATGCCCATTTCGAGCAAGTGTAAATATATTTTCAAAAACGTTATTTCAGCCAAAATTCCATCTAGTACACGAGAAATTGCAGCCATCGACTGCTCAACACACACGACATTCCGTGAAAGCAATGATATCTCACAACCTGAAAGAGTATTTTTTTTAAACAGAGGTCCAGACCCTCAACGCCCACGCCGGCATGATGGCCAACTCAAAAGGTCTACTGCCATCTCTGCATAAGGGTTAGTTTTCACTAAAGTGAGGTGTCACAGGATGTGGATACTGCGATGTTTGCGTACGTCTTGTTAAGTTTAACCATTAATACGCGTTCATCTGGAGACAGATTGGGTCGAAGTCGAACGAGGGGTAGCGGTTTGAAGGACAGAGGAAATAAAGTACCTAGGCAAGAGCTAAGGGAGAAAAACATCTGCGATAGTTGGCTGGCTCTGAGCTCTGAGCACTATGGGACTCAACTGCTGAGGTCATTAGTCCGCTAGAACTTAGAACTAGTTAAACCTAACTAACCTAAGGACATCACAAACATCCATGCCCGAGGCAGGATTCGAACCTGCGACCGTAGCGGTCTTGCGGTTCCAGACTGCAGCGCCTTTAACCGCACGGCCACTCTGGCCGGCCTGCGATAGTTAGGTCGTGTGGTAATAGTAGTAGCGGATGTCTTGCAGAAAGAGTAAAGCCTAACCACGTATTTATATTTTCTGATGCTGCACTGCAAAACCAGGATGAAATACAGAAATATTTCTGTTTCGGCAATTGTATCAGGACTGACACTTTTTATATGAGTCAATCATATTGCAGGATTCCAAAGCAAACGTAAGGGATAATGCTCCAGTACATATCTGTGTATACTATGGATATGTCATGGACTCATTCCAAAGGAGAGATTTGCAGACCAAATGTCCATTTCGAGGTTGATACAAAAATTGAAGTAATAAACAATAGTCTTAATAGCTGTACTACGAAAATTAAAAGTAGCAATGTGAGACCTAAATGTCATACTATGCAAATAAAAATTTTGAGAGGCGTTATGAAAACGGTATCTGTAAAAGCCCTTGAAATCTAAAAAACATTAGAAGGTATAAAATAACTCCTCCTGTAAATAATATAAAAAGAAATGTTTCGGAATAAAGTGCTAGAGCCATTCTGAGGTTAATCAAAACAGTAAATGAAATCTTGATGAGATTGAGTTTCAGACATATGAAGAAAAAACGCCATGCATTAACATGTGTAAGTTGCACACTATCTTGTATTCAGCTTATTATGGAATCTCAAATGGTTCAAATGGCTCTGAGGACTATGGGACTTAACTTCTGAGGTCATTAGTCCCATAGAACTTAGAACTACTTAAACCTAACTAACCGAAGGACATCACACACATCCATGCCCGACACAGGATTCGAACCTGCGACCATAGCGGTCGTGCGGTTCCAGACTGTAGCGCCTAGAACCGCTCGTCTATGGTACCTCATACTGGCAAAATGCAAACTGACCAAGATGTGGAAGACAATTCCCATAAGAAATTACGACTGCTAGAATCAGCGCAATTGAGCAAGATCATTCTCACTCACACACATTAAAACCACTAAGTGAAAGTAGCTCTCACCCATGATTGATAAAGGTAGAAGAGGAGACGGAGAAGAAGGAGAAGAAGAAGAAGAAGTAGAAAACAATGGTGATAATGAAGAAGAAGGATATTACATTACATTAACTATCACAGTGTTAGTGAAATAGATGCAATATGTCTTGCATAAGCATCCTATAAGTTTAACCATACATGCAACACAGGTTGTAGATAAAAAATTTGGAAGAACACCTGGTTTAGTGGATCTAATATTCTTAGAAACTTAAACTCTGACAAGTATTTTCCAACAGAGATACAACCGTATTCTGAAATATTACATATGACAGGCGAAACAATGCCCCAAATGGTCGAATAAAAAGCCCAAACAAAAGAAAGTACGTAAATATTATTAGACCTATATTAGCTCATATAAATAGTGTAAGTGAAGGTGTTGTCATTTAGCATAAAAGAATATACATATTACAATTATTCAAACGAAGTAATAGAACTGTTATGTTTGCTCATGGCATCATCTGCCAGTGGAAATATGGCTCACATGAATGAATTTGGATGATTTATGGCAGGTAGATATGAGGCAGTATTCACGAGTGAATAAATGTTTCAAATATATTTAAATGGTTATAGATACATATTCCAAATGTTGCTGGGTCCTGCCTGTGAAAGCAAAGGTTGGGAAGGATGTTACACAGGTATCCAAACAACTGCTGCAGTTGGGGATGAATTGGTGCCCAGCCAACCTTGAAACCGACTATGGAGGCGACTCTTACAATAGGTATTTCAAGATGGTAATGCATTGGCAAAGAATTCACCACTACTCGACATTCTCCCACATAAAAACAAGTATTGTAGAATGTTTGAGTTGAATGATAAAAAAACTATATGTGGATGCGTTTTAATCTGCAAGGATCGTATAAAAGGCTAGATAGTCTCCCAAAAATAATGGGACAGTATAACCAAACTAAATATGATACAATAAAAATGGAAGCAATTTATGTTCATGATGATGAGCTTATAAATTCAGTATACAATCGTATTAAAACACTGGTTCCATTGAAGCACAAATTTAATGCAGGTGATTTCATACACATTTCCAAAATTAGAATTGTGTTTGAGAAGTCTTAGCTATTGAATTGGCCAACTGTGATATTTACAGTTTCCAAAGGGCAATGAAAAATCCAAGAACTTACATCTTAAAGGACAATGATAGTGAAGAAATTGCTGGGAGTTTTTAGACAGAAGAATTACAGAAAAGCTGTAAACATACATGTTTCTCATAGAGTGTATCATAAGATGTAGAGGGATCAAGACCTTAGTGAAATGGCTCGGCTTCCCGTCATTACACAGCAGCTAGGTGGACGCCAATGATTTGGTATATAACAGGAAGTGCAAACCTCAAACAAAAAACCAGCATAACATGAGTGATGGAAAGCGCATCAGAGGTGGTGGCAGTATTCTCAACAAACAACCAGTTGAATTGCACATCCCCAGTTATAACTGCTGCGGACATGGAATGAAGCTGTAAAAGTAACTAGCACATTGTGATAAGCGGATTATTCTGATGTATGATTTAGCGTACACTGCAAATAAAGGTTTGGCAGAACATCACGCTGTTGATCGAGTTTCAGCTGATGAGTCAAGCAAATATGTGGAAGAAGGCACATAGCCATATGGCAACGTATTTCAGCATTCCCACCTGATGAAGCAATGTGTGTCAAACTGAAATTGGGTGCTATGATAAATTTCCAATAAGTTATGAACGCAACTCATCATATAGTAACTACACAGAAGGAGAAACCTGTGGGATGTTAAAAAAATGCATAAAATCAGCCGTGTCAGTGGTTGAAAGTGTCCTGAAGTGGACGATGGATACAAGCATCTCACGTTAACCAATACCTAAGGCGTCTAATGGAATTATTCCATTCCTAATTCCTGTGAAGCATTATCAGCTACTGAGCCTTTAAAATAGCGATTGCTTGTTCTGTGTGTGAAATACTATCCACGAACAGATTTGTGGAAGGCGGAAGTAGAGTATTACATTGATCGGATTGAAGACATGCAGTAGCATTCCTAATACCACTGAGGGGAACAATGAACTACGGCTATGAAGTGGTTGTAAGTAGGCTGTTTAGGTTTTTATGTTGGTAACGCCACGTAGTGATCTATATGAAAATCGCTGACTGCGCTGTGTGCAGTCTGTGGCTGGTTGGACTCATTGTTGGAATATTCACTTGTGTAGTGTTGGGCAGTTGGATGTGAACAGTGCGTAGCGTTGGGCAGTTGGAGGTGAGCTGCTGCCGCCAGCAGCGGTGGATGTGGGGAGAGAGATGCCAGAGTTTTGAGCGAACGATCTGGACGTGTGTCCGTCAGAAAAAGGAAATTTGTTTAATTGGATGTCACAAAATTATATATACATTATGACTTTTGAACGCTATTAAGGTGCTAACTTTGCCTTCAGTAGTTAGAATCTTTTATTCAGCTGGCAGTATTGGCGAGCGCTGTATTGCAGTAGTTCGAGTAACTAAGATTTTTGTGAGGTAAGTGATTCATGAAAGGTATAGGCCGTTGTTAGTCAGAGCCATTCTTTTATAGGGATTACTGAAAGTCAGATTGCGTTGCGCTAAAAATATTGTGTGTCAGTTTAGTGATGATCAGAATAAGTAAAGAGAAAACTGTCTGAGTACATTGAGTTTTGCTCAGCTGTTTGAAAATAAAATAACGTAGAAGTTTACCAGCAGAGTCATTCATTAATTTTGAAAGGGGACGTTTCATATGTCGACCCTTAGCCTAGGATACCTCACTGGAATCTTCCGAGTTTTTCTTGTAGTTTGAGTAATTAGTGTAGTTATTGTTCATTGCTAGTGCGTAATTGTAGAGAAAATTTCATTTGTAGTTGTAGTTTTTCATTGTTGTACAGTAAAACAGTTGAGGCATGCATGTAGATTTGCGCCAAGTATGTCGCAGCCGCGCTTACAATTAATGTGATATTATTTTCAGTGTTATTTTGATGTGGTTTCTTATTTTGCTCTTCAAGTTGTGCTTTTCTGTGTTATCTTGTGAAATATTTTGACAATTATGACGTGTGAAAAACGTAACACTAGGCAGCAAAGCAAATTGAGAAATGACAGTGAAGACGAGAGTAGTGCGTTTGCTCCACCGTGTCATGAATTAACAGATATTCAAAATAGTAATTTGGTAATTGTGCATAGGGAAATGTACTAGGCAATAAATACTGGTGTAGACAGTGAAACAGTCAGTGAACAAGGAAGCATTGTCGATCGATCGGTCGGCAACAGCTCTCCTCAGGAATCCGAAATGACAGGACAAAATCTTGCAGATACTGTAGATTCAGGTTTTGCGTCCTCACTTTTTCTCAATTAAGTCAAGACACATTTTCTGCTTTTCAAAATGCGAATGTTGCCGGTGCAAATGCACTGCTGAAAAGCATAGAGGAACAGGTTCCAGACACTAATACATTATTATTGCAACAAATGAAACAAAATCAAAAACAATCACAGCAACATATGGAACAAAATCAGAGACAAATTAAAGAAGCACTTCAACAAACACGTGAAGATTTAACTACTGAGTTACATAACATCAAATAGAAATGTCAAAAATCTGTGATGACGTAAAAACACAAATTTGTGAGCATTTTCAACCTATTTTTTCGTGGCATGAAAATGCATACCAGAATCACGTAGCAGCCATAAAAGAACTGCAAACCATTGCTCATGAAAATCACGACACCTTGCGGGCCAAAAAAAGACTCAGTTGCATCTACCGATTTGGGTACATAACTTGCAAAAACTCAGAAAAACTTAAAGGACACAGTAGATACTCTGAAACTTGCTTCAGAAAGACACACGGAGGAAATCAGTTCATCAGAGACAGTAGTCGAACTTTCGGATCAGCTAAATAATTTATCTACGAAGGTAGATGATAATCTGAATGACACAAGATCGGTAGTCTTTACTGACACAGAAGAGTACGAACAAATCAGGGAATTCAAACAAAATCAGAATCAAATTAATACGCAACACAAAAGAGAAATCCGGGACGTACAATATCAGTTGGCACAAGTAATACAAGATTTACACTCGTGCTTCAAAACGGGAAGAGGGACTTACAAATACGAAAAAGCCACAAAATAATAACACAGAGCATTTTGGAAATTATGAAAGAAATTGGCAAGGTGCACTGAATTTTGAGATGGAACCGCCGACACAGTGACTGATATGCGACTCGCCTCATAATGACTTTATCTACAAGCTGTTCATTACTATACGTAAATTCAAAACATTTAAGAATTCTAGCAACGACATTCATCCACAAGCATGGCTTATCAATTCTCTCATTGTTTTCCTCCCAACTGGTCATTAGAGCACAGACTAGAATATACGTGTGTGGCTACTTAGAGAATGAACCATCTGTAAGAATGCGATCGGTCATTCACGATTGTCACAGTGAAGGAGAATTTCATCATGCCTTCCTCTCAGCATATTGGTCTCAAGCTACTCAAGATCGCGTAAATCATAGCATCTTAATGATGAAACATTTCGAACAATCTGAATTTTCCAGTCTTGTCAAATATTTTGAAGACATGTTGCACAAGAATCAGTACCTGTCAAACCCATACAGCCCCTCAGATCTCATCTGCATTTGCTTAATCAAATTGCCGGAAAATTTAAGACGTATTAGTTTGGCAGGACGTTGCAAAGACGATATCGAAGCTTTTCAGGGGCTCTTAAAAGAATTGGAAATTGATACTGACAATAGCAGGACGCGAAACCAGGAAAACAACAATTAAAGGGCACATCCTTCACAATTCCGTGACGACAGAAATAATAACTGGACAAGGCAAGACTATTCTTACAATGCAAATTGTGACCAATACAGACACCACATATGTGACAACCGTTGGCAGAGTAATAATAATTACAGGGAAAATCACCTCTCCACGGAAATGATTATGACAGAGACAGTCATTGACACAGACAATATGGGAACCAGAACTATTATTATCAAGAGAGACAGAATAACTTCAGACGCAACAGCCACCGCGCAGTTATGATTCCGGGAGAAATTCTCCACCGTATGACCGACAAGAATAAAATTACAGAAATTACCGACATGACGACAGACGATATAATCTTAACAACAGATCAGAATTTAATCAGAACTGGCGGGATTCAAACAGGGCAGGGCCCTCTCGACATGTCGAAATTATATAAGTTAGGTCTCCTAACCCCAATAACGATGCGTGACAACAAAGAGACAGTAGACAATGACTTGCACCGCAGGCAGCCACGTGCGCCGGCTGGCTAAGAGAAAAATAACATACATCTACATCTACATCTACATTGATACTCCGCAAGCCACCCAACGGTGTGTGGCGGAGGGCACTTTACGTGCCACTGTCATTACCTCCCTTTCCTGTTCCAGTCGCGTATGGTTCGCGGGAAGAACGACTGTCTGAAAGCCTCCGTGCGCGCTCTAATCTCTCTAATTTTACATTCGTGATCTCCTCGGGAGGTATAAGTAGGGGGAAGCAATTTATTCGATACCTCATCCAGAAACGCACCCTCTCGAAACCTGGCGAGCAAGCTACACCGCGATGCAGAGCGCCTCTCTTGCAGAGTCTGCCACTTGAGTTTATTAAACATCTCCGTAACGCTATCACGGTTACCAAATAACCCGGTGACAAAACGCGCCGCTCTTCTTTGGATCTTCTCTATCTCCTCCGTCAACCCGACCTGGTACGGATCCCACACTGATGAGCAATACTCAAGTATAGGTCTAACGAGTGTTTTGTAAGCCACCTCCTTTGTTGATGGACTACATTTTCTAAGCACTCTCCCAATGAATCTCAACCTGGTACCCGCCTTACCAACAATTAATTTTATATGATCATTCCACTTCAAATCGTTCCGTACGCACACTCCCAGATATTTTACAGAAGTAACTGCTACCAGTGTTTGTCCCGCTATCATATAATCATACAATAAAGGATCCTTCTTTCTATGTATTCGCAATACATTACATTTGTCTATGTTAAGGGTCAGTTGCCACTCCCTGCACCAAGTGCCTATCTGCTGCAGATCTTCCTGCATTTCGCTACAATTTTCTAATGCTGCAACTTCTCTGTATACTACAGCACCATCCGCGAAAAGCCGCATGAAACTTCCGACACTATCTACTAGGTCATTTATATATATTGTGAAAAGCAATGGTCCCATAACACTCCCCTGTGGCACGCCAGAGGTTACTTTAACGTCTGTAGACGTCTCTCCATTGATAACAACATGCTGTGTTCTGTTTGCTAAAAGCTCTTCAATCCAGCCACACAGCTGGTCTGATATTCCGTAGGCTCTTACTTTGTTTATCAGGCGACAGTGCGGAACTGTATCGAACGCCTTCCGGAAGTCAAGAAAAATAGCATCTACCTGGGAGCCTGTATCTAATATTTTCTGGGTCTCATGAACAAATAAGGCGAGTTGGGTCTCACACGATCGCTGTTTCCGGAATCCATGTTGATTCCTACATAGTAGATTCTGGGTTTCCAGAAATGACATGATACGCGAGCAAAAAACATGTTCTAAAATTCTACAAGAGATCGACGTAAGAGATATAGGTCTATAGTTTTGCGCATCTGCTCGACGACCCTTCTTGAAGACTGGGACTATCTGTGCTCTTTTCCAATCATTTGGAACCCTCCGTTCCTCTAGGGACTTGCGGTACACGGCTGTTAGAAGGGGGGCAAGTTCTTTCGCGTACTCTGTGTAGAATCGAATTGGTATCCCGTCAGGTCCAGTGGACTTTCCTCTATTGAGTGATTCCAGTTGCTTTTCTATTCCTTGGACACTTATTTCGATGTCAGCCACCTTTTCGTTTGTGCGAGGATTTAGAGAAGGAACTGCAGTGCGGTCTTCCTCTGTGAAACAGCTTTGGAAAAAGGTGTTTAGTATTTCAGCTTTACGCGTGTCATCCTCTGTTTCAATGCCATCATCATCCCGTAGTGTCTGGATATGCTGTTTCGAGCCACTTACTGATTTAACGTAAGACCAGAACTTCCTAGGATTTTCTGTCAAGTCGGTACATAGAATTTTACTTTCGAATTCACTGAACGCTTCACGCATAGCCCTCCTTACGCTAACTTTGACATCGTTTAGCTTCTGTTTGTCTGAGAGGTTTTGGCTGCGTTTAAACTTGGAGTGGAGCTCTCTTTGCTTTCGCAGTAGTTTCCTAACTTTGTTGTTGTACCACGGTGGATTTTTCCCGTCCCTCACAGTTTTACTCGGCACGTATCTGTCTAAAACGCATTTTACGATTGCCTTGAACTTTTTCCATAAACACTCAACATTGTCAGTGTCGGAACAGAAATTTTCGTTTTGATCTGTTAGGTAGTCTGAAATCTGCCTTCTATTACTCTTGCTAAACAGATAAACCTTCCTCCCTTTTTTTATATTCCTATTAACTTCCATATTCAGGGATGCTGCAACGGCCTTATGATCACTGATTCCCTGTTCTGTACATACAGAGTCGAAAAGTTCAGGTCTGTTTGTTATCAGTAGGTCTAAGATGTTATCTCCACGAGTCGGTTCTCTGTTTAATTGCTCGAGGTAATTTTCGGATAGTGCACTCAGTATAATGTCACTCGATGCTCTGTCCCTACCACCCGTCCTAAACATCTGAGTGTCCCAGTCTATATCTGGTAAATTGAAATCTTCACCTAAGACTATAACATGCTGAGAAAATTTATGTGAAATGTATTCCAAATTTTCTCTCAGTTGTTCTGCCACTAATGCTGCTGAGTCGGGAGGTCGGTAAAAGGAGCCAATTATTAACCTAGTTCGGTTTTTTAGTGTAACCTCCACCCATAATAATTCACAGGAACTATCCACTTCTACTTCACTACAGGATAAACTACTACTAACAGCGACGAACACTCCACCACCGGTTGCATGCAATCTATCCTTTCTAAACACCGTCTGTACCTTTGTAAAAATTTCGGCAGAATTTATCTCTGGCTTAAGCCAGCTTTCTGTACCTATAACGATTTCAGCTTCGGTGCTTTCTATCAGCGCTTGAAGTTCCGGTACTTTGCCAACGCAGCTTCGACAGTTGACAATTACAATACCGATTGCTGCTTGGTCCCCGCATGTCCTGACTTTGCCCCGCACCCGTTGAGGCTGTTGCCCTTTCTGTACTTGCCCAAGGCCATCTAACCTAAAAAACCGCCCAGCCCACGCCACACAACCCCTGCTACCCGTGTAGCCGCTTGTTGCGTGTAGTGGACTCCTGACCTATCCAGCGGAACATAGACGCTAACCTTGAGAAAAATTTTAGCATTCGTTACCAATGTATACCACATGATAATTGCGTTGAAGTTGAAACTCTGTGTACTAGGAAGAGTAAAGGTTTACACCACATTTCACATGTAAAACCATTTATTGAGAGATAATCTGCTTTTAAACTTAGTCTTTGCCATAAAATTTTTCACTTCACGTTATTAGTACACTTTGTCACACTTAGAAACTGTTAACATGCAAAAATGTTTTGAAGTTAACTATCCAGTCAAGGACCTACAGAACTTATTTAAACAGTAATTACGAATGCATTTTTATAGTGAATAGACAACACAGTGTTATTGTGTGTACATCTTGCTTGTTGGTTGCACGATTACGTGACGACTATAAGGCTTACATACTTAGAACATATACTGCTAATGAGACTTTAATGCATAATTTTTATTTACTCAAAAAGACCTTCTTTATTTAAAGTACTTTCTGAGAGATTACAGATGACTTAGTATTTGGTTTGTTTGACAGCTACACGATTATATCACGATGCTGCTAATCAGTGACACAATTTACATTGTCACTTTTGCACTGTATCTGTTTTATATCTGCACAGATTTTCTGTATTCTTCTGGAAAGTAAAACATGATTTGGTAGTAACGTTTGTGGTATAGCTACAATGAGACAGATTTTTCTATAGCACAACAATACATTACAGTACAATACTTTCTTGGTCTTGGTAATGTACGTAACAACTACGATATCTATATGCATAGCATTTCACTTTTGTTTATGATGAGGTAAGTACATTGACCTCTGCAGAACTTTGCTTGTGGATGATGACAGCTATGACACTTGGCACATTTTTACCATTAAATAATGACAGAGATTATCTTACAACAAGACTCACAGTTTAGCGCTACAGTACACGTATTTGAAGGATTAATTTTTGTACTTGGAACATTCTTAGAAAAATTATTGAATTACAAGGATAAAAAGAAGGTTTTCAGTGATACATTTCATTCCGTTGCTGTAAACTCTAACACCTGAGGGTATAATTACATTAATCTTCATGGGGTACACGCCTACTTTGTGTACTAAGTGTGTGGCAAGCGCTAGGAGCCCTAGCTAACATGGTATTTGCTTACTCAGTTTTACACATCAGTACGATATTTCTCTAACACAGAATTACACAGCTATCTGATCATTTAAGACAGACAAACATTTTTTTACTATGTCAGTGACACATATTTACATAATTACACAAATTAATTCACACTTATGAAATTGTATTTTGTCTGTACTTTGGGAACTGTTCATATTTTTCGGAAACATTGTGATACCATGAGAGCTTTGAATGATGTATTTGGTAAGGGATCACGATTTTTGAAGTACGTTTGAGATAAATGACTTTATTGACATGAGCAGAGAGCATTTTTTGAAGGTTTTGATATTATTGAAGAAAGCTACGACGTTTTTGACATTTGACTGAGATGTTATGATGTTATAATTGCAACTATGATGTGTCTTGTGATGTCGAGGCGTGGTTGTGATCATTATGAAGGGTGAGTGTATGTGAGTAACACTATGCTAACAGAAATTTTGGTCACTATTATATATGAGATTTTGTTTCTACACACTTCTAACGCAAATTTTCAACCTGTGAAATTTTTTATATGAGACTGTCACTGTAATGGAAACTGCTTTCGTAAATATTTCAGTAAAGAATGTAGGTGACCTTGACATAATGCACTGTGGGCGCCCAGCTGTGCGACAGTCGCCTGGAAGAAGAAGCCATTAGTGTGTGCCTTTCAGAGGCACAGGTGTAAGAAAAAGAGGCCATTAACCTCGCTATTGACATTTCTTTGTAGAAAGCATCGCAAATGTGACATGCTCATACTTGAAGACATATGATTACGGTTTGGAGCTCGTAATTTCTGATATTTACTAAAATGCCTAATGAAATGATCAGAAATACTTTATGTCTACACATCCAACTATGAATACTGTATAGCTGAGAGATTTTTCTGTTGCCTTATGAAATGCCATATGGCTAGTGAATGATGTTTCATGCCTTGCTTTATGTATATATTTGCTCATTTTGTTTAATATCTAGTTTCTAGGTGCACAGAAGCATTGGTTAAAATAAAATTTAATAGATGTACTGAAATAAATATTTTCTGTCTACAGATGCATTAAATAATTATTTTATGATCTACTTTCTTTAAAAAAAGGGAGCACAAATACACATTTCCCTTCACGGGAATTAAATACATAATTTTTTCAATGACTTGGTAACATGATTGGTACAGTAAGTTATTGTGATGCATCACTCTAGTGTTAAAGTGTGACATAGGTATTACACATTTCCTATCTTTACTGTAACAATTTTTTTTGCTTGAGCTTTGTCATGTTTAGATGCAAGTTATTGCATTTGCTGCTGCTGTTTGCCAGGCATATTACTTTGTATTACTCTGTAAGCCAGTTTTACTACTGATTTATTTTTCTTGTTCCTGCACATTGGCTCATATTAGTTGTAATGTTGCATTTGCTTTGCTAATTTTGATATAGTGCTGCTTGCTTTGTCAATTTGCATTTTTCTTGTCATTGCTGTTAGTGTTAATTGTTTTATACTGCTGCACTGCCTCATTCTCTAATATATATATCTGATCTCAGTAGATTTAAGTTAGCTTAAGAGGGGGTAGGCTATATAAGAGAATGAGTTGTGATGAAGTGGAAGAAATGCATTGAGATTCTATAAGAAAAAGGTTTGGCCAAAAAAAGTAGTATACAATGAAGAAAAACTGTTTTGAAAGAGGATATGAACAAAAAAGTAGGGTTTAGGGACAACAGATTTAGGTAGGATTTTCTTGCAAATAACTAATGCCGTAAGAAATAAGTGAACATATAAATACACAAAGCATGCCTGGATAGGATTTTTCTTGCAGGAACAAATGCTGAAATAAGAGGAAAGATTTGTGGAATGAAGTTTTGGGTTGGACTGCAGTACCAAATGTTATATTGAAAACAAACCCTGTAATTTCCTTTTGTGTTATTCCACTATGTGTTTGTGTACCCTTGTGTATTGGTGTTCTTCCTGTCTTTATGTGTTTATCTGATAGAAGTTATGTTGTAGAATCTTCTAATACTAAGCTAGATTCACTAGGATGAGGAGTAGTGTTATCCTCAAACACTTTGGAAAAATGCTTAGATATTATTTACTCTGTTATGTTTTCCTTTAATGACCATATGTGAACTTAATGTTTGACTATTCTCATTTATTTACTTATGTCATAATTCCTGTAACACTCATGTATATGCTTATTTCTATTGTTTTGTAAAGATTCTATTACTACAAATGTTATCTGTATTATTATGTTCTTTAATGGTGTATTTGGTATCTTTGGTAATTGTATTCTCATGTCGTAAATTTGTAATTGTAAAGACACCAGATATTCAAATTAAGTTTCATTTCACTGCACGCTTTCTGTTGGTCATAGTATATGCACAATATGTAAGAAGTTAAAAAAAGGGAGCTGTTAGTGCTCACACATGTGCCGATAATTCAGCAAGGGACTGGTTAACAGCACTGCTGGTTCTAAGGACATTCCAAAAAGTTTGTGATTGCACAAGTGGTGGTTTATGGACTTCGTATATTATCCACAAGACTCTTCGATGGTGATTGTGCACCTGCACAGTCGCAATGGATGGCTGCTAGCCATCTCTACAAAGACTACAGTAGGTCTGCACCTTTGATGGCCCACCAATACTATAATTTCTACAAGGACTACAGTGGGTCTGCACCTTTGGTGGGCCACCAATCCCATTATCTCTACAAGAAATACTGTGTGTCTGCTCTGTGATGACCTACCTACCAATATTCTTCAAAACTTCGACTGACTCTGCTGTCGGTTTGCTCCGTTCTGGCCCCTTACCTGTCTGCATGTCAAAGAGTCAGCACTGTCTTTCTGTTGGAAGGACAACACTACTTCTTGAAGACTGCATGGAAATCCACACCTTCTGTGTATTTTCTTTTACTGCTCAGACTTCACGCAGAAAAAAAAAACTGCAACTACTACTGTGATGAATGATCAGGACTGTCTTTATGGACTGTGAAGTCAATTTTTGCTTTTGACCAACAGTGTATCAATAAGTGTTTGCATTTGATATATTTATTAGCGTTAATATGAAATTTTTTTAAGCAAATATGTAGTGGCCATTTCCCAAAACAATTTGTAAATTTTTCTGTGGGGAGTATGGGGCTTACAGTATCACAGTATCGCAGATGCTATGACATATCGTAACATTTGACGATTATGTCCTATGTTTGGAAAGGATCATATATTCATTTACGCAACTGAATATATGATCCTTTCCACACATAGGACATCATCGTCAAATGTTACGATATGTCATAGCATCTGTGATACTCATATGTTTGTAAGCTCTTTGTATGCATCAAAACATGTGGTGTGTGGTAGAAATCTTCTCAGTGACAAATCTAAGGAGTTCAGTGAGAACAATTTACATGTACAACAATAAGAATGCAGTGGGAATGCATTTACATCTGTTGAACGAATGTTATGGAAACAAACACTCCAAACCGACGTTTCACGTAAGTTACATGCAACGAAAATCTGTAACGCAACCATCTGTGTGTGGCGTGTTTACAATTATGTATTATTTATCTTTTAGGACAATTAATCTGCAAAAAACACACCACATGTCACAAAGAAAGCATGTAAACCGTCTGAGGATGAATCACAACGATTCGAAACTGGTAACAGTGCCCTTTGAATAAAGGAACTGAATGTAAATTTGTGGCTGGTTGCTGTCCTAACATCATCAACATTTGTCTTCAAACAACAGCCACGGTCTCCATCATGTCATCACATGACAAAATTGCAGTGTTCGAAGTACTATCCTACAAATGAGAAAAATGGCTGGAATTTTTGGTGTGCTACAGCTGCTGGTCTGGAGATGTTCTAAAGCCTCAATGGCGGATGAGGGATAGCATTAAACCAGATGTGGATGGTCTGCTTGAACTACCTCTGAACACTCGAACAAAGAAGACATCAAGTTACTCTTTCAACTTCCTGTAGACACCTTTACCCCATCTTGTTCGAACCAGTCTTTAGAGGCATTTCTACCCTGCAGAAAGGATGTCTTGTCAATTAACGGAGCAGTCTTATTGGCTCTTACTGAATTTACACGCCAAACTGCTGCTGCCGGTGTGGGAGCACTGTCCGCCATTTTGTGCAAACGAGACCTCCAGCGGCAAAACTATTTTGTATGAGTCAAAACAAAATTACCGCATTCATAGTGCACCGACAGTTAAACCTTGCAAAAGTGGTCTACAGATCATGAAACATGTAATGACACTTCCTCAATTACACTGCTCTGCTGTTGTCGAGGAAGGCTTGAATTTTTGGGTTAGAAACCGACCTCCAACCTGGCTATATCACCACATACCATATCGATGTAGTAGTAAACGCAATTCATATCCTGCATCATACAAAATCATCACTTCTGCATCTTGCATATAGCTAGCGACTACCAGACATTCGTACATATACTGCGAGGACAGGCAGATCCCAAAAAACATAAGCACATGCACTGTATATATAACTGCAGCACTAGGTATTTCAAGCAAGCTCAGTGGGTGATCCACTGCATGGGTTACGAGTCAACTACCTCCCACTGGCTGCCCTGATGCATGATGAGAGTGCCCTTCCACAGATAGCGCACACTCACCAAACTGGTGTACAAAGGCTGGGTTGGTTCGTCTTGGCACAAAAATGTTACTGTTTCTGGACTCGACCTGCTTTTTTGCTTTCTACACCCATCTCCATACTCTGGGATTACAATAACACATGTATTTCGCATGGTTTGTCAGAATATCATACCACTTACGTGATAGTTCTCCATATCAGGCATATAACAGTATGCTACCGATCGCTTGCACAATATAACTCCGAAGACACAGACTGGAAATTTCATCACTAGAAACCCGAAACTTAAGCGTGGTGCAGCAGCTGGAACGTGCTGTAAACCACTGAGTAACTCGTCTGAGAAGATCTTCACGTGAAAACTCGAAAAAAATAGAGGAAACTGGTAGTTCCACTTGCATTGTGACGACCACGGCGGACAGAACCATCACACCGACGTCATCTCAGACGCTGTCGCAATCTGTTTCACCGCGCGACCGCGGCGCGGGGCGCGGACAGCGGAGGGAGGGCCCGCGGGCGGAGGGTATTTAAACCGGCCGCCGCAGCGACCGAATCCAGTTCCCTCTGAGCAGCCATAGCGTACGGATCTCCGTGCCGGCACGTTCACAGGAGCTCAGTCCGTCAGTTCACCTGATGATGGCGACATGTATGATCGCCGAAATATGGTACCCGTTGGACACTGTAGACCGGCAGTACACCCGTGGATATTTTGATTATCAAATACGCCGGGAGAAACTCAAGAATCACACACAGAAAGATTACTCAAAGCTCCCTAAATTTTATCCGTAATAACGAAATCAAACTTAGTAACTAGATCAAGTAGTACCAAATAATGCAATCTACCCAGAGTAACCACGCTGTAAGCGACCATTTTGAAACGGCTACTCCGTTTATAGAGGTCAGGAAACGTGGTTCCATAGAGGAAAGGTGCTGAACCAAAATTTTCAAAAATAAAATTTGTCACAAAATCTAATGACAAGGTTTTTTTTCATTCCTTGGTAGTTACTCGCTACATTTTAGTTATGACAGACAATTTATAATGTGCTAATTTATATCCACATAAAAACCTTGTGTGAGATCCAACATAAAATGAGTATGTTTCACAACAAAATAGTTTTCAAGATCTGAACATAACAGTGAAGTCAGTCGAAGCCAGGGGTCTTAAATAAAGAAACATTTTATGTGATCTAGACTGTCGAATGTTTTTAGCAAATAAAACAGTTCGCTCCTTCAGTATCCTTAAAATGAGAAAATTCAGCCTCTTGTAGGTTGTGGGAAGGAATTTCTGTTGTACTGTTTCAACCAGCTTGAACAATGGTGACAGGCCCACGAATTCAACCTCAAGTTTTCCTAATGTGCACTTCATTTCATTTATAATTATACCGCGCTCTTGTAGTTGGAGGAAAAGCTGCCACAAATGTTCGACATGCTGTTCTACTGAAGTAGAGAATATCATCCATTTAGCAAAACACGAATGGTAATTCTCGAAGCACCTTGTGCCCAAAACATTGACAAGTTCAAGTGTCGTTTCTATGTCTAAATGACATAAAATTGTACTCAAGCACAAGCAAACCAAATGATGTGATCACTGCTGTTTTTTATTCAGATAGAGCCATGGGAATTTGAGAAAACACCTTGATGCAGTCTGCCACGTCGAATATTTCAGCATCACTAATGTTACCGTTAAAATTAATCACTTTGGGTATGGGACAGCAGTTTGGGATTATGCGATCACTGAGTGCCCTTTAGTCTCCCCACTCTCCATGAATTATCTTTTTTATGGGTCATGTGGATTCCAGAGACCCACGGACTATCAGACCTGATCACAATATCTGCTTTCAGAAGTCAGTCGAACTCTGTTAACAACGCAATTAGCTTCACTGGAGGCAGACACTGTGTGTGGAAAGTGATGGGTTGACCTTGTGCCATGCAGATATGGCATTGAATAGTATTTATGCATTTCTTGGTAGCAATGGCAGGTTTGGTGAGCGCTGGGAAGTCTTGAAGCACATTAAAAAAAAGTCGTTCCTCAGACAGTGCTTTGATATTACTTACTGTATACGAATCATTACGACTCGGGGGGTTCTTCTTGCATGATGCACGTGTGTGTGCTATACACCGTTTCAAAATAGCACCATTCCAATGACGTAGTAGATGTGCCGAAGATCTTCAGGTGGAAAGGGACGGTTACATTGCACTGCACTTGACTAGATGCGGAAGACGCGGTAGGCAATATCCTTTCTGTGGGTCATGGCACCAATCGCCACGCATAAGTCGATAATTAGGTAAAACGTCTGCTCCAATTATAGGCTCAGACACGTCTGCAACCACAAAAGTCCATGTCGTGTGGAAGGTAAGTTTGAATCCAGGTGTAGCGCTAACTGCTTTACGCTGTAGCTACGAATTCTGGAGTTGTTGGACACAGTAGGCACATGTTGCATTGCTGACATTTTTGGATAGACAATGACCTCTGAACCCACGTCAATCAGAAACTCTTCACAAAGTGATTGGTCCTGTATGAATAATCGGTGTGATTATTGACTCTAAACAGCGTGGCATTTTCACATGTAAATAGCACAATCTGATGTAGGTGCCTATAATATTGCAGATGGAGATTACAGCCCTTTAACCCCATCTTCGACATTCAGGTAGTTACAGGGATGAGTACAATGACAGACAGAGTTGCCAAAATGCCTGTGGTTCCAGCACCATTGCTCTGAGAAGTGTTGTGGGGTGGCATCATTCCATTTTTTTCTGTGACTTCATAACTGCTGTTGATGTGTAGCTACAAGCACGTTGAGTGTTGCCACTTGTGCTGACACCTACTCGATGGTGGGTTTGGTCAACGTGTGCTGATGGTAAGTATTTATGCATGTTGTCGGAGCAGTGACGTTACCTTCCATAACCATGCACATTTTGGGGCATTTATCTTTGCTCTTGTTGATTTTTGCACAGAAACTACAATTAAATTGTTTGCGGTGGTGTCTGTCTTTATTGCAGAGACAAGCAACAGTAAGTTTGATTGTGCCATAATGACAGTGTGGATGTTGTCTGGGAGTTCCTAAAACCATAATGCACCTAAAAATTCTTCAGTCAGAAGTTCAGGGACTGCAATGTACACTCAACTTCCAAAAAAAAAAGTCACAGTAAACAAAAGGCAGAAAATTCGCTCATTTGGCAATAGCGGCATAAAAACCGGGCCACGGCGTGACGTCAGGTAGACGAAATGAGTCAATGGTTCAGTAAATGCGAGATTTCCAACGTCCGCTCTGTAATCACCTATGCCACATATGATAATGATTTTTTAATTTACGATACAGATAATGAACCTGACTGAATGTTCGAATCGCAGTGACAGAATCTGGATGCCGATAAATATTCAGCACAGTTGTTATAAAACGTCTCAAAATGTAAGTGTAAGTGCTTACTATTTACCCATTCAGCTAACTAACAGGAATGGAAGACCAGTTTTACCAACAAGATTTCTAATTTATATAGCCACCCATATTCATCTTTTGAAACTGTAATTATAATTTTGCAAGTTTGGAATGAAGATTAAAACCACAAAATTACATTATACGAGTATATGGAGTCATGTGTTCAGAGAGACTTCTCTCACTTCTGTTCATCGTGGGGTTATGGACATAATGATGGAGTAGTAACCTGAAAACCCAGATTCATTTTCTTTTTATCGTTTGTGTGAATTCACTACACAGAAAGAGATGGCAATATTTCGGACAACGTTTACCCAAATTATGAAACATAGTGTGAGAGAAATGAAATAGCTAGCCTTACTTCATATCGGCATCGCTATAATTCAAATAGTTTTCTTAAGGTAGCTGAAGTCGCGAAAGATGTGGTGTCCTATGACAGAGAAAATACCGATACACAAAAGCAATTTTGGAGAGCTATTCTTAAAAAGGGGAACGGAACGTGAAGCCATTACCAATTCAGCGTAAGAAATGTTATAAATTAATACAGCTGCACCTAATGGTCAATATCCAAAACTGCTTAAAGCAGTGGTTACAATTTTCTATTAAATTAAAGACAGAGTTCTTCGACCAAGAGCGAACGAGTAAGTACAGGGCGACAATTATTGAAATGTATGAAAAAAACATAAAATAGTTACAAAATATGGCGTGTACCCACTTTATTCACCATGAAAACGTCACTACAGGTATTCGGATTTAGGTTATGACATGTTCGATATGCCTGCCATTAATGGCGATGATGTGGTGCAGACGAATGCCGAAATTCAGCATCACCCGCTGACGTGTTGGAACATCGATGCTGTCGATGATCCCCTGAATGGCTTTTTCAGCTCAGCGATGGTTTTTGGGTTATTCTTGGACAAATTGTCTTTAACGTAGTCCCACAAAGAGGAGTCGCATATATTCAGATCCGGAGAATATAGAGGCGAAACGAGGCCTATGCCAGTGGCCTCTGGGTACCCCAGAGTCAGAATGCGGTCCGCAGAGGATATCAGATACTCTCCTGCTTCGATGAGGTCGAGTTCGGTCTTGTACGAACCCCATTTTGTCGAAATCAGGGTCACTCTGGATAACTGGGCTGAAATCATCTTCCAAAACCATCACTTACCGTTCCATAGTCACTGTGCCATCAAGGAATATCGAACCGATTATTCTGTGCCTGGACATTACACATCACACAGTCACCTGTTGAGGATGAAGGGACTTCTCGATCGCGAAAAGCGGATTCTCAGTCCCCCAAATGCGCCAATTTTGCTTATTGACGAACCCATCCAAATGAAAGCGGGCTTCGTCGCTAAACTAAACTAGTATGCTCATACTAATTCCCATCATGACCCGCGCCCAACCGTGCAGTTTGAACGTCCTAACGCAAACCGTCCTCCCCCCGTGAACCATGCACCTTGCCATTGATGGGGAGGCTTGCGTGCCTCAGCGATACAGATAGCCGTACCGTAGGTGCAACCACAACAGAGGGGTATCTGTTGAGAGGCCAGACAAACGCGTGGTTCCTGAAGAGGGGCAGCAGCCTTTTCACTAGTTGCAGGGGCAACAGTCTGGATGATTGACTGATCTGGCCTTGTAACACTAACCAAAACGGCCTTGCTGTGCTGGTACTGCGAACGGCTGAAAGCAAGGGGAAACTATGGCCGTAATTTTTCCCGAGGGCATGCAGCGTTACTGTATGGTTAAATGATGATGGCGTCCTCTTGGATAAAATATTCCGGAGGTAAAATAGTCCCCCATTCGGATCTCCGGGCGGGGACTACTCGAGAGGAGGTCGTCATCAGGAGAAACAAAACTGGCGTTCTACGGATCGGAGTGTGGAATGTCAGATCACTTAATCGGACAGGTAGGTTAGAAAATTTAGAAATGGAAATGGATAGGTTAAAGTTAGATATAGTGGGAATTAATGAAGTTCGGTGGCAGGAGGAACAAGACTTTTGGTCAGGCGAATACAGGATTATAAATACAAAATCAAATATGGGTAATGCAGGAGTAGGTTTAATAATGAATAAAAAAATAGGAGTGCGGGTAAGCTACTATGAACAGCATAGTGAACGCATTATTGTGGCCAAGATAGACACGAAGCCCACGCCTGCTACAGTAGTACAAGTTTATATGCCAACTAGCTCTGCAGATGACGAAGAAATTGAAGAAATGTATGATGAAATAAAAGAAATTATTCAGATAGTGAAGGGAGGCGAAAATTTAATAGTCATGGGTGACTGGAATTCGGTAGTAGGAAAAGGGAGAGAAGGAAACATAGTAGGTGAATATGGACTGGGGCTAAGAAATGAAAGAGGAAACCACCTGGTAGAATTTTGCACAGAGCACAACTTAATCATAGCAAACACTTGGTTCAAGAATCATAAAAGAAGGCTGTATACATGGAAGAAGCCTGGAGATACTGATAGGTTTCAGATAGATTATATAATAGTAAGACAGAGATTTAGGAACCAGGTTTTAAACTATAGGACACTTCCAGGAGCAGATGTGGACTCTGACCACAATCTATTGGTTATGAACTGTAGACAAAAACAGAAGAAACTGCAAAAAGGTAGGAATTTAAGGAGATGGGACCTGGATAAACTAAAAGAACCAGAGGTTGTACAGAGTTTCAGGGAGAGCATAAGGGAACAATTAACAAGAATGGGGGAAAGAAATACAGTAGAAGAAGAATGGGTAGCTTTGAGGGATGAAGTAGTGAAGGCAGCAGAGGATCAAGTAGGTAAAAAGACGAGGGCTAGTAGAAATCCTTGCGTAACAGAAGAAATATTGAATTTAATTGATGAAAGGAGAATATATAAAAATGCAGTAAATGAAGCAGGCAAAAAGGAATACAAACGTCTCAAAAATGAGATAGACAGGAAGTGCAAAATGGCTAAGCGGGGATGGCTACAGGACAAATGTAAGGATGTAGAGGCTTATCTCACTAGGGGTAAGATAGATACAGCCTACAGGAAAATTGAAGAGACCTTTGGAGAAAAGAGAACCACTTGCATGAATATCAAGAGCTCAGATGGAAACCCAGTTCTAAGCGAAGAAGGGAAAGCAGAAAGGTGGAAGGAGTATATAGAGGGTCTATACAAGGGCGATGTACTTGAGGACAATATCATGGAAATAGGAGAGGATGTAGATGAAGATAAAATGGGAGATACGATACTGTGTGAGGAGTTTGACAGAGCACTGAAATACCTGAGTCGAAACAAGGCCCCGGGAGTAGACAACATTCCATTAGAACTACTGACAGCCTTGATAGAGCCAGTCCTGGCAAAACTCTACCATCTGGTGAGCAAGATGTATGAGACAGGGGAAATTCCCTCAGACTTCAAGAAGAATATAATAATTCCAATCCCAAAGAAAGCAGGTGTTGACAGATGTGAAAATTACCGAACAATCAGTTTAATAAGCCACAGCTGCAAAATACTAACGCGAATTCTTTACAGACCAATAGAAAAACTAGTAGAAGCCGACCTTGGGAAAGATCAGTTTGGATTCTGTAGAAATATTGGAACACATGAGGCAATACTGACCCTACAACTTACCTTAGAAGCTAGATTAAGGAAAGGCAAACCTACGTTTCTAGCATTTGTAAACTTAAAAAAAGCTTTTGACAATGTTGACTGGAATACTCTCTTTAAAATTCTGAAGGTGGCAGGGGTAAAATACAGGGAGCGAAAGGCTATTTACAATTTGTACAGAAACCAGATGGCAGTTATAAGAATCGAGGGGCATGAAAGGGATGCAGTGGTTGGGAAGGGAGTGAGACAGAGTTGTAGCCTCTCCCCGATGTTATTCAATCTGTATATTGAGCAAGCAGTGAAGGAAACAAAAGAAAAATTCGGAGTAGGTATTAAAATCCATGGAGAAGAAATAAAAACTTTGAGGTTTGCCGATGACATTGTAATTCTGTCAGAGACAGCAAAGGACTTGGAAGAGCGGTTGAATGGAATGGATAGTGTCTTGAAGGGAGGATATAAGATGAACATCAACAAAAACAAAACGAAGATAATGGAATGTAGTCGAATTAAGTCGGGTGATGCTGAGGGAATTAGATTAGGAAATGAATCACTTAAAGCAGTAAAGGAGTTTTGCTATTTGGGGAGCAAAATAACTGATGACAGTCGAAGTAGAGAGGATATAAAATGTAGACTGGCAATGGCAAGGAAAGCATTTCTGAATAAGAGAAATTTGTTAACATCGAGTATTGATGTAAGTATGAGGAAGTCGTTTCTGAAAGTATTTGTATGGAGTGTAGCCATGTATGGATGTGAAACATGGACGATAAATAGTTTGGACAAGAAGAGAATAGAAGCTTTCGAAATGTGGTGCTACAGAAGAATGCTGAAGGTTAGATGGGTAGATCACATAACTAATGAGGAGGTACTGAATAGGATTGGGGAGAAGAGAAGTTTGTGACACAACTTGACTAGAAGAAGGGATCGGTTGGTAGGATATGTTCTGAGGCATCAAGGGATCACCCATTTAGTATTGGAGGTCAGTGTGGAGGGTAAAAATCGTAGAGGGAGACCAAGAGATGAATACACTATGCAGATTCAGAAGGATGTAGGTTGCAGTAGGTACTGGGAGATGAAGAAGCTTGCACAGGATAGAGTAGCATGGAGAGCTGCATCAAACCAGTCTCAGGACTGAAGACCACAACATCAACAACAACGCAAACCGCTTAGAAGTTATGACGATTTTATTTCATATAGTTCAATAATTGTCACACTGTATGTAACAAGTGTTTATCCACCTACAGACAACCAATAAAGCTCTCATAAATGTGCGACATTATCAAATCAATAACAAAACATTACTGGATCACCTAATTGTCAGAAAATATTAACTTTAATCTGTTAAGTCTGTTAAGTACTATCAACGATTAAAAGGTTTCAGAGAAGTTTGAACTCAGACGTTGGCATCTCGAGTTGTGACATAAGTGCTCAGAATAGTTCGTTGAACACAAACAAAATATTGTGATAAAGAATGAAAACAGTAAAACTCTTGATTCGCTCCATCTTCCAGACGCTGGCCTAGTTAAGTGAAATGTTACATCACAGTGATAGATTATATACCAAGGAATCTCATCCATCACATGTACTGAACTATTATTTCACTTTCCATTACCATGCTTGTGTACGATCCAGTACAATGTCGACGCTGTGAAAAGCAGTTGGACAAACTTTTCTATGGCAAAAATATCGCCAATATCTCGATGGAGTATAGAGCCTAATGCAGGTTTTCGTCACACACGATTTATGTCTTAAACACGAACACTGGCACACTGCATATCATATGGATGGCCCTGCGATTATTTGCAAACAAATTAATAACAGATTAACTGTCCCGAAAAGGAACAACGAGAAGGAGAACACGAGGAAGACGATGACGAGATGTGTTGCAATCTTGTGATGGACCATCATGACAAACAGGCCTTTGAACAATAGCAGAACTCTAATTGCTAGTAACAAAACATAACAAATAAACGTAGATAAACAAACGAATACACCATTCTATGTCACTACTCATGTCCTAGACTCAACTGGAACTGTTGACCTCTGCTTAACTGTAATATGCTCATGGTGCTAATTGTGAATGGATGACTGTGAGGTGTTGGCAAAGGTGTTTATGACTTACGTCAGACATAGCATATCGATCTGATGTTCAATTATCTCTCTTGTCATGCTGATGCTGTTGAAGGCGTTTAAATTACAATTTTCTTCGGCCACATAGCCTGTCCTACAATGTAAGCCTAGCTGAAGCTGCACGAGATTCAGCAAACATCTGCAGTATGCGGATGAATTGACTTACCATCACATGTGTCACATATCTGGCATATTCTCGATTCTTTAGGTATCTCGCATTCACACAATAACTATTAAGTGTCAGTAATGTCTATTGTTAGAGCAATGCACATTCATCCCAAGGATGTCTGTGGGAATGGAAGTTGTCTGAGTATTGGGAACTTTGGATTAAATATCGACCAATATGATGGAGGGAATCTAGAAATCTTAAAAGACTACCCCTAGACTCAATCTCTGGACCCAATACACGCATTGTATTCAGAACAAATCAACAACGACTTGACATACATTACATATATGTCTGCTGTAGCTATTTCCAGTACACCTGATTCTTTTTCCTTTTGCTTACGAATTTGATGTCGGACACATGTGTGTTACAGTGGTTCAACCTTGGACCAAATACGAGCTGGCAGCCTCTTTCTTTCCGCTTTAGTTCCATGTGCAATAGGAGGTCGGCAAGACTTTCTCTCTTTATATATATATATATATATATATATATATATATATATATATATATATATATATATATATATATATATATATATATTTAAAAGATATCAAACCTGGACACATGTCTGCTAAAACCGCCTGATACTGGCATTTAGCAACTGCACAATAGAGTTAGCAATTATTAGTTCACATTCAAGCAAATTTTAAAGAGCTACTTCAAAATTTTTTATTCAGGGACACACACAGGTATGTGTAGATGAATATAAACTCAAGACAAAATCGTCCCTGTCATGGGTGGGATTCAAACCCATGACCCATGAAAAAAAGTCCTTGTCTTGGCGTATGCGGGCCCCAGTGGCTGGAGTCACGTAGGTTCACAGACAGACTTAATGTCGTAAGTATGTTTTCTTCCTCCCCAAGCATCAGCATTAGAGTGGCAAGCATAAGCAACAATGCGGGCAGTCAGTTTCAGTGGCTCAATGGGAGCGCTCAGTTCGAGACAGTCTTCACTATGACTAAAGAAGGCAAAATTTTTGATTAGAGATGCAGGCAGGAGATGTAGCGTGCCACCCACTACTGCAGAGAGCTGGTGGAAGAATTATATTGAAAGAGGCACTACCAGCAGAATTCCTGGTTCAGACAGGAAGAGACTGAGCACACAGTAGGACGACACAGAGCTTGTGCGTAAGAGCCGACAGTTTCCCTTAATAAATGCGAAGCAGTTGCGGCGAGAGACTTACTTCGCCGGTTTCAGTGACACAGTTCGCCGAAGGCTGAGCGTAGTTGGACTGCACTTACGCAAATCCTCTGTAAAACAGGAACTCAGCAAGGAAAATGCGTTATACTGGCAGACACCTGCGGAGCTGCACCTGAATGCGGCGTGGAGAAACGTACTTTTCACAGATGAGAAGGTGTTTTCCACGAGCAACGACAGCCCAGGAGTTGTTTACTGGTCACGAGGGACAAGACAGGGCGAAGAACTTGTAGAGACTATGAGAAGAAGTGGCTGGCTGTCGGTTTCCTTCTGGGGTTGGATTTCAGCGAGAGGACCAGGAATGCTTCATAGAATTGAGGAAACCCTTGATAGCAGGTAGTGTCCCACATACTGACAAACGTGGTGCTGCCTTTAAAACGAATGCTATATAGTGAAGGGGAATTCACGCTACGGGAAAATCATTCGCCTGTGTGTCTGCAATCGTTCAGCAGCAGCTGTCCAATATGGACATTAACATCATGGACTGGCCGCCACGGGCTGCTGATATGAACCCATTGGAAAAGATGAGAACAGAAGTAGCACAAACACGGTCAGAGAACTGGCTACAAAACCAACTGGTTATAGCTGACGCCCTTAGGGACTGTGTTCTTGAAGCCTGGGAGGAAGTTGCTTCCTCTGGCAATTACGTCCAACGCGTCATAGATTCCATGCCAAGACGCATGATTGAAATCAGAAATATTGTGGTATTCTGGACAAAATATTAGGGCACTCGCGTCGTTCACCTGTTGGCATAGTCCATTATCGCTAAATATCGCCGCACTATCCTAACGGATATATTCTTCATACGTCCCGTATTAGTATCTGCGGTTATTTCACCCAGTGTTGATTGTTTGTTAGCACTGACAACTCTATGCAAACGCCGCTGCTGTTGGTCGTTAACTGAAGGTCGTCGGCCACTGTGTTGTCCGTGGTGAGAGGTAATGCCTGAAATTTGGTAATCTTGACACACTTTTGACACTATACATTTCGGAATAATTAATTCCGTAATGATTTCCGAAATGAAATGTCCCATGGTTCTAGCTACAGCTACCATTCTTCGTTCAAAGTTTCGCCCGTGTGTGTGGTACTACCATCATTTGTGTACGTGCTGTCGCTATCCCATGACTTTTATCATGTATTATCCTCATAAAATGACTGCTAAGTTGTTTAACAGATCACATTTATTTGTGCTCTCACAAGAACAAAATCAGAAGAAGAGAAAACGGCTGTAAGCATGCTGAATGCGGAAAATATACTTTCTATGTATTCAGTGATAGGTTTGCTCCCTCTTTGCGGCAAAGTCGATGCACATGGCATGCAAATAACGACCGGTAACTAAGTAACTCAAAGTAATAATGTATTGACAGTTAGACTGAGAAGAAATTCCAAAAACTTTTAAGCAATTATTTGGTGCAAAAAGAATTTTACAATATAGAGGGCCATATATGTCAATAATTTGGAACGATCTATTCTCCTGATGTAAGTATTGTAATAACCTATGTGAAAATAATATTTATTTTTAAGTATAAAGCTACAGTCACATTTAAATTATTGTAAGTATATACGTTTTTATATATCTGTACCGTAGTTACCTGATTTAAAGAGTTAAATGTATGTATAAAATTCCTAACATATTTGTCAATTTTTGTTTTAAATTGTAACTTTTAGATTAAATGTTTTAAGACATTAAGCTGATCTCTTCTATATTACAAATACATACTCTGTAAATAATGTAGTCAAATAGGACAAAAAAATCAATATATCATTCAAGACCATATCACTTACTCCCATGCATTGTTCCATTGTTATTTCTTTTATATCCTGGACGTAATTTGGGCCAATAACCACAGTTTTATCTCCAAGAAGCTGAGAAAGAGTCTTGATCATCTAACTGCTTCATCACCTCTATCCGTTTTGCTGATTAGATTAGATTGATTAATCATTCCATAGACCCATAAAAGAGGGAATCCTCCTGGGTGTGGAACATGTCAGATAAACACATTACAAAAATGTAATTAGAGAAACTTGAGTTTCATTAATTTTAATGATCCTCAGTCAATAAACAGTAAAATTATGTACATGAATTAAATTTAAACTTCTAATATTTACAGGTTTAATATTTACATCTGCTTTCATTAAATCCATCATTCAGACATTTGCTAGTTTCTTGGCTATTACAACCAAGTATTGCCAAAAATTAAAGTGTAATAAATTTTCATTAAAATGGTCTACCGCACTTGTTGAGAAACTCATGGATGGAATAGAAGAAGTTGGCCACCAAAAATTCTTTTAAATTATATTTAAATTGTACCTTGTCTGAAACTAGGCTCTTCATGGTTGCTGGTAACTTATTGAAAATATGCGTTGCTGAATACTTGACTCCTTTCTGGGCAAGAGTAAGTGATTTTAAATCTTTATGTATATTGTTCGTATTCCTAGTATTGGTACTGTGTACTAAGCTGTTAGGTGGAAAAAGAGATGTATTATTTACAACAAACTTCATTAAGTAATAAATATACTGAGAAGCTGTGGTTAATATGCCCAATTCTTTGAATAGGTTTCAAGATGGTGTTCTTGAATTTACACCACTCATTACTCTTATTATACGCTTCTGCACTCTAAACTTTTTTTCTCTATTTGTGGAGTTATCCCAAAATATGATACCATATGACATAATGGAGTGAAAATAAGCAAAATGTGCCAGTTTTTTTAATATTTATATCTCCTATGTCTGACATCATTCATATTGCAAACTCAGACTTGTTTAGGCGCTTTAGCAATTTGTTAGTATGTTGCTCCCAACTGAATTTATTATCAAGTTGTAATCCCAAGAATTTTACACTCTCAACTTCTCCTATTTCCATGTCATCATATTTTATACACACACCAGAAGGAAAGATCTTGGAAGTTCTGAACTGCATATAGTGGGTCTTTTCAAAGTTTAATGACAGTGAATTGGCTATGAACCACTTATCAATGTCAGTAAAAATTTGATTAGCTGCCCTTTCTAAATTTATACTTGATTTACTATTTATTGCAATGTTTTGTATCATCTGCAAATAAGACAAACTTGGCATCTGGTAATGTAACAGATGACAGGTCATTAATATACACAAGAAAAAGCACTGGACCTAGTATGGAATCTTGGGGAACACCACACGTAATTTCTTCCCAGTCAGATGATGACTGATTGCCTACTGCTGAAGTGTTACGTAATGACACCCTTTGTTTTCTATTAGTAAGATATGAGCGAAACCACTTTGCAGCACCACCAGTGACGCCATAATATTTTAATTTACGTAATAACTAGCGGAATTAATGTAATCACGGTATCTGGAAGGATTTAGACGCTAAATGATGGAATAAAGCTCCTGCGTTAATATTGTGTCACATGTGCATGTTATTTACAAAGTACCATGATGAGAAAATCCTTACAATACATTACACTCTTTCTCGAGTGCATTATTGTGAATTGTTGTAAACAGGGATAAGTGTTGCTGATTCGATCAGAAAGATCGAATTGAATCGTCGTGCAGGAAACTTCTGGCAGCAACTGGAGAGTCTTTGCCATAATGCCGAAGACTGTGTTTGTCAATGTCAGTGCAATGTTTAGTAACTGCCACATAAGTGGTAATATTGTTAAGCGCTGCTGTGCTGAAAAAGTAACTTTTGTTGAATATTGTCTGGCTATCCAATATGGTAGTGGTAATGTTTTTCCGCGTTCTTAGGCAGTGAATGTAAACATACAAGCGTCATTGTAGTACTGCTGACTGAAAGGCATTACTATCTCTTAAGTGGATAAGTATCAAAAGTGCAGGTAAGTGCGTCTAGATATTAGCGTACACATTTTTTAACAGTCCTATAGTGAATGTGCTCTACCATTTAAACGTCGGAAATAATATGACCCTTTGTTTACTTGTGGGCGTTAGAAGCATTTAATGTAACTACAACCTGGGGCTGCAGAAGTCAGAAAAAGCACCTTCGCTCGTGAGTGTTGTGGTAAACGACCCTGATGTAGTGAGTCGAAACTTGATGTTACGTTAACCAATATTCTTTTCGTAATTGTCAGTCGGATTCGTCTTGTTAAGTACACGGACAGTGCAGCTAAGTCCTACTTTCTGACTATAGCAAATTTGATTACAGTGTGTCGTAGCACCAGAAACAGGATAGAGAAGAGCAGACTGAAATTTAAAAAAATCTGCCCTTCATGTGTGTTTATGGTGTAGGGTATTATTTGAAATTGCATAGGCCAATGTTCTCCTGACAGTATTTCGAACCAACTTTAACCGAGGCATAATGCTGTACATTATTTGGAAATGTATATTGTGTCTAAAGCAACGTGTGTGTGTGTGTGTGTGTGTGTGTGTGTGTGTGTGTGTGTGTGTGTGTGTGTTTCCACACATCATTTACGGTCACGTCTTGCAGTCTCTGACTCATTTGTTTGTTCTATCCGGTAAGTGTCTTACATTTATGATCAGTACAGGAGAATTACTTTAGACCTGTATTTATTAGGCAACCTCCATGAACGAATCCCACTTCCTCAGTACTCTTCTGATATTGTATTTTTGCATAATATCAGGTTTTTGCCCATTTGTGCATGTGACATTACCTTTGTTTGTTTAACGTGTCATTGGATAGTATATGTAGCAAATACTGATCATCTGCAGCTCTCAGTTATATCAGTGTGATAAGTTGCTCTTGTCTGTCCATTGTGAATGACAAACAATTCTGTTTGATAAGAATTTCTCAGTCAGAATGATGGTGTACCAGAGGAATATTTGACACTAGCCATTGGCTTTACTAGTGACATAGGTTAGATTAGATTAGTACTTGTTCCATAGTACATGAATACGACACTTCGTAATGATGTGGAATGTGTCAGGTTAATAAAAGGTGTCTATACAAGATATTACATTAAACAAAATATTAAGTGACACTCGATATGATTTTTATTTTTTTATTTTTATTTATTTTTTTTTTTTTGGGGGGGTGGGGTGGGAAATTACCCACTTACCATATCCAAAAATTCATCTAATGAGTAGAGGGAGTTGCCATTAAGAAATTCTTTTAATTTCCTTTTAAATGCTGTATGGCTATCTGTCAGACTTTTGACGCTATTAGGTAAGTGACCAAAGACTTTAGTGGCAGCATAATTTACCCCCTTCTGAGCCAAAGTTAGATTTAACCTTGAGTAGTGAAGATCATCCTTTCTCCTAGTGTTGTAGCCATGCACACTGCTATTACTTTTGAATTTCATAAGTGAATATATATATTGTGAGGCTACAGTGAAGAATTCTAGCTCTTTAAATAAGTTTCTGCAGGATGATCTTGGATGAGCTCCAGCAATTATTCTGACTACACGCTTTTGTGCAATGAACACTCTTTTACTCAATGATGAGTTACCCCAGAATATGATGCCATACGAAAGCAGAGAATGAAAATAGGCATGGTAAGCTAATTTACTCAGATGCATATCGCCAAAATTTGCAATGACCCTAATAGCATGAGTAGCTGAACTCAAACGTTTCAGCAGATCCTCAGTGTTTTTTCCAGTTCAACCCCTCATCAATGCATACACCTAGAAATTTTGAATATTCTACCTTAGCTACCGATTTCTGATCAAAGTCTATATTTATTACTGGTGTCATTCCATTTACTGTGTGGAACTGTATATACTGTGTTTTGTCAAAGTTTAATGAGAGCCCATTTGCAGAGAACCATTTCATGATTTTCTGTAAAACATCATTTACAGTTTTGCCAGTTAATTCTTGTCTGTTGGGTGTGATAGCTATACTTGTATCATCGGCAAAAAGTACCAGCTTTGCATCTTCATGAATATAGAATGGCAAGTCATTAATATATATTAAGAACAGCAGAGAACCCAAGACCGAACCTTGCGGCACCCCATTCTTGATTGTTCCCCAGTTTGAGAAATCACCAGTTTTTTGCATATTACATGAACTGTTTATTTCAACTTTCTGTACTCTTCCAGTTAGGTATAATTTAAACCATTTGAGCACTGTCCCACTCATACCACAGTACTTGAACTTATCTAGAAGTATTCCATGATTTACACAATCAAAAGCCTTTGATAGATCACAAAAAATCCCAACGGGTGACTTCCGGTTACTCAGAGCATTTAATATTTCATTAGTAAAATCATATATAGCATTTTCTGTTGAAAAACCCTTCTGGAAACCAAACTGACATTTTGTCAAAACTTTATTTTTACAAAGATGTGAAGCTACTCTACAATACATTACTTTTTCAAGAATTTTGGATAAGGCAGTCAGAAGAGAGATTGGGCGGTAGTTTTTGAGATCAGACATATCCCCTTTTTTATGCAACGGTTTAACAATGGCATACTTCAGTCTATCTGGGAAAATACCCTGCTTCATAGCTCTATTACATATGTGGCTAAGAATCCCACTTATTTCTTGGGAACAAGCTTTTATTATCCTGCTGAAAAAGCCATCAATTCCATGTGAGCTTTTATTCTTGAGAGAGTTTATTATTTTCCTAATTTCAGAAGGAGAGGTGGGTGGAATTTCAATTGTATCAAATGGTGTGGGTAAGGCCTCTTCCATTAACTGCCTTGCTTCTTCTAATGAACGATTAGATCCTATTTTCTCTACAACATTTAAAAAATGGTTATTCAAAACTTCCGGCTTGTTGTTTATCAAATTTTCATTCGCTTTGATAGTGATGCCATCATCCTGTACTCTTGGTTCCCCTGTCTCCCTTGTAATAATATTCCAAATTGTTTTGGTTTTGTTATCAGAGATATTAATCTCAGACATGATGCACATGCTTTTGGACTTTTTAGTAACCTTTCTTAATGTACCACAGTAGTTTTTATAATATTTGGCTGTTTCTGGGTCATTACTCTTTCTTGTTGTTAGATATAGTTCCCTTTTGTGGTTACAAGATATTTTTATTCCTTTAGTAAACCAAGGTTTTTTGCATGGTTTCTTATAATTCGATTTAACTACTTTCTTGGGGAAACAGTTATAAAATTCTCTTACAAGTGTATCATGAAATATGTTATATTTTAAATTAGCATCGGGTTCCTTGTACACCTCATCCCAATCTTACTGTTGAAGATTTTCTCTGAAATTTCTAATTGTTGAGTCATTAATTGAACGCACAACTTTGGAGGGTAGTTTTGAATTACTGAATGGAGCTATGTCATATACTGTAAACAGCTGAGCAGCATGATCAGAAAGGCCATTCTCAACAGGACAAGAATTTATTTTTTTAAACTTATCTTGGTCTATAAAAGTGTTATCTATCAATGTGCTGCTGTCCTTTAGTACCCGAGTAGGAAAATTAATGACAGATGTCAAATTGAAAGAACTGAGCAAGACTTCCAGGTCATTCTTCCTATTACACTCTTTCAGTGAATCAACATTGAAGTCCCCACAAATAATAATATGCTTTCCCCTATCTGACAGATAGCACACCAAGGCATCCAAGTTTTCCAGGAATAAATGAAAGTTTCCTGAAAGGGATCTATATACTGTTACAATTATAAAAGAGCCCTCCTTCAGTTTAAGTTGACAGGCACATGCTTCTATATGTTGCTCTAGACAAAACTTTTTTGTATCTAAGCTTTCTACCCAGTGATAACTTTTGACATATATGGCAACTCCTCCTCCCACCTTATTCTCTCTGCTCATATGTGCACCTAGTTTATAACCACCGATATTTACCTTTTCCATATCAGACACAATGTGATGCTCAGACAGGCATAGTATATCGATTACATTATCAGATTCAATGTCATCTAAACAAACCAGGAACTCATCTACTTTATTCTTCAACCCCGGAATATTTTGGTGAAAAATGGTAACATTATTTTTTACTTTACTTTTGTGAAAATTTACTTTTTTCTTTAGTCCACCAATATTTTGGTTAAATATGGTAACATTATTATTTACTTTCCTGTTGTGAGAATTTTCTGTGTTTCGGACCTCTTTAGCACCTGCCTACCTGAATTTCACATTGGACACTGATATTAGTCTAAAAAAGATGTACATCCATGAGTACTAGTGTCCCCCCTTATGGATTTCGCTAACAACCCTGCCAGTTTACCCTTCCCTTTCCTATTGAGATGTAGGCCATGCCTTGTGAAATCCCCGCTATCAATAGCCTCGTCACTAACCAATCCAATGTCTGACAGAGTGGCTGCCCTACGCAACTGATCCAACTCCGTATTTTCTATCCTGACTGAGCGGTTCAACTGGGGCTGATCATGCCGCACGAAAGCAGGCACCAGCCCAACATTGGTATGGGTCATTGCTGAGGCTATTTTCACCAGGTCATACTCAATACTGTAGCCCTGATCCATATCAATACTGTTTCCCACTCCACCCACTATCATCACATGATCCTGCTTTGTGAATCCCTTGCACAAGGAACCTATATCCTCTACCACCTGGCTAAGACTTGCACTTGGCTTGAAAAAGTTTGTGACCTGGTACCTATCACCTAATTTTTCCTGCAAAATCTGGCCCACACCTCTTCCATGGCTGCTACTTAGCAACAGAACTTTCCTCTTACTTTCTACTTTTTTGAAATAGTTTGTTTCCTAGTGAGATTCTGTTGCATCTTAACTACATCTACTTTTACTGGAGCCTCTTCCTTACTTAACTGTGGTAGCAAGGCAAATCTATTGGTTGTGCCAATTGGGAAACTGTCAGACACTGTCCTGTTTCAGTGGCCCCTGTTCCTAGCTACCACTTCCCACCGCTGTTTGCCCTCCTCCCTCCTTAACCTCTTCAGTTCCTCCCTCGCCCTGTCCAAATCAGCCTGAAGGGCTCTAATTTTCTCCTCCTGTTTAGCTATAATCCTCGTGTTCAGCAATAATCCTATCTCTTGAGCAAACCCTGCAAAATAATGGAAGAGTCTCGTTTGCTTCCCCAATTCCCATGCCGCTACAATTTCCCCAATGAAACCACCTGTCACAACAGCTGCACAAAACCTCTGAACTAACTTTCCTACTGCAGCTCACACACTTAGTATACATGGTTGTTTGGAAATTAATTAAGAGATTTACTAAGAGATAACGATAATATATTAAATACAGATGCAAAAGGATGCTAAATGTGTTTTGGAAACTAATATGTAAGTAAACTATTACCAAATGCACTTTAATTTGTGGTATAACACTAAATATGCTTGATCAAAAATTAGGCCTAAACAGCCAAATGTAACCAAAACGAACTTTTTGCGACAAGTAGAAGAATACACAAATAAAAGGAAAACCTTTAATGGCAAGCTTGAAGAGCACACTAATGAATGTATTTAATTAGTTAATCTATACCAAATGCACTTAAGATTGTGGTATAACGCAAGTATGCGCACTCGGAACGTAAGGCAAAGCCGCGAAATATGAACAAAAGGAACTTTTCGTGATTACTGGAACAATACACAAATAAAATAAAAACTTTTAATGGTGAGCTTGAAAAGCACCTTAATGAACGTATTTAATCAGTTGAACTACAGCAAATGCACTTCCAATTGCGGTATAACGCTAAATACGCACACTCGAAAAATTAGGCCTAAGCAGCAGTAAGTAAACAAATGAACTTTTCCCAATTACTAGAACACTACGCAAATAAGAGAAAAACTTTTAATGGTAAGCTTGAAGAGTACACCAAAGAATGTATTTAATTAGTTAAGTGTTCAACTACAATTAATTACAACCTAAATTACTTATCTTTCACGAGAGCTCTGTCTCCGTACGTGCGGCCTTGTGCAGGGCTCAGGAAACATGCAAAAAACGTCTTAAACAATGTGGTGACCATAATGTGATGTAAGTGGCAATTTTTTCAAATTGACTAAGCTACATATGTCTGTCAGCACAACAAGGTTTACTTGGTAACACATTTGTTGGCTTCGCCAAATCAAGACCAAACTGTCATGTTCCAACCTAACATAAACCTGAGGCTAAGCTACAAATCAGTCTGTCACCACAACCAGGTTTAATAGCTTTCACATTTGTTGGCTTCACCAACTCACTCTTAGACTGTCACCTCTTTAACTAACCTGGACTATGGGCTAAGCTGCGGATCATGTCACCACAATCACATTTTTTGCTTCCACATTTGTTGACATATTCAACTAACACTCAAACTATGAAAATACATAGTAGCCGTGAACATAATGTCACTGGACAAAGCCGATGACTAGTATCGAGTATTCCTCTTGAGTGGCTGAACCTATCAAACCTAGATGTTGTCCTTGGCCTATAATGCAATGATATTTTGATGCATGCCATCGTATTTACACGAACTGAGACAGGGTGGATCACTGCAATATTTATTTTCCTGCTGTGTTATTTTTTAGTAATGCAGAATGTGGTGAGAGAGTTGACTGTAGTATAGCCTGGGATCTAGGTTAGTTTTAAAGTTGACAGTTTCATTGTGGGTTCGTGAAACCAATGAATGTGAATGAGAGATCATAGTTGCAGTGACACATTGATATGTAGTCTAGGTTAGACTGAAAGTTGACTGTGGCTTGGTGAAGCTACTGAATGTGATACCATGAAAATACAGTAACTACTGTTGTGGAGTGTATTTTACACATATTAAAATTTTATGCACTTTTAGAACATTGTGCCTCAGAACTGGTGAGTGATATTGGTATGTTCGATATATCCCACATGATCTTCAACTTTCAGCAGACGGAAACAGGTGGTATTGGTATGAATGTTTCACTGCTTCAATGTGTAATTACTTGCTATAGACCAATATGACAAACTAATTACAACACTGCTGGTTTGTATAGGGGAGTGATATAAGTGGCAACAAGATTATAAAAATTGATGTAAATTTACTGTGTAATTTTGCATGTAATTACTGTTTATGATTTTTCTGTAAAAAATGTTGCTCGATTTGCGAAATTGCAGATGGTAACAAGAGTGTGAAGCATGAAGTGAATTGGTGGAAGGTCTGTAGTGTGACTGGATTACCGTTTTATTAATAATCACTGCACAGTGGGCAACTGCTCTGTGGGGATAAGTAATATTTGGCAAAACCTAGGTTTAAGTTTTCTGTGATATCCTTCAATCAATTGAGCCAAGTACTGGCATGGTTACTTAGAGAAGGCTACAGCTGATTGATTAACTTCCCCATCTTTTTTCTGTTCATATTTGTACAATAATGACATCATCAGTGGGACACTAACCCCTTAGCTTCCTTTCTTTCACTCCGACCATCTGCTTCACAGTGAGATTTGTCATTTCGAGCTTAGCAGATATCATCAGCATTACAAGAGAGCTGCCTGATATGTGTTGAAGATTGTTCTGGAAAGTGTTAGAGGTCTCAATCACGGATTATATGAGTGTACTTTTAAATATGTTATCATTTCTGCTCATAAGTAACTGGTTTAATATTGCATGTGTGACTTACAGAGAAGACTGTTTCATGCTGTCATCTGAACTTACATGTCTTGCCAGTAGTGTATATAGTTGTCTTGTTTTAATTAATACTGCATACAAATTTAGAAATATTTCCTTACTTGTAGGAGCTACACCATGGACATCTGTAAAGGAACATTATAACTCAACGGTAGTGGTTGTCACGTGACGCAGTTTGAGAATAAAGCAATGAAGAGGAATTCGGTCAGTGGGCGTAACATTGCCCAGTTTGTTCGCCAGAGGGAAATCAGAGTAAGCCATTTTTAAAATTTAAGATTCATTTTGTTATTTTAAAAATATTTTTAGTTTACTACTTACCAAGATATGGGCTTAAACTGTGACAGTTGATCCATACAGTTTTAAATGAAATACTCTGTTATTAAGAACACTTCACGAAAACTATTTAGATGAGCTTGTAAATTTTATTCATAATGACTATGCCAACCAGAGTTAATGTGTTATGGCGTTACATCATTGAGAGACTTAAAGACTACTATTAAGTAGCTAGTAAGAGAGAGTTCTAATTTTTTCAAAGATGTATTTAACGTAATGCCAACTCTGTAGTGGTACACATAACAAAAGAAGAGAAACACCTACGTAAATTGCTATGCAAATGTTTCTATGTACAAGGTGGTTACTGTTTTTTGAAGGAATTCAAGTAGAGTTTGAAAACGCTCACATTAAAAATATTGAAATTTTACTAATTTAAAGAAAGTAGTGTGTGTGTGTGTGTGTGTGTGTGTGTGTGTGTGTGTGGGAGGGGGGGGGGGTAATGCCATTCATTATACTATGGAATCTCATTAACGGGGTTTTTTAGAGACCACAGATTATTTTGAATGCCAAATACAGGAAAAAGTACTGCCTGAAAATAGCTAATTTGCCAATGATTTAAGTTTTTTTGTGAGTGAAAATGTGGAAGTGAGGGTACAATATTTGGGGATTTGGAGTGGACCTAGTATGCACTCTCTAAATGCCACATTTCCTGGCATGCTATCTCAGTAAATTATAATTCAAAACTCACCATTTGAAGAACATATTTGGAATATCACAGCTAGTAATTGAATAGGGGTTGTTATTTCAACAAACTATCAGTTTGCCGTACATCTTAGCATAACTGCACTATAAGACAATAAGGCACAGTGTGTAGTCCTGTCTTCTAGAGGTTAGAAAAAACATCAATGGTCGACTGTTTCTTTTGGCCCAATTTTAATACTGTGTTATCCTTCTTAGTTGATTTGCTCCTCACTCCTTGTCAACTTCAAAAATTAGCACTAAATGGTTAACTGTGCCCATTGCTTCAATAGCTTTTGATATTTTAGTAACTGACAAAGGTTCTGGTTCATCTTTGTCTATACTTTCTTCTTGTTTCTATTCCATTTGTTCCTTCAAGACTTCATCATTTGTTAGGGACTTGCAGGTGGCACCGTCTTTATCACATTCAGCATATGCGTTGAGACTAAGGTAATCGGTGTTTTCTTCTTGCCCATTATTTGCTGACATTGTTCAGCTGCAATTCCTTTTTTTTCTGGCATGACGTCTTTCGGAAGTATCCGATAAAAGCCAGCCTTCTTGAAGCGGTTTGATCTTGTGCTTTCTTGCACGGAATCCCAGGCACTTACTACAGAATGAAAACCAAAGATGGTTGACTTTCTGATAGTGTGAAGGCAGGCAAGCTTCTTCTGTACAAGAATCTTCCTGTTTCAGGCATTTTATAACATTGCCTTGGTTGAGTGGCTGAAGGTGACTTGGTGCAGTTGGGAGGAAAAGCATTCCATTCATATTACATAGATAAGACATTTCGTGTCTCATGGGAATGTGTCACACACTGGTCAATAAACATATTGATTTTACTATTTCTAACACCCAACCTTGCATCCAAGGAACACAAGAATTGTTCAAATATATGTGTTGTCACCCATTCTTTCGCATTAGATGTGTATATACATGGAAATGCTGGCACATTTTTAAAGCATTGAGGTCTCCATGCCTTTACAATTATTAGTGGCACCAACTTTTCTGTTCCACTGTCATTTCAAAGTAAGAAGACAGTAAGTCTCTCTTTACTAAACTCCTGCCATATCATTTCTCCCCTCTGAACACACAGAGTTTCATCAGGCAGAAGGAGAATAAAATAAACCCATTTCACCTGCATTAAAAACAACATTTGAACTGTACTGTTTTATGATTTGTGGGGGAGTATTTTTCCATGGCTGAATACAGTCAATGTTTACACTTTCAGCCTTGCCTCAAACACTTTTATACAACAAATTATGTTGGTTCTTGAATTCTCCAATCCAAACATTGAGTGCTTTGAATCTGCGAGTCCCTCCTTTTGTGCCAAAAAACTTGCGTTAGCTTGAACCACAGTACCATCAGCTGAAATTTTTGTAGCTCAAGCTTGTTTTATCCACTCCAATGGCATGTTCTTTTTTTCTTTATTTTCAGTTCTGGAAACTGCCCGCTGTGCACTCATTTTTATTTGCCATTTCCTCCTCCCAAAAATACTGTTTTCAATTAGTTTCCATTTGATCACAAATTGTATTTAGTGTTGATGCAGGAATGTTCAGTTTTTGAGCAATATTAACATGCTTCATATGTAAATTTTTGTCCACTTTATGAATAATTTTCTGCTTTTCTTTGTTTGTTAACTGTCTCACTGCCCTTTGGCCCATGATGTACGGGTACATCATTCTACACAAATTAAATCATGGACTGAAAGTGTCAGAGGCTAAACATGAACAAAGAACACCAAAAACTAAGTTATATACTAATAAATATTTGGTTTATTGTTTAACCACTACAACTCAACCCGTGAGGCCCCAATCCATGCCCCACAATGGAGCCCAGAACCTATGTATTTTGATGGCATAACCCCTCAACTGTGGCAGCAGGTGACCCAAGGGCATAACCTGCCTCTTCATGTATGCCAGCAACATTATTCTCCAGTGGCATTATAGTGTTTTTTTTTTTTTATCTTGCTGAGATACGACATCTTTTAAGCACTTCCCCTGCCTTCTGCATTAGTTTCCAGCACTGTGGATGTTGGCCCTTCGTGAATACTGTGAATATCATAAGAATCGAGCTACCTATGACAGGGTGTTGGGAGGAGTTTTCACGTATGTTCTGAACACTGTATGTAGTGAACATGGGCCTCTTAATACACCTTGAAGGCTGTGGCTGTTTGGATAAGGATATTGCCATCTGCAATGTTTACCTTCATCCTGTTAGTGAAGTCCTTAGGACTTTTTTTTTTTTTTTTTCATTGGTTTCTCAGCCCCCCCCCTCCCCCCCTGGGGCATCGGGACTCTCAGCAATGGCCATCCTGCCAGGTGGCCTTTTCTGCGGCTGGGTGGCGCCCGTGGGGAGGACCCCTGGTCGGGGTGATGGCATCAGGGTGGATGATGTACGATGAAGCATACCACATCATCACTTTCTGGTGATCAATCACCAACAGTCTATAAGCATTCAAGTCTCAGTTCAATGCAAGGAAATATGATCCTAAATCATTACGCTCCGTGGCCGCACCATAGGAGAAATGCCAGGCTAAGCAGGGCAGTGAACCTTATTCACCCATGGTACCTTGTATGTAGGGCAACTGATGGGGACTCCTTTGTTTTGATGAAGCCACAGTTTTTTGTAGAGCATTTATAGGACAAGTTTGGGGAGGTGGAGGGCTTGTCCAAAATGTGATCTGGGTCAGTCTTGATAAAAACAGCATCCTCTGCCCAGTCACGCACTTTAATCACTTATAACAAGTTGGGGGTCGTTTCTGTTACCATCACACCACATAAGAGCTTAAATATGGTCCGGGTATTATCTTCCACAGGGACCTTCTTTTGCAGTCTGACAACGAGCTGGGCACCAATTTAGAGTGGCGAGGTGTTCATTTCATGCCGCGTGTCCTTTGGGGTCCGAGGGATAATCAGGTTTCCACCAGTGCCTTCATCTTGGTCTTTGAGGGTGACACCTTACTCGAGAAGGTCAAGGTGATGGTCTACCACTGTGATGTCAAGCCATATATCCCTCCCCCGATGTGGTGCTTTAAGTGCTGGAAGTTCAGCCATATGTCCTCACGCTGTACTTCCAGCGTCACATGTTGAGATTGTGGACGTCCATCACATCCCAATAATCTGTGTGTCCTGCCTCCCATCTGTGTCAACTGTGGAGAGCATCATTCACCTTGCTTGCCAGACTGCAGGATTTTACAGAAAGACAGGTAAATTGAGAAATATAAGACCCTGGACCGATTGACCTACTGAGGCTAAGAGAGAATATGAGCACCTACATCCTGTGTCTATAACCTCCTCATATGCCGCTGCGATGAGAATTGTTGTAACCCCATCAGTTCCATGAATTCCAGTCGGCTCTCAGAGCCAGAAGGCTACACCTGCCCCCTTGATGGTGGGGGCATCCAGCCAGAGAAACCCCAGGAGCAGCGAGAAAAGTCCAAAAAGAAGGCCCCTAAGACCAAGGAAACTGTGGTGGCACCCACACCACTGCTACCTACAAGCTCTGCATCTGGGGATAAGGTGGAGATTCAAGTGTCCTCTGATGACCTAGATCTCGTCGGACCCTCAGACACAATGGATATAGACTGCTCAAGCAATAAGTCGGTGGCAGCAGGTGACCCTGAGGTGTAAACTGCCTCATTGAATGTTCCATGCCTTCCTAGTTTCATGATGACGTCATCCTCCTGTGGAATTGCGGCTGTTTTTTCTGCTGCCTGGCTGAGTTATGGCAACTGTGAAGCTTTACACCTGCTTTCTGCATTGCCCTCCAGGAAACCTGGTTCCCGGCAATGCAGACCCCTGCCCTCTATGGCTATAAGGGATATTACAGGAGCCGTAGCAGCTATAATCGAGTGTCAGGTGGAGTTTGCATTTATGTCCTAAACTCAGTCTGTAGTGAAACTGTGCCCCTTCAAACCCCTCTTGAAGCTATGGCTGTCAGAATAAGGATGACATAGGAAGTAACTGTCTGCAATGCATATCTTCCTCCAGATGGTGCAGTACCTCTGAATGTATTAGCTGCACTGATTGATCAACTCACTAAACCTATAGTACTTTTGTGAGATTTTAACGCCCATAACCCCTTGTGGGGTGACACCCAGCTTACTGGCCGAGGCAGAGATGTCAAAACTTTACTGCCTCAGTTCGACCTCTGCCTCTTAAATACTGGGACCGTCACACATTTCAGTGTGGCTCAAGGTAGTTACTCGGTCATTGATTTATCAATTTGCAGCCCAGGACTCCTCCCATCTGTCCACTGAAGAGCACATGACGACCTGTGTGGTAGTGACCACTTCCCCATCTTCCTGTCACTGCTCCAGCATCAGGCCCATGGACGCCTGTCCAGATGGGCTTGAAACAAGGCAGACTGGGAAACTTTCACCTCTGCAGTCACTATTGACTCTCCCCCACATGGCAACATCAATGTGATCATTTAGCAGGTGACTACAACAATCGTTACTGTGGCGGAAAGCGTGATCCCTTGCTCTTTAGGGTGCCCATGGTGAAAGGCGGTCCCTTGGTGGTTGCCGGAAATCGCTGAGGCAATTAAAGAGTGTTGGCTAGCTCTACAGCAGCATAAGCAGCACCCTTCTCCGGAGCACCTTATAGCCTTTAAGCGGCTCCGTGCCCGTGTTTGCCAGCTTATCAAAAGACGGAAGCAAGGGAGGGAGATACGTCTTGACCATTGTGTGCCATACGTCACCTTCACAAGGTCTGGACAAAGATCAGATGTGTTTGTGGGTATCAGACCCCAATAGGTGTCCCTGGCATCAATGGTGTGTTATCTACCAACGCAAATGTGATTTCTGAGCGCTATCGAACCTCTGTGTCGGAGACCAAAAATGAGCTGTAGGAACACACAGTAAATGAGGGATGTTCTAAAGAGATTCCTCTGTGCTCCAGAAGTAGGCACCAACTTCACACACTTCACTGCCCATCCATACTAGTCACTCCCAATTGGTGGAAGTAAACTTGACCCACTTGAAAATAGGACACTGCCCATTAATGCACAGCATCATACCCTGGCAAGAGGAAAGAGGGATGAGGAATGGTTGTAATAGCTTGGAAAGGGGAAGGTGTCAAGAATGCACATATTATAGTTTGAAGGAGGCGGCCTAGACCTGGAGGTGGTATGGAGTATTTTTAATATTTTGGAAGACTAATGGCAGCTTGTAAGTAGCCATAAAAAAGTTCCAGTTCTGATCCTGTTAAAAACCTGTGTAATAATGACTTTGAAATCATTTTCTTGAAAGAATTCACCTGAAAAATGACTTGCCCTGGGTATGGGTGTAGGCATAAAGGGGAGGGAGTGGCAGGTCAGTCAGACCCTAGATTAAGAGAAACCACCTGTTGTGAGGATATGTGTGGTGAAGATGGCATAAGAATAGAAGAGTGCTGTTCTAGTAGACAAAGAAATGCTCAACTAGGAGGATACTCTCCTATTATCACTCCATTTCCTTCATCTTTGCCTTCCTTCCTTCCTTCCTCAAAACAGGTGGCTTCCTCTCAACCTGTGGTCTGAGTGACCATGATCCCCTTCCTTCCCTTTCTAGCCTCGTCCAACCAATCCCTCCTCCCCCTATGAAGAAAGAGCATATTGTTTCAAACGTTAGGATTACTGCTTTCTGCTTTAAGCATCATTCTCAAGAGTACTAGGGCTTTCTCCTCCTGAAGGCATGTACTGCCCATCCATTGTGTGCTTAGTTTTAAATTTTCTCAATTTAATATTTATTTCAGTACATTAAAGTCTCAGTTCTTTTAATTTTAACAAAGTTCTATTTTAGTAATATTCTTATTGAGTGTAAATTAAATTATTGCATTTGGAGAAAATGAGAATGAGTGAACAACAAGGAAAAGAACAAAATATTACCCTTTACCTTCACAATGTTTATGTTTGTGTGTGAATTACAGTTTTTCAATTTCTTCTACAGGAAACTGTGGCACGTCATTTCCAACAAAAGTTACATGTTACAGACACACTAGTCAGAAGATTAGAGTTAGAGGCTACGCTGCAAGGCCACAATGGTTGTGTTAATTGTTTGGAATGGAATGCAGCTGGAAGGTAGTTGTCAATCTTAACCTGTTTATAACATACATATGAAAAAGTGATTGTGCTCACTGGTAAATTCTTTCTTTTTAAGTGTTTTGGTATCAGCATCAGATGATGTCCAGATAATTCTGTGGGATCCATTTAAACACAAGAAGCTGCATTCATTTCCCTCTGGACATCATGGAAATGTGTTTACTGTGAAGGTAAATGTTATTTTGAGATAGTGTTTCAGATTTAGCTAACAAGTTAAATAGTGGCATGATTAGCCGACTAGAATAATAATAAATCCACTGAAGCTGTGAAAACTTTTGTTGTGCCATAAGTATCTACAGGCAACTGACTGCAGTAGCACCAGTCATGCAGCTTTTGTGCCTGCGTGTGTGTGACGATTTTGATTGAATACTTTTCAGCATGCTCTCTCTCTCTCTCTCTCTCTCTCTCTCTCTCTCACACACACACACACACACACACACACACACACACACACACACACGAGGTATTTACCCATTCAACTTCCCTATACAAAATACCTCTTTACTTTAGAAGCTTAACTGCATACAACATAAAGATGATGTGAAATATTTGTAAAAATTCCTGTAGCACAAATCTTATAATTTTTGAATAATGTAAATTTTACTAACAATGAAACAGTTCCTTGTTTATTCCACGTAATCGCCACAAAATGTGAAGTGAAGTGGCTGTTGGATGATGAAAACAGATATTTTCCGTACACCAGACACACCTGGCAATATATTAATGCATCCAGTTACTGTACAGTAATTACTAGTTTTATTTATACAAAACTGTACTACATACTGAGCATACTTGATCAAATTCGTAAAATATGGTGATGGAAATTGCCAATGCAGAAATGAATGAAGTTAATAATACTGTCCCACTGATAAACCTGAGATGACAAAGTGCTATCAAAAATTACATTGTTCAACACTTTTCTATTAAATGCTTTACACTGTTGAAAATTTTTTTATCAAGAAGCTGAATCACACTATTAGTTCCAGCTGTATTTTGAATTATATTGACAGACTTTTCGCTGTTTAAAGACAGACATGTCATTATGTCCAGGCCAGGAGTACAACAAAAGGAACGACTTATTTTCCGCAAATCGTCAGATGTTTCAGATGTACTGTTGGAAATTATTCTCTCCCATTTTCCACATTTTGCTATATAGAATACAAGATTTTTGCAAGTAAACAGTAATTTTTTCCTTCAGTTTTGTCCTTTTTTTAAATTTGCATGATGTACATGAAGACAGACATAGAGCTGCGTATACTTGTCACCGGCATTGTTGATGAGTGTGGTGTAGCATTCATTGAAAGCACAAATGACTGTTTTTTTCTTTCTTTCCTTCTTTTTTCTTCCTTTTTTTCCCCTCCACTGAAATGCAAATGTTGCTCGCACACAGTTCTTGCACAAACCCTGACTGGTTTTATACACAGTGTTTTAGAGGAAAACAAGGAGCTTCGCTTTCCTGTCAGCTGTGAATTTCTCTGTGGTATTACCTATTAATGACATCTACTCTTACTTGAGGTAAACTTTGTAATTTTGTTACTTTCTTTTCATATGATTTCTCGAATCTGTGTACCCTGACCGAAGAAGCCTGGAAATTGGTAATGGTAATCTCACCTGTAATTCAGAGTGCCCAATCTCGTAGATCTCCTTTACTAATGGTGCACTGACTCTTATGAGCAGTGCTAAATCTTTCTAATAGTTTTTCTTTCACACTTTTGTGTGTTTCATTTTTGGCACGTATTTCGTACTTCATGTAAATCTATCAGATTTATATAATTCATGTTCAGGGCTTTGCACACTGTTTAAGTTTAAGCACTTCCTCCTTCCTTTGTTTAACCAAAATTCAGCCTTTTCTTTGTCACAGAAAGCTATTACTGCCCCCCTTTTTTCTGCTTTCAAGGTAGTCTATGTTTGTTCTGGACTTCTAACTAGCACAACAATTATTGATTGAACTAAAATTCACGGAGTCATCTGTGTTATTTCCTGTGTCTTCTAATACTGATATTTCCACAATTTCTAATGAAATGTTAACATCATTCAAATGAATGTCCAAGAAGTTGATTAATAAATAACACATATGTAGGTTTTCAGGAGAAGTAGGTGACTTTGATTGCACACCACATTCTTCATATTTCATCTTTGCAAGGTTGAAAACGTTAATTGAATTCCAAATTGCTGTGAAACTCTGGAACCTGCAGAAAGACATACACTATTAACAGCCACAGCTAGTTATTATGGATATTAAATGAGTTGCAAAATGAGCAAATAGTAACACTGAACAGTTGTGTCAGAGAAACTATCAACAGAAACTGAAATTCACTTCACAGGTCACGATTGTTTTGTGCCAGTTTATCGATGTAATGTCAACGTATGGTATATGTCCTCCATGTTGCACACATGGTGTCTGCTCCAGCTCTAGCTGCCTGGTGAGCTATGAATTTAGCAGTTTTCAACATTTCCAAAAAATTACTTTCAGTGTATCTTGACAGCTAAAATGTTGGCATTGTGTTTCTATCGATGGATTCTTCCTGTATAAAAGGTTTCAGGGTAGGTTTTGACATGTTGAATTGGAACATTCGCTAATTAGAAATCTGTGGCCATATTGTTTAGCTGCCTCATCAACAACATATTGTTGGAACTCTGGTTATATCTTTTTTCACTGGTTCCATGAGCTGTGCCTTGCACAAATCGTCCTGAACTTTCACATTATTGTGTTTCAACTGTTCAACAGTGTTGCCTTTTTTTTTGTATTTATTGTCAGAGCTTTATCTTTAATAACTGAATGGTATGGGGCATTATCCGTCACAGTGACAGATGGCCACTTAAAGTTTTCCAATAGTTGCCTGTGAATAGCATGAGAAAACCATCATGATTCATCTCGTCCAGATATTTACCTGTTTCTCCTGATTTGTAAACAAGGAGGCAGTACATCATGAAACCAAGTGAAGTGCCAGCATGGTAGACAATAATTTTTGTACCATTTCCCCCAAGAACAGCAGAACTTCCATATATACTATCATATATCCAGTCTTTTCTGACGAAATGACATCTGTTTATCCAGGTTTTGTTGAGCCACAGAATGTCTTCAAATGGCTCTCAAGCAGTGTCTTAAAAATCGATAATGCCACTTGACGATATCACCTCCCTTCATTGTTATTTTGTGTTTGTTAATTTGTTGTACTGAAAACATAGTGCTCTGACAACCTTTAACAAAAAAGTCTTGCTGCCACTAAGTGTGCCTCTAAGTAGTAGGGTGCAGTTTCTTTTTATAGCTGGATGTTCTATCTTGTAATATCTATATATGTGACAACAAGCAGTGTATTGTTGGAATGAGTCAAAGTTTGTTATTTCTTGTTCTGTCCTACCTCCTTTACCGGGTATCTGTAGCTTAGACGAATCGGCCCCTTCCTGTTCTGCTGAGTATTTTCCCTTATAAACTTTAATGGCAGTGTTTCTGTGCATCTTCAAAGTATCTACAGTTCTTTAGACTAACTTTGATAAAGGAATAGATTCAAATTATTGTCTGTCTCCTTCTCGAAATAGTCCTGCATCGAGCACATAAAATTGTGTGTCTGACCACACAAAACGTGAATGGATCACTGGACTTTCAGCTTAGGAACCATACTTTTCTGCACACTTAATGCTGTAACCTCCAGACATTCTGAAGTGCAAAATAAACTCGCCACACAAACAAATGGTGCACACATCGAAATCTGTTACAACTGTTTAGGTTACCGGCCACAAGCGTCGTCTGCAACCTGACAGTAGCTATAGCAAAGAGATTTGATAATGGGGACAGGCACATAAGGCACGACCGAGTGCGTTCTCTGGCTGTAAACAGCTAGACATCAGTCACTTTGTTATTCTGGTGCAGGTATATTTGCTCCTAGCCCTTATCAAATTATGAGCTGACGGTTCGAATGTCGAAAGTATCCAGCTAATTTCACTGCAAATTCCGCGATCAGATACCGCAAACAGTTTCAGGAGGTATCGGTAAACAGGAGGCCACTAAGAAGAGTAAAAATGTCGAGTGTTTGTCATTCTGTGGACGAATGACAGGAAAGGTTAGCCGGCTTCTGAAGGGACATAACACCGAGTCAATCTTTAGGCCTTCGGCATAAAATATGCAGATGAGGTAATGTAGCCTACAGAATTCCCAGTGATTACAAAATACTGAGTAAGTGTGGAAAGTATTAAGTCTAGCAGACCGTGCATACGATAGAACATTAGCAGACAGAATATGAGAGATGTCACTGATTACACCGTCAAGAAAAATCTGCAATAGGTGGACATGTATTAGAAGGTGGACATAAAATTGCATTCAGTGACACTTCTATCATTGTTTCTGGGATAGTATAATGAAAAAAAAAGCTGTAGATATTAAAATATATGAGAAGACCATCAAAGACAACAGTTGATAGCTGAGGACTGCTTGAAGTGTGGCCATAACCAGGTTAACAGTTTCACTGCTGCCCATGTAAACTTTTTCTGTTTCTTAGAATGCCAGCCATTTTTATGGATTTTAAATATTTTTATTAAGGTTAAGAGCCAACATTGAACTGTGGTATCAACCTTTTATGAAAATCTGAAAGTACTACTACTGGATTACATACTTTCAGCTTCTTGTGATGTTTTGTTTTTTTCCTTATATTTTTGATGAATGTTAGGTTTTGCAAAACTATGAAAGTTTACTAAAGTCGGAATAATTCTAACCTTAAAACCGTAATTATAAATTATTAAACACTATTTTCACATAGTACAGTTTTTTTGGTGTGATGTATTCTGAAACATGCCCTAAACTCACTTCATTTTTTTAAACCTATAATAAAGAAAAAAAATGTTTGATAGTTAAGAAAATGAAAGGCAAAAAGAACATAAAAAGTTGTTTCAACAAACGATTTAGGAGATCGAAATGAGAAATAATCACTGGATGTTGGACGCAGTTCTTCTCGCACAAAGTCAGGATCGTCGTACGAATTGTCTGTGTCGTCATTCTCACTGTCATTGCCGACAAAATCTCGCTCCGATTCGTATAAAATTTTGTCGTCCACGAGAAAACGCGAAGCCGTAGCTTTTGTATCGTTACATACTGGATGAACTGCTTTTGTCCTCCGGCAACTCAATTCTTTACAACAAATGAGATCTGTTGGCTGATTTAGAAACTACATTTCCTCGACCTGCCTGCTGTTTGAGAAATTACAACACAGTGAAGACTGGTAAGTCTTATCAACATATGTGGTCTCTGATTTAAAAACCAGGAGAAGCTGTACCCCATCAAATGCCAGCATTGTCAGTCTACCAAAATTTTCACATCCAGTCATTTGAAGGGACTGGCAGTTACAGAGTTAAAGTGGACGCAACAGAAGCAGGGCGGTAACATTGTGGACTGAACACCTGTGATATCATAGCCAGTAACATAGTTACATTGATCCATCTCCACGTATGGCTCTGTCCTTTTACACATGGCTTCATATTCTGACAAGAAACATTCCCGCCCTTCTCCTTCAAGGAGTATTGCAACAGGGGTTCAGGGCTATTGCTTACCTACTGAGCAAGCAAATGACCTCCTTGGAAATGCTCCCGGTAACTCAGACTTATGAAAGGCTGCAATTTACTGCTTTGTGTGTGTGTGTGTGTGTGTGTTTGTTTGTTTGTCTGTTTGTCTGTTTGTCTGTCTGTCTGTCTGTCTGTCTTTGTCTTTGTGAGGAAAATTCTGGCATAGGGTAAATAATTTACTCCTAAAGAAGACCACTCACCGAACAATGGAAGCATTAGTTGTTGACTGACACACACGTGATAATGAAAATTTATTCTCATTAGTGTGTGCCTGTCCATGACTCAATGCTTCTATTATTGAGTGAATGGTCTTTTTTACTCCTGAGTTAATTAAAGACTCAGTATGGTGTGCAATACAACTGCCAAACGTCTCGGACAGTGGAGGACCAATGTCAGCATTGTTGACTATGAATTACAGTGCAACAAAAGTCCTAGCATAGACGCTGATGAGCCAAAACATTATGATCACTTGAATAATAGCTTGTTTGTCCGTCTTTGGAATGAAATGCATCTCTGGGTCAGCATATCAGGGATCTGACAGTTTGTCGGTAGGTTTGTGGAGGTATGTGACATTAGGTGTGTGGGCACAGGACATGTAAAGCCTGTATTACACGATGTGCCTAAACCGTATACCTGTGCACCGACGCCCCTAACGTGTGTACCTGTAAGTACAGACTGGTTCACTTCCGACCTATTACACCGTCCACGCGGGATATACCTAGCCCACGTGCGCAGCAGCAGACTGTATGCGCAAAAAGAAAATAGATGTCTTATGTCCTGACGTCTTGTAAAGTCGTTTGTTCTACCGCGCGCAACTCGAGGGCAACTGTATGATATACTGAAGCATCGTACATTCAAATTATTTGTGAACTCGAGGTTCCTATTTATAAAGAAATTGTTTTCTACCATTATGTATTAAGTAGTAGTTTTTCTCTAACGTAGGTCAGTACTGTTCTGAATTACAGACTCAACAGTTTTATATTACGACACTTGGTTACGCATGTATATGTATATCGAAATTTACATTTATACAGCATATTGCACATGGAGGATCCACTTATTTTTGGAGCTATTGCCCTGGCAGTGACAATAAATCTTCGGATTAGGGCAGAACGGAGACGAAAACGAAAAGTCAAACGTTGTTGGGTTCGACCCTGGCTGACAAGAAGGGTGGAAGGCAGGGAAATATATTCAATGTTAATGAAAGAACTGAGGCCCGAAGATCCGCAAGAATTTCGGAACTTTGTTAGGATGGACATGGCCTGTTTCGAGAAGCTGCTGTCTACGATAGAAGATGGAAACAGGAAGTGTGACACAGTCATGAGGGAGGCTATTTCACCTTCTAGAGAGTAAGAATTATATGGTTATGTTTTGTGATCGTACCAGCCTGGATCACTAATAAAATACCGGTGAACGCCCTGTTATGTTGCTGGCTGGTTGTAACATTACGTTTCCTGGCGAATGGGGAATCTTTTAAGAGTCTGGCTTTTAGCCACAGAATAGCACAGCCCACCATTTCAAAAGTTGTTGTGGATGTATGCACTGCAATTTCCAACACATTAAATGACCAATACTTAGGTGACGTTGTGTTATTTTTCCAATTTTGGCCTATACTCAGAATTTTGCAGTCCTCGTCTGTCGCACTGGGGCAAACTGCAAGGACTTTCTCCCTTTCACTGCCAGTTTCTCTTTTCTGGCATGTTGAAATCAAGCAACAGGTGCAATTAAATCAAACCTGAACTTTCGTAAACTAAGGCATTACGATACAAATCGAAAATCACCGTATAACGTTATATGCATATTCCTCAGAAAGAAACGATTTCCGACTACCTTATTATGATACAGTGGGTCATACGTACACCTTTCCTCGCTGTATGCCTGATTTCAGACGCTTAATTCCTCTCTGTTCCATTTCATTTCTAGAATACGAAGCTGTCAATAGAAGAAATCCTTTGACAAACAGCTAGTATATAAGAGTCTACTGCAAAAAAGTTTCTTTTTTGCATTTGTGAAACCTGTTTACTGAAAACAAAATGCAGAAGATCCCCAACGCGAAAAATCCCCAACACGAACGTCTGAAATTAGCCTGCCTAACAATAACCTGCCTAACAATAACCAAACAACAAGCAGAAAGCACCATGGTACACCCTTCTGCGCATGCGCGAATTATCGCTGCCTACTGCGCATGCGTAGATTGACGGCAGTTTAGAACTGCTCTCTATTCCTACGTGCAGATAATCTGTCTGCTAATTTACGTAGTTTCACCCGTTCTACCGCTAGATGGCTGTCGCGATAGGCCAGTATCGTTCGCGGCGGATCGTCGTGTGACACATCGTGATATCACTGCAATGCTCCCCAAACGACTGCAGCATGGTCCTAGCTCTGAGACATGGACAATTATCCTGCTAAAAGATGACATTGTCGTCGGGGAAGGCATCAAGGATGGAGGGATGCAGGTGGTTCACAGCTGTCGGCATGTCTTCGATTACTATCGCAGGTCCCAAGCAAGCACAGGAGAATGTCACGAATAGCATAACAACATTACCAATAGCCTTGGCCATGGCATGCTGCATGTTTAGCGCCACCATTCATCTTGATAACAGGATTTGTGGAGACGACCATCAACCTAATGTAGCAAAACTCTGATTCACCCAAAGAGCTGACATGTTTTCATTGATCAACAGTTGAATCCCAATGGTACCATGCCCACTGCAGTCATAATTGATGCTGTTGTTGGATCAACATGTGAACATGTAGTTTTTGTCTGGTGCAGAGCTCCATGTTCAACAATGTACAATGAACAGTGTGCTCCAAAACACCTGTATGTGCACCAGCATTGTAAACTTTCAGCAGGGATGCCAAAGATCACCATGTATCCTACTTTACAGAGCAAACAAGCCTCTGAACCCCACATTCTCTGAACAGTTATGGACATCCATCTTTCCATTAAGGCTCCCGACAGTAGCATGGGAGCATTTGACCAGCTCAGCCATTTTGGAGATACTCTTTCATAGGCTCGGCATAATAGTAATCTGTCCATTGTCAGAGTTGCTTACCTCAATGGATTTCCCAATTTGCAGCCCATATCGTCGCGAGCGTGAGTCCCTGTCCATGTCTTATCCGCTCACATAACTTTGTTACCGCATCATGTGCTCGCAATGTCACCAGGTGGCATCCAATGTTGTAGTGTGCAGTAATGTTTTGGCTTATAAGTGTATGCTGAGTTTTAGTGACAATGTTATCAGAACGGCTGGTCCTGGCGGAGGTTCGAATTCTCCCTCGGGCATGGGTGTGTGTGTTTGTCCTTAGGATAATTTAGGTTAAGTAGTGTGTAAGCTTAGGGACTAATGACCTTAGCAGCTAAGTCCCATAAGATTTCACACACATTTGAACATTTTTTTTTTTTTTTTTGTTATCAGAAATATGATTGAGACTAGGTTTGTAGGAAATATTGTCAACACATATGCATACTAAAAGCTCAACAAAGCCTGGGATTCTGCATTAGAATCAGTAAAAGAGCAGTCGCAAGCTCATGGGAGCCAAGAAGCAAGGTAATCCCCTCCTGAAAATCCACTTGGACACCATCCACAACATGTAAGAGAAGAGCAACTGCTGCATTGTATCAGAGAGCACATTGCCATAATTTCTTTTATGTTTTTTATTTGTACCTCAGTCTTTGAGTTTTGTATCTCTCTCTCTCTCTCTCTCTCTCTCTCTCTCTCTCTCTCTCTCACACACACACACACACACACACACACACACACACACACACACACACACTTAAAAAGTTGCCTAAACATACAATTTGTGAAGTTTTATTCAGATGACATGTTGATAAGAATAAGATACCTGTAAATGGATCAGTACCAAAGGATGTGTTCACAAGATACCATTTGTGTACTGACAACAACAATTATGAAAAGGATAGCTTGCAACTCACCATGAAGATGACAGGTTGAGTTCCAGACAGACATAACAGAAGACTGTTACACGTTGAACTTTCGGCCAAAGCCTTCTTCAGAAAAGGAAGGATAAAACACACACACACACACACACACACACACACACACACACACACATTCACACAAGCAGTCATCTCACACACTTGACTGCTATCTCCAGCCTCTCTGGCCAGACTGCAATTTTGCGTTGAATGGAAGGAGCAATCTGGAGTGGGACAAGGAAGGGGGAGACATAGCATGGTACAGGTGGGGTGAGAGAAGAGCATTGTCTGGTGGAGTGTGCAGATCCAGAAGGTGGCAGGACCAGGCTGCCAGGTTCAGTGTTGGGAGGCTTTGGAGGGAGGGAATGCGGGGATGGGGAGTGGAAAAGGAAAGGGGCAGGCAGGGAAAAGACTGGTTGGTGTGTTGGCAGAGAGTGGCACACAGTGAAGGTAAAGGGGTGTGAATTGGGAGGAGTTGATGGAACAGAGGGGGCAGAAACTGCTGGGTGGAGGATATGGGGACACAAGATTATCATAGGTTGAGGCTGGGATGCTTTCGGGAGTGGAGGATGTGTCGTCAGGGTAACTTCCATCTGTGTAGTTCAGAAAAGATACTGGTGGAGGGGAGGACCCAGATGGCCTAGATGTTGAAGTAGCCATCGAAATGGTGCATGTTATGCTCTGCTGCATGTTGTGCCACAGGATGGTCTACTTAGCACTTGGCCACAGGTGGTTGTTCATCCTGGTGGACTGCTGGTTAGTAGTCATACCAATATAAAAAAGCTGTGCAATGATTGCAGCAGTGCTGGTATGACATGGTTGCTTTCACAGGTGGCCCAGTCTCTCAAGGTGTAGAATAAAGTTGTGATGGGACTGGTAAAGGAAGTGCTGGGTTGGTTGATTGGGCGGGTCTTGCACCTGGGTGTTCCACATTTATATGATCTGTGTGGCAAGGGACTGGGAGTGGCGTAGGGATGCACTAGGTCATTGTGGAGGTTAGGAGAGGTGGGAGTGATCTTGGGTAGGATGTCCCTCATTTCAGGGCACAATGATACACAATCAAAGCTCTGATGAAGGATGAGGTTCAGTTGTTCCAGTTGGGGTGGTATTCGGTGGCTAAGGGAATATTCCTTTGTAGCTGGTTCTAGGGGGTGGTGGGAGAATTGGTGTGTGGGAATATGACATGGGAGATCCATTTTTGTACTATATCTGTCTGTGAAGGCCTTTGTGAGACCTTCAGCATACTGGGCAAGGGAATTCTTGTCATGGCAGACGCGCTGTCGCCCAATGGCCTGGCTGTAAGGGAGGGATTTTTTGGTGTGGTAGGGATGGCTGCTGTCAAACTGCAGGTACTGTTGGTGGTCGGTAGGTTTAATGTGGACAGAGGTTTCGATGGAGCCATCAGAGAAGAGGTGGTGAACAACCAGGAAGAGGCATGCTTTATTGAGGAGGACCAGGTGAATCAGATGGGAAAGAAGGTGTTGAGGTTGTGAAGGAATGAGGGTAGGTTGCCTTAGCCCTGAGTCCAGATGATTAAGATATCATCAATGAATGTGAACCAGACCAGAGACTTGGGATTGTGGGAGTCGGGGAAGGTTTGCTCTAGGTGACTCATAAACAGGAAGGTATAGGAGGGTGTCATATGGGTGGCCATGGCTGTGCAGTGGATTTGTTTGTATACATTTCCTTCATAGTAGTAGTAGTAGTAGTAGTAGTAGTAGTTGTGTGTTAGGATAAAGTTAGTAAGGAGTTATTCCATGTCAAATCAACACGGCTGCCAACCCAACCATTTCCGATTTTCATCACCCCCAGGGGGCTCACAGTTCTTGTGTGAACTCTTGCGTGGCGCTCATGTGGTCCCGAGCTATTGCAGCACATTCTTCCTTCCCTGCTGCATTTCCTTTCTGTGTCCTCCCTCCCCATCCTTGCTCCCTCTCCACTCCTCCCCCTCCTTCCCCTCTCATTGGTATTCTTACTTATGTCAACCTGCCTATCCACCTGGTTTCCTACATTTCTTGCAGTTTTGTTCCCCTTGCCTTTTCTCTGTCAGCCGTCATTTTTGACATTTTTGCTCCCCCTTTGAGATTTGACCTCCACTTCTAAATTTTCTCTCCCAAGTGTGAGCCATTTGGGGAAGAGCTCCCTCCCTAGCATCTACAGCATGGATTCCTCTCACTCCTTCCTTCCGCTCGTCCTTCCCTGCTGATCCCCCTCTGCCCCACTTGGTCACTGGCACGTGTAGCCAGTCTGTGTGGTGGGGCTGTTATGTACCCATGTGATTGAGCCCCCTGACAACACAGGGATCACATTTCTGATACCTGACCTGATGGCTCCCCATGTATGCCGAGGAGTGGGTGCTTGTCATTGTGGAGCATTGGAACTCCCAGCAGTGGCCGTCGTGCTAGACAGCCCTTGCTGTGGATGGGTGCCACCCATGGTTAGAGCCCAAGATCGGAGTGGGTGGTTACAAGGCACATGCTTTGCGCATGAAGTGCCAAAAATCTGGCTGTTCTCCTATGGCCATCTTTTCAAGTGGTGTCGGGTTGTTGAATGCTGTTTCTTATGTCTCTGAGGCATTCCCTTCCCTGGCTACACCCTGGAGGGAGGGCCAGGCTCGCTGGCTTGGGGTGGAACACTTTCTCCGCTACCTGGTCTGTTCTAGGACGGACGGGACACATTCATCGCCACAAAGCGATTATTTATTGTAGAAGATATTGAAGACAAGTTTGGCAAAGTGGAGTCTCTCAGTAAGATGCAGTCAGGTTCTCTGTTGATCAGAACGACTTCTGCTATCCAGTCTGCAGCTCTTCATGCTTGTGATCATTTTTGTCCATTACACCTCACTGGCCTTTGAATATGGCCCAGGGAGTCACCTTTTATAGGGACATCATCCTTCAAGCTGATGAGGAACTCCAGGCCAATCTGGAATGATGGGGCATTCATTTTGTTCAGGATGTGCAGAAAGGTCATAAGGACAAATATATCTATACTGGCGCCTTTATTGCGACTTTTGAGGGAGATGCCCTCCCAGAGAAGGTCAAGGTTATGTGTTATCGGTGCGACATGAAGCCATACGCCCTGTCACCCAAAAGGTGCTTTCAGTGCTTGTGTTTGAGGCACGTCTTCCTGATGTGCAGTGGACCCTTTATGTGTGGACACTCATTCCATGATGGGAACCACTGTGTACCACCACTTGTGTGTGTAAATTGTTATGAATGTCACTCTCCACGCTCATCAGATTGCCCAGCTTATAACAGAGATACCCTCCCAGAGAAGGTCAAGGTTGTTTGTTATCAGTGCGATATGAAGCCATATGTTCTGCCATTCATGAGGTGCTTTCAGTGCTTGCATTTGAGGCATGTCTTCCCGAAGTATGGTGGACCCACTATGTGGTGACTGTGGACACCCATTCCATGATGGGAGCCCCTGTGTTCCACTACTTGTGTGTGTAAATTGTCATGAACATCACTCTCCACGCTCATCAGATTGCCTGGATTATAAGAAAGAAAAGAAGACACAAGAGTGTAAGGCCCTGGATAGCTTATCTTACACTGAGGCTTGTCAGAAATTTGACCAGTTCCATCCGTCTGCTTTTGCCCCTGTTATGTCCTTTCTCTTTCCTCCTCTCCGCTCCCCCTGTGGTTCCCACACCCTCCTCTCTGGATGCCACTGCCACTCCCTGTATGAAGAAGTGTCCCCCTTCCTTGGCACTCACTGATGATAGATCTCCCTCCCAGGACCCCTCCCCCTGTCTCTCAGGCTGCAGGCATGCTAGCACAACTCAGCTGTGGGACACACAGCCTGTGGGTCCCATGCTCACCTGCTCTCTTTTGGTTCTGGGTCTTGTAGAAGCCTGCTCTCCCTCTGTGCCATGCCCTCCTCACTTAATGGAAGAGAAGAAGAAGAAACACAAAGTCTCAGGACAAGCACCCCCCCCCCCCCCCCCCCCAGTGCCCCCAGAGGTGCCATCACCTCCATCCTCCATCACAACCTAAGTGTCACTTATTAGTTACGGATGACACCCTGATGGATGGTGAGCCGGCGGCGTGATTAGCTTCCCATTTGGATATTTGCTATATGATTATTCAGTGGAACTTTAACAGATACTACCATCACTCCTAGAGTTGCAATCCCTTATTGCCTTTTACTTGGCAGCTTGTGCCATTCTCCAGGAATGTCATTTTACTGACGCTCACTTACTGACCTTTCGTGGGTTCCATGCTTTCTTTAGGAACTGAGTTGGCCCTTTGAGCGCTTCTGGTGGTATCTGCACGTTGGTCCATACAATATTGTTAGTACATGGATCCCACTTTGTACCCTGTTAGAAGCAGTTGCTGCTTCTGACAGGCCACCTTAATCTGCTGCCCTAACTGCCCTCCTTCACCAACTTCCCCCGTCCTTCCTCCTCCTTGGAGATTTTAATGCCCATCACCCCTTGTAGCACAGTGCTTCTTCATCTAGTCGGGGGCTCCTCATTGGCCAATTTCTTGTGGACTGTAACCTGTGCCTTCTTAATGATGGTTCCCCTACTCATTTTAGTGGCACATGTGGCATTTTTTCTGCCATTGATCTTTCGACTTGTCCCCCTCCCCTTCTTTCTTCCTTACATTGGTTGCCACACGATGACTTCTGGGATAGTGACCACTCCCCATTCATTCCCTCATTCCCTTCCTGCCTCCCGCTGACCAGGTTACACTGCTGCACTTTCCATTATTCTGACGGTTCAATCCCGTCTCCGGCCATCCTGATTTAGGTTTTCCGTGATTTCCCTAAATCCCTTCAGGCAAATGCTGGGATGGTTCCTTTGAAAGGGCACGGCCGATTTCCTTCCCCATCCTTCTCTCAACTGAGCTTGCGCTCCGTCTCTAATGACCTCGTTGTCGACGGGACGTTAAACACTAATATCCTCCTCCTCCTCCTCCTCCATTATTCTGATTGGCCTCTATATACCTCTCAGGGCATCTTTTCACCTTATTTTTCAGGTTGTGTTGATGAAGTCATCCATGATTTGCCCGATAAGACTATCCACGCTGTTGACATTGCCGTTTCCCGCTTGACAGGCCCCATTCGCAGTTGTCCAGTTCTGTGGGAAAGCATGACCGCGGCCACTGTTATCTGTGATCGTCATCACACCTTGCAACATCTTAAGAGGCATCTGTCCTGCACTGGTCTTATTACCTTTAAAAGTCTTGATGCCAAAGCTCATTACTTAATCAAACAGAGCAAATGGGTGTGTTGGAAATGCTTTGTCTCCTCTCTAGGTTCTTCTCCCCCTTCATCAAAGTTGTAGGTTCACTCTGCACCTTCCACGGATGTCAGTGGCAGTCTTTCATTCTGGGGCTTGCCCTTCCAGATGGAATTTGTACAGATCCATCAGTTCTCCAGGAACTGCTTGAAACTCATTTTGTGATGCCATCAGCATCAGCGTCCTATCTAGCTGCCTTCCTCCTCCGGAAACAGCAGGCTAAAGTGTCCTGCTTATGTTTTACCTCTTGTCAGGCAGACTCCTACAATTAATGTTTTACTGAATGGGAGCATCTTCTGTGCCTCTCTTCTTCCCATGATTCAGCTCCTATCCCTGTTTCCATCCATAACCAATTCCTTCCTTCAACACCTGATTCCTCCACAACACTAATATCTCGTCTAGGTGGTTAACCATATTTGGCTTAAAGCCATTTTCCCCTCTCAGTGGAGGGACAGTGTTGTGGTTGCTGTCCTTAGGCCTTGCAAGGATCCATTGTCCCTCAATAGTTACCAGCCCATCAGCCTAACGGATGTTCCTCTTGGGACCTTTTATCTCCATACCAGTGCAGCTTCACGAGGGACGGTCTCCGATCAATCATCTGATTTGATTGGAAACTGCAGTTCGGCAGGCCTTTTCTCAATGCCGCCATCTTGTCGCAGTTTTCTTTGATCTTCGTAAGGCCTGCGACACAGCTTGATGCCATCACATTCTCCTTACACTCCATGGGTGGGGTCTTCGGGGCTTCTCCCGATTTTTATTTGCCAGTTTCTGTCCCACCGGTCATTCAGAGTCTGGGTTGGCACTGTTCTCAGCTCTCTGCAAACCCAGGAGAATGGCGTTTTGTATTAAGTGCCCTTCTTTTACAGTCGCTAGTTTAGGACTTGTGACATCTGCTGAACCGTTGGTCACCCCTGCTCGGTATGTGGACGATTTCTGTATTAGGGCTGACTCACACTCAGTGGCCTCTGCAGAACAACAGCTCCAGGGTACTGTCTGGCACATTTCCACGTGGACACTCTGGCACAGTTTTTAATTCTCTCCCCTTAAGGCGAGGGTGGTGCATTTTTGTCACAGTACTATGGCCTATCCTGACCCGGAGCTGTACCTTGATGGTCAATGTCAGACTGTGGTCCTCCAGTTCCATTTCTTGGGTCGTCTTTTTGACAACAAGTTTACTTGGTTGCCCCATATCTGTCATCTGAAGGTTGGCTGTTTGTGTAAACTCCAATGTTCTTTGCTTTCTTGTCCACACCTCTTGGGGAGTGGATTGTTTGACCCTTCTCCATCTTTACCGCTCATTAGTTCTGTCTTGTCTGGACTATGGTTGTCAAGTTTATTGATGAGCTGCCTCTTCCGCGATGCTCCTCCTGGATGCGGTTCACCATCGAGGTGTCCATCTAGCCAATGGTGCCTTTCGCACTAGCCCTGTTGATAATCTTCTGGTTGACACTGGGACCCCTCCCATTTCTATTTGGCGGTCCCAGCACCTGGTTTCCTAGTCATCACTGTCTGCTCTTCCCTTGCTACCCGGCCACTTCCCCCCATTCTATTTTCTGCCCACATTTGGCTGGGCGCACCAGTTGGGTTCCCTGTTGCTTCTCTCCACCGTGACTTCCATCTTGCCCTTTTTGTCCTCTTCCACATGCTCTCTCTCAACCACCCCACCTTGGTTAGTTCCGTGACCACGGATTTGGATGGCTCTCTTCCAGGGTACGAAAGCCTCAATTGCTCCAGTGGTATTCCATTGTTGGTTCCAAACGTTCTTACAGAAGTTTCAGCATGCCATTGTTTTTTACACTGATGGCTCTAAATCAGCTGCTCATGTGGGAAATGCCTTCACATTTTCTGTTGTCATGGTGTGCCATCTCTGGCCTGCCAAGTGTGGGGTGTTTATTGTGGAACTGATGGCTGTCTATCAGCCCCCCGTTTTATTAAATGGTGCTCCCTCACTCGAGTTTTGTTACGTATGGACTCAATGAGTGGCCTTCAGGCAATATCTCGGTGTTTTTCCTGCCATCAATGATCTTCTTGCTGAGCTTGGTGATTCTGCATGTTCGGTCGACGTCCTTTGGGTTCCTGACCATGTAGGTATCCCGGGTAATGAACTCGCTGATCACCTGGCCGTGGAGGGAGGGGGGGGGTGGCATGATATGGCAACCTACCCCTCGTTCTCCATGACCCCTCTGGGGTCGGATTTGCGGCTTTACATCAAATCCTGTTTTGCTCAATTGTGGGGTGACTTGTGGGAGGCTACTCCCTGTCTAATGAACCTTGTGTGATCAAGGAGACTCCCACCATGTGGAGTTCTTCCCTCTGCCTCTCCTGGCAGGAATCTACCATCCTGTAAAGTCTTTGTATTGGCCATATTAGGTTAACCCATGGGTTTTTGCTCCGCAATGAGCTGCCCTCCCCACCCCAACCCCCTCTCAGTTTGTAATTGCGGGGCTTCACTCCCGCTGATCCATATTTTGTTGGACTGCCCCCGCCTTTACTCCCTTCACCCTAAATATGTCCTCCCACCCTCCTTTTTATGTGTGTTAGCAGAGGACCCTCACATGGATATGTCTATTCTCAGTTTTCTTCGCAAAAGTGGTTTTTACTCTGAGATATACATCCTTGAATTTTCCTCTGGCATTTGAGTTCCTCAGTAAGCATAAGCGTAAGCATTTGTTATGGAGGCCTTGACTTTGCCTCTTCACCGGCCAGGTTCTTCCCACCTTTTCCCTACATTTTGTCTTGGATATTATGCTGCTTTGTTTCCCCTTTTTTGTGTTTTCTTCCCCTGTCTTGTCCCCATTGTATTGTTATAATGGTATGGTGGTATGATGTGGTGTGGGTGTCGGGTGGTTTTTTGGCGGTGCTGGTGCTCCACCGCACATACGTTTCTGGGGCACCCCTGCTCTCCCTGTTTCCACCTACCCTGCTCCTGTTGTTTCCTGTTCCTGCTGCCCTGATGTCCCTCTTCTCTCTTTGTTCGCGCAGTTTCCCCTTCCCCTTGACTGACTGGACTATACTGTTCGTGTTGTTCCTCCCTTGATTTCTGCCATCCTAGATTATGGGACTGATGACTTTGCTGTTTGGTCCCCTCCTCCAAATCAAACAACTGACCATCTACAATTTGCATTAAACTTTGTGTGTCCATTGCACATGATGAGAGAATGAAAAATGTCAAATTTCAGAATTGCAGCAAAAGTATAACAAAAGTAATAGCTGTTCGAAATTATAAAAAATGTGCAGAAAATTTGACAAACACCGCTGACAAAAACAGCTGTAATTTCTGTTCTAACAGAGACAGAAACATGAATGAGGAAATTTTTGTAAAGGAGTAAGGGTTGTATCAAACATAACCATACCCAAATAATGTACATAATTAAGGTCAGTGACCTTGACCTCAAATAACTCAAACCAAGTCTCCTTGAAAATTTAATCTTCTTGATGTTACACTGCATAACATAGTAAAAAATCAAGTTGGGATGACATTAGGTTTAGGAGATATAAATTAATATTGACAGGTATGTGAAAAAAATAAAAGCAGTGCAAATGGAAAGCAAGCTTGAACAAAATGACATAAAGTACTGAAACCATGTTATTCAAGAAGATCGTGTGATGTAAATGCATAGTGAGGTACCAGCTGGCCAATAGTAAGCATGTGTAATATCCAAGGTAACAGACTATGATCACTGACCTTCAGTGAGCCAAAACATGATATAACCATCCCAGTTAAATAAGTGGAGCCCATGGAAAACATGTTCAGATATGATTCTGGAATGAGATTTTGGCTCTAAGTAAAGTTATGAAGACAGGTCATGAGTAGTGTGTGGGTAGCTCAGTCTGTAGAGCACATGTGTGCGGCAGGCAAAGGTCCAAATTTCGAGTCTCAGTCTGGCACGCAGTTTTAATGTACCAACAAGTTTAGTATTGGTGTATATTCCACTGCAGAGTGAACATCTCATTATATCCCCCAACCTGTGACTAAGCCATGTCTTTGCAATATCCTTTCTTCCAGAAGTGCTAGTCTTGCAAGTTTCGCAGGGAGCTTCTGTGAAGTCTAGAAGGCAGGAGATGAGGCACTGACAGAAGTAAAGCTCTGAGGATGAGCTGTGAGTCGTGCTTGGGTGGCTCAGATGGTGGAGTGTTTCCTCATGATAGGCAAAGCTCCTGAGTTTGAGTCTTGGTCCCGCACACAGTTTTAATCTGCCACGAAGTTTCAGTATGATTTGTACACAAACAAATGCAATGACAAATGTATCCTCAGGACTTATCGTCCCCTGATAGTGCCTAGCAAGATATAACTCTGTTTGTGCATCTTATGGTGAAAGGACATACGTTTGGCCTGTCGCTGTTCTTACGTCAGCCTTTGTAAGAATGCCTTTCCACAGTAAAGATGTCTGGTTTCTTGGGGTGTATAAATGATGGTGAAGGGCTGTGAGGGCATAGGTAGCCAATTGTAACCCCATTTGTATGTTCACTAACATTCAAAAAGTATCCAAACCAGCCAGTGGAAATAACACAGTGGAATTTGGAGTGGGGGGGGGGGGGGGGAGATACCTGTAAATGCTCTTGATGGAGAAATGCTTCATCATACTGAGTGTTAGTTTTATAATGAAAGTGACACACTGTAATGTCCTAGGAACACCATTCAAGTAACTCTGTGGGTGTCATCATCTGAGAGTACATAGATGCAGTTCAGACTGGCATGGGAAGAAGTTCTCTTGATTGTACCAGTGACACCATGAAATGGTCTTTTGTCATGTGATGTGGCAAAGAAATCCCACTCTGTTCAGATGCTGATATCATTCTGATGAAAAGATATGTTTGCAAAATTCTTGTGGTATTTGTACTGGGCTGCAGCACCATCTGAGAAGTAATAAAAGTCGTTAGGTGTTTTATGAAAATAGAATATCATGAAGTTAACCAAATGATGTTGGAAAAGATGAACAATCATAATGTCATGTTTAAGGCATTCTGATATTATTACAAATGAAATGTGATCAGTTGCATGGGTGTACGGATGTCTGTAATAAACAACAAATGGATGAATGGCCTGTGCATTGTTCCAGTAGGACAAATTGATAATTCCCTGCTAAATCACATATAACATTCTGTTCATTGTCACGAAGTGTCTGTTTCATATGTTGCAGAAATTCAGGCTTTTGAGAGGCTATGAAGGAGTGCTGCGGAAGCTTTTGTTTAGTTTTTTGATGTTTCCTAAGAACACTTCCACAGAGGATAGACATGTCTGGAGAGTTGTTCTAGCTGTAGATGTCCACAGTTTATATTATTACATATTATTATAAATGATCTGTGTGAAGTACGGTTTGTACATTTAAGTTGACAGTCAGCATCACGTCAACTCTCTCAGTTTTGAACCTTCTAAGATGAGCTTCACATTTTCAGGAGTACTGTAAATATACATTCTATGGGCACTGGTTGCACCAGCCACAACTAAATTCTTGGGTTTTGAATAGCAAAATTTGGGTAATGCTAGTTTTAGTTTGGATGTTTATCTTAGATTACTTGATGCAACACATTCAGGTTTCCCAGCACTTGACATTTTTGTCAGTGAACCCTGAAACCATTTTCTTTGACATTAACAAAATCCTTCTTTCCATGCAAACTGCAGTTTATATCACCTGTGTTGTAGAATTCTGTGATACAGTTCACAATATGTTTGCTTAGGATAAGTCTCGGATTAGGAGTTGCTAAGATACCACATTCTGTGATGTAATTGTTCTGGTTTTCTCTCTAAATAGTGTGATGCTCCAAATTTGTTTTCAATCCTTCAAATGCTCCAACTTTTCAGAAGACATGTCAATATTTGGAGCTTCTCACTGCGTGTACTGAAATTTTCTTTCAGTTCTATTATGATTTGAGATTTCAAATTTGTTTCATTCTCTGCATTTTCTGTTATTTATTTTGAATACTACAAACACTTTCTCAAAATTTTTATGCACGTATGTTTTCCCTCTGTCTCGTGTTTTTCACTAGTGACTCACCAAGGGGTACCACACTGTCATTTAATACAACTAAATCAATACCTGGGGCTACAGATGTGTCTGACTTGTCTGAGGAGCTACGAAGATTTGTGATTCCTGCCTGTTTCAATGTAGTTGGATCATAAACTGTTCCTAGGTTGTGCATAAATTTTTTCCTGTATCTATCACATATTTTGTGATCTGTTGCTATGCCACTGATGATATCAACTGAACAAATATGCACTTTCCCTATTACAAATGCTTGCTACTGACCTGTTCATATTGCTCCCTGACTGTGTGTTGCTATCATGCCATATTTTTAAGAGTTGACTTGTTTTTTAGTACTTCGTCACTTTGTTGCAGTTTGCATGCAGTTTGTATTACTTTATTGTTTCACATTAATTTATATCTTGTAAACCAAATATCATCCCAATTTGAATTTTTTACTATGTTGTGTAATGTAGCATAAAAAAGCGAATATACAGGGTGATTCAAAAAGAATACCACAACTTTAAAAATGTGTATTTAATAAAAGAAACATAATATAACCTTCTGTTATACATCATTACAAAGAGTATTTAAAAAGGTTTTTTTTTCACTCAAAAACAAGTTCAGAGATGTTCAATATGGCCCCCTCCAGACACTCGAGCAATATCAACCCGATACTCCAACTCGTTCCACACTCTCTGTAGCATATCAGGCGTAACAGTTTGGATAGCTGCTGTTATTTCTCATTTCAAATGATCAATGGTGGCTGGGAGAGGTGGCCGAAACACCATATTCTTAACATACCCCCATAATAAAAAATCGCAGGGGATAAGATCAGGGCTTCTTGGAGGCCAGTGATGAAGTGCTCTGTCACGGGCTGCCTGGCGGCCAATCCATCGCCTCGTTCTCGGCCATCCAAAACTTTTCCCTTTGCACAAACACCCATTCTCTGTAAACTGTTTATACCAATGTTTAATACACCACCTATCAGGAGGTTTAACACCATACTTCGTTCGAAATGCACGCTGAACAACTGTCGTCGATTCACTTCTGCCGTACTCAATAACACAAAAAGCTTTCTGTTGAGCGGTCACCATCTTAGCATCAACTGACGCTGACGCCTAGTCAACAGCGCCTCAAGCGAACAAATGTACAACTAAATGAAACTTTATAGCTCCCTTAATTCGCCGACAGATAGTGCTCAGCTCTGCCTTTTGTCGTTACAGAGTTTTAAATTCCTAAAGTTGTGGTATTCTTTTTGAATCACCCTGTATATTTTCAGAAATTTTGAAGGTAACATGTTTTGAGTTACTCAAGGTTGAAGGACAAGGCCACTGACCTGAATTATATACATTGTTGAATATGGTCATGATGGACAGAATTTGAAAGCTTATTCTTACCCCATTCTAAAATTACAGTGTTCATGGTTCTATCTCTGTTAAAACAGAAGTTACAGCCCTTTTTGTTGGCAGCGTGCATCGAATTTCCTGCACATTTTTATAACTTCAGGTGCCCATTACTTTTGTTATACTTGTGCTACTGTTATGAAATTTGGCATTTTTCGTTCTCTCAACATGTACAATGAGCACACACAATTTGATAAAAAATGGGGATGTTCGGGTTTAAAATTTTACTTTTTTGTGTTGATTTGACATGGAATTGACATTAACGTGTATGAGGAATGAATCAATGTGTTTAGAGTCTGAAGAACATTGCAAGAGATAGTGCTTGGTAGCAGCAGTACCATGGGCATCAGGGATGTTGGTGTATAGGGAAGTTGCATCAACAGTGACGAGTAGGGGTCCAGGAGGTAAAGGGGTGGGGGATTGCGGAGAGTTGATGAAGGAAGTGGTTGGTATCTTGGATGTGGGAGGCTAGATTTTGGGCAATTGGCTGGAGGGGAGGTGTTGATCAATGAGGGCCTAAATTCTTCCAGTGTGGACATAATAATCTGCTACAATGGAGTGTTTTAAGCAGGAATTGGAGGTCATGTGGAATCACTCTGGGTGAGTTTATAGGTGGAAGAGTCACATGTAATAAAGTACAAAACTACAACTTACTGCCAGTTGTGGGAAATTTTAATGCACAGCTTGGGCAAAATAAATACAGAAACTATCAGGGAGATGCATATTACATGAAGAAGTAATGAGAATGGGGTATATTGTGTCAGTTTGCTGCTAGAAATAATTTACTCATTAAGAGTATGAGTTTCCACATAAAAGAATATATCTTGGGGCAAGTGTAAATGGAGTAGTTAACCAAATGGACCATGTATCAGTAATGGAATGATATGATCAGGAACTGCAGGGGTCCAAACCATGATTCAGACTGCTATGCTGTAAAAGGTGTAGCAAGAGAGAAGTTAGCAGTAATACATAAAAATGAGGAAAAAATCAAATTGGAATGTAGCAAAACTGAATGATCCTGAAATTGTAAAAGCATACCAAATAAAAGTTAATGATGTCCTGACAGCCAGCAAGGAAACAGTGGGAAATCAAGACAGGTGGAATAGGATCCAGAAAGTAGTGAGTCAGAAGACGAAGCAGTTGGGATAAGAAGAATGGAAAGAAATGAATGGTTTGATGATGAATGTAGACTAGCAATAGAACATAAAAATGCAGCAAGACTGAGAATGATACAGAGAGGGACAAGAAGAAATGTGGAGGTGTGTAAAGAATTAAGGTCTAATGCTTATAGGATATCTAAGAAAGAGAAAAAGGAATGTCTGAAAGCAAAATTTCAAGAGATTGAGGAACTAAAGGAAAAGAATGAGATGAGAAAATTTTATCATGCAATAGGAAAGATAAGAAAAAAAATTCAGCACACGCAAAATGCATGTAAAAATAGAAGTGATGATATAATCAGAGAGGAACAAAAAATATTGCAGAGATGGGGAGAATACTTAAAAGATATGCTCAGTACCAACTTAGATCAGGTATTAAGAGATCCACAAGAATAGGAGGAGAGTATAGAGGCAAGAGAGGATGAAAGGGAAGAAACAAAAATATCAACACTGAAGGAGGTGGAATTGGTGATATACAAATTGAAAAATAACTGAGCACCTGGTGAAGGTTGAATTGTTCCAGAACTTATAAAATTAAGTGTTCATCCTTTACTACATGAAATACATGTATTAATAAATAACATATGTGAAAATGAAAACATGCCTCAGGAGCCCTGCATACTGTGATACAAAAAATAGACAAGAGGAATTACAGTGATGAAATCCAGTCAGATATGTGCATATGCAGATGATATTGCAATTGTTTCAAGAAATGTAAACACCCTTAAAGAATTGTACAAAATAATGGAAGCAGAAGGAGCAAAAATTAGTGTTAACAGTAAATGAAAACAAGACCAAATACATGGTAATATCCAATTCTAAGGCAAGAACATCATATGACCTGAAGGCGTATAGTAAAAATTTTAAAGCTGTCAACTGCTTCCTTTGTTTAGGTGTACTCTTAACCAGTGATAGTAATATGAGACAGTACATTAGAGAAAGGATACAAGCAGGAGACAGTGCCTATTATGCAAATTACAGGTATTCAATAATTCTCTAGTTACAAGATCAACCAAATTAAACAGTATACTGTTTCCTTGTGCAACCAGTGATTACATACGGGTCAGAAACTTGGACAATGACAGTAGGAGATATGAACAACGTAAAGGCATTTGAAAGGAAAATCCTGTAAAAAATGTATGGCCCCGTGAGAGAGGGAGAAGCTTGGAGAATGGGGTAGAAACATGAAATACAAGGGAAAGATGTAGTGAAATTTGTTAAATCTCAAAGGATGCACTGTTAAGGACACATGGAGAGGATGACAGGAGACAGTTGACAGGATGCCCAAACAAATACTGAAAGGCAGATTGTATTCCACCAAAAGGAAGGACTGATCAAGAACTAGTTCGCTGGACAATATGTTGGCTGACCTTTCCAAGATGGAAATGTGAGAATGGAAGAGAACAGCAGAGAACATAGATGTTTATAGGAAGATTGTTGAGGAGACTAAGGCACAACTAGGGCTGTAGTGCTGGAGGAGGAGGAGGAGGAGGAGAAGAAGAAGAAATCACACAATTAGTAGAGGCCTTCCACCAGGTAGTCTCTGTGATTCATAATGACAGTGGTGGAATATTTGTCTGCAGGTGGGATGATTGGGTATGGATCTGTTTGGATGTACTTTCTTCTGCTGAAAGGAAGGGACTTAGAGAAGGCTGGTGAGGCCAGATTGGAGGTAAGGAATTCCTGGAATGTGACAAAGTGGGTTGTTAGGTGAGGGGGGTAACAATCACAGTTGGATGGTAGTGTGAAGTAGGAGAGACAGGGTTCAACATTGGGAGTAGGTTGGCTGCAGATGGAGGGATTGTTAACAAAGAAGTATTTCCATAGCAGGGATTGAAAGAAGGAGAATAGGTCTTTGACATGTCCAACAACATGTCCAACATGGTTACATTTGAGTGTAGGGCTGAAGGTGAGGCCTTTGGATAGGACTGAAACTTATGTAGGAATGAGGATTTTCATGGAAAGGTTAACAACAGTGTTCCGGAATTATTTTAGCTCTGGATTTAGTTGAGTCTTGTCAGGGAGTTTTGGAGGATGTGACAAGTTGAAATATCAGCTTGGCAGAGTCTGGGTGCTATGAGGGGTTGATGAGGAGGAACAAGGAGGATAGGATAGGGATTGGAGAGTGGTGCCCGAATGTGGCAGTATGATGTCAGGAGGTTGGATAACTTGTGGAGATAGTATCTGGAACACTCTTCCAGGTACTGGAGAGCAAAGTATTCAGTTTCAGAGATGTGGTGTATGTAGTAGGGATTGCACAGTAGCTGTATCTTGTGAAGAGAGCTGAGGTGGTTCTGGGACGCCTATGCCATGGAGATGCATTTTTGCAGTACCAGGTTTGTGAGGGACAGGGACTGACAGAATCTGAAATGGTGAAGCCATTGTGAAAGGAGGGGTTGGATCCAGAGAAAAGAATTCTTATGGTTAGGCCATTTGAGGGGGATTCCATGGTTTTAGCAGACTTTAAGGAACAGTATGTTGGACTTGGTTTTAACCAGGGAAAGGGGTACTTTTCTGAACTGGTGCAGAAAAGGGGAGCAGGGGTCCGTTGTGGCAGGGATGTGTTGAAGAAATGGGAAATGATGTAGGAAATGGACAAATGCGGATATTAGGTGGTTGTGAGGGGAGCTGGATAACAGAAAGATGTTTAAAAAAATGTGTACAGACACACAAAAATATACACAAATACATAAAATAATTCAAAGATACATTATAATATACACAAACACAAAAAAGTACACACAAATGTGTGAGAATATGTAAAAATATGCACAAACAAATACATAAAAAGATGTGTGTTTTTTTTTTTTTTTTTTCTCAAGAAGGTTTGATTGAAAGCTGATTGTGTAACTTGACTCATCTTTACAGTGAGTAGCAATCTATCCTTTTCATAAATTGTTGATATCCCAACCTGGACTTCAACTGTTTTATTTGTGTATCGAGTGTCATATAATCATAGTGGTGGAACAAATGGATTAACTCTGTGAAAAACAGAAACAAGCAAAACCTCCATAACTTATTGTTGCATCTGATTATTTCATTGCCATATCAACAGTGGTTTTAGTGGAATAGAAAACATTTTTGGTAGCAATACATTGAAACAGCACTAGACCAATTCTTTGCCTGAAAGTCCTGAAGACATTCAGATGTAAAATACTTATACAAACAGGGTGGGCAGTGCAGGAGACTGTAGGGGGCAACTAAAATACTGATAAAGAAAAATATTACCCGAAAACAGTTCTTATGATTATTGATAGTTGTACAGTATAAACTGCATGTGTCTGTGCAATATGTAGCTCATTCATTAATCGTGGCAAACACTTGTTAGAGCAGATTGACATGGCATATGAGATGTAGAACAGTAATCTAGAAGCTAATGATTTCTTCTTTTTTTTTACAGAAAGATTATATGTTAAGTGACTCATTTTTCCTTTTTCTTTTAGTTTTTACCAAAGACTAATGACAGAGTGCTTGTCACTGGTGCGGGTGACTGTTTGATTAGAGTGCATGACATAACATCAAATGAGACAACACATTCTTGTAGTTGTCATACTGCAAGAGTGAAAAGAATAGCCACTGCACCATCCGTGCCCTATATGTTCTGGAGTGCTTCAGAAGATGGAACTGTGATGTAAGACTAAAACTCATACAAGTAGGCAATATTTGTGAGATGTGCTGTTTATATCCTACACTTTTCCTATTTTTTCTTTATTTAGCTTAGAAAAAACTTCGAACAAAAAAATTACAGCAGCTGTGTACACTAAAGTTAAACTTATACTTTGCTCTTATACAGTTGATGCTTTTCTTAGTTTGGTTTGATGGTCTCTAAAGCTGAAACATGTTAAATGAAATAATGTAATAAAAAATAAAAAATAAAACATTAAATGATTTAAACAGCATTTACCATAAATATTTCCACAATATCTTTAACAGCTAAGTTGCCAGACTGTTGTGTGTTGGTGGTATATGCATTGCTTGTTGGAGGAAATTTAATGGATCCACTTTTTATGAGCCATTTTTTTGCCCATTTAGTTTGCTATTATTAGGAAGGATTCCCTGAATTTGTGATATGATGGTTTGAATTTAACATCTGTTTTCCTGTTTGTGTCATCTGGGAGTTCAATGTCATTTACCTTACAGAGTTTAGTAATTTCCTGCTTAATATTGCTGCAGATTGTGTTTGTTGTGTTCATGGAATCTTTTATATTTTTCAAACACAGTGAAAAATTCTGCAGTATTGCTTGTAGTGCACCTCTATGTCTTCGTTACAACCAGTTGTCTGTGTAATGTGAACGCCCTCTTCTTAGCACAACATGCTTTGGTGCCAGGTGTTAGCCACCCTTTCTCTTGTCTTCCATGTATCTCTGATCTGTTGTAAAGGAAAACTGGGTTCATAGTGCTGAAGGAATATTTTTACAAAATAATTATATTTCTCATCCACACTGTGTCTTTGATCAGCTTCTTCCCATTGTTTGTCATGTGGATATTTTGTCAATTATTTTGTCATCAACTGCTTATTAGTGTGCTGTATGTATTTGAAAGTTGTGTCTTGAATCTGGTTTATTTTTAATTTTGAGAAGAATCTTCTCACTTTATTGTTTACAGTAGCTGACTGTTCTGTTCACAGCTATACAAAATCCACTTACTTCATTAATGGCTCTTCTTGAAGTTGATGTTTGGATGCCAGAGTCACTGTGTGATTCATTTTAGCTCTTTTTAACCCTTTCCGACATAAATTTCAGCCTTGAAAAATTGGCACCCTATGTAATGGAAAGCAGAATACTGGTCTTAGACCAAGAGGGCATATGAATAGAGAAAAACTAGATGAATTTGCTAAATGAATTGGCAAATGCTGATTAGATGTCCTCATGACAAGATATTAATAGTATATGTAGCAAAATATGCTGTCCAATTTTGTGTTAGATTGCTGAGAGTGATGGATGGTGGAGTAGAAATTAAATGCTCTTGTAATGTTTCGAATCCCCCTTTTCATTGCTGAAAACATTTCTATTTTGAGCAAAATTAAACAATCGGTTATCCAACAAAGGAAAACCACGTAGTGTGTGGGTTAAGGGTGGTGCAGTCTCCAACAATCTTGATGTTGGCAGGAAATTAACCATAGAGCTTTAGATTGTAGGCTTTTGCTAAGAAGGTAAGCACCATACCATTTTATGATTTATGTGCATTTCATTTATATTTCTTGCAGATTAATGCCTCTGTTACTGATCTGAGATATGATAATTTGTATTAAAGCTATGGTATGTACTTGTATATGTGCTTTCCATTAAGACATCAGATAAAACAACAGCCCTAATTTCTTGACATATCAAGGACATAGACTTTTGCTTTCCTGTCATATGTTTACTAGCTTTTTTCCAGGGGTGGCTGCTTATGAAACCAACATTTGTTTTGTGGCTTGGGTTTAGATGCAATGGGAGCAATTGATATCCATGTATGCCAAGTGTGAACAGTGAAAAATTTTGAATTATAGTCCATTATCAGTAATGTAGCTGACAGTGATTTAACTTTAATATTGGTCTCTAATTCAAAGACTTGCAAATTTTTCTGTTATTAAAGTAGTTTAGTTCTTGAAATTAAGTCAGTTCAGTGGGTACTCATTTTATTTCAGTCATTGTGTTTGAACGTCACTGTTTATAATCTCTCCATACTTACATCGTTGCTGATGAACAACAGTAAGGTTCACTCTTGCATAACTCACCACAATATTTCTTCAATTTTTGGTAATCACTTTATTTCCTTATCTTTCAGAAATGTGGATTCTTGAATATATAAATTCAACTTTATGATCCCAACAATTCATTCGGCTTTCACTGTTTCACAACACAAAGCAAATTCTGTTTCTCAATAATTCCTGTTATTTAAAATAAGTCTAGATCGCAATTATATTTATTTATTATGAGCAGTTTCAACTTAAACTAAAGTCATCTTCAGAATGTGAGCCCCCTGTGGCTGGTGCTGGTGGCTCCTGGGCTGTTCTTTCCTTTAGACGTATTTTACAGATTGACTTCCTCCAGTTAACATTATTTGTAACCTATATAAACTCTACTACCATGGCCATATTAAAGGCAGGCATCAGAACCAGAATTTCATTAGCTCATAACATACATGTCAAAGTACAGGAGACTCGTCAAGCATATAACTATAATAGGTTTTACATGAAAAACAACATATATATTATCCTTCTCAAATGGTCAGGTCATGATTAAAAGAGTCATCAGTAAAGTAATAGCATTTTTGTACCAGAGTGTTATAGAATTTTCTTTTTATGAAATCAGATTCAATCTTTTGAATATTTGGCTTTTTTAACTTACTCTACAGGGTTATTACAAATGATTGAAGCGATTTCACAGCCCCACAATAACTTTATTATTTGAGATATTTTCACAATGCTTTGCACACACATACAAAAACTCAAAAAGTTTTTTTAGGTATTCACAAATGTTCGATATGTGCCCCTTTAGTGATTCGACAGACATCAAGCCGATAATCAAGTTACTCCCACACTCGGCGCAGCATGTCCCCATCAATGAGTTCGAAAGCATCGTTGATGCGAGCTCGCAGTTCTGGCACGTTTCTTGGTAGAAGAGGTTTAAACACTGAATCTTTCACATAACCCCACAGAAAGAAATCGCATGGGGTTAAGTCGGGAGATCATGGAGGCAATGACATGAATTGCTGATCATGATCTCCACCACGACCGATCCATCGGTTTTCCAATCTCCTGTTTAAGAAATGCCGAACATCATGATGGAAGTGCGGTGGAGCACCATCCTGTTGAAAGATGAAGTCGGCGCTGTCGGTCTCCAGTTGTGGCATGAGCCAATTTTCCAGCATGTCCAGATACACGTGTCCTGTAACGTTTTTTTTCGCAGAAGAAAAAGGGGCCGTAAACTTTAAACCGTGAGATTGCACAAAACACATTAACTTTTGGTGAATTGTGAATTTGCTACACGAATGCGTGAGGATTCTCTACCGCCCAGATTCGCACATTGTGTCTGTTCACTTCACCATTAAGAAAAAATGTTGCTTCATCACTGAAAACAAGTTTCGCACTGACCGCATCCTCTTCCATGAGCTGTTGCAACCGTGCCGAAAATTCAAAGCGTTTGACTTTGTCATCGGGAGTCAGGGCTTGTAGCAATTGTAAATGGTAAGGCTTCTGCTTTAGACTTTTCCGTAAAATTTTCCAAACCGTCGGCTGTGGTACGTTTAGCTCCCTGCTTGGTTTATTCGTCGACTTCGGCAGGCTACGTGTGAAACTTGCCCGCACGCGTTCAACCGTTTCTTCGCTCACTGCAAGCCGACCCATTGATTTCCTCTTACAGAGGCATCCAGAAGCTTTAAACTGCGCATACCATCGCCGAATGGAGTTAGCAGTTGGTAGATCTTTGTTGAACTTCGTCCTGAAGTGTCATTGCACTGTTATTGACTGACTGATGTGAGCGCATTTCAAGCACGACATACGCTTTCTCGGTTCCTGTCGCCATTTTGTCTCACTGCGCTCTCGAGTGCCCTGGCAGCAGAAACCTGAAGTGCGGCTTCAGCCGAACAAAACTTTATGAGTTTTTCTACGTATCTGTAGTGTGTCGTGACCATATGTCAATGAATGGAGCTACAGTGAATTTATGAAATCGCTTCAATCATTTGTAATAGCCCTGTATATTTTCGTCCCCATATATTGTGGAGTCTGCGCAAAAAGATTGAGTCTATGTGTAGGAAGCATGAATCTTTCTTTGTTTCTAGTTTAATATCCCTGTCAGAAGATATTTGAAGCAAACAAATTCGGATTATTATTTGTGAAAAGAATTATTTCATATAAATACAGTGAGGGAACACTTAATAGTGGCAGACAAGATTCTCTTGACTTTGCGCTACACTTGTTCCTTATAATCTTTTTCTGTAAAGTTAATATTTGTGTAAAATTGCTGGTGTTTCCCCAAAAGACCATGCCGTATCTCACTATTTCCTCGAAGTAGCAATGGTACACTATCTTTTTAGTGTCTATTACAGTGACACTGGCTATGATTAACATAGCAAATGCCAGTCTGTTCAGTTTGTTTTTTAAATAGTCTGTATGTCAAGACCATGACAGATTTCTGTCCAACTGCATTCCTAAGAATTTAACACATTCTGCCTCGTTTAGTTCCAGACTTCCTTGCATAATTTGAATATCATTTATTTTTTACTGTTTTGTCTTACACTGCATAAGCCGTGTTTTTTAAATATTTAGTTCTAGGCTATTTAGATGGAACACCACATCTAGATTTTCTAGAGTTTTTATGACATTTCTGAGAATTCCTTCTGCATTTTCATATTCTATCAGTACTGATGTGTCATCAGTGAATAAAAATGAATGATGATTTATGTTTATGGGTAAGTCATTTATGTAAAAAGAAAAAACAGTATAGTGCCCAGAATTGAACCTTGTGGTGCCTACTGTGAGATAGTTCTCCATTTTGATGAATATTTTCCTTTGTGTGATGTAGTGACTACCCTTTGCTCTCTCTTTGTCAAATATCACTTACACCACTCTAAGGCACTGCTGTAATTCGATATTTTTGCATTTTAGGTAATAATAGTGAGTGGCTCACATAGTTGAACGCTTTGGATAAGTCACAGAAGATTCCTGCAGCTTTTTGTGATTTATCTAAGGTGGAACTAACTTTATTCATGAATTTGTTAATTGCATAAATTGTATTTTTACTTTTTTGGAAGTCATATTGATTTTTTGAGATTGTGTTAAACCTGTGACAAATATTGTGAATCTGGATTGCAACAATCATTTTAGATATTTTACAAAACAGAGGAAGAAGGGAAATTGGACGGCATTTTCCCATATAAAGAGAGCCTTTTTTAAATAATAATTTCACTTCCACTTAGTTTAGAATGTCTGGAAAGTAACCTCCTTCAAGTGGCTTATTAATTATTTCAGACAGTGAGTGTGCTATTATATTTGAGACTGGTTTGATGACTTTCACAAGTATTTCAGGCCATCCCACAGAATTTTTATTTTTTAGGTTGAGTATAGCTTTTTCTACATGTTTTACTGTTACTTTGTCACATTTAATTAGACTCTGATCGCTCAGACTTGATGCAAATAAATTTATGCTATCTTGATCGGAATCTGCATCTGCATCTACATTGACATCACATTTTGCTACCATTATAAAAAAAAAAAAAATGTTAGCCTGTTATGAAAAAATTGTTAAAATTTTCTGATGTTTGAGCAGGATTTACAATTATTTTGTCTTGTATGTTTATTTAATAAATTTCCTGGTGGCTAGGATTGATTCCAGGTTCAGACTTGAAAACTGCCCAAACAACCTTGGATTTATTTCTGTGCTTGTTGATAATTTAATATTTACCATTTTCTTTGCTGCTTGTACAGCCTTCCTAAATATTTTTTATATGATTTAACATAGTTAATGAACTCAAGACCGTTATTGGATTTCAGTTCAGTATGTAGCTGTCTCTTTCTATTGTTGTTGTTGTTGTTGTTGTTGTTGTCGTCGTCGTCTTCAGTCCAGGGACTGGTTTGATGCAGCTCTCCATGCTACTCTATCCTGTGCAAGCTTCATCTCATCTCCCAGTACCTACTGCAACCTTCGTCCTGAATCTGTTTAGTGTATTCACCTCTTGGTCTCCCTCTATGATTTTTACCCTCCACGCTGCCCTCCAATACTAAATTGGTGATCCCTTGATGCCTCAGAATATGCCCTACCAACCGATCCCTTCTTCTAGTCAAGTTGTGCCACAAATTTCTCTTATCTCCAATTCTAGTCAATACCCCCTCATTAGTTACGTGATCTACCCATCTAATCTTCAGCATTCTTCTGTAGCACCATATTTCGAAAGCTTCTATTCTCTTCTTGTCTAAACTATTTATTGTCCACGTTTCACTTCCATACATGGCTACACTCCATACGAAATCTGTACTCAATGTTAACAAATTTCTATTCTTCAGAAACGCTTTCCTTGCCATTGCCAGTCTACATTTTATATCTTCTCTGCTTCGACCATCATCAGTTATTTTGCTCCCCAAATAGCAAAACTCGTTTACTACTTTAAGCATCTCATTTCCTAATCTAATTCCCTCAGCATCATCTGATTTAATTCCACTGCATTCCATTATCCTCGTTTTGCTTTTGTTGATGTTCATCTTGTATCCTCCTATCAAGACACTGTCCATTCCGTTCTGCTGCTCTTCCAGGTCCTTTGCTGTCTCTGCCAGAATTACAATGTCATCAGCGAACCTCAAAAGTTTTCATTTCTTCTCCATGGATTTTAATTCCTACTCCGAATTTTTCTTTTGTTTCCTTTACTGCTTGCTCAATATACAGATTGAATAACATTGGGGCAGGCTACAACCCTGTCTCACTCCCTTACCAACCACCGCTTCCCTTTCATGCCTCTCAACTCTTATAACTGCCGTCTGGTTTCTGTACATATTGTAAATAGCCTTTCGCTCCCTGTATTTTACCCCTGCCAACTTCAGAATTTGAAAGAGATTATTCCAGTCAACATTGTCAAAAGCTTTCTCTAAGTCTACAAATGCTAGAAACGTAGGTTTGCCTTTCCTTAATCTATTTTCTAAGGTAAGTCGTAGGGTCGGTATTGCCCCACGTGTTCCAACATTTCTACAGAATCCAAACTGATCTTCCCTGATGTTGGCTTCTACCAGTTTTTCCATTCGTCTGTAAAGAATTTGTGTCAATATTTTGCAGCCATGGCTTATTAAACTGATAGTTCGGAAATTTTCACATCTGTCAACACCTGGCTTCTTTGCTATTGGAATTATTATATTCTTCTTGAAGTCTGAAGGTATTTCGTCTCTCTTATACATTTTGCTCACCAGATGGTAGAGTTTTGTCAGAAGTGGCTCTCCCAATGCCGTCATTAGTTCTAATGGAATGTGGTCTATTTCCGGGGCCTTGTTTCGACTCAGGTATTTAAGTGCTCTGTCAAACTCTTCATGCAGTATCATATCTCCCATTTCATCTTCATCTACATTCTCTTCCATTTCCATAATATTGTCCTCAAGAACATCGTCCTTGTATAGACGCTTCATATACTCCTTCCACCTTTCTGCTTTCCCTTCTTTGCTTAGAACTGGGTTTCCAGCAGAGCTCTTGATATTCATGCAAGTGGTTCTCTTTTCTCCAAAGGTCTCTTTAATTTTCCTGTAGGCGGTATCAATCTTACCCATAGTGATATGCGCCTCTACATCCTTACATTTGTCCTCTAGCCATCCCTGCTTAATCATTTTGCACTTCCTGTCAATCTCATTTTTGAGACGTTTGTATCCCTTTTTGCCTGCCTCATTTACTGCATTTTTGTATTTTCTCCTTTCATCAATTAAATTCAATATCTCTTCTGTTACCCAAAGATTTCTATTAGCCCTCGTCTTTTTACCTACTTGATCCTCTGGTACCTTCACTATTTCATCTCTCAAAGCTACCCATTCTCCTTCTGCTTTATTTCTTTCCCCCATTCTTGTCAATCATTCCCTAATGCTCTCCCTGAAGCTCTCTACAACCTCTGGGACTTTCAGTTTATCCAGGTCCCATCTCCTCAAATTCCCATCTTTTTGCAGTTTCTTCAGTTTTAATTTACAGTTCATAAACAATAGATTGTGGTCAGAGTCCACATCTGCCCCTGGAAATGTCTTACAATTTAAAACCTGGTTCCTGAATCTATGTCTTACCATTATATAATCTATCTGAGACCTTCCAGTATCTCCAAGCTTCTTCCATGTATACAACCTTCTTTCATGATTCTTGAACTTAGTGTTAGCTATGATTAAGTTATGCTCTGTGCAAAATTCTACCAGGCGGCTTCCTCTTTCATTCCTTACTCCCATTCCATATTCACCTACAACTTTTCCTTCTCTTCCTTTTCCTACTATTGAGTTCCAGTCATCCATGACTAGTAAATTTTAGTCTCCCTTCAGTATCTGAATAATTTCTTTTATCTTATCACACATTTAATCAATCTCTTTGTCATCTGCAGAGCTAGTTGGCATATAAACTTGTACTACTGTGGTAGGCGTGGGCTTTGTGTCTATCTTGGCCACACTAATGCGGTCACTATGCTGTTTGTAGTAGTTTACCCGCATTCCTATTTTCCTATTTATTATTAAACCTACTCCTGCATTACCCCTATTTGATTATGTATTTATAACCCTGTATTCACCTGACCAGAAGTCTTGTTCCTCTTGCCACCAAACTTCACTAATTCCCACTATATCTAACTTTAACCTAGCCATTTCCCTTTCTAAATTTTCTAACCTACCTGCCTGATTAAGGGATCTGACATTCCACACTCCGATCCGTAGAACGCCAGTTTTCTTTCTCCTGATAACGTCCTCCTGAGTATTCCCCGCCCGGAGATCCGAATAGGGCACTATTTTACCTCCGGAATATTTTACCCAAGAGGACGCTAGCATCATTTAACTGTACAGTAAAGCTGCATGCCCCCGGGAAAAATTACAGCAGTAGTTTCCCCTTGCTTTCAGCCGTTCGCGGAACGAGCACAGCAAGGCTGTTTTTGTTAGTGTTACAAGGCCAGATCAGTCAATCATCCATACTGTTGCCTCTGCAACTACTGAAAAGGCTTCTGCTCCTCTTCAGGAACCACACGTTTGTCTGGCCTCTCAACAGATACCCCTCCATTGTGGTTGCACCTACGGTACGGCTATCTGTATCGCTGAGGCACACAAGCCTCCCCACCAATGGCAAGGTCCATGGTTCATGGGGGGCCTCTTTCTATTAATAGGTATTATTATGCCATTAGTAATCCACTGTAGTTTAGTACTTGCCTTTCTGTGATAGACTATAGATGGAAAAGTTTCATTGAAAACATCCAAAAAGCTGTTTAAGAACTTATCAAAAATTTTGAACATGGGCTTTCATGTTGTAATGTTACCAATTTATCTCACTCAGTCTACAACAGAACAAGTGCATGTTTTCTTCACTGAACTATCTTTTCATGAAACATCTTTACTTACTTTTAGTAATTCAATAAGCGAAGCAGAGTGATCTGAGATACCTAGGTTTAAAGAGAATTTAACAGTGTCATGAAATGTAGAATTGCTTAAAATGTTCTCCATACACATTGCAGTTCGCTCATTTGCTCTGGTGAAATTTAGTCTAAAGCCATATTTTTGAATTAAGTAAACAAACTTAGTTGACAAGCTTGTTTCACTTGCCGTATCTGTGTTAAAATCAGCAACAGTTACTATTTCCTTCCTCTTTTCTTTTGTGATTTTATGTAGGAGACACTGGACTTTCTGTAAAAGTAATTTAGTCACAACACTACCAGTAATCCTATATGTTGAGGTAATATTATCATCATCACGTTGTGTTCTAGCTCTACACAGCAACTTTCAAATATAAGTTTTTTGTTAAGAAAATTAAAATTTTCTCTTTCTTTACATTCTAAAGAACTGTTAACCAGTATGCATGAGCCAACATGGGTTCTGTTTTTCCTACAAAAACTGTTAGCTACTGTAAAGTTTTTTAATTTGTTTAAAACTATGACTGAGTCTTTCTTAAGCCATTGTTCATGTAGGCAAATGACTTTGATGTTTCTTCCTTCTGAAAGAATAATTTGAAGCTTGTCAATTTTTGTTATTTTATCCTGTGGATACATTGCATTGAGGCCATCCATGTTCCAGTGCATTAAGAATGAATACTTACTTGCATAGATTTAAATACATCTTTCCTTGAACACTGTTCCTCTTTTTTTACTGTGTTTCTTGTTTTTCACCCCCATCACTGGCTATTAGTTTCTGTTGCTTCGTATAATTTTGCACTTATCAATAAAGATTTTGCTGAAAGTTATGGAAGCTAACCTATTTAGATGCAAACCATCCTGTGCTATACAATTTTTGGTGATCAACTTGTTTGAGTCTACAAATATTGCTCCTAGTCCGTTACACTGATTACAGAGGTTGCAGTTTATTCTGTCTATGTATTTGTCACTCACCGTTCATCCATGTAGTAAGCAGCTTATTATGATTCTTGAATGTGAATAAATGCTTTTCACTGGTAGAATCACATTCCGTGTTGCGTTAATGAGGTCCTCTTTGCTGCAACTTTGAAATGAATTTTTCCCAGTATGTACAAACACACTTTTGTAGTATTCACTGTTGATTACGTTTTTTGAGTTTTGCTGTACCTGCAGAATATTCTTGAAATGTTTATTTAACTGATGCATTCTGATTCCTGGGCACACATTGACTTCACAGTTTGGAATCATAACATTTTTGAGCATTGAATCACTGATTATTAGGAAGTCATTTTCCACCCTACGTTTTTCTCCTGTTTGATGCCTGTCTTTCTTCTTGTGCTGTACGATAGTTCATTTATAATGGTTTGTAGTTTCTGTGCAGTTAGAATTATTTATCACTTTTTCAGGAGCATCGGATATATCTTCTATTGCATCATTTTCTGAATAGGAAACATGCCGATTGTCATGGCTTTGTTCACTCAAAGACACACTAATTCCGCACTTCTGTGCACATTTACCACATGCAAGGTTTGCGTTTCCTCCATTTAGGGCAACTATCTCCTCTTTAAGTGCTTCAGTGTCACTATATATTATTATTATTTCATTTTTTGAGTTTATTGTGTTTAACAGTTATGCCCGTTTGTCACCCACACAGTCACGACATGATCAAGGTGAATCGTCATTTATGAACTTAAGGTTCGCTTTGGCACATCTTTCATGCATGCAGAACTTGCATTTGACGCACAGTATCCCTTTTATCACACGTTTCTCTCACTTTTTGTACACTGCTGTACTACATACGTTTTTTTGATCAAAGTGTTACTGTACTGTCCTTTTGGTGCCATCTTGGCACCTTGCTTTCTGAGCTAGGTGTGCTGTGTACTTACATGCCCAATCCGCCAAGTAGTGTTGAGAGTGGCTAAAATTGAATGCCTGCTACTGGGAAACATGAATGTTCAAGAAACCACCTACCAGATTTTTCTGGATAAAATGATTCTCATACGACTTCAAAGTTGCTGTAAACTTGAAGCTCACAGGCCACTTTTTAAGAATTCTCTGTAAAACCATAAAAAATGAATGAAACATTTACATTTACAACTTCTGCTTTAGTCTCCAGGGAGTTAGTTAAGACTCAGTTATCCCCTCACACATTTACACATTCCACTTTTATTTGAAGAACTTTGTTCACTCATCTTAAAAAAGAAATCTCAATTATCATATTACAATGCAAAATTACATTCAGTGATAGTTATCAGACAGATGGCTTGTCAAAAATTGTATTGTTTTCTATAAAGTATGTTTTTTATGATAAAGAATTACAAGAAAAAACATTTACACATAATTATGATGAACACCGAAATGCAATCTGTAAGAGACTTACCATATACCGTAGTGTTTTTGGTAACAATTTACACGACAAAGTGCAGTACTTTGTAAAGCACACCATCTAGTATCATTTTACACAATAATTACACAATAAAACTGATTAGAATAATGATTAAGTGTGACAACCACATTATAGCAGAGATTACAATAAGAAGACGTGAAAAACAATAAAGAAAATAAAAAAAAAACCATAAATCCTGTGTGACAAATCATGCAAATGGTCCATTGTTTACTATTGTTTGAAAGTACATGATTCATCATCAAGTCCATATTAAAAATTGCTATATTATGAAAAGGACAGATTACTACTCAGCATATAGAGATGATGTTGAGTCACAGACAGGCACAACGAAAAGACTGCTATGCATTTGAGCTTTAGGTCAAAAGGTCTTCTTCTGAAGTAGAAAACACGCACACACACATGCACACAAGCACATCTCACACATGTTTGACTACTTGTCTCTGGCTGCTGTGGCAGCAGTCAGGCCACAGTGGTCAGAGACGGTGGTACTTAAATGTATAGCAGTTTTTTGTTGTGCCTGTCTGTGACTCGGCGTATCCTGTTGGTGAATAGCAGTCTCTTATTTTCATAATATTGTTGTTATTTTATCTTGGACTTTTCACTGTTTGGTACTAAAAATTGTTTAGTTTTGTTTTGTTTTCTTTTCTTTGTATTTGTTTATTTAACTTAGTACTTTTTGATTTTGGATATATATGACTCCACTGTTACAAATGAGTGGTGTAATCAATTTTTATGTATAATTACCTGACCCCTACATTTATTTTATTTTCTTTCCTGCTGAGGCAATAGTTTGGGCTGACTAGGTGTGAATGAGAATACTTTTCTGTAGTTGTAGTTGACTTAGCTAGTTCATGATTGCAGAGTGATACTGATGAATGTCTTACCACAAGTTAATGGAATAGTTTAGTAAATATATTTTGCAGAAGCTGATTACATCATGCATCTCTACCAGATGGCTGAACATGGTGTCATATGACAACAGATGCTGATCGTAATTCCCTTCTGCTGTGGTTATCTTTTAGCTTCTGTCCCTATTCCAGATGGCAATTCCTGAATGTTGTTCACTTCAAAATTGTATTATGTAAGGCCAGAATTCACTTACAGTTAAAACTTATAAATACCCAATAATCTGTTTTCCGACCAGATATTTAAGAACTAAATTTTATAACGCTTCCTTTTCTGTAATTGACTATCTTACATTCCATTTGTTAACATGCGAGTCACAAAATCTATGGTGTTACTCTCCACTCCCTTGACTTTCCTCATTATCTGGTACATCTCTGGTAAAATCCTTGTCCAATTTGAGGTGCACAAATCACTTTGGCTCACACAGGTGATCTCTGATCCACCCAAAACCAATATGGCATTCCTCATTCTATTGCCACACATTTTTCTTTTCTATATCTACAGCTACATCTACATGGATACTTTGCAAATCTTACTTAAGTGCCTGGCAGAGGGTTTATTAAACCACCTGCACAATGATTCTCTATTATTCCACTCTAGAACACCTCATGGAAAAAGTGAACACCTATATCTTCAAATGAAACAACAAGTTTACTGTTACCAGATACTGTTTGTTTATCTCCACGACACATTTCTGAGGTTTAAACTTCCATCATTGCCCCACGGGGGTTTGGGGGTTAGAATAGGCTCGAGGTATTCCTTTTTGTATTCTGCCTGGAAGGCGGCGCATGGGAGCAGGGGAGCAGGAAAAATATGTCGGTACTGCACATAAGTAAAAGTGGTTTACTGGAGCCTGAATACATATACAGAGGCATACATAACTTGTACATATGAGCACAGTCTCAAGCTGAAGCTAAGTGTCCTGGCTGTCTGCTCTTGATCAAATGGGTTGCATCTGTAACGGAGCTCGTAGACCTGGACAGCGCCTGCTCTAGGGCGCTGTCGTCGGTGTTGGTGTTGTAGTGCCAACCTACGCTGTGGCTTCGAAGCTATTGATACCACATCCCTCCCCCCTGAAACGACGGACTGTCGTTGAGTATAGCTTCTGATGGTGGGTGGAGAGACCCAGAGGCTGCACAGCTGAGGGGGCGGACAGCGGAACTGCCGGGGCAAGCTGTCCATCCACGATCCCGAATTGCTTGCGAGGGCGTGAGGAAAACGCCCCATGGAAAACCTGCTCAGGCCGCGCGCCACTACTGGGTATGCTCGGATGAGGAGGCGGCACAACGACCTCCATGGGCGGCGGAGGCGGCAGCAGTGTGACATCAGGCACAGTGTCCATCGGTTCTGCCACCACGGAGGAGCATGGTGGCGGCAACCGGAGGTGGGGCCATTACAGTGGCAGCGAGAGGCCCCTGTTCGGTGCAGGTGACCGGACCGGCAGTGGCGATGACGGCAGGCGTGCCCGTGGAGGTGCAAGCGGCGGAGGCACCGTCGGTGGAGACGTGGGCTCAGGTGGCGGAAGCTGCGAAACCTCCAATTCTGCCGGAAAACAACCAGCAGCAGAAAGCCGGGGATGGCACAAATGGATCTGGTTCCGGTGTCGCTTGACAGTGCCGGAGGGACAAGAAATGAGAAATAAGGCACGGCCAAGCTGGCGAAGAATGCGCCCCTGCTCCCAGATAGAATACCAAATCATGTGGCGCCAAGACAGAACGAGGCGAAGCAAAGGGAGTGTGCGGCGGCGGGTGCAATAGCTGCAGGAGCAACCGATGGGTGCGGCCGTGTAACAATTCCGCTGGGGAATGGGTGCCGCGTGGCTGAGAGCGATAGGAAGCAAGGAAAGTCCAGAGAGCACGCTTGCGAGAGTGCGTGGTGCGCAACTTGCTCATCTGTGACTTAAATGTACACACAGTGTTCAGCCTCGCTGTTTGACTGGGGGTGGAACGGGGCTGAGGTCAGATGGCGAATGCCATTAGCAGCACAGAATGCTTCGAACTCAGAGGACACGAAATGGGGGCCATTGAATGTGGGGAAGGGGACTGATGACTCTGTAGTTTGGTCCCTTTCTCTCCAAACCAACCAACCAACCAACCAACCAACCAACTAACTAACTTCCATCATCAGGTGGATTTACATTTGTTAGTATGACGTGTGTGTGTGTGTGTGTGTGTGTGTGTGTGTGTGTGTGTGTGTGTGTGTGTGTGTTTTGGAGGAACTTGTGACACTGTCTACAAAACACTATTTCAGAACATGGGTAACGCATCACATGTAAACTGTCATATTTTGTAAACAAAGCTGGTGTCTGGAAACTACTAGGTGGAAAGAGCATATACATACATCAAAAAAAGTTTTGCATCACCCTGGTTCCCAGAACTCCTGAAGATCGTCATTGACTATGGATATTGTATCACAAACACAGTCCCTTTGACTGTTCAGAGATGTCACTAAACCCGCCCAAAGATGTAAACAACCATGCATTAGCAGCACCTATTAGACGGAGGGGGTCTGACAGCCAATCAGTTCCAGTCATTCCACCAGGTAGGAGGTACACAGCTTGTGTTGTCTGTAGTTCATCCATGCCTAGATGATCAATACTGCGGTTTGATAGTGTCTGCATTGTTACTTTGTGCCAGGAGGGGCTCTTAGCAAGGTAAGTGTCCAGGCATCTCGGAGGGAACCAAAGTGATGTTGTTCGGATATGGAGGAGATACAGAGAGAGACAGGAACTGTCTATGACATACCTCACTCAGGCCTCCCAAGGGCTACTACTGCAGTGGATGATCGCTACCTACAGATTATGGCTCTGAAGAACCTTGACAGCAACGCCACCATGTTGAGGAATGCTTTTCATGCAGCCACAGGACATCGTGTTACGACCCAAACTCTGCGCAACAGGCTGCATGATGCGCAACTTCACTCCCGACATCCATGGCAAGGTCCATCTTTGCAACCACGACACCATGCAGCGCAGTACAGATGGGCCCAACAACATGCCGAATGGACCGCTCAGGATTGGCATCACGTTCTCTTCACCGATGTGTGTCACATGTACCTTCAACCAGACAATTTCGGAGACATCTTTGGAGGCAACCTGGTCAGGCTAAATGCCTTAGATACACTGTCCAGCGAGTGCAGCAAGGTGGAGGTTCCCTGCTGTTTTGGGGTAGCATTATGTGGGGCCAACGTACACCACTGATGATGGTCATAGAAGGCGCTGTAATGGCTGTACGATACGTAAATACCATCCTGAGACCGATAGTGCAACCATATTGGCAGCATATTGGCGAGGCATTCGTCTTCAAGGACGACAATTCGTGCCCCCATCGTGCACATCTTGTGAATGACTTCATTCAGGATAACAACATCGTTCAACTAGTGTGGCCAGCATGTTCTCCAGAAATGAACCCTATCCAACATGTCTGGGGTAGATTGAATAAAACTGCTTATGGACGATCAATAAAAAGGGCGGAAATGCTGTTTATATTGATCTCTATTTCAATTTTCTTTACAGGTTCCAGAACTATCAGAATTGAAGTGATGCAAAACTTTTTTTGATGAGTGTAGCAAAAGAGAAACATTATCACAAAGTAGAAAGAATATACGTCACAACAACATTATTATTTTGGAATAGGTTTTGAAGGATTGTGGAGTTCTCTGTTTTGAGGTGCTTTAATACATGCAGTTTTAGAAGGTTATGTAGAAGGGAAAAGGAAGCGAGGAAGGAAGAGATTCCAGATACTGGATGACATGATAGACAGTACAACATACAGCAGCCTTAAGAAGGAAGCAATGGATCGCAGAAAATGGAGAGGCGAGGGACATCTACATCTACATCAACATCTACATTTATACTCCGCAAGCCACCCAACGGTGTGTGGCGGAGGGCACTTTACGTGCCACTGTCATTACCTCCCTTTCCTGTTCCAGTCGCATATGGTTCGCGGGAAGAACGACTGTCTGAAAGCCTCCGTGCGCGCTCTAATCTCTCTAATTTTACATTCGTGATCTCCTCGGGAGGTATAAGTAGGGGGAAGCAATATATTCGATACCTCATCCAGAAACGCACCCTCTCGAAACCTGGCGAGCAAGCTACACCGCGATGCAGAGCGCCTCTCTTGCAGAGTCTGCCACTTGAGTTTATTAAACATCTCCGTAACGCTATCACGGTTACCAAATAACCCTGTGATGAAACGCGCCGCTCTTCTTTGGATCTTCTCAATCTACTCCGTCAGACCGATCTGGTACGGATCCCACACTGATGAGCAATACTCAAGTATAGGTCGAACAAGTGTTTTGTAAGCCACCTCCTTTGTTGATGGGCTACATTTTCTAAGCACTCTCCCAATGAATCTCAACCTGGTACCCGCCTTACCAACAATTAATTTTATATGATCATTCCACTTCAAATCGTTCCGCACGCATACTCCCAGATATTTTACAGAAGTAACTGCTACCAGTGTTTGTTCCGCTATCATATAATCATACAATAAAGGATCCTTCTTTCTATGTATTTGCAATACATTACATTTGTCTATGTTAAGGGTCAGTTGCCACTCCCTGCACCAAGTGCCTATCCGCTGCAGATCTTCCTGCATTTCGCTACAATTTTCTAATGCTGCAACTTCTCTGTATACTACAGCATCATCCGCGAAAAGCCGCATGGAACTTCCGACACTATCGACTGCTAATATAGCAGATAACTGATGATGATGAATACATGCACTGGAATAAGTATTTCAGGTTGTATATAAATCCGATTCTGTCTGTTTATATAGCTTAAATTTCATACTCTTTTTCTATAAATTGCAAACCTTAAATACAATAAATATGTTGGCAAGAATGGTAAAATTATACATAAATAACATTTTTGTATGGGATTCAGAGATAGGATGAAAGGCTGGAGGCAGAGGGAGATTGAGGGGGAGGGGGGAGAGAGAGAGAGAGAGAGAGAGAGAGAGAGAGAGAGAGAGAGAGAGAGAGAGAGGGAGAGGGAGAGGGAGAGAGAGAGAGAGAGAGAGAGAGATTGCTTAATGCTTTAAAATATGCAGATAGTTGTGCAGTTTGTGCTGTTAGTTGATGTACATATACTTCCAAGCTGACAGGGGTTATGAGTTGTTGGTGTAAATGAGGCCAGTCCATTGTGCATTTGGGGAATGTCATGATAACATAACTAAATGTTTATGGTAAATATTAAGGTAGGTGCTTGTGCCTGCTTCCATGTGTGCATGCACACTGCAAATTAAATAACATAGGCTGTTGAAAACAGAGATGATAAGATTGTAAATGTTGTCATTTTGTCATTTAGGACGGATTCAGGTTGTTTTCTTTGGTGTTTGTATATTTGCAGTGTTTCAAGAATGTCGAGGTTTTTGCCATTATGTTGGATATGTTGAATGCTGATTCTTGAATGCTGATTCTTGTTGTAAACATGGTGTATTGTTTCATACAGGTGGGTGACTATTGTTGTGTGGTATTTGTTGTTTTTATAGTACTGCCATGTGTTCCTTGAATTTAATATTAAATGATCTATCTATCTGTCTGGTTTATGTGGAACAGTCCAAACATTCAATCGTGTACACACCCATGTAATGAAGTGGGTTTCATGTGTTGCCGTTGTGAGGTAACTTCTGTTCAGTCTTGTTGTCTGTGGTAAGAGATATGTTTATGCCTTTTCATTTGAAGAGTTGGCTGTCTGATTTGAAATATTACCTAGAAATGGGACTGTATGAAAGATGTTACTTTCTTTTTGTTTTTTTGTGAACAAGAAATTGAAATAATAAAACAAACAGCTATTGCAAATGGCTATAACAGCTCCATAGAAGGCACCTTAAAAATGACATATCAGATTGCCAGTGTCTTCAAACAAAAAGGCATAAACATACCCTTTACTATAGACAAGAAGATTGAACAAAAGTTACCTCACAACAGCAACAAACGAAACCCACTTCATCAAATAGGTGTTTATAACATTGAATGTCTCAACTGTTCCACATAGATCAGACAGTTAAATCGTTTGAGATTAGATTCAAAGAACACATGACAGCACTAAAAAACACATCATCAGTAGCCACCCACTTATATGAAACAATACACCATGTTAACAACACAAGTATCAGCATCCTACACATCCAACCTTAAGGCGAAAAACTAGACATCCTTGAAACACTCCAAATATACGAACACCAAAGAAAATAACTTGAATCCATCTTAAATGACAAAAATGACAACATTTATAATAGTATCATATCTGTTTTCAGCAAAGCCTACGTCATTAAATTTGTAATGTGTGCGCACCCCCCCCCTCCCGCCCCCCCACACACACACATATATACATTATATATACATATGCGCCTACCTTAATGTTACAAATATACGATCACACCAATAGCATGCAACAGCTTGGACCCCCTGTCAGCTTGAAACTAAATGTACATCAACCAACAGCACAAATTGTACAGCTATCTGCATATTTTAAAGCATTAACCCACGTCTCTCTTTTTCTCTTCCTCTCCCTCCACCTCCAGCCTTTCATCCTTATCTCTGAATTCCAAACAAAACTGTTATTTATGTATAATTTTACCATTCTTGCCAACATAATTATTGTACTTAAAGTTTGAAATTTATCTAAAAGAGTATGCAATTTAAGCTATATTTACATTACAGAATTGGATTTATACACCACCTGAAATATTTATTCCAATGTATGTATTTTGCACCTCAAAACAAAGATCTGTACAATCCTTCAAAACTTATTCCAAAATAATAATGTTGTTATGATGTATATTCTTTGTACTTTTTGATAATGCTTCTCTTTTGCTATATGCTCTTTGCACTTAGTAGTACCCAGACGCCATCTTTGTTTACAAAATATGACAGGTTACACGTGATATGTTAAGACAAAGAAAGGAACCTGTGACCTCTGGAGGTATTCTATAGTACTTGTTTTAGTTTCACTGTTAGATATATATGTATTGTTTTTAGTGAAAAAGCTGCCCAAACCGTGTTCTGAAATAGTTTTTTTGTAGACAGTGCCACAAGTTCCTCCAAAAATCACACCACACACATTTGTCATACTAACAAATTTAAATCCAGTTAAACCTCCAGAATGTGTCATGGAGATAAATAAACAGTGTCTGGTAACAGTAAACATGTTGTTTCAGTCGATGTCAATAACAGTCATGATAAAGCCTAATCTAAAATGTTCGCACCTATATATTTCCGTGTGAGCTCTGATTTCCCTTATTTTATTATGATGGATCATTTCTCCCTGTGTAGGTCGGCACCAACAAAATATTTTCATATTTGGAGAAGAAAGTTGGTGATTGAAATTTTGTGAAAAGATCTTGCCCCAACGAGAAACACCTTTATTTTAATGATGTATACCCCATATCTTGTATTATGTCCTTGACACTCTCCCCTTCCCCTATTTCTCAATAATTGAAAACGTGTTGCTCTTCTTTGAACTTCCTCTATGTACTCCGTTAGTCCTGTCTTGTAAGGATTCCACCTCATGCAGCATTATTCCAAAAGAGTACAGACAGGTGTAGTGAAGGCAGTCTCTTTAGATCTGTTGCATCTTTTATGTATTCTGCCAATAAAACACGGTTTTTGGTTTACCTTCCCCACAATAATTGCTGTGTGTTCTTTCCACTTTGAGTTGTTTATAATTGTAACTCCTAGATATTTTGTTAAATTTACTGTCTTTAGATTTGATTGACTTATTGTGTAACCGAAGTTTAACGGTTTCCTTGTAGCACTAGTGTGGGTGACCTCACACTTAAATCATTTAGGATCAACTGCCAATTTTCACACCATGCAGATAAGTTTTCTAAATCATTTTGCAATTTGTTTTGATCTTGTGATGACTTTACTAGACAATAATGACAATATCATCTGCAAAAAACCTAAGATGACTGTTCAGATTGTCTGGATTGTCTCCTAAATCATTTCTGTAGATAAGTAATAGTAGAGTTCCTGTAAAACTACCTTGGGGAATTCCAGAAACCACGTCTGTTTTACTTGATGACTTTTTGTCAGTTACTATGAACTGTGACTCCTCTGACCCATTGTCTTTGAGGCAATTCATAGTGTTCAAACGCAGTATATGTTCCAAAATGCTGCTGCATATCTTTGTTAATGATATGGGCCTGTCATTTAGTGGATTACTCCTACCTTTCTTGAATATTGGTGTGACATGTGCAACTTTCCAGTCTTTGGGTACAGTTCTTTCATTGAATGAGCCGTTGCACATGATTGTTAATTGTGGAACTGTTGCATCCGCATACTCTGAAAGGAACCTAATTCGTATACAGCCTAGACTGGAAGACTTAGTAACTCTGCTCCAGCAGCACTGGCATTGATAGTATTTCCATTGCTGTCATGCAGAGAAGGCATTGACTGTGTCTTGCCACTAGCATACTTTACGTACAATCAGAATCTCTGTGGATATTTCGAGACAAAGTTTATTTGTGGAAACTATTATAAACATCTCACATTGAAGTCCATGCAAAATTTCAAGCTTCTGTAAAAAAAATTGCCAATCAAGGAGGATTTTACATTAGCTTAAATTGGCATGCTTTTTTCATTGTTTACGCAACAGTGTTTTGACCTGTTTTATGTACCAAGAGGGATTAGCTCCTGTGTTTGTTGATTTATTTGGTATAAATCCCTCAGTTGCTATCGTTACTGTTTCTTTGAATTCAAGCCACATGTGGTCTACACTTACCTTGTTAATTTGGGAACAAGTTGAGATTGTCTCTTAAGAAGACATCAAGTGAATTTTTATCTGCATTTTTTGAATAGATATATTTTTCATTTATTTTTGGAGGATTTCAGAGTTAAGTTATGCAGTCTTGCTAGACAACTGTGTTTCACTAATTCCTGTATCTGTTTTGATGCATGTTATTGGCTCAGGATTATTTGTTGCTTAGAGGTCAAGTGTGTTTTCACAATCGTTTACTGTTAGAGGGGGCCCATGATCTAAATGTTTGAAATAATTTTCAGAGAATGCATTTAGCGCAGATTTGGAAGTTGTTTTATGCATATTTCTGTATTTAAATATGTATTTTCACCAACATACTGTAAATAAATTCAAGTCACCACCAACTATAATTGTACGAGTCGGGTACGTGTTTGGAATTAGACACAAGTTTTCGTTGAACCTTTCAACAATTTCTATATCTGAGTTGGGAGTTTGGTAAAAGGATCCAATTATTATTTTATTCTGGTTGTTGAGAATGATCTCTACCCATAATAACTTACAGGAAGTATCTAGTTCTTATTGCTACAAGATAAAGTAGTTCTAACACCAACAAACAAGCCACCACCAACTGCATTTAGCCTATCCTTTATGAACACTGTTAGGACCTTTGCAAAAATTGCAGCTCAACTTATCTCTGGTTTTAGTCAATTTTTAGTACTTATTACGATATGAGCATCAGTGCTTTCTATTAGTGCCTGGAGCTCTGGTACTTTCCCAACACAGCTATGAGAATTTACAGCTGTTATACCAGTGGCCCCTAGATCATGTTCTTCCTCTGTTCAACCAGTAAGTACCCTTTGAGACTGAAGCCCAGTATGTGTTCCATTTTGACCCTCTTAACCCAGTCCACACCACACAGCCTCTTCCACCCTGGTCACAACCTCCTGTATGTAATGAACTCCTGACCTATTTAGTGGAACCTGAAACCCTACCACTCCATGGCATAAGTCGAGGAATCTGTAGCCTATACATTCGCAGAACTGTCTGAGTCCCCAATTCAGACCCTCCACTTGGCTCTGTATCTGAGGTCTGCAATCAGTCCTGTCGACTATGCTGCAAATGGTGAGCTCTGCTTTCATCTCGCTAGCAGGACGGGCAGCCTTTACCCCTTCTGATAGTCACTCAAAACTAGAGGGAATCTCTTCTGATCCAAAACAACACACGTCATTGCTATGACATGAGCCACCACCTGCAGTTGACTGCACTTCCACGTCTGGAATGACTCCACCCGTATGCACACAAAGTGCACATTGGCTCTCTTCTCCTCCTCAGCTGCCATGTCCCTAAGGGACCCCATAATGTGCCTAACTGTCAATGCTCCCAATGATCAATAATCCCATGCTTTGTGATTGCTTGGATCTTGCAGGCTGAGAGGGGTTTCTTCTGAAGCAGGACAAGTGACTGCATCTGTCTGAGCGACAGTGTCAACCACAGCTAGCACCTGGAACCTGTTTGTCAGACTAACCAGGGAGGCCTTACATTGGCCCCTCGGGAATTTTTTCACAGCTTGCCATGCCTTAAGGCAACCTCCCACTCAACCACAGGTGAGGGATCAGCCTCAATGCAAGCAGTTACTGGGCTGGCAACCAGTGTGGACTGATCGGCAAAGTCATGGGTAGTACTGGACGTGTGTTGAATCCTCACAGTCGGCCCACAACAGTGATGCCCATCCACTGCAGCCTCAAGCTGTGTGACCAATGTGGAGCTGAGAGCAAAGTGTCTCACCAACTCACCTAGCATCCGCACACAGCAATCACAATACCTATCCATACTAAGGACTGTGGAAAACTATACCACAGAGACAAACAAAGGATTATCAAATGCAGTACAGAACTCTACTGTAAACACCCACAAAAATGCAAGAAGTGTGTCTGATAAATTAGATTAACACACAGAGACTCGGAAACCAAACTACCAAAGCACTACAAAGACTAAATAATTAGCTCCCATTTAGAAACTTATAATATGTCACAAAATAGGTTTACTTTCCAACACAAACGAAAGTGTGAAAACTGTGTCTGTTAAATATTAAATTAACATGCTGAAATTTAAAACTCCAAAACAAAGTTATCTTCCCTGTACTTCTCATTTACTACAAACTGTGGGTTGTTTTATTGACTTGCCAACCTTTCTATTAACTCCAAATCTAATATGTAGCTTTCTTCTTTCTTCTACAGCGTTTCTCCTAGGTTGCCTTTCAGATACTTTGCAAAATATGGTATACTTTCATTTTATTTTTGTATGGTGTTCCCTGAATCACAACCATTTCTGTTGAAAATACTTTGTGCAACATTAACACTGTTGTTAACTGTTTTCTTATTTTCATGTTTTCTGAGCCAGGTCATTGGCTTCTATCACGTTTTTCCTGATTCTCTTCATTAACTTTTGTTAACAATATTGTCTTAGGGATTGATTTGACATATGCCAAGTTCTGGTACCCCTTTGATCTTGACTTGTGTGATCTCAATAATGACCAGACATATGTTAGAACACTTCAATCTTCAAATTCAAGAACTGTGGATAGTGAAGGGTTATGTGTAAAATTCAGAACAGTTAATACTTTAGCATCTGTTGTAAACACTTTGCTTACCTCGATACTGACATTGATCTGTTGTGGGAAGGAGTTGAAAGACACGTGTCAGCTGTAGTAAGAAGGAACAACAGGAACCTCCAGTGGCAGCCTACTTCTATCTCACGTCTCGTGCCTTACATTTCTGATGATGAACAAGGTGCTGCTGTCACTGTAATATCTGAATGTTATATCAACATGTTAATAAACATTTCCAGCTCCAAGACTCCATACATTTTCAAAACTTGACGTCCAGCACGCCTGGTTTTAACAAGATGGGGTTATTTGCAAACTGCTCGCTATGGCAGCAGGGAAACATTTGTTGGAGGATGACGTGATTTCAAGGAATGCCAACATTGTCTGGTTGCCTCAGTCTCCTTACTTTTCAGTCTGTAATTTTCTTTCATGGAGGTATCTGAAGAGTGTCATTTACCACATTAGATAGGGAACAGTAGATGAGATCAAGACACAGATTAAAGAGGGTATCACCACTATCCCAGGTAACACATTTCACTACTCTTTGTAAAACCTACAGATTTGGCTTACAGAATGTCGACACCAAAATGGACAGCATTTAACTGATGCAATTTTTTTTTTTTTAAAAAAAAGGATACCTAATGCAATTTCCAATCCTGTTCAACATATTTTGAACTTCAAATAAATTTTTGTAGTGTTCCTTAATTTTTTCCTTATTTTATCTTATTATTTCAAAATTGCCCATTTCTCTTTGCCACCCTTTATTAAGTCTGATGCAACATTACAAGAGGAACCATTGTGACATTTGCCTGAAGCAATTTCGGGATACCTTAATTAGGATAGCTTGACTTAAACCAGGGTAAATTCACTGAGATTGAAGCACTTCTTCACACCACTTCCTGTTCTCCTCCAATGTCACCCTCCCTTCCCCTTTGTAAATAGTTTTTGTCAGTAATTTTAGCTATTTTTACATATTCAAACTCGTGATTATTTTCAATATTGGTGCCATTATGTACAGACTTAGTAATATATTATGAGACTTATTGAATAATATATTTCACAGGTTACACTGTAAAATGTGAGTGAGTAGATTTTAAATTTAACAGAATTGTGAATTGTCAGTTTTGACCAAGAACTACCATTTGGGAATAGGTGGCTACAGCTGCACAGAATTCATCCAATTTAAGTTTAAGTGTTACATTTAGTTTATTGTCAACCCCATGAGTGCTGTTACGGCTAGACTGCATTACAGAAAAAGATAGTGGTAAGATAGGTAATTTTTTTAATAATTTCAAAAATATTAGAATATTAATACATAATTAGTAAACCAATTGTGATTCAATGACCTAAGAAAATAACACTAACTGTTAGAATTGTCAGGTTAGGACTTTAAGTGTTAACTTGTAGAATTTGTATTTCAGCCTGCCATCAAACTGATTGGTATATTACAATATAAGTTATACCAAAATTGGACTAGTGACAATCATATGAGCACTATTACAATATTAGACCCTGAACTTCAAAGTTGTTTGAATATGTAACAACATAATGCTGTGAAATCAAAAGATTGAAATGATTTTTTGATATCTTATTATTTTCTTATTTTCTAGGCAGTTTGATCTTCGCACATCTCATGTCTGTAGTGGCACAGTTAATAATCTGTTAATCAATCTTGCCAACCATGTTGGCCGTGAAGCTGAAGCTAAATGTGTAGCTATCAATCCTCTGAGGGAAGAGCTATTAGCTGTAGGAGCAAATGATCCATTCATTAGAGTCTACGATCGCAGAATGATCAAATTGCTAAATAAGGTCAGGTTCCCTCTGCTACTTTCTCTGAAGTACTCATACTTTCTACTGTGAGTTGCATTGTGATAAGTATAAAAAAAGAAAAATGAACTATTACAATTTCAGGATGTTCGAGTGCCGATGGGAAATCGGGCCCCAGGTGCAGAGGTTCCAGATAATCTTGTACAAGGATGTGTGACGTACTTTGTTGCAGGTAATTTGTAGACCAGCACATGAAGGAAATTTAATACAATGACTGAATGAATCAGTAAATGTGTTACACCATATGACTAAATTAATGGTGTTGTACAACTGGGTGCTAGATTTTAAAGCTGTAACTGAAAGAAACTGTAAACGTAGCAAGTAATTCTAACTACCCTTGTTCCATTTTACTGCCTACATTTTACAATACCACTTAGCCTAATGGTAGACACATGCCAACACTTTTTTGCTGTTTGAGTGCCTGACTCTTGTCTTAAAATGTCTGCATTTTCTGCTATTTTCACAGAATCCCACTTGGTTTTACAAAGATTTCTCTATGGCATTGGCCCATTACCTAGCCTGCATTTATCGTGAATCTCTTACCAAACACAAAATATCAAGTGACTAGAAAAAAGTGCAGGTGGCTCCAGTATATAAGAAGGGTAAAAGAATGGACTCACAAAATTACAGACCAATATCCCTAACTTTGGTTTGCTGCAGAATCCTTGAACATATTCTCAGTTCAAATATATTAAACTTTCTTAAGACTGAGAAGGTTATGTCCACAAATCAGCATGGTTGTAGAAAACATCACTCATGCAAAACTCAGCATGCCCTTTTCTCAAATGATTTACTATGAATTGTGGATGAAGGGCAATGGGTTGGTTCCATATTTCTAGATTTCCGGAGAGCGTTTGACATGGTGCCCCATGAGGATACGAGTGTGTGAAGTAAGTTTACAGTTATGTGAGTGGTTCAAAGACTTCTTAAGTAATAGAACCCAGTATGTCGTCCTTGACGGCAAGTGTTCATCACAGACAAGGGTATCATCAGGAGGGCAGACGGTGCGAGCAGCAATCTGTGGTTGTTTGCTTATGATGCTGTGGTGTACAGTAAGGTGTTGAAGTTGAGTGACTGTAGGAAAATGTGAGATGAATGGCAGCTAGTTCTAAATGTGGAAAAATGTAAGTTAATGTGGATGAGTAGGAAGAACAAACCTGTGATGTTCGTGTACAGTATTACTAGTGTCCTGCTTGACACAGTCAAGTCATTTAAATATCTGGGCATAACACTGCAAAGCAATATGGTATGGAACAAGCATGTGAGAATTGTGCTAGGGAAGGCAAATGGTCAACTTCGCTTTATTGGGAGAATTTCAGGAATGAGTGGTTTCACCTGTAAAGGAGATCGCATATAGGATGCTGCTGAGACCTATCCTTGCGTACTGCTCAAGTGTTTGGGATCTGTACCAGGTAAGATTGAATCAAGACCTTGAAGCAACTCAGAGGCGGGCTGCTAGTTTTGTTACTGGTAGGTTCGAGCCACAAGTAAGTGTTGCAGAAGTGCTGCAGGGACTCAAATTGGAATCTCTGGAAGCAAGGTGATGTTCTTTTCGAGAAACACTATCAAGAAGGGTTAGAGAACTGGCATTTGAAGCTGTCTAGCACATGATTGTACTGCCGCCAACATACGTAGCACATAAGGACCACAAAGATAAGATACGAGGAATTAGGTACGGAATGGTGGCTTGTGGAGTATTGATGTAGATGTAGAAACAAGATTTCTTGTAAATTGTCGATCAACACACTCTTATGTAACTCTAAAAACCAACTGATCGTTACACTGTTGCTGTGGGTATTGTACAAAGGGTGTTCAAAAAGTTTTGCACAGTTGTCTCTGTTTTTTTATTTTTTGCAGGAGGAGAATGAAATCTTTTGTGAACATACTTGGAACATGTAGCTATACATTGAGCCTACTCAATGTAGCCTCCATCACCTTTGATGCAGCATTCTTTCCATGATGTAAATGCACTTCGGTAAAATTCTGAGGATTGACTTTTACATCATCGCTTGACACAGGAAATAGGGTCTGTCTCACTATCAAATGTTTTACCGTGCTGGTGGGCCTTCAGATGACCAAAGAGATAAAAATCAGATGGAGGTAAGTCCGGACTGTTGAGAGAATGAGGAACGATTTTCCAACCCATTTTCCTGATTTTCTCCTGCATCATAAGGGTTGCATGGGGTTTTGCATTGTCGTGGTGTAGTCTGATGATGAGCTGACCCTGAAGCTGTGGTTTGTGGGTCTTGATGGCATGTCGCAGCTTGTCCAGTGACAAACAGTAACTGTCCTAGTTAATTGTGGAGCCAGGTTCCTAAAAGTCAATGAAAATGAGACCATACTGATCCCAGAAGAAGGAGGCCGTTACCTTTCGGCCTGCTGTTTGTGAAAGTCTTGGTTTCTTCTTTCGAGGGGAACGCAGATGACACCACTCCATGGATTGGGTTTTGCTCTCAGGTTCAGACAAAACCAACCATGTTTCATCCTTGGTAATGACGCTGTCAAAACACTGTTTCCACTCTTCAGTCATGAGACCCTCGCACACATTCTTCCTCATTGTTTTCATTTCTCTTGTCAGTAATCTAGGCAACCAATGTGCAAAGATTTTTCTGTATTCTAGTAACTGTACCAGTGGTACCACAGTACCCAATGACAAACGAGTCACTTCAGCAAGCTGTCGTGTCATCACACATCTGTTATTTTGGATGATTTGATCAGTGGTCTCATTCACCTCACTCACTGCCATCTATGGTCTGCTGAATTGTGGATTGCCCAGTATACAGAAATCACTGTCTTTAAACCTCTCCAACCACCGCTGCACACTGCTACGATCCACTGTGTCCTCCCCATAAACAGGGAGCAACTTCCTGTGAATCGCTGTGGCAGAGTCATCGTCGGTCCTGAAGGGGAACTCCATCACCGACCGTTGTCGCAACCTGACATCTACTTCATGGCCCATTATGGCTCACCTGTAAATAAAAGAAAATACGAGGGCAGTTCAATAAGTAATGCAACACATTTTTTTTCTGAAACAGGGGTTGTTTTATTCAGCATTGAAATACACCAGGTTATTCCCCAATCTTTTAGCTACACAACACTATTTTTCAACGTAATCTCCATTCAATGCTACGGCCTTATGCCACCTTGAAATGAGGGCCTGTATGCCTGCATGGTACCATTCCACTGCTCGATGTCGGAGCCAACGTCGTACTGCATCAATAACTTCTTCATCATCCGTGTAGTGCCTCCCACGGATTGCGTCCTTCATTGGGCCAAACATATGGAAATCCGACGGTGCGAGATCGGGGCTGTAGGGTGCATGAGGAAGAACAGTCCACTGAAGTTTTGTGAGCTCCTCTCGGGTGCGAAGACTTGTGTGAGGTCTTGCGTTGTCATGAAGAAGGAGAAGTTCGTTCAGATTTTTGTGCCTACGAACACGCTGAAGTCGTTTCTTCAATTTCTGAAGAGTAGCACAATACACTTCAGAGTTGATCGTTTGACCATGGGGAAGGACATCGAACAGAATAACCCCTTCAGCGTCCCAGAAGACTGTAACCATGACTTTACCGGCTGAGGGTATGGCTTTAAACTTTATCTTGGTAGGGGAGTGGGTGTGGCGCCACTCCATTGATTGCCGTTTTGTTTCAGGTTCGAAGTGATGAACCCATGTTTCATCGCCTGTAACAATCTTTGACAAGAAATTGTCACCCTCAGCCACATGACGAGCAAGCAATTCCGCACAGATGGTTCTCCTTTGCTCTTTATGGTGTTCGGTTAGACAACGAGGGACCCAGCGGGAATAAACCTTTGAATATCCCAACTGGTGAACAATTGTGACAGCACTACCAACAGAGATGTCTAGTTGAGCACTGAGTTGTTCGATGGTGATCCGTCGATCATCTCGAACGAGTGTGTTCGCATGCTCCACCTTTGCAGGAGTCACAGCTGTGCACGGCCGGCCCGCACGCGGGAGATCAGACAGTCTTGCTTGACCTTGCGGCGATGATGACACACGCTTTGCCCAACGACTCACCATGCTTTTGTCCACTGCCAGATCACCGTAGACATTCTGCAAGCACCTATGAATATCTGAGATGCCCTGGTTTTCCGCCAAAAGAAACTCGATCACTGCCCGTTTGAAACGCACATCCGTTACAGACGCCATTTTAAAAGCTCCGTACAGCGCTGCCACCTGTCGGAAGTCAATGAAACTATACGAGACGAAGCGGGAATGTTTGAAAATATTCCACAAGAAATTTCCGGTTTTTTCAATCAAAATTGGTCGAGAAAAAAAATGTGTTGCATTACTTATTGAACTGCCCTCGTACTTTTATATACCAACTTATAGCTAAATGTTCCAAATATGTTCACAAAGAATTTCATTCTCCTCCTGCAAAAAATAAAAAAATAGAGATGACTATGCAAAACTTTCTGAATGCCCTTTGTATACAGCAGTTTTCTTATGGTTTTACACAAAAGTTTATGTAATCACCCTTATTAGTTGTGTGTTCATCAGTTGCACATTACCTTTGCCATGAATTTGTGGAATTAATGGAAATGTTATGAAGTTATTAACACGCAGTGACACTCATTTCTCTGTGTGTAGGTCCTTGAATATAATGCACTGTTTGAAAATCAAAACTAATCTAGGCAGATTGTAAGAGTTAGCTGCATTCCAAAAAAATGTTAGAGCATGGTGAGTGATTTCATTCAGCAAAAGAAAAAGTCTTTATTTTTTTGAAGATGAACTAAATAGTAATATAGGAGTCGATACCCAGGAAAATCCACCTATCGCACCTTTTTGAAACTGAATCGTAAGTTTAGATTACGTTTTTGTTAACCCTTTGACTGCTGGAGGTGCACCCTCTGCTTGGCGTGCTGCAGCCTGCGCCCTTATTTGGCTACCTGTGCCAAGTGCCTGTTCCTCAAGCCGCAACCTGAGTCGGAGCGGCCTGTGCTGTCCCACCTGCCCTGTGCTAAATATTTCTGGTGTGACTACGACTCCAGGTGAAGCACTACTGTGTCCTCTCATGGCTGATACAGAATAAATGCTTCTATGTGGATGAATTACTGCAGAATCAAACTGATTTGTTAAAACTATTTTCCGTTACTAAGAATTATATCTTGCTTGTAGTTTTTTTACATGATTTTTGTAGCTTATGCCGAAAGCCATGTTATCGTTAGATTTACCTCAGTACTGTGCTGTTCTTTCTTACATACCTAAATAAACATCTGCATTTCTCTATGGGTCCCTCACTCTACGAACACAAGAAGGAATAAAATAAGCCATAGATTACAGATTACTGTACATTGTTTTTGTTGTTCAAAATGACATATTTCGTCGTTTCTAGGATGATTCATATCGCATGACAACATCAGAATTTACTGCGAGCAACGGTGAGAACAATTTTACTTCATTTTGTTAAACTTGTTTTGTGATGTGTTTAGAAATTTCACATGGCCTACTATTTGTTTCTGAGAATACAACAAACTGAGTGCTTACTCGGCTGCAGTCAGACACTTTACCTGTAGTGGGTACATTGTGTAAAGTGTTCCATCCAGGAACAGATGCAGCTGTCCTTTGCTGGTGGTAATCAGTGTTCTTATAATTTGGAATAGCAGGAAATGATTGATTGTCTGCCACAGATCTTTTTTCGTGTGCTCTATTTTTAATCATTGCACATAAGAATTCAACACATTTTCCAACTTTTGAGAGCTGTGAAATCTCTGTCTTTTTGTTAGCACATTAAATTCACTTATAGATTCAAAGTCATGAACTGTAAATTTGGGAGTTCCTTTTACACTTTGTGAATGTGTGTTCCATCCTTCTCTTTGATCCGGGCTTTGGACCAGCACTGGCAAAGTTAAATTGCTGGTAGCATTGTTGTATTTGTTCTGTGCTGTGATTAGTAATTTGTTTTTTTTTTGTGGTAATTTTCAAAACAAGGGATGACACACAATGGTACGTTGCAAGTTTTACATTCATACTTGCTTTCTCGATGCACTTTTCCGTTTCCAGCAAACCATGCATGTATGTGTTAGCGTACTTTTCTTGGAATGCTCACTTGTTATAATGTTTGGAAAATGCCTTCCCACAAACCTTAGAGGATTATCATCAGTACACCTTCCCCTGTCAGCTTTTCTGTGCTCTGATCCATACATTTCTGTAAGTTCTCTTACCAGAGACAGATGAAACTCTGCTATCTACAATTTACGATGTGTTAGTGACCTGCGCAGGACATGAGTGTTTAAAACACACAGATCGAGAACACGAAGAAAGAACTTCTTATACCATTTTGTTGTTTTCCCTATACATCCAACAGAGCTAAGCAGCACATCAGATGGCCAACTGCTCCCATATTCAAGTTATAATCTACAATGCTTTGCGGTCTCGCAATTTTCTCTCCAGTATTCTTGTCAGTCTTTCCCGTGTCAATCATTCATGTGGTATTACATGTGGTCAACATCCACACTTCCCTTTTTGTCACACCACTTTATAGTAAGTATAATATTAGTACACATAAAATGAATATCATGTCATTTCAGTTCTTCTGAAATTTCAGGATGTTATGTCTGTTCTTATGGACAGTACCACATGCATTAGTCCGATGACTGTGAAACCAGGAAAATACGTCTGGGCTTGAATACCACTTACTGAGCTAGAGGGTATGTCCCCGTTCTAAATAGGGCTTCATTAGTATTGCCACTATGTCATCACTGTTCCGCAAATTGTGGAACTCAGTTTCTGTTGATGTCCCTGTATAAACAATGAAATCGAAGACATAGTCAGTCTTACAATCACGTAACACAAATATTTTTATTCTGTATCCACTCTGTTTCGATGGAGTGAATTGTCTGAAAGATAGTAACAAACTTTCATCAATGCAGAGTTTCTGATGTGGATTAAATGCACAATGGAAAGCTGTACAAACTTCATCATCAATGTTCCTAATTTTGAATAATCTATCTTCTCCAGTATTGGCAGAGTTGTCACCGAAATGTAACAGTCTCATAAGTAACAAATAGTGGTCTCTTGACATCAGTTCACTAAAAACTGGAGTATTTAGAACAACATCTGTGGTCCAGTATTTTTTAATTTTCAATTTTTAAACGCGGGGCATCAGAAGACAAACAGCTATGACATGATACAGTTCTTCACATTCCATAGCTTTCCACTTTGATATTCGAGAATGCACTGATTCTGGAGTGTTCTCTTGGTGAATAAATGAAACCAATTCATTTTGTCAGTTGCAGATTTCATCAGTTCTTCTGTAAAGAATAACATGAAAAATGACAGAATACTTTACTCATTCCCTATTTGACACACATGGCCCAATAGTGTATTATCAAATGCGTGATTGACTGGCCGAAAATGATTTTCTTTCCAGTCAAATTTATCGCTAAGATGTGATTTCTTTATCTCCATTTCAGTATCACTTTCTGAGTCTTCAGATTCAGAACAACTAACATCTCTTGTTGAAACATGAGACTGCATTGACACCTCTGCTGATGTGGATGGTGTATTTTTATTTATTTATTATTTCATTTCATGTTCCGTAGATCCTGGTAGCAAGTGGATCGCAAGGATATGGAATGTGTCAGATTCTACATAGTTCAAATATAACTTGTGTAAATACAATAAAAAGATACAATGTAAATAAGATATCAGCTAAACAACAGCACCTTCAGTTAAAAGAACATTTTTATTTCACATGTTAAGGATGTGTACAGGAGTCCAGATAAAATAAATATTCCAAAGTAAATGCAGGAATACCAATAAATCATTGTCATATGCCTATGATAGTACTCAAAATAAAATTAATTATTCTAAGTTTACAACACTTACAAATTTGGTGATTATATACATTTTCTTTCACATATTCATCAACTGTATAAAAAGATTTCTCTGTCAGGTACACCTTCAGAGTTTTTTTGAATGCTGGCAATCTTTTGTGAAGGCATTTTATGTGTGGTGGGAGAGCATCAAACAGCTTAATGCTGGAGTAATAAGCTCCCTTTTTAAGCCGCAGGGAGGCTTTTCAGTTCAGTGTGCAGACTGTTACTGGTTCTTGGGTTATAGTCATGAAATTGGCTGTTATCTTTGTAGATAGAAGGGTTTTTACAGACAAAGGCTAAGAAAGAAAAGATATATTGTGAGGAGGTGGTAAGGATCCCCATCTTTCGAAACAAGCGCCTGCAAGAGTGCCTGTGATGGACACCACTCATTATTCTAATGGCTTTTTTTTTTTTTTTGTTCAGTGAAAATTTTCTTTGCAAGAGGTTGGTTCCCCCAGAATATAATAGCACATGACATTAATGAATGAAAATAGCTGAAGCACAAAGCCTTAATGGTGTCTACGTCATCCACTGAAGCCATAACCTGTAGTGCAAATATTGCTGAGCTAAGTGTTTTATAAAGATGAAGAATGTGTGCTTTTTTATCTGTATTGAGTGAGATACCATTTGAAGAAAACCAGTTTACACTATCATTGAAAACTTTATTCGTACTTTGTACAAGATTGTTGTCTGTAAAATTGTCAATTAGAATTGTAGTGTCATCTGCAAAAAGTGTAAACTTACTGTTTGTATCAGAACAAAGTGGTAGATCATTAATGAAGATGACAAATAGCAGTGGACCCAAAACAGAGCCTTGTGGCACACCACAACGTACTGAGCCCCACTGCCGGCCGGAGTGGCCGAGCGGTTCTAGGCGCTACAGTCTGGAACTGCGCGACTGCTACGGTCGCAGGTTCGAATCCTGCCTTGGGCATGGATGTGTGTGATGTCCTTAGGTTAGTTAGGTTTAAGTAGTTCTAAGTTCTGGGGGACTGATGACTACAGCAGTTAAGTCCCATAGTGCTCAGAGCCATTTGAACTGAGCCCCACTCAGATGAGGCAGGTTCTCTGGATTGGCCATTCAGCATTACAGTCTGCTTTCGTTCCTTCGGGTATCATTGGAGCCACGAACCAATGGTACCATCCAAACCATAACATTCTGCCTTTTTCAAAAGGATTAGATAGTTTACACAATCAAAGGCTTTTGAGAGGTCACAAGAAATACCTACTGGAGACATTTTTTTGTTGATGCCTTCCAGAACTTGGTTGGTGAAACAGAATACTGCTTGTTCTGTAGAAAGACCAGCACGAAATCCAAACTGACTCTTGTTTAGGATATTGTGGAAGCTAAGGTGATTGACAATCAACCTGTGCATGAGTTTCTCAAGAATTTTTGAAAATATGGTTAAGAGGGAGATTGGGTGATAGTTTGTAACATTGTTTTTCTCACCTTTTTTAAAGAGTGGTATCACTACAGCTAGTTTTAGCCTGTTGGGGACTATTCCTTCATGCAGAGATGTATTGAATATGTTGCATAATACTGGACTTAAGTATTTATAGCAATATTTCACAATTTTACAGGAAATATTGTCCATACCAACAGACTTTTTATATTTTTTAACGAGGTAATAATTCTTCCAATCTCTTTTACTGTAACATGAGGTAAGGATAGTTATGGGGGTCTATTATTGATAGATTTCTGTAGAAGAGCCAATGACTCGTCCACAGAAACTTTAAGCCTGTCTTCTCTGCTGCTGACAAAAAGTGCCTGTTGCAGATTTCTGCAACCATTTCAGGTTTCTTTACAATATTGGTACCTTGCTTAATTTCAATGGATGTCCTGTTCCCCTTTTTTTTTGCCAGTTACCACTTTATTACATTCCAAATTGTTTTTATTTTGTTGTCAGACTTAGCAATTTCAGACTTAATACACATATTTTTTGACTTATTTATCCGTCTTTAGGATGCTACAGTAAAGTTTATAGTGCTGACATTTCTTTGGATCATTACAAGTTCTGAGGAAATAATATAGCAATCTCTTTGTTCTGCAGGATGTTTTTATTCATTCAGAAATGTATTATACTTTTTGTTCACATCTGTTTCATTGAAAACTGGACTCTAGTCTCTCTCTTGCTGGCTGGTGTTGAAATTTTGGAGGGTTTCATCATTTATTAGCCTAAAAGATTTCCAAGAATTTTCAGAACTGTTGCTCAGATGGATGTCAGTGAGGGGAAGCAATTGACCACCATGATCATAAAGGCCAGGAATTGGATTTACACTGATATTGTTGACTCTTGACTTATCTATAAATATGTTATCAATCAGACTTTGACAGTTCTCGGTAACTCTAGTTGGAAAATTTACTACTGTCGTCAGATTATAAGAATCAACTAGATGTTCTAGATCTGCTTTACCATTGGTTTCATTTAGGGAATCTACGTTGAAATCACCTGTAATTATTAGATCTTTGTATTTTGAGTACACTTGTGATAAGACAGACTCTGACTAACTCAGGAACACCTTTATGTTCTCTGAGGGACCTCTGTATAGTGCTAACACTACAACTGTACTGTCACTTACTATAATTTGTACACCACATATTTCAATATCTTGTTCAATACAGTGACTCTTTAAATTCAATGTGCTATGTGATATGTTATTTTTTAATGTAAATTACTACTCCACCATTCTTCATGATAGATCTACAGTAATGTTTTGCTAGACAGTAACCACTGAGCTGTAACATTTCAACATTTCTCATGTGGTGTTCACTAAAGCGTAAAACATCGGTATCCTTTATCTCTTGTGGATCATCTAAAAAAACAAAAATTTCGTTAACACTGCTTTATTTAAACACTGCCTGACAACATCTTATTTCCAGTATAACAACGAGTTTTATGAACAGATCAACGGGGTGGCGATGGGAAGCCCTCTCAGCCCAGCTGTTGCCAATTTATTTATGGAGATCTTTGAATAGCGAGCTCTGGAGACTGCCAGTAAAAAGCCAGCTAAATGGTACCACTATGTTGATGATACATTTGTAGTATGGACTCATGGTGAAGAAGAGTTGGATGTCTTCTTGGTGCATCTGAACAGTATTAACCCGAAGATAAAGTTTATGATGGAGAAAGAGAGCAAGGGTCAACTCAATTTCCTGGATGTGTCGGTAATTAAATGGGTGGATGGGATGCTGGGCCACAAGGTATATAGAAAGAACGTTCACACAGATCGATACCTCCACAAGGAATCTAACCATCATCCCAAGGGGGGGACTGATGACCTTAGCTGTTTAGTCCCCCTTAACCATCCCAACCACCACCACCACCACCACCACCACCACCACCACCATCATCCTAGGTAAAAAAGAGGTGTCATGAAAACCTTGGTGGACAGAGCCAACAAAATCTGCGAGCCAGCTTACTTACAAGATGAATTAAATCACTTATAGTCAGCCTTCATGAAAAACGGATATACCAACAAGGAAATTGATCGAACCCTCCATCAAAGAAGAAAAGAAGCCAAAAGTCCAGAGCAACAACGGTCACCTACTGGAAAAGTTTTCCTACCATTCATTAATAGTCACGGACCGTATCGGGAAAGTTCTGGCTAAGTATGGGATTGAAACAATCTTCAGACCCACCAAGAAGATTAAGGAATATTTAAGAACTGCAAAAGACGCCCAACACCCCATAGCAACACCTGGGGTATACAAAATTCCATGCAGTTGTGGACAAGTATATATTGGAACAACGAAAAGAAGTGTAAACACTCGCTTAGCTGAACATAAAAGAAACTGTCGCTTAGGACACATCGAAAAATGAAGATCAACATAATTAGACATCGACATTCAACTATAAACTGTATTGTTGTTGCTTTTAGAAATTTATTGGAAACAGACAAAATTACAAATAAATGTAGTATTTATATGTTGTCACTTTTAATAGAAATGAATTTATTTTTCATATATGGAGGCTTTTGATGCCTCAACAACAAAAACAGAAGACAGGTACATAAACAGCCTATTATACATGTATTGCTCAATGAATATGTCAGTACTGGGTGAAGCAGCACAGTGATTAAGGTCCCATTTGGAAGTGATGGGTTCTAATTCCGGTCCCATCATCCATTTTTTCCCTAAACTGGGTAAGGTGAATGTCAAAATGGTTCCTTTGAAACAAATACGACCAATTTCATTTACCATCTTCTTTTCATCTGAGTTTGTGTTCAATCTCCATTGAAAACAGTGATAGTGAAACATTTAATTCTAATATTCCTTCCTTGCTATTTCACTGTTGGACTTCACTGTATCTAACACTTCTTTTGTGTTCGTGAGTATGTGAAATTCACATAGTGGAATGAGGTTTTAGAAATTTTCAGAGAAATTCATTAATTTGTTCATGGATTAAGGCTAATGAATGCAGATCTTCGTTTCATACAGAAGCTACCATCATGAGTAGGTTTCCAGCATTGCTTTTTTTCTGATAAGTGTTCTTCACTTTGGTTGAAAGCTTGCAAAGTATGTTGCATTCGTCCTTGTCCTTCTATGAAGGTATCAATGAGGAACTTAATTTCTGAATATCAAAACACAGTTGTGAACTACTCATGCTGTGCAGTGAGTAGGTGTCTTAACTGTGCAGCTTAATCACTCCTTCTGGACATCATACTAATCCTCTTGTTCTCTATGGTGAAGTGGTAAACACAGACCCTTTCAAAGTTATTGGTTTGTTTAAAAATGTATTTTCTTTCTTGCAGTGATTCAGAAATTGCAGACAGATGTCTCTCCAGACATTTTTATGAAACCTAGTGACCATAAGTGTGGGCAATTAGCTGGAAGCTTTCATTTTGAGCACTCCCATCACTTCTACCTGTCTATGATGAGATTTCAACAGTAGGTCATTGATAATCTGCCACAAGATAACTCATTCACGGAAGATTTTAGTAATTTTATTTTCCTATATTATCAGAAACCTTCTAAATTTTTTTGGCTCTTTCAGATATTTTGGTTCTTAACAGGCTAGCATTTTCAAACCCCAAAAAAGAAAAAATGTCCAGTAAGCATACTTCAAGAACTATGAGCACTTCTTCATCTTTGCTGCTATGAAACCGTCTCTTGTCTTGAACAAGTGCTCATGGCTCTTAAAGTGCATGGTTTAGAGACAATGTTTACAAGACCTTTTTGTTTTGAATAGTCATTCCTGTCATATCCATGAATATTGACTATTCCTGCTAGGAATAAAATTTTTAGAAGCTTATAAATGTCACACACAACATATTTCATAATAAATTGATGGTTGTACATTGGTGCTGTGTCATCTAGAAATGAACCGTTAATTGTTGTAACCAAATAAGGCATATTTTTCCATTTTTCAGGACGAACAAAAAACTATATACTACCATTTGTATTATTTAAGTTTTCACTGGGATCTTTAAAAATGAAATTGACTTTATTCTGCTTTTATTAGAAGAGAAATAAGCAACTTAGTGTACATCATTTCGATTTTTAATTATTCTGGAATTTGTTAACTTATTACGTTTCAGCAATTGGCATACCATACAAACACATCAGTTCGTTTTTCTTTTTTAATGATTTAATTGCAGAAACACTTAAAAATATATAGGCATGCTGTAATAAAACAGTACAAACTATTTTAAACAACATTAATAATTAAGTGTGCCTTAGGTATGACATTTGTCTGTCACTGGCCAAGAAAGCAGTTCTTCGTAGAATGTCATTGTAGCAGGCACATATTCAATGACTTTTTTAACATGTTCAATCTTCATTCTGGAAATAGGTACCTTAGAGTCTTGATAGTTCAAGGTGATCATGACTGCAACCACTTTGAACTATTGAAAACTCGGACTATTGAAGTTTATCTGGCAAAGAGAATTAAAACACTGTTGAAGAGAATACACGTGTCAAAATATGAACTTTATTAAAACAATGTGTTTGCATAGGCATTTACGTTGGTAGAATAAGGTTTTAACTTGAGTCTGGTAACAATTTACTTCATGAAATAATGGTGGGGTATCTTTCGTTTGGTGAAGCTGCAACATTTCTGCATAGCAGTATCATACCACAATCTCAAGCAGGATGTCGGTTGGTGGTGGTCCATGCAGTGCACGGCTGCATCACACATAGCGTAAGCCTTGTTGTGACTTGTCATTGGTACAGTCTCGGCCTCATCATCAGTCTTGCACTGTGTTGGGATGTTAACCATGTCAACTATAGAAAACTCTGCAACTTCCAACTACTTGTCTGAATTTAATTTCTCAGTTACTTCCACATTTTATGTCTTGTCACAGCCTGGCAACCTTCTGATTAAATCACACAACAGATGATCATCCTCATTGTGAAAATTTTGTTTCTGTGTTAGGCTTACTTTCCCATAGAGATCTCCTTGACTTAGAAATTGTATCTGACTTTATCTCATTCAAAGATTCAGCCATCCAGTACACAATGTCCTTCGAAATCACTTCCTTTATAGCTCCTACAATGATTTTGTTACGTTCCGAATGTAAGACTGATTGTAGCGATTGCCGAGATTCTTCTTCTTTAAGCATTCCCGAATGCCCTAATCGGTTGGCTGAATGAAACTGGTAACATTTGGTGAGAGAAATAAGGTGCAGATCCCATTGCGCTTTAGTTATACACTTGGATGTGAGGACGCGTTGTCCATTTTCAAAATAGCTTTACATGGCAGTCCCTTTTTTTTTTTTTGCATTCTGGTATAAATGAGTTCAAAAACTAGTTCTTAAAGGTTTCCCGATTCATCCAGGAATTGTTTTGATGTGTGTAGATAATCAGAAGAGCTGCTGTGGTTATAGTCTTGGATGCTCTTTGATTGGCAGGCTTCCCATTCACAACCAGTTTTACTTTGTGGTTTCCAGTTGCATTTGAAGGTGCCATAACTGTCTGCTGCTCATTACATTTTTGTGCCCAGGAGCACCTTTTTCTTCATGAGAAGCAGGTGTTCTTGGCAGCAAAATTTTGAAATTTAAACTGGTTTCTTCGCTGTTGTAAATTTGTTCATTAATAAATTTGGTTCAGTCATGATTTTTTTAAACTTTACAATAAACTGCAAAATGGCCTCAGAGTCACCAGATAGTTTTTCTCCACATACACCTAATTGAAGCACTCCTTACCTCTTCTTCCACTTCCAGCTCATGCTAACGGTGAAACTGTCATCTCTCTCCTGGAGCTTGTTTCTAAAAGACAAGGTTTTCTCGTGCAAGATTAGGTCAGAAATCGGAGCCCCCTTCTGTCTTTGTTGCGTAAACCGCATGAACAACAGATGTCTCACTTGTTTTTTTGAACTACATCTTTTCTATAATTTTTTGGTTTAGAGATTCTTCTGAGCATTTCTCTGAAGAAAACTGTTCCAATGTGTTGGGTTCTTTGCCAGTCACCAACAGTAACTTCTCAGATATTTTATTTGACAGAAAGATCTTTTATTGTTTCCCCTTTGTCACGTTGTTACATTCAAAGATACAAACATCCTTTTCTTTGTTGCATCACTCATTTTTATCAAGTGTACAAACAAAAACAGTGAAAAAGAAAACGAAACAGACAGTGTACTGTACCGACAATGACAAACCTAAAACACAACAACACAAAAGGGTTGCTTGTGTAAAAAATTAAAAAGAAGTATATGTGTGGTGTCGTAGACAGACAAAACTAAGGGGAGTGAGTGGTTCGACAGTTGGTGTGCTATTAGTGGATGAGGGAAAGGTATTGAGGATTGATAAGCTGTACAATAGATTTTAATTTTTAGGAAACTTGAAATATCAAGATTCAGAATATCAAGACTCTGCAGTACTTGTTAAGTTGGATAGGCCTGTGGAACACAGTCCACTAATCTTGGAATGTTGGCCTCATGTCTTTTGCTTAAACAAAAGTTATTTCTCACTAACCCATCAATAAACAGAATCCCAACCACTTCTCCTTTCTCAGGATATTGTATTTCTTTGAAGCTACTGTAAGCAAATGAGATTTTTTTATTGTGTTGGTCTCTCACTGTCACGTACAAAGCAGCACTTTTCTAAAACATGTGAGCCACCAGATGTAGTATTTCCTTCCCATTAATTTATTTTACTGTCACATTCATGTTGGTGGTTACTATTAGTTCCATGCAGTCATAGAGGGTATAAATGTGATCATGAGTTTTTATTTTCCTCTTACATTGCCCAAAATTGCGATCACATGGGAGGAATGAGTGGCATCTTTCTGGTAATTTGTGTGTTATCATCTTGAGTAATTCTGCTTGAACCATGCCCATACACATTCATGTAAGTGTGTGAATTTTGTTATGGCTGACAGTCTTTGGAGAACAAAGGAAGTTCAGTCACACTTTTACTGAGATCTTTTGCTGTGTAATGAGAAACAGTAGCTGCTACTTTGTTAGCACCTGCCTTTCCTAACCCCTCTTGATACAAATACACAGTGGAATGTATAGTTTAAAATCACGTATAATGAAACAGTATATCCACAGTTGGTGCAGGTAGAATGGCTCCCAAAGGATCAGCAGATTTTGATGTTCTTGGCATCCCAAAGTGAGTTGTAAAATTTACAACTTAGGCACTTATGAACAGGATATGTTATGTTATGTTATGTTATGTTGACTGGGGACCTAGAAAAGACGGAGAGGCTCCGTCCCCGCCACAGCCGCAGTGGTCCGCACCCCACGACGACTACCGCAGTCCACTTCACCCCTCCGCTGCCCCACACCAAACCCAGGGTTATTGTGCGGTTTGGCCCCCGGTGGAGCCCCCAGGGAATGTCTCACACCAGACGAGTGTAACCCCGATGTTTGCGTGGTGGTGTATGCGTACGTGGAAAACTTGTTAGCGCAGCAATCGCCGACATAGTGTAGCTGAGGTGGAATAAGGGGAACTAGCCCGCATTTGCCGAGGCAGATGGAAAACCGCCTAAAAACCATCCACAGACTGGCCGGCTCACCAGACCTCGACACAAATTCCACCCGGAAAGCCGTGCGTTAGACTGCACGGCCAACCGGGCGGGCTATGAACAGGTAATTCTGCTCTAATGACACACTTCACTTTTTCATTTAAAAGTGGGCATTTCAGTTTGAGTTCAAGCTCTTCATATTTACAACAGACATTCACATGGGGTCTGTAAAAGGAATAATTAAAATTGTCCTGTTAATAATTACGATAAACATCATACTTTGCTTTACAATCTGTATATTTCTCATTGAACATACTGTGCATTATTCGTACAACAGAGTTTAAATATGTTGCTTCCTTTTCTGAGTAATGTGAGGTTTTTGTGGGAAGAGACATTATATGCTCTTAAATGAGTAAATGGTTTCTGTACTGGTGTCTTTTGGAATTCAGATTTTTCTTGTTTTTATCAACAGTTGACTTTTCGTTAAGTAGTAACAGATACAAAACACATTTGAATTCGTCACTGCATGTACATCCAAGAACGCTTTCTTGTAAATGTGTTTCATTTTACTTCCATGCTTCACATGGTAAAGAAATATTTCATCCTACCCTTTACACCACATTCAGAATCAGATTTCTGTGGATGCCTCTGCTTGACTTCCTTTACTTCAATAAGGCACTGAAGATGCAGGTCATGGGCATCTTCGGTAGGAAGATCAAGAAATTTTGCCAAAATATCATAACATCAATTTACGTCAATAGCATTGTAACATTTCAGTCTGCAACTGAAAGGAAATTAATAATAAAAGTATGGTGTTGTAGATAAAAATTAATATTACTCCTATTTATATCTCTTGCATTTCTGTACTGTTGTTTCAAGTAAGATTAATATTTACCTGTGCGATTCTCGAACTGCCTCCCCTGGAGTGTAATCTTCTTTAGTGCATTTGTACATCTGCCTTTATCTTATTTCTATTATAATCTGCATTGTTACTCTTCCTTTCTGGAGCCATAGTAATATTTCAACTGCTGCTAAAATGAAAGACAATGAACACTAACAATGGCTGTTAGTGCCACAAGAAAAGAAGAGGACATGGTTTAAGTTAGATTAAGTAGTGTGTAAGCCAAGAGACCAATGACCTCAGCAGTTTGGTCCCATAGGAACTTACCACAAATTTCAAATTTTCAACATTGTGTGGTATTGGAAACGAACAGTTTCCATGCATGTATGAGCAACACGTGTTGAAATGAAATAAGGCAGTGGCATATTTGACTTCAATAATAAACAGCATAAAGTCCACCCTCATTTCTACGATTTATAGGACCATGACATGTTTCATTTCAGTACCAAACAGTTGGATATTAACTTAAATATAATATTCAGTCAAAAAACTAAAATTGAAAATTTTTGATCTATTTTATTTCAACAATTAAAGATTTTAATTTTGGCAGCAATATCGCATTCAGAAAATCATTTCCCTGTAATTACAATGTAGGTACATAGCTAATTAGTACAGTATTTCTGCCTTTTTCCACTCATAGACTAATTCATTATAAGGAAGTGTGCAGAAGTTTAGTCATTATATAGCCATAGCTCTTAAGAAGTCAACTTCTGTAAAATGATATTGTGTTCTGCATACATTATAATTGTCATACTGTGATGAGATTTGTCATACTGTGATGAGATGTGCTTCACCCTTCAACAGCAGAGTATATTGACCACATTTGTTGTAAATTCCCACTATATTTGAGTTTGTTGTGCAAGTCTGTTAGTGATCAGAATCTTGACAAAAGAAACTTTTGAGACACAGTTTCCAATAATCTTCAGGGAGTCAGGATGAGTTAGTTACTGTTTGTAAGCAGCTGTAAATCACCCTGACTGCCGTCAGTCATTTGGCAGCTGCTGCTGAGGGTCGTGTATCTGAGATACTGAAGGTATGACAAGTACTATCCTCTCTTTTGTCCTTTGGGTAGTCTCCACTTTCAATACACTTCAATTTGACTGTGGGTGGCATGGCAGTAGTATGCCTAGGGGGCGCTGTATAGAGAGGACAGGGGCCAGGGAGAATTAAAGAGTACTACACACACCCTCATTACAAGCAAGTGTGAGGTGCTGTTTCTCACTGAAACTAATATTGAGCTAGTGTGATCACTTTACATGTTGGGAAGCCTGCTGTGACCTGTGTCAGGGGAATCAAACCCAAAAGGTAAGGGTCTGTTAATTGTCGGCAGTTCTAATGTATGGTGAATAATGGTACCACTTGAGAAATGGCAGCAAGGCTTAAAACAAATCATCTTGTGTATACAGTGCATATGCCTGACAGCCATTGAGGGAACAGGGTGCAACCAGGAGTAAATTGTGTCACCCATTGTAACAAATAATGCCAGTAATTTGGGCTCTGAGGTAGACATCGGCACTCAGGTTGATGACCTGTCCCTCGAGTTCAGGAATGCATGCAACATCATCCCGTGCTGCCATTTAGTGATAAAAATACAAGCTTAACTGAGTATTAGACCAAATTTGTGACTAGATTCAAGGTTTCTTTGCAGGTAGAACTCGGCACGCCGCTCTTAATGGAACAATATTGACAGACGCAAAGGTGATTTCTGGGGTAACCCAGGAAAGCGTGATAGGACCGTTATTGTTTACAATGTATACAGGCTGCTCTAAAATTTCCCATACAAACTTTTACGACTTTTATAGGGGACTGAGTAGGCAGTATTTTGAACTGGAACCAATTTCCAGAAACATACCATTTTCATGCTACAGCCATTTGAAAACACTTTTGCTACCCAGGGATAGTCATGGTGGGTATTGTAACTGCGACCGTTCCGGTCGCGGGGTTGCTGAGAAGAAAGCGTGGCGGGACCAAACAAGAGCAGCCTGCGAACAAACGAATGAATGGGAAAGGACGGAAATGAACGACGATGGATGACCGAGCAAGACCTTACGAACAACAACAGGCAAGAAGCAACGGGTTCACAAGTGACAACCTAACGAATCCACAATGTCCACTCGCTCACGGAAACAAAGTAAAGTAAACACGCTGTCTATAGGCGAGATTTTGATAGACTCACGTGAATATCAGACTGCCTCGCTGAGCGAGAGGCAGGTGCTTACAGCGCGATGGCTGCAGGGACATCTAGTGGTAATCGAGGTCCATGCCGTCAGGCGCGGATTCGAAACCCGCAGTGCTCGGTTCCAGATCCCTCCCCCCTGAAACTTGCGTGTAGGGGCGGAAATGCCCCGGACAATGCCGAGGTGGTCAGCAGATGGGAGAAGACTCGGGCGCGCCAACTGCCGTTGGTGGGAAGGATGGGACGTCCGAGGTGTCCATGATGGCCGACCCAGAGGCCTGGACGGTGGAGGGAGCCGCCGATCCACCTGGAGGTGGGGAGGGCCGGTGGCAGGTCCGTGGGGAGGCAGCAACCAGGGGCAGTGGCTTCGACTCGGGGACCACATTTGAACCTGAAGGTGGTAGAAGAGGAGGAGGTGGTGGCGGGAGTCCTGCGGGGGCACGCAGTCGGAGCTGGTTATGATTTTGGGGCTCCAACCCTTTCGACATCTGCACCGACGTCACACACCGCCCATGGCGAGCGTGCAACCTGCCTTACTCCCTTACTCCCTTACACGCAGGCCCACACGGGCACGCCAGGGGCGTAACGCTGAAAAGGCTGGGAGGGGGACGGCATCAGCAAATGGAGCAGGGTCCGCCGCCATGGAGGAGCTCTGCCGGACTACGTCCGTCAATTGACGTGATGCAATAGGTGCTCAAAAACAGGGAGAGGGCCGACGTGGTTGGTGATGTGTGGACCGCCTTTGTCAACTGTTGTTTAAATGTGCAGACAAGCCTCTCCGCCATGCCATTGGAGGAAGGGTGGAAATGCGGGCTAGGGATATGTTTTATACTGTCGGCCTTACAGAAGTCGTGGAAGGTGGATGCCATGAATTGGGATCAATTATCGGAGATGAATGTGTGAGGCAGGTCCTCTATGGCGAGGACCTGGGCCAGTGCTGTGAGTGTGGGCTCTGTGGTGGTGGACACCATGCGGATGACATATGGGTATATGGAGCAGGCATCAACGATAAGTAACCACATGTACCCCAAAAACGGGCACGTAAAATCGAGATGGATGTGATCCTAGGACTGGCGATGCACAGGCCGGTATGCGAATGACTGAGGGGGGGGGCTTGACTGGTGAAACACATACACAGCACACCCGCGGACCAGGCGGGCAATATCGCCATCGATGCTGGGCCAATACACGTGCCAGCAAGACAAAACTTTCATGTGGGACATACCCTAGTGCCCGCAGTGTAACAAACTCAGCACTTGATGCCGCAAATCTGGAGGGATGACCATCTGATGGGCATCCGACTCCGTGGCCAACACAAGGACATCATCGACCACTAAGAGCCTGTGGGACAGGTGGCGTCAGGGGCTGAAATCGGTCCACATCTGACGAGTAATATAGGAAGGCCACATGTGGACTACATAGTGGAGAACCTGCTGTAAGATAGGGTCTTGGTGTGTAGCTGTGGCAATGTGAGCAGCCATAAGAGGCAGATCGTCCAGCGCATTGCGGCGGGCGGAATCAATGTGAAAACAGAGGACCTCCTGTTCGTCAAACGCACTGCTGGGAGACGTGACAAAGCGTCTGCGTTAGCATGGTGGCCGGTGGGCTTATACCGGATAGTGTAAGCTTAATTTCATAAAAATAATTCCCAGCGTTGGAGACGGTGAGCCGTCTGCTCTGGAAGGTGAGAGTGGGGTCCGAAAAGTATAAATAAGGATTTATGGTCCATCAGGAGGCTGAACTTTGCCTCCAAAGAGATAGGTGTGAAATTTTTGGACCGTGAAAACTATCGCCAGGGCCTACTTTTCAGTCTGGGAGTAGCTCCGATGTGTGGGGGTCAAAGTCTTAGATGCATAAGCGATGGACTGTTCTGAGCCATTGGAATTCCGATGCATGAGGACGGCCCCAATGCCGTATGTCGACGCATCAACCACCACAACCAAGGGGCGGTCCGGAGAGAAGGGAGTAAGGCAAGGAGCGGACTTCAGCATTGCCTTTAAACGTAGAAAAGCTTGGTCACAGGCAGGAGTCCAATCAAAAGGTACCCCTTTGTGACGCAAATAATTGAGGGTTTGAGATATGGAGGCAGCCTGGGTTAAGAACTTTAAGTAATAAGTAACCTTGCCCAAAAACACCTGGAGTTTAGAGAAGTCCTTGGGATGAGGAAGGGCCTCAATAGCCACAGCATTATGACCCAAAGGGCAAATGCCAGCTTTGCTGTGCCGGTGGCCTAAGTATTCCACTTCCGGCTGAAAAAAAACAACACTTGTCTAGCCAACAGCATAAACCTGCAGATTGCAGAGCATGAAATAAGGCACTGAGGTTTTGCAAATGTTCCTGGCGGGAATGCCCAGTGACCAAGATGTCATCCAGATAATTCATGCAGGAGGGGATAGGCTGTGTAAGCTGCTCCAGGAACCACTGGAAAATGGCCGGCGCCGAAGAGAGACCAAATGGAAGGCGCTTGTACTTGTACAATCTGAAAGGTGTATTGATAACCAAGAAGTTCTGGGAATCGGCATGCAAGGTTAACTGGTGGTATGCCTCAGCCAGATCGATCTTTGAAAAGTACTCTCCCCTGGCAAGCTTGGCGAGAAGATCTTCCTGTTGGGGAATGGGGTAAGTGTCTACAAGGGACTGAGCATTGACAGTAGCGCCGAAGTCCCCAGACAGCCAAAGAGGCCCATTGGGTTTCCGTATGACCACCAATGGTGTCGCCTAGGCACTGTATGTCACAGGCTCCAGAATGCCAGCGGCCTGGAGCAGATCAAGTTCCTGCTTGACTGCTGGCCGGAAGGGGTCAGGCCCAGAAAAAGCAAGGCTGCTCATCCGGCCGAAGTGTGATGTATGCCTGAAAATCAGAAGCACATCTGAGATCCGTTGCAAATGATGACACAAAAGCGGAGCACAGCTGTGGAAACTACCTTAACTTCCATGGAAATTGGAAAACCAAACAGTTTAAATGCGTCCTTCTCTTTTCCTTGTCTCTTCTCTTTACCCTATTCTCTGTTGCAGCATTTGAGGCCTCTCTTCTTTCCTTTTCTTTGTTCCTCTATTTCTCTTTCTTTCCTCCCTGTGCATCTCTGAAGGCCAACCCACACATTTGCACGCGTAGCCGGTGACGGGGTAATGTGTAATTCCCCGCTTCGGACAAGTAGGACATGTACGTACTCCCTGGTAACGGCCAGGCCAAGGCAGGGGTGATTACCTGAGCTGGTACCTTCCGAATGCGTTGATTGGTCCCTCCATCCGTTTCTCGGGAGGTGTGACCTGAGGTGTGAACAATCATTTAAGGCAGGAGTGCCCTCAGAGAGGGCCCCCACGAGGAAGGAGCGCACCATTGGAGACGCCGGTAATCCTGGGGGATACTTTCGCAATGGTCTCCTCTACGTCTACAATTTCTGCTCACGAGCGAAAGTTAGAGGAGTCTCAACCATGGAAAATTCTTCCATCAGTGCCACAGCTCCATGTCGTTTTTTGGTCAGACGAAGGTCGAGACTTCTCCACAGTAAACCGTTTCATTATTCAGAAAGGTGTCGACGCAATTGCAGGTCCTGTGAAGTCTTGTTCTCGATTACGAAGTGGCACTTTGTTGTTAGAAATTGTCAGTGCCCTCCAGGCACAAAAATTGCTGCAAACTCCACTGCTACACACCTTCCCTGTCCGGGTGGAGCGCAACGCACTTTAAATTTATCACTTGGGGTGGTTTATACACGCTCACTCGACGGATTGTCCAACAAGGAAATTCAAAACTACCTGTCTGACCAGGGGGTAATGGCTGTTCACAGAGTCATGAAAAGGGTTGACAAGGACTTGGTACCAACCCGTACTATCTTCTTGACATTTAACAGCGTTCAACTTCCATCGAACATTAAAGCGGGCTATGAGATAATTCCAGTTTACCCTTACGTCCCCAAACCTATGTGTTGCTATCAGTGTCAGCGGTTTAATCATACCAGCCAGTCGTGTTCCAATCCGGCCAAATGCACTACATGTGGCAAGGATGCCCATGAGGGTGCTTGTCCACTTCCATCCCCTTGTTGCATCAACTGTATGGGCGACCTCGCTGCTTCCTCTAGAGATTGCCCCGTTTTCAAAGATGAATGGCTTATTCAGGAAATCAGAGTGAAGGAAAAGGTGTCTACATTTGCTGCTCGTAAGTTATTCGCCAGTCGAAAGCTCACTGTGCCACCCCCCCCCCCCCTCCCCCCAGCAGGTAAATATAGCACTGTCTTTGCATCTCCTCGGCCTACTAAGGAGGCAGCCGCGCAGACTTGTGATCTCACTTTTAGTGCCACGGTCGTCAGATTGGCCAGTACAAAGATCGCCCATTCAACCTTCCCACTATCACCTGCTCACTCTATGACTCACCCTTCATTGGCTCCTGCTAAATCACGAGCCCCAAAATCAGACACTAAGACTTCCAAAAAAGAGCCTACTTGCGAAAATTTTTTACGTACCCTGACTTCACAACCATCGATTTCTCCCTCATCTCATCATCTTGTTTCCAAGAAGGCTCATAAGCAACAAAATTCCTCTCCTCCTCCGCCACGGGGTGTCTCATCTACAGCGCCACCTGCCCTCGGCTGTCTTCCGTGTCGCCAAGGCGCACTGCTGGCGGCTGATCAACCAGCCGATCACTGGTGGCAGGCGCTGCCCCTGAACAACCAATGGATCAGGATCTTCTGCCTTTGGCTGAATGCCGTTCCACGCTGTCGGCCGACAGCTCTCAGCAGTTGTTGACTTGAGAGCAACCGTGGTAAGATTCTTCCCTTTTCTGTCCACCCTATGTCAATTATCCATCCGTGGCATTCGAGCCAATCGGGATGAATTGTTGATCGTCTTATGATCCTACTCCCTGGTCATCTTCTGCCTTCAGGAAACAAAGCTGCATCCACACGATTGCTTTGTTTTCCCTCATTTCTAGTTGGTCTGGTTTGATCTCCCCTCTGTTGGTGGCACATCAGCACACGGGGGACTTCCGATTTTTCTCCATGATACTGTCCATTATCACCCAATTCCCTTAAACAGTTCCTTCCAAGCTGTCGCTGCCCATCTTTCCCTTTCTGGATACACCTTCTATCTTTATACCATATACATTCCATCATCCACACCGATGGCAAGAGCTGATGTCATTCATCTCCTTGATCAGCTCCCGCCCCCCTGTTTGCTGATTGGGGACTTCAATGCCCACCACCCGTTTTGGGTTATCTCCGCGTCTTTGTCCGCCAGACTCTCTATCTGTTGACCTCTTCCACCAAGCAGATCTTGTTTGCCTCAACACTGGGGAACCTACATTTTTGTCTGCCTCCACGACATATTTCTCTCATTTGGACCTTTTGATCAGTACTGTTCAGCTAGCTCGGTGCTTTGAACGGTTCACTCTTGCTGATACACACTTGAGTGACCATTTTCCATGTGTACTTCAATTGCAGCCACAGCTGCCATCTATGTGCCCTAGACGCTGGAAGTTTGCCCAAGCTAATTGGAAACTTTTCTCCTCTCTAGCAACATTCGATGACCGTCACTTTCCTAGTGTCGACGATCAGCTCACTCATGTTACAGAAGTTATTCTTACAGCCGCAGAACGTTCAAGACCTCGCACCTCTGATTTGCCCCGGCGCCCCCCAGTTCCTTGGTGGAACGAGGCGTATCGTGATGCAATACGCAAGTAGAGACGTGCTTTTCACATATTCCACCACCATCCTACTTTGGCCAATTGTATCTGCTATAAGCAGTTACGTGTGTGATGACGTCGCGTCATCCGCTTTAGCGAGAAGGCGAGCTGGGACTTCTTTACTAACTCCTTTAACACCTTCACTCCCTCCCCAGTAGTTTAGAGTTGAATTTGACGGTTATCTGGCGCATCTAGTTTCTCCCCGATCTCTGGTGTCACTGTTGTGCATGATACCTTAGTGGGCCCAGTCGCAGTTTCTAACTCATTGGGTCAACACTGAGATTTCTAGCTCGTCAAATTACCCACCAGTCTTTCTCCCGAAGAAATGTGCAGCAGAAGTGTGACCTCTTGCTTACTCCTCTCAAAATAGCGAAAGCTGTACTACTGTTTTCTGGGAACTCCAACACGCACTCTCTTCTTCTCGCTCTTCCGCCCCAGGACTGGATGGTGTCCATGTCCAAATGTTGCTGTATTTATCATACCACAGTCTGCGTTACCTCATTCGCCTTTATAATCAAATTTGGACTGACAGTACCTTTCCCAGAAGATGGTAGGAAGCTATCGGTGTTCCTGTTCCGAAACCTGGAAAGGACAAACATCTCCCCTCTAGCTATCGCCCCATATCTCTCACAAGTAGTGTATGTAAGGTTTTGGAGCGTATGGTGAATTGCCGTGTAGCCTGGTGGCTGGAGTCCTGAAGCCTTTTAGCACTGGCCCAATGGGGTTTCCGAAAGCGTCGTCCTGCAGTTGACCATCTTGTTGCTCTCTCCACTTATATCATGAACAATTTTCTCAGGAAACGCCAAACAGTAGCAATATTTTTCGATCTGGAGAGAGCATACTATACCTGTTGGAGGACAGGCATCCTCCGCACACTGTTCTCTTGGGGCTTTTGAGGTCGTCTACCCCTTTTCATTCATGAATTTATGACAGAGCGCACATATAAAGTGCAGTTGAACACTACTCTCTCCTGTACTTTCTCCCAAAAAAACGGGGTGCCCCAGGGCTCCTTGTTGTACTGTTTGCCATTGCCATAAATCCAATTATGGATTGTCTCCTTCCTGATGTCTCGGGTTCCCTCTTTGTTGATGATTTTGTGATCTACCACAGCTCAAAACGGACCAGCCTTCCTGAATGACGTCTTCAAGGATGTCTCGATCGCCTCCACTCTTGGAGCATTGAAACTGGCTTCCGCTTTCCTCCCAGTAAGACAGTATGTGTAAATTTTTGGCGTCAGATGGAGTTTCTTCCGCATTTCCTACATCTAGGCCCTGTCGACCTTCCGTTCACGGACGTCGGTAAATTCCTGGGTCTTATGTTTGACAGAAAACTGAGCTGGTCCTCTCATGTTTCCTATCTTTTGGCTCACTGTCTGTGATCCATCAACACCCTCCGTCTTCTGAATGGTACCTCCTGGGGAGCAGACCTAGTGGTCATTCTCCGCCTATATCATATGCTCTGCCATCTATTCTTCGTCATCTCGACTCTGTACACCACCATGGATTGTGTTTAGCATCTGGAGCTTTTTACACCAGCCTTATGGAAAGCTTTTATGCTGAGACTGCTGAACCTCCACTGTCCAATCGGCGAGCTGCCCTGAGTTGTTACGCTATCTATCTGTCTTCCGTGCCTGCTAATCCAGCCCATGACTTTTTTTTCAACTCCTCCTTGGATTTAGGGTACGCAGGCCTCCCTGCCTCTCTACTACCACCGGGAGTCTGCTTCTGTCAACTGCTACGTTCTCTTTCCTTCCACTTTCCTAAAACTTTCTCGACAACTGGGGGTACAGCACCACATTGGCTTCAGCCCCGGACCTGCCTGCTCCGTGACCTTTGTCAGCTTCCCAAGGATGGTACCCCTTCTCTTTTTTATCGTCAGGCATTTGCTGGTCTATGTGCACAAATACAGGATGCCACATTTATTTAATCTGACGACTCAAAAACATCTTTTGGTGTTGGGAGTGCCTATATTGTTGGCGACACCCCTAATAGATTTCGGCTTCCCGACCAGTGTTCGGTTTTTACTGCGGAGCTTTACGCTGTTCTCCAGGCTGTCCAATACATCTGTTGCCATCAGCGGATACAGTATATTATATGCTCAAATTCACTCAGCTCCCTCCTCAGCCTCCAAGCTCTTTATCCTGTCCACCCTCTGGTCCACCGGATTCGGGACTGCCTCCACTTGCTACACTTGGGGGGTGTCTATGTGGCATTTCTCTGGATCCCAGGACACGTTGGTATCCGTGGAAACGAGGCAGCCAATATAGCGGCCAAGGCTGCAGTCTCTCTTTCTCAGCCGGCTGTTCGAATGGTTCCCTTCACCGATCTACAGTGTGTTTTATGTCGTGGTGTTGCTCTCGTATGGCACACACATTGGTCTACACTTCCTGATAATAAATTGTGGGATGTGAAAGCTCTTCCCTGTGCTTGGACCTCTTCCTCCTGAACTCGTCGTTGGGAGGAGGTAATTTTAACTAGACTCCGGATAGGGCACTGTCTTTTTAGCCATCGACATTTTTTAAGTGGCGATCCTCCCCTGCCTTGTCCCCACTGCTCTCAACTGTGGACGGTGAGACACCTTTTACTTCAGTGCCCCTATTTTACTCCATTACATGCCCGTTTACAGCTGTCGCGTGATATATCTTCCATGTTGGCAGATGACATGCGCTCAGCCGATCGCGTCCTTGAGTTAATCAGGGTCAGTGAGATGACGTCGGTCATTTGAAGCTCTTTTTGGGGAAAACAACTCCCCCCTTCTGTAGTGGTTTTCTAAGCTTTCCTTCTGTTTTTTAGTTTCCCCACTTTCTGAGTTTCGCTCCCATTGCGGCTGATTTCTGTTGTTGTTGTTGTTTTTTTTTTTTTTTTTTTTTTTAACCATTCCCTAAGCCACAGAATGGGCGCTAATGACCGTAGCAGTTTTGCACCCTAAAACTGTAAAAAAATATCTTAGATGTAACTGAAAACTTTAAAGAGAAAAAGAAAACCTCAGTTTTCAGCTTGCTAGTATTTTCCTTAGTCATACTTTCATTATTCATTGTGCAAAACAGTACCAAATACCTTCTCTGAAAACTATTTGGAACAGATAGTTCAGAAGCTCACTCATAATGGAAATATATTAGATCTAATACCAACAAATAGATCTTACAGTCTTAGGAAATGTCTTTATTGAAATTTGTCTCAGTGAAGTGAACATGCAGCAGTTATAACAACAATGATAACCAAAGCAGAAAGGGCAATCAAATCAAGTAAAAAGATACATGCATTCAGTAAACTTTGTAAACAGTGCTGGGAAAGAAAGAACAGGTTGCACCCATCTACTAGAAGGGTAGTGGAAGTGACCCACAAAACTTGTGTCCAATATCATCAGCATCTGTGTGTTGTAGAATGTTAGAACATATGCTGGGTGCGAGAGTAATGAGGTATCTTGAGTATCATTACCTTCTCGATGACAACCAACATGGATTTTGAAAACATTAGTCAAGCAGTAGTTCTTGATTTCCAGAAAGCATTTGACTGAGTGCCACACCAAAACTTATTAAACTGAGTGCAATTCTGGGGTTTCAAACTAAATTTGTGGCTGTATTACGGATTATGTGGAAGGGAGGACGTGGCGTGTTATTTCAGATGGAGAATAATCAATGGATCCAGAGGTACTATGGGTGTGCCCTCAGGAAAATGTGTTGTGATACTTACTGTTCATGTTGTGTATTAATGACATGACAGATAACCTTAGACATTTTGCAAGTGATGTAGATATCTATGATGAACTACTCTCTGAGAAAAGCTGCACAAATATTCAGTTGGATCTTGTTGAGATTTCAAAATGCCAAGGTTGGCAAACTGCTTGAAATGTTTAGAAATGTAAAACTGACACTTCACAAAACACACAAACGTAGCTAGTATCCCATGGCTGCGGTATTAATGGATCATAGATGGAATCATTCAGCTTGTATCAGCTTGCTCAGTCATAGCTAAAGTAGACAGTAGAATTGGGTTCTGCATCTGCTTATACATATACACTCTGCAAGCCATTGCATTTACATAGTGGAAGGCACTGTGTACCACTAACAGTCATTTCATTTCCTGTTCCATTCACAGACAGAGTGAAGAAAAATGACTATCTATAAGTCTCTGTACGAATTCTCTTTCTTTATCTACATGGTCCTTCTGCAAAATGTACCTAGGCAGGAGGAGAATCATTCTGCTGTTGGCTTCAAACGTTGGTTTTCTAAATTTTCTTAATAGTGTTCCTCCAAAGGAACAATGCTTTCCTTCCAGGAATCCCCTTTTGAGTTCACAAATCTTCTTCTTAATACTCACGTGATGATCGAACCTACTGGTAACACATCTAGCAGCATGCCTCAGAATTGCTTCAATTCTTCCTTTAATCCAATCTGGTAGGGATACCAAAACTAGAGCTGTACTCAAGAATAGGTTGCACTAGTGTTCTATTTGTGGTCTGTTTTGCAGATGAACTACACTTTCCTAAAATTCTCTCAATAAAATAGTCAACCATTCACCTTTCCTACTACCGTCCTTATATGCTCGTTTCATTTGATATCACTTTGCAACGTCACGATTAGGTATTTATTCGATGTGACTGTGTCAAACAGCACACTACTAATGCTGTATTCAAACATTATGGTATTGTTTTTCCTGCTCATATGCATTAACTTACATTTTCTACATTTAGAGCAAGCTGCCATTCATCACACCATCCAGAAATTTTGTGTAAGTCATCTTGCATCTTTTGGTGAAAGGGTGCTGGGAAAATGCAAACAGTCTACAAAGAACATTCATGCTACTGCTCCTAGAGTATTGTGAAGTGTGTGGGACCCATACCATATAGTACTAACATTAGATACTGAATGAATACAAAAAAAAGAAATGGGCGGTATGAATGGTCACAGGTTTGTTTGACTAGTGGGAGAGGGTCTTGGAACTGCTGATATACCTGAACTGGCAGCACTTGCACAAAGATATCCACTATCCAGCAAAAGCCTACTTAAAATGTTTCAAGAACCAGTATTATGCCATGATTCTAGGAATATGCAGCGGCCTCTGTCTTTTCCCCACTTTCCCCTATGGTTTACTGCCCTAGGTAGTACATGTACAAGATAAGAGACAATTAAAAAGTCATTCTTCCCACACTCCATACACACATGCAATGAGAAGAAATGCTGGTTGTTCATACAAAGACATGGAATGTCAGCTCTGCACTTGTCAGTGGTTTGCAGAGTATAGATCTAGCTGTAGAAGTTATGCATTAGAAAGAAATATAATAAATTTTTCATTCAGTTTTTGGATTAGTGCAGTTATCCATTTGCTCGTTCATTTCTGTACTGTTTCAGGTCAACTCCCATCAATACAAAGATTTTACAGGAAGAATTACAGAAATCTAGTATCAACATACATCACTTTCGGACCAAATGGACGAGATTTATTGGCCAATATGGGAGGAGAACAAGTCTACATATTTGATATTAGCAACAAAAGACGTCCGAAGAGATTTGAATTTTCTGATGTTGGACTTGATGAATTGAAACCAGATGATGGTAAGTGTCTTAATTGTATATCAAACTAACTTGTCACCTATAAAAGTGTGAATACTATTGAGGACATGTAGGTTTGAAGAAAACCTACATGAACTTAATGTTACACTGCTGATATTCATTTCATTGAGAATGCTTTATTCTCTTAATGATATTTGGTAATTCAAATAATACTGCTAAGATAAATATGCAGAGAGTATTATTTTAGTGCTCCAAGTTTTCTGATAAAGGAAGGTGGATCAGTCCTTGTGCAAGGGAGTGGTTCATGAAGGACAGAATAGTTGTCTTGCATAGGGTATGAGTGATATGCTGCTCACATTGCTACATGTTTTCAAACTTTCATTTTCTGACAGAAAGTGGTGGACAATTGGGCAGCTATACCCTATTTTAGACTGTGATAAATTTTTGAACTGCATTATGTAATCTACTCAAATTGATAGTGACATGATTGTTAGAGTAGATACACCAGATAGCTGTTTATAATAAGTAATCTTTATTTATAACAGTCTGTTTTGGCTTAATCGCCATTTTCAAGTACCTTCAATTACAATTGGGTGCGATTTCTGCCATTTACTCTGCAGTGTCGCTTTCTGCGCTGATGACGACCATGGATCACTTGCCACCTAATATCCAGCACGGTAGCCAGTCCATTGTGGTGGGGCTGCCATGTACCCGGTTGGTTGTAGCCCTCTGACAACACAGGGTTCACTCTACTGATGCCTATCTCCCTGGGGCATCGGGACTGCCGGCAATGGCCATCCTGCCAGGTAGCCCTTGCTGTGGCTGGGTGGCGCCCGTGGGGAGGGCCCTTGGTCGATGTAGGTGGCATCAGGGTGGATGACATGCAATGAAGAGTGGCACATCTTCTCTTACTGGTGGCGAACCCCCGGCAGTCTCTAAGCTTTCGAAGGCTCACTTTAATGCAAAAATATATGACCCCAAATCTTTCCCCTCCCTGGCCGCACCATGGGAGGAACGGAAGGCTATGAATGACAGTGAGACGTATTCGCCCTGGTATCTAGTCTGTACTAGAGCTGATGAGGAATCCTTTGTAGAGTATTTAGAGGAGAAGTTCGGGGAGGTGAAGGGCTTGTCAAAAATGCGGTTCGGGTCAGTCCTGATAAAAAGAGCATCCTCTGCCCAGTCACAGGCATTACTCGAATGCAAGAAGCTGGAGGATGTTTCAGTTACTATCATGCCCCATAATAGCTTACATATGGTCCAGGGCATTATCTTCCACAGGGACCTCCTTTTACAGTCCGATGACGAGCTGTGCGCCAACTTAGAGCGACGAGGTGTCCATTTCGTCAGATGCGTCCACTGGGGTCCGAGGGATAATCTGGTTGCCACTGGTGCCTTCATCTTGACCTTTGAGGGTGACACATTACCCGAGAAGGTGAAGGTGATGTTCTACCGCTGTGATGTCAAGCCATATATCCATCCCCCCCCTATGCGGTGCTTCAAGTGTTGGAATTCGGCCATATGTCTTCCCGTTGTGCTTCCAGCCCCATATGTTGTGATTGTGGTCGTCCATCCCATCCTGATACTCCATGTGCCCTGCCTCCCATCTGTGTCAACTGCGGAGAGAACCATCCCTCGTGCTCGCCGGACTGAAGATTCTACAAAAGGAACAGAAAATAGTGGAATACAAGACCCTGGACCGACTGACCTACACTGAGGCTAAACGGAAATTTGAACGGCTTCATCCCATGCCCATGACGTCATGTTAGGCCGCCACTGTCACTCCTGTTATAGCTCCATCCATTGCACCACATACAGTCAGCTCTCAGGGCCTAAGGACCACACCTGCCACCTTGATGGTGGGGGACACTTCCCTCTCTCTTGATCCCGCACCACCTACCTCGGAGCAGCACATCCCCCCCCCCCCCCCCACTTCTAAGCCTTAGAAGCGTAAGTCTTCTTTGGCTTCTGTCGCTAGGAAGGGATCTCTTAGGTCACTCCCTTCCCAGGTTCCTACCAGTGGCAAACTAGACACCCGCCAGGGGCTGAAGAAGCCCCAGGTAGCTGGTCATAGGGCTTTGGAGTCCTCTTCAGTCTACATCTACATTTATACTCCGCAAGCCACCCAACGGTGTGTGGTGGAGGGCACTTTACGTGCCACTGTCATTACCTCCCTTTTCTGTTCCGGTCACGTATGGTTTGCGGGAAGAACGACTGTCTGAAAGCCTCCGTGCGTGCTCGAATCTCTCTAATTTTACATTCGTGATCTCCTCGGGAGGTATAAGTAGGGGGAAGCAATATATTCGATACCTCATCCAGAAACGCACACTCTCGAAACCTGGCGAGCAAGCTACACCGCGATGCAGAGCGCCTCTCTTGCAGAGTCTGCCACTTGAGTTTGCTAAGCATCTCCGTAACGCTATCACGGTTACCAAATGACCCTGTGACGAAATGCGCCGCTCTTCTTTGGAGCTTCTCTATCTCCTCCGTCAACCTGATCTGGTACGGATCCCACACTGATGAGCAATACTCAAGTGTAGGTCGAACGAGTGTTTTTAAGCCACCTCCTTTGTTGATGGACTACATTTTCTAGGGACTCTCCCAATGAATCTCAACCTGGTACCCGCCTTACCAACAATTAATTTTGTATGATCATTCCACTTCAAATCGTTCTGTACACATACTCCCAGATATTTTACAGGAGTAACTGTTACCAGTGTTTGTTCCACTATCATATAATCATACAATAAAGGATCCTTCTTTCTATGTATTCGCAATACATTACATTTGTCTATGTTAAGGGTCAGTTGTCACTCCCTGCACCAAGTGCCTACCCGCTGCAGATGTGCCTGCATTTCGCTACAATTTTCTAATGCTGCAACTTCTCCGTATACTACAGCATCATCCGCAAAAAACTGCATGGAACTTCCGACACTATCTACTAGGTCATTTATATATATTGTGAAAAGCAATGGTCCCATAACACTCCCCTGTGGCACGCCAGAGGTTACTTTAATGTCTGTAGAGGTCTCTCCATTGATAACAACATGCTGTGTTCTGTTTGCTAAAAACTCTTCAATCCAGCCACACAGCAGATCTGATATTCCTTAGGCTCTTACTTTATCAGGCAACAGTGCAGAACTGTATCGAACGCCTTCCGGAAGTCAAGGAAAATAGTATCTACCTGGGAGCCTGTATCTAATATTTTCTGGGTCTCATGAACAAATAAAGTGAGTTGGGTCTCACACGATCGCTGTTTCCGGAATCCATGTTGATTCCTACAGAGTAGATTCTGGGTTTCCAAAAACGACATGATACGCGAGCAAAAAACATGTTCTAAAATTCTACAACAGATCGACGTCAGAGATATAGGTCTATAGTTTTGCGCATCTGCTCGATGACCCTTCTTGAAGACTGGGACTACCTGTGCTCTTTTCCAGTCATTTGGAACCTTCCGTTCCTCTAGAGACTTGTGGTACACGGCTGTTAGAAGGGGGGCAAGTTCTTTCGCATACTCTGTGTAGTCCCGGAGACTGAATCAATGAAGCTCTCCCAGCAAGGGCAACCAAAGGAACAGCATGAGAAATCGAAATTGAAGACCCCTAAGACCAAGGAAATTGTGGTGCCACCCACTCCACCGCTACCTACAAACTCTGCATCTGAGAATGCATTGCAGATTCTGGCGGCCTCTGAGGACCTAGATCTCGCCGGTCCCTCAGACATGATGAATGTTGCTCCCGTCGGTACCCAATTGGTGGCATCAGGTGACCCAGTGGCATAACTGCCTCCTCGGTCCCTTCACACCTTTCTCAGCCATGGGCAATGTCATCCTGCAGTGGAACTGCAGCGGGTTTTTCCACCATCTTGCTGAGCTCTGACAACTTCTCAGCCTTCGCTCTTCCCTCTGTATTGCTCTTCAGGAAACTAGGTTTCCGGTAATGCAAACCCCCATCCTCCATGGGTATCGGGGTTATTGTAAGAACAGGGCAACTTATGTGGGACTTGTTCACCTCCATTGCCACTATAGAGCCTCTTTCCACTGACGTCATTGATTCGGTGGTTCACTCGGTCACCACCGGCATCGATACTGCTGCAGAATCTGCCATGCCCTGTTCTTCTGGGTCTCCTCGGTGGACTATGCCTTGGTGGTCGCCTGAGATCCCTGAAGTGATTAAAGATCGCAGGCGAGCACTCTAGCGTCACAAGCTGCAACCCTCGTTGGCACACCTCATCGCCTTTAAACGGCTCTGTGTGCAAGCCTGCTGCCTCATTTGCCAATGCAAGGAGGAGTGCTGGGAAAGGTATGTCTCCACCATTGGCCTCTGTATCTCTCCATTGCAAGTTTGGGCCAAGATTAGGTGACTCTATGGCTATCAGACCCCTGTCAGTGTATCTGCGCTTTCACTGAATGGAGCAGTCTGTACTGACTCTGACACAATTGCAAACCGCTTAGCAGAGCATTTTGCCCAGTGTTCCGCTTCTGTGAATTACCCACTGGCCTTCCGCTCCCTGAAAGAGCGGTTGGAACATTGGAGCCTTTCATTTCACACGCGACACCCTGAATCATGTAATGCTCCATTCAGTGAGTGGGAATTCCAAAGTGCCCTAGCTTCTTGCCCTTATCTGGTGTGCCTGGAGTCTGCCATCCGTACGGCCTGTGCCCACAGTCAGCATAAGGTCACCATATTTTTTGACATGCGGAAGGCATACGATACAACATGGCGACATCATATCCTCTCTACGCTTCATGGATGGGGTCTTTGGGGTCTGCTCCCGATTTTCATACAAAATTTTCTGTCGCTTCGTTCCTTCTGCGTGCAAGTTGCAGCCTCTTATAGTTCCTCCTGAGTTCAGGAGAATGGGGTACTGGAAGGATCTGTCTTAAGTGTGTGCCTCTTTTTAATTGCAATTAATGGGCTCGCTGCGGCGGTGGGAATGTCTGTCTCAGCTTCCTTGTATGCTGACGACTTCTGCCTATACTTTAGCTCCACTGCCATTGCAGCTGCTGAACGGCAGCTGCAGGGCGCTATCCAGTCTTGGGCTGTAGCACATGGCTTCCAGTTGTCACCTGCCAAGACCTGCGTTATGCATTTCTACCGGCGACGCACTGTTCACCCTGAGCCATGGCTTTATCTTGACGGCCAACCTCTTGCTGTGGTGGAGACGCATCGGTTTTTGGGATTGGTTTTTGATACCCGGTTGACTTGGGTCTCTCATATTCGGCAGCTTAAACAGATGTGCTGGCAGCATCTTAACGCTATATGTTGCTTGAGTCGCACCAGCTGTACCAGGCGTGAATTCAGTCCCATCTAGATTATGGGAGCCTGGCTTACGGTTCAGCATCTCCTTCTGCATTGCGGTTGTTGGACCCCATCCTTCACAGCGGGATCCAACTCGCCACTGGAGCTTTCCAGACAAGCCCAGTCAACAGCATACTTGTGGAGGTAGGTGTCCCTCAATTGCCGTTCCAGCGCCAACGATTACTGGCCGCTTATGCTACACACATTTGTAGCTTGCCCGGGCATCCCAGTTATCGTTTCCTGTTTCCTCAGTCGGTCTTCCATCTTCTGGAACGGCAGCCCCGGTCAGGGTGTACGATCGCGGTTCGCATCAGAGCTCTTCTCTCTGGGCTTCAGGTTTTTCCTTTTCCACCTCTTTTCTTGGCCTCTCTGCATTTACCCCCATGTAGTGTGCCCCGCCCATGCCTTTGGCTCGATTTGGCACAGGGCCCAAAGTACTCAGTCCCTCCTGGGCCCTCTGCCGCCACTTTCTTTCAATCCTTGCCGCATTTCAAGGCTCTGACGTTGTCTATACTGACGGCTCAATGGTTGCTGGTCATGTCGGTTATGGTCATAATCTAGGGGATTATTATGAACAACACTCATTGCTGGCTGGCTGCAGTGTTTTCACTGCCAAGCTGGTCGCCATCTCTCATGCCCTAGAGTATATCCGCTCCTGCTCAGGTTATCTGTAGTGACTCCCTGAGTGGTTTACGAGCTATCGATTAGTGTTTCCTTTGCTCTTATCTGGTGATGGCTATCCAGGAGTCCCTCCATCCTCTTGCCTGTTGTGGCCACTCTGTGGTCTTTGTGTGGTCCCTGGATCATGTCGGCATCCCGGGAAATGAACGTGTTGACACGCTGGCTAAACAGGCTGTCAGTGCACCAGCCTTGGAGATTGACCTTTGGGAGAGTGACCTCAGGTCAGTTTTGCAGCAGAAGGTACTTCGCACCTGGGGTGAAGAATGGCGTACCCTTCTTTCACCGAACAAACTTCAGGCCATCAAGGAGGCTATCGGTGCATGGCGCTCCTCATTGCGGGTCTCTCGCAAGGACTCTGTTGTCCGCTGCCAGCTGTGCACTGGCCACACGTGGATGATACACAGCTATTTAGTGCACTGCAAGGACCCACCTTCATGTCGCTGCGGGTCAGCTTCGACGGTGGTCCACATCTTGTTGGACTGCCCGCTTTTAACTCCGCTCAGGCAGATGTTTTGCGCTGTCTGATATGCTTCCTGCACTTTTATCAGATGACGTTGCGATGGCAGATTTAGTTTTGAGTTTTATTCGTGCACGGGGGTTTTTATTGCTTGGTAAGTGTTTGTCCTTTTGTGTTGAGTCTGGCCTTTGGCCTACGATTTTAGACTGGGGTTTTTAGTGTGTTTCTAGGTGGTTGACTTTTCCTTTTGTTTCTGTGGTCGGCCAACTATTGTCACACTTGGTGTGATTTTAATTCCTTTTTTCTGGTCTCTGTCTGTGTCTTTCTTGTTATGTGTCATCTCTTGTCATCTCCATTGTTTGTTTTTATTCTTTGTGGGTCTTTCAAGTTTGTGGAAAAAGGGACTGATGGCCCTAGTTGTCTGGCCCCCTTCAACCCCACGAACCAACCAACCAACCAACCAACCAAACATATACTCCCTTGATTTACCATCATCAAGTCTATAGCCTTTTGACTTACAAGGGTAGTAATTGTAACTTTTTTGAATATATTAATTTTACATAAATAATTTGAACTTTTTAAATATATTTAAATTTTGTAATTAATAGATAAACACTGCGAGTAGAAATGTGAAAGAAGGAAAAAGTTGGCGACAGCAGGAACTGAACCTGGATAGGAGAGTTACCAGTTTGTTGTTTAGACCCCTTGACCACAGTGCCATCACGACAACAGCACATTATAAATTCTTTATACTGAATGCCTGCACAATATGCTACATGTAGTTTCAAAGAAAAATACTGACCAGGTGCTGTGAGCAAAATAGCACCGGAAGGGATATTGTCACATCAAAGCATGAGCAGTAGAAAACAGACAGCTGTGTCACTTACCTGAGTTGATTGTAGCTTGGCTGACCATCATTTCAGCACCTGACACAGGTTTCTAATTATTGCAGAGTGAGTGCTACAAAACATGTTTTCCTCCAGTTTGTTTGCATACCAGCATGCATTTGAAGAGAAATGGTGTAATTTTAGTGTGGTTTCCAGCTTGCATTCGATGTGAAATGGCGTAATGTTAATGCATTCACAGTGTGTTGTGGCACATTAGCACATGTTAACCAGCCACCACTGTGTAAGATTGCAAAAGAATTAAATGAATTTGTGTGTAAGAGTGAGTGTGGGCTATCATAATTATTTGCCCTTTTAGTTGCTTTGATTTAACTATTTCAAACAACTTATTCCATGATATTACCAGTAATCTGTGCTCTAAATCCATTTCTCTTACACTCGGCATCCCATTGCTTAAATATGTGTTTCATAATTTCTATGTGAATTGATTCAACATTAAAATTATTTCAAATTCTTATCTTGATGACACAGAACTAACATAATCACTTGTAGCTCTTGAAATTTAAACTTTGCCTGTACTGGGATGCCTGTGATGATATGGTTTTGATAACTCTTCTTTTAAAATATTTATAGGTTTAGCTGATTGGACAGTATCTTAACATTTTCAGTACTTACAGTAATAATATATGCTGTGTTAATAATTCAAACTATGAACAAAGATAAGAAGAAAACCTTTCAAGATTGGGAAATGCACTAGATTACATATTTTGTATGTATGTTCTTGGCGTTTAGTGCAGTTCTACATACTTGTTTAATCCACCATCTGAAAACCCAGAAACACATTATCTGAATGCTGTTGTTAGTGGTGCTCTTCATCTCATGAATGAAGAGAGTGAGATGGATGTTACTCAGTTGATGAGTCTGACATTTTTGAATTTCAACCCAGGATTTGATTAGTGTCGTCAAAAATTGTATAAGACCACAGAATAACATCTTTCAGAATATACGGCAAACAGCTGGTAAAGGGAGAACTGTGATTGTGTCTGTTGGATGAAACAGTATGTTCAGACTAGAAAATGCTTCTAATAGTCACTGTAAATCTGTTTTATAGAATCATGGTAGTTGTGCATCAAAAGTGTTTAATGGTAAAGGAATGGCCATAGATACCCGATTAGAGTTGTAAAGGTTGCAACGAAGCTCCACCAGAACAATGAAACTTGCAGAAATTGGTTTATTAACTGATTTGAGCCTCTATGCCACGGTTAGACATAAACATTAACTGCTGGCATTCTGCTGTGTGAGTACACCCCAAGGTTGCATGTTAAGTTTTGGGATCTTACTGTCTTTACTGTACTATTGCAAACTTCACATATATTGTATTATTGGTTATTAGGAGGTCTTTAGTGGAGCTGTGTTGCTGTGAGATCTACAAAAATTGTTCTGGAGTCAAACACTGCCTGCAGAAGGCATATTCTCTTTTTTATCTGTCATAAGTGTTTGTTTCGCCATAGATTTAAAGAAGTTTCTTGATCAAGAGAGTTGATGTTATCATTCACAGTTTTAATCTCAGAAAAAAACCTTGAAAACATAAAGGGAATTTTTATGTATTAAGATACGTTTACATTAAGTAGTAATGAAATAAAATACTGCTGCTTATTAGCAGATGAGAACTTTTCTATCAAAATAACTTCAGAATTTTTACAAGTGTCAAGCATAATAATATCCCTCGAAACTCTGCATTATTTGTCACACTAATTTGTTTGTCATCTGCTCATTTCAGCCCAGATGGTGTAAATACAAAATCTTGAATTGTTTGGTATTGTAATTTTAGTGATCATGCATGGAAATGGAGACTCTTGTAATTGCCTGAAGCTAGAATTGGTGTTCTCTAAATCATTCTGTCTAGAAGTTCTGCACCAGCAAATTCAGACAGTGGTACACATCACTGTAACACTTCTTCATAACAAAATTATGAAACATCAGATTGTTAGAAGGAAGTGTTGGCTCTATCATAAATGGCAACTCCTCCTATCAGCCAAGAATGCCTAGATAAAAAATTGACTCACATGTATCACCACAGTAGTAGTCTTAATATATCTTTCCTTCAAATATGGTGGTCAGAGAGAGAGAGAGAGAGAGAGAGAGAGAGAGAGAGAGAGAGAGAATATTTGAGAATCAAAAGTGTACTTTCAGTCCATTGACATTTCCCTGAAGTCCCTTAATGCTTTGATAAAATGTCTGCCATGCCCAGCACCCTTCTTTTTATTTCCAACCACTTTGATAAGATGTCTGCAATGTTCAACATCCCAAAGTCATCTCAAAACTCAGTTGACAGTTGTGGAACACAAGAAATGTCCATCAAAGACCAATACAATGAGGGTCGAAGCAGTGCATCTATATTCAGCAGTGTAGATCCCACTCGTAGCAGTGTAGCGATGGATATGTTTATTGTGAAGTCGGCAGCATCAAGATGGGACCACGAATGAGTGCAGGAAATATGCTCATTACACATGAGTTTGACGTCAGGTTGCAGAATGTGTCTTGTGCTCATTCATCTGGATCAAAAGTGGTAGCTAGTGCAGTCAGAGGAACATTTTAAAAAGAAATCAGTGTAGTAATGGTGGGTCTGGATCTAAAGAGCAACATTTTGGATAGTTTGTGGAGCTTCAAGTCTTCATTGGTGGCCAAAGGAATACTGTTAACATGTAGGTGTACAGAGCTGAAGTACCAAAACTACGTGTACAACTTCTTACAGATATTGTTGGCTCCAGACGTCATTTTAGTGGATGATAATATCTAATCAGTTTGAATTTCTGACAGGTAAAGGTATCAATGCCATGGACTGGCTAGTGAAGTGTGTGGATCTGAATCCTGTTGAGAATTTGTGGAATGAAATGGGGAGATGGATTGCACCACTGAGGGCTCTTCCATACTTCTGCACATAATTATCAAGAATGAGCTTGATTGGCAATTGTGTTTAAGTAGAACATACCACATTGCTGCCAAGCACTTATGGCACCTGTGTCTGGTATTCACTGTTTTGATGCCATGGAAGAGATTCTTCTGGTGATCATACAAGACATGCTTGTGTTCACTTTTAGAATCTCTCGTAACAGTTTTGGACACTGTTGGATACTAAATATCTTTTGATTAAGCTTTATTGTGCTGTGTAAGCCTTTTGACATCCTGTTGAGAAAATATGCTATCATTTCTTGATTATGCTTAACTTTAAAGACTAATATCTCCCCTGTCAGAATTTTAGTATATATTATAAATTTACATGTACTAAATGTAAAGAAGACTTATAGAGCTGCTGTTCTCATTTGGTCTTTTTATGGTATATATTTATTTGTTTTCACTTTACAGATGAAGGCTGTGAGCGCCTCACAGAAGATTTGATGCATCTTGACGTTTACGCATATGGGGAAGAATGCAAAGAATTCAACCGCACAAATGGGTTCTCCTTTCAAACAGCTCCAACGCAGAAAGGCTTTACACCACCTCATAGGATAGAGTCTCTAAAGATGATTGTTAGTTCATTATTAACTGCTTAAATTTGTATTAAATGTTTAACTGTTTCTATGTAGCAGAATTGTTAAGATTTTTAATTAATCATATAAATGAGTGATGATAGTTATGAATTATTTAAATTAAATTTTATTATTTGAGTTTACTTATAATCTTTAACTTTTTGTTCTGATGAGAACATAGACATTCCGCTGATGAGGCGTCGTAGAAAGCTGAGAGGTTGTTGTGTGACATCCTGGGATATAATTTTTCTAGACAGGTCTCATGGAAAATGTAATTCCATGAGATAAAATCTTTATAGTTGTTTCAGCCTGCTTTTAGCAGGTCATCTGTCTTGTGTCTTTCCATGAAGTCAGTTGTATTTTTTATTACCATGTTTGTTCTTTCAAAATGTGTGTTAATGCCACCTCAAGTCATGATGGTACCTGAGATTTTATGCAGTGTGGTGTGGACAAGATTATGAATGTAGGAGATGACTCTGTGCAACTAGTTGTGCCATAACAATGAACAAAGATTGCTCAAATTGTGTGAAGGCTATCATGAAGTTTGGCTCATTGTTAAAGGAGCTCCGAGAGGTGTTTGGTGAGGTGTAATTCAGGTTGCATAGGATATTAGTTCAGATGAGTCATTGTTCTTGAATGTTATTCAAAACAAGAAGCCACAGTTATAACTTGTTGGACAAGAGGAGTATGTTTTAGGACTGGATGGTCCTTGTCAGGGTGAAAGAATGCAGCAAAACTTGGTTATTCAAAAACTGGATGCATCCATTTTGATTAAAGATACATTTTTACGTGTGCCAAATCTTTTAGCTCCCATGGTGACTGAGGATGGTGGGAATGTCAGCTGAAAAAGACTTTTTGGAGGAAAATAAATATTCTGGTTTGACTATCAGTCCAATTGTGTCAGTCAGTTGAGGTGTATTCTGGCTTGTTGATAAATGGAAAATAGTATTGTTTCGATCTCTATTAGATGATATAGATTGTAGATTTAGTTCAGTTCCTACATTCTCATAAGGTGCATGAAGATGGAACCAAGTGGCTCTGAAATCGATACCATGTAAAAATGAAATCAATAAATATAGCTGAGTGGATAGAAAAAAAGGAAAAAAAGATGCAATAAACAATACTAGTTTTCCTTCATGAAGGGACATATTGCAGTAAATAACACTCTGTGCAATAGGTTGTTCAGCTTGAATGCTTGGGCCCGGACAGCTGGACAAGCAACTGATGGGCAGGCAGTCAGGCTGCTGGGCTGTAGTAGTATGCACAGTATTACTGCCCGGACTGAGCATAGACACTGGCAAGAGTGGCTCAGTGGCTCATCCGTGTGTGCAAAAAGCCTGCAGTAGGCCCACCCGGCTGGTGACCCACACTATGTCTCTGCCAGTGGGCGAGCTGATGGGTGCACATGCCCTGTGGGGCAGTATTGGAGTAGCTCGCTATACAGCATAGGTCTGCCTGCAAGATTTTTCAACTTCTCCACACAGCTTTAGTGAAGGTTCCCTGAGCTGTGTTCATGTCCTGTAGCAGTTCCAACAGGAAAGCAGTTTTTAGCCCCTAGGCAGAAAAAAAGGTGGTGATTCCAGTTAATCATCATCTTCCTTTGGCTACCATTCTAACGGGAATCTCGTGTAGATTGAGATGTTTGCCACTGAATGTAAAAATTTATACTCTTGTTCTCTGTTCTGTCAAATCGCCTTGTAACTGATGTTACCCATTGCGGACAAAACATGCAGAGCTGCACACTCTTTGTGGGGACTCTGGATTCCCTCAACCAAGCAGTTGTCGCCTGCGCCATTTTGCTGTAAGCTATCTACAAACCCTAAATTTCATGGACACTTTGACACACCAAGTGCTTACTTTTTGTATTTTGATATAATACTGGAGTGTTCGAAGTCTGGTTTTGTATCCAGAATGAATGTACTGCCGTGGTAAGGTAAAGCAAAGTTGAGCTGTTACTAAAAGTCAACTTACATTACAAGTTAGTAAAAATTGCTTAGATTCTCTAATCAGAGAGCATGATTACATCAGGTGGTCTAATCTAGAATAGTGTTTTAATATGTTCATGCATTTTTTCTATTACTGTAGATCATAACAAGCAGTTCCCATGTCACTTGTTGTGGCCTTTGGTAACGCCCCATGTTTCATTGCTCTTCTGTTTACCTGGACCTCACATGTTGTCAATTCTCTTGAGGAAAACTGATTCAATATTCAGGTTTTTTGTTTCTGTCAGCCTTACACAGGTTACTCATGGCTTATTTGACATAAAAGTATCCCAAAAGATTGGCTTTGTTGTGATAATTATTGTCAGAAACAATGAACACCAAGGGAAACATCTTTAATAAGGTGTATGAAGTTATCATACTATTGTGAAATATTCAGTACACCATCTCAAATGCTCAGATATTTTGGCATATAACAAATGATAACCAAACAAATAAAGTTTTGTTGGTAATGTAATCATTTGTAGTCTTCTGAAATTTTCATCCAGATAGTGATCCTAAGAGTGAACAGTAATTTGTATGACAGTGTTTCTGTTGTTATAATATTGGACATAGACATACTTTTTTTCTTAAGGAAAATTGTTTAGGGAACCACTGTGCATTCACTTTTAATAAAATCATGCATTTCAGAAACTGTAAGAAAATATAAACAAAATGAAACATAACCATTTTCCACACATTCTTTGTACACTGAGTGTAACGACTGTGTTCAAGTAATTTGGCATATTTATGAGGAATATGAATTGTTTACAAGTGTTTGGATGTGGATCAGTTGTAAAAATCATTGATTTCTCATTTTTATTTTCTAGGCAAATGGGGCTTACGATGCAAAGCAGTACACTCAGGCAATCAGTATGTACAATGAGGCCATCAGTCAGTGTCCTGAATATGCATTCTTATATGGGAACAGGGCAGCTGCCTATATGAGGAGAGACTGGTAAGTCTCTCTTTGTATTATTCTATGTTGTTGTGATGCAAAACTAATAATTAGAATTATGGTAATTGCAACTCCTTTGTGGAATATAAATAGTTTAAGGAATAAAAGTAACAACTCAAATACTGGAGGCACTGAGTTGTCAGTTGGCACATAAACCCTCCTGTATGGCTACCTTGGCCCAGCTGGCTGCATTATGCCAGTGCTGCAGATTAGCTGGGGTGATGGGTTGTGTTGTGTGAAGTGAAGTGGACAGTAGGAGAAAGGGTTGGGGAGTGGCGTCTGACAGCTGGGAGGGAGAGGCAGCAGGTTTGTGGCACTGGTGACCTCGATGATCTGACTGCAGGCTGGGAAAGTTGAATGTAGTGCGTTATGGTGTAGAGAAACAGATTGGGAGATGAAGATAAATCAGAGGAAGGAGGGAGACTATGGAAAAGATTGTGGGAGTGTAGGCAAAGTGAAATTAAGGTCACATAATGGAAGGGGAGGTGGGTGTGAGGCAGGAGCTAGCAGATATCGAGGTTGGGAGGATTACGGCATTGAAGGATGCGTTGCAAGGACATCTCCCATCCTCATAATTCAGAGAAGCTGGTGTTGGGGGGAGGATCTAGATAACACAGGTTACATTCAACAGTTATTCTTATGGATTGTAAAGATGTTTTAAAAGCAGAGGCATTACTTTTCTAGGCAAGAATGTTTCTAGATTTCATTAACATTTCATGTTTGTCTGAGTTTTTATACAAAGCACCATTAGTAAAAGAATACTTATCTATGTCCACTAAGTTGATGATATCAATAGTGAATGATTCCATTGAGCCAATACCCTCCAATCCTATAGCTTTTATTTCCCTAAAGAATTTTTCACTTTTCATATGGGATCTGCTTTCACAATAGATTGATTTTGGTATTTATTGTGATTGCACTACTCATAGTTTCATCCCCTTCAATGTTATAACCAAATTTGATTGCATCGGAACAGTTGCTCGCAGTGAGTGTAGTATATTTCAAAAATGGAAAATGAATTCAGCAATTAGTTGCAAATCCAATGTGTATTTTTATTGCAGATCTAGAGTTCAGCTATTGGATAGCTGTCTTCAGTGCATTTAAATTGGGTCATACAGACTTGTCATGATTGTGAAGGTACAAGATGCTACATGACTTTTAAGATGTACATGGCCAGATTCTAACACGCCAGTTGTAATCTGGCCATGTAAGTCTTAAAGTCATAGTATCATGTGTTGTCACAAGCTTTACAAGTCCACATTAACTCAACATAAACACTCTATTCACAAATTGGCTATTCAATAGCTGAAATCTAGATGTGCAATAAAAATAAAATTTGATTTTGTGTGTGATTGCTGAATTCCTTTCCTTCCTTCAATGTTGTTTTTAATGGAACTATTACTGTGTCTGGTAATGATTCATTTCCTGCATTTTCTCAGGCAGAAGAAATACTGGCAGACATGGTAGATTCTTCTTCTGAGTTACCGTCTTCTCTGCCACATCTTCTCCTTTGCAAAAAGTCTTACCAGTGATTTTCTTTTGTGTCATATTTGCAATTGATGTTTCCGTAAACTGGTATATAAATGGGGAACTGCTCCTGCTTGTAGAACCAATCTTTCTCATGGAGTTCTAACTTATTTACTGTTGATGAACTAATATGCTCTTGTCATAAATTCTTCTGTGAAATGTGAATCAAGATTGGTGTCTTCTGAATATGGGATAGAGCACATGCTTCTGCAAAGCTAGAGAGTTCTTCTCCAAAACAAATATTTTGTTATGTTCTCCATTCTCACACACACTGCTGTTGATCTACATTCCAGTGACCGCCTTCCAGTCTAGATACATCTACCAACAGAGCAGTGCTGTTAAGCAAACTGCCAAGATGAGTGCTCAGCAAGGCAAGCTGGATGCTGAATAGTCAGCTGGCTGTGTTAGAATGTATAGGCAGCATCCAGGAATTGTTTGTTCATGTCAGCAGCATGATCCACAATGTTGAGAATAAAACCACTTCAGCTGCAAAATTCCTTTATTTCACAGCACTTAAAGCTGCATCTTCAGGTGCAAATTGGAGTCAAGTCATGATAAGTGTAACATATTACAGGAAGACCCAGCATCCACAGTTAGTCCCATGGAATAGATATCCAGAAACAAGGCAGATGTCCTAAAAGAAACAAAGATATTGTAAAGAAAGCTGCATCATGTCTTGTTTCTTTGAGGACATATCCCTTACAAAATCCTTATTAGCTACCTCACCAATATGACATGACAGTAAGGAATCACATTATGTGAATCCAAGCTCTCCAACCCAACAGTGGCAGGACCACTACTACCACTTCTTACAGTGGCAATAGTAAACCAACCATTACAATGACTGAAGGTATCATTATTGACAGTACTAAAATTAAAATTACAACCAACAAATACACAAGGGCCATCAAGAATAGAAGTTGAAGCAACTCCTTTCACTTTATTTTTTGTTATACCCACTTCAGTGCCACACGTTGTTTCTATGTTAATGATGCTCTGGAAAACAGTAGCACAGTTCTGTGCATGTCGGTGACATCCATAGTGCAGCATGGCTCAGTAGCTCTGTTCAATGCAGTTGCCTGTGCAGCAGCCTCTTGCAGAACGGCAGTGCAATGAGATAAGTCCATACATAGTGTGGCACAGCCTGACCATATCTTATTTCTTTTAGGACATATGAATTTTTTGCAGATAACTATTCCATGGGACTGACTATGAACGCTGGGTCATCTTGTAATATGTTACGTATATCATGACTTGACTTTAGTTTGCACAAGAAGATGCAGCTGTAAGTGCTATGAAACTGGTAGTACCTAAGGATAAAATGATTTTACAGCTGAAGCAGTTTTATTTCTCATCATGATTTATCTGGAGTGTGGTTGCCCTGACTGTAAAGTGTTTCTTACGTGGTGCACCATGCCACTGATTCATGCACACCAAAGTCTTCAGGACAGTGTAGAAGACAACCTGGTGTCTGGTGGAGCAGAGTGTGCCACTCTGCAAACAGGAACAAGCAGTTGGCTCTGCAGAACTTGAAGTGTAGATAATCAGTTGGAAATCTTGCAGCTTTTCATGTAATGAAAGGGTAATTCCACCATGGAAGAGAGCAAAAAGAGATAATGGTAGTAATTCCTTAACTCTGGTAATTATTCAGCTAAGCCGTCAGTCGTACGAGAGACCATGAGGAGAATTTCAGGCAAATGTTTCAGGTGCCCAGTAACTGCTTTAATGAGTAATGGTACTCTTCAGAGCAGTTTTGGTAAATCGGACAGAGGATAAGATCTCTTAACTCGTGTCAGTTCCTGCTTTCTTTCAATGATTTGCGTTACTGGCGGAGTTGATATATTGCTGTGTATTTAGGCAATTTCTTATTGATGGACGTTACATTTTTCACGATAGGAGGTAATGCATTAAGGACCTTTCAACTGTAAAAGTATGTGTTCCTTTATTCCATTAACTTAATCAGCCAAGATCTCATTATAAAGAAAAACTTTCGTGGAAGTTTTCTGTGGAACAATCGTTTTTAGGTCTTTGACACTTTAATATTTAAATTTTATTACCGAGTATTCATCCCTTCTTTACTTACTAGTCATGCCAATTTGAGGGACTGAAATTACTATCACTACTTTGGAAGCAGCACATATTATTATGTCTCAGATTTGGTGAGATATTTGCTTCCGTAAGGATGTCTGCTATATTGGCATTGTGTAATCACCTGGCACAATGTAGCTGTACACAAAGATTTCATCCTTTTTAACGTGCTTGTTTGTGATTCAACTATTTGTTGAGTTGTTACCTTCACTCTTAAATTATTTGCGTTCTGCCAGAACTTTCTGTACCTACTTATACAACACTTTTGCACACAAAAAGGTTCATCCCAAAGTTTTGTTTTGTTTTAGGGCACAAAAACAACTGGGGTCATATGCACCCAGTTATCCCTAAGTGGAGTACACTTGTGGAAAGGGGTACACTGATTTCATATATGAAGAATGCATGTTTGATTCTGATGCATGGTACAATGTATAGAATGTGTTAAACAGGAAGGATGATGTATTAATGAACAAAGTTTGAGGTGTAGAAGAATATGTAGAAGTTGTAAGATGACTTATTGGGGGATGACGGGAAAGTGATCAGTGGGGTACATGAAAAGGAAATAGTGAGGGAAGGAGAAGAGGAAAGAGCAAAAGGATGGGTTCAATTAACACTACAAACATATTGTTGTAAGTCTGTTTCTTCAGCAACACAGATTTTGTTAAGTGCAACATATTTAAAATAAAATCACAGGAAGTAATAGTTCCTAACTCATCTGGAAATACACAAAACAAAAGACTTCTGGAGGTGGATATCACATGTTCAACACGGTACTCTGAATGTTAACTGAATAATTCACACTTGAGTGCAGGAGATCACTGTAGGTTCAACTAGGAAACACTCAAATATGAATCATTCTCTTGGTGCACCCATATAACATCAGTTTGTTCATTGAAAACCAAGGATCAGTTGAACAGGAAGCAAAGACAGTACTGCATTAAACAGACAGGCTAATCCATGTGCCAGCCAAACACTGTTGGTAGATAACAACAAAGTCCAAATCACAGTCCATAAAGAAACCATGTAGTGTAGGGTCATTGTCAATACATACACTGGAGAGCTTGTAATCATTGCTTGGTTGCCAAGTTAGATGTGGCAGCCCTTCACCTGCCGCGACCTGGCTGGCGCTGGCAGATGTATCATTCTGTGTCGTGCCTAGGTGCCTTACCAGATGTGTATATAATTATAGTGAGTGAGCCGTCAATATGACTGATGGGATTACAGGATCGCTCCCCCCTTGAGTTAGCAGATAAGGTCAGAAGCATCCTGGCCGGTACAGTGGAAGGTGATGAGGGAGTATTCTGTTGCCAAGGCTGGGGATGTGACTTCAGATGCTGTCAGTGGAGAAGAGCTGCTCCTGGATATGTTGGAGGTGACAGTGGTTTGGACTCGTGGCTTGGTGCAGGTCTATGGGTCTTACATCAGACCTGGCACAGACTGAAAGCCCTCTTGTTTATCATCTGGGTTCAGATCAATAAAGGTGATGGACAGTGGCTGGAGAAAGGTGCCCACCACCTGAGATGTCATCCTTGACCCAGACCCCCCCCCCCCCCCCCAAAAAAAAATCAACTGCCGTTGGTCCTGAGGGTGGGTGAGGTGCAGTGCCTTGACCATTGTGTCATTGCCCCCAGATGGCGCAAATGGAGCTGGTTCCTTTGCTGGTGAAGGATCCCTTGAGTTGTGGGTACCAGGACCAGCTGGTGGCGTCCGTTGGCTATGGAGTCCCCATACCCAGCCAGATATATGTTGAATCATACACTCCCAGATGGGGTCACCCACCTTAAAATTGTAATTTCTTCTTCTTCCAATGGAGGCTGCAACGGATGTAATGAGGATCGATGAGGGCGTGCATACAAGGGCTCTACTGGTCTCAATTGTGGATCAGCATCAAGTAGTAAGAGGTTAAAAAGGAAAGCAGTGCTGAATTGATAGGCTTGGATGTTAATAGTTCTTCCATCTGTTTTTTAAATGGGAACATTTGGCCATGGCAGTTGAGGCAGTGTGAACAGAAAATGCACTAATATGGTTGATGCAGGTGAAAAATTGTTGAAAACTAACAGAAGTAAACTGGGGTCCATTATCACTATCCAGAGTTGATGGGGCTACTTCAGTAGAAAAAATGGAGACAAGGACAATAACGGTATTTTCTGTCGTGGATGATGAATTTTGATGATGTATGAGAAATGAGAATAAGCCTCTATTAAAATCAGCCACATGACCCCATGGTATGGACCTACAAAGTCCACATGCACCCAGACTTGTGACTGGGTTGGTGTAGGTCACAACTAATATGGTACAAGTTGCTGTTCTGACAAGCTTGGCATTGTTGAGGCCCAAATGCAATATCCAGGTTGACCCATGGTGAATACACAGGTTGCTGGACCAGTTCTTCATTCTGAAAAAGGCCCATTGGGACTGATGAAGTAGTCACAATACCATATTTACCCAATTATAAGACAACCCTGAATATAAAAGAGCTCCCTTTTTCTAAGAGGCTCCTTCAGAAAAATTTATTTTTTAACATATTCTGATTAATCAAAATTGCAAACTTTCTCTACTTAAATAGTTAACATGCACCTATTCTAATCTTATGCCAGTTGTTTATTGTCTGCATTTTGATAATACAAAGAGAAATAAAATAAATAAAAAGAAACCGTTTGCACAAATTTTTATCTACATTGCCTTTTTTTGTTTACTTAGACAGTCATTCGTGGTATCATGTTGTATCACTATTTTTTGTCAACATCATTGTCACAAAAATTTGGTTGTTTCTTCTGAATATGTTGCAATTTCTGAGGTTGCAAGTCCAATGGGATCAGAGAACACAGCCTCCCCCTCACCCCTCCTCCTCCTGAAAACAGTGAATTTCACTTCTGGAACGAGCAGCTGACACACTCCCAATTGTTCCCCTCATACCTCACAGTGAGTGTCGACAACATGGCTGCACAAAATATCTAAGTATGCCACTGGCCCCAACCTAGACTTTAAGCATATCCTGCAGAAATGTATGCTATTGTTGAGTATTTGTTCAATTTTAAAGCCAGTTCGATTCCAAATGCAAGTGGATTCAGACAAACTGCAGTTTAAACATAGTAGATGTTCATAAAAAGCCAAAGTATGCAGTATACATTCCCATGGTTGTCAACAAGATGTAATTTCTGCCCGCTCGCAGCCAAGCTTGTTTCACTGTGCCCCATCCAACATTCCGTAGTGCAGTTCTTGAGCAGTAACTTGGGCAGTAATATCTTCCAGGGTGCAAATTATATATATAACAGCAGCAACTAATCTGTAAATAAAAGACTGCAATCACAACTCAGTCCAACTCTTGAACCTGTGATGTAGTTACGTCTGTTGTACTATCTCCAAAACAGGTCTCTCCGCTGTAATTTATTCTTCCGATAATAATTGCAATCAGTTTAATGTGATTTATTTAGATTGTTAGACATTTAATTCTACATTAATTTTCTTTCTCATTTCATCTGAATGTCCTCAACTTTCTCCAAAGCTAATTAAATGCTGGTAACATTTTCCCACAGTATTCTAATATGTGAACAGTGACAAAACTTCTCATTTACAACTCAAGTGGAAGATCATTACAGTTTCTCGTAAACAAATAAAATACTGACTTGGGTTCAGAATCAAGATCTTCGCCATGTATGTTAAGCTGACTTAAAAAGGGACATAAATGAATGTATATGGGTATCCATATGTATGAGAACTTTCATTAGAGACCTGTTCAAATACAACAAAAGTATGTAAGTTGAGAGAATTTAATGTTATTTCTTCCAGTGTTACACAGAACTATCAATTTTTAAGCAGAGCATGAGATTCTTATAGTGGCTAATATATAGCATCTCACGTATCCCTTGCGCTAGTGCCTTGAGTCAAATTTCACATGACTGGTCGAACAAGGTCGACATTTTATCAAGCACTTCAGCGTGTATGGAAATCTCAAGCACATTTAAGTGCAAGCATTCTTTGCTGTGCCCTATCCTTCAGGATTGAATGAACCTCTATAGCCAGAGCTTCATCTGTTAATGTAAGAGAGTCCCCATATTAATCTGTTAAAGAATGTAAAAATGTTGACCTCATCAGCAATTGCATACTCTGTGAATATAAGATGATGCTGTATTTTCCAAATGACGAATCTGGGAAAAACCTTGTCTTATAATCGGATAAATATGGTATATGAGAGTGCAAAATCTCTGAAATCACTGCTCGATAGTGACTGTCATTTTGATTCAATAATAGGACACCTGTAAAATGATGGAGGGCATGACATTGTGAAAAGAAACAATGAAGTTCTAAAGAGACTGCCAAAGGAAGGGCCTGCAGCCACCTGGTTTGTACGAACTGATAAACCTGTCCCAAGAGGGGATCCTTAACATCTGTGACGTATCTTGTAGAAATGGGAAACTCTTATACCTACTGAATGAATCGGGCATAGTATGTAACCTTGCATATAAAAAAGGTCCTTTACATTCTTTGGTATTGGAGTATGGCAAATGGCTTCCAAATTCTCTGACAATGGTGTAAGGCCTTCAAGGGTATGATTATATTTTATGTACTTAACAGAACACTTAAAAAATGAGCATTTTGACGAGGTACATTATAACTCAGCTTTCAAAGAGACTGAAAATACTTGCTGGACGTGAGACATATGCGCCTTATGAGTTCTTTCTGTGGTGATGTTTGGTTTGTGGGGCACTCAACTGTGCAGTCATCAGTGCCTGTACAAAGTCCCAATTTTGACACAGTCCAGTCTAGCCACTTTCATGCATGATGATGAAATGATGAGGACAACACAAAATCCTAGTCCTCGGGCAGAGAAAATGCCCAACTTGGCCATGGAGTTCTTCCTGTCACTACTATATCATTCAGATAATTGATGCATTGTGGAATGTTGGGATTAAATCTCAGAACAATTACTGGTGCACTATCAATGCCAAGAGATGACCTGTTGTGTTAATAGAGCCCAAAATGAGTATTTTAATACCAGAATGACTTTGGAAGCTTTGTTCAACAGAAGTTGAAAATATGTTTCTCAAAGACTGATCTTATATGAATACTAACAACCGTCAATTTTGAAAATAATTCATCAGGACCCAGAAGGGGTATGAATCCATGATTGACTGATTATTTGCTGTGTTTTTTAAGTCCTCATAAAGATAGCATTTTCTACTCCTCAAAGCTGGCTGGGGTGGCTGAGCAGTTCTAGGCGCTACAGTCTGGAACCGCGTGACCACTATAGTTGCATGTTCGAATCCTGCATCGGGCATGGATGTGTGTGATGTCCTTAGGTTAGGCCATTTGAACCGTTTAACTCCTTGAAGCGATTCAGTTCTATTGTAACCTCATCCTGTAAGGCTAAATGTGTCACATGGTCTTTCAAAAGACACAGTCAGCTCTCTTAACAATAATGTGGCTGAGAAAATTTAACTCATTCCCAGGTCTGGAGGAGGTCAGGGAGCATATTGGAAACACAAAGAAATCACTTTTATTTCCAGCTCAGAAATCCTCAGATGGTTACAAAATACTGATGATATCCTCTGTCTAAGCCAAACAGTAAATTTTCTTTCTTCAGCAAGTTGAACAAATCCTTCAGAATATATTTTTCTTTGCTTTTCTCACCTGATAAAAAATTGTTTCTTAATATTTTGGGTTCTCTCTCCCACTCCCCTCCTGGCCCCTCCTCCCCACTCCCCTCCGCCACAATATTTTTGTATGTTTGATTGACCAATCAAGAAGCACACACAGTGTACAACTCAGTACCAAGTATTGTAATATTGTTTCTGTACTGCATAATGATTTGGAGACCACAGTAGAGGTTATCAGTTTTTGTGCTTGGGTTAACAAAGATGAATGGAAACCATAGATGTTGGCTGTCTAACAGCATTCTTTTAAAATGGTTATTATTTATTCATCCAGGCATTATCTGGTAATGATGTAGGAAATGTCATAATAATGGAATGTATTACAATGGCTTGACTTGGAAGATTCAGCTCAGGATATAAACAGGATATCATTAACACATGTAGATAGTAGTTTTGGTGGGTATGCTGATAAGAAAATCCACAATCTCATTCCACTTCCCATATGCAGTGTTAGTTCCACATAAATACTCAGAGACTGGTTTGATCCCCAGAGATTTCTTTCCAAATGAGCACATCTTCACATCTATATTAGTCGTTTTCAACAATATCAAGTAGATAATACTACATGCTTTATTCTGTCCGATTCTCTGTGTCTCGAGAACCATTTCCCCAAGAAAACTGAAAACATATGTGAAGAGGATTGTCTGACCTTTTGCAGTAGGATGGAATACATGCAATATTATATTGTTGACAAAGTGAGTCAATCCTCTCCACATGTCTTCAGTTTTCTTGGAACAGGGGGTCATGAAGCACGCTGAATTGGAGAAAATAAAGTATGTAACATTATCCACTTGATAATGTTGAAAAGGCCTCATATAGAGGTGAAAATGTGCCCATGTAGAGTGGAATCCATGAGAAACACACACACATATTGGGGCATTTGTGAGTAACTAGGATTGCATATCTGCATCTGCATTCATACTCCGCAAGCCACTATATGGTGTATGGTGAGGGTATCTTGCACCAATACTAGTCATTTCCTCTCCTGTTTCATTTGCAAATGGAGCAAAGAGAAAAATGAGTCTGTATTCGTCTATAGAAGCCCTAATTTCTCTTATCTTGTCATCATGATCCTCACACAAAATGTACAGTGACGGCGACAGAATCATTCTGAGGTGGGATGTGAGATGGGATCTTCTTGTTAGAATGTCCATCACGAAAAAAATAGGATAGATATTAACCAGTACAACAATGCCTGTGCATTAACAACATGTGTGTTAAGTCAGTATTTGAGGAGGGCCGTATCCAGTGTGTGGTATGGTAAGCAAGTTAATAAGACCGTAATATTGTGGAGCTTGTGTTTGGTTTTCATGATTTGATGAGTAGCTGGCCTTATATTGCCTCCCCAAAGTATAGAACAATTTTTTGTAATGAAAACGTATTCATATACTGATTACTTGATTAGTCTGTTTAATGGCATGCAGTGAGACATTGCATTACTGTGTTCACTCATTAAATGCAGTTAGTTTGTGCCTCAGATATTTTTTTTCGTATTTTTGTTTTGACCTCTTTTGCAGCCAGTATCATAAAATGCTGTTTCCTGCAAAAATTATATTTGATTTCAGCTCTTCTAACATTGTATATCCTATTTCTAATTGTTTTTTAATTTCATGTGGGCTGTGTTTCATTGACTGTGTTGGTTGGTTTTGATAGGATATATGTCGTGTTGGTGAGTTTTGGTAGGACGTGTGTCTGAAAGCATCTATTCAGTGTGACACGCAAATTTTATCCTTACCACAGTTTATACCATTCTAATAAAAGTCAAAATTTCCAGTTGATCACAGCAGTGTATATATTTGACTGAATTCACTGCTGTTGTCATCTGTTCATCAGTTACCACTTCATTTATAAGAAATGTAACAAGAAAGAAGTAACTGGCCACTAATTAGCTTTAAATTTTGTGTGTGTTGAAGTGCTGTTATCTGTTCCAGATATGACAGCCTTATATATTATTTTTATTGGTATGATGCTCTGAGGTGATCAGAAAATTTGTTATACAATTGAAAAACATTTGCTGGTCTTATTATTGTATTACTGTCCTGCAGTATTAATTTTATATAGATCTGAAGACAGCTCAGAGATTCATTGTATGAGTAGTTCATTGTATTTTAGGGATGGTGACATGTATGCTGCTATGCGAGACTGCCATATTGCTCTTCAGTTGGATCCAAATTATGTTAAAGCACATTTCAGGTATGTAATTAAGTCTGGTAGGTGTTACACTATGCCAAGAACTCAAAGTGGAAATAGAGTTACATTTAATTACTTTTTATAAATGTGTAGACATTGAGATAGTGTTGTGATATTCTGATTCATAATGTTTATGATATGTACATTGTTTCCAGAATAATTTGTTATAGTAAATAATTTCTGTGGCAAAGTCCTTGTAGCGAGCATTGTTATTTAATTTATATACTGGGTTTCACTATTTATTTTCAATTAAGTGATGTCAATATTATATAGAAGATTGATAAACAGACTTCAAGTAATTTATTTATAAAATATTGATATTCTGGGTGCCAGAAAATGGTCACTGAATTGACTAAGAAAAACAATATTTAAATAAACACCAAACTTGCTGAGTAATTGCTGGAGAACAAACAAAATTCACAGTTGCAATAAAGACATAGATGCAAATTCTGCCCTTATATATGAAAGTATCTAATGAATACCATTTTTTAGGATATTACATCTAAATGAAATATTGTACCACTGATAGCTTTAAATAGCTTTAGTTTATGGCTGTAAATATCAACAAATTAACCAATTTTTGGTAACACAATTGCAAGTAAACAGTGTACCTCTGCATGGATCGGAGATCACTGGCATAAATCCAATAGTGTATCAGTAAATTAATAAATTATGCTCTTGTGTCACATCAGTTGTAAAGTGACAGTTAAAATTTTTTTCAGTGAAACAAGGGCAAAAGGGAATACATAAAATTGTTTAGTCATAAAGCTGAAGGGTTTGAAAATAATAAATAAATAAATAAATAAATAAATAAATTTAGTAGCTCTGAATTCACTCCAAGCCAATAATGTTGTAGAATTATTAGTGCAAGAGTCATTCCTCATTTATATTTTGCTGATGAATGGAACCTCTTCAGTAAGTGCTTTACCACATATGATGTTTGAAAAATGTGCACAAGTGTGAATAAAGTTCATCTTATCACTCAACATAGCATTTGAAGTCTGTACTGAAGGAATGTTCTTGTCATTTGTCCAAGACCATTCACATGACAAAACACTCGTTCTGTGGGTTCATTAGTTTCAGGTAAACAAAGAAGGGATTCTAATATTTTAAAAACTTGGCTGTGCAACAGTCACTGGGTTATGTTTTTTCCAGTTTCCATGTTTCTAATATTTTCAGTGATATATGTTGTTTAATGTGCGCGTACTCATCGTATGGACCAGTATCATCTGCAGTATTTGAAGTTCACTGTATTTTATTATTTCACAAATGCAGAGCACAATACTAACCTCTACCAAATTCATAAATGTAATGAATTTCATTTAACTCACACTCAAGTGTGTGTGTTTATAGTTTTCATTATTAAAATTAAAAGGAAGGTCAGTGTTGGCTGTAATATTGATGTTTTATTGGTAGCAGAATCTATTTTCGATCACATAGGGATCATCTTCAGTGCTGTACAAATTAAACCCAGTCACTGGTATCAAGTTATCAATAACCAAAACTGAGAAGTGATCACAATAACTGAAACAACTCCATGGAGTCGCCAATCAATAAGTTGTCATTATTGTTGGTGGCATTCACATCAAACATGAGTAATTATGATTTGTTAGTTAATAGCACATACCGGCACAGTTCAGTTGTCATACACAACTGTACTGTTCCAAGTGAAGTTTCCACATGGTATCGAGTGTATAATTATTGTAGACCCATAATATAAAAATTGCCTTTCTTTATCAGTTGCTGGTATCTTTAAACTATTCATCAAACTGATGCAAAACAGGACATTTTGAAATTTTGAGTACTATTGTTAACAGCAAGTCATTGCCACAAACAAGGGATATTTTTGCATCCCATTCTACCTTTAAAAACAAACAAAACAAAAAACAAAAAAAAGGGAGAGAGGAACAGAGAGAGAGGGGGAGAGAGGGACAGAGAGAGAGGGGGAGAGAGGGACAGAGAGAGAGGGGGAGAGAGGGACAGAGAGAGAGAGGGGGAGAGAGGGACAGAGAGAGAGAGGGACAGAGAGGGAGGGGGAGAGAGGGAGGGGGAGAGAGGGAGGGGGAGAGAGAGAGGGGGGGAGAGAGAGAGAGGGAGAGAGAGAGAGAGAGAGAGAAGAGAAGAAAAAAGGGACTAGGGACTGTCCTACTTAATATGGGATGTCTGGTCACCTTATTTAGTTGCCATACTCATATGGCAACTTGGCAGTGGGACCTGGCACCATAAGAGAAAGAAATGTGCTCAAATCGATTTGGTGTTATCTGTGGTGTTATTTATAAATGTGTGAGTTGCACAGGTATTAATACATATGCTACATCTCAGCATTGCTTACTCAGGGCTTATATGGCACAGAACTGAAAACACTGTTCTGCAGAATTTGTAACTGTTGAAATGATTGGAAGAAAAAATATGATGAGAAAAAATTTAAATTGGAGAAATTCTGTGTTCTGGCAAGAAAATGCTGCTTCTTCTCAAGATAAAAAATGTCACATCAGAAACTTAAGCAATGCTAAAAGAAAAAAAGGAAAAATAGGACAAAGTTTATTTTGGAAAAAGAACCATTAAATGTTTTGCAAAAGGAAGCTTTCCACTCTAAAAGCTGGAAAATGACGTTAAGAAAGTGAATTGCTAAAAAATTTTTGAACAAAGATCCTGCTGCATGTAAGGATTGAGTGTGAGGAACATAACCAGACTGGATAGTAAGGTATGTCAGAAATAATAATAGTAATAATAATAATAATAATAATAATAATAATAATAATAATAATAATAATAATAATAAAAAAAGAGCTGTCAAGTCCTTTCTGCGAAGTCTTATGTGTACACAACAAGAATATCACATTATTTGTAGTCCTCAGTAGTGAACCGAACTGCAAATCCAGTTCTCCCGTCTGCAGTAAGGTAATCATTCTTGAATTCTGCAAGTGGAAATATCTGAGTAAAGGTATACATTTAGAACAAAAGAACACAATATTTTTGTGCTGAAGATTACATTAATTTTTTGTATGCATATTTGTATAATGTTAATTCATCATAGTGACCTTTTTCAGATTTTTTAAATAAAAAACTGCTCTTCACAGTCTTAAGTACATTTAATTACATATGATCTGTGAAATAGTGTTGAACTTGGGCAGTTTGGAGGGGGGCAGGGGCACCATGCATATTCCAGATGTATGTATATATGTATGGCTTTTCAAAAATCAAGGTGTTCATTCTGCTACACTGTGTACATATAAATTTAAACAGGCTTCAGAATTACAATGTTTGATGCATGCCCTAGCACAGCAGGCATATGAGGTTCTTGGCAGTATTTCGCATCTTATAAAATAAAGGCTACAAAACTGTACCAAAAGCTTCTGAGAAGTAAAATAGAATTTTAACTTAATTTTTATAATATGAGGCCATGCCTTTCTATGCAAAATCTGCATGCGCATATCATTTGTGGCTCTGAAAGCTAAAATAATCATTATTACTGAATATGTGTGACCTCTGATTCAAACTGTGATGTTAAATACAAATAAATACAGGGTGCCGATGAGGTCATTTTACAATTAAATTACATAATTACGGCCACAGATGAACTGATAAGTGTATGAGTCATATTATAATCATAGAAGTACATATTGAAACTACTATTTTTGCATCAGTCAATAAAACTTGATGTGCTTCCAATACTCTTTTTTGGGCACTCTGTGCGGTATATGCTGCTTAAAACTACTCAGTGAATTTATTGTGTTGTTCATGAACTGATACTGAATGAGGCATTCTTTTTGTTCATAATGTAGTCCTGTAGTTTCACTTAGTCTTTTTTTCTGATGATATTTAAATGAGCCTCACCATGTATTGTGCCTTCTGTTATGTAGTACTCATGTTGGTGATGTGAGGTCAATCACTCTTCAGAACTGTAGCTAAAATATACAAATTTCATACTAGCACAAATTTATAGTAACTATATTCATGCAAGAAAGTTTTGAAGACATTCCATGTTTTGCATTTGTGTGTGTGTGTGTGTGTGTGTGTGTGTGTGTGTGTGTGTGTGTGTGTGTGTGTGTGTGAAGAAATTAGAATAAAATACTAAATTTTAAAGTACAATTCAATATAGCACACATTATCTAAAGAATGCCCAGAGAGACGTTTGAGAGCTGCACCTCCAGTTTGCAATTCGTTATGGCATATTAAAGTGCAACTGGTTTTTAACCTTAAGGTGGTCATTATGCAGTTGCAAGTTCAATTAATTAAATCATTGAACTCAGGACACTAGATGAGGAATTTAGTACAAATATGTTTATGCAGAAATCTACTTGTTTACCAAATAAATTAAACGAATGGTGGTTAGCTACGAAATAGAATCCATTTGGGTCTACACAATACTACTACCAACATCCAGGTTACGTCAAACAGTTAATATCACTAATATGACATATGAACATCTACTGAAGATCTTATGTGTAACTGCCCTACTGAATGAGATGTCACAATATTTAATACTTTGGACTTGCATTTGGGAGGATGGGGATTCAAATCCCCATACACCTATCCAGATTTAGGTTTTCCTTGGTTTTCCTAAAACAGTTTCAGATGCCAGGATGGTTGCCTTTTTAACCACCCCCTTTGTTATTTAATAGTTGGCTATTACATCCAGATACGTAGACGGTTGTTGAACTCTACCGTATGCCTGAAACCAACCTTTGCACTGTTTCCTAAGATTATAGGGATCTATATTTAATGATGCATGATGTTATGGGAGACTCCCCACCAGTTGCTGTGAACCATTACTTACTGGAAACTTGGAATCTTCCAGAAGGCCGGCATTATGATATCCACCAGAAGTAGGTGTTTGTAATCGATTATTCACTTAGGGTACTCCTTTGAGCACATACATCACAGCCCATGCAATCCATCCCCTAAAAAGGAGCCTACAATGTACTCATAGTTAGAGGCAATGAAATGAAATGAAATGAAATGAATGAGTGTCATCGGATATAAACAGTGCTATTTCTCTCTCATCTGTTCATGAGCCACCTTGGAAAGGACATGATTGATTTCCTTCTCCATTGTTTCCCAATGTGAGGTGATATTACATCTTTGATTTTCTTTAAGTTTTCATACATTTTTAAAAACATATTGTAATAGAATTGTTTGTGACCATTTTCATATTTTTATTAAACTTTGCATTGTATTGTGATATTGCAGGCTTGCAAGGTGCTTGTATGAACTACAGTGGATAAACGAAGCTTCAAAGTGTTTAAAAGCATTTAAAGTGAAGTACCCAGAACACTCAGATCAACCAGCATGCAAAGCTCTTACAAAAGACGTCATTCTTGCCAAAGGCTACATGCGGGATTTAGAAGAAGGTAATACTGCTAGTTTTTCAGTTTTATGTATTTTTTAACATTTTATATCTTACATTTGTGATTTATGATTATATCTCTCTTTTTCTTGATGAGTATGTTTAAATTACAGGGGAATGTTTTTCTCTCATTTCCAGACTACCATATTAGTTTTTGCACAATGAATCATCTTGATTAGACTCAATTTGTTTAATGCATGCTTTAACCTGTAGTTTAAATTTCCACAATATTATATCATTATTATTTTTCTTCAAGATTTATAATCTTTATCATATGAGTGCCTCCCCCTCCAACCCCTCCTCCTGCCATTATAATGTTTTGAAGTTACATTGTATCAATTTGTTTGTGTGTTTTCTTGCCACAGAAATCAGAATTGGTTTCAGAGTTCCACAGTTCATCATCAGATGACTTGGAACATGGCGTCTTTTAGGTCAGAATGTGTTCCACTCCACTAATGTTTTAATATGAGGCATCATTCCGACTATTTGATCATGAGCTTTGAAATTTTGTTGCTACTGTTTGGTTAGGACACAATAAGTAAAGTAATAAAGCATAGCTGATGACTGATATTGCCTGCTTACATATATAGCATTTTCCATATAATTAGGAGATGCAGACGTAATACTTACTAACATAATATCATTTAGCAATCAGTTTCTTCCTGTTCGATACCACTGTCCACCCCATCCCTTTCTTGCTAACAAGTGCATACCTTGCAGTTCCTTTTAGGAACGGATCATGTTAGATACCTGTCATATGCATCCATGCAACACATCCTGTTGCTGTAAGACACTTGTATATTCAATCTTTGTACAAGCAGGGCAACTTGGGAAAGAATTCGTGTCCTTATTGTATAGCCTTGAATGCTAACATTTGTGAAAATTGCGATACTGAGAAGAATACATTTTACTGAAATGAATGTTATATTCTAGTTGCCAATCAACTACCTCAAATATGACTGATGAGCCAGGGGTGAGCAACTACTTCAGAGCCGGTGTCATCTGGAGTTTCATACCTTCCTGTTTCCCTGGATTCTCTTATGAATGTAAACAGCGATTAAGAGTTGTAACATTCATTACATTAAAAATCGATTCCTCCAAAAATTACAAAATCTATGGAGGAAGCATACAATTCAAAACTTTTTTTCTTTTATTGTAAATCCAGTCATAGACAGCAAATGTTTATCAATCAGGTTATTGATGTTAGTCAAGGATGAACATCATCAGACCTAAAATAAGCATAAAGATGATAGCATGACCTACAAATATTTCCAAACTACTCAAATACAGATTCAGAAATTATTTTAAGCAAATATGACAACGTTACCAGACCTGAGTGGATGAAGTATATGAGACACATTGTGTCATTACATGTAGAGATGGTACAGTCACAATAATTATACATATAACCTTTGTCATAAGTTTACCATTTTGATTACAATGAACACCCATTGCAATGTATATGTTGGCACTCTGAGGAAACAGGTTATACTGTTGGGCAGCAACGAGTGACAGGTGTGTATTCTGGCATGTTGTATGTAACTGCTACATGTCAGTTCACCTAAGTTCAATAAAAATATTTTTTATAATTAGTTACACACTCTCTTTCCTGTGGAATTTGGTGCAAATAAATACCAAAGCATAGATGCTTGTGTGTACGTATTATATGAAAATGTTAACTAAAATTAAAATGTTACAAAACAGTATCATTGCACAATACTGTTAGTCATTAAAATAAAAAATCTGCAGCTCTTTAATGAAACAGAACAAAAAACACTCTTCAAGCACATACATCACAGCTCAAGCAATCTGTCCCCTAAACAGGAGCCTATAACCTGCTCAGTTACAGGCAATGAAATGAAACAAAATGAATGAATGTCATCAGAAATAAACAGCATTATTTGTCTTTCATCTGTTCATAACCCACAGTTCAATGAAAAGTAAAGAGGAAGGAGGGTGTATTAAAAGTATGGTTTTCACTAGCCAACAAAAAGTGTACAGTACCAATGTGCACTGTAACTGTTCATTAACAAAAGGTCTGCAGCTTGCTAATAGAGCACAACAGAAATTACTACTTTCTCAATGCTCTGTGCTCATACTAACTGCCTACCAAATCGGCACACAAAATGGTTCACAAATACGTGCCACGAAATGGAAAAAATTATTTTCTTTGTGCATAATCACCACTATTGTCACACATACCACCTATACATATGAACTACAGAAGAAACAAATTGTAATGAGGAAGGAGACTATTGAAAATATAATGCTGAATATGTTACAAAAATTAACAGTACTACTATGCAATGCAGTTGGTAATTAGAAACAACAGAACTGCAGCTTGCTGAATCTGAACAAAGATGTTAGCAGACTAGCTATGCCTACACAATCCACCCACCAATTGGGAGCAAAGAAAAAGAGGCATACAGTAACATACAACAAAATGGAAAAAGGAACTGTCAGCACTGATGTCCCATGTATCATCTATTCATATGAGTTGGTAATTGTAGGCTACACTTCTGAAAAAATATATTGCATATGAGCACTCAATGTCCCCAATGAAAGATCAGTCACAATTTCAACATACATGTAGTTTGTACATTGGAACGGCTGTGTAAATGGAGTCAAACCACGTATCAGTAATGCGCAAAGACAGCGTTCAAAACCTAGTGAGAAATTGTGATGTTGTGACAACACAAAGCTCACACAAAATGTAATTGCCTCCAAATGGTAAGAAAGGAAATTTAAAGTCAGAAAGTATTGAGCTAAAATGCAATGGTATATTGTAAAAAGTAAAAAACATGCAGTGTAAAAGTTAAAAGAAAATGAGAGAAATGCAGCCAGCAAGAGTCACTAAAAGTATGTACTCTATACATGCCCCATGACTGACTGGTAGCCAGTGGAGAAAATGTCACTGGTAAGTAATATGTAATGTTGTGCAACATTCCATACATTGTGCATTATTACGAGAGGTAGGATTTATATGCGCCTTAAAGTGTTTATATATGCATGCATCAATGCAGTAAAAATCTGGTAAATATGCTCTAAAAACTTTGACATATGCTTAAAAAATAAAATATATTATTTCAACTTTCTCATAATGTTTTAACTTTGATGAAGTAATCAAATTGTAAATTTATTTTTAAACTGAGCCATCAACAAAATTAATATTAACTTCCCCCCCCCCCCCCCTCTCTCTCTCTCTCTCTCTCTGTGTGTGTGTGTGTGTGTGTGTGTGTGTGTGTGTGTGTGTGGGGGGGGGGGGGGGGGGGTGCACGTGCTTATTGCAATAAATACTTAAATATGCTGATGGGGAAAAAGTTTGCAACTCCAAGAAGGAGTCTTTTGCTATACAAACAAAAGTTGTTAGTCATGTTTCTACATCTGAAATATGATGTCTATTCAAATTCCATGCCAGTTGCATGAGTGATGCTAGTAACGCCACTATGGAGATGCAAATCCGGTTTGCTTTAAATACACTCCATAATGATTGTGAGCATTAGTTACTATTAGATTGGGTGTGGTGAGTTGATGTTACTCAAGAATGCCTTTGAGGTGACAAAGATGCCATTATCAACACCTCACTGAGTTTGAACGAGATCATGTAATAGGTCCGTGAAAGAGTGATGTTCCTTCTGTGATATTGCAGAAAGACTTGGTAGGAATGTAGCCACTGTAAATGTTGCTGGCAGCAGTGGTCATGAGAATGGTATTCATCGTGTGGCTCTGGTGCATCATACTGCATCTGCAGGTGCAATTTGAGCAGCAGTTGGCACCACAGTGACACTACGAACTGTTACAAAACAGTTATTTCAAGCATAGCTCAGAGACAGATGCCCTGTAGCATGCATTCCCCCCCGACTCAAAACCACTGCTGTTTGCGACTTCAGTGGTGTCAAGCAAGAGCTCATTGGAGGGCAGGGTGGAGGTCTTTTGTGTTTACTTACGAAAGTTGGTTCTGCCTTGATGCCAGTGATGGTTGTGTGTTGATTAGGAGGAGACCCGTTGAGAGCTTGCAACCAATATGCCTGCTTGCTAGACACATTGGACTTACATCTGGAGCTGGGGTCGCGAGTGTGATTTTGTATGACAGCAGGAGCACTGTTGTGATTATCCCACACACCCTGACTGCAAAATAGTGCATCATTCTGGTGATTCAACTTGTTGAGCTGCCATTTGTGAAAAGTATTACAGGGGGTGTTTTCCTACAGGATAATGCTTGCCCACGTACTCTGTTGTAACTCAGCAGTGTGTCAACATGTTGCCTTGGCCTACTCGATCACCAGATCTGATCTGTCTCCATTTGAGCACATATGGGACATCATCGGATGACAACTCCAGCATCAGCCACAAACAGCTTTAACCATCCCTGTAATGACTGACCATGTGCAACAGGCATGGAACTACAGCCCAACAACTGACATCTGGCACATGTACAACACAGTGCATGCATGTTTGCGTACTTGCATTCAACCTTCTGGTGGTTACAACAGTTATTAATGTATGAGCAGTTCACATTCTATTTTGCAAAGGCTTACGTTGCACTAACATTAACCTGTGGTCTTCAAATGTTAATCACTTAAATATGTTGCCTAGCCAAATATATTCCTGAAATTTCCTTACTCTAAGATCTTTTTCCGTCAGTGTATTTCTCAGTTTTCTCAAAGAAATGATTTCTTTCTGTTGCTTAAATTATTTATTTATTTATTTATTTATTTTTTTATGAAGAGAAATATAGTTCTCTTCACCCGAAGTCACAGAACAGTATGAGAAAGATGCTATGTCACATACAAAAAAAACCTTAAGTTGTATTTTTAGGGTTCTCTTTGTAGCACTTTATTCACATCCTGAAGAAACATTAAATGTGGATTTTTGCTTCAGTTTTCTCAGTTGTATTGTGAAGACTCTTTCCTATTTCTCCTGGTATGTGTCTGGCAACAGCTTTCTGTATACCTGCAAGGCAGAAGATAAGAGGCATCCTTTTTTCTTCCAGACGTGTGGTTGTGGCTGGGAGTTCACTTAAATAGATCTTAAACACTAATTTACTCTGGAGACTCGTCCCATTGCAAGCGCTACATGCAGCAAGGGTATTTGCTGCTTCAGCTTTGTCCATCACGTCTAGCACCTTTTTCACATTTTCTAAATGATCACTGTAATCTAGAGCTGTCTTAATTCATGTTCTCCGTCTCGTGAGGATTGGCTCTGAGGGTAAATGACTATCTTGCTTCATATCAGTAAATAATTTTGTTCTTGATGGTGCCTTCACAAACACACTTTTCACAGAGGAAATCATGGCATTTGCTTCTGGAAAATTCACTCAAATTTCCTCTGCCAACCAGAAAAGACATTTACTAAACAAGTCATGTGAACTGCCTTAGGATGAAATAACTACAAAGCTATAGCAACATTAAGCATGTATGCTGCTGCATCTATAAGTATCAGCAAGATTTTTTCCCTCGTTTTCTTGATCAGGCCACGGAACACGTAATGCATCATGAACTACCCTAGCACTCACTCAATGTTTGTTTCTTACAGTAGCCTCGAGACATTTAAGTTGTATGTTCCTGGTTCAGATTCCGTCAGTTTTCCCACGACGATGTTGGCAGTTAATCTCCTTCATGACTATTGTTTCACCTACAAATAACCACATGTTTGAGTCACCGATATTCTCTCTCTCTTTTCTTTGTATTACTTCAGCATTATTTTATTGAAAATAAGTACAGATTGAGGCATAGATCAGGGTCTCACTTCTGGGAGGAGAAACTTAAAAACGTTTATAAAAAATTGTGTTTCTTGATCATAAACTAAACCAAATAAAACTCCATGGCACTACAGGCCATATATAATTTTATGTTTCTATTTTATGTTTTTTGTGATGCGTTTAAAAGTATTAAACAATTGATCAGTTTTTAGAACGTTCAAAATGGGCGGGGAGGGGGAGGGGGGGTAGTTGGCACACAAATTAATTTCAATAAATAGATTTTTAAACTTGCTCTTCTTGAACTTTGGCATGGTAGTTTTTCTTGATTGTTAATTCATCAGGACCTTTTTGTTCAGAAATTTTTCCAGGAACATTTGAAATTCCGCATTATTTAATTTACACAAAGAGATGTTTATTACCGTCATTTCCATTTCTTTCTGCAGGAAATATTGGTGGTAAGGTTGTTGGGATCATGGACATATTTTTGTTAATGTCATTTCTATGATCAGCTGTTTATAAATGTTGTCTAACCAGGAATTTTTTTGTCACAGGGCACCTGTAAGAGGTATGAAGGTGTGAGCTTATTTTAATCAACTAGGAACAACAATCGTTAACTCAAAAATGACGTGAATTTTTAAATGCACTGCTAGGGGAAATATTAGCGCACCCTTTTTAGAGGTTTAAAATTCACTCGTGATTTATTGTTGCAACAGTGCATATGGTGTATATGAAATGATTACATTTACAAATCAGTAGTGCAAATGGTTTTGAGGTACTGGGTATTGACCCATGCTGAACCACACAAAGATTTATTGTCTAATAAAAACTGCTAATGTAACAGAAACTGACAACTTATCACTTACACTGTTTGTTTGTGTACATCACAAAAAATACACATGTAAATCCTGCACTTGGAAATGAGGATAAATTCTCAGACATGTTTTGCTCAGCTGAAAATATATGTAATTGGCACTGTGTTTAAACCAAAAAACATTTGAGCAATGCAAAATGAGTGAAGATATTAACTAGTGCTACAAGTGGCCAAACGACGAAACACGCTAAATATGGTTTAACAAAGGTGTCGTGATGATCACAACAATCATAAAACAGCACATGTGCAGTAGAGACAGTTTGGAAATGGTTCTGATTGGTCATGATATCTTTATTCGAATGAACTTAGTTACTCCCATCAGGCACCACGCGAAGTTTTATATGTCTCCCAGTTCAGATCCACTAAGTAGAATGCTGTGGTTTCAAGAAACTTAACCATGTAATCTTTGTAAACACTACTTGATGGTCAGTGTTATGCCGGTGTCATTTTACATCATTTTTTTTCTCCACAAACATTTTTTCATAAAGTGTGAATTGTGAGAAAATTATAAATTTGGTGCAGATTACCAGTGTGGACATAGGAAATTTGACAGGAGTGATAAAAAATGTTGTAAACGGTGGGAAAATGTTAATTCTGGGACTGTAAAAGCAGGGCTATGCCGTGCAACAGTAAATATTTTGTTGCAGATCTGTCTCCAATATTTGACTGTTTCTGTTGGAAGAATAGATGGACAGTATTGTTTCAGACATTGTGACTGATTTCAGAGACAATGCGGAGACTGAATCCATATCATTTTATCTGGAAGAGCATGAGATGAAAGACATGCAAGTTCCATCAAATGTATCAGATGAACATACAACTTCCACGCAGATAAGCGAAGTTCCTAATGCCAGCAGCACAAATTTATGTAAGAGGAAGAAATGAGTACTGAGGGCAAGATGTATCTTCTGCTGAAAAAAAGATAGACGGAAAGGGAGAAAGCATAGGCAGAATTCAAAATAAAGTACCTAGAGGCAGCTGGGAAGGAAGATGATGTACGAAGAGCATTCAATAAGTAATGCAACATACTTTTCTTTCTCGGCCAATTTTGGTTGAAAAAATGAAGAATTTGTCGTCATACATCATGGAGTATTCTTCCTTCAGCCCCCTATAGTTTCGTGAAGTTTGAATAGGTGATGGCTCTATATATAGTCTTCAAAATGGCGTTAGGTGCTTTCCAAACAGAGAGCTGTAATTGAGTTTCTTTTGGAGGCAAACCAGAGCCTCACAGATATTCATAAGCACTTGCAGAATCTCAGCAGAGACCTGACAGCGAACAAAAGCACGGTGAGTTGTTGGATGAGACATCCGTTGTCATCACAACATGTTTGTGTAAACCTGTCCACTCTATTGCATGCCAGCTGACCGTACGCAGCTGTGACTCCTGCAGTGTTGGAACGTGCAGACACACACATTCGAGGTGATCAATGAATCACAATCAAACACTTTGCTGTTCAGCTGGATCTCTGTGTTAGAAGTGCTGACACACTCGTCCACCAGTTGGTATACTTGAAGGTGTCTGCACTCTGGGTTCCTTGCCGCCTAACAGAAGACTGTTCAAAATTGCTTGCACATTACGAGGCTGATCATGACAATTTTTTGTTGAACATCATCACAGGTGATGAAACATGGGTTCACACTTCGAACTAGAGACAAAACAGCAAACTGTGGAGTGGTGCTACACTGCCTCCCCTCTGAAGAAAATGTTGAGAGCCACACTATCAGCCAGTAAAGTCATGACAGCCTTCTAGGACTCTGAAGGGGTATTCTGTTTGGTGTCCTCCCTCGTGGTGCAGCAATGAACTCTGAAGGGTATTGTGGTAGCCTCAGGAAATTGAAGAAATGACTTTCGTGTGTTCATAACCACCAAAATGCAAACAAACTTCTCCTTCTTAGTGACAACTCAAGGCCTCACACAAAGTCTTCATTGCACTGTTCTTCCTCATCCATATCTACTTCTATGTGGATACTCTGCAAATCACATTTAAGTGCCTGGCACAGGGTTCATTGAATCCACCTTCACAATTCGCTATTATTCCAATCTCATATAGCGTGTGGAAAGAACAAACACATATATCTTTCCCTACAAGCTCTGATTTCCCTTATTTTATCCTGGTGATGATTTCTTCATATGTAGGTGGGTGTCAACAAAATATTTTTGCATTTGGAGGAGAAAGTTTGTGATTGGAATTTCATGAGAAGATTCCGTCGCAATGAAAAATGCCTTTCTTTTAATGATGTCCAGCCCAAATCCTGTGTCATTTCAGTGACACTCTCTCCCATATTTCACAATAATACAAAACGTTCTGCCCTTCTTTGAACTTTTTTGATGTACTCCATCAGTCCTATCTGGTAAGGATCCCACAATCCGCAGCAGTATACTAAAAGAGGACGGACAAGTGTAGTGTAGGCAGTCTCCTTAATAGATCTGTTACATTTTCTAAGTGTCCTGCCAATGAAACACAGTCTTTGGTTAGCCTTCCCCACAACATTTTCAGTGTGTTTCTACCAATTTAAGTTGGTTGTAATTGTAATACATAGGTGTTCAGTTGAATTTATGGCCTTTATATATGACTGATTTATTGTGTAACATACCTCGAGATGACTGGGTGTTTGTGTTGTCCTCATCATTTCATCATCATTCATGAAAGTGGTGAGTTTGGACTGTGCAAAGCTTGGGAATTTGTATGGGCGCTGATAACCATGCAGTTGAGTGCCCCACAAACCACAAATCATCATCATCATCATCATCATCATCATCATCACATCATCATTATTGTGTAACTGAAGTTTAATTGATTCCTTTTAGCACTCATGTGGATGACCTGACACTTTTCGTTATTTAGGTTCAACTACCAATTTTCGCACTATTCAGATATTTTTTCTAAATCGTTTTGCAATTTGTTTTGATCTTCTGATGACTTTATTAGTCAATAAATGACAGCATGATCTGCAAACAACCTTAGACGGCTCCTCAGATTGTTTCCCAAATCATTTATATAGATAAGGAGCAGCAAAGGGCCTATAACACTAGCTTGGGGAATGCCAGAAATCTCTTCTGTTTTACTCGTTGACTTTGTCAATTACTACGAACTGTGACCTCTCTGACAGGAAATCACAAATCCAGTAACATAACTGAGACGATATTCCATAAGCACGCAATTTCACTATAAGCTGCTTGTGTAGTACAGTGTCAAAAGCCTTTTTGAAATCCAGAAATACGGAATCGATCTGAAATCCCTCGTCAATAGCACTCAACACTTCATATAAACTAGTTGTGTTTCACAAGAACGATGTTTTCTAAACCCATGTTGACTGTGTTTTAATAGAACGTTTTCTTTGAGGTGATTCATAATGTTCGAACACAGTACATGGTCCAGAATCCTGCTGCATATCAACGTTAATGATATGGGCCTGTAATTAAGTGGATTGCTCCTACTACCTTCCTTGAAGATTGGTGTGATCTGTGCAACTTTCCAGTCTTTGGGTACGGATCTTTCCTCGAGAGGATGGTTGTATAAGATTGTCAAGTATGGAGCTAATGCATCGGCATACTCTGAAAGGAACTAATTGGTATACAGTCTAGACCAGAAGACTTGCTTTTATGAAGTGATTTAAGTTGGTTCACTACTACGTGGATATTTACTTCTATGTTACTCATGTTGGCAGCTGTTCTTGATTCGAATTCTGGAATATTTACTTCGTCTTCTTTTGTGAAGGCGTTTTGGAAGGCTATGTTTAGGAACTCTGCTTTGGCAGCACTGTCTTCGATAGTATCTCCATTGCTTTCTCGCAGAGAAGGCATTGATTGTTTCTTGCTGCTAATATACTTCACATACAACCAGAATCTCTTGGGATTTTCTGCCAGGTTTCTAGACAAAGTTTCATTGTGGAAACTGTTATAAGCATCTCGCTTTGAAGTCCGTGCTAAATTTCAAGCTTCTGTAAAGGATCGTCAATCTTGGGGATTTTGCGTCTGTTTAAATTTGGCACGTATGTTTCATTGTTTCTGCAACAGTGTTCTAACCCGTTTTGTGTACCGAGGAGGATCAGCTCTGTTGTTTGTTAATTTATTTGATATAAATCTCTCAATTGCTGCCGATACTATTTCTTGGAATTGAAGCCACATCTGGTCTACACTTATATTATTAATTTGGAATGAGTGGAGATTGTCTCTCAGGAAGGTGTCAAGTGAATTTTTATCTGCTTTCTTGAATGGGTATATTTTTCGTTTATTTTTGTAGGATTGGGGGGGTTACAATACTCAATATTCAATCGCACTACGACAACCCTGTGTTCACTGATGCCTGTATCCATTTTGATGGTCATATTAACTCAGGATAATTTGTTGCTAAGAGGTCAAGTGTGTTTTCACAATAGTTTACTATTCACGTGGGCTCATGAACTAACTGCTCGAAATAATTTTCAAAGAATGTGTTTAGCACAGTTTTGGATGATGTTTTATGTGTACCTCTGGAATTAAACATGTATTTTCGTCATCATATCAAGGGTAAATTAGTCACCACCACCTATAATCATATGAGTCGGGTACATGTTTGAAATCAAACTCAAATTTTCTTTGAACCTTTCAGCCATCTGAATTGGAAGGTCAGTAAAAGGATCCAATTATTAGTTTATTCTGGTTGCCAACAATGACCTCTGCCCATACTAACTCACAGGAACTATCTACTTCAATTAACATTAACATTAACATTAACAGTCATGCCACCGCCAACCGTGTTTAACCTATCCTTTTGGAACACCATTAAGTTCTTCGCAAAAATTTCAGCTGAGCTTATCTCTGGCTTCAGCCAGCTTTCAGTGCCTATAACAATTTGAGCATCAGTGCTTTCTATTAGTGCTTGGAGCTCTGGTACTTTCCCAACACAGCTACGACAATTTACAACTGTAAACCAATGGTTCCTGTATCTGTGTTCTTCCTGTGTTCTTCCTGTGTTCGGCCTGCACTCCTTGTGACTGAAGCCCTTCTTGTGTTTTCCCGATACCCTCTAACCTAAAAAACTGCCCAATCCACGCCACACAGTCCCTGCTACCTGTGTAGCTGCCTGCTGAGTATAGTGGACAGCTGATTTATTCAGAGGAACCGGGAAACCAATCACTTTTTGGCGCAAGTCGAGGAATCTGCAGCCTACATGGGTGCAGAACCGTCTGAACCTCTGATTCAGACACTCCACTCAGCTCTGTACCAGAGGCCCACAATTGGTCCTGTCGACTATGCTGCAAAAGGTCAGCTCTGCTTTCATCTTGAGAGCAAGACTGGCAGCCTTTACCACTTCTGTTAGCTGCTCGAAATCAGAGAGAATTTCTTCTGATCCAATGTGACACACATCATTGGTACCGATGTGAGCAACTACCTGCAGTTGGCTGCACCCTGTGCTCTTCATGGCATTCGGGAGGACCCGTTCCACATCTGGAATGACTCCAGCCGGTATGCACACGGAGTTTACATTGGTTTTCTTTCCCTTCTTGGCAGCCATGTTCCTAAGGAGCCCCATAACATGCCTCACATTGGAGCTCCCAATTATCCATAATTCCACCCACCCCCTGTGATTGCCCGGATCTTGGAGCCTGAGAGGTTTCCTCTGAAACGGGGCAGGCGACTGGCTCAGCATCAGCCAGACATCGCCTGGAACCTGTTTGTCCAACAAACCGGGGAGGTGTTACGTGCGTCCGCCTGGGAAGTCTTTCACCACCTGCTACACCACGGGGCGACCTCCCACTTTACCACAGATGAGAGATCAACCTCAGTGCAAGCAGTAACTGGCTGTCCACCGGTGAGGAACAATCAGAGGACTTGGCCGTGCTGCATGTCCGTTAGGTCCCCACGGCTGGCCCATAACAATGGTGCCTATCCACTGCAGCCTCAAGCTGTGTTAACGAAGCCATCACAGCCTGAAGCTGAGAGTGAAGTGTCACCAACTCAGCTCGCATCCGTACACAACAGTTGCAGTCCCTGTCCATCCTAAAGACCGTGGAAAACTAAATTATGCAGATAAACGCACTATCGGCATGTGCTGCACAACTCTACTGTAGACCCTGATGAAAACGCAGGAACTGTGTCTATTAAATTAGATTAACATGCAGAGATTTAAAAAGATAACTACCTAAGCACTCAGGTGAAACTAAATAATTTGCCCCTGATTAGGGACTTGTAATATGTCACAAAATTGATTTACTTTCCGGCGCAAACGAAAATGCAAGAACTGTGGCTATTAGATATTACATAAACACACAGAAATACAAAAAACTAAACTATTAATGCACACAGATGATTTTATAAAATTCACTCCTGGTTAGTAACTCATAAAAGTCTTAAAATCGGTTACTTCCATGTTGCTGCTTGTGTCGCGGCCGGTTACTGCTGCCTGCTACAACCTGGACCTCACACCTTGTGACTTGCATCTGTTTGGCCCAGTGAAGGAAGCATTCCACAAGAAGCAGTACGTGGATGATGAGGAGATTATTGATAAAGCAAGATGTTGGCTCCAATGTTAACCAGTAAGGTGGCATAATGCTGTTGCATTGAATAGAGGTTATGTTTGAAACTATGGTTTCACGGTCAGAAGAGTGGTGAATAATATGGTGTATTGGAATTCTGAATGAAAGCAACCTGCTTTCAGAAAAAAAGGTGTTGCATTACTTATTGGCTGCCCCTTGTACATTTATTTCTACTGTGTCTGGATAATTTTTTACTACATTTTGCAAGTTTCCTAAAAACAGCTGGGGGATTTTAATGAATACTATTTATGTCATACTCTTTCACTCTTTATTGCTGTGAACCTGTCAGTGGTGGGAGAATGACTAAGGACTTTTATTGCAGTGATTCAGTGCTGTGTAAAATTTAATACCTAAATAATATGCAAGAGTGTCAATATATAGCAAGCTTCCAAACGTTTCACCATCTTCACCTTAAAGGAGAAATATGGGACCATGTTCTGGGAAGGTTTTAGTTACCATCACAAAACATTTGCTCTTAATAAGAATTGAGGAATTACTTAATGTTCCATGATGTGTAAAAATGTTAAAGAGTTGTTACACTAGTACAAGTGCGACAAATAATTTTAGCAAAAAATTTGTGGAACTGAGAAGGAAATTAGTGTCCCTATGTGTTTTTCAGCTGCACTAATGGGATTCTTCAACCAATTACATATTTTTTCTGCTATATATCACTTTCTGTAAGTTGTAAAACGTGTGGTAACTGACTGACATTTAATCTAAAATACGGTCTGAATTTTGTTGTCGTTTGGAAGGGGCCTGTTAGTCAAAATGTTGTAACAGCCATCAATGTCATGTACTGCAAAACTATTATTAATCTTCTTCTACTTTCTGTTGTTGAGGAACAAAAATAACATTACTGAGTCATCCTCTTCTTCTTGTAGTAAAATATCTGAGTAGTTGAAAGTAAAACCCAATTTGGCGATGCTTCTCTCCATCCCATTGCTGACTGCCTGCAGTGGCTGCAAAATGCAGCTGAGGCCATGCTTTGTGAAACAGCAGCAGCCACGGTGGGCTGTTGGTCATGTCACCACATGCCTGAGTGACAAAAAGCAGGTAGGCTCAGTCACAATCATGAGCAATAGCCACACCTTGGATAACACACATTTATTTGTTCTTGGATGGCAGGTGTGGATGTGAAGGGATGCACAGTAAGGTGATCCTCCCTTGTGGTGGTCAGACTTGATAGGCCAGAAAGACAAGTATGTCTGCCCTCATGTTCACATGCTACTCAACATCGGGTCACTGTCACATCTGAATGCTTCACAAATCTGTATGTTGCATGATTTGATCAGTTGGCCAAGTGGAGACCCACAGTGAGACCACTTTCAAACTCGGTCAGTTTCTTATATTGATGTCTCATACAAGTAGGCAGCTTCTCTGTGTTCATCATATTGACCACTCAACATTTGACACTGCCCTCTGATACCTTACCTCGTCTGGTAACAATGCTAAACAGAACAAAAATAATGCATTCTGGTGGTCATTCTACCTGTCACAGAGAATTGCAAGCTGATTTTTGTGTGTGTGTGTGTGTGCGTGCGTGCGTGCGTGCGTGCGTGCGTGCGTGCGTGCGCGCACGCGTGTCTATACAAAGTTATATTTCATCCAATCATGTGTTTTTGGTCAAAATCAAACAATGGAAAATCCAGGATGAAATGTAACAATACTATGAGAAGGAAAGTTGCTACTCACCATATAGCGGAGATGCTGAGTCGTAGATAGGCTCAACAAAAAGACTGCCACAAATAAAATTTTTGGCCATTAATGTTTAACTGCAACAAAAAGTAGTCAAAAGTTTCTGTCATGGAGTCATTGTAGAAGTGAAATTTTATTGTTCCAAGGTGACCATTCAGCGAAGTTGAGCATTTTGAATTCCTAGGACTGAGGTTAGACAGAAGGCTTTTTCAAAGGTATCATGCTCGAGGTCGTGTGCAGAAACAGAATGTTTCTGTCTTCACTATAAGAGGGATCTGTTCTGTGTCTCACACTGAAATACAAAAGCTTGTTTACTTTGATTACTTTAACTGTTATTTTCTGTAATGGTGTTATATTTTGGGGCAACACTGTGCGCTCACCAAGAACATTCTTAGTCGAGAAAAGGGCAGTCGGATTGATCTGCAGTGTCAATTTGTAAATTTCTTGTAGGTTTCAGGTGTCTGAGAATCAAACTGTGCCAACCCTGCACGCACATTCCATCTTGGGATTTGTAGTTGACAATATTGACTTGAAGAATATACTGCAATATCCGTTCAGTGAACACTAATACAGAAAAATTATATGCACTTTGATAAAACTTCCTTAGGTGCACTTTGATAAAACTTCCTTAGGTGCCATACAGGAAGGTTTGCATTGTTGAGCAGCTTTCATTTTCAGTGGGCTTCCAGTAGAACTGAAAAAAAAGTAGTGATAAACATAAAGTAGCCAAATCCATGTTAAAAGGTTTGTTTGTGGCACACTCATTGGGTACTTTACAGGAGTTGCTCGCAGTAGCTGAGACCTTTTTTCTGTAATGTATTTTTTATTTGTTTACTCAACCACAATTTTTCCTTTGATTATGTACAAATTTTCTAATGAGCATTCTGGAAACTGTGTGCTGATTTTCTCCATGAGGAAAGAGCTTTGGCTCACATGTTATCACTAAATTGATAAATAAATAAGTAAATAAATAAAAAACAGTGATCTTGATAAAGAATGTTTGTGTATTGTAGCATCCCAATTATGGACTTTAGCAACTTCAAAACTAATTGAATTTAAATATATGATCATTAAGAATATATTCCGGTAAATTTTGTGAATGAATGAAGAGAAGTGAAATTATAAATAATCTTTATTTTCTAAGCTGGTGATAATCAAATATTTTACATTACTTCATTTCTTCAGCATCATTAATACATCAAATGAAATAGCATAATAGGTTCTGTCATTTTTGTGTGCATGAAAAGGTATCCAGTGAACTGACACCACGTCTGTTTCAATTGCAACAGGAATCTCAAATTTTGATGTATTCCCTTTATTGGCATGCCGAAGAGTTTTAACATTCTTTGTTGCATCTTGTACATGTATCTGCTCATGCCATTATAGTTTTGTGGTGGCTGTTATCCACTTCACAATGTGGCATTTCATTTTGCATCTGTTTCATGGAGAAATTTCATATAGATTTATTTCTCAGTCTTCTGTTATAGGTGGTGTAAGCTGGTACTGACCTGACTATTCATTTATTTCTTTACTTTTTGAATATTATTCATCATCAAGCTGATCAGTTTTTGCTGTATTATCTCAATATACAATAGTTTCCCATCTTGATCTTGGGACTGTTTAATAGTGGTTTTAGTTTCAAAATAATGTGGCCTAATGTCCAATAGAATTTTATTCAAATTGACATTGCCCATAGAAAACTTGCACTTACTCTTGTTTTCTCCTTGTGATGCTAACTGTGTGCCTTCAGGGCAACTAAGTGTGTTACATATTCAATCTCTGATAACCTGTTTGTTGATGGGACCATAATGTTTAATCTCTAGTCTTTACTTGTGTTACTTCTGTAGTGGCAGTATCAGTTTTCATTCCCAGTGAGCATCTTCACTAGTGTCTGTCAGTGAGTCAAAACAGGGCTTACCACACTGCTTGCATTTGCTCAGAAGATCAGTGTGTTTATCACAAGGCAGAGTGTTTCAATTTTAATTCTGGAATTACTAACAGTGGGGCTAGATCACCTGGCTTACTAATTTCTGTGGACATTTCCTGAACAGTCAGTTAAATTAAACTTAATGCGGTGAAATAAATTACTATATGGTAGGTTTACTATCAATATGGACTTGCTAAAGGTTAAAAGTGTTGTTCCAGCGTGAATGTAAACTTTTTGCAAAAATAATTTTATATAACATTGTTGGAGAACAGCAATCTTTATTGTCATAAAATTATTTAGAAACATTCTTCATCGCAGCCAAGTGATCAAGACTGTTTTTAAATAATTTTTGTCGAGAATTAAAATTTATTGATATACAGCGATTGGCTGCTTTTAGCCTCAGAGACCATGTTAAAATGATAAATGTACACTTCTGTTTATGTACAGTTTTTAAGCTTGCCAAATATTTACACCAATGAGCAAACCAGAGCTCAAAGAAGCTACCATTTTCTTTGTTTTGTCCCTAACATTTATCCCGTTTATTGTATGGTCCACGTTTTGAGGATTTGGCAAATTTTTATTTTTTTTTATTTAAGTTCATGGCTGAATGCCTTTGCTGTAATCACACCCACATGAATGGCAGCTTGCTCTAAATGTAGAAAAATGCAGGTTATTACAGATAAGTAGGAACGGTAATTCCATAATGCTGGAATACAGCATTAGTAGTGTGCTGCTTGGCACAGTCATGTCAATTAAATACTTGTGCACAATGTTGCAGAGCAATATGAAATGGGACAAGCATGTAGGAGGATGGTAATATGGAAGGTGAATGATAAACTTTGATAAAGGTGAATGGTAAACTTTGATTTTTCTGGGAAAATTTTAGGAAATTGTGGCTCATCTATAAAGGAGACAGTGTATAGAACACTAGTGCAAACCATCTTGAGTACAGCAAGAGAGTGTGGGATCTCCACCAGTTCAGATTAAAGGAAGACACTAAAGCAGTCCAAAGGTGTGTAGCTAAATTGTTGTCAGTAGGTTTGATCAGCACCCAAGTATTACGGAGATGCTTCGTGAACTCAGATTGGAATCCCTGTAGTAATCTAAGCTGTTGTGTACACCATCTGCCTGTGAAGCGTGTAAACTTTGGTCTGTATTTTATCATATTTTAACTGTTTGCCTATCGTGAGGTAGAATTTGGGGACCAGCCTGCGTTTGTCCAAACAACCATAGAAACTGCCCATGTGACCAGAATACAAGCCCACAGTCATTAATCCGATGCATGAATTCGATGCGGGCCTGGTCCACTTTCTTGTCTTGCAAGCTATCACACTGTGCCTTGTGCTGTACAAGCAGGTATTTGAAGAAGCTGCCATTATCACATGAACTAAAATAAAGCTGACAGTTTAAAGTTTTATTGTTGTAAATTGATTCCATACATTCAGGTGGGAATATCTAATTGCTGTTGACTTTTTCCTGACAGTTTGTTCTTTTTCTTTGAGACTGCAGTGGCACTACTGGTGTTTCTCAGTCGACAGCACACTGTTTTCTTTTTATTATAATAAGATACGAAATTTGTTTCTTTGTTTTACAAACATATACACTGCTAAACTATGTACATTGTCACAATCATCTGTTTTCACTTTCTAAAACATTTACACACAGTCCTTTAACAGTTTGTGCTGTCTCACCTTTAACTGTTAAAGTTAACTGCCCTCTGTTTATCAGACACCTCTGCATATTGTGTTGCATTACGAGAATATGCTTTTCGTCTGTAGAGCAGGTACATTTTTGCTGCCATACTTCGTGACCTTTGTTTCTGCTGCTTTCATGTTGTGAGTTTTCCGTTCAATGAAGTACAGAAGTACAGTCCCCTTATTGTCGTAATCATTGCTTATGATTTTTTTAAATGAATAAGTTATTTCTATTGCTTCAGAGAATTTAGTGAATTCATTTCAACATAATGTCATATGTTGTCAACATGTCATCTTGCAAGATTAATATATATTTCCCATAAATATGCCTGTTTACAAGTTTTTTTTCTGTATATTACAGTTTAGTGATGAGATCCATAAGAAACAGCATAGCAACCAGTATCAAATACCACAAGATGCTTGTTGTAATGCACAACCGATGCAATCCTGGGGGAATGTAGGGAAGTGTGTTGTTCTTATTGTATGAATAGTGTCAGATGATGATCTTCTTCATTAATGGAGTGCATGTGGAGAAAAATGATGGCTTATTGACACAAAAATTGTACAAATGTAAGCAAATTTTGTCTCTAAGATTCAAAAATGAGCAATATGCAGGTCACTAACATGTTACTCAAGAACATTCAGTAGAAGATGATTCTATAAATATATTGTCAGATGATTTGCATCACTCTTAAAATTTATTTAGACCAATTTTAGAACATTCTCATATAAACTGAACAAATTGAAGCACATTACTGTTCCTTTTCCATTCAGAAGCCTCCATTGATTTAAATTTGCAGCAGTGACACACACTGGAGCATTGTTCCACAGTAGATCTCTAAAGATCTCCATAGATAACTCATATTTCACCAGCATTCTAACAATGGCAGAAAGTCTGTGCATTGTTCCTCTCAGGAACAACTGAAGCTGTTTTACATAAAAAGCCAATGTCCTAACTTATGTAGTGTCTCATATTGTCATGTTATCTTATTACCGAGCGAGGTGGCGCAGTGGTTAGCACACTGGACTCGCATTCGGGAGGACGACGGTTCAATCCCGTCTCCGGCCATCCTGATTTAGGTTTTCCGTGATTTCCCTAAATCGCTTCAGGCAAATGCCGGGATGGTTCCTTTGAAAGGGCACGGCCGATTTCCTTCCCCATCCTTCCCTCACCCGAGCTTGCGCTCCATCTCTAATGACCTCGTTGTCAACGGGACGTTAAACACTAATTTCCTCCTCCTCCTCCTCATGTTATCTTATTGTAAATGGACAAAGTTGTATGTTATGCTGAGTAGCAGCACAAAAACTATCAGGAAGAATGGAAAGAGAACTGTTAGTGTAATTTTATAACTTGTCGATAGGTGCTGTTACATGTCTTAGGGCTTAATAAGTTACATAAAACACAATTTTGCAATCGTGTCGATCTTCATGGCTTGGAAAGATATGTTTCCATTAGATTCTGTGACCCTTTTCCTGTTTCAGTGCTTTAATAAATAAATATAGTTGCAGCAGTTATCTTTGAAAATAAATGGCAAGTGTCCTCAAATACTTCAAGGATAGTACTTATCGAGGTGGAGCTGAGAGGATAAAAATGTGCCATTCAGGTCTTTGATAAAATTTGGAGCTGTAGGTTTCCTGACAGAGTACTTCAATTTAGCTGGTGTGATTTTATGCCTTGCTTATCTACGTGTAAAATTTCTATCTGGTGTGAGATACACCTTTAGTGGTGTGGCCATTACCTTTGTTTTTATTTCCATAGAGCCAAAATATTTCAAAAATTAATAACTTTCGTACTTTGTGTCTTTTCTCTTGTGTTTTACTGTATTGTAAAACTTCATCGGGCTGATACTCGTGATGTACATCTGGTGGAGTTCCCAGCAATAATTTTTTTTGCTTAGGTGTATCACATCAGTGTCATCTCAGTCTGTGACTTTCATGTTTTGCAGTCTTATAATCTTCACATACCTCAATTTGGCCGTCAGCTACAAGCTACTTCCAGAAAAACAGATATATAAAGGCAAGCTGTGTGCTTCTGGGCACTGGTTCATATCAGCTACCCACCAGCCAATGAAAAACACATTTCTGCAGTGATTGACATAATCAAAACTAATTACAAATAATGAAGTCATACTAACAGCCTGCCTTAAACACTGTATCATTTTATAATGAATTGTGGCAGAGTGTTGTAACTAAATTAAACTTGAAATGTGTCAGAACTGTATGTGTAAACAGAGACAAGAATTTTCCAGGAATAACTCTTTGTATCATAAAAATGTGTCTTTATTACAAATTGTATCTTTGCTGCCCTGCAGGACTAATGATTTGTAAGTTAAGAATTGACAGTTCTTTTATTTGTGAACTATGCAGTGTTCAACTATTCATTTACATGAGTAATACTAAGTTAATTTAGGAAGAAATTTTGCTACAGTGCCTTTCCTTCATCATTTGCTCTTTTTTTGTGATGACAAAAGTGTCGTGTACAACTAAAAATTGACTGCTGTGGCCTGTTGTGGATAAATTTAAACTCTGATAATCATTGTAAGAGTCTTCCATTACTCCTTATGGACACATTAACAATTGCAGTTCACAAATATGCATGTACTACTGCATGATGTTTCCAACTTTAATGAACAATGAAATTACATTAATTATTTCAGATAGTGGCTCATCAGACGATGATTCATCAGGCCCATCTATACCATCAACTGACAATATATCTCCATTAGAGAAGTTCTGGAGAGAGAATGCGTATGACTATGAAACAAGATTTTGTGGGCATTGTAATACGACAACAGATATTAAGGAGGCCAACTTTTTTGGAAGGTACTTTCATACTCAGTTCATATTATACTCTGAAATTACAGAATTAGCTGGCTTTTTCTTTTGTGTGTGTGTGTGTGTGTGTGTGTGTGTGTGTGTGTGTGTCTAACGCAGCAACTTCATAGCTGTCGTTAAAATCGTATTTTGACTGAGGAGACTGCTATGAGGGCAATTAGGGTATTTTTTAAGTATGTACTGTTTTATTTCTTTTGTGATACCATTCCCTGTTTGAAACATCTTGTGTTTTGTGTAGCGTTTGTGTAAACTGTGGATAATGTTCACTGAAATTATTACATTCCAGTGAGTGTCATGTGAGAACTACGTTTATAATTATTCTTAGAGAATAGAATTTTTATGGCCTGAAAATCACCACTATATGAACAGAAATATCGTATGAGCAAAAATTTGCAAAAGTATGCACAATAACATACAAATATATCTGAAAACAAAGATGGTGTGACTTACCGAACGAAAGTACTGGCCGGTCGATAGACACACAAACATACACACAAAATTCAAGCTTTCGCAACCAACGGTTGCTTCATCAGGAAAGAGGAAAGGAGAGGGAAAGACGAAAGGATGTGGGTTTTAAGGGAGAGGGTAAGGAGTCATTCCAATCCCGGAAGCGGAAAGACTTACCTTAGGGGGAAAAAAGGACAGGTATACACTCGCACGCGCGCGCGCGCGCCCACACACACACACACACACACACACACACACACACACACACACACACACACACACACATCCATCCGCACATACACAGACACAAGCAAACATTTGAAAAAGTATGATCTATAGCTATTAAACTAAGGTTCAAATTCTGTTATAAAATAAAGCAGTAAGCCACTTTATGATAAACTATTTAAGAATAAATGCACATGAGAAGCAAGTGAAACTGTGGAATTTGATGTTGTATGCTTTTTATTAACATTACAAGCTGAGTACCCAGCACTGCCCAGGTATGTACTTGTCTGAATCTTCTATTAGCCCTTCTCCTCCTTCCCCCCCCCCCCACACCCCCCCCCTCTCTGTCAATTTCCTCCTAGTCTGCTTCTCCCCCTCGCTATCAATTTCCTCCTCGTCCACTTCTCCTCCCCCTCTCTGTCAGTTTCCTCCTCCTCCTCCTCCTCCTCCTCCTCCACTCCCCCCCCCCTGTCAATTTCCTCCACTTCCCCCTCCCACTCTGTCAATTTCATCCTCCTCTTCTTCTCCCTCCTCTCAACCCCTCCTCCTCCTCCTCCTCCTCCTCCTCCTCCGTCTCCTCCTCCCCCCTTCTGCTTGTCTGTATCCTCCCCCCCCCCCCATCTGTCTGTCCATCACCTACCCCCTACTCCCTGTCCGTATCCTCCCCCCATCTGTCTGTCCATCTCCTCTTCCCCCCTCCTCCCTGTCTGTCTCCTCCTTCCCCCCATGTCTCTGTCCGTCTGCTCTTCCTCCCCCCCCCCCCCCCCCCGTCTCTGTCCCTCTCCTCCTACTCCTCCTCCCCCTCCGTCTCTGTCTGTCTCCTCCTACTCCTCCTCCCCCCCCATCTCTGTCCATCTCCTCTTCCTCCCCCCACCATCTCTGTCCCTCTCCTCCTCCTCCTCCTCCCCCTCCATCTCTGTCCGTCTCCTCCTCCTCCCCCTCCATCTCTGTCAGTCTCCTCCTCCTCCCCCCTGTCTATCCATCTCTTCCTCCTCCCCCCCCCTGTCTGTCCATCTCTTCCTCCTCCCCCCCCTGTCTCTGTCCGTATCCTCCTCCTCCCCCCCCCCCCCCCCCCCGTCTCTGTCCGTATCCTCCTCCCCCCCTTTTGTCTCTGTCCATTTCCTCCTCCCCCCGCTCTCTGTACGTCTCCTCCTCCCTCCTGTCTGTGCCCATCACCCTCTTCCCCCATGATGCTTGTCCATCTCGTCACTCTCACCCTGATTGGTCTCTGGTGGTTCTTAACCCCCACAGTATTTCTTTCCTGATCTCCATTAACGTGATTAGAACATAGTTAATTTGTGATGTCCATATTTTTTTTTTTTTTACACCCTCATTTTTACTTCCCTCTTTCAGGTCTGAAAAGGGGGCCCTCAATACTGTAAGTCACGGATTTTGATGTGCTTCAAATATGTTGTAGAGGTACTTACCCTGAGTACCTGGCTATCTGGTTTTTTAGCGACGGGATGGAACACAGTACCTCCAGCGTGGTAGCAGTGAACCTTTTTACTGCTGCGCTACGCTGATTTGCTCGAAATGTACGTAATGTTATGGACATAGAAATCACGCAACGAACTTCAAAACAGATTTTCTCAAATACCAAGGCCCGTCGCTAAAAAACCGTATGGCCAGGTACTCAGGGTAAGTGCCTCTACAACATATTTAAAGCTCATCAAAATCCGTGATTTACAGTATGGAGGGTCCCCTTGTGAGTTGGCATATACAGTGAATACCTTGTGTAAATTTTAAAGTAAAACAGATTTCCTATTGCCACTCAACAAATCCTTGTACTTCGAAAAACTTCTTTTTACTCCAGCTGATACAAGAGTGTCATGTTTAAAATGCACAGTATTATTTGAACCTGATTAAAAGAGAATTTTTCACCCAAAAAATCATTGAAATGGAACTCAGTGTATGATAGCCTTCTTTGTTTCTAACACAGTTTCCATTTTCGTTGACACTTCTTCTCCCACTTTAACACAAACAGCTTCTATTTTATTCAGTTTTTTTTTACTCACTTGTTCTGTATGGTTCACTAGTGGCATTTGTGAATGCTCCAAAGCAGTTGTGGCAACAGGAATAAATCCAAAATTTGATTTTATATATGAAAGTTTACCTGGAATTTCAGCATTACATATTAATTCTTGGGCTATTCCAATTGAAGCAGCTTCACTGCTATTGAATGAATCAATGATGCTTTCCCATCATTGAAGCTGTGGCAGTAATAGTTGCAGGCATCAATCCAGGACCTCATCCTGTCAAAATGGGAGATGATGGTAAGGAAATGTGTAGTTCTGACAACTTAAATGCTGCAACACGGGAAGAGGCTTTCAAAAATACCTTTCTCATACACTCAGTAAATTTATCAACATCACTGAATTTACTACAAATCTCTTCTGCAACTGAGCTAACAAAGTCACCTGAAACATTTCAGCATATGAATAACGCTTTTAGTGAATTGGCAGCTTTCACCATAGAAGGTACAGCATCCGTTAAGAAGAGTAGCACATTGTCGTGCTCAATGTCTTTGGGCCACATGTCATGTGTAGATTGTTGAACAATTCACTAACGGTAGAAAAAATTACTTTTTCTAAATGTTCATAGTTACTAGAAACTTTTCTCCTGGACCATCTTCCAAAGTTTCCACAGTGACATTTGCAATATATCTTCCCCTAGAGTCATTTTTTTACCATCCGGTGGCGATTTGGACTCCCCACCTAACCAAGTATTGATAGGGAGGACACATCAGAGATACTAGGTCTACAGATAACAGCTGCAGCTTGCACCCATGTGAGACACTGTAGCCACGGCAAACGCATGAAGTGGTGCTGCCCTCTGATGAGTGTTTACTGCTAAATACCACTGCGTGGCTATTGTTTGTTAGCCACTCTCTCGTTAATCTCTGAAGTTTCCGTTATGCGCTGTAACTTTGCCTGATTTACATTTGTGATATGGGATTGCTTCCAGGATTGTTATATTCGATTAGACAACTTTCCTACACTCTAGACTTCTTTGGTAATTCATTCACTTTGTTAACTCAGTTGTCTTTGGTTATTCATTCGTTTTGTGAACTTTGCTGTCATGTACCTCCAGAACCACCTGTTTTGATTCACTGCCCTCTATGTCACCAGTATTAGTTATCGTAAACTGTGTTCTATCTGCACGGAGTAGGATAGAAAACATATTTTTTTATTTGTAACTTGTCAATTTTGTTGCACTGTTTTTTTTTGTAGCTTTGGGTTAAATAGTCCTTTTTTTGCTTCAAAATAATTAGGGAGAGATTCACCCGTGTATTTTTCTAAGAATTCACAAAATTTTGGATGGTTCAATTACTTGAGGGAATGTCAGGCACATAGAAAAGCTGCACAAAGTTCTCCAAAGAGTGAATGAACAAGATTCGTGGGATTCCCCTGGGATTATTTGTAGTGTTTTTTCCATTTACAATCCATTGTACTACATGTTTGTGGTTTCCTGTTGCAATATGCTCCTGAGTGTTACATGACTTCTGTGCAGTTACTATTACATTGCACGGGTTTCCAATATAGTATTTTACCATCTGTCTTAAATACTCTCTCACCATATCAAGACATGAACTATTGTAATTTACTTGACTACTTTGCTTCATTTCAGGCATTTTTCCTGAAGTAGACTGAACGTACTTCAGACTTCAACAAGATTGAATAGCACAATGCAACACTTTTTGCAGTACAGGGTCCAGAATGGCATAAGCCACTGTCTTTTCATACAGTAAGAATGGACTACACAAACTCACTGTTGTGTGAGACGGAAGTCCATATTGTAAATTCAAATACAGTAGGGAAGGATGTAGATATATTGCCCTTTCTCATGAAACAAAATGAAATGCCCAATTATGAAAAATGTAACACGGAAGAAAGAAAATAGTATGAGAAAAATTCTTTAGTTCTTGAAAGATCAATATGATGAACATGACCATTTACTTTGTGAAAATATGCCCTGTCAGAGGGAAATGCCCTTCTATGCATAAATATGACTTAAAAAATTACAGTAATTCATTAAGCTTTTTCATAACAAGCATTTTATATGTACTTCATTCCGTGTGTGTGTGTGGTGTGTGGGGGGGGGGGGGGGGGGGGGGGAGATTCTTTTTAGTTACCCAGACACATTGTAAAAATGTACATTGGGGTGACAAAAATTACAGGGTAGCGATATGCACATATCCAGATGGTGGGTAGTGTCGCGTACACGAGATATAAAAAGGGCAGTGCACTGGCAGAGCTGTCATTTGTACATAAGAGATTCATGTGAAAAGATTTCCAGCCTGATTACAGCTGCACAATGGCAATTAACAGATGTTGAATGTGGAATGGTAGCCGGAGGCACAAATGGGGGACATTCTGTTGCAGAAATTGTTAGGGAATTCAATATTCTGAGATCCACAGTGTCAAGCGAATGCTGAGAATATCAAATTTCATGCATTACCTCCCACTATGGACAATGCAATGGCTGACGGCTTTCATTTAATGGCCGAGAGAAGTGGCCTATGTGTAGAGTTATCAGTGCGAACAATCAAGCAACACTGTGTGAAACAACTGCAGAAGTCAGTGTGGGATGTACAATGAACCTATCTGTTACGACAGTGCAGTGTAATTTGGTGTTAATGGGCTATTGCAACCGACAACTGATGGGAATGGCTTTGCTAACAACACGACATTGGTTACACAGGATGTGTACACTCCAGGACAACCAGGAAATCCGAGAACAACCCGGAAATTTTTTCATCTGGGAGAAAACCGGGAAAAACCTGGGAACTTTTTAGAATTCCTGGAATTTCACATTTTTTTTATTCTTCAGTTAAATTTTTGTGATTTTGACTAGTAAGAACTGACAAACAGCAAAATGTGTGAAAGGCCTTAAGACGAAGACTATGGAGTACTTCGAAACAATAAACTGCTGCTGATAAGCATGACATCAGAACTGTTTACATTAAGTTCATCTGAGCTGTTGCCAGTAGGCTCACGTGCATGTGCAGTTGAGTTGCATAGGGGCAATACCTTTCCTTGCTTCCGGCTACTTGAAGTATGGCTGTTAGCTGTATCAGCAGTAGTTAAAAGCATCCAGATGCTACCCAGAAAAATTTTTCTGGCGCGCCCATGCTGCCAGATTCGCTCATGCGCAGAGCAGTCTAGGTTGTAGTGGGGAGGGGTCTAGTCTCCATCTGAGCCATGTTTATGTTTAGTGATCTTGCTGTTTCCTCCTCATTTACAGTTCTCAAGTCAAATGAAAACAAAATGGATTTCTGTGGCTGGGAGCTGTCAAGTGAATTGAAATACATTCACCAGGGTGTATATGACCAGGGACAACCGGGAAATCCGGGAAAAACCTGGGGGAAATGCGCCATTTACAACAACAAAACACCATGCATGCACAAGTGTCTGCAAACAGCAAAAATATGTCAAAGGCCTTAGGGCGAAGGCTATGTAATAGTTAGTAGCAATAAACTGCTTTCTATGAGCGTGATGTCACAACTATTTACATTAGGATTCATTTAACCAGTTTGCCAGCGGGGCTCATGTGGCATGCGCAGTTGACCTCGTGTATGAGCAGTACCATTCTCACCGCTTTCCCGCTACTTGAAGTGTGGCTATTAGCTATATCAGGCAGTAGCGGCAAGCAGCCAAATACTAACGAGAAAAATTTTCTCGACGTGCCCTAGCTGGCCAGATTCGCGCATGCACATGGTTGTCCTTGAGTTGTAGTTGGGAGGGGGTTAGTCTCCACGTCACCCATGTTTGCGTTAAGTGATTTCGCTGTTTCCTCTTCGTTTAACAGCTCCCATGTCAAATGAAAACAAAACTGGTTTCTGTGGCCGGGAGCTATCAAGCGAATTAAAGTACATTCACTTAATTACAGAGGGCAAAAATATATTATTAGTTTCAGTTTTATGGTTTTATTTTATTTCCAAGTTATTAGCAGTCGAGCATTAATCACCTTGCAGAAGAGTGAAGTTATTTTTGTCAGTTTGCTAAAGAGATTTGGCTTTATTAGTTTTTTTGGCTGGGGCAATCAATTTATTTGAAATGAAGAGTTTCATTCCACAGTATTGGCTAGTTCCTACTGTTCACCGAATTTCAAGTGCATGGTTTCATCTTCTGCCATGTATGGCATTGTGCCATAAAAAAGAACCAAATATGAGATAGTACAGTACTGGTACGCTAAGAAAATTTACATCCCAAAAATCACACTGAAAAGCTTAATATCAGATGGGGGCCTACTTCATTGTGAATCTCGAAAAAACCAATGTGCACTTCAAGCTGTATTATGCATTTAAGCATGGTTTCCGGAATTCCGATGCTTTTGGAGTATGCTCTGATATCCTGTTTCTTTTATGGCATAATGTAAGCTTTGTTAGTGCTTTATACATACGAACGTGTGGGCTTCCTAAACCACTGCAACTGCGCACGCACAATAATGCCTGTCTTCTGGTGCTCTCTGGCAACTGCTAAATCGTACTTATTTCTAACAGTCTCGGGATAGTATTCCGAACGTTGGTTCGAAAAGCATTACTTTCATAGTAAATTTCTTTTTATGCAAGATGAATTATATTACGTGTGAGAAAGTGGGATGAATTTCTTAAATCACACAGTGTATAAAACTGAACACTTTGAGGGCCAGGCACTTACAAGAATTTTGTGCCCAGAAGACCAGATGTATCTTAAAGTATAACACTCACAAAAAAGATCAGTATTACATGTGAAAGCTTTGTTTCTCTTGTAGCTTATTAATCTTCGAGACCAATATTATATGTGAAAGTTTAGCTTTTCTTGTAGTTATACTATGTATATTAATGTAAGCCATTAACTTTTCCTCTTTGTGTGTTCACACTGCTTAACAGTGATCTTGCTATTGGCTGACTATAACACATGTCCTATGCTCTGAATATCTGCTGTCATCGGCTGGCGAGATTACGTGGCATGAGATACGACTGGCTTACAAAAGGACATCGCAATCTCGATTTCAACGCTCCAGAAACTAACGTCATGTGTTTGGTGCAATTCAAATTTATACTTTCGTAATACGAAAATATGCAGCATATAAGCTGGTGCACATCAAAGGTCTTTCCAAAACTTCTCTCCTTTTTCTTCATCAAAAGTCTTTCCAAAACTCCCCCCCCCCCCCCCCCCCCTTTCTCGGGCAATTCTAGGCCAGTGTATAAAACATTAACCATTCAAAGGATTGAGAAGTTTTACAGTTCCAAGGGGAAAATCTACAGAAAACCTCCTGTCACTTTGCACGGAAAATGTGTATTTTCACCTGGGATAAAGCATATTTTTTAAACAGGGTATCCGGGAATTTTTTTTCTTCGTCTGCGTATACACCCTGTTCACATAATTACGGAAAGCTAAAATATGTTATTAGTTTCTGTGTTCTGATTTTATTTTATTTCCACATTTTTGGCAGTCAGGCTTTAATCACCTTGCATAACAATAAAGTTATTTTTATTAGTGTGCTAAGTAAATGTGGCTTTTTGTCCGGCAGAGGCAGTCAATTTATTTCATTCTACACTGTTGGCTGGTTTCCACTATTCACTGAATTTCAAGTGCATGTATGGCACTGTGCCATAATAAAGAACTAAATATGAGATAATACAGAACCGGAACTCCAAGAAAATTTGCATCCCAAAAACAGCATCAAAAAACTTAATACCAGGTTGGGCATACTCCATTGTGAATCTGGACACATGAATGTGCACTTTAAGCTGTCTTTCATGACATCATGTAAGATCTCTTAATACTGTATACATATTTACCAACATACGAGCTTCTTGCATCATCATAGCTGCCCATGTGCAGTAACACCTGTTTTTTGGCACTCTCTGGCAACTGCTGAAATGAACTACTTCTAACAGGTTGCGGGAAAATACTGTGAATGGTGCTTTGAAAAACGTTACTTTCAGAGCAAATTTCCTTTCATGCAGGATGAACTATGTTATGTGTGTGAATGTGCACTGAATTTCTTAAATCACAGAGCGTTTGACTCCCATTTAAAACTTAACATATTGAGGACCATCTACTTAGAAGATTTTTGAGCCCAGAAGATGAGACATTAATATCATTATTTAAAATTTTACTGGCACATTTGTGGGGTGTATCATAAAGTGTAATACACACAAAAAGGCCAATATTATATGCAAAAGCTTAACTTTTCTTGTAACTACACTATGTACATTAATTTAAATCATTAACTTTTCCTATTTGTTTGTTCATGCTACTTAACAGTGATGTTGCTATTGGCTGACTTCAAGTGTCCTATGCCCTGGATATCTGCTGTCATTGGCTGGCGATATCACATGATGTGGGTTACGATTGGCTTACAAAAGCACATTTCCCTCTCGGTTTCAGTGCTTCAGAAACTAACTTACTGTGCTTTGTTGAATTTGAATCTATACTTTCGTAATACGAATACGAAAATATGCAGCATAAATGTTGCTGCAGATCAAACATCTTCCCAAAAAAAAAATTTTTTCGTAGTTTTTTTCATTCTCTGAAGTGCCGGGAAGTTCTATGCTGGTGTATAAAACCTTTACCATTCAAAGGATTGATATTTTTACAGCTCCAAGGGAAAGTATACTACCACTCATCATGGAAAAAGTGTACTTTTCATTCTGGAAGAAGTGTATTTTGACATGGGAAAAAGTGCTTTTTTAACCGGGAAATCTGGGATATATATATATATATATTTTTTTTATTGTCCACATATACACTCTGCTACAGTGCCTGTCCTGGGCTCGTGACTTATTGGTTGGAGATGACTGGAAAACTGTGGCCTGATCAGATGAGACCCAATTTCAGCTGGTAAGGGCTGATGGCAGGGTTCCAGTGTGGTGCAGACCCCACAAAGAAATGGACCTAAGTTGTCATAAGGCACTGTGCAAGCTGGTGGTGGCTCCGTAATGGTGTGGGCTGTGATTGCATGAAATGGACTGGGTCCTCTGATCTGCCGAAACTGATCATTGTGTGGAAATGGTTGTGTTCAGCTGTTTGGTGATCATTTGCAACCAATCATTGTCTTCATGATCTGAAACAATGATGAAATTTTTATGGATAATGATGTGCCATGTCACCAGGCCACAGTTATTTGCGATTGGTTTGAAGTACATTCTAGACGATAAGAATGATTGACTTAGTCAGCCAGATCGCCCCACATGAATCCCACTAAACATTAATGAGACTTAATTGAGAGGCCAGTTTGTGCACAAAATCCTGCACCATCAGCACTTTTGCAATTATGGACGGCTATATAGGCAACATGGCTCATTATTTCTGTGGTGGACATCCAACGATTTGTGGAGTTCATGCCATGTTGAGTTGCTGCTCTGTGCCATGCAAAAGGCAGTCCAACATGCTATTGGGAGATACCCTGTGAGGTTTGTCACTTCAGTGTATATATTTATGTTCCTCATCTCCTTCAAAACAGGTGGACTGATTTCAAACCAAACTTGGTAGACATATCATTTACTGCCTGGAAAGAATCCATGTGGGAGTAAGAACCACCTACCTATCAAAGGGGTGTAACCCACAATGCGCAAATGCCCAGACTTTATCCATCCAGTATATGAGGCTGAGGGGGCAGAGAGAGGAAAGAGGGAGGAGATGGACAGGGGTGGGGGGTGGGGGGAGCAGGATAAGCACTGAGAGAGGGGGAGGAGGAGAAGGACTAAAACAGGACTGGAGTAAATATATAGCCAGGCAATGCTGGGTACTCAGCTAATCATTTATAAAATCGTCTGTTTTGTCATATTGTATTACTTTATTATAAACATGATTTTTACTTAAAATGAAATGAAAATCTGAGGAGTTGACACAGAAGAAATTGCAAGTAAAGCCATATATTAGGAGACAGTGTGAGATCTGTGTCTTATGTGAAAAGGCACCCAATTGTTATCTAAACATTATTTTACTGCAATTTCTGGATTTATTAGATTTGATTTCTTCTGCTTGAGAGTTCCCTGTAATGTAGATTCCATCACCATTATGTGATATTATTTTTAATTTATTTTCTTTTCCAGTGATGGCCAGTTTGTTGTAGCAGGTTCTGATGATGGATCTTTCTTTATATGGGATAGACGAACAACAAATATCATTAGAATCCTGCGTGGGGATGACTCAATTGTGAATTGTTTGCAGCCTCATCCAACCTACTGTCTTTTAGCTACCAGTGGAATTGATCCGGTTGTCAGGTTGTGGGCTCCTAAGCCTGAGGTATGTTTGATATCCCCTCTGTACCACATGATTTGCTGCTTGTGCTATCCATAAACAGTTTTCTTGTGTAGTTGTACATCTGGAGTACTCCAGAACATTTAGTGAATTAAGGAGAAAGTGCTTTAGCTTTAAGAATAATATAATACCACAATTTTTAGATGCGAGAGATAAAATTCTCTAATATGTTGCTAGTGACATGTAAACAGAAATGGGGAAAGTAAAACAACTAGAAAGAAACAAGTAGATAGAACTTTTAGTGCAGAAGGAAAAATGTAGGAAGTGAACTAAAGCAATGAAGCGGTTCTTGAAAAAAGTTGAATGAGATTTTGAAGGAAATCTAGTCAGAATCTATTACAACTCTAAAGGCACCAACAGTGTGAGGATGCCTGATTATATATAAAATTGTCTACTGTAGTGGAGCATAACTTTAGTGGTGGAAAAATCACTTTATATATCCAGGAAAGGAATGCAAGGGCAGCATCCATCTCATCTACAGTTCCAAGTTTTGACTACAAGTGATTATTATAAATGATAGAGAGGCCTCCATTGCTGTACTCTACAGGGTGTAATGTCATTATCAATCATGGAGCTGAAATGAGAAATTTTACATATGCTGATTCGCTAAAATTTCAAAGCGCATTTGCTTGGATTCGGAATACTCGCACTTGGAACTTATTGTTTCATGGCTACATGTTTCAGTTGATTGAACAAAATGGAAATTTGTTGAAGAAGATGCAGGTCCTGTTCAGATAGTGATGGAAGAGGATGTACAGTGACTAAATCAGGACATTTAGTGAAACCTTAGCATTTTATTGGCAGTTGTCTTCTAAGAACTTCCGTAAGTGTTTATGTTGAGGGGCTTTTCCATTAGCAGACACTGCACTGTGTAACCAAGGAACAGGCAATTCCAGGTTTACAGTTGTCAACAGATGTAGGCCATTCCGTTATGGTGATTCAGAATTAATATCAATCACCATACCTATTGACGAATGTAGTTGTTACAGTTTCTCTCAAAGGTGAAGTTTCAGATGTACTGGCTACTCCCTGATACTGCTAGTCAAACAAAAGTGACTATAGAAAGCAGTATGGGTAAAAGATGGATAGGAACTTTATTCTCTGGAAGTGATTCACTGCTCTGTGCCTTTATTAAACTCATTAGAAGAAATCTTTCAGCAACCAAAGGTGTGCCTTCTAAAATATTACAGCTCACAGGGTGTTTGAAGTATAACGATTTCTCGATTAACACTAAAGTGACACACTTGTGCACCTGCCTTACAACTCAGAAGTGGGTCTATGCAATATCTTTCTCTTCCAAAATATGAAAGTAACAAATATTGTATGTCATTTTGAGTTCCTACAAGAGGCATTGACTGGCTATGAAACATTTTTATTTAATGTTATAAAGGGCACCCATCATGGAGTCTCCTCTATACTAGGGAGCAGTGGAAGTGGTTGCTGGAGAGACAAGGGTAGAAGGTGCTTGCTTGAAAATGATATGATACCTGAAATTGTCAGGTAGCACATTTCAGTAAAGGTTTTATGATGAGAAGCAGAAATAACTTATTTTAAACAACAGTTCATTAGGTGAAAAGCCATATGCCAAGAAAATGTCATTTAAAGCAGTGAAGATGCTTTCAATGAACTTTTCTTGGATGCCTTCCTTCAGAAAATCTTTTGTTGCAGATTTTCAGTTTAGCGTAAACGCTTATTTGAGTTTTCCGCTGTGACATCAATTACTTCCTCAAGAAGTAACTATATGTGATCTTTCCTTTCATTAAGACCAACACTTTTTCTGTCATGTTATATTGGCAGTGATAGAAGGCAGCTACACAACTTTGTAGCCTGTTTACACTGCTGAGCTATTAAGTTAAAATTGATTTTTAAGGTGCCTGTGACACCTGACTTACTTAACATCTTTTTTATAGCAGTTTGAAATTGAAATAGTTTTCTCTTCTAGCCACTTAGCCAATGTACAGTTTCTTCCTTCTTTGTATCCGAATTAGAAATTTTCTCCATTTTTCTTGAATGATAAGTTGAGTTATCCTTGACGATCACACAACTCTCTTCTGAACCATGGAACAAATCTAAAAACCTGTGTTTAAATACATTGCTATTCATTTCTTCATGGTAATCATTCAATTTGGTCTGTTTCCTTTGCCTGTTGGTACTTTCAACCCGCCATTGCTTTTAGAGTGCAGCCGAATGTGCTTTCTGGTGTGGTTTTCACTGAGCCAGGTCTCGTAGAGATTAATAATAGGGCAACAATGATTTTCTTTCCTGATATTGTGGATTTTTTTGTAGGAAAGTAGTCCTATCCACAACATTATTGAATCTCTCCAACAGAATGCATCTTCCATCATTACATTTTCTGTACCTGAATCACAAAGCAGAATTTTTCCACTCCAGTGGTGGCTCCCTGTGAAAGCAATCTTGTCATGTGAAACATCATTTACCAACCTACTATCGATATAAACCCGTCCAGGTAATAGCAGCGTCACCTGGTGACGAATGACAGCTAGTCAGACACATGCACAATGTGTGTAGTATCAGTGAGTGTGCTGTCCGTGTTGTAGAATGAGGAAGGTGTGCGATCTGTTTGAGTTTGACGAACATGTGGTGAGTGTCTTCAGCATGTGACAAAACCAAGATGAAACCACTCCCAGACATTGGGCGGTTGGGAGGCCACCCCTCATTACAGATATCGGATGTCGTAGGCTGGGCTGACTGGTAAAACAGGACAGGCTGCAACTTGTGGCAAAACTAACATCAGACTTTTATGCTGGGCAGATTACAAGTATGTCTGAACACACAGTGCACCAAACATTCATAACGATGTGCCTCTGCAGTTGATGAGCCATGCACACACTAATATTAACACCACGACAGCTCCAACTATGGCTGAAATGGGCATGTGACCATCGACACTGGACATTGACACAGTGGCAGTGAGTTGCATGGTCTGATGAGTCCTAATACCTTCTTCATCATGCTGATGGGAGGGTGCAAATGCATTGTCTTCCAGGGAACAGCTTCTTGACACCTGTAATGCGGGACGGAGACAAGCCAGCGGTTGATCCATTATGCTCTGAGAAACATTCATGTGGGCATCCATGGGTCCAGTGTAGCTCACGCAAGGCACTGTGATAGCCAAGGAGTATCTTACACTAGTTGTAGACCACGTACACTCCTTCATGGTGATCATGTTTCCCGACGGCAGTGAAATTTTTCAGCAAGATAATGCACCATGTCACAAGGCCAGAAGTATGATGTAGTGGTTCAAGGACCACAGTGGCAAGTTCCAATTGAAGGGCTGACTCCTCAGCTTGCCAAATCTGAACCCGATTGAACACATCTGGGATGTGATTGAACCTGTAGGATACTCACTATGTGTACAGAATTCCAATACATTATGATGAATAAGGTCTTCCTGGAAGTCGTCCAAATCAGTGAGGTTCTCCCACTAATGTCTTTTCTCAAAAATGGATTGCTCGTGCTTCTGCATTTATTCTCTGTACAGTTTCGCAGCAATACACCTTACACCTTTACTGTTGCAGTGTATGATGTGAATAAAATTTTATCACTTCTGGCATCATTTTTAAGCTTGTGAAGAAATTGACATACATCATGTATGACTTATTTGTTTGGCTCCATGTGTCTCAGAACTCAGTTGTTTTAACTTGCGAACATAAGTAACAGTATTATGTGGTGAAAATCACTTCTCTGTCCTGTATTATGTGGTGAAAGTTAGATGCACTTTTCCATACAGCACACACATCAGCATTTCCTTTATAGTCAGGAGACACGAAGTTATGCCAGTAACAAGATGAATAAATTGCAGTATTGCAACATTAGCCCTACTCCTCCCAGCTGCCACACTCACTACTCCCTAATATAATAGTATGAGACATGTAACCTATAGGAATGTATTCATAGCAGATATGAAGGTAAACTTTCGGAAAAGCAAGGATTAGCATTATTGTATGCAAACTTACTGTGTGATTTTTTTTGTTTCCTCAGCATTCTTGATTAATGAAATATTTCCTGGCAAAGTTAACAGTTCCATTTTGCTTACAGTAGTTAAACTACTGGTCTAGTCATCATTTTCAGGTTGTTCATCTGATAATCTTTTATGTCCACAATGCCTCAGTTCCAACTAGACTGTGAAGAGTTGTTGGTTTTGCTCTTACAGTTCTTTGGAGCCAGGTTGTTTTCCTTCACCAACATCATTTTACAGTGAAATGGAAATGTCCTTAGTGTTTTTCAACTGTGAGTGAAGGGGTGAGGGATGATATAATTATAAATGGAATGTTTGATCCCAAGCATTGCTTAAAATGAAATCAGTGTCTTTGTTTATAAAGGTCTCAGATGTGGTACAGCTGGAAAACACTGAAGTGGTGTGTGTTTTGTGGAATAATGGTACAGGCATGGGAAAATAATTGTGCATAAAAGATCATTGTAGGTTCCAGAAATAGAGCTGTGCTTTCATAACTTCAAAGCCAACAATTCTAAAGTCTAATTGGCATCCAAGAAGGAAGGATACACATGGTTTACGAGGTGGAATCCAAAATTTTCAGGACTGGTGCTGCCATCTGGAAAGTAGGAGTAGTAGATCTGTGCACCGCTAGGTGACGAGAGCTGCATATCTGATGAGTCAGTGTGCGGAGTGGCATTCAGCTGGGAGGACATGTTCTGTGTCCACAGTGATTTCCGTAAGGCTCTGTTTGGTGTGTGGCAATTTTACAATGGATCTGCGAACAGAACAGCGCTTGTGTATAAAATTCTGTGCGAATCTTGGGAAAAGTGCTACGTAGACCTTTGCAGTGATTCAACAAGTGTTTGGGGGACAGAGCATGAGCCGTACGTGTGTGTTTGAGTGGAAGAGCCCAGGCTCTCCAAGACCCAAAAAAGCAAGACAGGTGAAGAGCATGATCATCATTTTCTTTGATACCAAGGGAATTGTGCACAAAGAATTCATCCCACCCAACCGAACAGTGAATTGTGCGTACTACTTTGATGTTTTGAGACAGCTCCGTGAAAACGTGCGGCAACAATGGCCCGAACTTGGGCATCAAGGGAACTGGCTGCTGCATCATGACAATGCGCCCTGTCACACATCCTTGCTCAACAGGACCTTTTTGGCAAAAAACAACATGGCGGTTGTACTCCACCCACCATACTCGCCAGATTTGCAACTTGCAACTTCGTGCTATTCCCAAAACTGAAACTCAAGTTGAAAGGCCACCGGTTCGACACTAGAGAGGATTCAAGAAACATCGCTGGCGGTGATAAACACCCTCAAAGAACAGGACTTCCGGAAAATGTTTGACCAGTGGCAGAAGCGCTGGGACTGGTGTGTATGTGCAAATGGAAACTACTTCGAGGGTGATGGTGACCATTAGTCCAAAGGTAACGTTTTCAACAGAGGGCAGCGCCAGTCCTGAAAATTTTGAATAGCACCTCATATGTTGATAAAATTTCAGGAGTCATATTACCTTACTGTCTAAGTATAAGATGTTCTGTTACGTACAGAAGTTGGATAAGCTCCTTGAGAAGAAATGAAGAATTCTGAGACCCCTGATCTTACTGACAAGATTTTAGGTCGAAAAAGTTGTACCTTTGTTCACCAAACTCAAACACCATATTAACATGCCACAGAGGATTAAACACCATACACACCTGGTACCAGCATGAGAAAAGCTTCATGACATCTAAAGAATGGAAGATATCAATTTAAAGTAGCTTCTTCACCTCCATCGTCATACGTCATATATCATCTCTGCTAGTCTTGGGAATGGGTTGACAAATCAACACCATGACAAGCTGAAGATAGCAGTTGTGAAGGAGTTTGGACAGCAGGAGGCAAATCTGATCACTCACAGAAAAATCCAAAAAAGAAGTAGGATGTCTACAGAAATTAACTTCACTAAGAAATATGTGGACAGGGGTAGTGCAGAAGTCCTTAGCAAAGGGCTGAATTCTACCAATAACAGATTATCTCAGCTCTCTGGAGCATATAGCTGCTTCACTCACACCAGAACTCTCAGCATAGTGCTGCCACGAAACATCTAAAATACTCACCAGTGTGTCAATGTTTAAATTCCATGTCTTCAAGAAAATTGGAATGATATCTAGAAATATGTGTGAGGACAAATTAACTGTAATCTTACTAGCCTGGAAGGCAACACAAGGTCATAATATAATGTGTGGACTACAGAAAGAAATTTTTCAATCTATTCAATGATGATGCTTGCAGGCAGTCTCAACCACCAACAATAAAATGGAGAAGAAGAAGGAAAAGAAGGTGGTGGTGAGCACTCTTTTCAGTACATTAAGCTTGCCACATAGTCCTTAAAGATTTTTGATCTTTAACAGCTGTGGGACCAGGATTGTATGGGCTTCCTTAAGTACATAAGGAAGCATCCTCTGAAATCACTTACTAGTAACACTGCCAAACCCACATAGCAGTTGACAAAAAGTTGAAATGTTTTCTCAGTGAATACATAAGGAAGTGGGGACACAAAATTCACATCTCTTCTAAATTTGTCCAGTACCTCAGATGATTGAGTCTTCAGGATATGAATATTTAAGGTTAGTTTTGAGGTGTCTTCCTCTTGGTGGGAAGTCTGGAATCCCTAGAAGCAATTTGTGAAAAGTTAAATGATTGTTTTGCAGAACTATTCAGACGTTGTGCATTATCAGCTTCATTTTTGATAGCAAAAATTATCAACAAACTAATTGGATAGCACTGGATAGTGCCTTATTACTGGTTGTATTGTACCTATACATGAAATATTTTGAGAGAAAAGCATTAGAGTCTGCTAAATTCAAGACAATATTCCTAATATGAAATTTATGATGGAACTTAAAAGAAACCAACTACCTTTCCGTGATGTATTGAGGGAAATGCTTAAGGATGTCTGAGGCATGGTATGTAGGAAAATCCACATACACCAGCCTCTATCTCCATGACTCGAGCTATCACCATCTGTACCATATGTCACAAAAAAAAAGTCTGAGGACTGTTCCTCACAGAGTTTGTATACAACATGAAACAAAGGAAACCTTAACTGATAAATAATACTCTCTTAATAATATTCAAAAGAAATTGGAGTTTTTATCAATACTTTGAAAGGGGGTTGCGGTGGAAGAAAATATTATCTGTGGAAGAAATTGAGACTGAGAAAGAAAGCTGAATCATTCAAAGTTTTTGTTCTACAGGAGCTCAGAGTTGGGGAAAAACCAATTACAACAGTTTTTCAATTATGTATTTTGTGTCTGCAGTAATCTTAGAATGAAGTACACTGAGTGCCCTTTAGTAGATTTTGCAGAATGTTTACTTACTGCCAGTTCTACCAAACTGCAGCAGTTTGTGGGTATTCTGGAAGTTATTAATGTGTAAACATGCCATCAAAACTTCAGCATCAAATATGTGCATACTCTGATATCATGTTGCTAAATATTATAGCCCCATATTTTCTTCATATTTATTTCAAAGAACATATGTTTTTGTGCTTGGAAACATTTTGTTTGTTTTGGAGATCCTCTAGATAAGGTTTAAATATGAACATGAAAATATTATCATCAAACTTTCACAAACTACTGTTATATGTAATGTTTGATACATTTCTGTTATTTATAGGTGCTGTAATTTTGTACATTTTCTGATATATTTACTACTTATATATATCTAATCACAACCAAGAAAGTTTTATCACATTGGAAATCTGGGTTGGAAATAATGAAAAAGGAGCAGGCTACCACTCACCAGTAGATGATTTTATGAATATACTTAAAGTGCAAGACATGTCCAAATATAATTGTTGCCAGGCACACAATTATTATGCTGCATTTTCATTGTTGGTGACAGCCTGATTATTAAGCTGATGACACTTAAGGCTGAAGTACATTTTTTAAATTAAGTGCGTCCTCTGTGCTTCCGAAAGACAATATACGTGACAATAGTTAGTGGTTGCAACCACCTAAAACATAGTGTACATTATCCTATATGTGTGTCTGGAAATGAGTCTGTGTGGATATGTCTACTACTTGAAGTAGTACATTTGTACAAATCGTCTATAGGTGAGTGGTAGCCTTTTCTCATTAAAAACTGCAAACAAAGAACTTAAATACTTTTGATTCAAGAACACAGTGAGCTGTGTGTTTCCATCACAGTTGTTAAGTTTAAATAAAGAGTAATTCTCGTAAACTAAGCAGCTTCAAGTTGCTGTAACATGAGGGCATCCAATTAAAATTATTTTCTTAGGACAGACTTGTCAACTTTTACTATTAGTAGTTTGGACAGTTCAAAGTGCCATCAAGTTCTTCTTAGTAATGGTAAAAATAAGACTTGTGCCACTGAACAAATTTCAACCTGATCAACAAGCCTTGCATCTTAGTTTGAATCTCTGTAAAAGGACTGCTGCAATCCTTTTGTCAAAATAAGTGTCATGAAAAAGGTGTTACATGCTCTTGATAAAGTAAGAGATGCTGAATTAAGGAAGACCACAAAAATTGTGCCCAATAGACCAGAGTGAGATTCACAAGAAACTTGCTGCTCTGTTATCTTACAAAGGCTTCAGATGCTGATCGTGGTGACGAACAAATGGAAACTGCTGAAAGGATCAAATCAGTTTTGTCATGTAATGACAGTTCTCCTCTAAAATGTCAAAAAGTTTCAAAAAAAAAAGTTCACTGTTAGACATAAAGCACAATATTTGTCTAGTATAAAATGAAATTAGTAGACAGGTTGCTGTTTATGGCAGGTTGAAGCAAGATACAAGTAACTTCACTGTGGAAGCACTAAAGGGTACTCAGTATACACTGCCTGCCAATAAAGTGAAGCACACATAAAGGCAGGAAACAAAATTAAACTTAATGGGCTGAGATGTTATATAATTGTATTTCATTGATTACAAAATTTAAGTCAGATTTACAAAGAACTTGGTAATATGATCCCACTTACCAGTATGATACTGCACCTCCTCTGGCCTGGGTGCATGCACTGACTGAGTCGGGAAGGGTGTGATCAGGTTGTTGTATCCTCTCCAGAGGCAAACTGGCCCACAAAAAAAATTTTGTAACGGGCTGTTGATATCCTGAATGTTGGCACTGGCATGGAGTTGACATCTGAGCTGGTTCCACACATGTTCTATCTGGGACTGATTTGGAGATTTTTCTGGCCATGGGAGTACCCCAGTATCATGCAGACTGTTCATAGACACATGCCATGTGTAGATGAACATTGTCTTGTTGAAAAATGGCACCATGATACTGTCACATGAGATGTAACTCATGAGAGTGCAGGATGTCTGTGATGTACCACTGTGCCATCCAAGTTCACTCAGTCACTAACAGCCATGACCTGAAATCATACCTGGTGCCTCCCCACACCATTACATAAGTTGTAACAACGCCATGCCTCTCCGGAATGTTGGAAGAATGGGAAGTTTCCCTAGGTCACTGCCATACTTGTCGATGATAGTCATCCGTGGAACCGTGATTCATTGCTGAACATAGTGCAACGTGACTTGTTAGCTGTCAATGCTTCCCAGTTGTGAAAATACAACAAATGCAGCTGTTTTTGTTGTGGTGTTAATGACAGCCTATGCATGGGACATTAATTCTCCAGTCAGGCTGCCGCTAGTCTCCAACCAGTGGTGCAGTATGACACAGAATGGTGGAGTCTATTATTTGTTGTTGAATGGCAGGCATAGACATGAAAGGATTACAATACAGTTGGTACACAATACACAAATCCTTGCTTGTTGTGGCAGATGTAGTGGACCAGAATCCTGATGAAGAGAAGTACTGCCCTCATGTTCCTGTGCAGTCCAATGTTAAATCCTAATTTCCCACAAATCAGGATAGTGCACGGTTTGACCACGATTTGACCCAGCCAAACTGAGACCCACAAGGAGGCCCCTTTCAGACTCTTGTCAGGTGCCGATAACGTTGTCTCACATGAACATGTGATGTCTTTGTGTCCTTCACAGTAGGCACTCAACATCTGACACTGTTTGCGCTACTTATGTAATGTATCAGGCCTAATAACAGCACTAAAAACCAACAACGCTGATGCACTCTGGTTTTCATTCTATGTGTCACAGAGAATTGCAATTCTAATCATTTACATACCCTTCAGTGGCATGTATGTGTGGAAAGTTACATTGACTCCACCCCAGCTCTGATCTTATGTAGCACGAAAAAGCTGAATGGCAGTTAACATCATGTTGAGCACAAATAATGTACATGTGATCCAAATATCTGCTTTGGATTTCTACTAGTTGCAATTTTAATTCATCCTAAATACAACAAAAACTGTAGTAAAGCTTGTATGGTATTTTGCAGCTCCCTATTGAATATTGAATTTTTTGTACATTGAGATCAAATTTTGCACAATTTATTTTTTCGTCTGTAAGGAGCATCTGTACAAAATTATATTCAGAACGAAGAGGGTCAGGTGGGGATCATTGGCCCACTTAGTGGGGATGACTCATGTTGGACAGATGATCAGGAAAGTTAGGAAAAAGAGCAAGGAACATCAGTGACATGACATACAGCAGCATAATTTGTTTAATGAGAAGGTAACTTGTGTTGCTTGAGGCTTTCCCAACGGACATGTTGTATATATGGTTCTTGGGCGAGACGTTGGATGTCATAGTGAAAACTCCACAATATTTCATCAGCGCAACTGGCCGACATCTTAAGGAGCGACGAACACACTGCTAAGGCATGACTAGAACCCCCTATTTATGCCAGTCTTAGGCAGGAAGTGCGCATCTGTGGAAGGCGCCAAATTCGGTGGCCAATAGTAACAATATCAACCGATAGCTGAAGGACAGCAACGACACCTACAAGATGAAGAATCAAAGACCTCGGCACACATGCAGAGGCTACCGCTGCTGCTCTGCGCTGCCGTCGGTCACCCCAGTGACCTCTGTCAGAAGCCGCAAGCAAAAATGCGCATCCATGAAAGGCATGTGACTATCCTCCCGTTGTCAACAGAATATTTATGTTGCTGGCGAATCGTCATCTGTCGTATGACCAATAGTACTCCTCTCTGCTCGATGCGACTTCAATATGGCCACTGCTGGATTCCAAGCTGTACAGAGCTGAAAGCCCATGTCTGTGTTTTACAAGATTCATTGAGCTCCGTATTTCCAGTGCTTCCTTAATAACACTGTCCCAGTACGAACTCGTCAATGCGAGAATTTTGATGTGTTGATAATAAATAGAATGGCCTGTACTGAGACAATGCTTGGCCACTGCAGACTACTCTGGTTGCTTCAGATGAGTGTAGTGTCTGTGTTCAGTACATCTCTCTTCTACAGTGCGACAAGTTTGTCCGATGTACGACATGCCGCAGCTACAAGGAATCTCGTAAACACCGGGTGTTCTTAGGCCAAGGCTGTCCTTAGATAAGCCCAAGAGAGCTCGTGAGCTTTTGCCGGCGGATGAAAGACACATTTAACTTAATGCCTCTTCAATAATCTTCCTATTTTTGAAGAGACACCGCTGATGTATGGCAAGATGACCATTCCCCTTTGTTCTTTGCCTTCTTCCAGTTCGTCACATTGGGTAACCCGCTTCAGGTGTAAGGCACGGTGGATCTCCCGTTTAGAATATCCATTTTGTTGGAAAGTGCTACGCAGATGGAGTAGCTCATTAGATGAGCTGTCTGAGTCTGATATGGCTGGTGCTCTGTGAACCAACGTCGTAAGTACACCACTTCGTTGCGAAGGACGGTGACAACTGGTGGCCTGTAAGTATACGTCCGTGTGTGTTGGTTTACGGTACACTGCATGACCTAATATGCCATCTTCTTTTCTCTATACCAACACATCCAGGAATGCAAGTTTGCCGTTTTTCTCCATCTCCATAGTGAACTTGATGTTAGGATGAAGTGAGTTAAGATGCTCAGGAAATACGTTCAGCGATGCAGTGAGGCCAGATAACAAAGGTGTTGTCCACATATCGCCAAAAACACGTAGGTTTCAAATCCGATGACTGGCGTGCTCTCTCCTCGAAGTCTTCCATAAAAAGATTAGCCGCAATGGGTTACAAGGGACTACGGATTACGATGGCGTCAGTCTGTTCAAAGTATTGTCCATCGAATAAAAAGTAAATCGAGGTGACCACATGTTGGAATAAGTCTAAAAGTTACCCAACCAGCTTCTCGCTAATGAGCAACGATTCCTGCAATGGTACTTGAGTAAAAAGTGAGACTATGTCAAAACTTACGAGTATATCTGATGGTGCTAGTCGTAAGTTCTTGAGCTGACGAATAAAGTCTTGTGAGTTACAGATATGGTGGTCACACTTTCCTACTAAAGGGCTCAGTTGCGCTGCCAGATGTTTCGTGAGATTATACGTTGGTGCCCCAATATTACTCACAATAGGCCGCAGTGGCACATTGTCCTTGAGAATTTTGGGCAATCCATATAGCCTGGGAGGTACGGGCTCCTGTGTACATAGTCTCTTAGCAACCACATTGGAGATCGTGCTGTTCTGCTGCAAAGAGGTCAGTGGTTTGGTTCCTATGAGAAGATCCTGATATTGTGATTTTACCGACGTATAAGGGAAATGCGACTGTTACCCTCTCCACGTCAATGTATCTGAGCAAGATGCACCAGCTTTTGAACGACTCCGCATATCGCATGCTAAATAAGGACCCCACAGCCAAAATTCAGTGAAAAACTTTGGAGCTCCTCAAGAACAGCACGATCTCTGATGTGGTTGCTGTGAGACTACGTACACAGGCGCCCATACCTCCCAGGCTGTATGGATTGCCCAAAATTCACAAGGATAGTGTGCGACAGTGGCCTATTGTGAGTAATATTGGGGCACCAACGTATAATCTCGCGAAACATCTGGCAGTGCAACTAAGCCCTTTAGTAGGAAAGTGTGACCATCATATCAGTAACTCACAAGACTTTATTCGTCGGCTCAAGAACTTACAACTCGCACCAGAAGATATACTTGTAAGTTTCGACGTAGTCTCACTTTTTACTCGAGTACCATTGCAGGAATCGTTGTTGCTCATTAGCGAGAAGCTGGATGGGGAACTTTTAGACTTATTCCAACATGCGCTCGCCTTGGCGTACTTTTTATTCAATGGACAATACTTTGAACAGACTGGCGCTGTCGTAATGGGTAGTCCCTTGTAACCCATTGTGGTTAATCTTTTTATGGAAGACTTCGAGGAGAGAGCACTCCGAAGACTTCGAGGAGAGAGCACTCCAGTCGTTGGATTTGAAACCTACGTGTTTTTGGTGATATGGAGAAAAATGGCGAACTTGTATTCCTGGATGTGTTGGTACGGAGAAAAGAAGATGACACATTAGGTCATGCAGTGTACCATAAACCAACACACACGGACTTATACCTACAGGCCACCAGTTGTCACCATCCTTCGCAATGAAGTGGCATGCTTAGGACGTTGGTTCACAGAGCACCAGCCATATCAGACTCAGACAGCTCATCTAATGAGCTACTCCATCTGCGTAGCACTTTCCAACAAAATGGATATTCCAAACGGGAAATTCATCATGCCTTACACCTGAAGCGGGTTACCCAACGTGAGGAACTGGAAGAAGGCGAAGAACAAAGGGGAATGGTCATCTTGCCATACATCGGCGGTGTCTCTTCAAAAATAGGAAGATTATAGAAGAGACATAAAGTTAAATGTGTCTTTTGTCCGCCGGCAAAACTCGGAGCTCTCTTGGGCTCATCTAAGGACAGCCTTGGCCTAAGAAGACCTGGCATTTACGAGATTCCTTTTAGCTGCGGCATGTCATACATCAGACAAACTTGTCACACTGTAGAAGAGAGATGTACTGAACACCGACACTACACTCGTCTGAAGTAGCCAGAGAAGTCTGCAGTGGCCAAGCATTGTCTCAGTACAGGCCATTCTATGAGTTATCAACACACCAAAATTCTCGCATCGACGAGTTCATACTGGGACAGTGTTATTAAGGAAGCAGTGGAAATACGTAGCTCGATGAATCTTTGTAAACAGAGACACGGTAAGGAAACAGTGGAAATACGTAGTTTGATGAATCTTTGTAAACAGACACACGGGCTTTCAGCTCAGTACAGCTTGGGATCCAGCAGTGGCCATATTATAGTCGCATCGAGCAGAGAGGAGTACTATTGGTCATACGACGGATGACGATTCGCAGCAACATAAATATTCTGTTGACAACGGGAGGATAGTCACGCGTCTTACGTGGACGCGCATTTTTGCTCGCGGCTTCTGACAGAGGTCGCTGGGGCGGCCGATGGCAGTGCAGAGCAGCAGCGGTAGCCTCCGCGTGTGTGCCGAAGTCTTTGGTTCTTCATCTTGTAGGTGTCATTGCTGTCCTTCCAACTATCGGTTGATATTGTCGCTATTGGCCATCAAATTTGGCGCCTTCCACGCATGCGCACTTCCTACCTAAGACTGGCATAAATAGGGGGCTCTAGTCATTGTGTAGCAGTGTGTTCGTCGCACCTGAAGATGTCGGCCAGTTGCGCTGATGAAATATTGTGGAGTTTTCACTATGACATCCGACATCTTGCCCGAGAACCATATATACAGAAGGTAACTTATCACCTATGAAAGGTTTGTTCAGTAAAATTTAATTATTTTTCTCACTAATGAAACTGTGTGTTGCTAAAGGGGCTTAACTTTGCAGTTTGATGTTTTCCCTTAGTGGAAGTTGTCTTTATTGTTATTTATTCCAGTACTAAGATTAGTGGTATACTTTGGTGAAAGACCACGTTCTTAAACTGTTTTTAAAATTAAATATTTTTTAAAGACTGATCTAGTAGCTCAAGAAATCTTTTGTGGGTGAAATGATGGAGCGGGAACTAACTTTGGTACACCAGTGACAGTTCAATTACTTATGGTCATTTAATGTGCATGTTGAGATTGTTTTTTTGTAAAAAACTGGAAAGAAATGTTTTCCATCATAATGAATTCAACAAATATGAGATGGTAAATATACTGTTCAATTCATTTAACATCAAATATTCTTAATGATAAGGAGAAAATGATTTTAATTAACTTATTAGACCTGGTATAAAAATAATTCCACCTGATAACATGATGGTTGTGGAAGGATTATCAGCTATACTATTGTCCATTAAAACTGCAATACACGGGAAAATAGCAAATAACAAAAGTTTACATTTTGTATGTATGCAGTTTAGTAGGAAGCATGAATGATTAAAATTTTGGGTGATATAGGGGTATACAGGGTGGAACACTTTGTATGAAGAGCTGCATCCCCTGTCGGCAGCAATGGCTCTAACCTGGATGGGCCTCCGTTAAAACTGAGCTTGGATGACAGGTACGAGTATGTCATTCCGTGTTGCTTCAACTCTATGCTAGAGGTCATCAGTTGTACTGATGAATGGTTGTGTGCCAGTCTTTTGGCAACCCACGATGAGATATTTTCAATGGGTGAGAGATCTGGAGAATTTGCTGGCGAGGACAACAGTCAAATATCCTCCGTATTGAGGTAGGTCAGGAGAGCATGTGCAACCCACAATCTAGCATTATCTCATTGAAGGATAATGTCACAGAGACAACATAAGTAGGCAACAGCCATGGACTTTAAAACATTTTAGATATAATATTTAATCTCCAAATTACTATTTAAGTGAACCAGAGGTGATCATGTTACGTACACGTTGGCACCACATACCACTGCAGAAGGTGTTAGGCCTGTTATTACAATGACAAATCCAATCTGGCAATGTTCAGTCTCCTCGGAGCCTCCACACATGGATATATCCAACATGAAGCTGTACACAGAACTGGAACTGCTCTGTAAAGACTGTATTATTCAGCGCACCACTGTCGGCATGCCTCTGTCTGCTGCTGTGTCGAGGGAAGTCACAACAATAACCACTCTGCTGATCATCCATGCTGCTCCAGATAACGTCACACTGCCCATGTGGACACTTGTCACACTGCAAAGAAGCCCATTATATGACTTGAGGACTGTAGGATCCTTCGTGGCTGAACAAGCAATAAGTCTGTTCTCTTTGACTCTTAATGTGTGGGATCACAACATACTCGGACAACTTCACAACTAGGTCCTCCATGGAAGGTTGCCGATTTGATTAAAATCTTTCCTTACAGAGCAGTCATTGAATAGGAGACGTGCTCTCACACAGTTTTGCACAGGAAATTGGTGGCCATTCAGGCAGCATTTTAAGTTTTACCCTCCTCTCCATGGTTACAAAAAGCATAACTGGCATGGTGAAGAGACCAGTAAAGACTTCACTGTGCTGATAATTAGATTATTTACTACTACTACTACTACTCCTATCTTTTATCCAGAGATTATCAATTACACAATATTAGTGAACTGGAACTGCATTTTAACAGCACCATTTTCCATTTTAATCATCATCTCATATTTGATCAAAGGCTCACATGGCTATATTTGTGGAATACTAGAATAGGAGCCCTTAAAGCTCTAGATGTTTCAAAGTGAATCTGTGGAAAGGCATGGTATACAGACAGGTCTTGTCTACAGCAATTTTAGAAAGCGTTCACATGGTCCTGTCTAGAGTGTGAGTGTACCATTCATGATTCAGCCAAAAGTAAATTTGCCTAAAATGTTTATATTAGTCAGCACTCACACAATTTTTATTTATCAGACTGGCAAGGGGAGCTTTCAGAACAAGCCCTATTTGTAGCCTTTGTGCCAAAGCTAGTTAGCAACCACACACTATAGTATAGCAGCTGCTAATGTTACAGCACACCATTAAAAGGAAATTTGTCAAAGAGGCTTCAGTGTCCATCATCATTGCTCACACTCTGGCAGAGTGCCTATTCTAGAACTGCCCACAAGTCACAAAGCTATTAGGGATGTGGCCAAAACAACTTGTAACAGGGAACAACAAGTGCCCAGTGTTGGAGCAAGCAGTCACCTCGGCTGATACAGAGACCCAGGATAAAATTTTAAGTTACCTGTGTAGATATAGTTGAATACGTTAGATTTCATGTATAAGCTCATATTACTTTGTGTTTAATTTATTAGAGGAAAACAGGTGGGTAGTTCTTGACAGCTAAGCAGCTGGTGCGTAGAAAACAAACTAATGATAGCAGTGCACAGTACAGTTTATGTTACTAAAAGGAACATTATCAAGAATGAGAAATCCCACAGTCAGAATAAATTACCAGCCTATGAAAAGAAAATAAGTGTATAAAGCAAAACTTTCATGCACATATAGAAATCATGTGCCAGAGAGGCACTAAAATCCAAAATACAGTAGCAACAATTGGCTAAAGAAGTTTTCATCTGCCACAAAGTGCAATAAAAAGTACCACAACACAATCTTACTTGCTGTTAGGAGCTTGTGCTCATAGAGCCAGAAAGGTAAAAACAGCACAGGCTGTATGGTAAGCACAGAGAAGTGTTCTCTGGCATCTGGCAGGCACATGTAGAACAACACTGAGGTGCTGCTGATGGTATTAGGCTTGCTACCTCTAGACCTAGCAGTAGGAAAGAGGTGCACAATAGTGCCTCAAAAAGTGTGAACATGACAAGGTAAAGGAGATACTGGGCACAAGAACTGTAATGAGTAAGGGAAAAAAAGGCATGGATTGATTGAGAATGGCAAGAAATCTGGTACAGGACAGAAACAGGGAGGACAACCTACCAGCTCCTTTCTAACATACAAGAAAGAACAAGAATGACATACTTCCTTCCGACCAAGGTATCTGTACACTACCTGTCTGAACATTGTCAGTATCCCAGCTACTTACTAAAAATACAACACCACACCACAGATATTGGTACACTGTTGTCCAAAATTAAAGCAACAAACTGCTATTTCCCTTTCGCTAATTTACAGTATAATCATACAAACTGTCAACAAATGTTTGTATGATCATCTTTTGCACGGAAGATGGCATTCCGGTAAACAGACAACTATGCCAATGGTAAAATCAGGGTTCTGTCAAACGGGGTAGTGTTTGTTGGGTAGTTCCACTTCCACAATCGCTGTGTACACAGCCGCAGACGGTTCAGTATGGCATAGAGAAGACGCTTACCAGATTCTCTGCAGTGCAGGGCCATAAAAAGAATGGAAGCAGGGCAGTCACAAACTGATGTGGTCTGATAGCTTAATGTGAATCATTCTTTTGTTTTTTGGATGTGTCAACAGTTTAGAGAGACCAAAACTGTATGCTGAATACCAGAGCAGGGCCAACCATGTGTGACGTCAGAAATTGACAACAGTTATTTGACTGTAAGCGCACAATGGAACTGCCGTAGTATTGCACGGCAACTGGCATCTGATCTCACTGCATCCACTGGACATGTTGTATGAAGGCAAACGGGTACAGAAGGCTTCAGTAGAGTGACCTTAATTGTTGGAGATCTGCTGTATGTGAGATCTGCTGTATGTGTACCTCTGACACATCTTCACATAAGGGAATATCTAGAATGCAGTCATCAACATGCCTCCTGGACAGTTGAACGGTAGGCTAATGTTCTTTTCACAGTGAGTCTCGATTTGGTCTGGAGAGTGATTCTCGATAGATCTGCATCTGGAGGGAATGTGGAACACAATTTTCGGACCCAAACATTGTGGAAAGAGAGCAGTATCGAGGAGGATCCCTAATGGTGTGGGCAGGGAATCTGTTGACCACACGAACACCTGTTCATGAAATTGTATGGGTGAATCAGCAAGGTCTAACTGCTGTCAGGTTTCATGCCGAGATATTGGGACCTCATGTGTGGTTGCTGCAAGGTGCTGTGGCCCCAGACTTTGTATTGATGGATGATAATGATCAGTCTCATAGAGCACGGATTTTTGATGTTCTCTTGGAATTGGAAGATATTGCACACATGGCATGGCTTGCATGCTCTCCTGACTTGAATCCCATAGAGCATGCCTGGGATGCACTTGGGAGACGTGTTGCATCACGTCAGCATCCACCAACCACTCTCCAAGCTTTGTGAGAAGCTCTGCAGGAACAATGGGTGTTTTGGCGTCAATGTGAGATTGATGACATCATTTACAGCATTCCCTGCCATCAGGCCTATTTTGTTGCCAGAAGAACTCATACCCTATACTGACCACATTAACCAGTTGTGGAAGTGTGTGTGCAAATCCATTAAGGTGGAAAAAAGAAAGGACAGTTTTGTGTATCGTTATGCATGTTGCAGTTGTTTACGTTTTGTATTATTTACATTATTTCTACTTTACTATGACCTGTTCATACTGTTTTTGTGGCAAAATAAATGCAGCCTTGCAAACTATCCATTTGTTACTTTAATTTTGGACACCAGTGTAAATGTAGAGCAGTCGACACCACAGATCACCTTATCTGGGAATGTGCCATTAGACAAGGCGTTACAGACTAGGACAGGAACACATTTGAAAATGCAACTGTTTATAATAAGGAATGAGGAAATGTGGCATAAACTGAATTCACTAACAGCTAAGTTATCAGCTTATGAACTACAAGCCTACATGGTCGAGAGACAGACAGACAAGAGGCTATACATCATGATAACGAGGCGTGCCATGGCAGAACATCCACCTACACCCACCTTCTGGAAGCAGTCAGAAGATGAGCCTCATGGAGGACCAGGAAGGATTTCCTGAGAGGCTGACAACCATCTCCCAATCTCTACAACTTCGCTGGCACAGCAGTGCAGTTCCTGTGAATCCTGAGTTGCATTTCAAAGCAGTGGGGGCTAACCATCCAGACAATGAGAAATACAGTTTGCTTCTGATACCAAGTATAGTAGTTTAATGTAGTGTAGTTTGTGTAGTGTAGTGTAGCTTAGCGTAGTGCTGTGTAGTGTAGTGTAGTGTTGTGTTGTATAGTAGTGTAGTCCATAATTATAAAATACAAAATTTGTAATCACCAATGCTGCATAGTCTAATAGACCAGTAGTGTGTGCCTTATGTATTCCAGATGAACGGATATCTGTACGCCAGATGGCCAAATGGTAATATGTAGACTTTTTTATTTTTTAATTTTTTTTAGTATTATTATTAATTTTTATGTAGATATTCTGTGTAGATGTTTTCCTCACTTAAACAGCATAATGCTTAGTTTTTACTAACACTTGTGAAATTATGTTAAATATTATGTGCTATATTCTTACCAAATAATGTTCAACATTTGGTCTGTCATTTTATATAGATGACAGACTAAAAGAAAATAGCAAATAAATAATAATAATTACTATTATTAGTGTTTTAAATGAGCACTGTAATGACATAGTGATGTACACAGTTGGCTTTATGGGGACTAACTGGCTCTTCAGTTGATTTCCCAGACAACACCCTATTGAGTCTTCTACCAGCATCATTGATGCTGAGTTATATTCAGTCTTCATGGTTCTCAAGCAGATTAAATGTGGTCATATGAATAGTTTCTTCATCTCGTCCGACACTCAGTGTGTCTTGCAGCAACTATTTCTAGTAGAGAATCTTGTCCAAACCAACATTATGCACTATTTTCTCTGAAGAAGTGGATTTAACAGGTGTCATTTTTTTGGGTGCAGGCACTTTGGAATTCACAGTAATAATATTGCAGACACAGCAGCCAAGTAGGTTTGTGTTGAGAATTCAGTAGCATTATGTGAGTTCTCTGGTGAAAAGAACAGTCATGGGTATGTGGGAAAGAGAGTGGCTGTAAGCAAGTGAAAAACTTAAGAATGATTAACTGACCGATCCATATGGCATACTTCTATACAGTCCCTCAGATGGAGGAAGATAATTTTAGCTTGGCTTCATACAAGACATTGCCTTTTAACTCATGGCTACCTATTGTGTCATGAAGAGCTGTCAGAATGTGAGGACATGCGCTTGAGCATGCGGGATGACACACACACACACACACACACACACACACACACACACACACACACACACAGAGAGAGAGAGAGAGAGAGAGAGAGAGAGAGAGAGAGAGAGGGAGAGAGAGAGAGAGAGAGAGATGCATATTTCTATATTTTACATTCATATACTTATTATTTTTAAATTATAATTTTACTTACTAAAAATTAAGCTTTTGTATGTTTTAGGCTCATTTTATACCCAAGAGAGTATTGATTCAGGCAATTTTGGCATTTTTGGGGGCTACAGGAGTTGGCTGTTCCCACAAGTTTTACCTGGAGGGATGGCTCCATGCAGCCTCGAAAATGGTGACATTGTCACACATTCTCAAAAAAGCCTGCCGATGTATTTTCGCAATGTGCACCATAACATTAATTTTTTATAAGGGAAGACTTCTATGCTAAGTTCACGAACTACATACATTCAGCAAACAGTCCACGGGTGTACTGCCGGTCCATAGTGTCCAATTGGCACAATATTTCAGCACTCGGATATGTGGCCATCATCAGGTGCATTGACGAACTGAGCCCCTGAGGGTGCACAACCAACTCATATTCCCTTCCATCACAACCTAGTCCTCCCACAGTCCATGGCCAAGAGTGGGTGTTGGCAATCACAGAGACACTTGTGTCGGCATCTGTGGTAGCATCAGTGTAGTTGCTCTGTCCACCTTGGTTGCCAGATTGTTATTTTTCCTGAGCATCTTCTTAATTAGACTCAGTGCTGCTTTCCAAGCCTTGCTGAGGTTATAGCCACAATTCCTGTTGCTAATTATCCCCGATAGAAAATTTCGATAGCATCTGTAATGACACTGTCTCAATATTTGGAAGTCAGCACTAAAATCCTGGTACATTTATATTCCATCACATGATTCTCTGACAGTCAGTGCTCTGTGAGTACCAACTTGTTGGGGTTCATTATTTGAGTGTGTCTCTGGTGTCCTCAGCATCGATCTCATTGGTATGCATTGTTTGTCCAATATTTATCATGTCACATTCGCATGGAATCTGATACACTGAGGTGACAAAAGTTGTGGGGTAGCGATGTTCACATCAACAGATGGTGGTAGTATCGTGTACACAAGACGTAAAAGGGCAGTGCTTTGGTGCATTTGTCATTTGTGCTCAGGTAATACATGTGATAAGCTTTCCGACATGATTATGGCAGCACGATGGGAATTACCAGAGCTTGAACTCCGAATGTTATTTGGAGCTACATGCCTGGGACATTTCATTTCGGAGATTGTTAGGGAATTCAATACTCAAAGATCCACAGCATCAAGAGTGAGCCAAGAATACCAAATTTCAGGCATTACCTCTCACCACAGACAACACAGTGATTAACGGCCTTCACTAAATGCCTGAGAACAGCAGCATTTGTGTAGAGTTGTCAGTACTAACATACAAGCAATACCTGCTTGAAATAACCACAGAAATAAATGTGAGTCATACGACGAACATATTGATTAGGACATTGTCACAAAATTTGGTGTTGGTGGGCTTTGGCAACAAACGACTGACACGAGTGCCTTTGCTAACAGAATGACATTGCCTGCAGTGTCTCTCCTGCACTCATGACCATATTGGTAGGACCCTAGATGACTTGAAATCTGTGGCCTGATCAGATAAGTCGTGATCACAGTTGGTAAGAGCTGGTGGTAGGATTAGTGTGTGGTGCAGGCCCCATAAAGGCATGGACCTAAGTTGTTAACAACGCACTGTGCAAGCTGGTGGTGGCTCGATAATGGTGTGGGCTGTGTTTGTATGGAATGGATTGGGCCCACTGATCCAACTGAACTGATGATTGAGTGGAAATGGGTGAGTTCAGCTACTTGGGGACCGTTTGCAGTAAATCATGAACATCGTGTTCCCAAACAACAAGGAATTTTTATGAATGACAATTGCCATGTCACCAGGCCACAAACATTCATAATTGGTTTGAAGAATGTGCTGAACAATTCACATGGCTCATTATTTTTGCAGTGGACTTCCAATGACTTGTGGAGTCCATGCTACGTCGAGTTGCTGCACTACACTGTGCAAAAGGAGGTCTGACACAATATGAGGTATTCCATGACTTTAGTTGCCTCAGTGTGTACCCTGGCCTTCTGCAAACTGAGGTTGTCTTTCACACTCCCCATTCATTCATTCATATACAGAAGGGCAGTAATAAGCCTGCTATTGAGATCTCTAAAACGATCATTTTTGTCATAATCTCTACATATGTAGCACATTAAAGCATGAAATAAAAAAATCGCCTAAAGCAGACTCAAAACACATAGCAAGACAGATGCATTCCAGCCTTTTATCAAATTAACTGAGCTTCTTACACAATATACATGTTTTCCTAATATCAGAGCACTCTTACAACTGTTTTGTCTTTCACTCCATCTTTCCAGAGGAAGAAACTTCACTGTGATGTCATATGCTAGAAAACAACATATGCAGATACACATTAATATCATTGATGTCACAGTGCAGCTTTTTTATTTTTTTTTTATTTTTTTATTTACTGTAGGACCAAATTGAGGAGCAAATCTCAAAGGTCATGGAACGTGTCAGTACATGAAATTACAACATAAAAGTAATAACAGATAAAATAAAGTGTTTATTAACCGAAAGAAAGTCAAGCCATAAGTTTTTAAGTAAACACAGTCAACAATATAACATAAGTCAGCTTAATTTTTCAAGGAACTCCTCAACAGAATAGAAGGAGTGACCTATGAGGAAACTCTCCAGTTTTGATTTGAAAGCATGTGGATTGCTGCTAAGATTTTTCAATTCTTATGGTAGATTATTGAAAATGGATACAGCAGTATACTGCACACCTTTCTGCACAAAAGTTAAGGAAGTGTGATCCAAATGTAAACTGGATTTCTGCCGAGTATTAACTGAGTGAAAGCTGCTAATTCTTGGTAGTCTGGGTATTTTGACATTGCCCTCTATATAAACTGCCTGTTTCTGAGCCAAAAATATCCATTTAGAATGGGAAGTGTTACTCCAAAATATGTATCATATGACATAAGTGAATGAAAATAAGCAAAGTAGACTAATTTTTGTGTCAAACAATCATTTACTTCAAATATTGTTTGAATAGTAAAAATGGCAGCATGAAGTATTTGAACAAGATACTGAACGTGGGCTTTCGACAGAATTTTACTATCTATCTGAACACCTAGAAATTCAAACTGTTCAGTTTCACTAACCGTATGTCCGTTCTGTGAAGTTAAAACAGTGGGTTTTGTTCAATTGTGTGTTAAAAACTGTAAAAACTGAGTCTTACTGTGATTTAGGGTTAGTTTATTTTCTACAAGCCATGAACTTATGTCATGCTATTTGAAACAGAGCCAGTGTTACACATAACATTCTTTACTACCATGTTAGTGTCATCAGCAAACGGAAATATTTTAGAATTCCCCATAATACTAGAGGGCATATTATTTATATATAACGAACAGGAGTGGCCCCAAAACTGATCCCTGGGGCACCCCCCATTTGACCGTACTCCACTCAGGCCCCACATCACAGCCATTCTCATCACTGTGATCGACATTTTGCTGTCTGTTGTTAAAGTAAGAAGTGAACCAATTGCGAGCTGCTCTCCATATTCCGTAATGGTCCAACTTCTGGAGCAATATTTTGTGATCAACCCAATCAAACACCTTAGTTAAATCAAAAAATGAGCCTAGCATTCGAAACATTTTGTTTAATCCATCCAGTACCTTACGGAGAAAAGAGAATATAGCATTTTCAGTTGTTAAATGACTTCTAAAGCTGAACTGTACATTTGATAGCAATTGTATGATATAAAATGGTCAATTATACTTAAATACACAGCCTTTTCAATAACTTTAGCAAACACTGATGGCATAAAAATAGGTCTAAAATTGTCTACATTATCCCTTTCTCCCTTTTTACAAAGTGGCTTCACTACTGAATGCTTTAATCACTCAGGAAACTGACCATTCTTAAAGGAAAAATTACAAATATGGCTAAGTACAGGGCTAACATGTGCAGCACAGTACTTTAATATTCTGCTAGTCATGCCATCATATCCATGAGAGTCCTTAGTCTTCAGTGATTTAATTATTGACTCAATCTCCACCTTGTCAGTATCACAGAGTATTATTTCAGACATTAATCTCGAAAACGCATTTTCCAAGAGAGTTTTATGATTCCCTGTAGAAACTTACGTTTTTATTTAATTCACCAGCAATGCTCTGAACATGATTGTTAAGTACTGTATGATACGTGTTATATTTGTCATCTACGTTATTGGCACTATAAATATCCTGTGACTCTTGTTCCTTCACAAGGTTTAAAAAACTCTCTATTGCCATTGGATTAGCTTTCCTACATAGTTTGTCATTATATGTGACATTTGTTTGAATACAAAAGCCTTTTAGTGTTAAAATTTGTGCATCATGGTCTGAAAGGCCATTCACCCTTTAACTAACAGAATGCTCATCTAGTAGTGAGGAATGAATAAAAATATTGTCTATGGCTGTGCTACTGTTCCCTTGCACCCTGGTTGGGAAAAACACAATCTACATGAGATCATATGAGTTTAGGAGGTCTGCTAACATCCTTGTTCTTGCACAGTCGTATACAAAATTAATATTGAAGTCACCACACACAACTAATTTCAGGTACTTCCTATAAAGTGAACCAAGAACCCTCTCTAGCTTGAGCAGAAATGCTCTGAAGCAGAGTTAGGAGACCTATAAATGACAACGACAATTAGAAGTTTAGTTTCACTAAATTCAACTGCCCCTGCACAACATTCAAATATCTGTTCAATGCAGTGCTGTGATACATTTACGGAGTCAAATGGAATACTGTTTTTTACGTACATGGCCACTCCCCCAGCCCGCAAGGAACTCCTTAAAAAAAGCCAGCTCTTTAAGCAGTCAGCTGACTCCAAAAGATAAAGCTGTGCTTCAAATTGTACATTGCTTAATAAAATAAGCTATTACAAATATAGCAGACAGATTTTATCATTGGATCCATTTTTCTGTAATCCATGTAAAATTGCGAGTTTCATTTTGAACACTTATCTTCGCCCTTAAAATTATATGCATATTTCTGTTTGGTATATCATTAATTAACTGGCATCAACAGTTGAATCAATAATGTCTCACTTGGATAAGCTCTTTATCTGAGACCAGGGATCATTTAACAAAGCAGTTCAAATACTGTCTGAAATTGCCCAAATATACTGGGTAGAACAGAGAACCAACTTTTGGGCATGGCTACAATACTGCTCAATCGTTGCTATTGAGACAGATTTGGTGGTGTGGTTAGGACTAGGGACATATTAAAAACTGATAGTTCTCCATAAGTTTTTTTTAAATGCATAGTGACCAGTGATAGTGAACCAGAATGATTGGTAATTCATTCCTTCAACATGACAGTCTGCGGAACTAAGCCCCTTATTGTTATTAATGTGCAAACGAAAGCTGTAGGTGCTGTGGCCCAACACATGTGTTTTAAAGGAACAATTACATAACTTTTAATTCACATTAGTCTTCAATGAAACTTTTTCCTTGGTTTTGAATACATCTAGTATTAGCTTAATGTAGTATACCTGCAACTTCAAACAAACCTATATTACTTCTTTAGACATTTTTACAATGACTTCATGGGATTTTTCTTACACATGGTCTGTAATAAAGATATCTGTGTCCCATAACTTCACATCGTGATCGACTTTCCGACAATACCTGCTGTTCTCTCTCTCTCTCTCTCTCTCTCTCTCTCTCTCTCTCTCTCTCTCTCTCTCTCTCTCTGCCTTCTCTAAACTTATTTCTTTCTTCACAAGGCACAGAAATATTTGTGCTCTCATTCCTACATAATTGTACCCATATTTTACAGTTTCACCTCTACTAATAACTTTTTCATTAAATTCAACTGTACCATGGATCAAATTCACTTTATATTCCACTCAGTCTATTTTTTCCCGGTATTTTCTCAGTCGGTCAGTCCTCAGTGTAATATTAACATACAAATTAGGTATAACTAGAAATTCATGGTCTATTTGAATGATGCTCATTTCTCTTCTTGTATTGAACTGGGTACATTCTATCATTTCACACATGTTCAGTATCTTGTATTCCCTGTGGTTTGCCTGTTGTGTCCATGTTCTGATGTTTCATTTCCCTTACTTCCCCACTGATTTTCAGGTGTGTTTTTCAGTTTTATCATGCTTTTTGTGCTCTAGCAATCTTTCATTATTATTGCAGTCTCATTTGTCAAGCTGCCCTTCTATAGGTACTTATCCAAAACACTTGGAATACCTTCTGTGGGTAAAATTGAATCATTGGTAATCATTCCATTGCATGCTTGTCTTTCTCCACAGCTGCAGCTTTTAAATTTGCATCTTGCTTCTTTTTTTACAGACTTCCCATTTTAAGACCATATTAATACGTTTTTCTCTGTATATACAAGGTGTACAACTTTGCTTCCGCCGTTTTTTGCCCAAAATTTGAGGCTTTAATGAAACAAATTGGTTACACATGTATCATTCAAAGTATTTTCCATCGCTCGACAGTAATTTCTCCTATCTTTCAGGCAGTGCACGAATCCTGCGTCAAAAAAATTGTTCATCTTTTGAAGTGATCCATGAATCGATCCAATTTGTGACTTTCTTCATGAGATCGGAAATGTTGGTCAGCCAGGCCATGCGCCATTGATCTAAACTGGTGATAGTGAGAGGGAGCAGTGTCTGGAGAATATGGTGGGTGGAGTAGGACTTCCCATTTTAAAGTTTCCGTGTATGTTTTGATCTCTTTTGCAACATGGGGTCGAGCATTGTCATGCTGCAAAATCGTTTTGTCGTGCCTCTTGCTGTATTGCGGTCATTTGTATTTTAGTGCTATGCTCAAACACATTAATTGCATTTGATAACGAGCACCTGTGATTGTTTCACTTGGTTTTAAAACCTCGTGGTACATGACGCTGAGCTGGTCGCACCAAATGCAGAGCATGATCTTGGAGCCACGAATATTTGGTTTGGCTGTTGATGTGGAAGCATGGCTGGGATATCCCCATATTTTTTGCATTTAGGGTTACCATAATGAACCCATTTTTTGTTCCCAGTCACAATGCGAAATAGAAATCCCTTCCATTTTTGCCTCTGAAGCAACTGTTCTCAAACACACAAATACCGTTCAATGTCTCTTGGTTTCAGCTCACACAGGACCCAACTTCCTTCTTTCTGAATCATGCCCATAGCTTTGAGAGCATTCGAAGAGACTCAGCTGCTGTTTTCTTCATACTGAAACAAAATACTAACAGCTCCCACAAATGACGAGAATTAGGCTTGTAAACTGACATTTTCAATCGAGAACAACTTTATGATGCATACACAAATCAACTAATGTTTGAATGAGGTTATATTGACCAAGATCCTAGCTAACTGCCTGACATCTGTGATCTGTTTCTTTCGACCACTATTGACCGTTGTCACCACCCATCAGCAAACGGCGGAAGCAAAGTAGTACACCTGCAGGACTGCATGCATGTATTACAAAACAAAATATTCTTCCTTCACTTCATCATTTTCTTCCCCACAGTCATATCCATTGTTTCAAGTGAAGAGGATCTATTTTACACTCCCCAAAGTGCCAGCAACTTGTTGACCAGATATTTTAACACTCTTTCTATTGATTTACGTACAACTGTACACTTTGTATACATCGTTAATTTGTTGTATTTACTCATGACTGCCAACTTCTCGTCCTAATCATTTATTATATCAGTTTCCCATCTAGTGGCTAGCATTGCTGCCTCCAGATCATGGGGTACCGCGTTCGATTCCCTGCCGGGTGGGGGATTTTTCTCTGCCTGGGGACTGAGTGTTTGTGTTGTTCTCATCATTTCTTCTTCTTCTTCTTCTTCTTCTTCTTCATCATCATCATCATCATCATCATCATCATCATCATCATCATCATCATCATTCGTGACAGTAGCTAGATTGGAGTGTGTAAAAATTGGGACTTCATATGGGCACTGATGACGGCACAGTTGAAGCCCCTGGCTAGATTGGATTGTGTAAAAATTGGACTGTGAAAAAATTGGGACTTCATATGGGCACTGATGACCGCACAGTTGAGGCCTCCCCCTCCCAACCTAACTATCATCATCATCATGTTTCCCATACTTGATAATTGGTTAGAAATTACCTGGTAATTATTCTCCAGTACCGTGAAACGATGTCATTCTCCATGAGTGAGTGACGGGCACTGTTGACTGTCAGGTGGAGAACCCATGTTTGAAAACTGGTTCTGTTAGTGATTTTTCCTTGGTTGGAGGAGTGGAACAGGGTGCACTCAATCTTGTAATTCCAATTGAGGAGCTACTTGACCGAGTAGTAACTCACAAAAACTGACATTGGATGGGATAGTTGTGTGCTGACCCCATGTCCCTCCGTACTGCACCCAGTGATACCATTGGCTGAGAATGACGTGGTGGTTGGTCAGTACTGATGGGCCTGTCAGGACTTGTGGATGGAAATTACCTTTACTCTGAAATAATCATTGCTGAATGATACGAAGCCGTCTCTTAACCTTAAGTCTTGAGAACTGTCTTGAAATATTTGAACATTCATGGATTTAGACCAGCTTTTAATATTAAGGCTTCAGTTCTTTGTTGACAGTTGCAACGGAGGGTCATATTTTGCTTTCTTCCTCACAGTGTCGTGCTACATATTAACAATGACAGTTGTGTGAAGCATATACCATGTGAAACACAATACACGGTTGGTATCAAAGTCTTTTGGTATTACATTCCAATGACAAGAGTTAGACGAATGTTCCTACGAGGATTTCTCATAGACTTGAGGTTATCATATGATGGGATGGAATTGTGGAAGATGATGGTAATGCAGAAAATTTCAGGTGTGGCAAGAGTTTATAACTCACTGAATTGTTTACGAAACTGTAAAGCCTAGCTGAAGTAGTAACAGTCACTAATAAATGGCATGGCAACCAAAAACAGTCACGTGGGCTATGGAAACAAGTGAAATAAAACAATGGAAACTCCAGATCGAAATATCAAGTATATTGGAGAAAGAACGGATTGAAACTCGTAAAGATGAAATGTTGAGTTGCAGATAGTCACAACAAAAAGACTGTTACATATTTAGTTTTCAGCCAAAGCCACCAGTGATCCAATAGTTCAATAAAAGCTCACCCATCTTGTCATCTACTAGAACCTATAAACACTGAAGAGATATGTATTTCACAGAGTAATATCAGGGTCGTGGGGTTTGGAGGGGATCTGAGTGTCAGAGGGCGTAAGACCATTGCTTAGTATACCCGAAGATGTGTGCGGCAGTAAGTTGTTGAAATATTATGTGCAAATGAAATTATCAGCTCTGATAGAAATCTGAAACCGAAACTTCAACTTAAAAGCTAACCGTGGTCTGTAATACTAACTGGTAGATGAATATCAGAAGGCGGCTTCAGTTATAAAGTAAGCTGTGGCTTAATATTTAATGGCACAGACTATCATATTTTGTTAAACATGGTGAAGTTTTTACTATGTTTGAATGAATTAGTTTTAGCGTTTATGATGCCAAAATATTTTATATGTTACAAGAGGGGAAAAAACCAAAACAGTAGGCTGGTAAAGTTTAACCTGATTGTATGAGCACATACTTAGCCAACAGTTGTGCCCGGCTGATACTTTGTTATGCATGTTATACATTGCTAGTTCAGAGTTAATGTATCCTGAGAACTAAACTAGTGTATTGTGTTTTACAAGAAATTATACCTACCTCGCATCACAAGTAAAGAGTTATTTTGATTGATTGATTGATTTTTTTTTTTTTTTTTTATGGGTCAGTTATATCATACAGCACAAATTGTACAATTGATATTGGACAGACCAAAGAAAAGTTGATGCAGTACATAATCTTAACAAATAATAGCAAATTAAAGTTAGGTACATATTCCTACAATTTAATTTTTAAGTAACTTGTTTTGTTACGTATTCATGAATTCTTTTACAGAATAGAAACAGTGCTTTCTTAGAAATCCCTTTTGTTCAATTTTAAATTCTGGATAAGTAGCAAGTTTTATTTCCTCCAGTATCATCTTGTGTAGTATTACACCAGTGTTAATTATGCTCGTCTGAGACACTGCAGTTCTGTGATATTTTTGATGAATATTTGATTTCCCTCTGGTACAATACTTGGGTACATTTTTGTTTTGTAGTAGTTTCCCTGTTTTCAAGAGGTAGGCCCTAGTGAACAGGATAGTTCCATAAATGAGCAAGCTTGGAACATTCAGAACACCAAGCTCAGTAAAATGAGATTTACAGGACTCCATCTATTAAGGCCACAAATTGTTCTTAGAGCTTTGTGTTGAGTCTCCCCAGAAAATGATCCTATTTACATAGTGTAAGTTTTAATTGCACATTTGTTCTTTCTGCAATGAGTATAGGGGAAATTTACATTGAAATTACCACTGACTATAGATTGTTTCTGTCTTTGACATTAGTATACATTTTTCTTACTGTTTTTCTTCAATCGTGTCTTCATGATTTTTACATATTTGACATCATCATTTCCATATGTAGATTTGTAGGCTATTGGATTGAAAACATTTACAGTTAGCTCACGCATCTGTAAGGATAAAGAAGTTCAGAAAAGGCACCCAACATGATAAAGATTAATATGAATAATGTGCACCACACTTACAGAATTCACCAATGTGGACTTGGTCCACTGGGCACTTTGTTGCTGCCAAATAGTGAACGTTTAAGGGATGTGGTCACTGCTGAATGCATTTTGGTGTAGAGAAAATAGGCTTCTGAGATATTGGCACATCAGTGTCACAAGTGCTCTTTTACTACAATCTCGGAACATAACAATGGACCATCACATCATCAGTGTGTGGAGATCTGGACTTACCCACTCCAGTTGTGAGGAAAGTACAGAGCTGTAGAAACACTCAACATCAAGGTGTTCTTTTTGCTGCATCCCAGTTGTATTAGGTGTACACAAGCTTTCTTGGACACACTCTTTTCTTCCTAGCATCTGGGGATACAAAAAAACTGCTAAAATTTCTATCAAGTATGGTGAATTCGCAGGGAGTATTAAGAACCAACCAACAGAAATAGTTCGTTTTTGTAGTCCTGAGAAAACAACTCTGAAAAACAATGCCTTACTAGCAACATATATGTTTCTTATTGTTGAATTTGAAGGTGGGCTATTTTCATAAGCTGTCACTCTGTATTCGGCAAAATTCTGGGGTAAACCTGGTACATTGTATCCAACCAGAAGAGTACAAGGCAGGATCCTCATTTTAGGAACAACTACTTTCCGACAGACCACCAAGCTCCACACCTGAACTTTCAAATAAGAAGTATCTTAAAGTGTTTGATTTTTAGATGAAATGATGTTAAAAATAAAATGAAAACTGTGAGCAGCAAGTTGATAAAGTGAGCATTGTTCTCTCTGATGTTTAGAACACTAGGACCTCGGAACCCATTACTGTTCTTCATGCATCTCAAAGTAAGATGCTATGTACTAAACACAGTGTGTGATTGGTCCAAGATCACTAATGAGGAGTGAATATGTCTAGACTCATCAATAAGACATAACTCGGGCAAAGGTGTATTTTTGAGGTATGACTGTGAACATACCATTGTCGTTGTTTGAGTGCTGATTACTAAGGAGGACAGATGGAACTGGCTTAAACTATGATATTTCAGTTGGCCCCATGGGAAGTGGATCTAAGATAGTTTGCAGCTGAGAGACAGCACCTGATCACATTAAGATCCCTTACACAATGTTATGGGACTTGACAGTTAGCTCTAAACAACACCCTCCTTCCACTTTTCAAGTTGTTGCTGTTCATCTAATGTTGGCTTCACTCGGAGTTTATTGAAATCCTTGGAGTAAATTGTGAATAGTTGTGTATGTTCTCATTTATTGTGAGCTTCTTAGTCACTTTCGGTGTAGGTTAAGAAGATACCATTCTGTCATTAATAACTGAACTCTTGTTATACACAAGATTATCTTATGCTGATATCACCTTATAAGAATCTCTTCCAGTTTTGATAAGGTTTAAATTCTACTAGGAAGGAAGGAAACAAGAAAAAAGAGTAAAATGTAACATCTCTGCAGTAATGCAGTCCTCACAGGCATATTAAATTTTTATTTGTTCAAGGACAACGAAAGTAACCAGTCTTTTTGAAGAAACGAACATGGTAGAATGTGCCACTGCACAGATATAGGCTTGGCTCTGTCGTGGCATACCATCAGTGAGATGGAACTGGTATAAATTGTGATACATTCAATTGGCCCCTCTTAGATGTGGGAAATGGATTTGACACTGTTTGCAGCTTGAGACAAAACACTGGATCATATTCAGATCCATTACACAATGTCCAAATTGTCCCTATCTTCAATGGTGATTCGGTGTAAGTCATGCAGAGTTCATGATCATTGTCGACCCTTAAAAATAATTTGTTTCAATCAGTCCCACACAGGTTCGTTTATCTCATGTTCGGGGAACAGGTAGGCTACTCCAATCTGTTGATTCTTGCATGCTGACAGGTCGTGTTCATGAAAACAACCATGATTAGCACACAAGTTATCAACTGTCAAGATGAAATTTTCACCAAAATGTTGGTTGCAGAACCTTGTTCCTGTGCTGTAGAGCAGAGGAATCGCCCTTAAACATGAGAGATATGGTACAGTGGCCCCATTTAGTGCTATCCTAGAACATCACTCCACTACCACCTTGTTGCACATGTGATATACAGTATTGCTGGTGTTCAATCTACCAGGTTGCCTTCAAACATATTGTCAGTGTACAAATACATCATAATTTACCCCATAAACATCACCCAGTTGTGGTGCGCAATGTGTGCCCGCCATGGTCTTTGGGAATGGAGATTCTCATCATGCATTTGTCTCCTAATAGTTTGATGTGATACGTGACATCCTGTAGCCTCTCTGAATGCCGAATTCAGTTCTAGAGCACTCAGCCTGCAGTTCCGCTGACTTTAAAGTTGTAGATATCAGTCATCCCATGCACCTGTCAAATGTGGAACTGATTCTGTGACTGCACCATGTCAAGAAAATTCCCTGGTTAACAATTATTCTGCGCATAATGTGAAGAAGTTGACCTGATGATCGATTGTCCTTCTTGATGTGGTGGATGTTCACTCCTGTGTTCCGCAGACATCTTTAATACATCCCTTCAGGTGCTTTACTTTCAACTGCGATGCTCCAATTAATTTTAATTTGGCATTTTACTTGTAGATAATGCTTATGGTAACACTGTGTGTGTGTGTGTGTGTGTGTGTGTGTGTGTGGGTGCACGCGCACGCTTTTTTTTTTTTTTTTTTTTTTTTTTACAAAAAGTGTCAGGAGTGGCCTTCCTATCTGTACAGGAACAGGTAAAATAGCAACACACCTGAACAGTGTAATGGGGTGATGAAACACTTTTCTTAATGTGTGTATATATGAGGACAGTTAGTCTGAGATTTGAGGCCTGTGTATTACAGTGAGGTGCCAGTCTCTCAACTGTTGCACCCATCACCTAGTAATTGTATTTGGAGGCACATCTTTTGAGAAGGCCATGGGTGTCCCCCACCCCCCCCACCCCCCTCCCACCCCCACCCACCACCCCAAGCACTTCTTTCAGGCTTTGCACAATTTCCCTCTTCCCACTGCCATTTTACTATCTTCGCACAAACTGAACAATACTGCGTACATTAATAAGGAACTATTTGTCATAGTGTATTAGTACATGACTTCTTTAATCTTTGTTACAAATTTCTTCATAATCAAGGACTCATTATCAGTGGTCCAGCAGCTTACTGTAGGCGTGTTCTTGTACTTGTCAGAAAATGTCATATGGAAGTTCTGACACAAAATAAACTAGACTGATGATGTAAATTTGTGTACTTACCAAATACATCCAGGTAGTAGTAGTTGTGATCAAAATGAGACCGATTTAAATTGACAGATCTCTGCATTAATTCCTTTCACTGCTCAAAATATTTCTACATGATGTTTTCCATTATGCTGTTGAGGAACTCTCTCTCACTCTCAGGTGGAGTGCAAGAACACAGCTGTTGTAAGCTACTCATCTGCTACCATTGAGAAAATTTTTATGAAACTTGTCACAGAGAAAGGCTCAACCCAAGATCAACAAATAGTCACACACAAATACTCCATGACAAATAGTTTCTTGTTAGCAAGAGCAGTCTCATTTCTCTTGTGCCAGTATACTGCATTTTGTGTCATTGATGTCTTGTTGAGCTATTTTGAGTGTGGGAGCAATCTCCTGAAGGTAGTCTTCAACATGTGATGTCTTCATAATTTCCACGGAGAATTAATCTCTGTGGCAAGAGTTCTGAATATTTTTTATTGTAATAGTGGTGTTTCAGTTAGCTGATATATGGGAGACTTAAGTGACCAGACAAAACTGGTTTCAAATTTTTGAGTGATTCAGTTCTGTGTATTTTTCGTAATGCATGTGTTTTTAATATTCTGCTACTTAGAAAAATGGCAGTTGCTCTGAATTTAAAGTGGTAATAATACTAATAATTTTTTGAAGTATCTGCCTCCTTGATTTCATAAAAATCTAAAAGTTGCATTTTTGCCACACCTTAGACCACTGAAAGCACAGTCCCACAAAACTACAAATTTTTAAGGTGGATCAGCCAACGAGCATGGGAAGTAAAGATAAATAGACATAACTAGTCCTGCAGTGTGAAGCTGTTACGTACTAACATATGGTTTTTTTTCCAGCAAAATACTGTAGCTAAATTTCTTATATTTCATCTTTTACAGGATGGTTCCAAAAATGATAGAGAGGTGTTAAACCTATATGATGCTGCATCTGCAAACCAAAAACGAATGAATGCAGATCCATTTGAAGTAATGCTTATAAATATGGGTTATCGTATCCAGGCGATGCGGGGTGGAAATTCAGAGTCTAGTAATGAGGGAGATCATCCCACAATTAATTGCCGGCCAAGTTAACAGTAGTAGATCACATGTGGCAGTGTAATGATTGAATGTTCCCTCAAACCAAAGTATTAGTTGTTGGGAACTGTTGGAAAAGCTGAACTTATACTAAATTGATAGAATTGTATTGTACATTATGCACATATTTTTAATATTTGTGAGATATTTAATTGCACGAATAGTGTAATGATATAAAGTGTGTATTTGTATAGACTTTTGAGAGTCTACATTTTGCATTGTGGCGTTTATGCTTGAGAATATTTTGAAGAGGTATCATGAGTGTTCATATCTACATAAAAATATTTATTAAAAATGTTTGAGAAATGAACAAGCGATTTCTTTTAATATTTTTGTGTGCTTGATGTAAAGTTGTCTGAAATTCAGAAATTTCATTGAAAATATGTTAGCGCAAACCCTGTAGATATGTATATGTTGTTGTTTCATTAAAGGTAATTGATACTTCATGAATGACAGAGAGAGCATCAGGAGTTCCTGTTTTCTAGCCATCTCTTGCATATGATAGATCATAATTTCATAAAAAAAATCATTTTCTCCCCAATGCAGCTGGCGGAAAACCTGTTGTGGAAATTAATGATTTAATTCACCTACAAGAAGCAAAGGAGTTGGTGAAGTTATAACCAAGACAGATCGATGCAGTGAGGATTACAGTATTATTTGCAGTTATACAGAATGGGTAATTTTGGATTTGGGGTCACAAACGCATACAAGGAACATGGAAAAATTTTAAACTGCCTTAAAAATTCTTGGCCATAAATATATCAGGTAAATTTAATAAGTTGTTACTAGGTCTTTACCAGATCTTGTCAATTACTAGGTGCAAAATACCTTTATGTGTAACTGTACTCTAGAAGACTGAACATGTATGTGATGTTTTTATTTATTATTTGTGTATATGTTTTTTCTGTTTGCTGAGGAAAACATGTAAGAATACTGATCAAAATATGTTGTCCTTGAATTCTCTACTTACTGTTTCTATTATTTTGTGTTGTCATTGTCATCAGCACCCAAAAACAGGTGTCAGGTATAATTTTGATACACTGTGTTTTATTGTGTTGTGTAAATTATGTCACATACACCCAGTTATGTTATACACATCCAGTGCGAGGAGATCTTCATGTACGTGTAACATATCAGTAAAAAATATATATAGTACACATTTACAAAACACTACATGATAATATTTCCACAGATAATACATGAGGTGGTCCTGCAGGATGATTAAAAAAATTGGACATAATTTAAAAATCATACCACAAACATTTGAATGTGTAAATAAGACAAATGTTAGGCTATTATAGCCAAGCATTGTTGAAACAAAAAAGGTTAAAAGTATTACTTATACGTATTGCATTACTGCACTGAAACAGTGTCGAAGCCAAGTATTTCATAGTATTCTTGTTATGTGACCCAGTTAGTGATTTGTCACCAAAAATAATCAATTTTTGAGAATATATTATTATTGGATAGATCAAACAATCTACTCACCTAGCTGCAGCAGAAGAAAACTCGGGTTAAAGAAACATGCAAGCTTGAGCCACTGGCTCCTTCTGACAGAAGGGTTGAAGGGGGAGGATGAGGGATGAAGTAAAAGGACTGATAAGGCTTAGGAAATTAGGAGAGTTCAGAAAAGTCACCCAGAACCCCGGCTCAGCAGAGACTTGCCACATGGTAAGTCCCCCCTAAGATTATTTTCTGGGTGACTTTTCCAAAGTATATTCATTGTGAGGTTAAATATCACTTTTTATATGTTTGCTTTCAAACAAAAATTGTTTTGGTGAAGGATTCTACATCTGCATACATATTCCGCAAGCCGCCATACAGTACATGGTGTAGTGTACCATGTATCACTGCTGTTCATTCCATTTCTTGTTCCTCTCGCAAATGGAACAACAGAAAAACCCATTCTGTATATGCTTCCATATGGGCCCTGGTTTCTTATATCTCGACTCTATGGTCCTTAAACAGGATGTATGTTGATGGTAGTAGGATTTATCTCCACTGTGTCACAAATGCTGGTTCTCTAAACTTCCTCATGAAAAGAACTTACTCTTCCCTCCTGAGATTCCAATTTGAGTTTAAGGAATATTTTTTAAATGCTTGCATGTTGATTGAAGCTATTGGTAACAAGTCCAGCTGCACACGTATAAATTGCTTTGATATCATCTTTTAATTTGACCTATTGGTGATCCCAAACACTTGAGAATGTGTCACAGAAGTGCTCTGTTCTCTGCCTCCTTTATAGATGAGTTATACATTAGTAGAATTCTCCCTGTAGACTGAAATCCACATCTGTCTTCCCTACAACATACATTACATACTCATTCCATTTGATGTCACTTTGCAGTGTTATCCCTAAATATTTAATTGATATGACAGTGTCAAGCAAGTGCACCACTAATATTTTATTTGAACATTATGAGATTGATTCTGCTTTAAGCAAACATAATTTTCTTCCCTGCCGGCCGGAGTGGCCGAGCGGTTCTAGGTGCTACAGTCTGGAACCGCGCGACCACTATGGTCTCAGCTTCGAATCCTGCCTCGGTGCACCTAAGGAGGTTAGTTCGGTTTAAGTAGTTCTAAGTTCTAGGGGACTGATGCCCTCAGTCGTTAAGTCCCATAGTGCTCAGAGCCATTTGAATTTTCTGCCCCCCCCCCCCAACCCCCTCCCCCCTCCTCCTCCTCCATATATGTATTTTCAGTGGGTTGATTATATTGTTGCTAATGTAGCCATTGGTCATCTGAAGTACAACTGATATTTTGATACTGTTTGTCATCTGCAGTTTTTGAAATTTTTTGGATTCCAGGTTTTCATGTTTCATAAACAGTGACGCTGTGTTCATTTACGATTACAGTTCCATGGGGGGACCATGTGAGATCTGTTTATGAAATTTTTTGTAAGCAGTAGTACAGTGTGTGTTTAATGAGTACAGTTTCACAGAATCATAACAGCATGAAACAACAAAAATTGCAAATTACAGACTATACCAAAATGTCAGCTGTGCAGCAAATGAGGAGACACCTATATGAGCAACAATATGTCCCATTAAGAAAATACAATAAAATTGCTGAATACAGTGAAACTTCATCAGAACAAATGTGGTTGAAAAATAAGAAAAATTGTGTTTGCTCAAAGGAGAATCCTTCTTCAAAACAAATTTAAAAAGTAAGAAGCATAAAGCTATGCTGTAGTTGTGAACATAGAGGTATTTTGTTTCTGTAGCTGCTGTTCGTGTTTGCTTTTTTATAGAGAAGAGAAAACTGGAAAGGAAATGACAGATAAAATGACCTTTAGCTATTAAACAACTGACAAGGGGATGACGTGGTGGGGGATGTGCATCAGAGAACAGACCGAGTAGTGTTGTTGTTTTAAGGTACCGGTTATCTGATTGTGGTGCACACCGGTGGACCTATGTTCAGAAAAGTTATCCTTGAAAATTGGATAAGTTTGCCATCCATTAAAGCAGGTTTGATCCTTGAAATATTATTATCGCCCAGCGCATAAGGTCCAAATTTGCACTGTGAGATGGGGGATTGATATTGGTCAAAAGTGAGTTTTTCTTTTTTATTCTTGCTTTACTTTCTCTTTTGATAACAGCTAATAATCACCTTCATAGTCTGCAAATCATATGACAAAGAGATAAAATACAATTGATTTGATTTTTTAATATGCCTTAGGCAATACAGATTTGATAATTGTGAGATGATTTGCAATTTTCAGGGTATAGTGGTCATATAAACATTGGTAACATAATTGTTCTTGCACCATGAAGGACACATCATAGCAGTGCCATTTGATTTTTAATACTTTTAAGGCCAACTAATTTAATTAACAATCTGAAATAGTTTTGTTTCATCCATACCCTACATACTATAACATGTTCCAAAAGGCAAGTGAGCTAAAAATCCAATAAATTAGTAATGGGATTTTAATTGCAACTTTATGTTTAGAAATTGCATGTAAGTTCTGAAACAGTACAGGTGCACATCAAATTTCCTTAGCCACATTTTTAACCTATTGAAAGATGTACGTCACGTGGCTGACAAAATACTGTACATGTTGGGGGGAAAACTGTTATATTATAACAGTGAATGGTTACTGACTGTGCTTGCCTGATGATAATGAAATAAGTCAGTACTCAGAGAACAAGAATAAAAGAACCATGCATAACTTATTAAATGTATCTTTATTAGACAACTGTGACTGTTACTTCAAGTGAACGTATGTGATTATGAAACACCTTCTCCAGACACAATTTTTCACCTGATTGCTTACATTTATTCAGTGTTGCTACTGTGTGTGAGGCAAGACTTGTTTTCCTTTATTGTTTGTGAAGCATTCATTTTTGTTCCATGTCTTCAAAACTCATAGCCATTTTTTGGAGGTTCTTCCAAATTATTAAAATATTTTATGTGGTTGGTTTTGTGTGTGCCACGCTCCTTCTAGCTCTCAATACATTAGCTAGCAATGAATAGAAGCATGATAAGCACAGTAGTGAACATAGGCAGTAGGTGCAAAAACATCAAGAGTATGAAATAAATTTCATGAAATAGATAGCAACAAACAATCTGTATCTGCCATTCACAGTAAATTATGTACATTGTCGCAAATAACAAATGATACAAATGTGATATTACACGTTTGGTAGAAACTGACATAAAAAAGAACTAGCCTATTTTAATATTCCCTTATCAGAAAAGCACCTACAAAATTACTGATGATTTTAAAAGATAAGGCATAAAAGCAGACGTCACAAAAAATAAAATAAATCTTTTCCCAGTGGAGCAGGAGACTGGATACATTAAAGAGGAACCACATGTCTATAATATCAAATGTCCAGACTGTCCCGGCTTTTACAGAAGTGGAACAGATAGATCATGACAGCTCAGCGATTAAATGCGCAACAGAAATATCAGTAGCAACACATGTAATAACAGCAGATATAACTTATGAGATGTCACTAATCAGCTCACAATCTGCACAGTTTGAAGCATCCAACCTTACTGGTACTATAACACACAGACATGAATAATGAACAAATGGACAGTGAGTAGAATAGACTACTATATGTTTAGCAATGACTGCACCTTCATAAACATGCGCGCGCGCGCACACACACACACACACACACACACACACACACACACACACACACACACACACACACACACACACAGTGGGGCTAGAGTGAAGCTCAGATCCACTTAACATAAGGTTGTCAGACATCCACGTGCAGCTGAGCTGCTTCTTTACGTGGTGGATGTCAGACCTGCCAAAAATCCAACTGGGCCAGTTGAACCACACCAATCCATCTAAGTTTCCCCATACACAGCAAGGTTTGGCTCAGCATGATGCCATTTGGCCTGTTATATTGTTGGTGTGTCGTGGCCTTAAAGGTGGAACATTGTGGGGGATGGAATGTAATTAGTTTCCACCTTGATGAACACATATGTCTTAGTACAGGACTTTCTGTGTGCCAACAATAATTTCCTTGAAACTTCCTGGCAGATTAAAACTGTGTGCCGGACCGAGACTCGAACTCGGGACCTTTGCCTTTCGTGGGCAAGTGCTCTACTGGCGAAAGTAAAGCTGTGAGGACGGGGCATGAGTCGTGCTTGGGTAGCTCAGTTGATAGAGCACTTGCCCGCGAAAGGCAAAGGTCCCGAGTTCGAGTCTCGGTCCGGCACACAGTTTTAATCTGACAGGAAGTTTCATATCAGTGCACACTCCGCTGCAGAGTGAAAATCTCATTCTGGAAATAATTTCCTTGTAGGTAGATACTATTTTAGATATTTACAAGAATTTCCTGTGAAATTAAGATACTCTAATTTACATAAAAATATTTTATAATTTACACTTGGTCATTGACAGAAGACAGAATGTGGTAGTAGCCTGCAATTAATTGTTAATTGAGTAAAGTCCATTCTAACTTTATGGATGTTATTTGTAGGCAGATGATTATTGCTCCTGATATTAACTTCCTTAAAATTTTTGAGAATGCTGGCAAATGTTAAAGTGGGTGGATATTTGGTATTATTTTTTTATCTTATTTTCTTATAAACCACTTTATAAGAAAATGGTTGAACTTCAGCATTTTTCTGCGAGGCAGTAAATGATATTACTGTTAAATGATTGATTATACAAATAAGAAATTATTAAACTCAGAACAATACATTAATTTTGTTGATACTTTATCCTTATCACTAGAATTTTTTTTATTTTAAAGGTTTTATGGTAATCATTACACCTTCAGGTTTAATGGAACTTGGCCAAATCCTCACTTCATACAGAATGACTATCTAGTATTTTTTAGTATATACCTATTTCTGAACAGCTCTGTACTACAACTTTATCAAATTTATCTTCATCTCATAAACAAACTTTTAATGTTTACTTCACAAGCCACGGCACATTTACATGTACAACTATATCTGTACTCTGCAACTCACTATCCACTGAGTAATGAAGGATATGTAGAATACATCAACATTTGTAGTTTCCAACAGACTATACTATAGACAGAATCAATTTCCTCCAGTGTTTTCGACATGTGGATGGTATGTTTGTCAGTAGCTTCTCCCTCCTCCTCATCATCAACCACCTTTTACATCCAGTGTTCTCCAGTTTGTAGTTTGTATCTTAATCTCTGTCTTCCCCTACAATTGTTACCCTCTGTATCTCCCTTTTGTACCATGTGAATGATTCTATGTATCATATTGTCGCCTCTTCTAGGTAGCATTTTTTTTCCTTTCAATGCTAATTCTGCTGGGAACCTCCTCATTTCTTATAAATCCACTCAATTTTCATAATTTTTCTGTAATTCTGTATGTCAAACTCTTTGATTCTCTTCCTTTCTGATTTGTCCACAGTTCTTGATTCACTTACATACAATGCTGTGCTCCATACATGTATCCTCATAAAGCTGTTTCTAAAGTTAAGGTCTGTGTTTGCTATTAGTTACATTCTTTTGATAAGGAATCTTCTCTTTACCTGTGCCTCCTGTGTTGTACTTCGCTTCGTCAGTAATGAGTTATTTTACATCCAAAGTAGCAGAATTCCTTCTTCATATGCTATGTGGGCACCAATTTGGATGTTACACATATTCAGTGCTCAGTGAACTGTTCTTTCTATTGAACAGGTTCTATAATTCTTCCTTGCTTTCACAAAGGGTAGCAGTATTGTAAAAGAATCTTATCATTGGTATCCTTTTGCACTGAATTTTTTTCAAACTTCTGAATCTTTTTTTATTCCCTTCATTGCTTTTTCTGAGTGATCATATACATAACTAGGTCTAGACTGGGACTTAGCATCTATTCCACAATGCCAGGTCTTGTAAGCGATGACGTCTCGGTCGGCGAAAGATTTGACTCCAGGTAGAGAGGCATTTTCACATCGAACAATAGCAAGGGTGAACCATCCACTTCCAGTATTCCCTGTGCCAGCATCGAGACTAAAATCAACTAGACATCCACAGAAAAATATGGGTCCATTCAATATAACACTTTCTGCGGTTCCATTTGTGCCAAGTTTATTTTCGAGGCTTAATATGTGTTTGTAGACAGGTATGCGGTGGCGGCATTGACGATACACACATTGACGAGGCATAGTGCTTCAATGCTGTTGCAGATAGAGCTCACAGCGGAATGATTCCGCTGGCGTGCACTGCCCGCTTATATAGGGAGTGAACAACCTTGGTTACGTAACGGAGCTGATAAGGGATTTAGACTCTGCAGGCACCAGCAAGCGAGCAGTTTACAAAAATATAGAAAACATTGAACTTACTACAACATCAGGAGACAAGAAAAATCACATTCCAGTCAAGAGTGTGGCAGCCCACACCCTTGTTGATGGACCTTGTGTATTTCTTGGATGTTCACTTAATTTTAACTTGGATATAAATGACCAAAATCTTTATTAGCAATTTCAAACATATGATATGTGCGATAGGCAATTACATCTCTATCATTAAAACTTTCAAGTCCAGGTACGCTAGAAACTCCACTACCACCTCTCACCATGGCAACAGTGAACCATCCATTTCCATGTGAGAATGTGTCGTTTATATCCAAGCTAAAATTAAGTGAACATCCAAGAAATACACAAGGTCCATCGACGAGGGTGTGGACTGCCACACTCTTGACTGGAATGCGATTTTTCTTGTCTCCTGATGTTGTAGTAAGTTCAATGTTTTCTATATTTTTGTAAACTGTTGTGCGATGATGATGTCGATATCTCAGGCATGCTGAAAATGTAACTCTAACTCGTGATGTAACTCTGTACTATAACTATTAATAAAGTGTGAACTGTAGCGTCAGCCATTAACCGTACAAGGGTACATCTTGAACCGGGGGCTCAAGGATGCAACAGTTTTGAAAAATTAACAAAGCATAGTGCCGCACTGCCCGCTGGGCGCCTAGCCAGTTGGTTACCGCTTGGCTCGGCGCCAGGCCGGCGCACCAGCAGACGCGCACACCTAGAACACCCAGTGTGCCAGTATGGGATAACACTCGCTTGCTGGTGCCTGCAGAGTCTAAGTCCCTTATCAGCTCCGTTACGTAACCAAGGTTGTTCGCTCCCTATATAAGCAGGCAGTGCACGCCAGCGAATCATTCTGCTGTGAGCTCTATCTGCAACAGCATTGAAGCACTATGCCTCGTCGACGTGTGTATCATCAACGCCGCCACCGCATACTGTAGAGTCATAAGCAGATTTACCAAAATCTTTATTAGCAATTTCAAACATATGATATGTGCGATAGGCAATTACGTCTCTATCATTAAAACTTTCAAGTCCAGGTACGCTAGAAACTCCACTACCACCTCTCACTATGGCAACAGTGAACCATCCATTTCCATGTGAGAATGTGTCGTTTATATCCAAGCTAAAATTAAGTGAACATCCAAGAAATACACAAGGTCCATCGACGAGGGCGTGGGCTGCCACACTCTTGACTGGAATGCGATTTTTCTTGTCTCCTGATGTAGTAAGTTCAATGTTTTCTATATTTTTGTAAACTGTCGTGCGACAGCAGAAGATATCGACCTCGTCGTTGCACAACAGTTTACAAAAATATAGAAAACATTGAACTTACTACATCAGGAGACAAGAAAAATCGCATTCCAGTCAAGAGTGTGGCAGCCCACGCCCTCGTCGATGGACCTTGTGTATTTCTTGGATGTTCACTTAATTTTAGCTTGGATATAAACGACACATTCTCACATGGAAATGGATGGTTAACTGTTGCCATAGTGAGAGGTGGTACTGGAGTTTCTAGTGTACCTGGACTTGAAAGTTTTAATGATAGAGATGTAATTGCCTATCGCACATATCATATGTTTGAAATTGCTAATAAAGATTTTGGTAAATCTGCTTATGACTCTACCTCTCCACATTGAACTTACTACAACATCAGGAGACAAGAAAACTCGCATTCCAGTCAAGAGTGTGGCAGCCTACTGTGCCTCGTTATTAATTATGAATTGAGCAAGTACCTGCTTATTGAAGTTACCTTTTAGCGTTGGGCAGGATGGGTTGCATGCTTCATTGCAGTTTAGAGCTATGTCAGTGGTGGTGAAGCTGAACTCAGCAGAGGAAGCAGTCAAAATTTGCCCCACCTAGGGAAAGGGTGTCTTCTCTTTAGGAGTAAGCTCTGATGTCGAATCCTTGTCCTCCAAGCTGAGGGTTGGAGTGATGGGTCTACCATTATCCATAAATGGACTGTTTCACAGATTTTTGCACTTGGATTACCACATGATCATGACTGTTTTCATAATCAAAAATAGGTCTTTCACACACATATGTTGATTGAAATAATGTAGCACAATAATGTTGCACTTTTATAAACTCATTGTGGAGACGTAGGAACTCTTCCTGAGGAAAACAATGTAGATGTCCTGGACAGTTTTAATGTAAAAAGGGTTTGTCTTTAAAATGTAAATGACATTGCAGATCAATCGGTTACATCTGCATATCCCCAGGGGCACATTCAACTGAAACGGTAAATGGTCTTGAAAGCAGATATAAGGTTGGCAGTGTCCTCAAAACATTTAGAGAACTGTCATTTATTCTTTCAAGGCCACAATGAATTCTTCAGACATCACATTTTTTAATGGCAGTGAGCTTAGGGAAATGGATGGTGTTTTGTTTTTAAATTCTTTCCTCAATGTATTATAATTTCATTTCATAACAAATTTGCAGTACCTGTTGATTATTTGACTGTATAATAAATACTGAGGATTGTCATCCCTCTCTTCTGTCATTCCCATTCATTTTCAAAGGCTTGTGGAGATAAATAACTGGACCGCCTCTTTTTATGCAGACAGCCACAGGACCTGTGAACGTCTTTCATTGGTTGTGGTTGGGACTTCTTTTACAGTCTTCTAGGTCTGTGACCCCATGACCACCTCCCTTTTTTCCAGTTTTTAGATTTGGTCTCACCTTTTATGCCTTTACTGTGTGTGCTTAATGTTCATTATTTTATAATTCGACTCCCCTTGACCTGATCCATACACTTTTAGCAGACCCTCTTTCTTCTGTGCCACACTTCAGAATTGCGGGACTGATGACCTCACTGTTTGGTCCCCTAACCCCTCTCAGTTAATCAATCAACGTCTTTCACACCATGAATAAATAGCGAAGGGTAAACAGCACTGACACCACGATACTGCTAAACTGAAGAGTGTTGTGGCGACCAAAAAAATTTCACATTGCAATACTAAATAAAATGTCACAGTATACCGAGTGCTTCTGAGAAGAACTGAACAAAGACAAGACAGACCAATTCTCAGCCTTCACGTAGTTCACACACCCAGCTCGTGTACTGTTGGGCATGCCATGGACAGCCATGATTTGAAACATAACAAGTAAATACAGTGAAATAGAGAATGAAGTGAATTGGCTGACTGTGAACGTAATTTATATATCTGAAACTAAATAGAAGGGACAAGGAAATGAAAAAGTGTTTGATAGGCATGAACATGCAAAAGCAAATGTTTCCATTCGAATTAACAAAGCTCTGAGCATTTACAGCAAGGACTATACATTACTATATGAACGAATTTTTACCATCCCCAACAAGTTATGTGGAATTGAAATTATTATAATTAAAGTATATGCGCCGAATGACAACATGTCATAGCAAACCAAAGATCATTTCTACCAGAAATTAGACCACATTTTCAAACAAGAAGTAGACCACTAACAAGGGAACCTCCCCATCGCACCCCCCTCAGATTTAGTTATAAGTTGGCACAGTGGATAGGCCTTTGAAAAACTGAACACACATCAATCGAGAAAACAGGAAGAAGTTGTGTGGAACTATGAAAAAAATAAACAAAATATACAAACTGAGTAGTCCATGTGCAAAATATGCAACATCTAGGATAAAATGTGCTCAGGAGTGCCGTGCTCCCGTGGTTAGCGTGAGCAGCTGCGGAACGAGAGGTCCTGGGTTCAAATCTTCCCTCGAGTGTAAATTTTACTTTCTTTATTTTCGCAAAGTTATGATCTGTCGTTCGTTCATTGACGTCTCTGTTCACTGTAATAGGTTTACTGTCTGTGTTTTGCGACCGCACCGCAAAACCGTGCGATTAGTAGACGAAAGGATGTGCCTCTCCAATGGGAACCAAAAACATTTGATCGCAAGGTCATAGGTCAACCGATTCCTCCACAGGAAAACACGTCTGATATATTCTATACGATACTGGTGACGGCATGTGGGTCACATGACAGGAATATGTTGTCGACCCACCTAACTTGTACACTTGGCGAATGGGTAAACAGATTCTTCTACCTTGCCCGATTTAGGTTTTCTCGTGTATGTGATCATCACTCCCAAAAAACTGATGAAAACATAAGAGTTTGTCACATAAACTGCAACAAATGAATGCAACAGTTTCACAGTCGCACAGTTTTCTCTGTGCTCTGTCAAAACATGTTTTTAACATTTTCAAATTTTTCCGTGTGTAGACCGTCAAATCCTACATATGTCCAAGCAAATCTGAATATGTCCTGGAATTTTGGAGAGCGAAGTTGATTATGTGTGAGTGCTTGAACTTTGATAATTGTCTGAAAATAAAAAAAAATAAACTTATTACTCGACGGAAGACTTGAACCAAGGACCTCTCATTCCACAGTTGCTCACGCTAACCACGGGACCACGTTTCTCCACTGCTCATACTAACCTTGATGTTGCCTATCTTGTGCATGGACTACTCAGTTTGTATATTTTGCTTTTTTTTTTTTTTTTTTTTTCATAGTTTCACACAACTTCTTCCTGTTTTCTCGATTGATGTGTGTTCAGTTTTTCAAGGCCTATTCACTGTGCCAATTTAGAACTAAATCTGAGGGGGGGGGGGGGGTGCAATGGGGAGGTTCCCTTGTAAGAAGTAATAGTAGTAGGATACTTTAATGCAAGAGTGGGCTCATGAACAAATGATGCAGTAGTAGGAAGATTTGGAGAAAATGTTGTTAATGGTTCTGAAGAAAATCTTATCGAGTTCCACATACAGTATAACTTGAGAATTCTGAACACACACACACACACACACACACACACACACACACACACACACGTACATAGAATGCCATACACACAGATATATGTAGGGAGAACCCTCGTTACAGCAGAAATCATTAATTTGTTACATCATTGTTAAAAAAAGACAAAAAACTGTAATTGAAGACTGTTGAGTCATGCTGGGAGCCAACTGTGGATTGATCACTACTTAGTTTTAGCAAGGATGATATATCTGTTTACTAAGAAAACCATCAGCTACTTGTTAGCCAGAGCAATGAAGAGAAATTGGTACAGACACATTTCAGGTTTGTTCTCCTGAAACAGTTCAGCATAAAGCATTTATTTCAATGAAGATTAGAGTGTGAACTAAGAAATGCTGGAAGAAGATGACAATGTTGGAAGACAATATTAGAGAATCAAAGAAAACTGCTCTGAGGCACTGGGGTCTGAGACTAAGTGTGTAGACAAACAGGATCCTCCATGGATGTCAGATGGCATTAAGAAGTTAATTTCAGAAAAGAAGAAGGCATGCTAAAAATGGTTATCAATTAAATCACCTCATAACTACAAGACAAGAAATTAGGAGTTACAGAACTGAATTAAATGAGAAAAGAACAAGATGTGAGAACAGAAATACATTCATATTGAGAGTTTAATAGATGGGTTACAAACTACAGAAGTGTGGAGGACAATTGCAGATCTGAAGAAGACACCAGTGAACAAAGTAATTAGCAACTTAATTCCTTTAACAGAGTGGAAAGAACATTATACAAGATCTTATAATTGAAGACAGACCTCAGTACACAAAAAGGGAAGAAGGCAAGTTTGAAGGGAATGTTCTAACTATTGCAATTTCTATAGAGGAGGTGAATAGTGGATTAGCTAAAATGATGAGTGGTCATCACCTGGTGCTGGGAATATTCATGTGGAATTTTTGAAAGGTGAAGGACACTATTTGAAGAAAAGAATCACACTCCTTATGAAGGTCTGTTGTCAACTGTTTGCCACATTTAATACCATCAGAGTGGAAAAGACCATATAAGGTTTCCACTTTTAAGAAGGGAACAGAAGAGACACTAACTGCTACTGAGATGTTAGTATGAGCTGCATATTGAGCCATTTATTGGCAAAATTATGAGTGATAAAATAAGGCAGATTTTTGGCCACCATATTGTGGAAGACCAGATTGTTTGCATTAAGTTTTACTGATGATCAATGTCGTCTATTAGCACAATACTTGTATGAATGCAAACTTGATTTTATGGTATGACTTTGTCAGGAATGTGACAAATAGGGACTACAGACACTAGGTTTGAAAAAAGAGGGGTTAGGCTAATATTTGTATCTGTACTATGCAGTGGATCAGAGCTATGGATTTTAAATGCTGACATCAAAAGAAGACTGATAGTTGTGGAAATGGGTTATGTACAAAATAGTGTCATAATATTAAGAATCAAGAAAAAACTAATGAGAAAATAAGAGGACAAATGAAATAGTGGTAGGTAGGATTGAAACAAAATAATCAACCCCTTCAGACCTGACATCCAATATAGTGGACACTGACTTTTTACACATTTTGTAATAGCAGTCAGCTACCTTCCAGACCCAATGTGCAATTTAGTGGACATTTTCTTTTTATTTTTGAACCAGGCAAGACAAATCTTAATTTTGGTCAAATATACAGTAAATAGGTCCACATGCACATGAAAAAATGCAAGAATATTTTTTTCTATTTTTAAAATAATTCAGGACTGAAGGGATTTAAGTGTTTGGAAATTTGTTTAGAATGCCAGATCACTGGCGACAAAAAAATTCACTCAAAAAGAGCAGGCAGACACAGCAGACCATGACATTCTTGGAAAGACCATATCAGGCGAGTAAAGAAGCATTGCAGTGTATGTGAAGAGGATGCCCTGGAATTGGGAGGCTTGGCAGGATACAGCAAAATGCTGATATTAATTGATCTTTATTAATTCTGTATTATTATTATTATTATTAACAATAATAAATCTTCATCTCACATTGATGTAATAAAGCTGGTGTCTTCGTGTCTGCCACGACCTTTTCCAGGTATACCTCCTCATATTGTGGTTTTTGCACTGTGTATTTGCTGTTATTAGTTTAAATGTATTGCAGAACTCGAGGAGTCTTTCTCCTTTCGTATTTATATTGCTGGACTGGTGTTATCCAGTAATTCTGCCTTTTTGTTCCTTCCATTACTATAGTTTTCCAGTCGCCCATGATTATTATATTTTTGTCTCCCTTTACATACTGAAACTTCCATTCATTTCTCTCATATACTCTCATTATCTCATTGTCTTCTGTACATAATATTGACATGTATGTCTGCACTGTAGTTGTTGACATTGTTTGGTTTCAGTTCCATTGGTGACAATGCTGTCGATCAACTGTTCACAATAACTTACTCTTTGTCCCATCTTATCTTCTGATTCATAACAAGTCCTACTCCTGCTGTACAATTTTCTGGCACTGTTGATATTATCATGTATATGTGCGACATGATATTTGCACTTTTTTCCCATTTCACTCCACTGACCCCAACCATATGTAGATGTATTTCCCATTTCATATACATTGATATTTCCCATTTCAGGTTTTTTGGCTTCCCTACCACGTCCAGATATCTGACATTCTACACTCCAATTCATAGAATGTTCCTGTTCTGCTGGTTGCTCAGTCTTTTCTGTGTGACCACCTTCCTCTTAGCAGTCCCCTCCAAGAAAGCCAAATTGGCAACTAAATTAGACTCTTCGTACCCATGCAGAGAGAATTGTGATATGACTCCAATTACAGGCCATATTTCTTGTGGAGACACATTGTGTGCCCTTAAAGCAACGACTTCCATTACCTTCTGCCTGTTTCTAATGTTGACCATTGCGTATTCTTCCATCTTTAGTGGCAGTTTCCCACCCTGAAGGCCAAGAGAATATCCTGAACCTGTGTCACCTCCTCTGTCCTAATTTGATAAGGCTGTTTGCAGAATGAGGGTGGCTTCTTTTACCAGGAGTCTTTAGCCACCATAGCTCTTAGCGTTTATTCAAAATCTAAGCAGTGGTTGGTATCAATCCCAGGACACTGGCCATCCAAATGACTGTACACAGTGTATAACACCTCTCTTGTAGCATTCCAGATCTTTGTTAAACATTTACTTGATTATCTCGTACTGCATAAAGAAATCTGTGATTAACTGCACAATCCTAATTCAGGTCATGTGTATCTTTCCCATTAATTGGAGTTGGTTACTGCCCTGACCAGTGAACAACAGCCAAGAATTGATTGAAAAAGAGTTATGTAAAGGACTCTTTGCATTTGTCAGACTTTCTGAAGTCTCTTCCAGCCAGTTTCCATCTGGCTTCTGCCTGCTCCACAGCTGGACTTCATGTGGTTATTCCACTTTGCTCTGGACAGATACTCATACATACCATATTTACCTGAGTATAAGATGACCCTGAAGATGACCCCTCACCCCCCCCCCTTTTTTTTTTAGGAGGCTCTTTGAGAAAAATTCATTTTTTAACATGTTTTGATTAATCAAAATTACGAACTTCTATTAACATTAGGTGTGTGCCTAAAAAGTTACCATTACACATTTTCTAAACTTATGCCGTTTATTGGTTGTATATGTTTTGACAATACAAGGAGAAATAAAATAAACAAAAACATTTTTATATTAATTTTTATGTTCACTGCCTCTTTTGTTCAGCCAGTCATCTGTGGTACAACTGTCTATAAAATCGTCATCATCATCGTCGTCATCTTAACAGGGTAGCTGTGAAACTTATATAGCCCCGTTGTCACAAGTGTTTCTTCCAAATATGTTGCGATTCATTTTAACACACGACAGATTTCGCTTCTATACTGATGTGCGAATGTTACAATATCTTTTGCTACAAAAATATATCATTTTCCTTCTGCGCTCTCATTGGCTGTGTAGAACCAGCAACTGACACATGCTCTATCGTTTGTGTCGTACCACTTGGTGAATGTTGGCAGCATTGCTGCATGAAACATGTAAGTACTCTACAGGCCTCAGTCTAGACTTTTAGCATGTATGTTATTGTTGAGTACTTGTCCAATTTTAAAGGCAGGTTAATTCTGACTACAAATGGATTCAGGCAAACAGTGGTATATGTTCATAAAAAGCCAAAGTACACAGTATAAGTTCCCATGGTTTACAGCAAGACAAAATTTGCTACCCACTCACCACTACACTCCCCCCACTCAGGTCTCAGCTGCGCTCGTGTCACTGTTCCCCCACCAAGCTTTTTGTAGTGCTGTGCATGAGCAACAGTGAAACACGGATGACTATATCTTCTAGGGTGCAGGTCATATGAAACTACAGCAACTAACACATAATAAAAGATCTTAGTTGCGATTCAGTCCAATTCAAGGCCTTTTGCTCGTCTTGCAATCTAGAGCTGTCTATTGGTACTGTCTCCACAACTGGTCTTTCTGCTATAATTTATGCTTGCGATAACAATTGCAGTTGGTTTAATGTGATTTGTTTCGTTTGTTAGGCATGCAATTCTAGATTAATTTTCTTCCTTGTTTCATCTGGGTGTCACCATCTTGTTCTAAAGGTCATTAAAAGCTGTTAACGTTTTCCCCCCATATTCTAATAAATGGAAAACTACTGAATTTTATTTCGCAGTGCACTTTGAAAAGCTTTAGTTTCTCATAACCATGTAAGATACTGACTTGGATTTGGAATCATGTAGGGGTTTTTGAAGGACAAGATTTCCACCTTTGAATGTTAGTTTTACTTAAAAAGCAGCATAAATATATGTATATGGTGTCCATACATGTATGATAAGTCCTATTGAAAAGCTACTCAAGTGCAACAAAAGTTTGTGTATTGATAGAATTGAATGCTATTTCCTCTTGTGTTTCACAAATTTTTAAGTAGAGTGTCAGTTTACTGGAGTGTTTACTTCATAATTCATCACGTATCCATCTGTTGCAGTAGTGCATGAGTCAAATGTCATATGACTGATTGAACAAGATCGATACTGTATTGAGCGCTTCGTGCATCAGAAAATCTCAAGCCTATTCTAATGAAAGTACTGTTTGCTAAGCTCTACCCTTCGGAACTCTTCAAAATAAATTTGTATGAAATGAAATGTCAGTGGTCAAAGATTCATCTGTAAATGTAAGATGGCCCCTATATTAATCTATTAAACACTGTGAACACGTTTTAGTCTGCAAATATAAGATGACCCCATGTTTTTCAAATGATGAATTTGGTGAAAAAACCTTGTCTTACAAGCTGGTAAATACTTTACTTAGTTGTGGTGACTTAGTCCTGTGCCTTATTGCTGAGCATGTTGCAAGACACCACTGGGATTAAGGCTATACTTTTACAAAACGAGCCTATGATAGGCACTAAGTATCCCCTTTTGGTATTCATTTTGTCCTGCTACATTTCAGGTGTACAATAATGATGTATGCACAAATAAATGGAATGGAAGGTTGGCCCTGGCAGATGAACCTTAGCTTTTCGTCTAGTATTAAATTACTGAACATGAAAGTAGTGTAGGGGTCAGGTGGTTACTGGAATGAAACAAGCATTCAGAACCATTGTAATTTACTGACAAGGTAATCAAATGCAAATTATCATGGGGGAAAAAAAATAATTTCCCTCAGTTAGAAGAAATGAGTGTGGAACCTGAGTTCATGAAGGTGATCATTTTAAAATGTTAGGATGAGCGGTGTAGCTCATAAAGGAACTGTTCATAAAGGAACTGAGATTACTCTGTAACAAACTTAGTTTAGAATCTAATTAAATTTAAATCAGGGGCCATTCTGCTCATGATAATTATATTGATTTGGTAACTGAGGTAGAGAAGTGTGCATGAAAACCTAACAACAAAGCCATGGCCAAGAGGTCAAGTACAAAGAGTGACTGATCAATATTAAGAAAGATCAAGACGGGCCTATTCCCTTGCGAGTATTACTCACTTGCCACATTGTACACTTACACGAGTTAAACTGAAATGAACTGAGGTGAGATAATGTTGCAGTGGGTGAAGGACTGCTAATTATTGCCACACATCAGCCTCTAACCTCTGCTCTCTCCTCCTCAAGTGTGTCTGAGAAATCTGCATTCTCAGTGTTTCCAAAGAAGGCTGCGTCCTCTCTCTATGTATAAAAACTTGTGCTCTGCAGCTTCTGCCCTTGCGATGTCACCAAAGCTGCAAGTAAGCCAATCTAAATGAACGTTTGCAGCTCTGCCAAAGGGAACTCTTGGCTCAAAAATGGCATGCTTTTTATGCAAAATAGTCTCATCATTTTCGAGAAGTTGCTAGTTTCAATGAATGGTAAGCCCATTGATTCCTTAGTTTGTGAACAATGACAAGTTGTAACTCAGCCTCACTTTCCTCTGTGTACTCCATGTGGATTGTCTTTTTAATAATGGGACCAGCAACGTGGTGGCAAGCTACAAGGCTGCTCCTAACAGTAGAATATTGCTGTTCCCACATTACAAAATGATATCTTGCCAAGGCTCCTAGTGTTGCATCCCATAGTCTGATGGCCGGTTGCCCCTGCCCTGTATGCAGGTGGTCACTGGCAGTTCAGAGGTGCTCAATAGAAAATATGTCCTTGTGCATGTGGTGGAGACAGTGGTTGGACCGCACCAGCCTAGGCGCCATCAATTCGAGGAAACGTTAATCTCCTCAAACATAGAAGCCAGTGGCCAACCTGAATGACCATGGCAAAACAGCCCACTGCCTTCGGCAATACAATGGCTTGGAGTGGCTGATTCCCTGAACACTGACCTGGCTTCCCCAGCACCGTGTCCTAACGGCATCCATTGACCACTGCTCCGCTGTTCTTTCCTCTAACTACACAAAGATTCAGACAACAAGATACAATAAAATTTGGAATGGGTAATCTCAGTAATCACTACTCATGGCCCTTGAGATCAAGTCTTGCACTTTGCATACATTACAATCTCAAGAACAAAATCTACCTATCATGTTACTAACTCAATAAATATCTGTAATCAGAATGGAACAGGAGGCTGGCTACAGCCTGACATGTTTCAATGTACTCATGATATTGGGTCTTTTCATGTATCTGGGTACATTACATTTATTTATGTAGAAGTTCAGCTACCAATCTTTGCCCCAAGTGTTGATCATGTACAAGTCTTCCTGCGCCTTGTAACAACTTCCTAAGAACAAGTTCTTTCAATATATGACTGTAATTTTGAGAAATCAGACTAAACAAATCTCTGAACTCCCCCCCCCCCCCCCCCCCTCTCTCTCTCTCTCTCTCTCTCTCTCTCTCTCTCTCTCTCTCTCTCTCTCTCTCTCTCTCTCTCTCTCTCTCTCTCTCTCCCTCCCTCCCTCCCTCCCCCCTCTCTCCCTCTCCCTCCCCCCCCCCCCCTCACACACACGGGATTTTTCCAATTTTCCAATTAATTATACTGAAAATTTTAATACATTACTGAAAGTAACAGTTACTGGATGTTATTTTGTGAAAAAAACTTCCACAGGGCAGGCAGTAAGTGGACTGATTGGAATACGGATCAGTGTGTTTGTAGATATACAGTAGTCTGCTTGTAATTGACTCTGAAGCAGAAGATAGTTGTTAATACAATGCGGACTGTACATAAGAGAGTAAGAAGTGAGATGTTAGTGAAGTCTAAATTGTGCACTAGAACATATCCAGATGCAGTGTGACATTTATCAATTTTATAAGGTCTGTTGACTCTACATTGAAGGAAGGTACGGATTACCTTCCACCTTCTGAAACAATTTTGTATGCAGCAATGTGTGACCAGAAGTGCAGCAAACATAAAGTACCCATTAATGACATTTCTCACTGTTAATTCTTCAAATTAAGTGTAATGGGTTACTTATCTTCGAAGCTACTTAGTGGTTATGACCAAAAATAAAGATAAACAGTTAATTATTAGGTGTGGCTGTGATGCAAGACTATAAATGTGAAATAATTTTTTGAATTGTCTTTCATTATGATCCAGTTTGAACACATGGTGAAGAAAATATGTGGTTTTTAAACAAAAAATGAAATATTTACTGTAAAAAATTCGTATCGGGTATGGATATCGCTTTTTTTCATTTGTATGATTTCACAGACATTTACAAGATGTCACAAAATCCCTCAGTACTTTTATCTCAGTCTCCCTTCCATGTGATTACTGCATAAGTTCTGGCCTAAGCATATAGCTGACATGAAACTTCTGTTCTGCAGAGATTTTACTTTTGTGACTTTTGACTGAAAACAGGCAGATGTGTTCACTTTCCTCCTGAAACAACCTGCTGTATCTAATAATGTTGCGTATGCACCTACAAAACAGGCAACTCATTAAGCACATGGAGTCTGGAAAACAGCTAAGAATGGGTAATAGCTTAACTCTGCCTTAGTGCATCCTGAGATGCCAATCACAAAATTAGTATTCAATGAACTGTGGATGAAGCCCGACCAACAGGCATTATATACATTGATAAAAAATGGTAGTGCATTGAGAATGACTAATTTCTAGCTGAAATCTAGATCTGCCAATAAAATTTCAAAAGGACAACTGATAGCAGAAAACTATTATTTACAAGTCCATATAACAGTCACTGCATGCAACAGCCTTCTGAATGGAGGGTCACCTGAATCACAAAATAGTTATTTTAATTGAAGTTTAGTATGGAGCAGTTGGCCTTGTAGTATTATATTTGAGAAACTACATATTCTTATTATAACTGTAAAGGGTTGTTGATAGTAATTTCTGTAAGTGAATGAAAGTTTTTTGACTCATTGTTGTTATTGTCATCTGCTTGTATACCAACAAGACGTGTGAGGCAGTCACATATACTTTATATCACTATTTTTTGTGCAATAATATTTTACTCCAAAATACAAATTAAAACATGAAAATAAGTTAACTGTGTCTGTGCTTTAACCTCATGTAGGTGGTCAAATGTTTCCAGAGTAAGTTCTAATTACCATTTCAATCCCTGCCCCCACTCCCACTCCCTTCCCCTCCCCATCCCCATCCCCATTCCAATCTTCGGGACCTTGGTCATTTGGAAGTGGTTTCAGGTTGGTAAATCCAGTGTTCCCAATCTGTAGGTTGGTCTCTGCTGCCAGTTGCCTATTGCCACACAGTCTGAACATACTTCAACAGTCACCATTCAGCACTGCAATAAAATGTTACCTTGCAGGGAATGGAGATTTTAGCTTAACCCCATAGCAAATTGACTTTTACAAATTATGTTAAAAAATAGAATTTTTTTTATTAATGAAAAAATCCTTTATTGAATGGCATTATATGTAGACATACTAAGTTAGCCTTTAAAGATCATAATAATGAGGTACAAATCTATGAAAATCACAATATCAAGTGTACTTGTGCACTGGACTATAACTGCTGTAACTTGAAACTTTGTAATTTTTTAGTTTCTGTGTAGACTTGAAAGTCGAACCATGTATTTCACAATGGTTTCCTGTGAACGGAAATCTTGGAGGAGCTGGCTGGATCAAAGTAGAGATATTTATCTCATAACACTGGCACGCACTTGCAAGTCACTGGACAAACTGTTGCCACTTTGTCTCCAGCGAAGTAATACCACAATTCTTCTCCACTCTCTGAGCTGTTAAATTCAATTTTAAACAGGATTAGTGTAACCATCCATTTCCAAAAGCACTGCCTAACCAATAATACAGGACAGAGGCTGAGAGCTTGTGATTTGTTGCCGAGTATCTAAAGATGCACACAGTAAAGGTGACATCTAGTGGCGTCCACCTCAATGAAAACACAACAGCCAGGTTACAACTGTAGAACTAGATGCTCTATAGTGGCTGAACACAACTATCAGTGCTGAAACAGATAGAAGTGAGAGTTTATTTTTTCCCCCCCTTCAGAGATCTGTTCTTGGGTTGCTTGAGTATACTGAGGAGTTAAGTTTGTCAAAATAATAAAAATGAAATAACTTGGGACATTACATTAAGGGGTTAACTGAATGGAAAGCAAGACCCCAGAGCCTCACTGTTATGTGTGTGTTGATGTCAGCAGCTGGAAAGCTCTACACATCTGACACACTCATTGGTTCTATGATGCTTTGGCTGAGTTACTTTTGTTTCCTCTACTGCTCATGGGGATGGGATGGTTTTCAGTTCTTCATATAAAACCATTCCTAAAGAGATGGATATACTGTTTTGTAACAATATAAAATCAATCAATTAGCCACCAGAAATATTAGCCCAAAAATAATTACAATTGGTAACATGTCACAGAATGTTTATCTCATAATGAAAAAGATAAGGGATCTTTGAAAATATTTCACCAACATTGCCTAAACATATCAAATTAAGATATATCTGTCATATATTGAGACTGTTGCTTCCCAAATTTGTTTCCTATTTCAAGTGCCTAAAAAAATGGAAACCTGGCCATATGGTTCAAGGGACATCCAGCATGTAGAGAATGTGGCCAGTCTGCTCATGAAGGTGGAACTTCATGTTCATACTCATGATCTTGTGTTAACTGTTCAGGCAACCATGCCATTTGGAATGATGATGGCCAGGTATACACAGACGAAAAGATGATTTGAGAAATTGAATCACAAGGTAAATACCATATTTGGAAATCAAGATACTATATGTGGTTATGAATATGTTAATCTTTATATAATCATTCACTTCAGTGGCCAAAACATTTTAGATAAATAATCGGTCAAAGCAGACTCTACCACCAGTAACTGGGACTAAGATGTAGACTTTTGCATCTAAAAGTCACAGAATAGTTTACATGTAAAACCACCTGTCCATTTCCATGGACAGATGTAGAACAAACAAGAAATGTCATTGCCAATTGTCAAAACCTGACCATTTCTCTGAAGGAAAAATGTGTGATGAAAAACAAAGCTTAAAAATGATGAATCTAGTTTCATCAGACAAGATCTGTGTGGTTAACCTAAACTAGATACAGGTACAGATGACATGAATTGAAGTCCACCTATGGAAACCTCAAGTTCTTGGAACAACTCCCATCCCTATTATTGCTGATTACTTGATGGGGGAGACAGATAGTAAGATAAAATAAAAACACACCTGTAAAGTGTCTCTTAGTTAAGAGTAAGTATATGCACAGTACATGTGTTGCACTGGGGAGACATTACATGTTGGTTAACAAGAAAACCATTTTAAATAGTCTGATGCTCTTGTGCTAAGAGGCTACAACCTCCACAAAAAATATGACCTCTTGTGAAAAGAGGTAAAGTGAGGGATACCATTCTTTACAGTTGATGTGTGTGACTCCTCTCCTCTCTCTTCATCGCCATGAACTTAAATGCAGTTGCTGTTATATGTGGATCGTAGAGTCACCATATAAATTCATTATGTTTGTCCCCTCGTGAACTAACAGGCAAAGAGACTCTCATTAACATCATCACACAGCCCCCCCATGTACTCTATATGCTGAAGGACTCTGCTACCACCACCTGAGCCTGAATGAAGCTGTTGAGAGCTTCTTGCTAAAAGAAAATCTGTTTCTTTTGGAACTGGCTGTGGCAAAAATATGACTCTTCTGTATTAAGGCTTCATAGGAAGCATAGGCCTATTTTATATTACACTAGTTGAGTACCCAGTGTTGTCCGGGTATGTGTTTATTCTTTTAGTCCAATTCATTCTCTCCCTTCTCTCTGTCCATCTCCTGCTCCCTCTCTCTGTCCATCTCATCCTCTTTCCTTTCTCTGTGCATCTCTTCCACTCCCTCTCTGTGTCCAGCTCATTTTTCCTTTCTCTGCACATTTCCCCTTCCCCCTCTCTTCGTCTCTCTCTGTCCATTTTCCTCTTCCATTCGCTTGTGTCAATTTTGTGCTCCCCATATCTGTGTCCATCTCTTCCTCCCCCCTTCTGTCTCCACATTATCACCCCCACTCAAATAGGAGGTTACTGGTACTTGCCACTCCCAACCACCCCCACCCCCACATATTTCTTTGCAGATAGTAAGTAATATGTGTAAGAAGTTTATGTGTAAACACATTTAACCCATATTTCTGGCAAATTTTGCCCTGCAGTTTCATTTTCACCTAGCTCAATGTTTGAAATCAACACCTAAACTATGTGTTATATAGCGTTATAATTTTACACATACATCCAATGGATATGTGGACACTGTCTGCAAAAAGTGTTGCGAACAGAGTTACTGTTAAAGAAGTAATAAATTAAAACATCATGCCTAATGTGACAGATTTTCACTCACTCGTTGTCCATGATGTCGTATCTCCTGAACTGTGACATACTGTGATGTATTTTTGCAGGAACAGTAAAAATGTAGCAAGTGATAAACTGTATTCCTTTCTTCATTTTGTGAGGTATGTGGGTGATAAATAGTGACTTACAACAAATACTGGATGACTATAGATAGCTCTATGTGCGTCGCGAGCTATGCTCCTTTTACATCCCCACCCCCACCATTTTGAGAGGTAGGTGGTCCGAACCCCCCCCCCCCCCCCCCACACACACACACACACACACACACATGAAATTTATCCAGTGGCTTAGGAGAAGATGTATAACATACATACATCCATACAGTTTTATATGTATGGATTTCTTTGTAAAATTACTCCAGTGTAGCTCTTAAAATAGTTTGCAACATTTTAGACAACCACTGAAATTTTCTTACAGTGATCAGTGATGTATATAAGATATAAGTAGGGGAACACAGTTGACTGCTAATTCATTTTACTCGGCTGTAACTTTAGGATTCACAAGTGAAACTTATTTACTGTGATTTATTTAATTTTGTTTATTTATTTATTTTATTTTACTTTCACTTGTCTTGTTTAGGTTTTTAAGCAGACTGTGTTACATTTAAACATAATTAACAGAAACTGAAAAAATGTTAGTGTGTTTCAGCATAAGGATTTGTATGGAGCAAAATTAAAATAGGTTGAAAAGAAGAGGAACTGATAGAGAGGAGGAGTAAGTGCTTTTCAAGGAAAGAAGTATGTATGCTTACTATAGTTTGGCCCTTTCATATTCCAAAATATGCACATTTCAGACCAAGAAAGCATACTACAGTATTACCACCACCACTACAATACAATTGTTTTAATTTATAATTGTTTTCTGTGCTGCGCTACATTACTGTAGTGGAAGTTTGGAACAAAAACTACTGTTTCCCGCATTTCTTCTGGAATGTTAGAACCTGCTACAGTGGTATGATACAAGAATCAAAGACTCCACTGCTGTGGCACTTTTATTTTTCTTTCTCCTGAAGATCCTGTACACACCGGAAGAGAAATGGTTGCCAGGATTGGATTTAAAAACCCTCAAATCCCCAAGGGAAATTAGAGTTTGTATGGAGGTTTATCGAAATTGTTTTCCCAATGCCACCATTTGTGAATGAAACAAGGAAGGGTGGAAGTGATGGTGGACACCAAAAGTACTCTCCACCACATAGCATAAGGTAGCTGCAGAGTATAGAGGTAAATGTAGATTGAACAGATGTCTAGCATTACCATTGATTGACACATTACCTTTCCATTCTGGTGGTTTATTCTGCTAGGAAATCATGTTCAACATAATCTGTCATCTGCTTGTATATTAGAGTACTGCACTCACATGGTCAAGCCATGTGAGTGGTTTTTATTTCCCACCACTAGCTTTCCAGCTATACATTTGTCTCAGTCATACTTACAATTTGTGGCTGAACAAGAGCTAGCTACTTCACAACGTAACCGGAGATATAGTGCTAAGTAAAGGATTTTCATTGTGGATGTGCAACCTGTGGCTATGTAATGTAGGAGGAAGTGAGGGTGACTGCATGGCCATATATGCTGCTCATGTAGTTGTGTTATTAGGCTAGGTAATATGCTCATCTTCAGTAACTTCTGCCAAGGAAGCAGTTGAAATTTGTCTGATAGAGAAATTAATTAGTAGGTAAGGCAGTTTCGGCCTGGAAAAATCATTGAATGCAACACTTTCTTTAATAAACTAGCAAAGACATCGCTGCAGTGCAGCTCATCATGATACATCGATATTCCAGCATGGATCGACCACATAGCCACAAATTCAATTTATGAATACTCTTTGTCACCTGTCAATGTCTCTGGTGCTTGTGTATCTGTGGCTGCATGCACAGTGGTGCAGTCCATTTGTTTAAAAGGACAGAGCAAGTGCTGTAGCTTGAGTCTGTTGACTCACTCTGAAGATGACTGAAAGATATTTATCTGAAATATTAGAAGAAATAGAGAAATGTTGGAATACGTGAGGCAATACTGACCCTACGACTTACCTTAGAAGTTAGGTTAAGGAAAGGCAAACCTATGTTTCTAGCATTTGTAGACTTAGAGAAAGCTTTTGACAGTGTTGACTGGAATAATCTCTTTCAAATTTTGAAGGTGGCAAAGGTCAAATACAGGGAGCGAAAGGCTATTTACAATTTGTACAAGAGTCGGATGGCAGTTATAAGAATCGAGGGGCACGAAAGGGAAGCAGCAGTTGGGAAGGGAGTGAAACAGTGTTGTAGCCTATCCCTGATGTTATTCAATTTGTATCCCTGATGTTATTCAATCTGTATATTGAGCAAGCACTAAAGGAAACAAAAGAAAAATTTGGAGTAGGAATGGAGAAGAAATAAAAACTTTGAGGTTTGCCAATGACATTGTAATTCTGTCAGAGACAGCAAAGGACCTGGAAGAGCAGTTGAACAGAATGGACAGTGTCTTGAAAGGCAGATATGAGATGAACATCAACAAAATCAGAATGAGGATAATGGAATGTAGTCTAATTAAATCAGGCGATGCTAGGGGAATTAGATTAGGAAATGACACACTTAAAGTAGTAGATGAGTTCTGCTATTTGGGGAGCAAAATGACTGATGATTGTCAAAGTAGAGAAGATACAAAATGTAGACTAGCGATGGCAAGGAAAGTGTTTCTGAAGAAGAGAAATTTGTTAAAATCAAGTATAGATTTAAGGGTCAGGAAGTCTTTTCTGAAAGTATTTGTATGGAGTGTAACCATGTATGGATATGAAACATGGATGATAAATAGTTTAGACAAGAAGAGAATAGAAGCTTTCGAAATGTGGTGGTACAGAAGAATGCTTGAAGATTAGATGGGTATATCACGTAACTAATGAGGAGGTCCTGAATAGAATTGGGAGAAGAGGAATTTGTGGCGCAACTTGACTAGAAGAACGAATCGGTTATTAGGACATGTTCTGCAGCATCAAGGGATCACCAGTTTAGTGATGGAGGGTAAACATCATAGAGGGAGACCAAGAGATCGATACACTAACAAGGGAACCTCCCCATCGCACCCCCCTCACATTTAGTTATAAGTTGGCACAGTGGATAGGCCTTGAAAAACTGAACACACATCAATCGAGAAAACAGGAGGAAGTTGTGTGGAACTATGAAAAAAATAAGCAAAATATACAAACTGAGTAGTCCATGTGGAAGATAGGCAACATCAAGGATAATATGCGCTCAGGAATGCTGTGGTTAGCGTGAGCAGCTGCGGATGGAGAGGTCCTTGGTTCAAGTCTTCCCTCGAGTGTAGATTTTACTTTCTTTATTTTCGCAAAGGTATGATCTGTCGTTTGTTCATTGACGTCTCTGTTCACTGTAATAAGTTAAGTGTCTGTGTTTTGCGACCGCACCGCAAAAGGGTGAGATTAGTAAACGAAAGGACGTGCCTCTCCAATGGGAACCGAAAACATTTGATCGCAAGGTCATAGGTCAACCGATTCCTCCACAGGAAAACACGTCTGATATATTCTATACAACACTGGTGACGGCCTATGCGTCACATGACAGGAATATGTTGTCGACCCACCTAACTTGTACACTTGGCGAATGGGTGAAAAGATTCTTCTACCTTGCCCGATTTAGGTTTTCTCGTGGATGTGATAATCACTGCCAAGAGTTTGTCACATAAACTGCAACAAATGAATGTAACAGTTTCACAGTCGCACAGTTTTCTCTGTGCTCTGTCAAAACATGTTTTTAACGTTTTCAAATTTTTCCGTGTGTAGACCGTCAAATCCCGCATATGTCCAAGCATATTTGAAGATGTCCTGGAATTTTGGAGAGCGAAGTTGATTATGTGTGAATGCTTGAACGTTGATAATTGTCTGAAAATAAAAAAATAAACTTTTCACTGGAGGGAAGACTTGAACCAAGGATCTCTCGTTCCGCAGCTGCTCACGCTAACCACGGGACCACGGTGCTCCTCGGCTCATACTAACCTTGATGTTGCCTATCTTGCACATGGACTACTCAGTTTCTATATTTTGCTAATTTTTTTCATAGTTCCACACAACTTCTTCCTGTTTTCTTGATTGATGTGTGTTCAGTTTTTCAAGGCCTATCCACTGTGCCAACTTACAACTAAATCTGAGGGGGGTGCGATGGGGAGGTTCCCTAGTAAGCAGATTCAGAAGGATGTAGGTTGCAGTAAATACTGGGAGATGAAGCAGCTTGCACAAGAAAGAGTAGCATGGAGAGCTGCATCAAACCAGTCCCTGGACTGAAGACCACAACAACAACAACAACAACAACAACACAGCTGTGTAAAGCTGCACCTCTGAAATCAAATGGCAAGTTATATATCAAAACATGAAGGTACACGTTTACAGTGTTGTTCTCATTTTGGGGAATTCCCTTCTTTAGCAAACAATATATTACCAATTTTGCAAATTCCTTGTGTTTAAATTTTCTTAGAACTTAATTTATTTCCACAGAAACATTATCAACTCTCAGTACTTTCCCTGTCTTCATACCTCATCTAAAATTACATGCAGACTGTCATAATTTTTATGATTAACTGTCTAGATTTCTTGTTTATCTCTTGAACTCTACTAATAAGCAAATAAGTCTTTGAATGGTTGCTCTGTTTTCTTTCTCATGCTATGCATGGAGCCTTGTGCCAGTGTACCTGATGAAATGTGGTGTCTACCAAACATGAGGTTCTGTGTTGTCTTGTTCATACTTTTATTGTTTACAATTGTTTCTTTTGTGAAATTTTCATTGTACTTTGTCACCTTATCTTGAAAACATTTGTGCTTAGTTTTGTTTCATTCAGCATATTCAATTTGTCTGAAACTCTCCTCCTCTTCTTTAATAACTGTTGTGTCCATTTGAGATTTTATTTTATTTTTCTGTTTTCAAACCTGCAGCATCTGGTGCTGTTTTCACTCATTCCTTTTGAAAATAATTGCCTCTTTCATCTATGTCTGCATTTTCATTTTCTAAGATACTGAACTTGTTACTAAATTTGTATGATCTACTTTTATTTCTTAATGTTTTCCCATGGTTGATGTCTGTTTCTTTGAGAATTTGTGTATGTTTTTACATAGAAATTCAAAATTTCTGTATTAAATAAACTAGTGTATTTTCTATTTGTATTCTTCTGGAATAATATGTTAAGAGCAGACTTTATGTTCTTGTCAACACATTCTACAAACACATAACCTCTAATCATTTCTGGTATCGTATCTGAAGTTTTGCTACTCGTGAATCATTTTTTTTCATTTTGTCTTACTTTCCCTGTAAAATCTCCTGTTATCGTCGTATAGTGGGAGTAGCTGTAATTTATCACTTCTATAACCCTTCTTGGAGCTCTACATCACACTGTGAGTAGTTTGTTAAATAGCCATGAATGATTTCCTAGGAACATCTTTTAATTATTTTTAATACAAAGCTGCCTGAGAATTCTTAAATATCTGCAAAAGTGTGTTTAGTTTTCTTGTTTTGACTGCTCTGTTCTTCAGTAATAAAACACATAACTGGATCTTAATTCTATTTGTCCATTTTTTTACTGCTAATTATAATTACTGTATTCCATTGGATTTCATTTAATCTCTCTTCAAACTGTACTGAAGTGACATTTATGGAATATCCTGTTGATATGTGGAGGATCACAGACATATTAAAACCTGAAACACTCAGTATTAATGTTCCAGAATAATATTTATTTTATACTTTGTTTTGAACTGGCTTTTGGTTTTCTAGGCCATAATCAGACAACATAAGACTGAATATACAGTCCACACATCAGTGAGAGGTTCTAACAGCACAAATGATGTTATTTCCAAAGATAAGTGAATTTGAAGATAATGCATATGTATGAAAAACACAAAATTACAATGCTTAAATTTGACCTGGGTACAATTCCCTGCATACTGTAACATCACACATGAAGCATTCCACTCCATGGAACACTGCCTTCTGTCTATACCACAAACCAAATGAGATTTTCAAAATGAATTAAAAATGATTACAGTAATGATTACAGTCCTACCTTGATTGATAATATGCGTAAGAGAAAGAGTAGACAAAGGATGACAGAATTTGTGTAACCTTCTCAAAAGGAACTAAATCGTACTAACAAAAAATTGCCTCCCATGTTATATGTGATTAGAACTTCACAGGTACTTACTAGCAAATTAAAATCTAGGAAACATACACCAGCTTTCTGCACTAGCAATGTAGTTACCCACACTCTATTTAACAGTAAAGCTGATGTCCCACTTTTAGAACAGAATGGAAGTTATAGGATTTCCTACAGTTTGTGTGGCAAATTGTATTTTTGCTAAACAGGTATGGCTATACTACAAGACAGAATGAATGTGAAAGGAGCAGGAGGGATAAAAAGAGATCACACCTTTGCTGAGCATGCTGTGAATGAATGCCATTCTTATTATATTGAATGTGGTGTTCTCCAGTAACATTTTCAAATAAAGTCAGAAAACCAGCATTACTAGAAATTCTAGCTATCAGAAAACAACAGTCCCAAACTCATGACTTAATCATTAATAATGAAACGCAGTTCCATTGCCTCATTCCTCCCCTCTGCTCTCACTCCTGCATGTCAAACTCACCATACCGTATTTTTGCCCATATACCATAATAATGTATGCCAGTACCCACTTTGTGTACTATTTTGCCCTTTATACTCACACACTTTTATTTTTGAGCATAGTGTAATATAAGAGTTCTTGATGCATATCTTCTTTCTGTATATTTCAATATTACTGTGATAGTCTAGACTTTAAATCTGTATAACGTGTGAAGTACAATATGCTAAGATCAGTCAAACATTGGGTTTAGCAATTTATACTCCCATCTTCAGAGACTAAAGATGCAGCACATCATTCTTGTTTTGCTATTGTGTAGATGAAGTATCTTAAAATTTCACATACCTTTGGAAATAAGTCATTGAACAGCTAGAAGCTAAGTGGACTTTGAGTTCAATCTTAAGTTGCCTGATGATGGCATAAAAACATGGAAGTTAATTCACAACAAAATGTTAAGTAAATATTATTATCGAACATTAATACTATGTATTTCATTTTAATAATAATGTATTGAAGTGTCTTGGGATTCTAGAGCTCTACAGTGTATTTTTTGTAAATAATTAGTTGTCAGTTGCTTACTTCAGTAATGTTATTTGCCTCAGAAATGATCCAATCTACTTCAAAGACAGTTGTTGGTACTCAGACAATGATAGTTAATGAAAACACAACCAGCTGTGCCTTCACATACAGCTTAAAGTCTGCGTTTGAGACTAAACCAACAAGGAAGCATAGACAATAATGTCAATTAGAATGATAAATTTTCTCAGCAGGCAGATGAGAAATCTTGTGGTAACATATCTTCTCGAATCTGTAATCAAAGCATGAGATAAAAGAGTAACAAAAGTGTAAAGCAGATGTGGCCAAGATTTCAGCTCGCGGAACATGCTCCGAAGTGCACTCACACTGCATGTGTCTGTCTTGGTTTTATATTTCACACTTCTCAACAACATAGATCACAAACAAAACAAGTTTTCAATTTTTATTTGTTAATTAATAATTTATTTTTGGCAAACTGAAGACATAATTTTTATCTGGTGCAAACTGTTGGCATATGGACATACACAGACAATTTTACAGAGTTTCACACTCAAATTGCCACTTAATCATGACCTATTTAGTTTCATAATTGAAAACAATCTTTCACACAAATATGTCAGTTGAAATATTGTAGGTCTTTTGCAGCCTCATTATGGAAACTAGAAAGATCTGCCTGAGAAAGCAATGTAGATGTCCTGGACAATTTTAATGTAAAAAGATTTCTAATTAAAAGTGGAATTATTTTGCATGTCAGTCAGTTACATATGTAAATGCACAGGGACGCTTTCAACTGAAATAGCAAACAGTCTCGAAAAGAGCTTGAAAATAGATGAAGATTGGCAGTGTCCTTGAAGCCTTTATAAAAGTATCGTAATTCTTGCAAGACCACAGTGATTTCTAGAAACCTCGCACTTTCTTAATGGCAGTGAACTTAGGGAACTGGATTGTCTTTGCCAAAATGTGTCCCTTTTACAATGGGATTTTTTTAAAGGCATTCCCATCAAATCAGAAAGAGATTACCTTGCAATGTGGGCAGTGTGCAGTCAAGTCCACTTAAAATTGGAAGTCTGCAATCCAATCCAGATGTTCTAATGTTTGTTTCTACACTCCTTTTCCCTTCATAAATTGAAAAACAGCAAGATTTAAATTCAAAATTGTTCTAAGCAATCCCCTTGGCTTAACCAACTCACTTTGCAGTAATATATGAAGTCTCCATATTCTTTCCTCAGCACAGGGTCCCGGGTTCAATTCCTTGCGGGGTCAGGGATTTTCACCTGCCTCGAGATGACTGGGTGTTTGTGTTGTCCTCATCATTTCATCATCATTCATGAAAGTGGCGAGATTGGGCTGAGCAAAGGTTGGGAAAAATGTACGGGCACTGATAACCACGCAGTTGAGCGTCCCACAAACCAAACATCATCATCATCTCATCATCATCATCCATATTCTTTGTTCATTTCCACTGGAAACTGTTGCATTTGAAAATGGAATAATGGTTGTGACTTCAAAAATTTTGCTATTTGTACCACTAGTTTTTTCAATTGCTACTTGCCTGCTAATTTAGGACAAAGTACTTCTTGATGTATGGAACAATGAATCCTGTCTGTTGATCGTTGTAATTTTTTGCTCTTTCATCGTCAGCTAAAAGTTTAAATTCTTTCTACGTGGAACCATAATGTCGTTTCATAGCAAATAAGCAGTACCCTTCACTTGTGTAAATTGAGAATTCTCATCCCTCTCTTGTGTCATTCTCATTTATTTTAATGGATCGTACTGCCTCTTTTTGTGTGAACAGCCACTGGACCTGTGAATGTCCTTCATACCATGAGCAAATAGCAAAAGGTAAACAGTGCAGACACCACGATTCTGCCAAACTCAGAGAGTTGTGCCAACTGCAAAATGCCACACTGCAATGCTGAAGGAAATGTTGCACTGTTCAGGGTATTTCCAAGATGGACTGAGCCAAACTGAGTGACAGGCCGGGCCTTGTCCTGCGCACGGCCTGCACTTGCTATACGCATGAAATTTGGCACACTGTGACAGCTCAGGTCTAAAGCTGTCAGACTATGCGTCTTTACCCCAGTGATAAAACTGATGACCATAGAACTCACGATATGGATGTCAGTGTCTGTCTGCGGGAACCATTAAATCCTTCACGTACTCACATACCCCTACTACTCACCTTCTCTTCCCAGCTGCAATCTCCTTACGTAGGTGGGTAAACCTCATCAGTAGCGTCAGCCGAGAACTACTAAACGTACATTACGAACCAGGGGCTCAAGGACGCAACAGTTTTGTTCTATATAAGTAATGATTTTGTTAAGAAAGCGTCAGTCTTCATGCAGTGGCTCGAGCAACAGAATTGGACCGCTCACACAGAAGATGCCACGATATTATAGGAGCAAAAAGCATACCTGCCTTACAGTCTGTAAAGCAATAGACAATATTGCTATTAATACCGAGAACTATGTAGGTGCAAAAGTCATCCTGCTTGGTCCATCAGTGTTCTGTGGAGGAGTTCTTAACTTTACCCTTAGCAACAATGATGCCAATCAGCACGGTAATGGCTGGGTCACCGTTGCTCTAGTACATGAACCTAAGGTCAATAAAGTTGCAGGGCTAGTGAATTTTAACAGCCGTGACGTCATTGCATATTGAACATTTCAGACTGGAGAGGTCTACAGTAGAGATGTGGGTAAATCATAGTACCTGTTTTCGATTACCTTGGTTTTCAGGACCAGGAATCATCGTAGAATAAATGAATCTGAATCTTTGTCAGTGTGGGTCAAAGGTGTTGATAACTGTAAAAAAATTAAAGTTGTGGGTGATCTCACTCATGATTATAGAAATTAAATAAATTATATTCTTTCCTTTGTCCTTTCCAATGTGACTCCTAGAGACACATTCTATAATCTGAACAAAAAGAATGGCCTCAGCATAAAGAGAGCTTTATTTGTAAATAATGCACACTGGGCGTTGCATTGTTCTGTCCTCACACACACTGTTCTGTAGGAAGTGATCAACGTCTTGTAGTCCAATGACCAATGACAGACAGAGCATGTTATGATGAAAGATGCCATAATGTGCATACAGAAGTGTAAACAAGACCATGTACATCCACAGGGTGTATACGACCTGGGACAACCGGGAGATCCGGGAAAAACCCAGGAATTTTTTCATCGGGGAGAAAACCGGGAAAAACCCGGGAATTGTTTAGAATTCCGGGAATTGTTCATTGTTGTAGTTTTCAGTTAAATTTTTGTGATTTTGACTGGTAAGAACCAATACTCTAAAAAAGAATATTACTGTATCCCGCCATTGCAGAATAATACTGCAGCAACAAAACAGGAACGAGTGGAAAAAAAAGAAATTAAAACTTAAGTTGCAAAGGAAATGCGCCGTATACAACAACAAAACACAGTGCTCATACAAGCGTCTGCCAACAGCAAAGTGTATCAAAGGCTTTAGGAAGACTATGCAGTGCATCATAACAACAAATTTCCTCCGATGAGCATGACAACTGTTTAAATTAGATTCGTTTGAGCAGTTGCGGGCGGCTCTTGCGCATGCGCGGTTGAGTCTCGTATGAGTAGTGCCTTCGTTCGCTTCTGGTTATGGATGTTTGGCTGGGCGCCACTACTTAATATTGCACCGGTTCGGAAATATAGTAAATCTGGCGCTGATGCCCAGAGCTGTCTGAGTTGTGGTGGGGAGATGGGTCGTATCCACGAGAACGGTTTTTTTGTTTCCTCTTCGTTTATTGTTGTCATGTTAAATGATAACGAACGGATTTTTGCGGCCGGGTGTTATCAAATGAATTAAAATACGTTAGCATAATTACGGAAGGCTAAAATATGTTATTAGTTTTAGATTTTATTTCCACCTTCCTGACGGTCAAGCATTAATCGCCTTGCAGAACAATGAAGTTATTTTTGTCGGTTTGCTAAAGAGATTTGGCTTTCATTAATCTTTTCTGCTTTATTTGAAACGAAGTTCTTAAGTTCACACTATTGGCTAGTTTCAACTGTTCGCTGCATTTCAAGTGCACGTATGTCATTATGCCATAATAAAGAACCAAACATGAGATAATACAGTACTGGTAGTCCAAGAAAATTTACATATGAATCTGGACATATGAATGTGCATTTTAAGCCGAATTATGCATTTTAGTATGGTTCACAAAATTCCGATGCTCTTGAAGTATCCTCTGTTGTCTTGTTTCTTTTATGACATAATGTAAGATCTTTTAATGTTTTACACATACGAACATATGCGCCTCCTGCGTCATCGTAGCTGTGTAAGCACGGTGACGCTTATTATCTGGCGCTCTCTTCCAACTGCTGAAATGAACCTGTTTCTAATAGGTCGCAGGAAAATATTGCGAATGGTGGTTTGAAAAGCGTTACATTGAAACCAAATTTCCCTTTACGCAAGATGAACTATGTGCGATGAATTTTTTAAATCACAAAGCGTTTGACTCTCATTTAAAAATCAACTCTTTGAGGACAACCATTTAGAAGAATTTCGAGCCCAGAATATCAGACATTTACATCGTTATTAAAAATTTTGCTGGCACATTTGTGTGATGTATCTTGAAGTCTAACAGGCGCAAAAAAGATCAACATTATATGTGGAATCTTAGCTTCTCTTCCAGCTTATTAATCTTCGAGACCAATATTATATGTGAATGCTATGTATATTAATTTAAACCATTAACTTTTCTTATTTGTGTGTTCGCGCTTCTTAAGAGTGATCTTGCTATTGGCTGACTATGTCACGTGTCCTATGCTGTCATCAGCTGGTGAGGTCACGTGACATGAGCTATGACTGGCTTACAAAAAGCGCATCGCAATCTCGATTTCAATGCTGCGGAAAGTGACATGCGGTGTATGGTGGAATTCAAATTTATACCTTCATAATACGGAAATATGCAGCGTACATGTTGCTGCATATCAAAGGTCTTTCAAAATGTGTTTTTTCCCCCTGAGAGTTTTGTTTTCTAAAGTGCCGGGAAATTCTACGACTGTATATAAAACCATAAACATTCAAAGAATTGATGAGTTTTACAGTGCTGAGGAAGAGTATACTGTCACTTAACACGGAAAAAGTGTATTTTCAACCGGGAAAAAGTGTATTTTTAACCGGGAAATCCGAGAAAAATCCGGGCATTTTTTTTCCTTGTCCACGTATACACCCTGATCCAGCTTTCTGTGATTGAACATCACAAGTTTTCTGGAAGGTGCAGATCATACTGCCAATATGATCCACCATTCCACTGAGGTGTTCATCCTGTGGTCTTGTGGTTAGCTCCAAAAGCCATCTCTTAGTGAAACAGTGATTTTCTGTCTGCATTGAGGGAAAGGCAGGCAGCTCTATGTAGTTTTAAGACGTACTCAGATGAAGTTAATTTTGCAGTCTTTCCGTTACTGGAAGAGAAGATTCCCTGAATTATTAGGAAGAGCAAGAAGAGATCATGGCAACAATTACTAAACTGTATAAATTGTTGTACCGAGAGTGGTGACAGTTGTTTATGAAAAAATTTTGAGGATATCAAAAAGGCAAGACGTGTACAGTTACTGCTGTAATGTGAAATGGAGCTCACCACATCAACTCAGGAGCATGAAACATGTAACAGCCCGTTTTACAGGTGGAAGTTATGTCCAGGTGATGTATCATGGCAGCAGTGTGATCCATTACTGCTATACCAGAGGAAATACAGAAATCCTGCTTCATCTTCTTACTAACAGGATCATTTTGTGACTCATGGACATGTCTGAGTAGCTGTCATAGTGCTCTTCTCATGAGAGGCTTAGGAAAGACATTGGAATGACTGGTCAACTGCTGCAGGGTCTTAATCTCTTTCATCGTGGGTGCAGAAGATACCACTCTACCATAGATAACGTTGCCAGTATATTTGGCCCTAAATTCTGTATTCAAATGTAAAAGATGCAGGACGTTGTGGTTTCATTTCTCATCTACTATTAACAGCATTTTAAAGTGGAATTAATGTGTGAAAATCAGAATATTGTTGTTCAAATTATTACCTTAGTTACAAATGTGCAATTATAATTTGTATACTCCATCTATATGTTAAACAGTGATCTCCAACACTGATTTTGGAAACATGAAAGTGAATGTGTAATCACCCATGAAGGTGGTCATAAGCCTGAAACCTGCCGTGATTGAAATAAACCACAATCTGTTGTGACTAACAGCAGATTTTATTCAGTACTACCCTTTCAAGAAGCAGTCACACTTCATCTTACCATGCTGGAATAGGCCATATAACAGGTTTCCGTGACAGTCATCAGCAAATGGTATTAATGTGCTCCTACATCTCTCTGAATGGGGCTTTTGAGAATCTTTTTCGGTCTTCATAATTTCCTTCCTCATCCTGTGTTATTTGAAGTACTTGAGTGACCACTTTGAACATAAGAATGGTGGCCCTTGAGGTAGTACGAGCTACACACAAGCAACATTCTCAGTTATTACTGATAATTCGAAGGCTTACTGATAATTCGAAGGCTAGAAGAATAGGCAGAGACGTTCACAACTGAGAAAACAGTTTTAGGGGGAGTTACCACACATTCTAAGCTGAAAGTACACTCCCTGATGTCATAGTTAACAGAGAGCAGACAGTGTATGCATTCTTCAATTTTACAATCTCTGAGCAATCCTAGTTTCATTACAAATGCATGGTTGATGGGTCTGTTAGCCAACTATATTAAAAAATAGATGTGTTCCACCATGACGAAATAAGGCTCTCTCTTGGAGCTGTTAGAACCACCCTTATTCCTGTCATTTGTACACACTGGTAAACAACTAGTTGACAACATGCAGTTACTGTTCTTGGTGTTGTAAGCCTATAAAATACTATTGGTGCATCAGACACCACAGACCATACAGTCGTTCATCCATTAATGGAGGTATCATTTGCAAGTGAAGCCTTTTTGGGAAGTGTGCAAATGATTGCCTTTAAGAGATATACTGATGATCAAAACATTGTGACCGCTGCCTACACCGAGATTGATTGTCATGTGGTGGCAGTGCAGACACATGATATGGTAAGGAAAGTACATAAGCAGAATGGATGCGAATGGGAAATCATTCTAGTAACGATGCAGGCTGCAAATGGCGAAATACGCTGACATATTAAGCTACTTTGACAAAGGGCAGATTGTTATGGCACAGTGCCTGAGGATGAACATTTGTGAAACCGTAAAACTAGTCAGCTGTTTGCATGCTGCTGTAGTTAACATTTATAGAAAGTGGTTGAAGGCTGGTGAAACCGCAAGTAAGTGACAAGATGTTGGATGTCCACACCTCGTCACAGCACGTGGAGGATGTGTGGTTGCCATCTCTGTAAAGCAGGGTAGGTGACAGTCTGTGGCAGATCTGACAACAGAACACAGTAATGATGCAGGTATGAGTGTTTCAGAGTACACTGCTCAGCACACATTGTTGAATATGGGGCTCCACAGCAGATGACCCCTACATGTTTCCATCTTGACCCAACACCATCAATTACGATTGCAGTGGGCACAGGATCATAGAGATTGGAGCGTGTATCAGTGAAAACAGCTCACCTGTTCAGATGAATCGCATTTCTTGGAACAACAGGGTGATACTCTTGTCCAGATACGGTCTTAGCCAGGTGATCTGCTGCTCGAAACATCCACAGCACCATGGTTGCAGGCTGGTGAGCGGTGTTATGCTATGAAGACCATTAGACTGGCCTTTAATGTGACCTGTGGTAGTAATCTAAGGTTTGGCGCTGATAACCTCGCCGTTGAGGGCCCCTAACCAACACACACACACACACACACACACACACACACACACACACACACACACACACACACACACACCAGTAATCGAAGGCACCATTATAGCTGTAGACTAGACGAACATAATTGCAGACCACTTGCATACTTTCATGTTTGATGCCTTTCCTGGCGGCGATATGAATCTTCCAACAGGATAATTGTCCGTATAACGAGGCCAGACTCGTGCTACAGTGGTTTGAGGAACATTATATTCAACTCACGTTGATGTTTTGGCCACCAAATTCGCCTGATCCGAACCCAGTGGAGCCTTCCTGGGACGCTATCGGGCGCCAACTCTGCACCTACAAACCGCCTGCCCATTATGTACGGGAATTGCGTGACCTGTGTGTAAATATCTGGTGCCAATACACCTCTGGAAACCTACCAAAGACTTGACGAATCCATGCCACACAGAATTGCTGCTGTATTGCGTTCCAAATGTGAAGCAACAAGCTATTAAGCAGGTTTTTGCTCATCACTTTATACGCTATTATATGCCAAAATTGTTGGAACTGACTAACACATGTTTCCTGAGACAGTCGCCTACAGAGAAGACGGCAGGCGAGCGCTTGATGAGAAAATATAGAGCCGTTGACCTTGCGGGACAGCAGGTTTAGCTACGATGGGTGGGGCTGAGAAGGATCTCCTTTGACCTTGATCCAAGGGCGTGGCAGCGCTTCTGTTAACAGCCGGTGTGTGTTTCGGGAACTGACGATTCGACAAACGATAGACGCTCACCGGATGAAATATTAATAGATTGTCCACACGAGCTGCAGCAGTTGATCAAACCCTCTTTTAATTCGACCGGATAAAATATTTTGTGATACAAATGTTTCTCGGGATGGCTAGTGTATGTATTGTTCCTTGGATTACTTTCGCGCCTTTTCCACAACCTTGCAGAGTCATCTAATTCCTAACTTACTTTTCGGTTTCGTATCATGGATTCCACCATGGCCAAGCACTGCAATGCTCAGCGAAATTTGAACATTTGTGCTCCACAAGACACCAGTGAGTGGTTTGTTTAGCGTCGCCGTCGTAGTAGTATGTGGTACGCGAGATTTCGGAATTTTGCGAGTAAGGCTCCCCGCGATGCGCAAAATCTTTTTCGTGACGTCTCCGACTTAGGTATGTTTGGCAGCTTTGTGACATCCTCACGCTGACCAAACAAAACGTGACCGGTTGTACATCATCTTTGAATTTTTCTATTTCGCGTAGGTAACCCAACTTTGTTAAGAGTCCCAGACTGAACTAGTCAAAGGGGAGTATTGCAAGCGAACCTTTTCGTGCGTGTTTTATTTACATTTAGCAGGATGCTTCCAGTAAAGCTGAGTTTGGCATCTGAGTTCCCCGTGGCTAGATTTTTATTATTTTCTGTTAAATCGCTATGGACAAATACTCCAATTTACGAGGGTCGTTCAAATAATGCTCCACGAATTTTTTTCTCTGAAGATATTTATTCTTAAGAGTTAGAATCTGGTGACAGTATCAATCAACTATCCTTTTACATGTACTACTTTCCTGCATAGCTTCATCACGTTCTAAAAACTGGCGATCAAAAAATTGGCGAAGAGGCTGTCGTAAGACCGGATGCGGTTATGAAAACTGCACCATATTTTAAGAAAGCAACTGGTGGTCGACACAGTGTGCTTTTTATTTTGTGGGTGAGTGCTGGTGATTGTGAACATTATTTGACGTTGTTGCAGCCAGAGCCTATTTATTCTCAGCTATACAGGACCAGTTTGCTACGTTTGCCTTGTCTCTTATTACTTTATGTCTGTGTGTGTCTCGTGTGTCACCTTTTTTTTGCTAGCGATGTGATTTCGTCACTGCGAAGGTCGTAGCTACTACTGTGGCGATGTGGTTTCCAGCATTGTTGTCGACGAACCACATGGTGTCTTCTGGAATCCAATGCCTGTAGGTAGACGTGTTAGTGCTGAAATCACGATGATTAGAAAAATACCGATACGAACGATGACAGGTCGTGCCATCATAATCTGAAAGATTTCGCTGCCACGACCCTCGCGATTGGTCCCATAAGACCGCATAAGAAAGGATTGAATTCCTTTGGCTACAGCTAGTAGTAGTCTGTGCAGATAAGCGAAATGTTATCCACAGATTATAGGTTTCCAACCACATCAGTGATTCCTTGATTTGTATTCGCAAATACTACAATTTTAACTATGCTTTATCATACAGATAAGAGAAATTACGTCTTCTACAACATTATTTTTCTTATCTACATGACAAAGAAAAAGTGAAGTAACAACTGAGGAGAACTTACTACAAATATTAACAATATTATAATTTTATTCATCACTGTAAAGCATGTAACACATTGTTCCAACCTGGAACGGATGGGTTATTGGATCCAAACACTCAGTTTACTGGCCAGGTACGAAAAATAAGTATGGTTTTCCTCACTACTGTCAAGATAGATTCTGTCACACGAACACACAGGTAGCTGCACAAGTGACATGTCTGCCACACATCATTTCTCAGTTTCGAATTGCTGTAACCACGTAGCTCTTGCCGCTGCTTTTAGACAGCCAAATGACGTCATGACTTACATCGTTTCATGTATCGTTAATGTACGTTGGAGGCCAATTTTATGTACTGTTCATTGATACAGTATATAAAAGGGAATCCCACGCAGAGTACCAGTTGTATGCATGCAAATTATGCTTATAAGACGGTGATTGAAGTGGGTTGTTGTGAGGGTAGAAACACTAAAAACGTAATAAATTAGTACACTGCCACCAAAATAAAAGTGAATGGAATGCTACACTCATACGTACCAAACGACAACATTTGAGTTATTGAATGTGAATCTGGAATCAGATTTTCCTTGACATGTCTGAAAAGTAATGAAATAATGCAGTGTTTCATTCCCGATTTGGTTAGTGTAGCTGTCTCCCACAAAACCTATATCATCTCACCGTGAATAAAGGTGATTCTGTTAGTAAATTTTAACAACGTTAGGTATAATTTCACTTAAGAAAGTCAAAATCGTCAACTTGAATCACATTGTAATAACTGAAAGTAAATATTTGTAAAATTATTGATGTGAAAAGGAAGACGAAATTTCAAGCAGTCTTGTATTATAGTTGGTAATGTGTTATGCTACATCGGAACCAACTTTTAATTTGCGAAAATTTAGGTTAAAGAAAAACAGAGCTTCCAGCCAGAAGCAATCGATCAGATATCATTCTTTGAATGTTGAGAGCGACAGAGTGGTGTTAATTTTATTGTAGGGCAATTTCTCCGAATCGGAACACAGCGTGGTAAGATAGAGTATTCAGGGAGCTTCGCTTGACTTTGTGGGAACTTTTCGGGTAATTAGATATGCAAGTTTTGATTATAAGATAGAGCAGTACCAGCTAGAGAAAGTGATTCTTAGGTGCAGAGGTGGCTGAACCAATGAGAATGCTAGTGAACCACAGTGCTGATTCGTTGAGAAGTCTAAATGTTTAATTACTGTTTGTTTCACGAATCATGTATTGGATACGAATAATCTATATCTAGATGTAAACAAGAAGTTTTGAAGTTTCCATACTCAAGTCATAAATGTTTGCCCAGTGTTCCCTTCCTACTGCATGGCAAATAGCTAAGCGGTAACCGAACTGCCGGCCGCTGTGGTCGAGCGGTTTTAGGCGCTTCAGTGCGGAACCGCGCGACCGCTACGGGTCGCAGGTTCGAACCCTGCCTCGGGCATGGATGTATGTGATGTCATTAGGTTAGTTAGGTTTAAGTAGTTCTCAGTTCTAGTGGACTGATGACCTCAGATGTTAAGTCCCATAGTGCTCATAGCCATTTGAACCCGTCCCACACGCAAAGAAGAATTCAGTCGTTGAATATAACACCACATACACAATATGCAAAACATTCAGACCCTCTTCACGAGCTCAGTAACATTCGCTAATGGTAACAGCAAACACAGAATCTGGCTTTTTACATTTTTCAGCTTATGTACATGTGCGGCTGAGGCACGCCTTGCGCGCAATTTCGTTTCGCGTATATTACTTAATGATAAACAACCTGATAAAACTAGAGGATGCGTCAGCGCTTGAAATCAGCGGGTCAGTGTAACCACTTGCGATCGATGGGCCGGCAGCTTGATAAAGTAGGAACTGTCAGACTTAAAGGACAGAAGCGATTCCAACTGAGGCAACTCGTACTGATCATTCCAGTGTGGAATATCTCTCCCAAACTCCCTGTGTGTAATTGTATCACGAAGGGAGCAATTTATTCTTCGATTGTTTGCTTCTGTCTCGGGTTTTTCGGTCAACGTTTGTTTGACGATTTTTCAGATGTTTCGCTAGCACGAATTGCTGGGATTGTCAAAGCCTCACCCTTTGTTGCTGGTGGCGGACTGGTGTCTACCCCGCGGCAGGACATTATATGTACCTGACGCGCCAACTTCTGATTGCTCCCTGGTCTATCTGATGTGGTTCTTCCCATAGACCGTCAACAGCGTAGAACGTGCACGCTTCTATCTCAGCCGTGCTGAGATTTGAAACCAACAGTTAACTCACGTGACTCGGGGCAGGAAGCTGAGTTTCTGTCATTACGGCTGTGTGAAGTGGAACAACTTTCTTTCTAATGCCTTGATTAAATTTAGCTGGTGTAAACATGAATAATACGAAGTTACAGCAGGCTGAGGTCTACAATTTGCTTGTCTTGTGTTAATGTAAATCTTCACTGGTTCCACATCTCCTTCGTGATAGGATTTGGTCAGAGATCAAAATTTGTGCTTTTGACTTGAAGCAGACGCAAATTAACTTCATATATACTCAGAGAAGTATTGTTTTGCAACCCACAGATTAGGCAAACTGAAGAAAATCTCAGTTACGAAAGTGGCCTGTTCCACAGTCCTTGCAGAGATATTTCCATGATTTGAAAATGAGGTTTTATGTTGGTCCTAAAATGTAAAACTCGGCGAAAGACTAAGATTTTCAGATGAGAGCACGTTAATGTCTTAAGTCACTACAGGAGTTTTCTCTGAAACGAATGCTTTCTCATATTTTATGATATATATTTATATATTCTTTCTGTATACTAGATGAAGGAAAAGTTATAAAATATAAACGCTAATTTTGTATAAAAATTGGACGTTGTGGGTATAAACGGATTTGAGGCGCTGAGAACCATAAGGCTCTAAAGCACACTGTCGTGGAGCCACATGTAAGTGAATATCAGAGAAACTGGTGAGACAGCTTTTCGTAAATGTTCATAGATACAATGTGTTCCTACGACACAAATAAATCCTACTCACCAGAAGATCAGCAGATGTCTCAAGCATGAATAAATGTTACAATATCACAATTGACGATGATGTGCTTTAGGCCCTTACGGTTCTTAGCGTTTTATTTTATTTCTTATAAAAGCATAACAAAACGTTTCACACCTATTGTTGAGGAATCGTTACAAAACAAATGCTGCCTGCCAAATTGATATTTTGCCTTCTGTTACTATGGAAGCGGTGAACTAAAAGACTCACGGTGCAACAAAAACACGTATTACCTGAAAGACTGTGTTTAAGTTACTTGTAAAAAGATCTGTCAATTCATTTCACCTGGGCACATGTAGAAACGATAACCGCCGCATTAATATTAGCAATGTCGAGGAAATTAAGTTAACTGTAATACCACCTGTTACAGAAATACGAAAAGGTGTTTTATTGTTAAAGTCAGTGCTTGATTTCGGTTATAAATGAGAAACACTGTAACTGTCAGCTCCACTTCACATTGCGTGTAATGACGGAAACTTAGCTTCCTGCCTCGGGTAACGCGACTTTGATGTTGGTGTCAGTATGATGATGTCATGGTTCTCCCCTTGCCACCTGCAACGGCCGTTCGCTGCTGCATGGGAATCCATGATCTGGTCAGGCTGAGGCTTTGTTCTTTCTTACTGAAGGCATTGTCAAGTTTGTGAATTTCTATCGCGTCTCTGAACGAGTGTGATAATTTCTCCACAGCAAGAACTCCCGCGTCGACGAATTTTATTGTGGTCGGTCTCGCACAGCACTGCCACGGCCGATCATTGCAAGTGGGTCCTTTTTGTCTTTTGCCGATCCGACACATAATTTTGATCTTGGTTGATTTTTAAATCGTCTTTATGCCGTTCTTGTACAATGTACGGCCGATTCTGTCCGTCACCCTGGGGATGTATGGCAGGATGACTGTACCTGGCATTTCTTCTCCTGACGTGTCACTTCGCCGAGTGTGAGATTTCGTGACACTGGATTGGTGTCTTTCTCTTTCTAAATAACAACAGTCGTGTAAGAAAATTGTGGTCTGTTAAGAACTTTTATGTTGTTGTTGTCTTCAGTCCTGAGACTGGTTTGATGCAGCTCTCCATGTGGAAGCTTCTTCATCTCCCAGTACCTACTGCAACCTACATCCTTCTGAATCTGCTTAGTGTATTCATCTCTTGGTCTCCCTCTACGATTTTTACCCTCCTCGCTGCCCTCCAATACTAAACTGGTGATCCCTTGATGCCTCAGAACATATCCTACCAACCTTTTTTTGGAAAACTTTGGAGAACTTTTATGGAAAACATATTTCTGCAAATTTATTTTACAGTATAAATTTTTTTACTTTAACAGAAAACTTATATACAAATATAGATACATCAGAGAGATGTTATGTTTATTTTTGTACTTCTATTCAGTATATGAGAAAAAGTGGGACTACGACTAGCAGCAGGCGAAGAAAAAAGCCATAATCATACAGACAAGTACTCAGCACTCAAAAAATATACATACGCTTGTGACAAATTATCCATACTACTATTCCATGCACATATCATTGACAGTTCAACTTTCAGCTGCAGTGCAGTATGAACTTCGTGGCCTCCCAGTCTAAATACTACTTGGCACCCTCGAGCAAACATCTCTCTTAATTTTCGATCAAGAGAATTTTTGAGGTCGTACCATGCACACCCTTAGTCCGTCTTTAGATGTGTACAGTATGCATAAATTTTCGATCTGAGCGCCACAATCTGTGAACCATTCGCCTAATTCATCAGGTTGATAACCATTTTGTTTTGAGGTATAATGCTGTAAGGATTATCAGCTGCATATCTGGACATGTCAAGTGCTTCAGGCAGATACCTTGTTACCGGATATGGATTGCAGCCTTTCACCCAACTGATGAAACTGTGTGTATACGTGTAAAGTAACTTTGGATTGGCACAATTTGGCTTTGCAAACTCACAGTGGAAGTGGTGAATAAGGAGTTTGGAAAGGTCCAGTGAACACATACCAACATAGACAGGTTTCTTGAATTCTACTGAAATCTTAGCCAACTCCAGAGCAACTAATCCGCGATGGGAGATAGTGGTCCACTTAAAATTTGGTGTGACAATGTAATCTCAAGCACCATAACGTCCATCCCAATGGTAAACTAAATGAATTTCGTGACACGTTTCCAAATATTCCATAATTTTCGTGAAAATTGAATTGTTCATTCACAAAGGGATTAATCACATTTAGCTACTAGTGGGCATTGATTTACATCAATAGGGAAAGTTGATAATTTGTGTCAGACTGTGATTCACAACCGGGTTCCTGCTCACTAGACAGATCCATGACCACTAACTGGTCCTGACACAGTGGTCATTGCAACTGCATGGACAGCACTAGCATGCGAGTAAACATCAAGATAGAGTACATTTCAGAGACATGACCCAGTATGACACTGGGGACTGGGTGTTTGTGTTGTCTTCATCGTTCCATCTTCATTCATGAAAGTGGGTAGATTGGACTTTGTACCTATTGGGAATGTATATGGGTGACTAAGCAGATGAGCACCCCACAAACCAATCATTGTCATCATCATCATGCAGTATGACGCCCTTGGTAAAAGTTCTGAAACAATCTGCGATTAATCCATTGCACTATTATCCTAGCAAATGTGGACAATGGACCTTTCCACTCACCATTACTTCCTTCTTTCAGGAGTTGCATTAGTTGGCAGCAAAGAACTGTGCTGCACTTAATGGTGAGATACTGTGGGTACTGATGATTCTGGGAAGCTCACTTTCCAACACAGGGAGGCACACATTAAGAAAAGTATTAGGGTTTTGGTAGCTTGCATTAGAATTGTCTACATTAGATGCGATCCCCAAAAGTGCCAGTAATGGCAGAATACTCCCAATATGGGCGCATGACTTACCTAGTGATCATTAACAGGGTGGACTGGTAGTATGCTGCTAGGTTTAGGACGATGATGCCAAGATGGTCCAGGGTGTGTCGAGTGTGGCACAGACTGTGGCAAACATGCTGGTGTCGTTAGACTATACCAGGATGATGATGATGATGATGATGATGATGATGATGATGATGATGATGATGAAGAATCTGGTTGCGATGACTGTTTTGTTGGACATGATCAATACATCGTCGTCAGGTCCACTTGTGGTACAGGTGTTGTCAATCTGTACCAGGTTGATGGGCCTGTCCATGGTACTGGTGATGTCAGATGAGGATGTGGTGCTGAAATTGTTGAGTGCAGTCAATACACCATCAATGGGCCCTCTCTCAATACAGGTGATGATCACATCACAGGCGCCGGTTGGAGTGGCTGTGTGGTTCTAGGCGCTACAGTCTGGAGCCGAGCGATCGTTCCGGTCGCAGGTTTGAATCCTGCCTCGGGCATGGATGTGTGTGATGTCCTTAGGTTAGTTAGGTTTAATTAGTTCTAAGTTCTAGGCGGCTAATGACCTCAGCAGTTGAGTCCCATAGTGCTCAGAGCCATTTGAACCATTTGTGCCGTTCCGCCTCTCCTGATGTCAACTACAGGCTGCCTGTGATGAATTACATATTCGATAAGGACTTTTATTTCCCTCGAGTGCAAATCGTAGCCTAACCAGGAACTAGTTGAGCCCACACCAATCTTCATTAAATTAAAATCTTCTTCTATTAAAAGTTATTTTCAGTAGCAGATCCTTTTTCACTGACAAGGAGACCCTTGGATGATTTTGGATGTAGAATGTTGAATTCTGTTCATGGGAGAGTTTGCAATTTTGTGAAACATACAAAGTATCAGTCAATATTCACACAGTTCATTAACATCCGGTAGCAATGTTGTGTATCATGTACATTTAGAAAGAAATTTCTTTCCTGATCATTATCTGAACTTTGTTAATGAAGGTTAATTACCTGTGTTCACTTCAGATATGAATCATAATTGGACATAACTCACTAAGAATCAGGATAATGCTTGTTAAAATATCAGTTCAATATTTGTTATAGTGGGACTGAAAGAAAACAGCAAACATGTAACAGGTATAGTTTGGATGTATAAGTTCCTTACCGAGGGGTAATTGTCGTTAATGAGTCAGTTCAGATCACTTGACATAACTGAAATGCACTGAACTTCTGTAAGATAGTTCTTTTGTTCCCCTTTGCTATCAGTGGTAGCTACATGACGCTCTTCAGTTCAGAAAACTGCTTTTTAAGGTTCAGTGTATGAATACATCATGATTTGCAAAATAATTAATGAAGTCTTCTCACTGTTCGCTGCCGGAGATATTTTCACTTCCTATGATGCACAATGTGTGATGACATTTATTGTCATTAAACTTCCATTTAACTTCTTTAAAACTTTATATAAGCTATGTGAATTTACATTAAATTTACTTAACGAATCTTTTTGCAACTATAAACCCTGACAATTAAATGTCCTCATTTCTTATCTCTCCTATCCAAGACATTATAGAACTTCTAAGGATTTCTCATGGGAAATAAGTCACCAGCAGACCCATATGTGGTAGAACATAAATTTTTAATGTTAACCATTAGACATCAGATACAATAGTGATTACTGTTTCATAATTTACTTTCATTTTAATAATCATAATGAGTGTTGACAATGTCTTGCATGTCTTCCACCTGCTAGCCATTGGTTGGACTCCAGGAGTGCCCAGTATACCTGTTGCTGCATTGTCAGAACAACATTGGAACACCTTACCTTGACTTGATTGTAGAATGTTAAATACAGAACAATCATAGCATTTTTAGTATAATTCATGTGACACCTAGAATTTAAAACTATATGATTTTTATTGTAAGCAATATGTCTTCCTGCTGCTAGCTGATCAACTCCAGGTTTAAAATTAATAACTTGTGTTGGATGCCCAAGAATCTTTGTGTTATTAATGGGTTGAGTTTACCTTACGTAATTTACATAATAACATATTCTTCTCTACTGTGATCATAATACAGCATTTTCAATAAGTTTTGTAACTGCCAAAGCTTATGTCATACTATGTGTATGTCCATTTGCATTAATATTTCTGAACATTTTACTTTGAGCAATAATTGTCGTTTTGATTGTACGTTTATACACCATGTTACACCATCAGTGTTCATGAACTGTGATATCTGTAATACTACACTGCCTATGGGCTAATAGGATACCTTTAAATCACTTCCCTATACCGCTTAATTTTATACATGCTTATTTGGCACTACATCACCTATCTTTTGTTTACGATGAGATTTAGCAATTATTGTTAGCTCCATATGCCTGCTCTCAAATATTTCTTAAGACTTTCTGTCTCTCATCAGATTTCTATTTGAGTGTTTAATTGTTATGTAATGGACTACTTTACCACATTTTATACCAGTTAATCTACTATAGCACTTCTCCGTTTTTCCTTGTTAGTTATCTTTAGCATCAGTTGAACTGAACTTGCAGGGTTTACTGTGTTGTTCATAGCAGTACTACTGTAATATTATTAGGCAATTAACTTATTGTTTCTTCAAGGCAAGCATTAATTATTGCACATCATGATATTTAGGTATCTGCAGTACATTACACAGACCTTTAATTATGTTTCTGGTTATATCCTGTAGCACTACATCTTTGAGATGGGGTATTTCTAACACCTCACATGGCCCTCGAGGTAGAGGAAAAAGCTTCCGAACTTCCTTACATAATTTGGATCTTTGTCATGGGTCTGAACCATTAGTTTATCGCCTGCTTTAAAGCTAGGCACTAATACTACTATATTATGCTCCCCTTGTTGCTGAAAGCACTACAGTTCAATTTAGTTTCTACCATCGCCTGATTTGCACCACTTTGGTCTTTTGTCGCCAGGGCAATCAAACAAGGTCAAGTGTGGCTCTCCTATCAGTTCTTTCCCTGTAATGTCCATAGAGACAAACCCTGTGCTAATATGTGGTATTACATTTAATAAAATCTCTTACTTATGGGCTAAGTTAATCCATTGTGCATGTCGCTCAGAGCAATACTTTCAATAAAGCCATCCAAACTCACACAAAATACAGCCAGTGGGGTTACTTTGAAGGTAATACTTCGAAATCATTACATGTTTTATGAGTGTTGTCTGAAAAGTTCTCAGCACCATTGACCACTAACGTCAGTAATATCCCCCAGGAACTTGATTTTTTTTTTTACCAAATGAAGGCTTAGGTAACAGTGATGCCCTTTTGTTTAAATTTGTCAAATACTTCCTGCAACACTGGTGAATGCTCTGCCCATACCTTAGGAGGTATTATCTGTATGGAAAATTACATTATTCAATAGTTCACTTCCTAAACCTAGGTTCAGAGTACACATAAAGACAGATACCAATATTTTCAAACTGAATGGTAGAACTCAGAATTGAAATTATCATCACTCAAATAAAAATGCCATATAATTATGAGATTCTGGATAAAGAATTATCTGCCAGTAGCCATCCCTCAAATCCAGGCTGTTTATGTGCCTAGCACCATTAAGCTTAGCTACTATTTCTTCCATGGAAATAGATCGATCTTTTCCATCTGTCTAATTTGGTTGAGTGTGTTGTCCCAAACCAGTCGGAACATACTTTGAGGTTTATTAACGACTAGCAGGGGATTACTGTTGACACTGTGATTGTTCAGTAATACTTTGCTCTATTATTTTCTGAATTTCAACAATTGCAACAGGCTTTAAAGCTAAAGGTGTTAATAAGGATCTCTTGAAGACTGGCTTACCTGTTTTAATTTTAAGCTTAAGTTCATGACCTTCAATGCAACCAGGTAAATATATCTCTACAGGGTGTTCCAGAAACGTTTTGGCAATCTTCAAAGGGGTTTAGAGGGTGTCTTGAGGAAGAGTGTCCAGAAACATCTTCCAGTGGAGCTACAGAGCATTGCAGTTAGAGGCACTGGTGCCAGCTGCTAGGTCACCCCTTCAGTAGCAACTGTAACTTAGTTTGCTGACCTACCATAGGTGGAATGTCTCACAATGTCGTTTGTTATTCATGGATCATGACTGATTGCCATGATCACCAGTTGAGCAGATGGAGTTAGCTTCTGTGTAGAAAGGCCCTGTCTCCTATGAATGCAATGCTCAGCTACCTTGGTAGATGTAGGTTTCGGATGCAGGTTTCCACATGCAGTTTATTTTTCTCCTATATACCGAAAAACACAGCAGATTTTGGAGAGTTTCAGGAGAGAAATAAACTGCCAGTGGAAACATATGTCTGAAACCGTCATCCACTGAGGCAATAGATATTCACATTTGTTGGAGGGAAGGCATTTCTATGCGGCAGCTAGATCCATCTTCTCCACTGTACTGGCGGCTGTGGCCGAGCGGTTCTAGGTGCTTCAGTCCGGAACCGCGCTGCTGCTATAGTCGCAGGTTCGAATCCTGCCTCGGGCATGGATGTGTGATGTCCTTAGGTTACTTAGGTTTAAGTAGTCCTAAGTTTAGGGGACTGATGACCTCAGATGTTGAGTCCCATAGTCCTTAGAGCCATTTGAACAATTTCTTCTCCAATGTCTATGGTGGAAGTCAGTCAGTATCACTAAATAAACAACGTTGCAGGATGTTACACCTATGGTCCGTCAGTGTACAGTCACGTTTTCTGCTGAAAGGATGGCCTAGTGGCAGGCACCGATGTCTGTAACTTCTGTATGTGCCCCGGTGGTCCCGGTCGCCTACGGTGGACTGGATGGCCGAGCGGTGACCTCTCCAGTTGTCAGGATGCTAGGAAATGGCTGTAGAAGCGTCAGAAACGCCAAAGAAACAGTATTAATTCATAACACCTTTATTCCTGCCGGGTACAATGTGGCTTGGTGATATCAACGACCTTCCCCGAGTCCTCGCTGACACGTAGCGATGACACCAGATCCGGGCCGCACCAATCTTGTTAGTGCAGCGCCGCGTGCTGTGACGTAGCGGAGGAATGTCCTTACTTCGGCCGCACGTGGCTGGCGGCGCTCGGCTGCGGACAGCAAGCTGCTGCGTGTGGAGGCTCTGGGATCGAGTCCCGACGCTGTTGGAACTGCGAGTGCGAGTGCCTTGTTGCTATCAAAGCTGGCGTATTTAAAGGAAGCACGAGCGACATCCTGACGTCATGCTCGTTAGTAGTGACCGCATTCGTTCCAGTTTTACTGCTGATTCATCTGTCGTACTCACCCCTTAGGTGTTCTTGTGACAGAGTTAGTGTTGTTACGGCTGACTTACGCGAAGTTGTGAAATGCAGTACAGCTGACGCTATACCTCTGTCTTGCACTCTACGAAAGTCTCCGTCTAACACAAACCTGCGTGCTAAGCAATTCTCTCTCGCCTGTTGTGTGTAGCCAGGCCATGGCCCCTGCGTGATGACACATTCCGATATATGTGCAATCCTCTTACTTCTTGGCCAACCTACTGCCTCTGACTCTCGGCATAGGCAACGAAACTTTGACAATATTCCACGTTTCTACTCTTTACTATTCCGTGACACTACACTTCAATGCTCTGTAGCCTCATTGGATGATGTTTCTGGACACGAGTTCCTGTCCTCAATTTGTTCCTCAATACACGCCCTACAACCCCTTGAATTTTGTTGCAATATTTCTGAGACACCTTGTGTATTTAGTTACCAACTTAATTATTATTGACCTCTTTCTTTTGATGATAGGTAATCACCTTTGTTGATTTTACTCTCTATTTGTACTAAAGTAGTCTCAGCCTTTAGATCAATTTAACCATTTCTGCACTCCTTATTTTAGATCATTTTTAACATTTCTAGTTTCCTTGAGATCATCCTGGGTAGCACAGCAATGTACTACCTCTAGTTGCCCATTCTTATTTACCCCTTGCTTGGAAGGTACGTTCATTAGTACATTTAAGTTTGACATGACAATATTTTAGTTTGAAAATTAATTGCGGCCTTATGTTTATTACACTAGCCCAACCGTAACAGTAATAGTGATTCATGTCAGGCACTACAGAAAAACTATGCTTCAAAAGTATAGTACCCAAGGTAAAGGTTAACAACACTTCTTCCATAATCATCTTACTTTTACAACCTGTTAATACCTGCAATATGTACTCCAGTTACTGGTAACACTGAATATCTCCCTCTTCCTTGTAAACTTCCAACATAAGCTTGGGCAACCAGCGAAACCTCGCTACCTGAGTATAAAATAATTTTAATCTGTTCCCCTTCAATAATTCCGTGGAGTATAGGTGTTGTTATGCTTTGTTCCATTGAGAATGTTGGCTCTTCCTATAGTTCTCCTCCCACTGAATGTTCTTCCTCATTATTAATTATACAAGTACAGAGGAATACAGGCCTTCTGCTCACTGGTAATGGTCCCTCAGTAAGGGCCCTCCCAAGAAACCTCTCCAGATTACATAATTATAAGTCAGCACAACCATGTAAAGTACACACTATATTGTATTCCTTGGGTACCTTGTAATCGCAGTATTTCCCCTTTCATTTTACATTTCCTTTGATAACTGCCGTTACTTGATAGTTTTACTTGCCAAAACTAATTACTTTGTATTTCCCTTTCTCTTTTATTATCTCTATGTCTTTCCTGTAACCTTCCCAAATAAATCTTGGATGGTTCTTCCCTAGTCGCATTTAGTATATCCTACTGTTTCAGGAAGCTCAGAATAACATTAACTTTTTTTCATTCTCTATCATTTTTCCCCATCACATAAGTGGGCATATGGCGTAAAGGTAGCAGGGTATAGTGGGATTGAGGACAGTTTGTTTGTGGGGATTGCATACAGCCTGGGGCCAGCGTAAGTTCAGGGACAAACCAATTGTTATGCTAATTTATTTATGATCCCTTGTGGGTTGATTTATGACACACTGGGGGGTAATCCATCCTTCTGAGAAACTTCCCAACCCCCCTCCTCTTCCTACTCCTCCTCCTCTTCCTCCTCCTCCTGCACACAAGTGGGAAATCCCCAACTCTGGCCCCTCCCTCTCGCTGATACAAGCACGCTTTTGATATCGAATTAATTGGCAATAAAATTGATCAATTAATTACCCCCTCCCCCTCCAGAAAAATCCCCCAGCCCTCCCCTCCCCCATTCCCCTTCCTGATCTGGAAATTGGCGGGAGAAAGACTCAATCTGTGCTAGAGAGAAGGATCCCACAATATAATCTTGAAATCAATGTCAACTACATTGCAGAGGGTATATTGTTGATTTATAAATTTCATATAAATTATAGAGTGCAGCGATCAGTCGTCCTTCTTGGATTTTATTACATAAATCCGGATTTCGGCTAGTAGGTGGCCATTCTCATGGCTAGCTACTAGATGAAATCTGGATTTGCGTAATAAAATCTAAAAAAGACTTCTGATTGCTGCACTCTATAATTTATGTCACATAACAGTCGCTGAGTGCACACACTTTCCGAATGGAAGGTAACCTGATCTGTGGTGATCCCATTAAAGACACATGTGTTTATCCATTGGAGCACGTGGCCAGTGATCAAAGTCGCTTCCATAGACCAGTTTAAATTTTTATAGCCTGTGCTGGAATAAGACAATATCCCACCGACTTGTCAGTCACAAGGAGAGGGCTTGTGTGTTGTTTCATAAGCAGCTTGAGACATTGTTTTTTGCTGTAATACCAGAAACAGTGTATGATTACAGCTATGTATAGGGCCATACATTTTCTTTTTCTACGACGACTTAGAGGTCTGTGTCAGGTGCTAAACCAACATTAACACATTTTGATCCATCGCCTCTCGCAGAGAATTGGACCTCGCATGGTGTAAACTATGCTGCTCCCACAACACACAGGATCGTTGAAATAAAAGACAGAGCCCTTATTTTTTATTGACAAAAATGTGAAACGCATTGCAACATATGTTAAGTGGAAGAGTTTGGGGCATTGTAGAGCATTTCCGAACAGCTGTCCGAAGGTGATGACCTCTACATTTAATATCGTCTTCCATAGTGATGGGGTAGCAAATGTCTCGGTGTTCCATTTTTCGCAGAGACCCAGAACATTCATTCCTCATGTTGGTGGTGGAAATTGCACCCAGGTATGTGATCAATATTTCACTATCCTAGGTGGTAGTCACCGTGACTCCCAAGTCTTTGGACGTTGCGTCTTTCATTTTATGACTTACAATGCATAACTACCTGTGGAACAAGGGGGTATTCTGCAGGACTTACACCCACTGAACATGGATAGTATGCACCACCAGTTGTCAATCCCACCAGTGGAGGAATGGAATGATTTTCGTACACCCCAGTGAGCACATAAGTACTCTCATCCCTCCACATCTTTTGTCATATTTTCACAAATTTTACGTATTTTCCATCAATTGTCGTGATTTTAGTATGTTTTCCGTAATTTCAACGCCTTTTACTGAATTACTTGAGGTCCAAACCACTACTCTCAACCAGCTGTCATCTTACACTCTGCCCTCTATTTCAAAACTAGCTACCCTTTCATTGAACTCATCGGCTAAGGACCCTGAGCAGAATTCTACAAGTCCTCTCTCTCTCTCTCTCTCTCTCTCTATGCATCTCTTATCTTTTCCTCTGTCTTTAACCAACCCTTCCCACAACGTTGTGTCTGATTTAATTTAGAACTGACCAGAAGCAAGAAGGTACTCTAAGAAACAGTATTTGCATCATGTGATGTTGGCTGTGTGACAGAGTTCACAATATATCCACATGTATATCACTCTCACAAAGTAATGGATTGGGTGGTTCAGAGATGATACAGAAATTGAGAACCATGCTGCAATGTAATTGGCTGACAGCATCATCAGATCGACGTGATGAGATGTTCTGTGGACATGATACCTTGTCAAGAGTGGTGGCGTGGACCAAAAATTGATGGCAAATAAGTAAAACTGATGAAAATATGAAAAAAAGTGAAGAGATTAGAGTACATACATACGCACCTGGGTGTATGAAAACCATTCCGCTCATGCACTGCTGGGATTGACAAATGAAGGTGCATATTATCCATGTTCAGTGGATGTAAGACCTGCAGAATACCCCCTTGTACCTCATGTGGTTATGCATTGTAAGACATAAATTGAAAAACACACGTGTCCAGAGAGTTGGAGGTCACCGAAGCAGCAATGACGTACCTGGATCCAATAGCCACCACCAACATCAATGTAGAGGGAATCACCTTCGAACAGCTGTTTGGAAATGCTCTACAATGCTGCAAACTCTTCCAGTTTCCATATGTTGCAATGTGTTCCATATTTTTTTTAATAAGAACATGGCCTCTGTCTCTTATTTCAACCATCCTGTGTTTTGTGGGAGCACCTTAGTTTACACCATGCGACGTCCAGCTGTGATAAGTCTGTGATAAGTCCTCCAGTTCAGGCAACCAGTATTTACACAGATCTGTGGAAGAAACTTCTATCAATGACCACCTGCTCCAGTGGACCAATACATGTAGGGATCACCATATAAGCGCAATTTCAACACGTAGATGGTATTTGTTTCCGATATATTGGAACAGAGAGACATGCTAAAATCTTATTGAGTTCTCAACCATGTGATGTTAATGAAGTTTTTATAGTTCATAATTTTACTCTGTTCGTTGTTGTTGTTGTTGTTGTTGTCTTCAGTCCTGAGACTGGTTTGATGCAGCTCTCCATGCTACTCTATCCTGTGCAAGCTGCTTCATCTCCCAGTCCTTACTGCAACCCACATCCTTCTGAATCCGCTTAGTGTATTCATCTCTTGGTCTCCCTCTACGATTTTTACCATCCTCGCTGCTCTCTAATGCCAAATTTGTGATCCCTTGATGCCTCAGAACATGTCCTACCAACCGATCCCTCCTTCTGCTCAAGCTGTGCCACAAACTTCTCTTCTCCCCAATCCTTTTCAATACTTCATGTTATGTGATCTACCCATCTAATCTTCAGCATTCTTCTGTAGCACCACATTTCGAAAGCTTCTATTCTCTTCTTGTCCAAACTATTTATCGTCCATGTTTCACTTCCATACATGGCTACACTCCATACAAATACTTTCAGAAATGACTTCCTGACACTTAAATCTATACTCGATGTTAACAAATTTCTCTTCTTCAGAAACGCTTTCCTTGCCATTGCCAGTCTACATTTTATATCCTCTCTACTTCGACCATCATCAGTTATTTTGCTCCCTAAATAGCAAAACTCCTTTACTAATTTAAGTGTCTCATTTCCTAATCTAATTCCCTCAGCATCACCTGACTTAATTCGACTACATTCCATTATCCTCGTTTTGCTTTTGTTGATGTTCATTTATATCCTCCTTTCAAGACGGCTATCCATTCCATTCAACTGCTCTTCCAAGTCCTTTGCTGTCTCTGACAGAATTACAATGTCATCGGCGAACCTCAAAGTTTTTATTTCTTCTCCATAGATTTTAATACCTACTCGGAATTTTTCTTTTGTTTCCTTTACTGCCTGTTCAATATACAGATTGAATAACATCGGCGAGAGGCAACAACCCTGTGTTACTCCCTTCCCAACAACTGCTTCCCTTTCATGTCCCTCGACTCTTATAAGTGCCATCTGGTTTCTGTACAAATTGTAAATAGCCTTTCGCTCCCTGTATTTTACCCTTGCCACCTTTAGAATTTGAAAGAGAGTATTCCAGTCAACATTGTCAAAAGCTTTCTCTAAGTCTACAAATGCTAGAAACGTAGGTTTGCCTTTCCTTAATCTTTCTTCTAAGATAAGTCGTAAGGTCAGTATTGCCTCACGTGTTACAGTATTTCTACGGAATCCAAACTGATCTTCCCTGAGGTCGGCTTCTACTAGTTTTTCCATTCGTCTGTAAAGAATTCGTGTTAGTATTTTGCAGCTGTGGCTTATTAAACTGATTGTCCGGTAATTTTCACATCTGTCAACACCTGCCTTATTTGGTATTGGAATTATTATATTCTTCTTGAAGTCTGAGGGTATTTCGCCTGTTTCATACATCTTGCTTACCAGATGGTAGAGTTTTGTCAGGACTGGCTCTCCCAAGGCCGTCAGTAGTTCCAATGGAATGTTGTCTACTCCTGGGGCCTTGTTTCGACTCAGGTCTTTCAGTGCTCTTCACGCAGTATCGTATCTCCCATTTCATCTTCATCTACGTCCTCTTCCATTTCCATAATGTTGTCCTCAAGTACATCGCCCTTGTATAGACCCTCTATATACTCCTTCCACCTTTCTGCTTTCCCTTCTTTGCTTAGAACTGGGTTTCCATCTGAGCTCTTGATGTTCATACAAGTGCTTCTCTTATCTCCAAAGGTCTCTTTAATTTTCCTGTAGGCAGTATCTATCTTACCCCTAGTGAGATAAGCCTCTACATCCTTACATTTGTCCTCTAGCCATCCCTACTTAGCCATTTTGCACTTCCTTTCGATCTCATTTTTGAGACGTTTGTATTCCTTTTTGCCTGCTTCATTTACTGCATTTTTATATTTTCTCCTTTCATCAATTAAATTCAATATTTCTTCTGTTACCCAAGGATTTCTATTAGCCCTCATCTTTTTACCTACTTGATCCTCTGCTGCCTTCACTACTTCATCCCTCAGAGCTACCCATTCTTCTTCTACTGTATTTCTTTCCCCCATTCCTGTCAATTGTTCCCTTATGCTCTCCCTGAAACTCTGTACAACCTCTGGTTCTTTCAGTTTATCCAGGTCCCATCGCCTTAAATTCCCACCTTTTTGCAGTTTCTTCAGTTTTAATCTACAGATACAATAGATTGTGGTCAGAGTCCGCATCTGCCCCTGGAAATGTCTTACAATTTAAAACCTGGTTCCTAAATCTCTGCCTTACCATTATATAATCTATCTGATACTTTTTAGTATCTCCAGGGTTCTTCCATATATACAACCTTCTTTCATGATTCTTAAACCAAGTGTTAGCTATGATTAAGTTACGCTCTGTGCAAAATTCTACCAGACGGCTTCCTCTTTCATTTCTTAGCCCCAATCCATATTCACCTACTACGTTTCCTTCTCTCCCTTTTCCTACTACCGAATTCCAGTCACCCATGACTATTAAATTTTCGTCACCCTTCACTATCTGAATAATTTCTTTTATTTCATCATACATTTCTTCAATTTCTTCGTCATCTGCAGAGCTAGTTGGCATATAAACTTGTACTACTGTAGTAGGCGTGGGCTTCGTATCTATCTTGGCCACAATAATGCGTTCACTATGCTGTTTGTAGTAGCTTACCCGCATTCCTATTTTCCTATTCATTATTAAACCTACTCCTGCATTACCCCTATTTGATTTTGTGTTTATAACCCTGTAATCAACTGACCAGAAGTCCTGTTCCTCCTGCCACCGAACTTCACTAATTCCCACTATATCTAACTTTAACCTATCCATTTCCCTTTTTAAATTTTCTAACCTGCCTGCCCGATTAAGTGATCTGACATTCCACGCTCCGATCCGTAGAACGCCAGTTTTCTTTCTCCTGATAACGACATCCTCTTGAGTAGTCCCCGCCCGGAGATCCGAATGGGGGACTATTTTACCTCCGGAATATTTTACCCAAGAGGATGCCATCATCACTTAATCATATAGTAAAGCTGCATGCCCTCGGGAAAAATTACGGCCGTAGTTTCCCCTTGCTTTCAGCCGTTCGCAGTACCAGCACAGCAAGGCCGTTTTGGTTATTGTTACAAGGCCAGATCAGTCAATCATCCAGACTGTTGTCCTTGCAACTACTGAAAAGGCTGCTGCCCCTCTTCAGGAACCACACGTTTGTCTGGTCTCTCAACAGATACCCCTCCGCTGTGGTTGCACCTACGGTACGGCTATCTGTATCGCTGAGGCACGCAAGCCTCCCCACCAACGGCAAGGTCCATGGTTCATGGGGGGAGGTAAAAACGAATAGTAATGTCACAAAACCACTATTGAATCAATTTGGAATTTGACATTAAAAACGAATAGTAATGTCAAATTCCAAATTGATCCAATAGTGGTTTTGTGAGCGCACTCCAGTCCAAAGCTCTCCGCAGATTGTCTAAGAACATAGCATGCAACTGAGCTGAAATTTGAAGCTTTCACCTACCTCCAGTGTAATTGACTTCCTGCCAAACGACCTGCCTGTACCAGTATCCACCAATAGGAGGCAATTAAAAAGAAGTGGGATTTGGAAACCAGGCAGTTGCAGGATCGAATCCCACCAAATATTCCAATCCTGGTATTCACCAATGGGAAACAAGGAAAAACTGTCCCACACATAGCGCATCGATTTAATTAATTAATCAATCTGTTTGTGTGAGGGAATATTTTCAAGACATCCACATCTGAGGATGTACCAGGTACTCACTACTTTGTTAAGTACAGTACAGTACACAACAGACGCTCGCTGGGTAGGAAGTAGCCACTTGAGAGAGAGAGAGAGAGAGAGAGAGAGAGAGAGAGAGAGAGAGAGTGCATGTGTTTCGGCAGGAATTTGTCAGATATCATTATCTCGGAGTTGCAGGCCACCTGTTGCTTTATTTGGGGATTAACATGACTTCTGGTTTGTGAACCGCATGAGCTGAGTCTGTGTGTGGGCTTCTCTCCCAACCTGTGCCTGCAGGAATATGCAAGGTGGCTGGCACAACCTCTGGCGCATCTGCCCTGTAGTCAATGTGGACATGCGATCAGAAATTTTTTAACAATGTAATTACATACCGTGAGTTACATTAGTGTCAATTTCGAGAGAGTATTCGTTGTGTGATCGGAAGAAAGAGATCTATTTAATTATTTCTTTTTAATGTATGTTACAAGACCTGCATCTTCCAAAACAGCAGAGAAGGATGATCTTTTCCCGCCAAATAAAAGAGAGTTCAACCCCTGCAAAACGAAATTTATAAGTCAGTACTATACTCTCTGCAATGTAGATGACATTGATTTCAATTTTGTATCATGAAATCCTTCCCCTCCACCATAGATTGAGTCTTTCTCCTGCAGAGGGAGGGGAGATGGGAGGAGGGGAAGTGTGGGGAGGTCTGGCGGGTTTCCAGGAGGGGAGGGGGTGGTTAATTGATCAGTTCAATTGTAAATTGATTTGATATCAAAAATGTGCTTGTATTGACGAGGGGGAAGGTGACTACCCACTGTGGTGGGGGAGGAGGAGGAGGGGAGGGGTCGAGGGTTTCTCAGGATGGACGGATTATCCCCAAGGTGTCATATATGAACGCCCGTGGGGTCATAAATCAGTTAGCATAATAGTAGGTTTACCCCTGAATGTATGCAAGGGGCACAAAAAAATTTTCCTCATTCCCACCTTACCCTGCTACTCTCATTAACACTTTGGTTAGATTTCCTTCACTTGTAGGTTCATGTAGAATCTTCCTACGATATAGATGCCATTCCTTAATCCACCTCATCTTTGGTTATATGGGCTTGCGTACAGTAATTTCAAAGTCAAGATTCGTTGTTAATCTTCTGACTAATAGTTATCTTTCAACTGAAGGCAGAAATCTTTCCAACTAGTAAACTAATTTGCGTGGGGAATCCCCCAATATGGGGTTTCTTTTTCTAAATATCCCACTGTAGACCTAACTCCCCCTCTCCTCCTGCTATCCTGTTAGCTTGTTAATATGTTCGTAAATGCTCACAGGAACATAATAGGACGTATATCGCTGTCCGGCTCAAAATTTGAGAAAGGATTGGCTGGATGACGTCCACGTTCCATGCAGAACTCCTCCCAACAGTATCTGGCCAATGGAATAGACGGGAATTCTGAATTAATAACACCATTGTTAAATTCTATCCTCTCTCACCTTCGAACTCTTACCTACTGTCGTTTATCGGTATATTAAAGCATGGTGAAGATTCTCCATTGTACATAGGCGATATACCCTTGTCATTTACGTTCACAACATATCTGACATCTACTAATTGCCTCTCGGTTTTGTCCGCTTGTTTAGATGTAGATTCTCCCACCGTACCTGAACTGATACCATACAATAAGTCTTCACTAGCTTTATTTGGATGCAGTTCAGCAGTCCTCCTCGCCTGTAACTATCTTCCTTTTCAAAGCTTCGATTTCCTCATGTTGTTTATCGAATTCCCTTTTCAAATTCGGAATGATCGATTTCTGTTTCGTCTAAAGGTCAAACTTCATCTTTTTAACTGATTCAATAAGTTTGTTTCGTGCTAAATCAAATATATTGTACGTATACTTTTGGATTTCTTTACTTTTACTAGCTAGATCACCGAACAATGTGACATTTAAATTAAATACGTCCACAATCAGTTTTTGTATTTCCTTATGTGATGGACCTTTTCAGTCCAAGGTGTATTGCTAATCTCATTTACTTGACGAGTCACTTTCTGCCTTAACTCCTGTGTATCTTTTTCAATTTCAGTTACATTGATAATGCTTTTTAATTTCAGTTATATCTTTTTTAAGTTCCCTATTATCTTCCCTTAATTCTTGGCTAATTTTGTCCAGATATTCTATAAATCTCTTAACATTTGGAGTACTTCACGTTCCATTTTTAATTGACTTGTTTAAATTCAATATTATGACAAGAAACTACTTACTACACACACCTTACAACACTTCTCGTAAATAACTTACAACTAAAGACCTATATTCGGCTACCTGTGTCCCTTGGTGGTCGCCGGAAGTCGCTGAGGCAATTAAGAGCGACGGCGAGCTTTACAGCGACATACGCGGCACACTTCCGTAGAGCACCTAATAGCCTTTAACCCTAGGATGCATGGTGCCGAAAACACACATGAATGCATATGCAGGGCCTCCAAGGCCCTGCTGTAATTTAAAATTTTTCTCTTTTCATATAATCATTCTTTGGAGTTAAATTTATTTCTGTCAAATTTATTGTCATATTGAAAGATTCCTAAGATACAGTAACAGGATCTGCTGGGCCTGATTAACATTTTATTAATTTAAAAAAAAAAACTCTTAGAGTGAATTTTTATTAGTTACATCCATTTACATACAACATATACAAATATTTTATTAATTCACTTATAAGTTGCAGTTTACATTTTATAACATTTATTACAACCAATTTCTTCAATTAAAACATAATCATTATTCATAATATTATGTATATAGGCAATATTTTGACAAAAAGTTATTATTCATTATTCACATAAAATTGCATTTTTCTTAGTTTTCAACATGTGACAAACAAGAAGCACAAAGAACGCCACTATGTTCCTTACAAATGTTGGTTTTACACTTAATACATATCATAGCACTTTTCCTGTATTTATTATATGGACAATAATTGCATCTTCTTCTTTTTCCTGAAACAGGTAGTTGGTTCGGCAGTATGACATCTTTTTGAACACCACATCTTTGCATGGCATCAACGATTTTCTTTGGAAGATTAGGGATCTGAATACGAAGTTCCATTAGTGGTCTTACCATTTCCTCTGCTAAATCTCTTACGAACAAACGCCTTTTATCACTTCTTCCACTATGGTATGTCAGATGTTGGGCGGAAAGTAAAATTTCACTGTTCATTGCTGCGACGTCCATCATATTCATCCATAATGCTAATGACCATCTTCCTGTTTGTCTCTTGCAAGTGTAATAACTAATTTTCTGGTCCATTTGATCTACTCCACCATTCGTAGAGTTATAGAACTTTATTATATCTGGTTTCCTTTTTGCATGAGTTTCATCAATGTTTCTGTCGTGATGCATTGTGCTAATGAGAACTACAGACTTTTTCTTTTTGGGAACGTAGCTCACCATTGTACTGTCACCTCTAAATGCAAACAAAGAGGAATGAATCGCTCCTGAGGCAGATGGTTTCATCTCATTAGGAATTTCTGGCTTATTTTGTTTGATTGCTCCCACCACTGTAATTCGCTTCTGAAGCATCTCTTCTGCCAGTTGCACAGTAGTAGAGAAGTTGTCAACAGTAATATTTTTTTATGATCCTTCAATGCTTTAAGCAAGATCTTTCACCACATTCTATCCAAGATTTTGCTGAATAGGTTCATGGGGCTTCCTTCCCGTGTAAACAATTCCGTCTGAAGCATATGTAGATGTAGCATCACATAACCAAAATATTTTTATGCCATACTTGGCTGGTTTAGAGGGCATATACTGGGTGAAGCTGCATCTTCCACGGAATGGGACTAGCTGTTCGTCAATTGTGAGCGAATCATTGGGAATCATTCTATTTCTACACTTGTCAAGAAATAGTTCCTATACATAGCGAACAGTTGCAAGTTTGTCATCTGCAGATCGAGCTTCACGAGTACGCCTGTCATCAAATTTAATCATTCTCCTTATATCCTCGAATCTATTTACTGACATGGTGGGCTTATATGTAGGATTTGCCTTTTCATTCAAGAATAATTCTGTAATAGGGACATCCCAACTCTTCTCAACACCAGAGAGCAGAAAAATACCAAGAAAACCCTCCATTTCAGCAAGCGAAATGTTTTTCCACGTTTTACCACGTAAAGCAGCCACTCTTCTGCCTTCAATATTTGTGCAGTTGATGATTTCCTCTAGTATTTCCTTGGAGATGAAATAGTCCCAGGCATCCTTAGGTTTACAGGTTTTCAAACCACGGGCTGGACCAGGTGCCTTCTTTACGAAATTATGGACAGGCATACGAAAAGTTGCAGGAGGATCTAATTTCCAAATCGTTCCATTCCGACTGATGTATGTGTGGTCTTCTATACCTTTTTGTGGTGGTTCTTCATTTTCAGACTCTGATGAAGTAATATTATCGGAAGGACTGTAATCTGCCTCAATATTCACATCTGCAGGTTCATTTGCTGATTCTTCACTACTTGCGTCTTCAAAAGTATTTCCTTCCTCGCAAGAATCATCTTCTTCAAATCACTGAGCCACAACACTTTCAAAATTAGCAGTATTTGTACGTACTGACTCTCTTGCTTTGCGTGTCGAAGCCATAGCAAAAGGCGTGTCTCTCGAACACCAGCTTGTGCAGCACTAAACGAGTCATACTCGTAACATTATGGGCCTTGCAGCAACAAACAAACTACAGTAACAATGAGGCTGACAGGAGCAGTACAGGATAACAATACTATGCAATAATAAAACATTTGATAGCAAAAAGATCAATAATACACCGACATCGCCAATATGTGAAAGTAGTGTGTATTATCTTTTAGTTGTACTATTACTACTACAGCTACTGCTGCTGTTGGCACTCCTGTTGCTGTAAATACCACTACAGTTATTGTTGAATTAATAACTACTCCCAAACAAATGTTGAAGACGATATAGGCTAAAGAACATTTATAAATGTGTAAGGGCTTCTGAAGCCCTGCTTATGCATTCACGCTGTATGGGTAAACGTCTTGAATTATACAGAAAACTTAAAAAGGTATCTCGTTCAGACTTTATAGGAGGAATGTCACAGTGTTAGTGAAAGAGTACTGGAAAGCAATTTGAAATCAAACAAAAAATTACAGATTTTTTTTTTTTTTTTTTTTTTTTTTTTTTTTTTTTTTTTTTTTTTTTTTTTTTTTTTTTAATGAAGACATACAAGGGCCTCGGAGGCCCTGTATATGCATCCTAGGGTTAAGCGGCTCCGCGCCCGCGTTCACCTGCTTATAAAACGACGGAAACAGGAGTGTTGGGAGAGGTACGTGTCGACATTGGGTGCCATACGTCACCTTCCCAAGTCTGGACGACCAGACGTCTGTTTGGGTACCAGACCCCAACAGGTGCCCCTAGCGTTAACATCAATGGCGTGATCTTTACCGAGGCAAACGCGATTGCCTCGCGCTTTGCTGAGCACTATGCTCGAGCCTCTGTGTCGGAGAACTACTCCCCAGCCTTTCGCACACTCAAAAGGTGAATCAAAAGGAAAGTCCTCTCTTTCACTAAACGCTACAGTGAACCCTATAACGCCCCATTTACAGAGTGTGAGCTCCTCAGCGCCCTTGCACATTGCCCCGACACAGCTCCTAGGCAGGATCGGATCCACAGTCAGATCATTAAACATCTCTCGTCTGACTGAAGCGATATCTCCTTGTCATCTTCAACCGGGTCTGGTGCGATGGCGTCTTTCCTTCGCAGTGGCGGGAGAGCACCATCATTCCGGTGCTAAAACCTGGTAAAAATCCGCTTGATGTGGATAGCTATCGGCCGATCAGCCTCACCAATGTTCTCTGTAAGCTGCTGGAACGTATGGTGTGTCGGCAGTTAGGTTTGGTCCTGGAGTCACGTGGCCAACTGGCTCCATGTCAGGGCTGGCTTCTGCCAGGGTTGCACTACCACTGATAATCTTGTGTCCCTCGAGTCTGCCATCCGAACAGCCTTTCCCAGACGCCAACATCTGGTTACTGTATTTTTTTACTTACATAAAGCATACGACACGACCTGGCAACATCATATCCTTGCCAGATTGTATGAGTGGGGTCTCTGGGGCATGCTTCAGATTTTTATCCAAAACTTCCTATCGCTCCATACTACCCATGTCCAAGTTTGTGCCTCCCATAGTTCTCCCCGTATTCAGGAGAATGGCGTTCCACAGGGCTCCGTATTGAGTGTATCCCTATTTTTAGTGGCCAATAACGGCCTAGCAGCAGCTGTAGGTCCGTCGGTCTCCCCTTCTCTGTATGCAGATGACTTTGTATTTCGTGTTGCTACTACAGGGAGCCATTCACAAGTCACAGACATGGGCTCTGGCCCACGGCTTCCAGTTTTCAGCCGCGAAGTCGTGTGTCATGCACTTCTGTCGGCATCGTACCGTTCATCCGGAATCTGAACTTTACCTTAATGACGATCCACTCACTGTAGTGGAGACGTATTGATTCTTAGGACTGGTTTTCGACACCCGATTGACTTGACTACCTCACCTTCGTCAGCTTAAGTGGGAGCGCTGGCAGCACCTCAATACCCTCCTGTGCTTGTCAACACCAAGTGGGGTGCAGATCGCTCTGCGCTACCGTAGCTCTACACAGCCCTTTTTCAATCCCGCCTTGACTATGGGAGTCCGGTTTACGGTTCGGTGGCGCCCTCAGTGTTGTGTTAACTCGACCCAGTGCACCACTGTGGTGCTCGCCGAGTGGGAGTTGCATGGATAACTTTTTTCGTGCCCTCTTTCATGCTAAGTTAAAAGCCTGAAATATTCATAAAATTTGCAAAATTGAACTAATAGTGGACTTTTATTTTCAAATTCATTTAAGAGTAACATTTATCTTTCAAGTACATTAATATGTACTTTACTGATTTGTTGATTTTCATATTCTTTCCGCTCTCGTTTGTTAATGGCTGCCTGTGCTTGCTCAGAAGGTCTCTTTCCAAATAACTGTTGATTGAGTCCATGCACGTACCTTGGGCCACTTTCCAACAGCTGTCTGATTAAACTGTTTACCTTTTGCGATTGTAAAGATCTCCAAAAGAATCACGTGAGCTAATTCGTCGAGGTTTTTGGTTCGCTGGAGAGCTTCTGTAAAGTTTGTAAGGTAGGAGACGAGATATTGGCAGAAGTAAAGCTGTGAGGACGGGGCGTGAGTCGTGCTTGGGTATCTCAGATGGTAGAGCACTTGCCCGCGAAAGGCAAAGGTCCCGAGTTCGAGTCTCTGTCCGGCACACAGTTTTAATCTGCCAGGAAGTTTCACAGTTTACTCTCCGCTATTTGTTTTTGGTATGAAGGACGTTCACAGGTCCAGTGGCTGTCTGCACAAAAAGAGGCAGTCTAGGTAGATGTCGTCACAAGCTTCAAACATGAATAGGAATGACAAAAGAGAGAGCTGAGAATTGTCTGTATCTATTGTGCAGTCGCATAACCGATGTGTACTGCAAATTTGCTATGAAACGACATTACATTACCATGCAGAAGGAATTTAAAGATTGACAATGCACAGAGCAAAATATTACAACCACTAAATCATTTGTGGAAGGCATTAAATCATGGGCCAGTACAGGCTTTTAGCGTGTCGTGTTTGACTGCTTATCGACTGATGTTGCTTTGTACACCCCTCAAGACTGCTCGGTTGATTCTGGCATGAAAAGCCATTGTATACTTGACTTTTGTTTGGTCTGTTATACCCCATGGCGTTGTTGTAGTGTAGCTGCACCAAATGTACTTCATACGTTCATTCCGTCAGTTGTTCACAGACTGCAGTCATTGTGTATGGTAGTACGATGGCACACTCAAATGGTGAATACGACGGTATCCACCTCCTTTATGGCACAGCAGAAAGCAGTGCACGAGCAGCAAGACGACAGAACACAGAAATGTTTCCAAAACGAAAACTAATAAAGCATCAGACTTTCACAGCTGTGGTCAGACGTTTGAGGGAATTGGTATGTGTGGTGCGCCACGGTTAGGTCAGCTTCAAATGGATGGAGTGGGTGTTTAGAACATCCTGGAAATGGTAGGTGAAGATCTGACCATAAGTATTCACCATATAAGTGCCACTGTAGGGGTTCCTCAGTCAACTCTATGGCGCCTGTTTTAGAGACAGTAACTCCACCGATTTTACCTGCAGAATGACCAGGAGCTGACATCAGTGGACTAGCCTAGAAGTCAGAATTTCTGTCAGTGGTTACTCGAGCAGCATACTGCAGAGCCACTATTCGGTCATCGGGTACTGTTTATTGATGTGGCTCAAATGGTTCAAATGGCTCTGAGCACTATGCGACTTAACTTCTGAGGTCATCAGTCGCCTAGAACTTAGAATTAATTAAACCTAACTAACCTAAGAACATCACACACATCCATGCCCGAGGCAGGATTCGAACCTTCGACCGTAGCGGTCGCTCGGCTCCAGACTGTAGCGCCTAGAACCGCACGGCCACTCCGGCCGGCGTTTATTGATATCAGCCTCATTAGCCGTGCAGGTATCATGAACGCTCATAACATGTGTATGTGGGCATATGGGGATCCTCAAATAACTACAGTATGAGGATATCAACATCGTTCTGCAGTGAAAATTTGGTGTGGTATAGATGTGTAGTCAGTTCCTCAGACTGCATGTTATTCCACAGCACCTAACTGATAGTCTATCGACTATTTTTGAAACATAAACTGGGTGGTCTGCTTCATGATTTCCCACTCACTACACACAGTTTATGCACACTGACCCTGCATATTTCAGTCAGGGGGCAAGAGAGGAGGGTGATTGTCGAGCAGGTGTCTGTAGAGAACTCTGATGTCAACACCGTTAGATACAGCCCTCAGCTGTATGTTAACAGGTAATACACTTATTAAGCTCCTCTCTGTCCAGCACCAGTATCCCGTCACTTGAATATATTTGCCGCCAAAAAGAAAACAAAAAAATAGTACCTTACACCCCAGCCTTTTTCCCGCCAACTTGTAGGAGTAGAGTAGAGTTTGAGTGCGCCTGCCACTAGTTTCGAGTGGTACTGTGAAATTTTTTCCCAGCAGGATAACATCTGATGTATGGCGTCGCCAATTTTTGAGCTGTATTGCGATTGTAGGCAGTCCTTGTGTAGCGCTATGCAATTAGTTATGTAACTAGGCCCGATTTTTACGACTAATTGCGTAATTAGGACCGATCTTTCCTTCTGTTTCCCAACCAAAGTAAATAAAATACACTAACCTAACCCCCCTCTCCTGTATCCATGTGTTGGGAGGTGCAGTAGACTTTCCATCCACAATGACTAGGGGTTTGAGTCCCAGAAAGGGCACCGCCATTTTTAATTTCCTACCAATTCCAGTGTGAGTGTATGTGTGTGTGGGGGGGGGGGGGGGGGGGAGACATCAGCATAACCCTGGGGCAAAGAAATTCCCACCAAAATTCAAAATTTGCACCATTTTTTAAATTCTCGCCAAAATTCGAAATTACCACCAATAGGATACGTGGGGGAGGGGAGAAGGAGGGGTGGGGAGGAGGGAGGGTGTGGGGACCCGCGTGAAGACTGAGGAAAACACATGATGTCATGGGGGTGGCGGTGGGCGTGGTTTGGAGTAATTAATTTATCAATTTAATTAATTTGCATATCAATTTAATATCATAATAGCACCCATGCTGCCATCTTCCTACTACTTCAGGTTGTGTTGAGCGTTCCTTTAAGGTTCCAGAGCAAAAGAATCTGTTTCTTTAAGAGATGTGATTTGCTCATCATATTGTATTATACATTTAGTAAATAGTAGGTTTACAGCTTGTATTACTAAAGTTATTGCTGCTATAAACTATTAAGTTGAAAGTAATACCCATTCTACGATTTTCCCTATGGAGCTGAAATCATGAACAACTAATTTTTTTGTGCAAGGAACTCAAACTAGGGGACAGCAGAAGGAAACAACAAAGCTTGAAAAATACTTGGCTCCCTGAATGTCATGTTTTAGTTTTGGGAGAAACGCAAAAATAGTTACTATCATGTAAACTTTCGTACAGTACAGTCAAAATAAGATGTAAAGTTGTCTTAAAAACTAGTTGCTAAATCCTAAAGAACCTAAATAATCGAAAAATAAATAAAATAACTTCCCTTGTGATAAATATGTGTTCTTCAGTTGATCAAAACGACGAAGAGGCAAGGAAATTTCTTTGTTTGTTACCTGACAAAAAAAAAAAAATCTGTATCACAATTAAATTTTTATGTGAGTTATATAATTATAAAAAAAGTTGAAATGGAACATGGAACGAGTAACTACCCAAAGATGAACGAGACAGAGGTAGGAACGAGACAAGCTCTGACCACTCAAGGAACAAGGACTGACCATTCCTGGAATGAGAGTACTGGTGTGAGTGTGAAATAATGAGACAAGAGATTGATTTAAAATAAGGCATTTACGTGTCACACTACTTAACAGAAATCATACATTTTTGATGCAGACACAAAGCAGTTCTTCTTATTCATCTTAGGGGTGAAATGAAAGACATCCATTGATTCTAGATATCCAGCTGCAGCCTTCTTTGTACATATTGTGTATTCATAACGCTCTGCCACTACAATTCACATAAGCAATCGCGCCAATGTGATCAAAACTTCAAAATGATGTAACCATATCATCAAAAGTCATTCCATCTCTATCCCAGTGTACTTCGTGATAATTACAGATTAGCCACAGTACATTATTACATGTCTTGGGGCAGTTCACATCTCTGAAAGGATTTCTCAAAGTGACAGTTGCGGAGAAGGCTCATGGAAACCTGTGCTTCATTTGTGAAGGCAATAAACATGACATTTTTAAACACGAAATGCATGTATTCTTCAAGGAGGACTTGAACATCAGTTACAATGTTCACAGTTTGAGGTGCTGTCGTGAAATTGTTTTGATTTGATACTGCACCAATAATTTATGCAAGTCCCTGCTCAATTCCTGTGAACAGCAAGTAAAATGAAATGAAATGATCGTATGGCATTGTTGGCCGGGAGGCACCATTCGAGGAAGTTTGGCCACCTAGTGCAAGTCTTATTTCAGTCGACGCCACAATGGGCGACTTGCGAGCCGGTGATGATGAAATGATCATGAGGACAACACAACACCCAGTCCATGAGCAGAGAAAATCTCCAACCTGGCCGGGAATCGAATCCGGGCCCACTTTGTGAGAGACAAGCACCACTCAGACAAGCAGGCGGACAACAGCGAGTAGTTAATGATGCAGTTATAGTGTATCAATGTGAATGCTGTGTTGCTTGCTGGAAAGGTGTCCGAGGCACATGGCCATCGGTCAGTCTCATCTTAACACTTTCTTTCTGCTTGGAGCAATATGTAACGACAGTTGAAGGTAGTTTCTTTAATTATTTTGGAATTAGCAAACAGCCCTCGTTCTCTTTACCCTCGTAGTAAGTTGTACACTCTGTTTCATACTAAAATGAGTTCTTACGTTGTACTGAGGGTTCGCTTCATGACTTTGAAATATCCCATCAGCATCGTGTGAGGTATGCATAAACTAAATTCTTTTCATTCGTCAGTTGAGTTCGATTTCTCTAGGGTTTTCTAAACATTCACTTCCAATTTTGATTCAGAACCATAAGTTTTTAATGTTTATGTGATACCTACATTCTGTGTGCGGTCAATCTCAACGGCATTCAGACTGGATTGCATTTTCTAAAACAGGAAAGATATGTGAGATGAGATGTTGCTTTCATGCTTCCATCTACCTTTTTCACCATTTTCCCCACTTTATATAGGAAACGTGCTTGTAATCATTAAAGCATTTTGGTGCTGGATCACAATCCTTATCTCGCCATTGTTATCTAATGTTGTTGAAATGAAAGGTTTGTGTAAAAGATAGTCCCGCACATACGTCGATCATTATATTCGACTATAGCAGTTCTACTGAGTTTGTGTCCTCATTGTTCAGTGTGGTTTCAATCACAGATATTTAAAGAATTGGCGATTTTTTTGGTGTTAACACGCTTCAAGTGTAATCTTATTACGATTTCTTGACCGTGAGAGTTGAGATGGCCATCTTGAATCGTAGTAATCAACTCCATATGGTCTAATGTCTGAACAGTCACTTGAAAATATATGGCGTTGGTTGTCGTCTGTACGATTTTATATCGTGGACTGACATTGTGTCAACCAATTAGTCATTGAGATACAAATTCATTGCAATATGGCACTATACGCAAATTGTGATAATCACCAGTATATCTACTGAATGAGCTGACTCGTAAAATTTGACTGGATTATTCTGCAAAATGTGCACCTTTGAGAAACCTAATAGTGATCCTAGAGAACTTTCTCATGTAAAGTCTCTAACAACCTCGGTCGTTCCGTTTTAAGCATACTGACGTTGGTGTATAACTCAAAATCTGGCTTTAAGTAGACCTATATGTTTCAATCATCAGTGTCGTATTTGCTGTGTGGTACTTGCACAACTCTACTACTTTCTAGATGTAGTTTGCAGTTTGATGGTGTGGTACTAGGAGTACTGTTGTATGTTTCCAAACCCTATCAGTGCAATATTCCAGTTGTTTACTTAATTTGGTTGGCAGAAACTAGTTCGTGTGTAGCACTGATGAGCGCTCTTCTAAAGTCAAAGTGAATGACATTGATCCTGAAGCTCAACTGATGAACTGGTGTGTGTGATTATTGTTTTTATATCTTCTTTGGAGCTGTCAAGAGGAAAATGAGACATAAATGCCCATGCAGGTATGTAATAAAGTTTTGAAAATTATAGAAAATATGGTTGATGTTGCTGGTAAAGTACCCCAGTAATTCTTCAGGTTGCCATAAGTCACCAAATGAGTCAAACTAGTCGATGCTATTTTGGTTTCTTGCCACCCTGTGAGTTCCACAGTCACCAGATTTCCACATACTCTTGGGTAGTATATTTTGCATAAACACTCCGTTAAATCTTGGAATGGAAAATTTTTATACGAATTTAAACAGATGGGTATTTGTAAGGACTGTAAAGCTAGTATCTCTTTTTTGTAACGAAAAATGCAAGTCCTTTCCTGTGCGGTTTTAAATATAGTTTTTTCTCAATGGACACAGATTCCGTAAATAAAAATATGAGTTCTTACAAGAACCACAAAGTTGACTGTAAAAACTGTTTTTCACTTCATAGATTAGGGAACTGCAAATAGATTGATTCTGTACAGAGTTGACCAAATTAAGAATGACGAGCCAGAGAAGAGTGTCCCGCAGTATCTTGATTTCAAACTAAGAATTGCAGAGTATTTGTTAAGTAGCCAATAGGAACAACATTCTGAAGAAGACAAGGACTAAAATCCTAAAAGGCAAAGACTATTATCCTCACAATCATACTCACCTATTGTAGCCCATTTGCCAGGAATGACTGACTTAAAAATAGCATGAGGTATAACAACATTGGCTGCATGAAGAATGAAGATAACCAAAACTAAATGCCAAGGTTGTTCAGCTTTTCTCTGCCTAATATCACATAACAACTGATTCTCTGAGTATCAACAGAAATAAAATTGTCACAGATCATGTCATTTTCTAAAATCTGTAATCAATATGATACAATTGGTATCTGCCCAATAAAACTGTATTTTGTTAAGTAAACTGCCAATAAAGTACTTTTATTCATTTTTCACTTTCTTTATAATGGACTCTCCTGAAAAACATAACTTTTTTTTTAAATTAAAAATCTTTATGACTTCTCTTTCACTGTCTTCCGTTTAACTGGTACATAAAATGTTTTTCAAAAAATTCATGGCAATTGCCGACAGGTCGCAGGAGGATATTCTGCAATATCTGAATGGAGCACTTCCAGTTGACTCACTACCTGTAGTGCACATAGACTATGTGACCAAAATTATCCGGACACGTGGCTGAAAATGACTTAAAAGTTCGTGGCGCCCTCTATCGGCTATGCTGGAATTCAGTATGGTGTTGGCCCACCCTTAGCCTTGATGACAGCTTCCACTCTCACAGGCATACGTTCAATCAGGTGCTGGAAGTTTCTTGTGGAATGGTAGCCAGTTCTTCACGGAGTGCTGCATTGAGGAGAGGTATCGATGTCGGTCGGTGAGGCCTGCCACGAATTCGGCGTTCCAAAACATCCCAAAGGTGTTCTGTAGGATTCAGGTCAGGACTCTGTGTAGGCCAGTCCATTATAGGGATGTTATTGTCGTGTAACCACTCCTCCACAGGCCGTGCATTGCGAACAGTTGCTCGAACGTGTTGAAAGATGCACTCGTCATACCCGAATTGCTCTTCAACAGTGGGAAGCAAGAAGGTGCTTAAGATATCAGTGTAGTCCTGTGCTGTGGTAGTGCCACGCAAAACGACAGGGTGTGCAAGCCCCCTCCATGAAAAACACAACCACACTATAACACCACCCCCTCCGAATTTTGATAAGAACATTTAACTCTTAAACTGCAAGAAAATTTGCATTTTCTTTTAAAGTGTTTAACTACTTCAGCAAAATTATGCGTTGCTATTGAAGGCATACACTGAAATCACTTAATTAGGTTAAATTCTGATTATTCCCCATCCACTAAATCTTTTCTCAAAACTTGACAACTACGACAAAGTCTTTATGACAGCTTTTACCAGGTTCCCTAAATACGCTTAACTTTATGATTTCTTCTTCAAAATTTTTAAGAAGTGTTTTACAATAGCAAATAATGCACAAAATTGAAAACTTTAGCATGACTTCAAAATCACATAAGATATTAAATTCAAATTCATACAACTATTTACAAAATCCATTATATACGCCCATTCACTCTTACCTTTCACACCTGGTAGCATTAGTACTAGTAATATTTTGGTTGTCGTCTCTATCGGTTTATTTTATTAGTCACCTCTGGTAAATTTCATATCATTTTTGGGATAGGTTCATTTTCCACTATGACCATGCATCTTCATGCAAATCATCTTACTCGCTTTCCATTAGTAATCAAATGCTAACTAACACTTTTTTTTTTTTTTCAAACATCAACTTTTGTAACAACACTCCACAATTCCTTTACCATTTTCCAACAGGATAACACTCCCTTCTACAACAAGTTATGCCCTTTCTCCTTATTACTCTGAGCCCTTTTATTATACTCTATAATTAGTCATTTCTGTTACTTCTCTCACTAATACTTCAAAACGTATACCTTCATATACAACATGACAACACCTCACTACTGCAAAATCACCATAACGCATCATTTTATTTTTCAAATTATATCCGCCTGTCTCATTACTCTAACTTTCTCAACCCTTTTTCCACACATACTTTACTCGCACTGTTACCACTATTCATCACAACAACACCCCCTGCTACTCCTTCTCATTTCCAATAGAGTGAAGAACATGAAAGATACAGATAAGTTCATAAAGATAGAAGAGGAAGATTGACAACACGAAAAGAAAGTGAAGTAGTATTGTCAATAACTCGAGCTCCCCATATTCGTTACATCCTTCCAGATCTGTTCTCTTCCTACAATATCTAATCGGAATCTGCTCACCTTCCCTCTTTGTAAGCTTTCTTTTCTTAGAGAAAGGCACTATGATGTTTTTCCCACTCACTTCCAGGCTTATACTGTCATTTTCAAAGTCCAGCCTCCCCTTGTACTTCATTAAGAAATCAATTCCCACTAACATATCTATACTTAAGCCCTCAATAACTAGAAAGTTATGATACAACTGGTTACCATTTATACTGATAGCCAACATCACTTCATACTTTACATGCTTCTTCACTTTTCCTGTGGCTACAATTATCTGGATTCCCATGACAGGCATAATTACTAGCTCTCTTTTATTAGGCAAAACATCTAACCATTGCTGACTAACAGCACACAAACCACTGCCACTATCAGCTAGGCACTGTACTTCTTCCCCATGCACTAACAGATTGATTACTGGTCGAACTTTCTTTTCTTCCTTAACAGTGATTTCATCCTCCTCAAGCAAGTCGTGTACAATTTTACGCCTTTCGAAACCTTCCTTGTGCCCAGAGATTACACAAATATCCGCAGGATTGCTTTCACTACTCTCCCTTTCTACATTCTTTAGCCTATCCACTATGGATAGATTAAAACACTTCTGCAAATCTGCAGCTCCCTTTTCTACAGAAATTAGTTTCTCCACTAATTCTTCTACCTCATCTTCTCCTTCTACATTATTTTTACTCGGCTGACCCCCATTCTGGTCATCACTGGCATGAAATGCTTCCATAGCTTCCTCTAAGTCCCTATTTACTGACATCAATAATTCTTCTACCCACTTCTCATCTACCTCCTGCAATCCCTGTATATTCGTATCTCCTCCTTCTCCCTGGCAAGATTCCTCATTCGCTCTACTGTACACTTCTCCCTCACTGCTAGATTTTACATCACTTTCAACATGTTTTCCCACCAAACAACCTACAGTATAGTGCTCCTTTTGCCTGCTCCCATCTACATAGCCACCTTGTAGCATGCCTATTCTATCATCCTTCGCTTTACTACTTTCAATTGTATCATTATTGTCAATAATTTGGACTTCAGTTACTTTATTCTTATTGTATACAAAATGTATGGCCAGCGGATTCGAATTACTGCTACCCGTTCTGCAAATGCCAGCCCCTTCACAGACGGGATCTAGTTTCCCGTGCCCTGTGATTCTGCTTCATTTCTGCCTCGCACCCCCACCTGATCTCTCTCCTGAAAATCATTGTCATCATGAATTAGCGATCGCGATCTGTAAGCGTGCCCCTGATCATTATCAATTGTCCTTGGAATTGTAGCATAGCGCCAACCCCTTCCTCTCCTATTATGTGACACACCCATTCTGTTTACATTAACATTCTGACCTCTCTCAACTGTATTCTGAGGCCTAAAACTACGATTTGTCTGCTGCTCTTCCTGCATAAGCTTCTCCACCCTTTCCAAATAGCTAATAAACTTATCAACATTGTCCCTAGCAGCAGCAACTATTGTATTTCTCTAGCTTAGAGGCAACTTTCCATCTAACCCCATAATTATTTGCTCAGGCTCTAATTTGTTCGTCAAATATGACAAATTAGTCACCCATCTTAATTAAAATCTTTTTATATTATCTTTCCTGGGATTGAACTTTTCCCCAGCCCAGAAACTGTTTTGCAATTCTATTTGCTTTTGCTTGCCCCAATATTCTTTGAAAAACGCTTCTTTTAACTGCTCTAACGTCTCATATTGTTCCGTTGCAGTCGTTCCCATATCTTAGCCTCACCCAAAAACTTCGATGTTACGAAACCAATCTTCTGTCGGTCACTCCACAAACTAGGCAAAACATTTTCAAAATCGTTCCAGAACTCTTTCGGATGAACATTTTCAGCTGGATCAAAACGAAGAAACTGTCTGTGTGTAATATAAGACACTTCAGCAGTTTCCATCACCATACTACAGTTCACACCGTTAGCATACGTTCCACTTTGTTTAGTCTACTGTCATGCTCATTTAATTTAAGGGTTATTTGTTCAGTTTTGTTAGTAATTTGTTCTACACCACTCACAACCGCATTCACTCGTTCAGACACAACTTTAACACTGCCCAAACAATTTTCATTCACAGAATCATTTTTTTTATTTAAATTTCCATGTGCAGTTTGACACACAGATTCTACTGATGTCAGATTTGACTTGAGTTGACCTACTTCTTTTCTTAGCTGTTCTATATTCTGTTTGCTTCCAATAGCAACCTTGCTAACCAGCACTGTTAATTCGCTTTTTACATTTTCTGAAGACTTTTTACACCTACTTTCTGCATCAGAAATTCTCTTATTCACATGAGTATCAAACGCCTGCAAATCCGTCCTCCACATCTTCTTAAGCTCAACAGCCTGTTGTTCTATTTTCTCATTAATTTCAGTCTTAAACTGTTTCAGATCATTAGCTAGCTTGATAATACTACCAGACTGTTGTTCAACTTTCTGATCTAACTTCCCAAAATTTTGTTTTACCTCAGTGAAATTCTGATTAATATTACTGAAATTTTGATTCATATTCGTCATTAAAGCTGCAAACATATCTTGTAAATTACTGGTTTGTTTTCCTGTTGTACAATTTTTTGTTCAGCTAATTGTATAGGCACAATACCAAATTTGGTATCTGTTCTGTCAGCCTCCTCATTCACATTAACACTACTGACATCAAACAAACTATTAATACTGAAATCATTCAACTGACTATCGTCAAGATTTAAACTGTCACCCATACCAGAATCAGTCGGAAGATTATGTTCCACTTCCATCTTTACAACTGGAGGTATCTGAGGCACATCGTTACTTAATACAGTACCTCCATATTAACGGTATCCCCTACTTACTTTTGTTCAGGTGTACTTGCCTGACTAGCACTCACATCAAATTGACTTACATCGCCCTCTCTCACAACCACAGAATTATCATTCCCATCCATACTAGCAAGTCTGTTTACACATGCAAATAATACACTATATAAACTTAGCTTATATTTCTTCGCCCGACGACGTCGCAGCGTGTTGAAAACAGTAATCTGCCTTTCTGCCCGTGGTGTACCAGATTCAGGGCCCCCACGCGCTGCCACTGCGATGGAAGCTGCTGCGCCTTGCTGTCCGCTTACTGTGCCATCTGTTGCTCAGCGGACCAATTCTACACTACACCTTCAGTCCCGTAGCATCCAGTTCGCTATAAAATCTCCGTTCCACAGGTTCTCTCCTCGTTGCATCTCCAAACGTATGTTCGTCTTCACAGCAATATCTCACTCGCACCTACAGTCACAGTTGCAAAGTTGCTTATTGACCGTTCCTCTCGATCACGAATTCGGTTCCTACAGCTTTATAGTTTCCCGGCCGATGCACTATGTGTGGTATAGCACGTTACTTTTTACCGCAGTGCCTGTGTCCAGCAATGTTCATTTGTCTAGCTAAAAGCTGCAGTAGAAAATACTAGACCACTACTGTCCATTGCATGTCGCAACATACATAGAATTGTCCGGTAAACGGGATGTGGCTAGCTACTGAAATAAAAGTTTTAACTTGGCAATGTAAATTTTCAGGTGTATTTTTACGATAAAGATCCAAGTTAATACTGCCAAGTCCGTACTAAGTGGCAACACAATGTAAAGTTCACACACACACCACAATCACACACGTAGCCAGTTTATGGTATTTACACCCGTTACCGAAGTTAATAGAGTTCATCGGATCGTTTAGTTATGAAAATGCTAGCTCAAATGTTGTGCACTCTGCTCTACACGTAATACCTGTTCCAGTCGTAGATCGCACAACACGCCACGCGGTTTTAACTAACAGTCGAAAGCAATAATTTTGATATTCCGTCCGAAATTCCACACGACTTCCACTATACCGTTCACTTAAATACACTTTGTACTACTTCGCGAACTCGTAATTAGCATTTTTCCGCGATTTTACAGTACTTTCGTCGGAGCTGCTTTTAATGAGATGTTACTAGTTCGAACCCTCAGCCCCGACCCACCCCTAGATCACACCAAAGGCTTTGTTCCCAGAATAGATTGGCGCGAGCCTGCATTTTTCTGATTGGCTGATATCACAAACAGCAAATTAGGTTGCAGTATTATCCCGCGCTAACTCGCGCTTTACTTCAATGACCAATCATAGTAAAGCAATTCTTTCTAAGGCAGTTGCTAAATAAATAAATTTAGAGAAGTATGAAATATAAAATTACTCCTTCTGAAATCACCAATTAATTTGTGTTCTACTCACGATTTATTAGTACCATAAACTGACTGCATATTTAATTATAGTAAATCCCCTGTATAGTTTAACTGGTACTTCGTGAATAAACAAAACAATTTTCATTTACTTCTGTTATTCCTCACTCATACAACACTCACACTGCTAATTACTACACATATAAAACAATTATAATTACGCAAATACATTAAATATTAATCAAACATAACTTTACAACATTGTTTTGACTACGACTGCTAGCACTGTCACTGTTGACCTCTGCCGCCTACTAGTACATCTACGTGCAGCTCTGTAACTCAGGTCCATGTCAGCTGGTGACATCTGTTGATGACTCATGCCTATAACGACATCGTCCTAACAAATGACAGGAGCGATGCAAAGGCGCTACACCTCAACACCCAATCACCTGACCACGTTCGAAGTCCGCGAGTTCCACGGAGCGCCCCAATCTGCTCTCTCACGATGTCTGATGACTACTGATGTCGCTGATATGGAGTACCTGGCAGTAAGTGGCAACACAATGCACATAATATGAAAAACGTATGTTTTTGGGGTGTCCGGATACTTTTGATCACATAGTGTACACAGTGGACTTGTTGAGACAGAAAAATGATGAATGAAAACAGCTACTCAGGCAACACACCATCATCTACGATAGTGAGTCAAACAGGTGCATAGATATGTGAAGTTGTTAGGTTACACCTGGAAAGCCACTGAACGTCTGCTTTCATTAATAACTCGACAATGAAGGATTTACGGAGCTATGTTTATATGAATTTTATTCTTGTTTTGGTGTAAGTACCCTGTCCCTAAGTTCGCTAGAGTAATTTTGAAACCCCCTCTATATTTTCGATGGGAATGCCTCGTACTATTCAAATGCTGTGTTTCATGTGTTTCACATATGCTTAACGCTAACTTCTCACCAAATCGTGCGTATTCTATCTCTTTACTTAAATACTGTGATAAAACGTTTTTTGTGGACTCACTTCAAAGTAAAAAAACTTTGTCACTTACAACAATTTCCTGTTTACTTTTCCTTTCAGGTCTGAAGATGGTTGACTTTTCAACCAAAACTAGTTATTTAATTATTGTTATCTAATTAATTTTGTAAAAAATTTTATACATAAAAGACCACTGAAGTATATTTGAAACCTTTATTCTCTTGTGATTATTGTCCAATATCTACAAGATACTCTGGCCATAAGTATTTGAAATCTCAAAATACAATGCGCCTGTGTGAGAATGTCCTTCGTGCTGGTTTGTGGAACTCGTAAATCACTGTCTCCACAACTATTTGTATGCATTTAGATAAATGTTTGAAGTGATTTCATTCAAATGCGCTGCATCCCAGCTGCGGTCGATGCTGTTAGTAGTTGGAATCGTTCAGCTGTTTTGCTGGGATCGTCATAGTATATGCATCACGAAGATCATGTGCCAATTTTTTAAATTCTTAGTATCAATAACGCCGTTGATATGTACATCCTCTAATGCTGATTTATTAAAGTTTTATGTCCTGAACTGTTAGAGCTTATTCATTAGCTTTCTTATATACATTGAAGCGCCAAATAAACTTGTATAGGCATGCGTATTCAAATACAGAGATATGTAAACAGGCAGAATACGATGTATATAAGACGACAAGTGTCTGGCGCAGTTGTTAGATCGGTTACTGCTGCAACAATGGCAGATTATCAAGATTTAAGTAAATTTGAACGTGGTGTTGTTGTCGGCGCACGAGCGGTGGTACACAGCATATCCGAGGTAGCGATGAAGTGGGGATTTTCCCGTACGACCATTTCAGTACTGTGAATATCAGAAATCCGGTAAAACATCAAATCCCCGTCATCGCAGTGGTCGGAAAAAGATCCTGCAAGAACGGGACCAACGACGACAGAAGAGAATCGCCCAACGTGACAGAAGTGCAACCCTTCCGCAAATTGCTGCAGATTTCAAAGCTGCGCCATTAATAACTGTCGGCGTACGAACCATTCAACGAAACATCATCGATATGGGCCTTCGAAGCCGAAGGTCCACTTGTGTAGTCTTGATGACTGCACACACGCAGATTTATGCCTCCCCTGGGCCCGTCAACACCGCCGTTTCACTGTTGATGACTGGAAACATGTTGCCTGATCGGACGAGTCTCGTTTCAAATTGTGTCGAGCGGATGGACGTGTACCGGTATGGAGACAACCTAATGAATCCATGGACCCTGCATGTCAGCAGGGTATTGTTCAAGCTGGTGGAGGCTCTGCAGTGGTCTGGGGCATGTACAGTTGGTGTGATATGGACCCATGATACGTCTAGATACGATTCTGACAGGTGACACATACGTAAGCATCCTGTCTGATCACCTGCATCCATTCATGTCCATTGTGCATTCCGACTGGCGTAGGCAGTTCTAGCAGGACAATGCGGCACACCACACGTCCAGAATTGCTACTGAGCGGCTCCAGGAACACTCTTCTGAGTTTAAATACAGGGTGAGCACAAAGTCTTGTCCTGGTTATAACAATTTATTGCGAAATAACCGTTTGAGATAATAATTTACATTTGATGCCGTTACATAGGTTAGTGTTACTAGTTTTTTTAAGACCACTTACGTTAGTAAACCTCAACGTGTGCTCCCTTGGTATCTCGGAGAATGTCGAGGCGGTATTCCAGTTCCCGCCAGGTGTTTCATAATATGTGTTCTGTCACTGTAACCACAGCAGCTCGTATTCTAGCCTACAGGTCGTCGACGTCAACAACTGGTGTGACGAAGACTCTCTCCTTGATATAGCCCCAGACAAAAAAAAGTCAAGGGGCGTAATGTCTGGAGAGCGGGGTGGCCAGGGTGTTGGACCGTTCCTTCCAATCCACCGATCCGAAAATGTTTCATTGAGGAAATCACGCACTATCAAAGCCCAGTGCGGTGGTGCTCCATCTTGCTGGAAAAGTGTCCATGATTGATATTCTAACTGTGGGGCAATGAACTGTTGCAAAACGTCTAAGTAAATGTTAGCGGTAATGGATTTTTTCGCGAAGAAAAACGGTCCAAAAACCTTGTTATGCATGAGGCCGCACCAAACATTCTCTCTTTCGCTGCCTCGCTGTAACTGTACAGTAGCATGTGGAGACTCTGAACCCCATATGCGGACATTATGCTTATTTACCATTCCACTGATATGAAAGGTGGTTTCATCGGTAAAGGATATGCGATTTAAGTAATCGTTAGCGCCATCAATCCTGTTGAGAATTTCAGTTGCAAATTCAGCAGGTGTCAGCAAATCATTCGGTTGCAAGGCTTGCACGATTTACACTTTGTAAGCATGCAACCTAAGCTTTTCATGAATAATCTTCACCACACTTGCTTTCGGTATTTGAAGTTCACGTGATGCTTGACGAATTGATTTAGACGGACTCCGTTGAAACGATTGCCGAACAATATCGACAGTTGCATCACTCACACGAGGCCTGCCACTTCAAGGACGATCTTCAACGCCGCCTGTTTCGTTAAACTTTGCACACCATCGCTTTATTGATTTAACGTCAGGAGGGCTGCGTCCATAAGAACCCGAAATTTACGCTGAACACTGATGGGCGATTTCGTTTCGTGAAACCAAAGCACACATTGCGCTTTCTGCTGCTTCGACGCCATTTCGCCAGCAACTGACGTGACCTAAGAGACGGCGTCGGTGTTGTGGAGCACTAGCGCCATCCATTGGTCACAACAATTAGTAACACTATCCTATGTAACGGCATCAGATGTAACGGTTATTCTGTTATAAATTTTTATAATCAGGGCAAGACTTTGTGCTCGCACTGTACTTCCGCTGGCCACCAAACTCCTCAGACATGAACATTATTGCTGTTCAGAAGAGATCTCAACATCATCGTATTCTGACGGATTTATGGACAGCCTTGCATGAATCATGGTATCAGTTCCCTCCAGCACTACTTCAGACATTAGTCGAACACATGCCACTCTATGTTCTGGCCCTTCTGCTTGCTCGCGGGGGCACTAAATGATATTGGGCAGGTTAAACAGTTTCTTTGGCTCTTCAGTGAACTTCATTACTACATAATATTTGACCATATGTTTCTATATCTTTTGGTGAATAGTTGTTGAGTTCTGGAGTGTTATGAATAGTAGATTCTGTAAACCTGGTAGTGTTTCAAAGTCTCTATCACTGATTTATGTTGTATTCTTTGTTAAACTTTCAGGGTGCATACCCAACATATATAGTTTTTCCCTGCTTACTCGATATGTTATATGTGTATGTCTACCAATGTGATCTGTAATGTAATCTTCGGTGGCATTTTCTTCAGCGTCATTTACCTTTGAGAGTCGTTTGAGAGATTTCGTAACAGGCCTAAATACTTCTCTGAGTGATTGGTCTCTTTCCAAATGTCCTAAACTTCGAAATCGCAATTTTTCGTTGGTAGCCTTGAGCACTTAAACGACTTCTTTTTGTCGACATGTTGTGATACACTTAGTAGAAATTGAGGAGTATGCAGCTTTTCCACACTCTCATTTGCTTTCTTTTCATTTGTGTCAACCCTTGCAGTTAACTGAGTGATTAACCTCAAGGGAATGGGTATTTGCTTCCCTGATGCTTTTGTCGAGTGCTCCAGTTCTTATAATATGACTTTTGTTATTATCATTGAGCGTCTGAACAACTGTACAGACTTCTGCCATCTCCTCTCAGACTGATTGTGAGGGGACGTATGTGCAGATTTGTCCATAGTGTGGTGTAACTACCTGTTTGTACAGTATACATACAGTACATGTTATCATCATTTGTAAATCTCCTAAAAGTTCCATCGGTACTGCCTATCATCAAATTCCTTTGTTTTATCAGTAACCAAAAACGCACACTGCGAATGATTCCAGCAATCTTCGTTCATTGAATGTCATGTCATTTCATATGTTTGCTTGATAAATGTGTTTTAAATTCATATTATGTTGTTTGAAAGCGATAATTATGTTTGTGTTATCCATTACCAACTGCTTTAGAACTATGGAGTATGTTCGATTCAGATAAAAGACATCGATCCCAATGAGTGAGCAGAAGCAGAAATTTTTCCGTATCTGAGCTTGATTTTCAACTTAAACGTAATCAAATGTAAACACAAGATAGAGTTTACTTCCTCAGGAAGTAGGATATCACTGCTTTTGGCTGAAAGTCGTGTATGTTATACTGTCAATGCCTGAAAATATCTCCTGTAGTAGTTGGAGTTATGTTTTTGAAATAGATATACCGGTATATTTTCTAAGTGATTTCCATCTCAGTGCATCAGCAAGGACATGAGAACGTGTGTCTAGCCACAATTCGTTGGATCTGCTATTATAGAGCGGATTGTATATTGCCAAGTGCTAGTGAACCATTTTCTTTCTTTTTTTGTACGATATTGTCTGGCCTACCTGTTACTACAAAATCCTTGTGAAGAGGGAGTTTTGCCCGCCTGCTCATGTTGATGACAGTGTGATTACATAAGGAAACATGGGCTTTTGCAGGGAGAAAAAAGGAATATACGCATATGTCTTACACATGTATTTTTTTATAAACTCGTAAATGTAGTTGGGCATATGTACGTGCTCAAATAAAAACACGGTTCTATGTTTATATCTAGTTTCAAAAACTCTTACATATTATCATATATTAATGTGCAACACAGATAAAAATATTGAGCTATATGTCCTTAATGAGTTTCGGTGTTAGCCTGGATAGTTGTATTAGACTGGTCCAGAAATTTTCATAAAATCTATACACAATATGTTGCCAACTCCATTTCTTGTCTAGTGTGTGATGTTTAACATAAATAGCATACATGAAATTCTTAAACAGTTGTCCTCCATGCGAGTAAAATATGTTTCATTGACAATTTTAATTGTTTGTAAGAAACTGCCTGCACTGATCTAATGATCACATTCTAACACTGTGGATGTTAGGGTATTTCGAGCAAACATGCCCAAAATAGCCATTTTGTTATCACACAATCAGAACCACTGTATCGGGAATAATATTATATTATTGGTATGATGTTGATTATTTCAAAAATCTCAGCTGACTTGAATTCACGATCGAGCACCATTCCAACACAGACTCATTTATTCTACACTCACGCTCATAAATTAAGGATATTGCTGATACATGGTGAAACAACGCTCTGGTGGGTGGTTTGCGACTTTAAATCACCTCGGGGTATGACCATGCGGTGCATTTGACCTGCGGTCGTTGCACGGTGGCACTGGCAGCAGTCCACATACGCAGAGGTGTGTTGGTGCATGTCAGAGTATGGTGCAGCGAGTAAGTGTGCAGACGTTTTCAGACGTGCTAGTGGTGACTGTGTGTTGAAAATGGCTCAAAAAACACATACTGATGACGTTATGAAGGGTAGAATACTAGGGCGACTGGAGGCTGGCCAAACACAGCAGGACGTAGCACGGGCTCTCCGTGTGCCACAAGGTGTGATACCACGATTGTGGTAACGATTCCAGCAGACAGGAAACGTGTACAGGCGCTACAGTACGGGAAATCCACAGTGTACAACACCATAAGAAGACCGATATCTCACTATCAGTGCCCACAGGCAGCCACGTATACTACAGGACCTTACCGCAGCCACTGGAACAGTTGTCTCCAGACACACAGTCTACAGACGACTGAACAGACATGGTTAAATCGTCCGGAGACCTCCGAGGTGCATTCCACTGATCCCTCGTCACAGGAGAGCCCGTAAAGTCTAGTGTCAAGAACACAGTACATGGTCATTGGAACAGTGGTCCCAGGTTATGTTCACGGACGAGTCCATGATTATCGCTGGGTTTTCATCTGGCGTGAACCAGGAACCAGATACCAACCCCTTAATGTCCTTGAAAGGGACCTGTATGGAGGTCGTGGTTTGATGGTGTGAGGTGGGATTATGGTTGGTGCACGTACACCCCTGCATGTGTTTCACATAGGAACTGTAACAGGTTAGGTGTATCGGGACATCATTTTGCACCAGTATGTCCACTTTTTCAGGGGTGCAGTTGGTCCAACCTTCCTCCTGATGGATGATAACGCACAGCCCCACCGAGCTGCCATCGTGGAGGAGTACCTTGAAACAGAAGATATCAGGTGAATGAAGTGGCCTGCCTGTTCTCCAGACCTAAACCCCATTGAGCATGTCTGGGATGCTCTCAGTCGATGTATCACTGCACGTCTTCAAACCCCTAGGACACTTCAGGAGCTCCGACAGGCACTGGTCCAAGAATGGGAGGCTGTACCCCAGCAGCTGCTCGACCACCTGATCCAGAGTATGCCAACCCGTTGTGCGGCCTGTGTATGTGTGCATGGTGATCATATCCCATATTGATGTCGGGGTACATGTGCAGGAAACAGTGGTGTTTTGTAGCACATGTGTTTCCGGACGGTTTTCTCAACGTATCACCAATACTGTGGACTTACAGATCTGTGTTGTGTGTGTTCCCTATGTGCCTATGCTATTAGCGTCAGTTTTGTGTAGCGCCACGTTGTGTGGCACCTCATTCTGCAATTATCCTTAATTTATGAGCGTGAGTGTAGATTGAAGTATCTGTTGAATATTAGTATGTTGTACTGTTGCGTGGCTTCATCAGTGGATGTTCCACAACATCACCTGGAAATAAAAAGAGGTCTGATATACACACTCCACACATATAATACATACACAAGCACACTGACAATGCTTACATGATGACTTTTTCGGCGAAGAACACTTCAAGGTAGTGGTGTTATCTATTCAACAGCTCATTGACTGAAATTGTTCTTTATCGATATATAATTTTCACCTAACAAAAATGCGTTTGTCTTCGATGTGGTACAGCTATTTAGGGGACCTATTCTTTGAATCTGTGGTTTGAACACTTACTACTGTGCCCTTCACATTCCTAGTCAGTGACTTTTTATAGCGTCTTGTGCATTTTGATGTGCTATAAACAGCAACCCTGCTAAGAACATTTCTGTGTTGGGTAAAATATGTCAGCTCTGAATAGTGACCATACTGAGCTGGAGTGTGTTGGCAGCTTAGACACAGCTGTGTGAATTTCAGCATGCAGGGGAAAAACATGGTTTTGCATTCCAAAGTTAGCTCTATATATAGATAATATAGGGAAAACTGCAAATATCCTGCAATTCCTGACCGGACAGCCATTGATATTTCATAGGCTACAACATGCTGGTCAACAAAAGCCATTCACATGGTTTATTAGAGGTGTGCATCAGACAGCACTAGGCAACACCTGGCAGCGTGCAGTGAGGATGGGCAGCCATCGCTGTGTGTAGGTGTTTAATTTCCCATAAACAATTAGGTCATTAGGGAGCAAGTGATGTCACGCCATGTAGGGTGCTGTGTGGGGGTGGGGGATACATTGTGATGCATGGCAATTTTAGTCTGTGTCACTTGTGCGTAGACTGCTGCAGCAGTCAGTCAGTCTGCCTGTGGCTGCCAGCCTATGGACTTGTCTTTCACCGACCCAGTGTAATGACATAGAGCCTTCCCAGCTGGCTTCACAGTACCCAGGGAATTAGCATGGTGGCTGCTGCACAGCATGGCATAGTGCCTACAATCCTTGCGACTGTCACTTTGAGGGACCTGGTGACAACAGCGTGTGGGCCCTCCCCTGTTTGGCATTTGTTTGAATAAATAAAACGAATTGGTATTCCTCTCCACATTCCTAACCTATCCTAAAACACACACACACACACACACACACACACATCATGTATGTCTAAACACGACAAATAATCTATACACATGGTGCAGTCACATTAATGTGACCACCTGTCAAAAGCCTGAATAACCGTCTTTTGCAGTGCAGACATGCAGAAAGAGAGCCAGGTTGTGGAAGTTACTGACAGGGACGTGGAGTCCTGCTGACTCAGTGCCATGGCCAGCTGTGCTAGGTTTCTTGGTTGAGGATCCATGGTACGAACAGCCTGATCGAGGTGGTCCCACAGATTATCAGTTGGGTTTGAATCTGGGGACTTTGGTAGCCAGGGGAGTGTGGTGAACTCATCATGGTACTTTTCAAACCGTGCACATACACCGCTAGCTGTGTGACAAATTGCATTGTCGTGCTGGTAGATGTGATTGTGCTGAGGAAAAAACGAACTGCATGAATGGTGGACTTAATCCCGTAGGATAGGTGCATACTTGTGTTGATCCACAGTGCCTTCCAGAATGACGAGATCACCCTGTGAATGCCACGAGAACATTGCACAGACCATAATACTCCCTCCTACAGCCTGGAACATTATGACGATTTTTGCAGGGCCAGACACACCAGCGGCCACCTGCCCTATAGAGCATAAAACGTGATGCGTCTGGAAACGTCATCTGTCGCCACTCAGTGGATGTTCAGTTGCGGACCTGGCATGTAAATTCCAGCCTTTGTCGCCGATGAATAGCAGTCTGTATCGGTGCATGAAACTGGCATCTACTATGGAGGCCCACATGACGCAATGTTCGCCGAACAGTCGTTGAGGAGACAGTCACACAGCTATTTGCCCGTACACATCTCTGCAGCTGTTTTTAACTCCTGTCATCTGTGACCCGTGTTGCATCATAGTGGCCTCTGTGCTGGTTTTGGATAGCGCCATTTCGCCTTGTATGATATGCTTTAACCACAGCAGGACGCAAACAGTTTACAAACTTGGCTGTTTCAGAAATGCTTACACCTTTGGCCTAAAGCTAGATAGGTATCTCCATTTCCACATTATGACAGTTACTGCACAGTTTTCCATGTCCCCTGACACAGCGATCTGTGAGTGGTTGTTGGACATTGACACTGGTCAAATTAATGTGTCTGGACTGTTTAAAGTGAGGACAACTGCAGTGAAGGAAATTGTTTAAACATGCAAGCTGCATCAGTGAGCTATATAGTTTTAATCTTAGGGCAAATGGATTCTTAGCACAAGTGAGCTGTGATGTCATAGGAATGGGGAAAACCCATGATTTTTTAATTTACTGCCATTTTGAATTTAGTACAAGATTCTACACTAAGTGCGCAAGTAATTTGGCAACCGTGAACCTGGGCCCTTATCGCCAGGTCCACCATCTGGAATTCTGTAGTTTGCACAAATAATCTGGCAACCATGCAAACCACACCTGTATCCCCGTGGTCCGCCACCTTGGAGTACCATCTTGGAAAAAGGACGAAAGGCCAACTTGGATTCTATATGTAGCCTAAGTGACCTGTCAACCACGCAGTCTGGGCACATATCCCCTGTCCTGCCATCATCGATTTTTTGATTATCCCCACAACAGGACGGTTACCAAGCTTGGATTTTTGAATTGCCCGCCATTTTACACTTAGGACAAATGGACTCTTCATACAAGTGGCTTATGATGTCAAGAAAAACCCAGGATTTATTAATTTCCACCAATTTTTGATTTTCCTACCATTTTATACATAGGGCAGTTGACGTAGCTCCACTGTGACATAAGAGGAGGAGGAAGGAGCAAAACCTGTCTACATTCCATGAAAATGCACTCTATTTATATTGCCGCAACGGCTTACAATAAATCTGCAGTCGTATCTGGTAGTTTTCAGCCCATTTACTCAGCTGCGTAAAGACAAACTCCCAGTCACTAGAGTTGTATAGAATTTCTGCGTCTACAGCCTCTGCATGCACCACAATCGCCGTTCGTTATGTACGACCACCCAATTAAAGTAATATCACCACAGTTGCAACCACAAATGAACTCATTGGCAGAGAGCCGGGTACAATCAGAGCACGCTTCATCCAGCAGAGAGAATGGACGTAGAACATGGCCTGAGAAATCCATCGAAAAGGCAAACATACAGACAAGCTTGGCGAGAGGATTTTTCAGTAATCAGTCAATAATATTTTATCCCTCATCATCTTCACCAATAACCAATATCATATAAACCTTATGCTGCTACGTATAGTAACCATTGACCACTCCCTACCAATAGCAGCGAATACGTCATGGTCAAAATTATCTTGTTTGTTCTACATCTAACTGAAGACACGAAGAAAGAAAATACCTGGGATTTTGTAGATGCAGTCTATCAGATAATACGTAACTTCTAGCAGCTTGACAAATCTAGGCCATTTCGATGAAATACACACTCTGCAATCGCATAAAAAGAGGTACTGCAATGTGACTGTGGACAAGATAGATAGCTGTGGCTAGCATATCTGAGACGCAGTTTAAGCCAGATTGTATTATAAAATTTCGATGATAGTTCTACCTACAAGATAGAGAAGATGACAAAGGAGAACTTGCTCATGTGATTAGTAACGTACTAAAACACATTTAAATAATATTAAACCATGACAATATTGAAAGCTTTCAAGCGATAAGTCAGGCTATCATCTCCAATCCGCAGAAAAACCACTGCAACCATACACTGTCCCAAAGATCGTATGTACACCTTGTAAGGACCCTATAGCGTCACATGTCAAGATATTTGCTATTTTCAACAACATTTGAGAGTCAATTTATCGAACTGCTTTATCATAGTAATTATGTTGCAGCTACCTCTAGTTTTTGCTGAGGCAGAGTTTTAAAGTGGTCACCGCCCACTGACAATGTTTTTGGCAAAGTCTGAGTGCTGTTGCTGGGTGCGAGCACTTAGGAGTAGTCGGTTGTCAGACTCGAGTGTAGTGAGCCGAGCCGGGCGGTCAGGTTGAGATTGTGCGTAAGCTGGCACTGTACATTTGAAGTTGATAATCCGTTTGTAATATGATTATTCACATTGCGTTTGTTCACTTGAGAGTTTCAGTGTGAAAAGATCGAGGTCGTATAGTGGCTTGCAGAATATTAATTAATTGTGAATATTTCAAAGTTTTTGCTATGAGTGGTGTTTTCGACATCGCTGGACAATAACTGTTCTTCATAGTACCGGTACCCATCATTATTCGTTTCCCGAAACTACCAACCACTGGGTTATATGTATCTCAATTAATGGACTGTAGCGCGCTTCTGAGGGTTGTGTTATAACTTAGGGAAATGGTATGGCAACGTACACTCCTGGAAATGGAAAAAAGAACACATTGACACCGGTGTGTCAGACCCACCATACTTGCTCCGGACACTGCGAGAGGGCTGTACAAGCAATGATCACACGCACGGCACAGCGGACACACCAGGAACCGCGGTGTTGGCCGTCGAATGGCGCTAGCTGCGCAGCATTTGTGCACCGCCGCCGTCAGTGTCAGCCAGTTTGCCGTGGCATACGGAGCTCCATCGCAGTCTTTAACACTGGTAGCATGCCGCGACAGCGTGGACGTGAACCGTATGTGCAGTTGACGGACTTTGAGCGAGGGCGTATAGTGGGCATGCGGGAGGCCGGGTGGACGTACCGCCGAATTGCTCAACACGTGGGGCGTGAGGTCTCCACAGTACATAGATGTTGTCGCCAGTGGTCGGCGGAAGGTGCACGTGCCCGTCGACCTGGGACCGGACCGCAGCGACGCACGGATGCACGCCAAGACCGTAGGATCCTACGCAGTGCCGTAGGGGACCGCACCGCCACTTCCCAGCAAATTAGGGACACTGTTGCTCCTGGGGTATCGGCGAGGACCATTCGCAACCGTCTCCATGAAGCTGGGCTACGGTCCCGCACACCGTTAGGCCGTCTTCCGCTCACGCCCCAACATCGTGCAGCCCGCCTCCAGTGGTGTCGCGACAGGCGTGAATGGAGGGACGAATGGAGACGTGTCGTCTTCAGCGATGAGAGTCGCTTCTGCCTTGGTGCCAATGATGGTCGTATGCGTGTTTGGCGCCGTGCAAGTGAGCGCCACAATCAGGACTGCATACGACCGAGGCACACAGGGCCAACACCCGGCATCATGGTGTGGGGAGCGATCTCCTACACTGGCCGTACACCACTGGTGATCGTCGAGGGGACACTGAATAGTGCACGGTACATCCAAACCGTCATCGAACCCATCGTTCTACCATTCCTAGACCGGCAAGGGAACTTGCTGTTCCAACAGGACAATGCACGTCTGCATGTATCCCGTGCCACCCAACGTGCTCTAGAAGGTGTAAGTCAACTACCCCGGCCAGCAAGATCTCCGATTCTGTCCCCCATTGAGCATGTTTGGGACTGGATGAAGCGTCGTCTCACGCGGTCTGCACGTCCAGCACGAACGCTGGTCCAACTGAGGCGCCAGGTGGAAATGGCATGGCAAGCCGTTCCACAGGACTACATCCAGCATCTCTACGATCGTCTCCATGGGAGAATAGCAGCCTGCATTGTTGCGAAAGGTGGATATACACTGTACTAGTGCCGACATTGTGCATGCTCTGTTGCCTGTGTCTATGTGCCTGTGGTTCTGTCAGTGTGATCATGTGATGTATCTGACCCCAGGAATGTGTCAATAAAGTTTCCCCTTCCTGGGACAATGAATTCACGGTGTTCTTATTTCAATTTCCAGGAGTGTAGTTTACAGGGACTTGAATGTGCCTAAAAGAATGTGGGTCTGCGAAGTAAACGATAGGTTGGGGGTGGTTTGTCAAAGTTATAGACAAATTTAATCTTGGAATAATAAACGATGGATTCCTAACATTTATTTCAACATCGGGAATGCGAGCGTCAGTGAACGATTTGGCCCTGTGTATGGCAAATCTCTCTCTGCTTGTTGAATGAAAAACTGTTCCTTACTCTATTGCACCTAACCATTTCGGATTTATTATTTCAGCAGTAGCCCAGCGTTTGAACTCTCGCTTTTCAGAAGAAATCAATTACGTGATTTACTACTAGTGAAATCGGGTTTCTAAAAAGTCTTCAAATGTAACTGTGACGAAAACCACTATTCTACTGTTAGACGGACTGAGAAAAAAGATGTTACAACACATGGAAGTTTGGAACTAAACTCATTCTAATGTGTGAAAAATTGTGGGATTTTGTCATTGGTGCAAGTACTGATATGAGTGCGTACAAAGGTACAGATGCGGGGACACATTTTTCTTTTGTTTGTCGATAAATAGCCATATATACACATGGAAAACATAAAAAAGGCAAAGGAAACTTGTGATACCATGGAAAAACTCTTCGCTGATAAGAATAAAACTGAGTGTATGCTTGCTCTGTTGGATACTACATTATCCTAATTTGAAGAAAATGTTCAGAATTACGTAACTCATGTTCTGGAAGTAACAAACAAACAGCAGAGCAAGAGCAAAGGAGTTTACAGTGGAATAATTACTTATTACGCCTAGAGATTTACCAAAAGTTTGTTTACCTTACCGGATGGGTTTAGAATCCAGCACAATGGAAGAAAATTTTATATCAGAGAACATCAAAGCAAAGTTGCTAAATGGACATGTAGAAAAATACCTCAATTTGGACAAAGATGGCAGTGTTAGTGCTTCATTCACTAAACATGGTACGAAATCACTGTAGGGTTTTTCCAAAGATAATAAGAAAAGAATAAAACAAAATGCTTCACTTGCTGGAAGTGTGGTCACTTCAGATCTGGGTGTCTACAGAAACAAGATTCATCAAAGGAGGATTCAGTGGCAGCAGACAAGTCATTGTACTGTGTACTTGGTATGTCGGATTTAAATCCGAAAGTGGATAATTTATTTAAGAGAATCGTCACACATGACTTCAAGAAAGGAATGGCTTCAAAAATTTCTATCAGAAAATAGCAAACAAAAATTGTTATTGCGCTGATAATGTTGAATTAGTAAGTGAAGGGACAGGAGATTTTATTGTCATTTCACCTCATATATTTAGGTTTACAACTTTACTTCTGCCGTTTTTTCTTGAAGTACGAGGCTTTTTTGTGGAAAACTTAAAAAATATTTACGATTTAAAGTGTTGGCCATAGGTGGTCAGTACTTTCTCATATCTTTCCGGCAGCAGACGAACCCCGCGTCGGAAGAATCGGACGTTTTTTTCAGGAGATCCATGACTCGATCTAGTTTGGCACTTGGTCATACGACGGGAGGTGTTGGTCAACCAGGCCACGTGCCATTGTCCGGAAAAGGTGGAAGAGGGAGCAGTGTCTGGAGAATACGGCGAGTGGGGTAGGAATTCCCATTTCAGAGTTTCTAAGTATGTTTTGCAACATGAGGTCGAGCGTTGTCATACTGCAAAAATCACCTTTTCATGCCTATCACTGTATTGTGACCGTTTGTCTTTCAGTTCTTGGCTCAAACGCATCTATTGCTGTCGATAGCGAACTCCTGTTTCTGTTGGATTCAGTAACTCGAAAACCTTTTTCTCTTCCACCGCCATGACGGTCTTCGGCATCAAAATCACGGTTCTTGAAGCACTGAAACTATTTTCAGAGCGTTCTTTCACTAATAAGTGCCTCACCATAGAGATTACCCAGCATTTTATGAGCCTCATCCACTGCTTTTTTCACGTTAAAGAAGAAATTAAAACTTCCCCCTAATGACAAGTATTGGGCTCGTAAGTTGAAATAGTCAATCGAGAATAACTGTATAGTGCAATCACAAATAGCTTAATATTTTGAAGGCGTTGTGTTTAGAAATGCAGAAGTTTATTGTATGACACCTACAACCTACCATCTACACCTCCACTTACCGCTACTGCCATCTATTGCAAAACGGCGGAAGCAAAGTTGGAGACTTAATATCTTCAGTCATGAATCTTATTCTTGTCCCTGGCTTAGCCACTAATTTGTTGTCAGTTTTTATTTAAGAAACACATAAATGTTGTTTTTGACAAATATGGATTAAGATTTTCTGGACTGGAGTAAAATTGCATTTATAAACTAATAAACGTTGAACCTGTGTTGTCAAATGAGCATGCTCTCGCTGTTAGAAAATATAGTAATATGGAAGACTTATAGCACCGTAGACTAGGCCGTGTTAGAGTTGACACCAGACCTAAGTTATGTTTACAGAATGAAGTCATAAAGTTGGAGTGCTGTGACTCTGAACAAGTTGATAAGTGTCACATTGATAAGATGTCCAGATTTCCATTTCCTAAGGCCGGAGGACTATGTGCAACTGAGGTGCTTGGCCTGGTGTATATGGATTTACGTGGTCCCTTGAGGCAAAGTCACATGGTATGGCAGAGTACATATTTGTACTTGCGGATTATTATTGCAGAAGGACATTCTGTTATCTTCTCAATAGTAAAGATCAAACATTTGATTTTTTCTGTGAGTTTAAACCTTGGCCCAAAAATATAGTTGATGCAAAAATCAGAGCTGTTGGATCAAACAATGGCAGTGAATTTGTGAACTCTAAGTCTGATGCATTTCTCAGAGAGAATCAAATAGAGCATCAGATTCGTGTGCTCTAAAGTGTAGAACACAATGTTGTTGTGGAAAGGACTAACATCAGTTTGTGAAATGGCTCAGTGTATCTTATTTGACTGTGATCTGCCAAAGCAACATGGGGTTGAGGCATGCAGTACAGCTATGTACGTAAAGAACCGTGTTCCTCACAGAGATCTCTATGGTAAGTCCACAGGAATTATGGAAATGGAAAGTATTTTCTTTGGACCTTTTAAAAATGTTTAGTTGTTGAGCCCATTTCAATACACCAGATCAAAATAGAAGAAAATGCAATGACAAAGCCAAGGAACTTGTTTTTGTAGGTTATGATAAAATGACTAAAAGGTCCAGACTAACTGATTCACAGAACCCCAAGAAACTTGTGAAAGGCATGAGCGCTGTTTTTCTAAAGAATGAGTGCCTGACTGACATGTAATAAGACACCAGCTGTAAATGAAGGTTACTGTATGTTCAGGTTGAATGAGGCAGAGGAAGTGGAAGTCAACAGTGCCAGGGTTGACAGTGCCGACACTGATCAAGATCCGAACTAAATCTTGGATGCTGTGTCGGTGGTAGACATAGGAAGACCGAAATCTTGCCGGCAGACGCTGACGCTCCAGAAGGGGACCAGTCAGATGGCTCTGAGCAGTATGGGATTTAACTTCTGAGGTCATCAGTCCCCTAGAACTTAGAATTACTAAAACCTAACTAACCTAAGGACATCACATACATCCATGCCCGAAGCAGGATTCGAACCTGCGACCGTAGCGTTCGCGCTGTTCCAGACTGCAGCGACTAGAACCGTTCGGCCAACCCGGCCGGCGGGACTAGTCAGTCAAAAGGTCATCTCGTGTACCCAAACCCAAGGAGTACCCGGATTATGTCACTTATTTGGTAAGAAATTTTTTCCAATTTGCGAGAAGATGTTGTTAACTTTCAAGATGCCATGTCAAGAAGTGACAGAGAAGAGTACATTAAGGCCATGAAACAGGAAATGAAGAGTACCCAGAACAATGGTTCTTGGGAACTTGTGAACCAACCAAAGCGTAAAAGTATCGTGGGTAACGTGAATATTTAAGCTGGAATGGAATGCGGATGGTAGAGCACTCTGTCATGCTAGACTTGTTACAAAGTGGCTTACTCAAAAGTTTAGTATAGATTGTGATGAAACTTGTTCACCAGTTGTGAGACGTAGTACTGTCAGATTTCTCATTAGTTTAGCTGTAATTCTTGACCTTAAGATTTATTGTTTTGATATTAAGACTGCTTTTCCATATGGGGCCTTGGAGAAAACTATTCTCACGAAGTAACCAGATAGTTTCGTATCAAAACGGAATGAAAGTAAAGTGTATGAACTATCCAAGGCCGTTCATGGTTTAGAAAAGTTAACTAAACAGTGGAATGAAAGGCAAAAATTGGGCTTTTAGACCTACGTTATGGTGCAATTACTGATGAAGATTGTGTGTTCGTTAAATAGTCAGGTAAAAATTTCGCAATTTTTGCTTTGTGGTAGGTGATTTGTAGGTTTTCTGTAATAACAGTGTGCTGAAAGATAAGTCGTATCAGTGATTACCTGGACATTTTGAAGTTAAGGATCTAGGAGAATGAAAGTCCTGTATAGGTACGTGTATACCTAAAAACTGGAAGGAGGGTAGTGGGTTGTTATAATTAAAGTGGGCTGTATTATCGTATGACAGTGAAACTTGGTAGATATTCTAATGCGTTAATGCGGAACCGATTTACGCTGGAAAAAGTTAGTTCCAGTGGTGGTCACCAGGTGGAAATCTAGTACTATGTATACAAGAAAGACATTTAGAAATGATTCCATATGAAATTGATTAAGAATGGAACGTGGGCAGAAAAGCTCACACAAGTGAGGCGGGGGCGGGGGGGGGGCGGCATAATGTTGATTTTATTATTAACCGCCATATAGACATGACGTCAACGAGATGCTGCTTCTGTAAAATGAGGTGATCAACAGTTGCTCGCAGCAATTCCAGTGGAATGTGAGCAACGTGTTCCACTGTACCGGCCTTCAGATCAGGTACAGATAGGACGTGTCCCTGCTAAACGCGTTTTTTTTTTATTATATCCCCAGACGCAAAAGTCACATAGATTTCGATCAGATGGTCTTCCACGCCATGCATCTGGAAAACCTCTGGAGGTAACACGTTTGTGGAAGGTTGCGTTAAGTGGATCGTTCAGTAATCGAGTGACGTGAATTGTTGCCCCATTTTGCATGGAAACAGTGGTTTCCACACAGTTGCGCTCTTCCAAAGCATGAATCACACGCTGTACAAGGAGGTCTCGATAATTTGCAGACGTTCCAGTACACCTAACGGGCCGTCTGGGTATATTAACGTCAAAGAACAACGGATCGAAGATAAAGGTGCTTGTGAATCCACACCACGCAGCCACATACGGCGATTGCAGTGCCTCTTCGTGCACCCCAAATTCGGCAGTTCTGTGTATTCACAGCACCCGTAGTGTACAATGTGCCATGTCACTCTGTACAATATTGCCCTGCCATGTGTCGTCAGTTTCGATCTGTACCAGAAACTGTAGAGCAAATTCAGAACGTTGCTGCTGATCATGAGATTTCAAATGTTGAGTCGTCTATATCCTGTACCGTTCCAGTGTAAAATAGACCACAAAACTTTCCATACTGTTGTCTATGGAATGGACAATTCTCATGACACTTCACCAGCCCTATCGCTACCCGGGGCACATGTGCATGGTCAGTTACAGCAACAGCAATGTCATCAATAACTTCCATCGGGATAGGACGCCTTCATCTTCTATGTGCCACACCAAGCTCACTTGTGTTTTCGAATTTCATTGTCATCTTTAGACGATCTAATGCATCAGGCTGACCTCAGACCTTTCAGTCGGCGATACTTTCTCAGTGCAGCGCTATAATTGCTGCTGTTCACACAAAACAGTTGACCAACAGCACACGCTCTCTCTTGTTGAGAGCCATACTGTTCACTGACGTTATGGCTTATCAAATGACAACGAGGATGTCAAACAAACACAGCGCCAGGTTTGCACCCCGTGGCCAAAATTGAAACTAATTTTTTCTAACGTAGATCGGTTCCGCATTAACGCATTAGGAGATTTACCAAGTTTCGCTGCCATATGGTAATTAAAGCCCACGCTGGACCTCTGGGAGTAGCTTCACTTTAATTATAACCACCCGGTTGCTTAAAACTTGACCAGAATGGTTACATTGTAGATCTGCTGAAACGCTTTAATGTGTTTGATTGTACTCCTGTAGGAATATCAATGGAAGCTGAATTAAAGCTTCGGGATATGCAGGGTGATAAAGTTCAAACGCCGTATCAGGAACTTGTGGGATGTTTGCTGTGTATCCGTACTTTAATGCAATACCTGGTATGTTTTACGCAGCTAGTGTTTTAAGCCAATATAATTCTAAGTTTACTAGTGTGCGTTGGAAGGCAGCAAAAAGAGCCCTTCATTATCTCAAGGGTATTACGAATTATGGAATTGTCTTTAAGAAATGGGATTTTAAACGTCTGAATGCAACTGGTTTTGTTGATTCAAATTTGTAGGTGATTTAACTTCTGGCTTGTCACAATATATAATCTCCTGGGAGAGCAAGAAGTTGAAGGACATTGCAACCTCAACTACTGAAGCTGAATATCCAGTTTTAAATTCTGCAGCCAAGGAGCCAAAAAAATGGTTCAAATGGCTCTGAGCACTATGGGACTCAACTGCTGTGGTCATCAGTCCCCTAGAACTTAGAACTACTTAAACCTAACTAACCTAAGGACATCACACACATCCATGCCCGAGGCAGGATTCGAACCTGCGACCGTAGCACCAAGGAGCCAGCGGATGTGAGACAGCTGACAGGAGAATTGTTAAACAGTAAACATCAAAATCATCTAATCATTTTTCGTGACAACCACAGTTCTGACTATACCAAAATCCTATGTTTCATTCTAGATTGAAACATGTTTGTACCAAAGGGCGCTTTATTAGACAATGTATGAAAAGAAACGAGATTGTTGTTAAGCACCGGCAGTCAAAGGAAAAGCTTGCTGATGTGTTAACTAAACCGCTTGCTAGAGAGCAACACATGTACATTGAGAAGCCAAAATATTATGACCTGTGCCCACCGCGACGTTGGATGCGCCTGGTGGCGTTGCGGGCACGCGATGTGGTAACGGAAGTATATAAGCGGAGCAGACACGGATCGGGGATCACCCTAGCGAAGATATGAGCTCGAAATGAGGAAATTAATTGAGACAAGTGACTTTGAAAAAGGGCAGATCATTATTACACAGAACCTGTGAACGGGTATCTCGAAAACGGCGAAGCTGGCCAAATGTTCACGTGCTACTATCGTGAGCATCAACAGAAAGAGGTAGAAGGACAGTGAAACTACCACTAGGCGCTAAATGGCTGGACGTTCACAATTCTTCACAGAACGCGGGTTTCGGAGGCTTGTCTGCTCTGTAAAGTAGGATAGGTGATGATCTGTGGCATCTCTGCCGAAAGACCACAATGCTGGTGCACGCACAAGTGTTTCGGAGCACATCGTTCTTCGTACATTGTTGAACATGGAGCTCCACAGCGGACCACCCTAACGTGTTCATATGTTGACCCAACGAAATTGTCAATTACGATTGCAGTGGGCACGGGACCATCGGGATTCGACCGTCGATCAATGAAAATGTGCTACGGTAGGTCCATGGTCGTCTCGACAAATGCCGTCATCGAGGCGAACGGCGGCCCAAAACGTGCAGCGCGCCACGGACGCAGGCTGGTGGGAGCAGTATTATGCTATGGGAGATATTTTCCTGCGCTTGTATGGGACCTGTGGTAGTAACCGAAGACAGAAGCGAACCACCTACATCCCATCTTGATGTCTTTCCTGACGGCGATGTCATCTTTCAGCAGTGTAATTGTCCATGTCTCGGAGCCAGAATTGTGCTACAGTGGTTTGAGGAGCGTGATAATGAAATCACATTGATGTCTCGGCAACCAAATTCGACTGATGTAAGTCGTATGAAACCCATCTTGGTCGCTATCGGTTGCCATCACCGCGTACGCATATCAGCATCTCGTTATTTACGGGAATTACACGACGTGTGCGTAGACATCTAATGCCACATGCTCCACAAACCTACCGACAAACTGTCGGCTCCCTGATATGCAGAATAAGTTATGTACTTCGTTCCAAAGACAGGCAAACAAGCTATTAAGCAGGTGGTCATAATGTTTTGGCTCATCAGTGTATCTTATTCATAATTGTCGCCAGCTGAAGTGGTAGTGTTTTTATGTTGCTAATCTGAATCTTTGTTTCATTATTGTCTGTGATGTGTATATGGCGTGGACTATCTTTGAGTTGTTCCTTTTTGTTTCTGTGCAGTCTAACATGTTTTCTGTGAATAAAAGCATTATGAACATTGCAACTGTCATTTATCAATATAATCGCAAAGCCACGCTCTACTAACGGTTACTGCTAACGCACAATGGCTTTCGAAAGGGTAAAAGTTCAAGTTTATTCATAAGTACCACAAGGTTTTCAGAAGATGACTGTACGAAAACTACAAGACATAAAGAAAGTAGACACACATCAGTTGATAGAGCACCTCTCTAAAGTTTCCAACTCACATTGCGGGTGCTTAATAAGGGCACCGTTCGTGACGCGACAAACATCAATACGAGCGGAAGAGCACATGCGTGCAATTATTGATATGCTGCTGCCGAGAAGGCGCAACAACAGCAACCCGCTTTGAAAAATCAATTTGTTACGTTACCTATCTGCAGGCGCGATCTGATGCGACAGTACGAAGAGAATGATTTGTCTACATGTTCTGACATTAATGACCTGTACTGCGTATTACCAATCGAAATTTGGAGAGATGCTCTATCCACTGATATGTGCCAATTTTCTGTATTATTATTATTATTTTAATGTTTCTGCACTGGACATACTGTCGTTCGCCAGTACACTGGAAAGCAGCACATCCTGGCTTTGCACACGGAAAATGTTGATAATTCACGAGTACTTGTCAGCTTTATTCATAAATTTTTGGAGAGCATATGAAAATGTCTTTATACCTGTGCCAATTAAAAAAATAGTAACTGCTACATAATCACAAGAAATTTTACGAATTATATGCGGTTTGCTCGGCTTCATACAATATAAATACGAGATCAAGATGACGCGTTGTATGGCCCTTCCCTAGTGAAGAATGGCTGCCCACAGGAAGCGATATTACGAGTAAGTCCCTAACTGTACGCCCTGTATGTCGCCGATCTAGAGACTGCATTTGGTCTCAACGTCGAAGTTCTTCATTTTGCAGACGACGTTTGTGTACACGCTGATTCACCATCTTTTAGGATGACCTGGAATTTTTTCCCTCTGTACAACGTCTTGATCCGCTCTGTATCGACTTCAGAATCCATATACACGGCAAGGCACCAATATCTGATTTGCAGGAGCTACGTGATTTTCATTGCAGGACATCAGTGAAGAATATCATGATGAAGCTGAAGTGGCCGGCTTGAATCGTATAATAATGGCATGCACGTAGTACAAGGAAGCACAGGAAGTACAGTACAGAGACACCTCCTTGCTCTGCAGTTTCAATTCACATAAGTACAATCTGACAGCGAAATACTCAAAAGAGACGGATATATATATTTAAACTTTTTACTATAAATTATTACTCAACAAAATAGGCCACATATCGCTTGCAAATGCACTGATATACACTAAAGTAGAAGTGGGAAGTTGTTTGACATGGGGGAGGGTACCAAACAGCGAAGTCATTGGTCCCATCGCATTAAAGAAGGATGGGAAAGGAAGTCTGGCATGCCCTTTCAAAGGAACCATCCCGGCATTTGCCGTAAGCGGTTTATGGAAATCACGGAAAACTTAAATGTGGACGGCCAGACGCGCGTTTGAACCATCGTCCTCCCGAATACGAGTCTTGTGTGCTAACCACTACTCCACCTCGCTTTGTAGAAGAGGGAGGGGATAGCCATCTGCCCTCTTCAGCCGCTCTAATGGGACCTATCAAATGACTGCACTTCCAACTGGGCATAAGGAAAGCCATTTATTATGGAATACAAACATGTAAGTTCGTATTCATACAGAAGGATATCTAAAGCGTTTTTCTCAAATTAAAAAATTTATGATTCGGCAGGCAGACTAACAGATATATTTTGGATATGTTGGAGACCATTACAGAAGCAAGGAAAAACAGCAAAGACGTCGATTTGTTCTGTATGAAAGGACATGATGGAGTTTCTCATAGGGAAAGAGCTGACTTTCTAGCAAAGAGTAGCGTTACAGAAGAACGATATCGTTTAACGCCGACCCCTCATACCCATTTCAAACCTACAATCAAGAAAACTGCTTAGCATGATTGGAACGATGAACAAAATGTATCTCACCAAAATAAAAAGAGACAGCGGCCATACAGTCGAACATCTTTTTTTGTGAAGCAAAGCAAATGTCATGTGACGTCCTACATTCGTATGTAGTTGGGGCACAGGTCTTGCCCTGCACATTTACATCAACTAAAAATTGTAGTCTCGGGAAACTACAATCAGGATGAAGCTGAAGTGGCCGGCTTGAATCATATAATAATGGCATGCACGTAGAACAAGGAAGCACAGGAATTACAGTACAGGAAACTGGTTACAAAAGATTTTTCCCTATCTACTAGAGACACCTCCTTGCTCTGCAGTTTCAATTCACATAAGTACAATCTGACAGCGAAATACTCAAAAGAGACGGATATATATATTTAAACTTTTTGCTATAAATTAAGATAATCTTCCGATAACATCCCATTTGTTGGAATAATGCGATCTACTTTTGAACAGATTTGCACAAATTAAAACTGTCCGGGAAAAGATTTTCAATAAGAATGACGGAGGATTGCCCCTTGTTAAGATGCTGGAAATGGTCCCGGTAGATGGCGATGGTGCACTGTGTTCGATTTGTCAGTTTTTGACACATGCATAACCTAACTGATCCGTGTGAGGGGTAGCAGCAATAATGTTTTCAATGTTCTACTGTAGCTCTTCCAGTGTGTGACGGTAATCTGAGTACACCCGAACCTTCCATTTTCCACACAAACAAAAATCACAAGGAGAGAGATCAGGCGGTCGAAGGCCAAGAGATTGCACTGGCTCTGTTGATTGTCCTTAGTAATGAGGCGACAGAGACATCAGGACGTTTTGTTAGTGCAAGTTGCCTACATTAGTGGAAAGTGTACATTGAGGTGCAAACCTATTGTTCTCATTTGATTGAAAAGTCCTAAAACCTATAGTTCTGCTAAGAGGCTTAAGACCCCATGGGGATAATCTATTATTTTGATTGACAGGTCCTTAACCTATTGTTCCCCCACCCTTCCCCCACTTTCTGCTCCCCCTGCATCTCCTCCTCAGCCATCCCTCAGGTAACTCCCCTCTCCGATAGAAGCACACTTTTTATAGCAGTTTGATTGACTGATTAATTAAATCGATCAATTTATTAAATCTACGGTCTGGAAAAACCAACAGCCCTCCCCCTCCCCTCCCTCTCACGGAAACTAGCGGGAAAAAGACTGTTGATCGGTCATTTGGAGGGAAATCGATTGCAGTGTATGAAATATTGCTTAAACAATTATACAATGTGTGGATTGTTGTTTTTTTAAACAATTTACATGATACAAGGCTGTGTTTTGAATACAGTTTATTTAGATAATGAATTTGTCGGGAAATTGACAGTAGTGTATCGAATATTGTTTATTTAAACTATTCACAGCATAAAAATGGTGCATGGAATATAGTTTGTTTAAAGAATTTGCCAGGAAATCGATTGCAGTATGGAATATTTAAACAACTGCGAAACTTTCTTTATTCTGATCACGTTTGGAAACGCTGAGTAGGCTTAGTTTCTATTTGCTGCCAGAGTAAGGGATGTTAAGGCTCTTATGATTTATTTTCCTCAGTTTTCGAAGCACGCTCGTGTCTAAGAACAGACGAGAAAATCAGAATAATTACTTATCAAAAAGTTCATGACATATTTCGAAAGCCACCGTCATTTTCTGTACACGAACAAATAACTAGAATCTCAGGGGCAAACTGTTTCGTACAGATCGAGAAACATACAGCCGTCATATTGCACTGACCGTTAAACCCTGCGAAAGGGATCTGCAGATCATGAATAGAATGAAGTGCAGTATAGTAGCCACCATTTGGGGTCTCCCGTGTGTGACGTTATCGTCGGGGCACCGCAGCGAACGTCAAAACCGCCCTATGTCCTAATTATAGATAATGTTACTAAATACCACTGACCAAAGACCACATATCGGCCTCCTTTGATCTCGTGGCCCCCAAACAAAGCATCAAGTGGTGGTATTCTGTTGATTGGGAAATTACAGAGTCGCTTCCTGTCTCTGCCTTTCTCAAGAGGCCACTCCCTGATTGTCTGTGTGAACAATCATCCCGATACATGAAGACAGAGGTTTGCATCTCCCCTTAGAATACAGTGTTCATATTAGCTAATGCTGGAGTCGAAGGGAGATATGATACAATCTCAATACCGAAAATAGAGTGAAATAAGCCATTTGCACTACCCTTTCAAATTAGTTGTTTAACAAATTACAGCAGTCAAATAGATTGCTTAAAACAATCACCTCCACCTTACGATGATCCTTCTTCGTAACAAAACGTATTTTCAACGCTTGAGTATCACACACAAACATTATGCAAATGAAGTAATGCAATTTCCGTCACAAATAGATCGTAGCGCTAAATATATCCAAGGTCTCGTACAAACCAACGTTTGAGGTCGCAAACACCCTCCTGCACCACATTATTCCACTAAACATAGGTCATAAAAAGAAATTCTACCAATCGTACAAACTAGCGATTGCAAAGCATGCACCTCTCGCCATCTACAGTGTGACCCCTGTCCACATCGGCTATGAGAGAGATCCACAACCGAACACATGCGTGCACTCAATGCAACTATAGCAAACAATAAATTGATCAATCGGGAATTTGACATCGTGATTGGGTTTTTAAAAGCACTGTAGAATTCATAAATTAGTTCATTTCATTACATTCGGAAGGAGGGTGGAAGGTGCATGATAGAAAAGAGACAACAGCAAATACCACCGCAAGACAGAGCCCACTGCAATGTATTGAGAAGCACTAAACACGACCCACTTAAACCACCATTCAGTCCATAGCAGTAGTTATCAGCTGAAAACACTCTCATACCCATGCACTCCTGTCCCAAGGTCCACAGCAGGGCGCCCATCCGCAAGTACACTGCCAGCGCCGCGTATCCAAGTCAGTGAAAATGACCGCCATGACCGCAGCCTCAGTCGTTGATGTGCATGTATGACAGAGTCCACCATCCCTGGCGACGCAGGGCATCCAGGGATGATTGGATTGGTAGGAACGTCCATCATTTTAGAATCTTCTCTCATGTAACAAACACACCCGCTTTTGTCGCGCTCATCCACCATAGTGGTCACTTCACCAGCCTTCACTGCTGTGGGCAAGATCAGCAGATAGGTGCATTCTCTTTACCCATCAGAGACTGAGCTAATCCGTTATTTCCAGTTGCCGACTCCTCACATCTCAGTAGGAAAGGGAAGGATAAACTGGCTGGGATGTTAGCAAAGTCTTTGGGGGGGGGGGGGGGGGGCACTGAAACTCATGGGAATACTTTTTAGGCTAAGATCAGTATCCAATCATTCTACATTGATTGAAATTAAGCTTAATGAAAAGTTCAGACAGGTGGGCACCAGAAATGTGAAAATATCACAAAATTCTCATAACAGTACAGTGAAAAATAATGTTAATATGTCACAAGATTCACATAAAAGCACAGTAAAAAATAATGTTAATGTATTGCATGAGAATATCAGGGGATTAAATAACAAAGTAGATGAGCTTTTTGTTAGTATAGAAGATATAGAAACTGAGGGTGGAATAGATGTACTATGCCTGTCTGAACATAATATAGTCACAGGTATGGAAATGGTAAATGTAGGTGGATATAAGCTTTCAGCACATGTAAGTAGAGACACTATGGAGAGAGGAGGAGTTGCCATATCTGTTAAAATCAGTCATACTGTAAAAAATTTGGAAACTAAATAATTTTATGTAGAGCAACACATAGAAGCATGTGTATCTGAGCTTAAACTAAGTAAAGGCACTTTTATAATTGTAGCTGTGTATAGGTCCCCATTGGGAAATTTTCAATTATTTTTGAAAAACTTGGATTCTTTGTTGTGCTATCTGTCAGACAAAGGAAAGCAAATTATTGTTTGTGGGGACTTCAATGTAGATTTTCTGAAAGAGTCAGATAGAAAGCTTAACCTTGAAACATTACTTGGCTCTTTCAATTTGACATCAGTTATTGATTTTCCTACTCAGGTGGTATAGGAAAGCAGCACACTGATAGATAACGTTTTCATAGACCAAGAGAAATTTAATCAAATAAAAACTTTTCCTATTAAGAATGGTCTGTCTGATCATGATGCACAGCTAGTTACAGTATATGATACAGCTCCATACAGTAATGCAAAACAGTCCTCCAAAATAGTGCATTCCATTAAGAATTTAACACTTCAAAATTTTAGGGAAAGCTTACAACAGTTACACTGGGATGAGGTGTGCAGGGAACATGATGCTAATTAAAAATTTAACCTATTTCATGATACCTTTGTGAGTATATTTGAAAACAGCTTCCCTAAGAAAATAGTGGAATATAATTGTAAGAAAGCATGTAAAAAGCCATGGCTTACTAAAAGGATAAAAGTATCTTGTAAACAGAAAAGGGAAATAAATGTACCTTATAGCTAGGAAGAATAATGATCCCAAAATAATGAAAGATTATAAAAACTATATACTGTATTAAGAAAAGTTATTAAAAAGTCCAGAAGTATGTGCATTATGCCTGATATTAGCACATATGATAATAAAATTAGAACAATGTGGAATATTGTGAAAAGTGAATCAGGGCAACCAAGAGCACAGGAAGACTGTATTTCTATCAAACACAATGAAAAGTTTGTTAACAAGAAGTCAGGAGTAGAAAACATTTTTAATAATCATTTTTAAGTGTTGTGAAGAAAATAGGTTGCAGCTATTCATTAGAAAATGCAAGGCAGTATATGGAAGAAGCAATACCTACGCAATTTGATGAAATTGAAATTCAACCCACCTCTCCTACTGAAATCAGGAAAATAATAAATTCACTCAAAAGTAGAAGCTCACATGGAATTGATGGCATTTCCAACAGAGTACTAAAAGCTTGTTCCCAACAAATAAGTAGGATTCCTAGCCACATATTTAGTAGCTTACTGAAACAGGGAATTTTTTCAGATAGCCTGAAATATGCTATTGTTAAACTATTGCATAAAAAGGGGATAGATCTGATGCTAACAACTACCACCCAATCTCACTTCTGACAGCTTTACCCAAAATTCTTGAAAAACTAATGTATTCAAGAGTAGCATCACATATTTTTTAAAATGAAGTACTAACAAAATGTCAATTTGGTTTTCAGAAAGGCTTTTCACTGATGAAATATTAAATGCAATGAATAACCGAACATTACCCATTGGGATATTTTGTGATCTTTCAAAGGCTTTTGATTGTGTGAATCATGAAATTCCTCTAGATAAGCTTAAGTATTGTGGTATGAGTGGGACAGTGCACAAATGGTTTAATTCATACTTAACTGGAAGAATGCAGAAGGTTGAAATTAACAGTACAGATAGTCTACAAAAACCAGCAGAGTCCTCTAACTGAAGAGGTATCAAGAATGTTGTCCCATAGTGTTCAGTCTTGGGTCCCTTATTGTTCTTAATATATATTAACGACTTGCCACTATATATTCATGAAGATGCAAAGTTAGTTCTTTTTGATGATGATACAACTATAATAATCACATCCAAGAAGCAAGAATCAGCTGAAGAAATTGCAAATAATGTCTTTCAGAAAATTATTAAGTGGTTCTCTGCTAATTGACTCTCTCTAAATTTTGAGAAAACACAGTTTATACAATTCTGTACAGTAAATGGCATAACACCATTGATAAATATATACTATGAACGGAAGTCTGTTGCTAAGGCAGAATACTCAAAATTTCTGGGTGTGTGCATTGATGAGAAATTGAATTGGAAGAAACACATCGATGATCTGCTGAAACGGTTAGGTTCAGTTACTTATGCTATTAGGCTTATTGCAAATTTTTGTGGTAAACATATCAGTAAATTAGCCTACTATGCCCATTTTCATTCACTGCTTTCATATGGTATCATATTTTGGGGCAATTCATCATTACGAGAGAAAGTATTCATTACACAAAAGCGTGTAATCAGAATAATAGCTGGAGCTCACACAAGATCACCTTGCAGACATTTATTTAAGGAACTCGGGATATTCACAGTACCTTCGCGATACATATATTCACTTATGAAATTTGTCATTAATAATCCATCACAATTCAAAAAGAACAGCGAAGTGCACAGATACAACACTAGAAGAAAGGATGATATTCACTATTCTGGATTAACTCTCACTTTGGCACAGAAAGGGGTGAATTATGCTGCCACAAAAATCTTTGATCATTTGCCAAATTATATTAAAAGTCTGACAGATAGCCAACCAACATTTAAAAGCAAATTAAAAGAATTTCTGAATGACAACTCCTTCTACTGAATGGATGAATTCTTCAATATGAAGTAGTAACTGTAAAAAAGAATTTAATCAATTAACTGTTTTGTGTAAAGAAAACTTATGTTAAAGTGACACGTTCCACATCATTACAAAATCTCATGGTCTATGGAACAAGGATTAATGTATGTATGTGACCACTGCTGCAGCCAGCCATGGTGCACTGCGAAACAAGCAGCTGCAGCTTGGACATACATAGAAGTTCGAAACAGTTCCACACTGACGTACGCCGCACGGAGTAGCCGCGTGGACTAAGGGCACCTTGCCATGGTTCGCGTGGTTGCCCCACTCGGAGGTTCGAGTCCGCCCTCGGGCGTGGGTGTGTGTGTTGCCCTTAGCGTAAGTTAGTTTAAGTTAGATTAAGTAGTGTGTAAGCCTAGGTACCGATTACCTCAGCAGTTTGGTCCCATAGGAACTTACCACAATTTTTTTCCCCCAACATACACCCATCAGTTAAAGAAACTACTCGTACTCTACCCAATATGAGGCAACAATGTTGTTGACCATACACCTCGAATTTCTCACGCGAAAAGTAGATTCCTCCCCTTTATACGAGTTATTTTCGAAGATAGAAGAAATCGGACAATACATGCGTTCTCACGTCGCTAAAGTATCGTTACCTGTTGTGAAAATCCTGCACAGGACTATGGTATGGACTATATTCCATCTAAGTATTCTTTCATCGAGTAGAAAAATATCTTTCCTTATCTGTCACGTCCTGCATCACAGGACTAGAATATTAAACTCATTTTTGGCTCATTATGGAGTGCATTGGATCCTCTGGAGATGTCTTTTAATGATTACAGTCATTAGTAAATCATACTCGTGACATTCTCATATCTCGAAACGAGTCACCTTTTTCGAACCTATCTGCTAGAGTAAAACTCCAACGTGTTTTCAAATAGTCCCTATGCATCTTGGAACTGCTCCTCAGTTTGTCCCCGCCACTCCTGCAGTGTTGTGCATGCGATCGTAAACTGAGTTAATGCGACAGGACCATGTTTTGACCACTCGGTGGAAATGAGAAGGTGTTGCCGTAGCTCCGCCAACGCTATACGATGTGTAAGGTCAGCGCCAAGACTAAGCTTTCTCCTGCAACATGAGGTAGTATAAAAGACAGTACGAAGAGTTACAGTGGTGTTTCTTATCGGGAAAATTAAGAAGACTCCACATCATACAGGTACTGAAAGAAGGACGAGAATTTTGCAACTGCATTGCAACTACATACATTTACTACAGTCCGAAGGAGATCTGCGTCCCTCAGAGTGCATTCGCGTCTGACACCCAATCATTCTATCATCGTTATTTTGAACCATCCAACAGAGAAAAACTACGAACTATAAAAGGTCTGCTAACTTCATCCGACAAAGAATTCGATAAGATTTTTACTGCATCTCTCTCTTCCGATACATCGAGCATATGTGGTGACCTTCTTAAATATTCAGGTATTGATCCATTGGAGCAGGTGACCAGTGATCGAAGTCGCTTGCAGAAACCAGTGTAAAGTTTCATCACCTGTACTGGAGGAGGACTATATCCCACAAATTATCACTCGCAAGAGAGGGTCCCTGTGTAGTTGCTTGAAACATCGTGTTTTTTTTTTTTTTTTTTTTTTTTTTTTTTTTTTTTTTTTTTTTTTTTTTTTTTTATAACACGCTCTTTACACCGGCAATTACTGATGAAGATTGAGTGTTGGTTACATTACCAGTTAAGAATCTCGCAACTTTTTCTTTGTGGTAGGTGATTTGTATGTCTTCTTTAATAACAGTGTGCTGAAAGATAAGTTGTATCAGTGATTATCTGGGCATTTTAAAGTTAAGGATCTAGGAGAATGAAAGTCCTGTGTAGGTATGTGTATACCTAAAAACTGGAGGGAGGTTAGTGGGTTGGTATAATTAAAGTGCGGTTACTCACGGAGGAGTATTGTGGGCTGTATTATCATATGACAGTGAAACTTGGTAGATATTCTAAATGCGTTAATGCGGAACCGATTTACGCTGGAAAAACTTAGTTCCAGTTGTGGTCACCAGGTGAAAATCTAGCACTATATATGCAAGAAAGACATTTATAAATGATTCCATATGTAGACCCGAGCTAGCGTTCAGGTGTGGATCTGATGCATGTTGTATTTGGAGCGATGTTGGGAGGCAGATCCACAACTTACCACATCTGGGATAGGGTCTGAAGTTGGATCTGCTGCGCATTATATCCGGAGTGATGTTCAGAGGCAGCTCCATAACATGCCACACCTGGGATAGAGCTCGAATGAGGACCAACCACACGTTACATTCGGAGATGTGTTCTATGTTCGAAGTTGGAGCCACCAGCAGGAGGACCACGTCATGGGAACCTTCCGCGACACGTGCACAGACGCAGACATACAGAAAACAGAGCGAACACACTGCAACTGTGGAATATGTGGTTGTAGGTGACTGGATGTATTCTGCTCGACCAGAAAAACAGTGCATTTTCGCTGGGCTTTGGCAACTATACTACATTTACAAGCAATTTTAGAATACAGAACGAGAATTGATGTCATGTTCGCTTGGGTGGAAGTGTCATAAAGTCGATAAAATTACGAGAAATGACGGAAAATACGCATAAATTGAGGGAAAATACGCCAAAATGCGGGGAAATTGAGGGAGTACTTGCATGTTTTCTGCTTGGTGCAGAACAGCTCTTGTACCTGGGGCCGGCCGGTGTGGCCGAGCGGTTCTAGGCGCTACAGTCTGGAACCGCGCGACCGCTACGGTCGCAGGTTCGTATCCTGCCTCGGGCATGGATGTGTGTGATGTCCTTAGGTTAGTTAGGTTTAAGAAGTTCTAAGTTCTAGGGGACTGGTGACCTCAGCTGTTAAGTCCCATAGAGCTCAGAGCCATTTGAACCATTTGTACCTGGGAACGAGTATGCGACAGCAAGAGGAACACGAGAAAACGTTGATATGGAAGCTCTGGGAACCAGGGAAACAGTCATTTTTCGTCGAGCAACATTCTGCTGCATGTCTATTCAGGTAATAATGATATAACCGACTTGACTGTTGTCTTTGATGCTTTCCTGAAAAGATGAGAACCATCTGCCTCTAAACTTACTTGCATCTGCGTTAATGGATGACAGAGAGTGGATGGAGTGATTGGTTGAGATGGAGTTGTAAAGAGGTATGACTTAATGGTAGACTAATGATGCATACTAGAGAGAGGGAGGGAGATGTTGCTGCAGCTTGTTAGACCATTTTTTTCTGATGTTCTGTTAGGATGCATCGGTTGAGTGACATAGCCACGTTTGACTTTTATACAGCTGCATGTTCTGTGTGTGATTTGGAGCACTGTCCACTTGCGATCGTTAACAGCAAACCTCTCAACCATCTCATATGTGATGAAACATGTCCATCCTGTTCCGACACATTCCTCTAGACGAACGAAGATTTATGCGACGTACTCAGTTTCATAACTACGGCGATTGTAAGTTAGCGACAGGTGTTTGTGAGGTACTGCAATCCCCGTCTATACATCTCCTTGACAGATGTCCTGTTTACTGAGTTAGTTGCAACATGTTGTTTAATTTCATATGTCAAACACCACTGCTATGCGTTTGTCTTTTTCTTTGTAAGTGGCTTTCTCCGTTACCAACGACCATTTTATATAGGATTGATGCAAGCATAGTGTAATTTCTGAACCATGATCGGATGCTAATAATGGTCGCTATACACTTCTGGAAAGCAATACTGTGCATGTATCACAAAGAATCGATGCTTTAAGGAAGTGGTTTTATCAAAAATATTCAAATGACTCTAAGCACTATGGGACTTAACATCCGAGGTCATCAGATCCCTAAACTTAGAACTACTTGAACCTAACTAACCTAAGGACACCATACGCATTCATGCCCGAGGCAGGATTCGAACCTGCGACCGTAGCAGCAGCGCGATTCCGGATTGAAGCGCCTAGGACCGCTCGGTCACAACGGCCGGCTGAGTTTTTTTTTATTTTATAGTTTGTCACCATAGAGAAACCTGCAATGAGAATGTATGTCACGCGCTGGAAATATATTTCTTGCATTCGAATAGTAACAGCGTTGCATTCCACACGACAAATATGTCAGAAACCGCAACATTCTATTATGTTTTACGTGCAGAAACGTGTCACCTTAGCTGTGCAAGTGTTTATGTTCTCTCTTACTAATACCTTCTTGGTACTGACCCCAGACACTGGAACAACACTTTACAATTGGTAGCTCAGTTGATTTACGTAAAATGCTTCAAAGTCCGTCCGTCTGGAGCTCTATCATGCATAAAAACCACTAATTTCTTGTTCTTAAGCGTCTATTATATCATCACAACACTTTCATATCTACTATACACCAATAACGGGTGCTAACCTCCTCGACATCCGCGCATATGGAGAAATCTTGCGCCCTTGGATGGGTGCGGGACAGCAATTATGGACTCAGTTCGCTCTGCTCCTACACGAAACGTGTAATGTAGCAGCTTACTTCTGGTCAGCTGCAAATTAAACCGGTGACAGTGTTGCATGGAGCGTTGGTCAAAGACAATGTGAGGAGATCTTTTAGTCCCTAACTTTATCCTACGAATGCGAGAAAGCTCTGTGATTCCAATCCGCATAGGGAAAGATGGGCACTCGTAATCGTAAATTACGTACTATGATCGAATTGCTAGAAAAATTTAGATGGCTGTCTGGTATGCTTTGGTGTATATGATCGAGAATTAACAATGAGTGGACGTATTGCGCAGTCATCTATCTACATTCGTAATGGTAATCGCAAAGTACAGGAGGGGCGGTTTAGCGATGATACAGAAACTGGGGAACTTTCTGCCGTGTCACTGGTCATCGTTGTGAAAAGAAGCTGGTAAAATTGCTAAAATTGATCGCACTATCAACTGTGATGCTAATTACAGTACATCGGTAATGTCTTTTCCACCCCTCCGGCCACTGGTACGGTGTTGATTACCACATCGCTTGTTTGAGATGGAGAAAGTTTCTTGGTGGAGGTGCAACACCTTCTGGGGATGGCTAGCACGGAAACATGAGAGGTCAATTGAAATGGAACACCGAGCCATCGGCTGTCCCGTCACTGTGAAAGATGGGCTGTTTTAAATGCTCCAGAATACCGCAAACCGCTTCCAGCTTCCTTATGATGTGGCTGTATCTTATTTGAATCATCCAGTATGTGTGCTGTGGGAAAAGCAGCACCATGATTTACACCGAGAAATGTCCAGTTTTCTGTGGGAGCCAATGGATAAAACGTGTTGTCGGATTAGAAGCTGGCACAGACCTCGAAGCCGCGGCGGAAAAACATCAAGTCACAATAACTACTGATACGGACTGAATCATGGTTTAAGTGGGTCGTGTTTAGTACATCTCAATACACTGCAGTGGGCTCTGTCTTGCGGAGGTATTTGCTGTTGTTTCTTTTGTATCATGCACCTTCTGAATGTAATGGAGTGAACCCATTTAAGGAATTCTACAGTACTTTTAAAAACCTAATCACAAAGTCAAATTCCCGATTGATCAATTTATTGTTTGCAATAGTTGTATTGCGTGCACACATGTGTTCGGTTGTGGATCTCTCACCTGGCCAGTACAGACAGGGGCTACACTGTAGATGGAGAGTGGTGTACGCTTCCCAATCGCTAGTTTGTATGATCGGTAGGATTTTTTTTTTCATGAGATATGTTTAGTGGAATGTTGTGGTGGCTTTGCAATCGCTAGTTTGTATGATCGGTAGGATTTTTTTCATGAGATATGTGTAGTGGAATAATGTGGTGCAGGAGGGTGTTTGCGCCCTCAAACGTTGGTGTACGAGACCTTGGATATATTTAGCGCTACGATCTATTTGTGATGGAAATTGCATTACTTGATTTGCATAATGTTTGTGTGTGATACTCAAACGTTGAAAATATGTTTTATTACGAAGAAGGATTATCTGAAGGTGGAGGGGATTGTTTTAAGCGATCTATTTGACTGCTGTAAATTGTTAAACAATTAATTTGAAAGGGTAGTGCAAATGGCTTATTTCACTCTATTTTCGATATTGAGATTGCATCATTTCTAACTTCGACTCCAGCATTAGCTAATATGAACACTGTATTCTGAGGAGAGATGCAAACCTCTGTCTTCATGTATCGGGATGATGGTTCACACAGACAATGAGGGAGTGGCCTCTTGAGAAAGGCAGAGACAGGAAGTGACTCTGAAATTTCCCGATCAACAGAATACCACCACCTGATGCTTTGTTTGGGGACCACGAGATCAAAGGAGGCCGATATGTGGTCTTTGGTCAGTGGTATTTAGTAACGTGATCTGTAATTAGGACATGAGCAGTTTTGACGTTCGTTGCGGTGCCCCGACGATAGTTTCACACACGGGAGACCCCAAATGGTGGCTACTATACTGCACTTCTTTCCATTCATGATCTGTAGATCCCGTTTGCAGGGTTTAACGGTCAGTGCAATATGACGGCTGTATGTTTCTCGATCTGTACGAAATAGTTTGCCCCTGAGATTCTAGTAATTTGTTCGTGTACAGAAAGTGACGGTGGGTTTCGAAATATGTCATGAACATTTTTATACGTAATTGTTCTGATTTTCTCGTCTGTGCTTAGACACCAGTGTGCTTCGAAAAGTGAGGGAAATAAATAATAAGAGACTTAACATCCCTGATTCTGGAAGAAAATATAAAATAATTATACTCAGCGTTTCCAAGCGCGATCAGAATAAAAAAGCGTCGCAGTTGTTTAAATATTCCATACTGCAAACATTTCCTGACAATTTCTTTAAATAAACAATATTCCATGCACCATCTTACATGCTGTAAACTGTTTAAATAAACAGTATTCGATACACTGCAGTCAATTTCCCAACAAATTTATTAACTAAATAAATTAACTATATTCAAAACACAGCCTTGTATCATGTAAATTGTTTAAATAAACAACATTCCACATATTGTCTAAATTAATTAAACAATATTCCATACACTGCTATCGATTTCCTGAAAAATTCTTTAACTAAATGATGATGATGATAATGATATCCCATATTCCAAGGAGCGTAGGGGACGATGCGGGAAACCCGCACCGCTCTACTAGGCAAGGTCCTAGTGGAGGTGGTTGGCATTGCCTTCCTCCGACCGTAATGGGGATGAATGATGATGATGAAGATGACACAACAACACCCGATCATCTCGAGGCAGGGAGAATTCCTGACCCCACCGGGAATCGAACCTGGGATCCGGTGCACAGGAAGCGAAAATGCTACCGCAAGACCACGAGCTGCGGACTTTAACAAAATAAGTAAGCTATATTCCAGACACCGCCTTGAATCCCATTAATTCTTTAAATAAACAATACTCCCCACATTGTCTAAATTGTTTAAACAGTATTCCATATACTGCAATCGATTTCCCTCCAAATGACCGATCGGCTGAGTCTTTTCCCGCCTATTTCCGAGAGGGCGAGGTTAGAGGGAGGGGTGTTGGTTTTTCGAGACGGTGGATTTAATTTATTGATCGATTTAATCAATCAGTCAATCAAATTGTGGTGTGCGTACTGTAAGACCTTCGGTACACACACCATCAGATTATTTGACTTGTTGCTCTGACGAAGTAGGCGAGTGTCAGCAATATGTCTCGTGGTCTTATCGTGGCGTGTTTATCTTCTGCCGTTAGGGCAGATAATAGAAATGCCACTTGCACGCTTAGAGTAGCAGATTGACGGTGACCAACTTAAAACAGAACTTGATTAATTTTCACACACATTTATTAAAATAATAAAAAGGCATAGATATTATGTAACTTGATTCTGGATGCTGTTTACAATGGACAATCTGAAGTTCCTTTGGTCTTGGTGCGTTAATCTTATTCATACATATCTCTGATACTTGACAAAGTGTCTAGTCATTTATCTTCATGGCTATGTACAGGAATATGGTAATCTTATCAGGTGCATACTGAAACTCGACTACAGACTAATGCAGACTAATGCAGACTGATGCAGACTGACTAATCGGAGGTCTGTACACTCGTTATAATACCTCTCGCGTTCAGGTATCACTGCGCGAGTGTGATCCGCGAGGAGAAAAGGTTCTACGTTAGCAGCAATCTTATTGGCTGCGTTACATATTAATATGTGGATTGGCGGAAGCAGAGTTTGGTCCATCTCTAAGACAGCGCCATCTCGTAGTGCGGAGACGGACGAGCGCTGCGCCTGCGCTGTTGTGCTTAGCGGGACTCGGTCTATTGGGAAAGTTGTGCACGTGCTGACTACGCGGAACTACACTCCTGGAAATGGAAAAAAGAACACATTGACACCGGTGTGTCAGACCCACCATACTTGCTCCGGACACTGCGAGAGGGCTGTACAAGCAATGATCACACGCACGGCACAGCGGACACACCAGGAACCGCGGTGTTGGCCGTCGAATGGCGCTAGCTGCGCAGCATTTGTGCACCGCCGCCGTCAGTGTCAGCCAGTTTGCCGTGGCATACGGAGCTCCATTGCAGTCTTTAACACTGGTAGCATGCCGCGACAGCGTGGACGTGAACCGTATGTGCAGTTGACGGACTTTGAGCGAGGGCGTATAGTGGGCATGCGGGAGGCCGGGTGGACGTACCGCCGAATTGCTCAACACGTGGGGCGTGAGGTCTCCACAGTACATCGATGTTGTCGCCAGTGGTCGGCGGAAGGTGCACGTGCCCGTCGACCTGGGACCGGACCGCAGCGACGCACGGATGCACGCCAAGACCGTAGGATCCCACGCAGTGCCGTAGGGGACCACACCGCCACTTCCCAGCAAATTAGGGACACTGTTGCTCCTGGGGTATCGGCGAGGACCATTCGCAACCGTCTCCATGAAGCTGGGCTACGGTCCCGCACACCGTTAGGCCGTCTTCCGCTCACGCCCCAACATCGTGCAGCCCGCCTCCAGTGGTGTCGCGACAGGCGTGAATGGAGGGACGAATGGAGACGTGTCGTCTTCAGCGATGAGAGCCGCTTCTGCCCTGGTGCCAATGATGGTCGTATGCGTGTTTGGCGCCGTGCAGGTGAGCGCCACAATCAGGACTGCATACGACCGAGGCACACAGGGCCAACACCCGGCATCATGGTGTGGGGAGCGATCTCCTACACTGGCCGTACACCACTGGTGATCGTCGAGGGGACACTGAATAGTGCACGGTACATCCAAACCGTCATCGAACCCATCGTTCTACCATTCCTAGACCGGCAAGGGAACTTGCTGTTCCAACAGGACAATGCACGTCTGCATGTATCCCGTGCCACCCAACGTGCTCTAGAAGGTGTAAGTCAACTACCCTGGCCAGCAAGATCTCCGGATCTGTCCCCCATTGAGCATGTTTGGGACTGGATGAAGCGTCGTCTCACGCGGTCTGCACGTCCAGCACGAACGCTGGTCCAACTGAGGCGCCAGGTGGAAATGGCATGGCAAGCCGTTCCACAGGACTACATCCAGCATCTCTACGATCGTCTCCATGGGAGAATAGCAGCCTGCATTGCTGCGAAAGGTGGATATACACTGTACTAGTGCCGACATTGTGCATGCTCTGTTGCCTGTGTCTATGTGCCTGTGGTTCTGTCAGTGTGATCATGTGATGTATCTGACCCCAGGAATGTGTCAATAAAGTTTCCCCTTCCTGGGACAATGAATTCACGGTGTTCTTATTTCAATTTCCAGGAGTGTATGTACACAACACAAATTGATATCAAAAATGTGTTTGAATCGGTGAGGGGTGTTCGCCCTGATGTCCTTGTTGCTGCACTACTGTCCTCTCGTTTCCGAACACACCAAAACGGTTTTCCGTCCTATTGATCAATCGAACACGCAACTAACTAACTAACTAATTAGCTGGGGGATGGGGGAGGAGGAAGTGGAGGGGGAGGAGGAGGAGGAGGAGTAGGAAGGGGAGAGGTGGGCGAACAACAGGTTAAGGACCTGTCAATCAAATATAAGGATTATCCGCAGGGGTCTTAATCTTCTTATCAGAACAGTAGGGTATGGGCCTGTCAATCAAAGGAGAACAATGCATTTGCCCCTGAATGTATACTTGTCTCTGATGTAGACAACTTGTACTAACAAATCGCCCTGATGTCCTTTTGCCGCACTACTGTCCTCTCCTCTCTCAACCCCTCATTGCACTTATGACAGTGCAATGTGTCTGTTGCTGCGACTTCCTGAAAATACCCATAACGTCGTTCCTATTTTGTGAATTGATCCACATATGGATTAAAGAGTCTCTGGACATTCCAGTTAGTATTAACAGTTTGGTGAAAGAATCGTCTTACTATGCGTACACCAGATATTTCGCAAACACCTACATTGAAACTGTACAACGGCTCTTCACAGTACTGATGGGGAAATGAGACAACGAGTAATCGAGACCAATGTTTTTATCGCCGTGTGCACACCTGGGCTTCTAATACTTACATGCGTTACCTGAAAGAATGGAAGCTATTGGCCATCAACAACAGTGCGAAGTACTGCGAAATTAATTCACTAGCTGCGAACTCCTTGACATCAGCAGTATTAGGTATACATCAAATACCCAATAGTGGCATCCGTGTGTACAGATAGCCTAAGCGCTTAAGGCGACTGCTCTTGATAATTGGGAAATTCGGGTTCGAAAAAAAATGGTTCAAATGGCTCTGAGCACTATGAGACTCAACATCTGTGGTCATCAGTCTCCTCGAACTTAGAACTACTTAAACCCAACTAAGCTAAGGACATCACACACATCCATGCCCGAGGCAGGATTCGAACCTGCGACCGTAGCGGTCGCGTGGTTCCATACTGAAGCGCCTAGAACCGCTCGACCACTCCGGCCGGCTTTCGGGGTCGAGTCCGAGTCGTTAGTCCCTTGTATAGACTCTTCTTGTACCTTTCAGCCTTCCGTTCCTTGCTTGGGATGGCTTACCATCCATACTCTTAATATTCATCCAGGTGCTTCCCCAAAGGTCTCTTTAATTTTCCTATATGCAGCATCTATCTTTCCCATAGTCATGTCTGCTCCTACGGATATGTATTTTTCCTCTACCCATTCCTGCTTTGGCATTGTGACGTTCCTGTCAATCTCATTTTTTAGACGTCTGTGATCCTTTTTCCTGATACATTTGCTGCATTTACATAATTTCTGCTTTAGTCAGTTAATTTCAATATCTGTTGTGTAATCCACGAATATTTATTGGACCTTGTTGTTTTACCTGTTTTATCCTCTGTCCGCAGCTCGTGGTCGTGCGGTAGCGTTCTCGCTTCCCGCGCCCGGGTTCCCGGGTTCGATTCCCGGCGGGGTCAGGGATTTTCTCTGCCTCGTGATGACTGGGTGTTGTGTGATGTCCTTAGGTTAGTTAGGTTTAAGTAGTTCTAAATTCTAGGGGACTGATGACCATAGATGTTAAGTCCCATAGTGCACAGAGCCATTTGAACCATTTTTTTTTATCCTCTGCTGCCATCACTATTTCATCTCTTAAAGCTACCTGTTTGTCTTCTGTTGTATTCCTTCCCCTGTTTCAGTCAGTCTGTGCCTAAAGCTACTTTAGAAATTCCCAGCAACTTCTGGTTCTTTCAGTTCAGCCAGATCCCCTCTTCCAATGTTTCCGTTATTTCTTCAGTTTTGATCTTCAGTTCGTAAGAAATAAATTATGGTCAAAGTAAACATCTGCCCCTTGGAAATCTTTGCAATTTAAGACCTTGTTTTGAAATTTCTGTCGTACCATTTTGTAATCCATCTGAAACCTTCTAGATTCTCTAGATGTTTTCCACGTATACAGCCTTCTTCCGTGATTTTCAAACAAAGTATTAACAGTGATTGAATTATGCTTCGTGCAAAATTCTACCAGGTGGCTTCTCTCTTCATTCCTCTTCCATAAGCCAGTTTCTCCTACTGTTTTTCATTTTCACCCCTTTCGTGCCATCGAATTCCGGTCCCCTATGACAAATTTTTGTCTCGATTAACTGTCTGAATAATTTCTTATGTCTCATTACGCAGCTGGTATGCACCTAACGACCGTCATGGGTGTCGGAGTTGCATCTGTCTTGGCTACAATAATCCATTCACTTGTAGATTACCCGCATTCCTGTTTTCTTATTCATTATTGTACCTATCCTTCATCACCCCTATTTGATTTTGTATTGATAACACTGTAAAGTCCAGCTTTTTCTGCCACCGCACTTCATTAATTCCCACTAATCTAACTTCAACCTAGCCATTTCTCGTTTTACATTCTTCAACCTACCTACCCGGTTAACGGATTTAACATTCCGCGCTCCGATCAGTAGGATGTCAGTTTTGTTTCTCCTGATGACAACTTCCTCCTATCTCACATGGAGATCTCAATCGGAGACTATTTTACCTCTGGAATATTTTAGTCAAGAAAATGTCAACATCATTAAGCCTTGGGAAATAAAAGGACTGTAGTCTCTCCATGCTTAACAATTCGCTAATCCGGTACTTTAGGGACCTTAACGACAGCGGACTACCGAAAATGCCGGATTACCGATCGTCATCATAAAATAACAGTGTACGGAGTGTGAGACGCGAGTTAACCAGTGGGCGATCAGCCTTTGATTGTTTGTCGTACGTTCGCTGCTTCCATTAAAATGATAAAAAAACGTATAATACTTTATAAAACAAGTAGTACAATACTGTGTTCATTTTATACTCCAGTAGATACGGTGTTTTTATATCTTATTAATTTGAAATAATACCTAATGTCCTTTTGTTTTTTGCGTCCAGTTTTTCCTACAAAAAATCGTTACATAAGTTGTGGGGCAATGGAGCTCCGGCGCCACTTTTGTCATCAAATTGATATCAGCTTAATATGCAAATGAAATTTTCGCGGAAAATTCAAAAAAATATCAAATCTTGTGTCTTCACCCTGAGGTTTGGAGACAAACTAACCTACTTCATAACACCACCACCAGTGGGCGCTATTGACCCTTCACCATTCCCCTCCCCTTCCCCAGGTCTGATTACCAATCCAAGTCTTGACTCATAACCGTGGTACTCTCACTCTAACTTCCACCTCCTGGTGATATGTCATTAATATTGAATTGATAGGCTAATTAATTAAATTGATAATGAGAGTCCCTTTGCATAGTGAGTAATTTTTTTTCCTGTAGTCATGTTACACTCGTCAAGTAACGGTTACAGACACTTCCATGACGTCTCTGTAGGAAACGGAATGAATAGTAGTGGTACAGGGTAACCTCCGCCACACACCGTACAATGGTTTCCGAAGTAAGCATGTAAATTTAGTCTACCTATTACAGTGTCAGTACATCGATTTATAAGCACACAATACTCATGGAAGAATGTTGTTCCTTATTTATTGAGAAAACAAAAGACAGGATGTTGTTCCTTATTTATTGAGAAAACGAAAGACAGAACTTCTGCTGCTGGTTGTCTCTCTGTAGAGACGTTCGTATTAACCCCTAATTTTCGCATTGCAATCACTTCGTGAGACGATGTGAGAGGCTGCAATATGTTTGCCCATAATTCTTAAAAAAAAACAGTATAGAGCTCACCTCTCAAATCTCCTTTCGTTAGAGTATCGCTTACCTGTCGTATTCTCACGAATCTTACAGTATTCGACATGTGGCTTTTGAATCCAACTGATTTCGACGCATAAGAAATGTCCCCTGCCAAGTTACAGGCCACTGATAATTCTCCCGAAATCCCATCACATTCTGACAGCAGTGTTCCATTAGTTAGAAGACTGACAGGTTGAGAGCTATCACACCGAGAAAAAAAGCACACTAACGTATAGGAGGAAATTCACAGCCATCCAGAGTATATGCGATCTGCACAAAGAAATTCATAAGCGTAACACATACAATTCGTCGATATTTAATCATTTATTTACTCGTCAAGTTCCGTAGGACCAAACTGAGGAGCAAATCTCCAAGGTCATGGCACGTGTCAGTACATGAAATTACAACATAAAAATAATAACAGATAAAAATAAAATGTTTATGAACCTGAAGAAAGTTAATCCATAAGTTTAAGTAAACGCAATCAATAATACAACAAGAATCAGCTTAATTTTTCAACGAACTCCTCGACAGAATAGAAGGAGTGACCCATCCGGAAACTCTTCAGTTTCGATTTCAAAGCGCGTGGATTACTGCTAAGATTTTTGAATTCGAGTGGTAGCTTATTGAAAATAAATCCAGCAGTATACTGCACACCTTTCTGCATAAGAGTTAAGGAAGTCCGATCCAAATACAGGTTTAATTTGTGCCGAATATTAACTGAGTGATAGCTGCGTATTCTTAGGAATAAGCTAATATTGTTAACAAGAAATAACAAAAGGAATATATATATATATATATATATATATATATATATATATATATATATATATATATATATATTGAGAGGCCAATATCAAAATACCCGGACCACTTATTGCCCAAGCCGCCCGTTTCTGAGCCAAATGTATCCTTTTAGAATAGGAAGAGTTACCCCAAAATATAATTCCATACGACATAAGCGAATGAAAATAAGCAAGGTAGACTAATTTTCGTATCGAAAGATCACTCACTTCAGATACCGTTCGAATAGTAAAATTGGCAGCATTAATTCTTTGAACAAAATCCTGAACATGGGCTATCCACGACAGTTTACTATCTATCTGAACACTTAGAAATTAAAACTATTCACTTTCACTAATCATATGCTCATTCTGTGAAATTAAAACGTCAGATTTTGTTGAATTGTGTGTTAGAAACTGTAAAAAAATGAGTCGGATTTAGCATTCGTTTATTTTCTACAAGTAATGAACTTAGGTCATGAACTGCACTATTTGAAACCGAGCAATTGTTGCACACATCCTTTACTACCAAATTAGTGTCATAAGCAAACAGAAATATTTTAGAGTTACTCGTAGTGCTAGAGGATATATCATTTATATAAATAAGGAATAGGAGTGGCCCAACACTGATCCCTTGGGCACCCCCTACTTGACCATACCCCACTCAGACCCTACGTCACAGCCATTTTCAACACCGTGAATAATGACCTTTTGCTGCCTGTTGCTAAAGTAAGAGGTGAACCAAGCGTGAGCTACTCCCCGTATTCCGTAATGGTCCAACTTCTGGAGCAATATTTTGTGATCAACACAATCAAACGCCTTAGTTAAGTCAAAAAATATGCCTAGCGTTCGAAATCTTTTGTTTAAGCCATCCAGTACCCCACAGAGAAAAGAGAATATAGCATTTTCAATTGTTAAACGACTTCTAAAGCAGAATTGTATATTTGATAGCAAATCGAGTGATATAAAATGATCAATTATCCTTACATACACAGCCTTTTCAATAACTTTAGCAAACACTGATGGCACGGAAATAAGTTTAAAATTATCTAAATTATCCCTTTCTCCCTTTTTATAAAGAGGCTTTACTACTGAGTACTTTAATCGTTCAGGAAACTGACCATTCCTAAAGGAAAAGTTACAAATATGGCTAAATACAGGGGTAACATGTGCACCACAGTAGTTTAATAATCTACTAGGCACTCCATCATAACCATGAGAGTCCTTAGTCTTCAGTGATTTAATCATTGTCTCAGTCTCCCCCTTGTCTGTATCACAGAGGAGTATTTCGGTCATCAATCTCGGAAAGGCATTTGCCAAGAAATTATATGATTCCCTGTAGAAACTAAATTTTTATTTAAGTCACCAACAATCCTCAGAAAATGACTGTTAAATACTGTACATATATCTGATTTATCAGTAACAGAAATATTTTTACTACAAACTGACTTTATATTGTCGACCTTGTGCTGCTGACCAGATACTTCCTTCACAACTGACCATATGGTTTTAATTTTATCCTGTAAATTAGATATTCTATTTGCATACCACATACTCTTTGTCTTCCTAATAACATTTTTAAGCACCTTACAATACTGTTTGTAATGGGCTACTGTAGCTTCATTGTGACTACTTCTAGCATTTTGATATAATTCCCACTTTGTTCTACATGATATCCTTATCCCACTAGTCAGCCACCCGGGCTGCCTATTACTGCTAGTACGCCGTTTAGAACTTTCTAATGGAAAGCAGCTCTCAAAGAGCATGAGAAATGTGTTAAGGAAAGCATTATATTTATCATCTATGTTATCAGCACTATAAACATCCTGCCATTCTTGTTTCTTGACAAGGTTTAAAAAACTCTCTATTGCTGTTGGATTAACTTTCCTACACAGTTTGTAATTATATGTGGCATTTATTTGAGTACAATAGCCTTTTAGCGTTAAAATTTGTGGATCATGGTCTGAAAGGCCATTCACCTTTCACTAACAGAATTCCCGTCTAGTAATAAAGAATTCCTCCCCCCATGAACCATGGACCTTGCCGCTGGTGGGGAGGCTTGCGTGCCTCAACAATACAGATAGCCGTACCGTAGGTACAACCACAACGGAGGGGTATCTGTTGAGAAGCCAGACAAACGTGTGGTTCCTGAAGAGGGGCAGCAGCCTTTTCAGTAGTTGCAGGGGCAACAGTCTGGATGATTGACTGATCTGGCCTTGTAACACTAACCAAAACGGCCTTGCTGTTGTGGTACTGCGAACGGTTGAAAGGAAGGGGAAACTACAGCCGTAATTTTTCCCGAGGGCATGCAGCTTTACTATATGGTTAAATGATGACGGCGTCCTCTTGGGTAAAATATTCCGAAGGTAAAATAGTCCCCCATTCGGATCTCCGGGCGGGGACTACTCAAGAGGACGTCGTTATTAGGAGAAAGAAAACTGTCGTTCTACCGATTGGAGCGTGGAATGTCAGATCCCTTAATCGGCCAGGCAGGTTAGAAAATATAAAAAGGGAACTGGATAGGTTAAAGTTAGATATAGTGGGAATTAGTGAAGTTCGGTGGCAGGAGGAACAAGACTTCTGGTCAGGTGAATACAGGGTTATAAATACAAAATCAAATAGGGGTAATGCAGGAGTAGATTTAATAATGAATAAAAAAAATAGGAGTGCGGGTAAGCTACTACAAACAGCATAGTGAACGAATTATAGTGGCCAAGATAGACAGGAAGCCCATGCCTACTACAGTAGTACAAGTTTATATGCCAACTAGCTCTGCAGATGACGAAGAAATTGAGGAAATGTATGATGAGATAAAAGAAATTATTCAGGTAGTGAAGGGAGACGAAAATTTAATAGTCATGGGTGCCTAGAATTCGACAGTAGGAAAAGGGAGAGAAGGAAACATAGTAGGTGAATATGGATTGGGGGGAAGAAATGAAAGAGGAAGCCGTCTGGTAGAATTTTGCACAGAGCATAACTTAATCGTAGCTAACACTTGGTTCAAGAATCAGAAAAGAAGGTTGTATACATGGAAGAATCCTGGAGATACTAAAAGGTATCAGATAGATTATATAATGGTAAGACAGAGATTTAAGAACCAGGTTTTAAATTGTAGGACATTTCCAGGGGCAGATGTGGACTCTGACCACAATCTATTGGTTATGAACTGTAGATTAAAATTGAAGAAATTGCAAAAAGGTGGGAATTTAAGGAGATGAGACCTAGATAAACTGAAAGAACCAGAGGCTGTACAGAGTTTCAGGGACAGCATAAGGGAACAATTGACAGGAAAGGGGGAAAGAAATACAGTAGAAGAAGAATGGGTAGCTCTGAGGGATGAAGTAGTGAAGGCAGCAGAGGATCAAGTAGGTAAAAAGACAAGGGCTAGTAGAAATCCTATGGGTAACAGAAGAAATATTGAATTTAATTGATGAAAGGAGAAAATATAAAAATGCAGTAAATGAAGCAGGCAAAAAGGAATACAAACGTCTCAAAAGCCCGCATCTCGTGGTCGTGCGGTAGCGTTCTCGCTTCCCACGCCCGGGTTCCCGGGTTCGATTCCCGGCGGGGTCAGGGATTTTCTCTGCCTCGTGATGGCTGGGTGTTGTGTGCTGTCCTTAGGTTAGTTAGGTTTAAGTAGTTCTAAGTTCTAGGGGACTTATGACCACAGCAGTTGAGTCCCATAGTGCTCAGAGCCATTTGAATCGTCTCAAAAATGAGATCGACAGGAAGTGCAAAATGGCTAAGCAGGGATGGCTAGAGGACAAATGTAAGGATGTAGAGGCTTGTCTCACTAGGGGTAAGATAGATACTGCCTACAGGAAAATTAAAGAGACCTTTGGAGAAAAGAGAGCCTCTTGTATGAACATCAAGAGCTCAGATGGAAACCCAGTTCTAAGCAAAGAGGGGAAAGCAGAAAGGTGGAAGGAGTATATAGAGGGTCTATAGAAGGGCGATGTACTTGAGGACAATATTATGGAAATGGAAGAGGATGTAGATGAAGATGAAAAGGGAGATACGATACTGCGTGAAGAGTTTGACAGAGCACTGAAAGACCTAAGTCGAAACAAGGCCCCGGGAGTAGACAACAATCCATTAGAACTATTGACGGCCTTGGGAGAGCCAGTCCTGACAAAACTCTACCATCTGGTGAGCAAGATGTACGAGACAGGAGAAATACCCTCAGACTTCAAAAAGAATATAATAATTCCAATCCCAAAGAAAGCAGGTGTTGACAGATGTGAAAATTACCGAACTATCAGTTTAATAAGTCACAGCTGCAAAATACTAACGCGAATTATTTACAGACGAATGGAAAAACTAGTAGAAGCCGACCTCGGGGAAGATCGGTTTGGATTCCGTAGAAATGTTGGAACACGTGAGGCAATACTGACATTACGACTTATCTTAGAAGAAAGATTAAGGAAAGGCAAACCTACGTTTCTACCATTTGTAGACTTAGAGAAAGCTTTTGACAATGTTGACTGGAATACTCTCTTTCAAATTCTAAAGGTGGCAGGGGTAAAATACAGGGAGCGAAAGGCTATTTACAATTTGTACAGAAACCAGATGGCAGTTATAAGAGTCGAGGGGCATGAAAGGGAAGCAGTGGTTGGGAAGGGAGTGAGACAGGGTTGTAGCCTCTCCCCGATGTTATTCAATCTGTACATTGAGCAAGCAGTAATGGAAACAAAAGAAAAATTTGGAGTGGGTTTTAAAATCCAGGGAGAAGAAATAAAAATGTTGAGGTTCGCCGATGACATTGTAATTCTGTCAGAGACAGCAAAGGACTTGGAAGAGCAGTTGAACGGAATGGACAGTGTCTTGAAACGAGGATATAAGATGAACATCAACAAAAGTAAAACGGGGATAATGGAATGTAGTCGAATTAAATCGGGTGATGTTAAGGGAATTAGATTAGGAAATGAGACACTTAAAGTAGTAAAGGAGTTTTGCTATTTGGGGAGCAAAATAACTGATGATGGTCGAAGTAGGGAGGATATAAAATGTAGACTGGCAATGGCAAGGAAAGCGTTTCTGAAGAAGAGAAATTTGTTAACATCGAGTATAGATTTAAGTGTCAGGAAGTCATTTCTGAAAGTATTTGTATGGAGTGTAGCCATGTATGGAAGTGAAACATGGACAATAAATAGTTTGGACAAGAAGAGAATAGAAGCTTTCGAAATGTGGTGCTACAGAGAAATGTTGAAGATTAGGTGGGTAGATCACGTAACTAATGAGGAGGTATTGAATAGGATTGGGGAGAAGAGGAGTTTGTGGCACAACTTGACTAGAAGAAGGGATCGGTTGGTAGGACATGTCCTGAGGCATCAAGGGATCACAAATTTAGCACCGGAGGGCAGCGTGGAGGGTAAAAATCGTAGAGGGAGACCAAGAGATGAATACACTAAGCAGATTCAGAAGGATGTAGGTTGCAGTAGGTACTGGGAGATGAAGGAGCTTGCACAGGATAGATTAGCATGAAGAGCTGCATCAAACCTGTCTCAGGACTGAAGACCACAACAGCAATAAAGAATGAATAAAAATATGGTCTATGGCTGTGCTATTGTTCCCCTGCACCCTAGTTGGAAAAAACACAGTATGCATTAGATCATATGAATTTACTAGATCTACCAAGATCCTTTTTCTTGCACCATCATACACCAAATCTATATTGAAGTCACCACATATAACTAATTTCTGGTACTTCCTACAAAGTGAATCAAGACCCTCTCTAGCTTGAGCAGAAATGTTCTGAAGTCAGAGTTAGGTGACTTATAAACAACAACAAGTAGAAGTTTAGTGTCACTAAATTCAACTGCCCCTGCACAACATTCAAATATATGTTCAGTGCAGTGCTATGATACGTCTGTGGACTCAAATGGAATACTGTTTTTTATGTACATAGCCACTCCCCCACACTGCAAGGAACTCCTTGAAAAACAGCCAGCTAATATGTATCCTGGTAAAGGAAGCCTCTCAATTGTCAAATTATTTAAGTGGTGCTCTTACATACCAATAATTTCAGAGTCATCATCTGTAAGCAGTTCACTAACTTTATCTCTAATACCTCTTATGTTTTGATGAAATCTGCTAGTTCCTTCTCTACTTGGAAACATGACGTCCTCTGAAGGTGACCCCTTAATCAGAGGGACTTCCTTTAAGCAGGTATACCCATCAGCTGACTTCAATCTAAAAAAGGTGCAGCTCTAACACCAACTACTACAGGAATTTTTACATGAATGATCCCACCGCCACCCACTACACTTTCACCTATAAGCTTTGCCAGCGTCCCCTTCCCATACCTATTGAGGTGCAGGCCATGTCTAGTGAAACTCGATCTACTGATAGACCCAACTGGCACCACTGTAATGTGACCCATGCCCTCTGCCATCAGCGCCCTCCCCAGCCCCATGTTAACGTGCTTTACAGCCGCATCAAGATGTGGCCGATCATGACGCTGTAACAGTTGTACGAAATGCACATTAGTGCCACCAGTTTGAGTAGCTATCTTTACCAGGTCATCATATTCCCCATCCCTATCAAGACTGTTCCCTGCTCCACCCACTATGACTACCTGATACTCCTTCGTAAAATTCCTATATAACTCCCCTATGCTGTCAGTCACCTGAGCCAACTTGCACTAGGCTTCACAATGCTGGTGACCTGGTACTCACTCCACAACACTTCCTACAACTGCTGGCCCACGCCTCTACCGTGCAAACTACCTAGCAGCACAACATTCTTCTTTCTCTTAAACTTTGCAATTGACCTAAGCTTCCTAACTGCTGAGGACTGCTGCATGTTCCCTACATCTACAGCTACAAGAGGCTCCTCCCCACTCAACTCTGACAGTTGGTCAAATCTATTGCATACACGCAAAGTATAACTTTCTGAATACCTCCTCCTCCTAGCTGCCTTCTTGCCAACTGCCAGTTCCCATTCCCAACCACCCTTCACCCTCCTCAACCCATCTAGTTCCTCCTTTGCGCGTTGTAACTGCCCCTGAAGGGCAAAGATCTTACGCTCCTGCTCCTCTGTCAACTTATTTCTACTACAGATTCTGCATTCCCTGGAGAGAATCTCGCTAGAATACCGACTGGCTTCCCATCTCCCCCCCCCCCCCGACCTCAATGAAAATACTTTGAACAAATGCCACACTGTAACCCACTACTCACAAACCTACGACAGAGGCCACATTTCTCACACATGGAAAAATTTTACCGTTACTGAAAAAAACTATACGCCTACGTTACCTAAGTGCAGTTACACCAGCAGAACTATTTATAGAGCTAACAATAGCGATCTCGAAATTCTCTGTCTACTTGTAGTAATACTACTACACCACAGCTAATACCAATACCAACAAAACTTCACAAAATTATTAGCTAAAACCAAAACTTCGAGTGGGCACTGTAACACTCGACGAAGTTAAAACACTGAATGAAAATTTTACTGAAATATTTCACTAGAAGCAATAAGAACCGTCAGCGGAAAACTAAATCACGATGTTTACTAAACGACTTCAACGGAGAGAAAACTCTGGAAAACGCAGCGAACGAATGTTTCCAAAAGTTTATGTCGATCTATCAGTTTCACTCTGTACATGTTCTAATCCACTTTATCGTGTTCCTTTGATTACCACGCTAGGAATATGACAGTGTAATAGTGACTGAGTCTTTGTTAACAGCACAGTGTATCTCTCTCTCCTATCGTTACTTTTGTAGCATCCGACGGTGTAAGACTAAGGACTACAGAAAAACTTTACTAACGTTACCTGGTAGAGAACTCAATAAGATTTCACCCCATCTCTTTCTTCCGATGTATCGAGGAAACAAACACCGTTTGCGTCTTGACATCAACCCTGTGTGGTTATCCCATTAAATACACATGTATCGGTCCACTGGAGCAGGCGACCAGTGATTGAAGTCGCTTCCATGGACCTGTGTAAAGTTTTGTGGCCTGTACTGGAGGAAGGTCATATCGACTGTCAGTCACAAGAAGAGAGTTCTTGTGTCGTAGTTGCATAATCAGTCTGATACAGTGTTTTTTGCTGTAATAGATCAAAGCAGCGTATGACTACAGCTCTCTACAAAGCCATACATTTAGTTTTTCTACCATGACTTCGACATCTGTGTCAGGTGCTCAACTGACATAAACACATTTCGATCCACTGGCTGTCACAGAAAGCTTGAAATCGCCTGGCATAAACTTTGTACTGTTCTCACAACACGCAAGATACATAACATAAAAGACAGAAGCGGCATTTCTTATTGACAAGAATGTGGCAGACGTTACAACACATGAAAACTGGAAGAGTTTGTGGCATTGTGGTGTACTGCAAACAGCTGTCCGAGGATGAAGACTTAAACATTTAATCTTATCTCCACAGTGGCGGGGAAGCATATGTCTCGGTGTTCCATTTCGAAGAGATCAAGAGAATTGATTCCTCATATTGCAGTTATGTACGCGATCTATGTTTCGGTGCTGGCCACCCCGTGAGAGTGTTGCTGCCACCAATACTCTCTCCATCTCAAACAAGTGGTGTCAGTTAATCATTATGTAATAATCAACACCATTCCAGTGGATGGACGGCATGGAAAATAATACATCTTTGGTATGGAGTGATGTACTGTAATAAGCACCACAGTTGATAGTATGATCAATTGTAGCAACGTAGCAGCTTTTCGTAATTTCAACGCCAACTAATGACACAGCTGCATGCCTCCCAATTTCTTTATCATTGATAAACTACGCCTCCACTACTTTGAGAGTACCATATACCAGATTGCGAATATAGATAGATGACTGTGCAATACGTCCATTCATTGTTAATTCTCACACATATACACCAAAGTATACGAGACAGCGTCCTACTCCGATGCAGCTAGGTTATCTACATATTTCTAACACTTCGATCGTAGAGCGAAATTTACTATTACGATTTGCCGTCTTTCCCTATGTGGATGGGAGTCACAGGCTATTCTTGCATTCATAGGATACAAAAATGGTTCAAATGGCTCTGAGCACTATGGGACTTAACTTCTGAGGTCATCAGTCCCCTAGAACGTAGAACTACTTAAACCTAACTAACCTAAGGACATCACACACATCTATGCCCGAAGCAGGATTCGAACCTGCGACCGTAGCGGTCGCGCGGTTCCAGACTGTAGCGCCTAGAACCGCTCCGCCACGGCGGCCGGCTCATAGGATACAGTTTTATATTGAAAGATCTCCTCGCATAGTCTTTGACCAACCCTCCCTGCGACATTGTCGTTGATGTAATTTGCAGCTGACCAGAAGTAGGATACTATACCCTCTACGTTCCACGTCTTATGAAGCAACACAACGAGCTGAGTTCATAACTGCTGCTCAGCGAAGACTGTTTGTACCAGTCTTACTCACAGTACCCATCCAAGTGCACCTCTTATCGGTGTGTAGTAGATATGAGAGTGTTGTGGTGATATAACAGAGGGTTAAGAAAAAACATGTGGTTTATGTAGCGGAACTCCAGACGGTTGTAGTTTGAGGCATTTTACGTAAATGAACTATGCTATCAATTCTGATGTATTGTTGTAGTGTCTGGAGTCAGTACCAAGAATGTATTGGCAAGGGAGAAATGATTGTAGAACAAAAACACATGCAGTCCTAAGACTACACAGTTCTGCACTTAAACACGCTATAATGTTGAAGCTATGTGGTTTCCGAAATATAGCTATCTGTAGTCAACACTCTTAATACTCTAATGCACATCATGTATGACCAACATCTGACGTATCCACCCAGCAAGTTTTTCATCTCACTCACTACTGTGAGAAACTTTAAGATGATAAAACTATTTCATTCTGTGCACAAGAAACATAGATTATTTGTTATGCATGTACAGTATGCTTTCCCGAGGTGTCTAGTACCCAGTGGCCACATTCGATTACGGTTCAGAAATTATGCAATGCTCGCATCAATCCAATTACGTGATTGTCAGCAATGGAAAATGCATGGTTTGAGGAAACAGACAAATGCATTGCAGTGGTGTTTGGCATGTGAAATTACACACCATGCTGTACTAACAACCGTCAAGTAAATGTACACACACACACACACACACACACACACACACACACACAGAGAGAGAGAGAGGGAGAGAGAGAGAGAGAGAGAGAGAGAGAGAGAGAGAGAGAGACAGCTTGCAGTACCACACAGACTACTGTCAGTGACTTAGAAAAAGAGTTTGAAACATTTTACGTAAATCTCTTGGGCTAAGAATTGTGAAGTACTGTTCCATTGTTTGGTGCCTGTACCAAGAACGTATCGGAAAGACGTAAATGATTGTGGAACATAAACACATTCCAAGGCCTACACAGTTCTGCAATTAAACACCCTATAATGCTAGAGATGTGTGGTTTCCGACTTATTAGCCATGTGGAATGCAACGCTGCTAATATTTCAGTCTAAGAAGCATATTTCTATTGCATGACATACGTTATCCCTCCAAGTTTCTCTCCGATAAACTATGGTGACAAACTGTAAGGTGGTAAAACCACTACCGTCCACACCAAAGTAAACATAGATTCTTTGTAACCCATAAACTACATAGATTTCCGTAGGTGTATGAAGCCTGCTGTTCACGAAGTTCAAGTCCGATTGCGATTCGGAAATAATTATAATTTGCTCACAACAGTTCTGTAAAATGATCGTCAACAGCCGAAAATGCATATGAAAAAACAGTGACAGCTTACAAGGAAAAAACACCATGATCAGTATCCAGGGAAGATGTAACAGTCTTATTGCAGTTTATCACCACCCTTGGTAACCTCCCGTTTCACACAGAAATCATCGTCTGAGGTTAGACTGTATTGCTCATGTATGGGATAATATTGCCGTTTTGCCTTGACACCGCGTCTCTAGAATGCCTCCTCTTTCCACTATTTAGGTGCGTTTATGTAGCATCTGTCCACTCTCCTTCTCCAGAACCAGCAGTTTTATTGATTTCGCTCAATACTCATTTCATGGTATTTTTTCTCTAATTTTATGTATTCTAAGTCAATTTCCATAATTTTACTAGGTCTTCGCAATTTTACACATTTATTACATACTTCACAACTAATTTTCGTGGTTATACTAATTCTTCCTCGAATTTTACCGATTTCATAACATTTTTCATATTTTTTCGACTGTTTTTCATATGTGTATAGTCATATTGTTGACGTTCCCATGTGTCGTTTGATTTTCTACGAGAATATTTGCGCATCTTATACACCAACGTCCTAAAAATCCTAAGACTTCCCTTCTCCCCGATGACCCACATGCGTGCATTTTGGATAGCACGATCATGAAAAGTGTAGTAACAGTCGCCTTGTACCTACATGAGACTCAACGAGTGGTGCAGATGATGAATATATTGAGACTCAAAGTCTGGAAACAATTCCGTGTACTGCTCAGACGCATCACAGAGCCTGTCTGCAGTCTCGTATATTGCTGCACTCGATGGAAACTTAAAGTCTGAAAACAATTCTACATGTGCCACTGACCTCCACTCCATGGTGTGGGGGCCTGCAACTGGGTCTGACATGTGTTCATAGTTGATTTCCGTTGCTGCTCATTTTTTTTTTCATAAGTATATTTTCTTATTGCTTACCAGATGTGCTTTTTTATTTCTGTTTATGCCTTTCTGCTCTGATATGTACCCATAACTCTGTCAGGCTATTTACAAACTACGGTTTTCAGGTAGCTATTTTTATTACTCCAGTAATAAGTTATTCGTTAGTTGAGGGTGTGTCAGCTGCATGTAACATCTTGGGCTGTAAGAGTTTCCCTTCTGTACCTACAAAGTGCGTCTCCCCAGCAGCGTCATTTATAGACGACCAGTTAGCAAGTTATGCATCTGAACCGCAGTCATCCACCACTGACAGCTCTACACCCTTACACATAGAGACTCTCACGCATATTACCAATCGCAATGTCTCGATTTCAACCATCGACAGTGCTACAGGTCTGCAAATAGCGAAATACTCTTCGCAAAACGCTTCTGCAGGGGGTGTAAGCACATTTGAATTAAACCTGCTAAAGAGCATGACATCTTCCATATAATTTACATCATCAATATTTGTAACGAGAGTGTCTAGATTTTCCAGTAATAACGACCATCCCAGGCGTCCCGCTGCGCGTATCACACCCGTTTTATATTCTAAAGGTCCACGATGATGGCACGTGATCACCCCAATCACGCTATTTTATGTGCTATATGTCCATTGGATGTTAGGAGGCAATTCTTCATGAGTAAAATTCTTATGTAGTAGATATAACAGCACATTATTCATACGGTATGATGTAGCACTGTACTCTAATGCATCCAATCACTTCTAACCACATATTCAAACAGTTGCATTGCATTTGCTCTATTTTCTGCATGTGTGTGTTGCGGATGGCTCCCATGACCCATAGTAAACCCGAGTTAGTGTTCGATTGTGCATACACCATGCTTTATAGCCGGAGTGATATTATCAGGTGGATCTACAATACACTGCATCTAGGACAGGGCTTAAGGATGGGTCCGCCGTGCATTGCGTTACGTCTGGGATAGGGTTCGAAGGTGGGTCCATCACACCTTATGTCCGGAGATGTGGTCTGCATCCGAAGGTGAATCCACTAGCAGGAGGACTGTGTCATAGGAGCGATCCACGACACAGACGTACAGAAAATACAGCAGGTTCAATCCAACTGTAGAATATGAATTTTAAAGTGACTAGATACATTCGATTGCAGTGCTACAGTATACCATCCAACTAATGTGCTGTTCTAGCACAACAATAGCAATGGACATCAGCTCTGTTCACATGTCAGATCGCTGTTGCAGACCCCCACACGATTGAGTGGCAGTCAATGGAATATGTAGAACTGTTTTCAGAGTTCAAGTTTCCATCAAGTGCAGCAGTACATGAGTCTGCAGACAGGCACTCTGATTGGTCTGAATAGTATTCGGTACTGTTTCCAGACTTTCAGTCCTCTCACATGCATCATCTTCACCACTCGCTGAGTCTCAGATAGATACAAAGCAACTGTTACTATGCTTTTCATGACAATGGGATCCAAAACGTATGCATGTGGATCGTTGGTTAGAGGGGAAGTCTTATGATATTTTACTAGGTTGGTGTATAAGACGCGCAAATATTCTCGTAGAAAATCAAACAACACATGGGAATGTTAGCAATATGACCATATACATATGGAAAACAGTCGAGAAATACGAAAAATGTCATAAAATCGGTAAAAATTTGAGGAAAAACTAGTATAATCACGAATAATTGGTGTGAAATGCGTAATAATAGAGGGAAGTACGACGAAATGTGTAAAATTGCGAAGACCTAGTAAATTACGGAAATTGACTTAGAACACACAAAATTAGAGAAAAAATACCATGAAATGAGTACTGAGCGAAATCAATAAAACTGCGTGTTCTGTTGGAGGAGAGTGGATTGATGCTACATAAACACATCTAAATAGTGGAAAGAGGAGGCATTCAAGACACGTCGTGTCAAGGCGAAAGGGCAATATTATCCCACACATGAGCAATACAATCTAACATCGGACCATGGCTTCTGTGTGCAAGAGAAAGGTTACCAGGGGTGGACATTACATCTCCTCTGGCCACTGATCGTCATGATTATTTCATCGTAACATGTCACTGTTTCTTCATACGCATTTTCGGCTGTTGACGACCATTTTATAGAACTGTTGTGAACATATCATAATTTCCGAACCGCAATCTGACTTGAACTTCATAAACAACAGGCTTCATACAGCTCCGGAAACCTATGTAGTGTTTGTGTTACAAAGAATCTACGTTTTCTTTGGTGTGGACGGTAGTTGTTTTATCACATTACGGTTTGTCACCACAATTTATCGGTGAGAAACTTGTGAGTAGATAGTGTCATACGCTGGAAATATATTTCTTACATTGCAATATTAACAGCGTTGCGTTCCACATGACTAATAAGTAAGAAACCACACAGCTCTAGCATTATAGCGTGTTAAAGTGCAGAACTATGTAGCTCATGTAATGTATTTATGTTCCACGATCATTTCTCTCTTTGCGATATCTTCTTGGTACAGACACCAAACAATACTTCAGAACTGTTAGCACAAGTGATTTACGTAAAATGTTTCAAACTCCTTTTCTAAGTCCCTGACAGAGGTTTGTGTGGTACTGCAAGACCTGTGGGTGTGTGTGTACATTTGCTTGACAGTTGTCATGTTTACAGAGTTAGTACAGCATGGTGTGTAATTTCATATGTCAAACACAGCTGCTATGCATCTGTCTGTTTCCTTATAAAATGTATTTTCCGTTGCTGCTGATCATGTAATAGAACTGATGCGAGCATAGCATAATTTCAGAACCGTTATCGGATGTAGCCTCTGGGCGCTATACAGCGTATACAGCGCCGGAGAGTACATTGTGCATTTATCACACAGAATCTGTGTTTTTTTGTCTTGAGAAGGAAGGCGTTTTATCACCTTAATTTCTCACAGTAGTGACTGGGATAGAAAACTTGCAGAGTGGATGTGTGTTAGATGCTGGACATCAATGATGTGCATTAGAGTATTGTGAGCGTTGCATTCTGGATGGCTATATTTCGGAAACCACATGGCTTCAACATTATAGCATGTTTAAGTACAGAAACATGTTGCCTTAGGACTGTGTGTTTATGTTCTACGATCATTTCTCTCTTGCCAATACATTCTTGGTACTGACTCCAGACACTAGAACAATATATCAGAATTGATTGAATAGTTCATTTACGTAAAATGCTTCAAACTCCAACCATCTGGAGTTCAAACCATGTGTTTCTTCTTAACCCTCTGTTATATCACAACACTCTCATATCTACTATACACCGATAAGAGGTGCACTTGGATGGGTACTGCCGGCCAGTGTGGCCGAGCGGTTCTAGGCGCTTCAGCGTGGAACCGCGCGACCGCTACGGTCGCAGGTTCGAATCCTGCCTCAGGCTTGGATGTGTGTGATGTCCTTAGGTTATTTAGGTTTAAGTAGTTCTAAGTTCTATGGGACTGATGACCTCAGATGTTAAGTCCCAAAGTACTCAGAGCCATTTGAACCATTTTGGATGAGTACTGTGAGTAAGACTGGTACAGAACAGTCTTCGCTGAACAGCAGTTACGAATTCAGCTCGCTGTGTTGTTTCACAAGACGTGGAACGCAGAGGGTGCATCTGGTCAGTTGCAAATTACATCAACGACAATGTCGGAGGGAGGGTTGGTCAAAGACAATGCGAGGAGATCTATCAATATCCAAATTTATCCTATTGATGCAAAAATACTCTGTGATACCCTTCTATGTAGGGAAAGATGCCCAATCGTAATCGTAAATTTCGCTCTATGTTCGAAGTATGAGAAATAGGTAGATAATTTAACTGTATCGGTATAGAACGCTGTCTCGTATACTTTGGTGTATATGTGTGAGAATTAACAATGAATGGACGTATTGCACAGTCATCTATCTATATTCGCAATCTAGTATATGATACTCGCAAAGTAATGGAGGGGTGGTATAGTACTGATAAAGAAATTGGGAGGCATGCAGCTTTGCCATTGGTTGGGGATGAAATTACAGAAGAACTGCTGCATTGCTAAAATTGATCGTACTATAAACTGTGGTGCTTATTACAGCACATCATCCCATACCAAAGGTGTATTTTCCATCCCATTCATCCACTGGTACGTTACTGATTATCACATAACGATTGACTGACACTACTTGTTTGAGATGGAGAGAGTCTTGGTGGCAGCAACAAATTCAGGTGGTCCCCAGCACCGAAACAAAGATCGCGTACATAACTGCAATATGAAGAATCAACACTCTTGGTCTCTTTGAAGTTGAACATTGAGGCATCTGCCACCCTGTCGCTATGGGAGATGAGATTAAATGTTGTGGTCATCACCTTCGGACAGCTATTTGGAAATTCACCACAATGCCACAAACTCTTCTAGTTCCATATGTTGTGATGTCTTCCACACTTTTGTCTATCAGAAACACCGCCTCTGTCTTTTATTTTAAGCATTCTGTGTGTTGTGAGCGCAGCGTAAGGTTTATGCCATGCGATGCCTAGCTTTCTGTGAAAGCCGATGGATCGAAACGTGTTTATGTCATTTGAACACCTGACACAGACATTGAAGTCATGGTACATGGTTTAAACGGCTCTGAGCACCTTGGGACTTAGCATCTGAGGTCATCAGTCCCCTAGAACTTAGAACTACTTAAACCTAACTAACCTACGGACATCATACACATCCATGCCCAAGGCAGGATTCGAACCTGCAACCTTAACAGCCGCGCGGTTCCGGACTGAAGCGCCTAGAACCGCTCGGCCACCGCAGCTGGCAGTTATGGTAGACAAACTAAATGTATGGATATGTAGAGAGCTGTAGTCATATACTGCTTCGATGTATTACAGCAAAAAACAATGTATCAAACTGATTATGCAACTACAACACAAGAACTCTCTCCTTGTGACCGACAGTCGATATGATCTTCTTCCAGTAAAGGCCGCAAAACTTTACACAGGTCCGTGGAAGTGACTTCAATCACTGGTCGCCTGCTCCAGTGGACCGATACATGTGTATTTAATGGGATAACCACATATGGTCGATGTCAACACGCAGACGGTATTTGTTTCCTTAATATATCGGAAGAGATAGACGGGGTAAAATCTTATTGAGTTCTCCACCAGGTAACGTTAGTGAAGTTCTTGTATAGTCCTTAGTCTTACACCGTTGGATGTTACAAAGGTAATGTGGGGAGAGAGGGAGAGAGCGAGAGACACTGTGCTGTTAACAAAGACTCAGTCACTATTACACTGTCATATTCCTAGCGTGGTAAACAAGGGAACACGATAAAGGAGATTAGGGCATGTACAGAGTAATACTGATAGATCGTCACTCGATATCGACGAATTGTATGTGTTATGCTTATGAATTCCTTTGTGCAGTCTGCGTATACTCTGCATGGTTGCGAATTTCCTCCTATACGTTAGTGTGCTATTTTTCTCGGTGTGATAGCTCTCAACTGTCAGTCTTCTAACTAATGGAACACTGCTGTCAGAACGTGTTGGGATTTCGAGAGGCCGCGTGACCGCTACGGTCGCAGGTTCGAATCCTGCCTCGGGCATGGGTGTGTGAGAAGTTCTTAGGTTAGTTAGGTTTAAGTAGTTCTAAGTTATAGGGGACTGATGACCACAGCAGTTAAGTCCCACAGTGCTCAGAGCCATTTGAACCATTTCGGGAGAATTCGCAGTGGTCAGTAACTAGGCAGGGGATATTTCTTATGTGTCGAAATCAGTTGGATTCAAATGCCACGTGTCGAATACTGGAAGATTCGTGAGAATACGACAGGTGAGCGATACTCTGACGAAAGGAGATTTGAGAGGTGAGCTCTGTACCGTTTCTTCTAAGAATTATGGGCAAACATATTGCAACCTCTCACATCGTCTCACGAAGTGATTGCAATGCGAAAATTATGGGCTAATACGAACGTCTCTACAGACAGACTGTAGGGAAGCAGCCTACTCACGCTGTAGTAAATTCACATCAGTTTCCATTGTGTGCCAGCCAGTCTGCTGTAACTAGCTCTGACGTCATAAATGTTGCGCAATACCTAAAAAATCAAGCAAATGACCTAAAACTTTTCTAGCATGTCAGGAATAATACTAAATTAATGTGTGTTAAATATCAGTTCGATAACTTCAGCCATTTTCGAAATTTGGACGTTTTTCTGAAAAAATCATTGGCGCAACAGAAAAGAGCTAGAGACTTCAAAATTTATATTTAGATTCATCTTTCATAATGATTTAATAAAAACAGTACTTTGGATTTCACAAATTAAGATTTTAGTGGAAATTAATGATTTTCTGGTTTTCATCTCAAAACTGAAGGAAGCAAGATAGATTAAGCAGGCTAATAAATAAGGCTAGGATGTTTAGATTTAAATAGGTTGGAGGTCCACTATGACTGTGAAGATGTGAAAAGTTTCTTTTGAATACCTATAAAATTATAGCGATAGCGGATCTCAAAAGGGCCAGTTCAGAGCTCATCTACTGCGTGCAGTGTAATTTAATTAATTCTGTCGCCCAAAATATTTAACTTAGCCACGTCAAAATTTTATTATCAATACTTACCTGCGTGCTGAATGCACGTTTAAATTAAGAGCTTCATCGGCCATCAGCAAAAGAAGCTATAAATTATTATGTAACTTGAAGTGGTGCGCTACTAGCCCAGCGGCTAGTCGGGAGAGCCGATTTGATCAGGCGTTCCCTTAGCCGTCCGCACCGCGGGTTTATATATAAGAACGCTGCGCGAGGAAGCAAGGCCCCAGTTCTCTCCAGACGCTGAATAACACGCCATCTGTGTCGGGAGTCGCATCGCATCGGTATCACTGCTACAAACAGCCTCGGGTGCCGTATTAAGTTACTAGAGATACGTGGAACCATGAAATCATTTCAAGTGAAGGGTTAATTCTGGGATGATTTTCATTAACTAGCTTCAGTTTGCGTATTGTCGTATTTTCACGTGCCGTCGCGGGACAGACATTCTACCAATTATTTAGCGTGGCGTTTGATGAAATACTCTCATCAAATTATGGCGAGCATTCATTTCAACATTTAATTCAGACATTTATAGTTGCATCAGCGCATTAGACTCTGAACTGCTCTGTTAGTTAGGTTGTAGGGATACTTGTGATTTTTTTATCAGTGAATTTCAGAATATACTCAACTATTTTGGAAAATCGTTTTTTGTTAGAAATTCCAGACAATCTCCTAATTCCTCAGAGCTATAAGCTGCAGCTATAATGGTATTCTCAGATGAAGTGGGCACTAGGATCTCTAATTACTGGCTCCACGTTTTGTTAAATCACTTTCTGGGTGCTAAAAAGTAAATAGAGAGCCAGTGTTGAGAACGGCGAAAGACAGCATTAACAACATTCTAAAAGCCAGAAACTGATTCAACATGCAAGCATTTATACAGCAATTAGATTTTATTTTTACAAACTTACTCGCCGCCCCACATATGGTGCATCGGCCGGGAAATCAACTAAGTGAAAGTGATTTTTAACTATTCGGATTCGCGAGTGGAATGCGACACGCAGCTGAGTAATAGAACAGTGAAAGTGTTACGTGTGCATGTGGACGACGCAATTGGATTAACAACACATCTGGATTGATGGAGCTGGCACTGAGTCTAGCGGTGCTGCCGGCATCGCGAGAAGCCAGTCTCGCCGCACCGCAGTCGTCCGCTGGAGCAGCCGGCGCAGCGCCTGCAATTGCGGGCCATGCAAACACACAACAACCGTCGGAGAGCCGTCTGCAGTTCAACGTGCCACGTCGCATCAGGTATCCTGGTACGCCGCGCCGGTAACGCCATACGTCGTGCAGAAGGAACTAAGTTAAGTGAAAAGCTGTTAAAAATTTTACTAACCTGCACTAAAAGACTGTCGGTGATGGAACCGCTAAAAGAAACTGAGGTTAAACTTATATCAGAACCTATGTCTGTTGAGGGAACTGTAAATCCAGACAACGGTTCAAGTGTAAATATGCATGAAAGTAGTAATGTTAAAGTGAAATATGAAGTATTGTCTCCTGACAGTAGTGTGGGAAGGGGCAATGATTCAATAATAGAGACCCCTGTAGTAAAGCAGAAAGTAGAAATTGTAAATTTATTGGATGATAGTTTCTCTGATGAATTAAAAATGAAACAGTCATCAGAGATGGTAGAGTTTAAGAAGGAACAGTTAGATATCACTAATCAATCAGAAGTTTCATTTAGTTTTGATGATTCTGGTGTTGGAGCTAGTTTTTTGTCACCTGAGTGTGATAAAAAGCCAGCTAATGAGCAACCCAAAGATGCTGGGGCTGTTGATTTAAATGTTATATTACAAGCAATAGCTGCCAGTCAAACAAATTTTAATAAACGGTTTGAGGCAATGGACAATAAATTAGAATCCAATAATGCTGAATTAAAATCTGAAATAAGTGAACAGGTCAAAAGGAGTAATGCTGAATTAAAATCTAATATAATTGAGGTAAATAACAGGATTGTGGCCAGTCAAACTAATTTTAATAAACGATTGGAGGTAATGGACGATACCTTCAAGGCTGGTTGCAATAAGTTGAAAGAGGATCTAGACAGTTTGAATTGTAAAATTGATTACAATCATGAGGATATTAAGAAAAAGGTTGCTCAACAGTTTTCTGAAATGTATAAAACAGTTAAATCCGAAGTTGCTGAGGTTCGCAAAGACTTCCAAATGGAAGATGCGAAGCTGGAGCACAAGTTAACAGAAAATATCGAGGCGGAATCTGAACTGTGCTCAGATAGATTTAAAGATGTTAATATTAAAGTAAACATATGTCAAGCAGACGTAGATGCAATCAAAACTGATACTACTCATATTGTACAAAGAGTAGATAATGTTGAATTGAGAGTAGACAATATCAGTACTAACATTGCTAACATTGAGTGTAAAGTAGCTTCAGTAACTTCTGGTAATGGTAATATACAACAAGTTGCAGCTGCAAACGCCGCTTTTATCGGGTGTCGGCAGTTCTTGCGGTTCGATCCAGATAAAAATATCCACCCGCTAGATTTCTGGAACGATTTTGAAGATGTGATTCCACCAACTTGTTCTGAACGAGAGAAAATCTCATTTATTAGAAGCCATTTAGCAGGTGACGCCATGCGTTGGTCAGCTGATGTTATGTTGAAGTGTAAAACATTAGCGGAGTTTAAAACAGCTTTCATTAATGAGTATTGGTCTAGTAATAAGCAAAATGAAGTGTTGAGAGAATTTTGGAGTGGAAAACGCTTCAATGCAGGCAAGGAGTCCATTAAAGAGTTTGCTAGGTCATGGATTTCATGTTTGTCACACTTGGACGAAAAGCTTAAACCTGAAATGATAATACTAGGTCTTGAAGCCAAACTGCCATGGTATTGGCAAACTAGAATTATATCAGCCCCTAGAGACAATCTGGATCGTTTCATTGAGTATTTGGAACGTGTAGAACGTGTTGCTGCCAATGAGGAGCAAGCACGTAATAACCGAAATGCCAATAACAATAATAGTAATTTTAGGAACGAGCAAAATGGCAATGTAAACATCAGAACAGTAGGTGTTCGCCATCCTAAGAGAGGTAGGAATTGGGGAAATAATTATCAGAACCAACAATGGCGTCCAAGGGATAATAATTTTGTTCCAAACAGAAATATGCATGTAAACAACAGTGCGGAAAGCAATGCTATGCCAGCTAACTATAATGAAACTAAAGGAAACAGTAGTAGGTCGAGGCAGGAAAACTAGTTCCCGTCTATGAGGACACTGGCGCTCACCAGGCGGTTACTTTTCCTAAGCCAGTAGTTACGGGGATTGGTAAGACAGATCAGAATACTCAAAGTGAACATGTGGATGAAGAGTCGGTAGCACCTAAGAATACAGCAGATATATTAGATCACTCACAGTATTTGATAGATACCGTGTTAGAGACGCTTTCTAAGTGGGAAGAGAAAGAGAAGGCGCAGCAATGTAACGATAGGGAGGAACTACAAAATACTGAATTGACAGGTGAAGAAGCAGAAGAAATTCATGCTTATATTTACGATGAAGATGATGTGCTCTTATCTAAAGTGCCTGTGCAGGATGTTGATAATGTACTAATAGATTTAGGACAGGAGATAAGTGAGAATGTAGAGGGTAGGCTGTTGAGGGTCGATGAACCCAGTAGCTGTGACCAGTTGTCACTTGAGAAGGAAACCGACGATAATGGTGAAAGTGGTTTAGCTGTAACTAGTATTATGCCCGGTCTGGAGGCGCAGAATCGCTCAGACTACAGTAATTTGGGTCATGTTCAGCAAACTAAATGTAATGAAGTCGTGCGGTGTTTCGATTTAAAATTAATAGACCGACTGGAAAAGGCAGCTGAAAATGTAATTCAGGAAACCCCTACACACTGTGACCTAAATGTAATGAAGATAGATGTCGATCACTTTAGTTGGAGACAAATCCAAAAGGAACTATTAGATGAATTTGAGGAACAACCTGTACAACCTAGAATAAGCCACCCTATAGTAATAGTGAATATGTTGGGTATCAATGTACGTTGTCTCTTAGACAGTGGAAGTGAAGTGAGTGCGATATCTCAGTCCTTTTTTGATGCATTACCTGGTAAAGACAAGCTTACAGTAATGAGGGTATCAGGACTAAGAATAATTGGTGCTACTGGCAAGGTTTCAAAAACAGTAAAGCAAGAAGCTTTACTGCCCTTTAACATTAATGGTAATTTAATTGATCATCCATGTTTAATTGTAAACAATCTCAGTATTGAGGTTTTAATTGGCATAGATTTCTTGTCAAAATATCAGAGTGTTGTTGACTTTGAAAAAAGCCAGTTAAGAATGGTCCTGTCAATAACCGGAGTAATTATAGTACCTTTTAGTGATAAACATGTAGTAACTGATGATGAAACTTGGGAGCTGCCTATACGAGTTCTGAAAAATAGGAGGTATTGGGACGAAGGTGTTAATCTTAGTACAAGTAAGCTAAACACAGAAGAAGAAGAAGAAGAAGCAATTATTTTAGACAAAATAGAAGCTAAATTGCAGGAAATCGATAAGATTTCAGCTAATCAGAAGGAAGAACTGAGACAGGTTCTAAAAAGGCATCATAAAGTATTTTCAGATCGACGTGGCGTGGTCAAAGGTTATGAATGAATGCTGTAGGGAGGAGGTTGTTCTGTAATCTCTACACAGTGTGGCAGCTGTGCAGTCCCAGCTGTGTGAGATCTTCTTTCCCTTTCAGGTCTCACTCATTCTTCCTCTTTCCTGTCCTCAAAAATTTCAACCTCTTCTTTCAACCTCTTCTTTCATACATTAAATTTGCCGGTATGGTTATCAATACAGCATTAAACCAATGAATGCTGTAGGGAGGAGGTTGTTCTGTAACCTCTACACAGTGTGGCAGCTGTGCAGTCCCAGCTGTGTGAGATCTTCTTTCCCTTTCAGGTCTCACTCATTCTTCCTCTTTCCTGTCCTCAAAAATTTCGACCTTTTCTTTCCAAATACTAAAATTTTCCGTTATGACTATCAAGCCAGCATTAAGCTAATGAATGCTGTAGGGAGGAGGTTGTTCTGTAACCTCTACACAGTGTGGCAGCTGTGCAGTCCCAGCTGTGTGAGATCTTCTTTCGCATTTCAGGTCTCACTCATTCTTCCTCTTTCCTGTCCTCAAAAATTTCGACCTCTTCTTTCCAGACATGAAAATTTTCTGTCATGGCTATCAAGCCATGAGTTATGTAACCATTCTATCTACCGATTAGTGAAGAAAAATACCTAATGTGACAAACCTAATAGTGACAAACAATAGAGAAGTATGACGTAATTAAGATATAAAATGTATTTGAGTAACAAGTATGTATAGAACCCAGGTAATATAGTAACTACAAAGTGTTGTTTTATTGGAAATCGTCCACCAAAAGTAATTTAAAAAGATATATGAATTCATGTACAAGCAGGATCTGAAGTGGTAGTGAAACCTAGTGTATGCATTAGAGCTAACTAAGAAATAGTAAAAGAGATTGCTTAGTGTTAGGAAAAATATGCAGATAAGTTGTAAGATTAAACTCACCTGGGGTAGCAAGGAAAGGCAGTGTAATAGAATTGAGCAGTGTTTGTGGTTGAGACGTGAAGGACACGTCCCTGAAGTATTTATAAGGTTGGGGCTGGCCATTATTTTAGTGTAGTGTGTGACGGGATACACCTACACGTATTGAGGTTATGAGTTGGAGGCGTGAATGCGACCATAGGTACCCTTATGTTAGATGAGACAGAGCAGCTCATGGTGTCCAATAGGTTTAAGGAATTTAGCATTACGCTCGACCATAACTACTTGATGCACTTTAGTGGTAGGTCTGAGAGAGACTACCTGAGGTTTCAGCGTCCGATCGAGTGGAAATGGATTGCCACGTGAGCAAACTAATCAGCTGCAGTACGCTATGAATATGAAATAAATGTGCTATCCTATGCTTTAAATAATAATAGAGTGAGTGTTAAATAAGTACATACACTAGCAAAATAAATAAATAACATACTGACAGACGTGAAACATTATTTTAGCTCAGCATAAATACACTTCAAAGTAAGTAAGTACCTAATTGCAGATGTGGAACTGACAACAGCAGAGGACCAATAAGTGGATTTAGTAGTCAACTAAACGTAGTGTGTTTTAAACACTCACAACTGTACTATTACCAAAAGTTACTCACATGTACAAAGAAGCTGAGAAAACCACTAATCATACTCATACTATCTCTAAGAATAAGGTAATCAAAGATGAGTCAGTTAAGTAATAAAAGACAGATTTGTCAGGAATGTACCGAGCATTGATTCAGTGTTCCGGCCCAGAAATAATAAATTCAGATTAAATATGATTTATGATTGTATGCCTTAGGAGCATAAATTTTCTCTAGTACATGACTAAAGGCGTTTTGAGCCATTTGTTTAACGATTTTATGACAATTAAGTAACCGCGAGAGTAATACTGAAAAAGTTCTGTTAACTTTGTTCCAGCTAAATATTGAAGGATAAAATGTATATATCCCCATTTCATTGTGACCCACCCTTAGATGTTAAGTGAACAGAGTCTGAGGCACTCTTTTTGTTTGTTCTACAGGACAAACCAGATAATGGCAGCCTGGTAGCTGCGTGAAAGTGTGGAGTGACTTGGACATAACTCACAGTGACCCCTCCCCTTTCCCCATGTAATTTAGAGTGAACGTGAAGGACGCACATCATAGCAACTTCCCCTCCTCTACCCTTGTGAATGGAAGTGTAGGACACCAGCCAAAGCGGCTACAACCACGTGTGTAAAAATTATTTGTGAACTTTTCTTTCAGGTTTAGAAAAGACTGCTAAGAGATAATCATCTGTTTATGTATCATGTTATTTTCTTTGAATTTGTGTATGTAAAAATGTATTTAATGTATTTAATGGATCTAAGATTTTCATAATTTTTCAATTTATATGTGTTTGTTTGTCTAAGGCAATATGTATGCCAAAATATTTCATTTACTTTGCTTAAAATTTTGAGTAATGACATTGTTTAAAAGGCAGTGAACATGCCTACAATTTAAATAATTAATGTAGGTAATCAGTTTTCTTTAATGTTTCTACAGGTTTATATTTCAATTTTGATTTTTCATAGGGAGTTAAACTGTACTCTTGCTTCCCTTTTTTAATTAAATTTTTTTTTCATTCATTAAAATTCATAAACAAAAAAATTTAAGTAGCGGGTGATGTAGGGAAGCAGCCTACTCATGCTGTAGTATGCCCGAGGCAGTATTCGAACCTGCGACCGTAGCGGTCTTGCGGTTCCATACTGCAGCGCCTTTAACCGCACGGCCACTTCGGCCGGCAAATGACCTAAAACTTTTCTAGCATGTCAGGAATAATACTAAATTAATGTGTGTTAAATATCAGTTCGATAACTTCAGCCATTTTCGAAACTTGGACGTTTTTCTGAAAAAATCATTGGCGCAACAGAAAAGAGCTAGAGATTTCAAAATTTATATTTAGATTCATCTTTCATAATGATTTAATAAAAACAGTACTTTGGATTTCACAAATTAAGATTTTAGTGGAAATTCATGATTTTCTGGTTTTCATCTCAAAACTGAAGGAAGCAAGATAGATTAAGTAGGCTAATAAATAAGGCTAGGATGTTTAGATTTAAATAGGTTGGAGGTCCGCTATGACTGTGAAGATGTGAAAAGTTTCTTTTGAATACCTATAAAATTATAGCGATAGCGGATCTCAAAAGGGCCAGTTCAGAGCTCATCTACTGCGTGCAGTGTAATTTAATTAATTCTCTCGCCCAAAATATTTAACTTAGCCACGTCAAAATTTTATTATCAATACTTACCTGCGTGCTGAATGCACGTTTAAATTAAGAGCTTCATCGGCCATCAGCAAAAGAAGCTATAAATTATTATGTAACTTGATGTGGTGCGCTACTAGCCCAGCGGCTAGTCGGGAGAGCCGATTTGATTAGGCGTTCCCTTAGCCGTCCGCACCGCGGCTTTATATATAAGAACGCTGCGCGAGGAAGCAAGGCCCCAGTTCTCTCCAGACGCTGAATAACACGCCATCTGTGTCGGGAGTCGCATCGCATCGGTATCACTGCTACAAACAGCCTCGGGTGACGTATTAAGTTACTAGAGATACGTGGAACCATGAAATCATTTCAAGTGAAGGGTTAATTCTGGGATGATTTTCATTAACTAGCTTCAGTTTGCGTATTGTCGTATTTTCACGTGCCGTCGCGGGACAGACATTCTACCAATTATTTAGCATGGCGTTTGATGAAATACTCTCATCAAATTATGGCGAGCATTCATTTCAACATTTAATTCGGACATTTATATTTGCATCTGCGCATTAGACTCTGAACTGCTCTGTTAGTTAGGTTGTAGGGATACTTGTGTTTTTTTTATCAGTGAATTTCAGAATATACTCAACTATTTTGGAAAATCGTTTTTTGTTAGAAATCCCGGACAATCTCCTAATTCCTCAGAGCTATAAGCTGCAGCTATAATGGTATTCTCAGATGAAGTGGGCACTAGGATCTCTAATTACTGGCTCCACGTTTTGATAAATCACTTTCTGGGTGCTAAAAAGTAAATAGAGAGCCAGTGTTGAGAACAGCGAAAGACAGCATTAACAACATTCTAAAAGCCAGAAACTGATTCAACATGCAAGCATTTATACAGCAATTAGATTTTATTTTTACAAACTTACTCGCCGCCCCACAAGACGATCAGCAGCAGAAGTTCCGTCTTTTGTTTTCTCAGTAAATAAGAGACAACATTCTTCCATGAGTATTGTGTGCCTATAAATCGAAGGACTGACATTGTAATAGGTAGACTAAATTTACATGCTTACTTCGCAAAACATCATACGGTGTGTGGCGGATGGTACCCTGTACAACTACTATTCGCTCCGTTTCCTATTCCACTCGCAAATAGAGCGACAGAAAACGATTAACTTCATGCCTCCCTGTGAGTGATGATTTCTCGTATATCTGCCTGGTTCTGATGTGAAATGTATGTTGGCGGCAGTAGAATCCTTCGGCGGCCAGTTTCAAATGCCAGTTCTCAATAGTGTTCCTCGAAAAGAACCCCATCTTCCTTCCAGGGATTCACATTTGCGTTCTCGAAGCATCTGCGTACTAGTTTGGCGAGAGTCAGTAGGAAAGCTTCGTTAGGGCTGTATTCTGATGGAAATCTGGGTGTACAGACTCGTGAACGTTTGGGATATGGTAGTCAATATGGACGTATTTTGTTATTACTCACTTTCCGGAATATTTCGAAAACACATTTCAGAACGTTTCGGTTTGTAGTCGCATGACAGGAAGCATATTGTTCAATATATACCCTATCGACATTTGAGCGTCCAGTCCTTCTGAGCAGCCAGCCGCGGTGGCCGTGCGGTTAGGTTGCTTCAGTCCGGAACCGCGTGACTGCTACGGTCGCAGGTTCGAATCCTGCCTCGGGCATGGATGTGTGTGATGTCCTTAGGTTAGTTAGGTTTAAGTAGTTCTAAGTTCTAGGGGACTGATGACCTCAGATGTTAAGTCCTATAGTGCTCAGAGCCATTTGAGCCTTCTGAGCATGATACAACAACTTTCGAAAGTCTGCAATCATTAACTGGTGTCTGGGACTGCGTGCGGTGGGTTGTCGGCTGGGGGTGGTACAGACTTGATGCGCCGGCGGGGGCTCGTGACCAGGTGGCAGTGTGCAATCCAATGGCGGAGGCGTCTTGGGGATGGAGAAGCGAGTGAAACATCCTACAACCACCACAGACTGATAGTTGTCAGCAGGGTTAGTTTGGGAACAGTATACCAGAATTCTAAGTGACTTATTTCCACCAGCATGACGAGACAACTGACAGAACGCAAATAGCGTTGAATGTCTTCAGCTATTTGACGATGGTACCACCCATTTTGGTATATGAGGAAGTGACTACATAGCCTGTGTGAAGTCTACAGAGATGTCACGGAAGTGTCTGTAACGGTTACTTGGTGAGTGTAATACGACTGCAGGAAAAAATTACTTACCACGGAAAGGGACTATCAGGACAAATTTAATTAATTAGCCTATCAGTTCGATATCAGTGTCGTGCCACTGGGGCGGGTGGAAGTGGAGGTGAGAGTACCTCAGATATAATTCAAGAGATTGATTGGTAAGCAGAGGGTTTTTGGTTGAGATAAGATCTTTTAACAGAACTTTAATCTCCCAGCTACACAGGGAGAGATGATCATCATCATAAAATCAGCTATGTTACCGAATTTATAAAGTGATGCAAAGTATATACCTGATATTAGCAATGGAATTGAGCAAAGCAATGGGGAGATGAGGGGACTTTATGCGAGGGGAGTGAGGTTGGTCTCTGAACCTCAAGGTTAATGCAGAAAATTTGATATTTCTGCCAATAAATTTGAATTTTCCGTCAAAATTTTAATTTCCCGCCACTTACAGGGGTGTGGATGGATTGGGGGGGGGGGGGGGAAGGGTAAGGGAGGGGGAAGGGACCCACGTGCCGCCTGTGGTTCAAATGGCTCTGAGCACTATGGGACTCAACTGCCGTGGCCATTAGTCCCCTAGAACTTAGAACTAGTTAAACCTAACTAACCTAAGGACATCACAAGCATCCATGCCCGAGGCAGGATTCGAACCTGCGACTGTAGCGGTCTTGCAGTTCCAGACTGCAGCGCCTTTAACCGCACGGCCACTTCGGCCGGCGTGCCGACTGTGGAAAACCCATGATGTCATCAGAGCGTGGGGATAATTGATTGATCAATTTAATTAATTTGACATCAAAAGTAGCGCCAGAGACGCATTGCCCCACTACTTACGTATAGTACACAAATTTACAAGTTCTGCATTGTTGTACGATTTGCAGCTTTCAGCAAATCTTATAAATATATCAATAGCGGCAACTGCTTCATTACCAGATGGCGGTGTTGACTCTGTTGCGTCAGCTTCTTCTTCGTTGGATTCGATATCTGGTTGATGAAGTTCTTGTTGTGACCCAATCACAGTTTCGGCAATCAGTTCGTCTGATAGTTTTTCGACCACAGGTTTTTTGTTGTCAGTGTCTATCGAGTCCAATACTCCATATCGCGGCAAATTTCTTATTTCATTTTGACCAACATGTAACAGTTCAACAAGCGTATCATTTTCGATTGGAATGGTGGAGTCTGTTTCTTCTTAGTAAGCTTTTCACCAATGGTTTCGCCACGACTTCCGAAGTGTAGCAGGCTTAATTTTATTCCGCGCGACACAGGTTCCAAAAATAGCAACTTTAATAACAATTTTTCTGTTTTGAAAATAAACCGTTGAACAGTCTGAATTGATAAGCTCATAAAGAAAAGAAGGTCTGTAAAACATCTGAAATTTTGAATCACTTCCTGATTTATTGGCTGAGTCAGGGAAGTAACGTTTGCTGGAGGATAAGTGGCGAATATATTCCCTGAGATGAAGTGCCCAAGGTGGACAGTACAGTTATCTAGCAACTGTACGACCGTTCTCTGCTCAGGCAAACCAAGTTTCATAGATTATCTCTCACAGAAGGTACGAAATTACGGAAAAACCAGTCTTTAAACAATGCTGATATCATCCATGCACTGGAATGGGCTCCACAAATTACATAACAATTTAAAAACCTTTTAAAAGGTCTTGGCTTTCTGAACTTGCCAGTAACTAAGGTGTTAATATGTGGTCACCTGAAGAATCTGAGCGCAATAAAAGTATCTGCCGATCCTTGCTTTTTATTTTATTTTTTTAATCCTTGGTACAGTTTCCCTCTTTACCTGCCGAAGTTGAACTAGGCAAACAACGCGAAAGTAGACCTGTTTCATCAGCATTGTAAGATTTGACTAGCAGTTAAGTTATGGTGTTTAAACATGTTGTAAAATGTTTTCTTCTATTCTTGAGCTGCATTTTAAGCTGCCGATCGTAACTCCTCACATACGTCAAACTTCCGAATTCCGTGACGAGTTTTGAATTACTATAGTCAACCGTAAAAAAATATACGTTCAGTTTCTGACAACACAAATTATCACAGAGCTGTTTACCTTTTTCCGTAATCATATCCCTAGTTACAGGTTTTCCTTCAAACCTTTTGATAGAGAACCACTTGTACAAAATTTCATCCAGCTATTCTAGTTTGGGCAATTTCAAAGGTATCATTCAGTTCTTTTACTGCAACTGTCCGTGAGGCAAACTTTTGAAGTTGATCTTTATTTTTTTAAATATCATATTGAATTGATCGTATATCATATATTGTTGAAGAACTAACGTTATGTCCTTCCATAATCTTATTACTATTGTTACCTTTCTCAGTCCGATTAATGATGTCAAGCGGTTGTTGCATCGCAAGCGTAACATGTTTACGTTTCAATTCCACTTTTTCTTTAGAGGTGCTTGCTTGAGAAAACATTCCCAGTACAATACGCAGCACTACTGTAACTGCAATGTAGAGCCGCACTAATCGTGATTACACTAAAACACCACTTTTTAATCCCTGTAGACAACTGGTGCACGACAGAACCTATCTGGCAGGTGACATACAATTATTGGCACTACACGTCTCAAAATTGTTGCGCACTGCCGAGCGCGACCTAATTCCGCCGAACGCCAGTGAAATATTCAATATGTATGAAACGATGTCGGATTATGGGACATGCAGCGCTGCCGGATGCCGGATTAACGGGCTTTTACTGTACCAACACAGCAAGAACATATAGGCTGATGTCACAAGGCTAGATCAGTCAGTAACCTAGACTGTCGCCCTTGTAATTACTGAAAAGAATGCTACCCATTTTCAGGAACCATATGTTTCTCAAGTTTGTGCACGAATATCGCTCCGATGCAGTTGCACCTGTGGTGTTACTGTCTGCATCATAGAGACACACAAGCCATCCATCTTGGCAAATATCCATGGTTCGGGGTAGGATTAAGAGCTTACATTTGTATACGAATAATCAAATTAACTTGACTGAGATACGCCATATGAAACCACCCTAAGAAGAGACTTCTGCGTAATATAATCTGACTAGAATTTAATCTCACAGTGATAAACTTATTATGTCAGCTTACTATAATTCAGTTTTTATGTTAAGCTTGTGCAATTATAACTGTTCCTGGCTGTATAGTCGATCTTGCCTGGAGCCAAAACAACGACGACAATAATAATAATAATAAAGTCGTGCTCTCCCTGTTCAACCGGAGCAAATTCCAGGAGTCTAATTAAATTGTGTGAAATCTCTACCTTCGAAATATCAGCTACGTTACCAACCGTAAGGAGTTGAAAAAGTGGCCCTCGACTAGTACGCGGCAGTTCATCGAGACCGGCGGCTCACAGGGTTTCGCCTCCCCTTGTTAGCATGTAAAATGACTGCAAGCGTGTTTCGATTTGGCCAGAAATTGGAACCTCTTAATTTACAGCAAATATCATTGAAATAGATGCCTATACGTAACGCACACATCTCCATGCCTTTCCGCGTAATACCGTGGCTGCTTAGATGTATGGAGGCAACACACTTGATACTTTTGTACACTATTGTGACCTTGCAATAAGTTGTTAGTTAGCTGGTTAGTTTCATGTTCCATAGATAATTTGAACAATTGTTCTCTCGAAATGACATGGAATGAGTCAGTTTACAGGTTATATATAAATGTTTAATGTTAACATTAATGAATACATTACTTTTAGTCCTACTCATACAACAACACTTAAGAACTACGTTTATTCTACATCTACATGGATACTCTGCAAATCACATTTAAGTGCCTGACAGAGGGTTCATCGAACCACCTTCACACTTTTCTATTATTCCAATCTCGTATAGCGCGCGGAAAGAATGGACACCTATATCTTTCCATACGAACTCTGATTTCCCTTATTTTGCATTTGTGATCGTTCCTCCCTATGTAAGTCGGTGTCAACAAAATATTTTCGCATTCGGAGGAGAAAGTTGGTGATTGGAATTTCGTGAGAAGATTCCGTCGCAACGAAAAACGCCTTTCTTTTAATGATGTCCAGCCCAAATCCTGTATCATTTCTGTGATACTCTCTCCCATATTTCGCGATAATACAAAACGTGCTGTCTTTCTTTGAACTTTTTCGATGTACTCAGTCAGTCCTGTCTGGTAAGGATCCCATACCGCGCAACAGTACTCTAAAAGAAGACGGACAAGCATAGTGTGGGCAGTCTCCTTAGTAGGTCTGTTACATTTTCTAAGTGTCCTGCCAATAAAACGCTGTCTTTGGTTAGCCTTCCCCACAACATTTTCTATGTGTTCCTTCCAATTTAAATTGTTCGTAATTGTAATTCCTAGGTATTTAGTTGAATTTACGGCTTTTAGATTAGACGGATTTATCGTGTGACCGAAGTTTAACGAATTCCTTTTAGCACTCATGTGGATGACCTCACACTTTTCGTTGTTGAAGGTCAACTGCCACTTTTCGCACCATTTCGATATTTCTTCTAAATTGTTTTGCAGTTTGTTTTGATCTTCTGATGACTTTATTGGTCGATAAACGACAGCGCCATCTGCCAGCAGCCAAAGACGGCTGCTCAGATTGTCTTCCAAATTGTTTATATAGATAAGGAACAGCAAAGGGCCTGTAACTCTACCTTGGGGAACGCCAGAAATCATTTCTGTTATACTCGATGGCTTTCCGTCAATTACAACGAACTGTGACCTCTCTGACGAAGTCACAGATCCAGTCACGTAACTGAGACGATATTCCATAAGCACTCAATTTCACTACGAGCCACTTGTGTGGTACAGTGTCAAAAGCCTTTTTATTGTTAGTTGTTTTACGGACTACAAGTTTTTAAATAGAAATTCCTCCATGGAATAGAAGGAGTCGTCCAGGTGAAATGCTTATACATGAGATTTAAAACTTGATTTACTACCTGTGACACATTTTATGCTATTGGGCAAGGGAACAAAAATTTCTGTTGCTGCGTATTGAGCATCTTTCTGAGCCACTCTCGGATAGCTAGACAACATACAAGCAAATCATATTAATGGAGTTTATTACAGTAATTGAGTTGACAATACTTAATTTTCGTTTCTACAAAGATGTGTCGCAAGCAAGTGGCGACATACGAATAATCATTGATATTTACGGGCAACGGCCTTGCCGCAGTGAATACACCGGTTCCCGTGAGATCACCAAAGTTAAGCGCTGTAGGGAGTGGTCGGCGCTTGGATGGGTGACCATCGCTGTTGTCATTTTTTGGGGTGCACTCAGCCTCGTGATGCCAACTGAGGAGCTACTCGACCGAATAGTAGCGGCTTCGGTCAAGAATACCATCATAACGAACGGGAGAGCGGTGTGCTGAACCCACGCCCCTCTTATCTGCATCCTCCCCTGAGGATGACACGGCGGTCGGATGGTCCCGGTAGGCCACTAGTGGCCTGAAGATGGAGTGCTTTGATATTTACAATCTCCATGCAAACTAATCACACAAGTTCATAAGTCACTGCTTTCGTTAATATCACTGCTCTTCTAGTCCTCTCTCCTAGTGCCGGTCTACTAGTGCGGCCAAGGTAAGGCGGCGCGTCACTTTTATTCTCTTCGTATAGGTGCCGCTCCTGTCGTGGTACCGTCCTTGTCAGCGTGCTACTGGCTGACGTCTCACAGCCCTCTCTGTTGTATCGTTCTTGATCGTCGTGCTGGCGCTTGTCGTTACGCCGGAACAGGAACCAACCCCGCAGTTGCGTTAAGCGATTTAGGAAAATCATGGAAAACCTAAATCAGGATGGTCAGATGCGAATTTGAACCGCTGTCCTCCCTAATGCGAGTACAGTGTGCTAACCACTGCGCTACCCCCCTCGGTTATTGAGTGTAAATATGCAAAATCTGTCAGAAGGTTGATACGTTTGTTTCCAAGATTAGAAATAACACGAAGAGCAAAAATAGCTTTGGGAAAGTTGGTATGGACCAAAACAAGCAAAAATTGGCTAGTAAATATGGGCTCTGAGATCCATACCTTAAGAGCTATGAGCACTTGCGTAGATGATGAGGTGTGTTTCACAGTAGAGAAGATGCACAAGTGCTCATAGTTCTTAAGGTACGCATTTTAGAGCCCATGTTTACTGGATATTTTTTCTTATTGTCGGCCATAGTACTACCTCTCAGAATATGGAAAGCAAAGAGCTTGCTGCAGAAGAGATTTGTTTCACATTATCGAAGATGAAGCTCTTCAGGTATGCATTTTGGGGGCCATATAAACTGGGCCTTTTTTCTTCTACTGCCGTGTACTTTCAACTGTATGCGTTTACACCATTAATTATGATACACCCTGTGTCAGGAATAGGAGTGGAGCGAAAACTGAACCCTTTGGGACTCCTTTTATAATTTCTCTCCGGTCACTAAAATTGTCTATCTTTTCAACATTGTTTGAATTATTCAGCACAACGCTTTGCATTCTGTTTGTTGATTATGATTCAAATCATTTGTGTAGTATGATTCAAACCAGTTGTGTGTAAAGTCATCAGTTCAATAAAACTTGAGTTTTTCTGAGAGAGTTCTGTGATCTACACAATCAAATATCTTGGAAAGACTACAAAAACAACCAGCTGGTTATATTTTATTATTTAAGGCTTTTAATATTTGGTGGGTAAATGTGTAAATAGAATTCTCATTCGCGCAACCCCTCTGAAATATAAACCGTGATATGCTAAGTAAATTGCTTCTACTTAAGTGTGAGACTACTCTTGAGTACATTACTGTTTCGAATACTTTGGAAAAAGATGTCAGAAAGGAAATTGGATGATAATTGTTTAAGTCTTTCTTGTCACATATACACTCCTGGAAATGGAAAAAAGAACACATTGACACCGGTGTGTCAGACCCACCATACTTGCTCCGGACACTGCGAGAGGGCTGTACAAGCAATGATCACACGCACGGCACAGCGGACACACCAGGAACCGCGGTGTTGGCCGTCGAATGGCGCTAGCTGCGCAGCATTTGTGCACCGCCGCCGTCAGTGTCAGCCAGTTTGCCGTGGCATACGGAGCTCCATCGCAGTCTTTAACACTGGTAGCATGCCGCGACAGCGTGGACGTGAACCGTATGTGCAGTTGACGGACTTTGAGCGAGGGCGTATAGTGGGCATGCGGGAGGCCGGGTGGACGTACCGCCGAATTGCTCAACGCGTGGGGTGTGAGGTCTCCACAGCACATCGATGTTGTCGCCAGTGGTCGGCGGAAGGTGCACGTGCCCGTCGACCTGGGACCGGACCGCAGCGACGCACGGATGCACGCCAAGACCGTAGGATCCTACGCAGTGCCGTAGGGGACCGCACCGCCACTTCCCAGCAAATTAGGGACACTGTTGCTCCTGGGGTATCGGCGAGGACCATTCGCAACCGTCTCCATGAAGCTGGGCTACGGTCCCGCACACCGTTAGGCCGTCTTCCGCTCACGCCCCAACATCGTGCAGCCCGCCTCCAGTGGTGTCGCGACAGGCGTGAATGGAGGGATGAATGGAGACGTGTCGTCTTCAGCGATGAGAGTCGCTTCTGCCTTGGTGCCAATGATGGTCGTATGCGTGTTTGGCGCCGTGCAGGTGAGCGCCACAATCAGGACTGCATACGACCGAGGCACACAGGGCCAACACCCGGCATCATGGTGTGGGGAGCGATCTCCTACACTGGCCGTGCACCACTGGTGATCGTCGAGGGGACACTGAATAGTGCACGGTACATCCAAACCGTCATCGAACCCATCGTTCTACCATTCCTAGACCGGCAAGGGAACTTGCTGTTCCAACAGGACAATGCACGTCCGCATGTATCCCGTGCCACCCAACGTGCTCTAGAAGGTGTAAGTCAACTACCCTGGCCAGCAAGATCTCCGGATCTGTCCCCCATTGAGCATGTTTGGGACTGGATGAAGCGTCGTCTCACGCGGTCTGCACGTCCAGCACGAACGCTGGTCCAACTGAGGCGCCAGGTGGAAATGGCATGGCAAGCCGTTCCACAGGACTACATCCAACATCTCTAGGATCGTCTCCATGGGAGAATAGCAGCCTGCATTGCTGCGAAAGGTGGATATACACTGTACTAGTGCCGACATTGTGCATGCTCTGTTGCCTGTGTCTATGTGCCTGTGATTCTGTCAGTGTGATCATGTGATGTATCTGACCCCAGGAATGTGTCAATAAAGTTTCCCCTTCCTGGGACAATGAATTCACGGTGTTCTTATTTCAATTTCCGGGAGTGTATTATGAAGAGGTTTAACAGTTGCATACGTTACCCTGTCTAGGAAGATTCCCTGTGCCATTGATGCGTTATTGTACCACTAAGAACATTACTTACTAAGATGGAACAATTTTCCAGTATTCTGTTTGAAATTCCGTCAACACCACATAAGCTTGTTTTTTAGAATGTTTAAAATTCAGCTACTTTCAGGGAAGGATGTTGGTGCTACATCTAGTTACTTGACTTTTGGGGAATGACATTTTTAATATATCCTGTTGCTTCTCCAAACTAACCATTTTCCAGTTTTTTGCTGCTAGATGTGGAAAGATGTTCTAAAAAGTACTTTCTGCAACTTGTGAACTATCCGTCACAAAATTGTCATTTAGTTTAAGTGTTATGTTATCTTGTACACAGACTAGCTGTTCTGTCTTTCGTTTGATAGTATCCAATATAGTTTTAATCCTATTATATGCTTCCTGGTGACGGCGCCTCTCCAAACACACCCGTGTGCATGGTGCAGAATACGGCGATCATTCCTTGTGGTCAGATATGGTCGACCAAGACCTTGACGACGATTACGTCTGCTCTCTCATTACTACGAGTATGCAGTGCAACGTCGGGCACAGTCACATGTCCCACATGTCTGGAAATTACATGATTCGACCAGCTGACCGATTGATTTATAATGAGGCCATTTTCAAATTCTGGCAGTGCTGATAACGCTATCTCACTCTAGTACACAGCTTCTCCACCTCCTTCACACTTACGTTAACATCAGTCCGTGTCTTCTGGGTGCTTCACTTTTTCTTGTCAGACAGGCAGCAAACACACAATATTATTACAAAAGAAAGACACTCTACAGATTCACATTGATGGCATATTCACTACAAGGAAGTTTCGTGCTTATATTATTGACAGCCTTACTATTCTTTTTGGGCTTATCGCTTTTATATACTACGAGGGCATACTGAAAAGTAATACCTCAGAATTTCTTGAATGAGAAATCGTAAAGCTTTTTAACTAAAACGAACGGTTTCAACATTCTACATCTCTATTCTTCTGTCTACACATTTGTAGACCTCTGTTGCTAGAAGGCTCCGAATTGTAGCGTGTAACATGCCAGCTTGTAACGTAACTATGTTGGTGCGTGAGAAATAGCGAACAACACACATATTTCTATAATCTAAACTCAAGGTACGAGGGCGTGTTGAAACGTAATGCCTCCGAATATGTATATGTGAAAACTCTTAAAACTATTTAAATATAACAAACGTGTTTAACATTCTACATATTTATTCTTCGTGTCTATATATTTATTTCTTAGCATAGTCACCCTGGCGACGAACACATTTCTCCCGAGATACCGCCTGTATGGGATGTTTAACTTTGTTGATGAGGACGGAACCTCACCTTTGCTGACACTGCTTCAACACTCTCAATGTGAATTCATCGAATGTGTTCTTTAAGTTTCGGAAACAGATAAAAATAGGATGTGGCCAAATGGGGACTATATGGAGGATGATCTACGACAATGGATCCAAGGCGTGGATTGTTGCAGATTTTGCAGCGCTCGTGTATGGCCTGACATTGTCATGCTGAAGCAGTGAGAGCTCCATGTGTGTACGTACTCTTCGAATCCGGAACTCGATTACAGCACGCTGTTCCTCACGCACCGACATAGTTACCGTATACACTGTCATGTTACACGTTACGATTCGGAGCCCTCTAGGGGCAGAGGGTTGCACCTCGCTTCAGCGAAGTGGGAAAGTCAACCGAGTAATATGCTTGATATGTAACACCTCAACCGATACAGAGAATGGAATAAAAAATTCGGAGACATTACTTTTCAGCACGCCCTCGTATTTATCTGTAACTCCATGAAAAACAAGTAAAATGAATTTCCCTTTGTAATTGTACAATACATCACATTAGAGAGTATTGAAAGTGTGCTTTTAACGTTTGCACCAGGACCTGTTTCTTGAATTTGCAAATATCAGTATTATCAGTAAGCATCTACAATCGAAATACTGTAGTTGCAGAAGATACTGCCATGCGGCTATGTCCAGTTCGTAGATTCGGCTCTCACGTTTAGAATTATATTTGGGGAGGTGGGATGAGTTAAGTGATGAGTGCAAGGAAACGCTTTCTGGTTAGAACCTGAACTGACAGAACGCAGCATGTGTTTCACGATGCAGTGTCAGGGAGGCAGGAAATTGTTTCGCTCTTCAGAATAGTAATTGTGCAGACGTAAGTTCCAAAGCCTTGAATGGGATTTCCCAGCGGCACATAGTTCGCAAGCACAGCTCTCTGAATGCCGAACGGCCTGTATAAGTAGACGGATGGAGTGGCTGTGACGAAGAGTGCGTGACCGTATCACTGAGCGGCACCGGCGAGTCACACGTGTTCTCTGTCCACACTGTTTTGCGCCCGTCTCTCCTCACTTCAAAGGTGAAAAAGAAAATTAGGGTTTAACGTCCCGTCTATGACAAGGTCATTAGAGACCGGAGCACGTGTTCGGAAGGACGGGGAAAGAAATCGGCCCCGTTCTTATCAAAGGCATTTGCCTTTAGCGACTTAGGGAACCTTAAAGGTGAGTGGCCCTGAGGGGACTTGAACAAAGTGGACGAACTTAATTCTTCTGCGTTTCAGGTGCGCCTTCCGCAGAAAAACGTGACGGAGTTCGTTAAGAATATTTTTTCACTGAATGAATCTCACAAAAAGAGCAAACAGACTCAAAGTTGATACAAGAAAGAATACATATTTATCTGCTGAATTTCGTCGGATTGATAATATCATGTAGAGCCTCAGCTGTCTCATTTTTGAGCCAAAAACCGCCGTGGAATGAAGCCTGGTACTCTGCCAAATCCACTGATGTGGAACCTTTTCGTCTCGATAGCCGCCTTTGTTACATGAGTGTTGCAGGTGGAGAAGTTTTGCACAAATAGATCTTTTTATCATACAGGGTGAGTCACCTAACATTACCGCTGGATATATTTCGTAAACCACATCAAATACTGTCGAATCGATTCTACAGACCGAACGTGAGGAGAGGGGCTAGTGTAATTGGTTAATGTTGTTGTTGTTGTTGTGGTCTTCAGTCCTGAGACTGGTTTGATGCAGCTCTCCATGCTACTCTATCCTGTGCAAGCTTTTTCATCTCCCAGTACCTACTGCAACCTACATCCTTCTGAATCTGTTTAGTGTATTCATCTCTTGGTCTCCCTCTACGATTTTTACCCTCCACGCTGCCCTCCAATACTAAATTGGTGATCCCTTGATGCCTCAGAACATGTCCTACCAACCGATCCCTTCTTCTGATCAAGTTGTGCCACAAACTTCTCTTCTCCCCAATCCTATTCAATACTTCCTCATTAGTTATGTGATCTACCCATCTAATCTTCAGCATTCTTCTGTAGCACCACATTTCGAAAGCTTCTATTCTCTTCTTGTCCAAACTATTTATCGTCCATGTTTCACTTCCATACATGGCTACACTCCATACGAATACTTTCAGAAACGACTTCCTGACACTTAAATCAATATTGGATGTTAACAAATTTCTCTTCTTCAGAAACGCTTTCCTTGCCATTGCCAGCCTACATTTTATATCCTCTCTACTTCGACCATCATCAGTTATTTTGGTCCCCAAATAGCAAAACTCCTTTACTACTTTAAGTGCCTCATTTCCTAATCTAATTCCCTCAGCATCACCTGACTTAATTAGACTACATTCCATTATCCTTGTTTTGCTTTTGTTGATGTTCATCTTATATCCTCCTTTCAAGACACTGTCCATTCCATTCAACTGCTCTTCCAAGTCCTTTGCTGTCTCTGACAGAATTACAATGTCATCGGCGAACCTCAAAGTTTTTATTTCTTCTCCATGAATTTTAATACCTACTCCGAATTTTTCTTTTGTTTCCTTTACTGCTTGCTCAATATACAGATTGAACAACATCGGGGAGAGGCTACAACCCTGTCTTACTCCCTTCCCAACCACTGCTTCCCTTTCATGTCCCTCGACTCTTATAACTGCCATCTGGTTTCTGTACAAATTGTAAATAGCCTTTCGCTCCCTGTATTTTACCCCTGCCACCTTCAGAATTTGAAAGAGAGTATTCCAGTCAACATTGTCAAAAGCTTTCTCTAAGTCTACAAATGCTAGAAACGTAGGTTTGCCTTTCCTTAATCGTTCTTCTAAGATAAGTCGTAAGGTCAGTATTGCCTCACGTGTTCCAGTGTTTCTACGGAATCCAAACTGATCTTCCCCGAGGTTGGCTTCTACTAGTTTTTCCATTCGTCTGTAAAGAATTCGTGTTAGTATTTTGCAGCTGTGACTTATTAAGCTGATAGTTCGGTAATTTTCACATCTGTCAACACCTGCTTTCTTTGGGATTGGAATTATTATATTCTTCTTGAAGTCTGAGGGTATTTCGCCTGTTTCATACATCTTGCTCACCAGATGGTAGAGTTTTGTCAGGACTGGCTCTCCCACGGCCGTCAGTAGTTCCAATGGAATATTGTCTACTCCGGGGGCCTTGTTTCGACTCAGGTCTTTCAGTGCTCTGTCAAACTCTTCACGCAGTATCATATCTCCCATTTCATCTTCATCTACATCCTCTTCCATTTCCATAATATTGTCCTCAAGTACATCGCCCTTGTATAGACCCTCTATATACTCCTTCCACCTTTCTGCTTTCCCTTCTTTGCTTAGAACTGGGTTTCCATTTGAGCTCTTGATATTCATACAAGTCGTTCTCTTATCTCCAAAGGTCTCTCTAATTTTCCTGTAGGCGGTATCTATCTTACCCCTAGTGAGATAGGCCTCTACATCCTTACATTTGTCCTCTAGCCATCCCTGCTTAGCCATTTTGCACTTCCTGTCGATCTCATTTTTGAGACGTTTGTATTCCTTTTTGCCTGTTTCACTTACTGCATTTTTATATTTTCTCCTTTCATCAATTAAATTCAATATTTCTTCTGTTACCCAAGGATTTCTACTAGCCCTCGTCTTTTTACCTACTTGATCCCCTGCTGCCTTCACTACTTCATCCCTCAAAGCTACCCATTCTTCTTCTACTGTATTTATTTCCCCCATTCCTGTCAATTGCTCCCTTATGCTCTCCCTGAATCTCTGTACAACCTCTGGTTCTTTTAGTTTATCCAGGTCACATCTCCTTAAATTCCCACCTTTTAGCAGTTTCTTCAGTTTTAATCTACAGGTCATAACCAATAGATTGTGGTCAGAGTCCACATCTGCCCCTGGAAATGTCTTACAATTTAAAACCTGTTTCCTAAATCTCTGTTTTACCATTATATAATCTATCTGATACCTTTTCGTATCTCCAGGGTTCTTCCATGTATACAACCTTCTTTCATGATTCTTAAACCAAGTGTTAGTTATGATTATGTTGTGCTCTGTGCAAAATTCGACCAGGCGGCTTCCTCTTTCATTTCTGTCCCCCAATCCATATTCACCTACTATGTTTCCTTCTTTCCCTTTTCCTACACTCGAATTCCAGTCACCCATGACTATTAAATTTTCGTCTCCCTTCACAATCTGAATAATTTCTTTTATTTCATCATACATTTCTTCAATTTCTTCGTCATCTGCAGAGCTAGTTGGCATATAAACTTGTACTACTGTAGTAGGCGTGGGCTTCGTATCTATCTTGGCCACAATAATGCGTTCACTATGCTGTTTGTAGTAGCTTACCCGCATTCCTATTTTCCTATTCATTATTAAACCTACTCCTGCATTACCCCTATTTGATTTTGTGTTTATAACCCTGTAGTCACCTGACCAGAAGTCTTGTTCCTCCTGCCACCGAACTTCACTAATTCCCACTATATCTAACTTCAACCTATCCATTTCCCTTTTTAAATTTTCTAACCTACCTGCCCGATTAAGGGATCTGACATTCCACGCTCCGATCCGTAGAACGCCAGTTTTCTTTCTCCTGATAACGACATCCTCCTGAGTAGTCCCCGCCCGGAGATCCGAATGGGGGACTATTTTACCTCCGGAATATTTTACCCAAGAGGACGCCATCATCATGTAATCATACAGTAAAGCTGCATGCCCTCGGGAAAAATTACGGCTGTAGTTTCCCCTTGCTTTCAGCCGTTCGCAGTACCAGCACAGCAAGGCCGTTTTGGTTATTGTTACAAGGCCAGATCAGTCAATCATCCAGACTGTTGCCCTTGCAACTACTGAAAAGGCTGCTGCCCTTCTTCAGGAACCACACGTTTGTCTGGCCTCTCAACAGATACCCCTACGTTGTGGTTGCACCTACGGTACGGCTATCTGTATCGCTGAGGCACGCAAGCCTCCCCACCAACGGCAAGGTCCATGGTTCATGGGGGGGAATTGGTTAATACAAACCATTAAAAAAAAAATGCACGGAAGTATGTTTTTTAACACAAACCTACGTTTTTTTAAATGGAAGCCCGTTAGTTTTGTTAGCACATCTGAACATATAAAAAAATACGTAATCAGTGCCGTTTGTTGCATTGTAAAATGTTAACTACATCCGGAGATATTGTAACCTAAAGTTCACGCTTGAGTACCACTCCTCCGCTGTTCGATCGTGTTTGTCGGAGAGCATCGAATTACGTAGGAATCCAAAGGGAACGTTGATGGACCTTAGGTACAGAAGAGACTGGAACAGCACATTACGTCCACATGCTAACACCTTTTTATTGGTCTTTTTCACTGACGCACATGTACAATACCATGAGGGGTGAGGTACACGTACACACATGGTTTCCGTTTTCTATTATGGAGTGGAATAGAGTGTGTCCCGACATGTCAGACCAATAGATGTTCAATGTAGTGGCCATCATTTGCTGCACACAATTGCAATCTCTGGCGTAATGAATGTCGTAAACGCCGCAGTACATCTGGTGTAATGTCGTCGCAGGCTGCCACAATATGTTGTTTCATATCCTCTGGGGTTGTAGGCACATCACGGCAGGCATTCTCCTTTATTACCCCACAGAAAGAAGTCCAGAGGTGTAAGATCAGGAGAACGGGCTGGCCAATTTATGCGTCCTCCATGTCCTATGAAACGCCCGTCGAACATCCTGTCAAGGGTCAGCCTAGTGTTAATTGCGGAATGTGCAGGTGCACCATCATGCTGATACCACATACGTCGACGCGTTTCCAGTGGGACATTTTCGAGCAACGTTGGCAGATCATTCTGTAGAAACGCGATGTATGTTGCAGCTGTTTGGGCCCCTGCAATGAAGTGAGGACCAATGAGGTGGTCGCCAATGATTCCGCACCATACTTTTACAGTCCACGGTCGCTGTCGCTCTACCTGTCTGAGCCAGCGAGGATTGTCCACGGACCAGTAATGCATGTTCCGTAGATTCACTGCCCCGTGGTTTGTGAAACCCGCTTCATCGGTAAACAGGTAGAACTGCAACGCATTCTCTGTTAATGCCCATTGACAGAATTGCACTCGATGATTAAAGTCATCACCATGTAATTGCTGATGTAGCGACACATGAAACGGGTGAAAGCGGTGACGATGCAGTATGCGCATGACACTACTTGACTCAGTCCACCGGCTCTCGCAATGTCCCGTGTACTCGTGTGTGGGTTCATGGCAACAGCAGCTAATACACCAACTGCACCTGCTTCTCCTGTGACGCGCCTGTTACGGACCCGTTTGCGTGCTACGGCCATACCTGTTGCATAAAGTTGGCGGTAGATGTTTTGCAATGTGCGGCACGTTGGATGCTCTCTGTCCGGGTACCGTTCTGCATACACCCTGCAGGCTTCAGCTGCATTTCGTCGACACTCGCCATAGATGAGTATCATCTCCGCCTTTTCAGAGTTCGAATACATCACGGTCACAGTTCCTACAACACTACACTATCACAGACGTCTGGTAATACGGTGTTCTACAGTTGGTCTGCGTGCGGAGACGAATGCAGAATAACAGTAGCAGCAAGCGCTACATGCAGACACTGCGACAGCTAGTCGAAACCACAACAGTGCACTACAGCCACACTCGTAAACACGGTCGTCATCGTAAACATGTCCCTGCAGATGCTGCTCGCCGACCGTGGCCCGTGTTTGTTACAACACGCAACTGAACGTCGGGGGTTTCAAGCGTCAACTTTAGGTTACAATATCTCCGGATGTAATTAACATTTTACAATGCAACCAACGGCACTGATTACGTATTTGTTTATATGTTCAGATGTGCTAACAAAACTAACGTGGTTCCATTTTTAAAAAAACGTGGGTTTGTGTTAAAAAACATACTTCCGTGCATTTTTGTATGGTTTGTATTAAACAATTACACTAGCCCTTCTCCTCACGTTCGGTCTGTGGAATCGGTTCGTCAGTATTTGATGTGGTTTACGAAATATATCCAGCGGTAACGTTAGATGACTCACCCTGTATATAAAATAGGCTCTAGGCGTTCTTGTCTCGATATGTAGCTGGCCAAATCGTGTTCTATAATTGGTCTGGATGTTCTTCAACAAAGACTTTGGCCTGTTGTGTAGTGTAGCTGAAATTTTGGGAAATATTTCTGGTAGTAAACATTAAGTCCATGAAGCGATGCACATGATTACCAGGCTGCTGGACATACTGAATGGAATTCAGAGGACATAAATATAGGCCTCAATCTACGCGATTAAGCCGTGATTCATAACATTAAAGTCACTAACACACTGCACATGTTGAAATGAAGCTACGTTTAAATCATCAATGCGCCCGTTGTTCTTTTCTCATTTAATGCGAATGTTAAGTGTACATGCCATCTTGTAGGCTCTCCGTTTTGAAATTTACGTGTACGACTTTTTATTTACACTGATGTTCACAAAAATACAGAACATTTTGAACGACTAGAGATAGGACTTTCATATTCACAGGACATGTACATTAGCATGTTCTGCAGAAATGATAAGCATTTCAGTTACCTCAGTTCAGCATGTGTCCTGCTGCCTAATAGGCACAGAGACCGCCATGGGCCCTGATAACTAGTTCCATGCGTGATGGCATGGACGCGTATAAGGCGCGAATGGCACCGTGTGGTATAGTCATCCATGCTAAATTCACCTGTTTCCAAAATTCATCTGTAGTGGTTGGCATTGGGTCACAGCACTGCACCTGTCGTTTCACCATACACCACACATTTTCGATAGGCGACAAGTCTGATGATCTGGCGAGCAAGGGCAAAAGGCTGACATCCTGCCCCACCAAGAAGGCACGTGTTCGTGTAGCAACATGTGATCGTGCAATGTCTTGCTGAAAAATGGCGTCTGTGGCGTTGTGGAGAAAGGGTATGTCCACGGGTCGCAGGATGTCATTCACTTAGGCCACACTAGCCACAGTGCCGTGGACAGGCACCAACTGTGATTTGTGGTTGTACCCGATAACACTCCACACCATAAGGCCTTGATCTGGCGCTGTATGTCTTCTGCGAATGCAGTCACTGTGATGCCGCTCCGCCCGTCTGCGGCGAACCAAAATGCGGCCATCATTTTCATACAAACAGATCTTGGATTCGTCCGAAAACACTATCTGATGCCATTACTGTCTCCAGTGACGACTTTCCGTACACCATTGCCGTCTACCATGTTTCTGTACATTCGTCAAAGGTAGGCGGAGAAGTGGACGACGTGCACGTAAACTAGGCCGTAATAAACGGCGACGGACTGTCACCTATGATAGCGTACAATGAGTTACATTGTTCCACTGTTGCGCCAAAGCCGAGGAGGTCTGCAATGCTATTCGAATGAGGTGTCGATCTTCTCGGGGGCTAGTCTGGGTGGTACGACCTGATCCATCTCGTCATGTTCTGCGACCTTCCTTGTACTATTCGGCACGCACCCACTGAATTGCCGAAACACTCCGTACAACAATTTTGTGGATGGATGCATCACATTCTCTCATACCAATAACGCACCCTCTTCCAAACTCACTGATTTGACGGTACGGTTCGCGAATACGTTTGCGAGACATCCTGCACGTCTGCTGAAGTCAGACTGGTCCATTACCTTCAGTTTATAGCGACAACGAGAGCGCTAGGCATATTTTACCGTTAGGTGGTGTTGCGCCGCAGTATCGATGTTGACCCTGAACCGACTGACCGACATGGTTCAAATGTAACCATTTCTGCAGAACATACTAATGTACATGTCCTGTGAATATCAACGTCCTATCTCTAGTCGTTCAAGGTGTTCTGTTTTTTTCTGAACATGAGTGTGGTAGTTTGGCAACTGAACTTTTAAGGGAGACGGGTTACAACAGATTATTACGCCCAACACAGATGTGCCTGTAATTAATGGTCATCGACTTGGTACTTACACATGATTAGAATCTATTATAAATGCCAACACGATGCATATAAACTTAGTTTATTGGTTTGCAATAACTAATGTTCCTAACTATGCCTTTCACACCCACACGTTTGTAAGCCACGTTATCATTTGGTCACTGCGGAGAAGTTACCATTTAAAAGATCCTCATTCTTTCTTCGATACTAGTTTCAGCTATTACTACAGTCTCCTATAGGTAGTTAAATCGCGTAATTTCCTAACTTCAGTTCTACTCACATTAGACAGGCTAACACTCGCTTCTGTTAACTCTTAGTATATGATTATTGATTAACAACCACTCGACTTCTATGTGCAATTCTTTCTGCCAACGACATCTCTATCTTTTACTGCCCCCGAGCCCTATCTTAAGGATCCAATCTACACTTCCAGCTCCAGACATCTACCTATTCGCATGTGCGCTCTTTACGTACAGGAACAACGCTGGTGCGACTCTACAATGCTCCCGCTGCCAAGAAAGGCGGGCGACGTACCGGAGGTTCCAGGCTTACAGATTCACTGGCTAGCGCATGCTAACCACACAGTACGAGTTTTTACAGTGTATCGGCCCACTAATCACATAATAAAACATTTAAATTGCTATCCGGCGTTTTCCACTCATGTATAAAGTATCTGACCTCAGAAATATGTAACCTCTTTTGGGGGAAACTTAAATGGTGTGCTGTTGAAGATGTGATTAATAAATACTTCTCTTCATATTCAAATGTCACGAAACTGAGAGTCGTGTTAGACAACTTACACATTTTGATGATAGACTCTCGTGTTGCTTTGGTCACTGCACTACTGGCATGCTGAAGAGTACGTTATATTTGTAGATAATGGGTCTGCTAGCTTTTTTCTTATGCACAAATGGTTCCCCATCACGTTGTTGTTGTGGTCTTCAGTCCAGTGACCGATTTGATGCAGCTTTCCATGCTACTCTATCCTGTGGAAGGTGCTTCGTCTCGAAGTACCTACCGCAACCTACATCCTTCTGAAGCTGCTTAGTGTATTCATCTCTTGGTCTCCCTCTACGATTTTTACCCTCCACGCTTCCCTCCAATACTGAATTGGTGATCCCTTGCTGCCTCAGAACATGTCCTACCAACCGATCCCTTCTTCTAGTCAAGTTGTGTCGCAAATTTCTCTTCTCCCCAATTCTATTCGGTACCTCCTCTTTAATTACGTGATCTATCCATCTAATCTTCAGCAATTTTCTGTAGCACCACATTCCGAAAACCTCTATTCTCTTCTTGTCTAAACTATTTATCGTCCATGTTTCGTTTCCATACATGGCTACACTACATACACATACTTTCAGAAAAGACTTCCTGACGCTTAAATCTATACTCGATGTTAACAAATTTCTCTTCTTCAGAAACTCTTTCCTTGCCATTGTCAGTCTACATTTTATATCCTCTCTACTTCGACCATCATCAGTTACTTTGGTCCCTAAATAGCAAAACGCATGTACTACTTTAAGTGTCTCATTTCCTAATCTAATTCCCTCAGCATCACCTGATTTAATTCCACTATATTCCATTATCCTCGTTTTGCTTTTGTTGATGTTCATCTTATATCCTCCTTTCAAGACACTGTCCATTCTGTTCAACTGCTCTTCCAGGTCCTTTGCAGTCCCTGACAGAATTACAATGTCATCGGCAAACCTCAAAGTTTTTATTTCTTCTCCATGGATTTTAATTCCTACTCCAAATTTTTCTGCGCCGGCCGCGGTGGCGGTGTGGTTCTAGGCGCTCCAGTCCGGAGCCGCGCTGCTGCTACGGTCGCAGGTACGAATCCTGCCTCGGGCATGGATGTGTGTGATGTCCTTAGGTTAGTTAGGTTTAAGTAGTTCTAAGTTCTAGGGGACTGATGACCACAGCAGTTGAGTCCCATAGTGCTCAGAGCCATTTGAACCATTTGAACCAAATTTTTCTTTTGTTTCCTTTATTGCTTGCTCAGTATACAGATTGAATAACATCGGGGATAGGCTACAACCCTGTCTCACTCCCTTCCCAACCACTGCTTCCCTTTCATGTCCCTCGACTCTTATAACTGCCATCTGGTTTCTGTACAAATTATAAATAGCCTTTCGTTCCCTGTATTTGAACCCTGCCACCTTCAGAATTTGAAAGTGAATATTCCAGTGAACATTGTTAAAAGCGTTCTCTAAGTCTACAAATGCCAGAAACGTAGGCTTGCCTTTCCTTAATCTATCTTCCAAGATAAGTCGTAGGGTTAGTATTGCCTCACGTGTTCCAGAATTTCTACGGAATCCGAACTGATCTTCCCTAAGGTCGGCTTCTACCAGTTTTTCCATTCGTGTGTACAGAATTCGTGTTAGTATTTTGCAGCTGTGACTTATTAAACTGATAGTTCGGTAATTTTCACACTCGTCAACACCTTCTTTCTTTCGGATTGGGATTATTACATTCTTCTTGAAGTCTGAGGGCATTTCACCTGTCTCATACATCTTGCTCACCAGATGGTAGAGTTTTGTCAGGGCTGGCTCTGCCAAGGCTATCAGAAGTTCTAATGGAATGTTGTCTTCTCCCGGGGCCTTGTTTCGACTCAGGTCTTTCGGTGCTCGGTCATAGTAATCACGCAGTATCATATGTCCCATTTCAACTTCATCTACGTCCTCTTTCATTTCTATAATATTGCCCTCCAGTACATCGCCTTTGTATAGACCCTCTATGTACTCCTTCCACCTTTCTGCTTTCCCCTCTTTGCTTAGAACTGGTTTTCCATCTGAGCTCTTGATATTCATACAGGTGGTTCTCTTTTCTCCAAAGGTCTCCTTAATTTTCCTGCAGGCAGTATCTATCTTACCCCTAGTGATATATGCCACTATATCCTTACATTTGTCCTCTAGCCCTTCTTAGCGATTTTGCACTTCCTGTCGATCTCATTTTTGAGACGTTTGTATTCCTTTGTGCCTGCTTCATTTACTGCATTTTTATATTTTCTCCTTTCATCAATTAAATTCAATATCTCTTCTGTTAGCCAAGGACTACTGCTAGCTCTCGTCTTTTTACCTACTTAATCCTCTGCTGCCATCACTATTTCATCTCTGAAAGCTTCTCATTCTTCTTCTACTGTATTTTTTTCCCTCGTTCTTGTCAATCGTCCCCTAGTGTTCTCTCTGAAAGTCTCTGCAAGTTTTGGTTCTTTCAGTTTATCCAGGTCCCATGTCCTTAAATTCTTACCTTTTTGCAATTTCTTCAGTTTTAGTCTACAGTTCATAATCAATTAACTGTCGTCATGGAGTCCACGCCTGTCCCTGGAAATGTCTTACAATTTAAAACGTGGTTCCTAAATCTCTGTCTTCCCATTATATAATCTGTCTGAGACCTTCCAGTGTCTCCAGGCCTCTTACAGGTATGCAACCTTCTTTCATAATTCTCAAAGCAAGTGTTAGCTATGATTAAGTTATGCTTTAAGTTATGCTCTGTGCAAAATTCTACCAGGCGCTTCCTCTTTCATTCCTCACCCCATTCCATATTCACCTACTAATTTTCCTTCTCTTCCTTTTCCTACTTCTGAATTCCAGTCCCCCATGACTATTAAATTTTCGTCTCCCCTCACTATCTAAATGATTTCTTTTATCTCATCATACATTTCTTGAATCTCTTCGTCATTTCCCCATCATATATTGATAAATCTAAGATAATTGTCTTATTCCGACAGTGTGAGCTTCATAATAAAGTCCTCCGGAGATGCACTGACGGAAAAAATGTAAGCACGACTCCTAATTTCTCTCATTTTGACGTCGTGGTTATTACACGAGATGCATGTGGGAGTCAATAGTACGTTTCTTGATCCACTTTCGAATGTGGGCTCTCGCAGTTTTGTAAGTCTCTCTACGACGCTCAGCATCTCTCTTGTAACGTTTCCGTGTGCAGCATCTTTGTGACCCTCTCACGTTGACTAAGCAAATCCGTGACAAATCGCGCAGCTCCTATTAGAATCCATTTTCAAATTCAAATGGTTCAAATGACTCTGAGCACTATGGGACTTAACATCTGAGGTCATCAGTCCCCTAGAACTTAGAACTTCTTAAACCTAACTAGCCTAAGGACATCACACACATCCGCGCCCGAGGCAGGATTCGAACCTGCGACCGTAGCGGTCGCGCCGTGAATCCGTTTTCTCTCTTCAGTTAATCCAACTGGAGAAGTGTCCCAGACTAACGAACAGTACTCTAGAATTGGCCCTATGAACGTCTTCTGAGCCTAATTTACTATTTCTTAGGGCTCTTAAAGTAAATCTGAGGCTTGCATTTGTATCTCACGCCTAGATTTAAATTGTCGTTCCCCCTTAAGTTGTTCCAGAGAGATACCCCTAGATACTTGAAGGTTGTGACTGATTAAGCACCGAGCGAGGTGGCACAGTGGTTAGCACACTGGACTCGCATTCGGGAGGGCGACGGTTCAAACCCGCGTCCAGCCATCCTGATTTAGGTGATTTCCCTAAATCGCTTCAGACAAATGCCGGAGTGTTTCCTTTGAAGGGACACGGCCGACTTCCTTCCCCATCCTCCAGTAATCTGATGGGACCGATGACCTCGCTGTGTGGTCCCCTCCCACAAATCAACCAACCAAGTGATTAAGTGATTGATGGCCGATTGTGTAATCCATTGGCTCCCAACCTATCTCGCATCATTCATTGCCCATGAACAAGATAAGATTTCAGCCGATACCCCCAGAAAAGTACAGCACCTAACAAAATTTCAGACTGAGCAAAAATCAACACATACCCCTTTTTAAAATGACAAAATATAAATAATGTTTAGTTAATCTACTAATAAACACACTCGTATTAATTTGTAGCTGTTTTATTATGGTGTGCTGAAACGCAACGTGTCAGAGTTTTTTAAGTGAAAACTCTCAAAGCTTGTTAAATGAAACAAACGTTATTAGCATTCTGCATCTTTATTCTTGATTTATACATATTTGCAGCCCTCTGCCGCTAGAGGGCTCCGGATTATAGTTTGTAACATGGCGGTGTGTAACATAACTATGTCAGTGTGTGAGAAGCAGCGTGCTGTAATCGAGTTTCGAATTCGAAGCGTTCGTTCACACATGGAGCACCTTCTCCTTCAGCATGACAATGCCAGACCAAACACGAGTTCTGCAACAATCCGACGGCTTGGGTTCATCGTCATCGATCATTCTCCATACCGTCCCTACTTCGCTCCATCCGATCTTCATCTGTTTCCAGAAGTTACGGAACACCTTCAACGACATCACTTTCATAGTGATGTAGCAGTGCAAGCAGAGGTGAGATTGTGGCTCCATCAGCAAAGTCAAACATTCTACAGTGACAGTATCAACAGCCGGCCGCGGTGGTCTAGCGGTTCTAGGCGCGCAGTCCGGAACCGCGCGACTGCTACGGTCGCAGGTTCGAATTCTGCCTCGGGCACGGATTTGTGTGATGTCCTTAGGTTAGTTAGGTTTAAGTAGTTCTAAGTTCTAGGGGACTGATGACCACAGATGTTAAGTCCCATAGTGCTCAGAGCCATTTGAACCATTTGAACAGTATCAACGAACTGGTCTCTCATCGGGAGAAGTGCATTCATCACCAGGCTGACTATATTCAGAAATAAATATGTAAACATGAAGAATAAATGTAGAATGTTAATTACGTTTGTTTTATTTAAAAAGCTTTAAGATTTTTTACATAAAAAAATTCAGAGTCATTGCTTTTCAGCACGCCCTCGTAAATGAAGAAATGATGAGTCAATGTGGTTCTCTCAATTTATAACTTTTTTTTATATTCAGTTTGTTCTGGACTAATGAAAATGGTTAAACATGCTCCAAGTTAATTCAGGTCCTCATATTTTTTTGTTGCTGCCATAGTTTAAAATGCGATTGCAGACATGTCGGTCGTGGCGAATGTACTGAGTATTATTAAATTATGCTTGTTCTGTTTTCCCAAAACCTATTTACCAATGTGTTGTCTTCATGGTACTGAAGAGACGGTATTTTGCTCTAATTTTAATATCGGAAAGGATTTCTTCAGACACTGGAAATGGTCTTAGAACCCAGGCATTTACCTGTCAATTTTCCAAATCAGGGAAATACGCTGCCTGACAAAAAAGTGCAGAATTTAGAAGACATGGTCGGATGTCAATTGAATTTCGTACGTGTGCACATAATCGGCGGATATGTAAATGATTAAGAGTTGCAGTTTCCCGTGAGAGGTGTACAACTACATCTGCATCTACATTTATACTCCGCAAGCCACCCAACGGTGTGTGACGGAGGGCACTTTACGTGCCACTGTCATTACCTCCCTTTCCTGTTCCAATCGCGTATGGTTCGCGGGAAGAACGACTGCCGGAAAGCCCCCGTGCGCCCTCGAATCTCTCTAATTTTACATTCGTGATCTCCTCGGGAGGTATAAGTAGGGGGAAGCAATATATTCGATACCTCATCCAGAAACGCAACCTCTCGAAACATGGATAGCAAGCTACACCGCGATGCAGAGCGCCTCTCTTGCAGAGTCTTCCACTTGAGTTTGCTAAGCATCTCCGTAGCGCTATCACGCTTACCAAATGACCCTGTGACGAAACGCGCCGCTCTTCTTTGGATCTTCTCTACCTCCTCTGTCAACACGACCTGGTACGGATCCCACACTGATGAGCAATACTCAAGTATAGGTCGAACGAGTGTTTTGTAAGCTACCTCCTTTGTTGATGGACTACATTTTTTAAGGACTCTCCCAATGAATCTCAACCTAGCACCCGCCTTACCAACAATTAATTTTATATGATCATTCGACTTCAGATCGTTCCGTACGCATACTCCCAGACATTTTACAGAAGTAACTGCTACCAGTGTTTGTTTCGCTATCATATAATCATACAATAAAGGATCCTTCTTTCTATGTATTCGCAGTACATTACATTTGTCTATGTTAAGGGTCAGTTGCCACTCCCTGCACCATGTGCCTGTCCGCCGCAGATCTTCCTGCATCTCACTGCAATTTTCTAATGCTGCAACTTCTCTGTATACTACAGCATCGTCCGCGAAATGCCGCATGGAACTTCCGACACTATCTACTAGGTCATTTATATATACTGTGAAAAGCAATGGTCCCATAACACTCCCCTGTTGCACGCCAGAGGTTACTTTAACGTCTGTAGACGTCTCTCCATTGAGAACAACATGCTGTGTCCTGTTTGCTAAAATCTCTTCAATCCAGCCACACAGCTGGTCTGATATTCGGTAGGCTCTTACTTTGTTTATCAGGCGACAGTGCGGAACTGTATCGAACGCCTCCCGGAAGTCAAGAAAAATGGCTTCTACCTGGGAGCCTGTATCTAATATTTTCTGGGTCTCATGAACAAATAAAGCCAGTTGGGTCTCACACGATCGCTGTTTCCGGAATCCATGTTGATTCCTATAGAGTAGATTCTGGGTTTCCAGAAATGACATGATTGGGGGGCAAAAAACATGTTCTAAAATTCTGTAACAATCGATGTCAGAGATATAGGCCTATAGTTTTGCGCGTCTGTTCGACGACCCTTCTTGAAAACTGGAACTACCTGTGCTCTTTTCGAATCATTTGGAACCTTCAATTCCTCTAGAGCTTTGAGTACACGGCTGTTAGAAGGGGGGCAAGTTCTTTCGCGTACTCTGTGTAGAATCGAATTGGTATCCCGTCAGGTCCAGTGGACTTTCCTCTGTTGAGTGATTTCAGTTGCTTTTCTATTCCTTGGACACTTATTTCGATGTCAGCCATTTTTTCGTTCGTGCGAGGATTTAGAGAAGGAACTGCAGTGTGGTCTTCCTCTGTGAAACAGCTTTAGAAAAAGGTGTTTAGTATTTCAGCTTTACGCGTGTCATCCTCTGTTTCAATGCCATTATCATCCCAGGGGTCTCGATATGCTGTTTCGATCCACTTACTGATTTAACGTGAGACCAGAACTTCCTAGGATTTTCTGTCAAGTCGGTACATAGAATTTTACTTTCGAATTCACTGAACGCTTCACGCATAGCCCTCCTTACGCTAACTTTGACATTGCTTAGCTTCTGTTTGTCTGAGAGGTTTTGGCTGCGTTTAAATTTACAGTGGAGCTATCTTTGCTTTCGCAGTAGTTCCCAACTTTGTTGTCGAACCACGGTGGGTTTTTCCCGTCCCTCACAGTTTTACTCGGCACGTACCTGTCTAAAACGCATTTTACGATTGCCTTGAACTTTTTCCATAAACACTCAACATTGACAATGTCGGAATAGAAATTTTCGTTTTGATCCGTTAGGTAGTCTGAAATCTGCCTCCTATTACTCTTGCTAAACAGATAAACCTTCCTCCCTTTTTTTATATTCCTATTTACTTCCATATTCAGGGATGCTGCAACGGCCTTATGGTCACTGTTTCCCTGTTCTTCACTTACAGAGTCGAACAGTTCGGGTCTGTTTGTTGCCAGGAGGTCCAAGATATTATCTCCACGAGTCGGTTCTCTGTTTAATTGCTCGAGGTAATTTTCGGATAGTGCACTCAGTATATTGTCACTCGATGCTCTGTCCCTACCAACCGTCCTAAACATCTGAGTGTCCCAGTCTATATCTGGTGAATTGAAATCTCCACCTAAGACTATAACATGCTGAGGAAATTTATGTGAAATGTATTCCAGATTTTCTCTCAGTTGTTCTGCCACTAATGCTGCTGAGTCGGGAGATCGGTAAAAGGAGCCAATTATTAACCTAGCTTGGTTGTTGAGTATAACCTCCACCCATAATAATTCACAGCAACTATCCACTTCTATTTCATTACAGGATAAACTACTACTAACAGCGACAAACACGCCACCACCGGTTGCATGCAATCTATCCTTTTTAAACACTGTCTGTGCCTTTGTAAAAATTTCGGCAGAATTTATCTCTGGCTTCAGCCAGCTTTCCGTACCTATAACGATTTCAGCTTCGGTACTTTCTATCAGAGCTTGAAGTTCCGGTACTTTACCAACGCAGCGTCGACAGTTTACAATTACAATACCGATTACTGCTTGGTCCCCGCATGTCCTGACTTTGCCCCACACCCTTTGAGGCTGTTGCCCTTTCTGTACTTGCCCGAGGCCATCTAACCTAAAAAACCGCCCAGTCCACGCCACACAACCCCTGCTACCCGTCTAGCCGTCTGCTATGTGTAGTGGACTCCTGGCATATCCAGCGGAACCCGAAACCCCACCACCCTATAGCGCAAGTCGAGGAATGTGCAGCCCACACGGTCGCAGAACCGTCTTGCCTCTGATTCAGATCCTCCACTCGGCTCTATACCAAAGGTCCGCAATCAGTCCTGTCGACGATGCTGCAGATGGTGAGCTCTGCTTTCAGCCTGCTAGCGAGACGGGCAGTCTTCACCAAATCAGATAGCCGCCGGAAGCCAGAGAGGATTTCCTCCGATCCATAGCGACACACATCATTGGTGCCGACATGAGCGACCACCTGCAGATGGGTGCACCCTGTACCCCTCATGGCATCCGGAAGGACCCTTTCCACATCTGGAATGACTCCCCCCGGTATGCACACGGAGTGCATATTGGTTTTCTTCACGTCCTTTGCAGCCATATCCCTAAGGGCCTCATTAAGCACCTGACGTTGGAGCTCCCAACTACCAGTAAGCTCATCCTCTGCGACCGCCCGGACCTTGCAGACTGAGGGGCAACCTCTGGAACAGGACAAGCAGCCATGTCCAGCCGAAGATCAGTGTCAGCTGGAGACAGAGCCTGAAACTGGTTCGTCAGACAAACTGGAGACACCTTCCGTTCACCCCTCTGGAATGTCTTTCGCCCCCTGCCACACCTCGAGAGGATCTCCCACTCTACCACGGGTGAGGGGTCAGCCTCAATGTGGGCATTATCCCGGGTAGCCACAGCCATAGTCCGATCGGGGGATGCGTGGGGCGAGCTGGCCGTCCCCGTCAAACCCCTGTCTGGACCTCCACAGTCATGCCCATTGGCAACAGCCTCAAGCTGTGTGACCGAAGCCAACACTGCCTGAAGCTGGGAGCGAAGGGATGCCAACTCAGCCCGCATCCGAACACAGCAGTCGCTGTCCCTATCCATGCTAAATACTGTTGTGCAAAGAACGTCTGAACTAATGTATAGAGAGCACAAACAATTCGACACAAAATTTAAACGGTTATTAAAATACAAGACTGCCTAGTAAATGCAGTAATGCTGCTACTGGCACACTGCTTGCACGCTGCTCGGCGGCAGAAGGCTAACTATACTGTCAGTAACGTACAAAGACTATTTGAAAGAAATGAACAAATGACAGACGGCTACGCGACTTTACACGTCACAGATATTAAAATGCAAATCTGCCCCTGCTAAATACCAAACTACACAATGATTTGGCGGATTTAACTAAACAGGTGCGCTAAGAACACTCAAACTACAACTCTTATATGAACCCTAAATAAGCCACTTGTTGCTACTTGCACACTGCTGACACACTGCTCGGCAGCAGAAAGCTAACTACCACCAGTTTGCCTTAGTGTTGTTCGTGTATAGTGTTGTTACCAGATTTGATAGAGTATGTGAGGAGAGTGAACAGCGAAGGTTGTTGAGTGATCACTGTGAAGGACACAGAGATGCTGCATACTCGTGTGTGATAGTGTTATCAACACTTTACACATTTTGAACAGGGCATCATTTTGGGTCTCCATTCGGCCAGCTTATTGAATCGTGCAATATCTTGATATGTTGGCCATTCAGATGTGACAGTGGCCTAGTGTTGGACTGGGTAGGAACGTGAGGGCAGGTATATTAGGTCGACTACGTCTGACCACCACAAGGGATCATCGCCATATTGTACAGTAAGCACATTGTAACTGCTTCACATCTCCGTGTGCCACCCAAGGACAAGTAATGAATTACCTGCAACATTCTGTGTCATCACGTACCATTGGTTGGAGACTAGCAGCATCCAGAGTAGGGAATTTCGTACAATACACAGGCTATCGTTAGCGCCATAACACAGATGGCTGTGTGGAATGGTTTCGTGACCAGGAAGCATGGGTTGCTGATGACGGGCGCAGCATTGTCTTCAACGATGAATCACAGTTCTGCGCTACCAGGAGCTGATCATCTGCAGCTGTGTCTGTATTTCGAAACAAGCTTCTAACGAAGTCATCTCTCTGTTCACAACAGTGTCACAGACATTATCTGTTAGGTCATTTATAAACTGCTAAAAAAAATTGTACACCATTCTCATAACTCGCGTAGCTCGTGTATTTATATATCTGAAAACTCTTTACGGAAACTCTTGTAACTCTAGGACGCTGCCACTAGAGCCACCTGTATAATCAAGGTAAAAGTAAACCTCCATTCTCAGTGCAGTTCAGCAGAGCACACTGTGTCTGTATTCGTGCACGCAGCCGTACGGCTTGTGTGTGTTGTTCAGTCTCAACATGCCTCGAAGGGTCATTTCAGGTGTAGACCGAGCGCACAAGAAGAGTTATCAACATGGGAAATTACCCAGCGAATTGCCCCCTGCGGGTCTGGGGGTTAGAATAGGCCCGAGGTATTCCTGCCTGTCGTAAGAGGCGACTAAAATGTGTCTCACATATTTCGGCCTTTATGTAATGGTCCCCTGTAGGGTTTGACCTCCATTCTTCTAAATTTACCCGAAGAGCGACCCAATTGGAGAAGGGCGCCTTACATAGTGCATCATGTCCATCGTGCACTGAGACCTTTCGCATCCTTCGTCGACGTGGATCTGCACTTCCGCTTATTCTCCAGCCGTTGGGCGAGGTCACCATCCCGGGTGCGTTTTCCTCCATCCACTGTGCAGTACTGTTTTCTGCGCTGACGATGATAATGGACTTGTTTACTTGTTTGCACCTGATATCAAGCACGGTAGCCGGTCCGTTGTGGTGGGGCCGCCGTTTACCCTGTTGGTTGTAGCCCCCTGACCACACAGAGATCGCTCTGCTGATGCCTGCGCCGTGCGAGCTAACATCCCACAGATGGTTGGGCTCACAAACGGTTCCCCTTCATCGAAATGTCTTGGTTCAAACTCGTCTCGGGGTTGAACCGCATGTGTCACATTACACACCCTAATTAGACACTCGCGACCACATATAATAAAAGTAATAATAATATCGTGAACTAAATTAACGACCCATGAATGATGTAGGCCACTCAGTTGCGATTTGGTTGGAATAATGTTTATTCAGAAAGCAAAATAATAGCAACAGTGGTCGTATTTAGAGTTACTGTTACACTCTAGCGTATATCTATTTGATACAGTTCGATCATTCACAATCTCATCGCGAAATACAAGTTAACGACGTGAAAAGTTAAGAGTTCACAACAGGCACGCGGCTACTCACCGCTCAGAGTCCCGCGATACCACACAACGCGCAATTTTCTAAGTCGTTTCACTTCCTAGCTGCCTAAAGACCGAGTGTCCGCTTTCGCGTCTCAATCCGAACTGTCCACTTTGTTGTCTCCAGCCGAGCTGTCCGCTTTCCCGTCTGCACAAGTAATGTCCCTCTGGCCGTCCCTGGCCGCACGCCGAACATACTCGCTCATCTCACTAGTGCAGTTTCCTTCCCTGAAGCCGTCCATCTGATTGGCTACAGTTTATTCTACATTATTTTACATTTTAACATGTTTAAATAATCAAAGCTTGACCACTTTCACGCTCTAAATAAAATAAGAACAATATCAATTGTTAAATTCTTTTACATAAAAGCAATACAATTTCCTTCTTAACTTTGAATGTCAGTAGCCTTGCACCATTGTACTTTCTGATAAATAAATAAAGAACAAAAGTAACTATTATGCACTAAACGTTACAACAAATATTCTATTACCAAATGATTCAATAAGGTGTCATGCTGTCATCGTTCAATATGATTTGTGTGGAGGAAATGATGATCTGATGCTTAACTGATACTTTAAATTTACTACATCTTTTAAACAAATGAAGTTACAGAGTTGGTATTTACAACATTTGTCATTTTAATGATGCACTTCTATATGAAATGTCGATCGTTACGATCGACTAAAGCGTTCAGATTTTAGCACTCAGGTCTTCGTTAGAAAGCTTGTGAATTTCACTTTAACCCTTTCAGACCCGAAATTTTTCTGGAGGAGGAAAATTTTTTCTATATGTGGTAGTGGTCTTAGGTGATTTTTTAAAGATTTGAGGAGCAAGATTTGTTTCCAAAACATACTTTGTTCAGTTGGATTAACTCTAAGGACTAAAATAACTAATTATGAAATATTCTCTATTGTAATAAATAGTAAAATGATCATTCAGTAATTTCCATGCAAAAAAATAACAACGGTATTGAATTATACACTGGAATATAGCGAACTGTGTATTCTGGTGGTCAAGAGTTGCTGCGCACTGCTACATTGACTTACTGATATTTTTATAGCTGCACTTGCGCGTGATGAAAAGGTTGAACTTCACAAGTGTGTAGCTCAGGTTCGCATAGGAAAGAAATACATTTGTTGCAGCTAACAAACTGTAAAAGTTAATGTACACAATTGCAGCCAGAGGGTCTGAAAGGGTTAACAGCAAATCCTAAACTATTATAGATATGATCAGTATTCAAGTTTTATTGGGCTGGCTTGGTTCAAATGGCTCTGAGCACTATGGGACTTAACATCTATGGTCATCAGTCTCCTAGAACTTAGAACTACTTAAACCTAACTAACCTAAGGACATCACACAACACCCAGTCATCACAAGGCAGAGAAAATTCCTGACCCCGCCGGGAATCGAACCCGGGAACCCGGGCGCGGGAAGCGAGAACGCTACCGCACGACCACGAGCTGCGGACAAGTTTTATTGGGATCACCATGAAAATTTATGGAGGATGGCAGATTAAAATTACAGTGGCTTTGTTCCCTGAATTACTACAGAATTTGTGGTGTCACCGCCAGACACCACACTTGTTAGGTGGTAGCTTTAAATCGGCCGCGGTCCATTAGTACATGTCGGACCCGCGTGTCGCCACTGTCAGGGATCGCAGACCGAGCGCCACCACAAGGCAGGTCTCGAGAGACTGACTAGCACTCGCCCCAGTTGTACGGACGAGTTTGCTAGCGACTACATGGACGAAGCATTGCTCATTAGCCGAGCCAATAGTTAGAACAGCCTTCAGCTAAGTCAATGGCTACGACCTAGCAAGGCGCTATTAGTAACATTGCATGTATCTATGGAGTCTCACTTGTATCGTCAAGAGTGATGTATACAACAAGGATGGATTAAAGTTAAGTATTCCAGAAGCTACGTACTTTTCTTTATAGCATTCATTACGTATCCTGTTACAGACCTATCTCTTGCCTGCGTGAACTAAACGCGTGCCTTTCGGCTACTTCCGTGGCGTGGCTGTCTTGCTACGCCACAACAGAATTAAATAGTTTCCATAAATGTTTCCATTTATGGCCGATCTTGGGTCCACCATATTTAACACTGCTACGTCTCCTGGCCACAAATGCCTTCTACTGGGTTACCCTATGACGTAGGTTCCGTCTGTCTCACTCGCCTCCTACAGCGCTTAGGCCTCAAGAGACAACAGACGCCTGTGAGGTTCCCCATCTCATGGTGAATCTGTGCCCTTTGGGGCACACAGTCCTGGACGACAGGGTTGGTTTCACAATTCCTGTAGGCTGACTCTTTCGGCCATATATTTAAATGAGAGCGAAATGCTCATTAACTCACAGCCATTAACTCCCCACGTATCCAAGGAGTAGATGCTTGTCACCCTGGGGCATCAGGACTCCCGGCAATGGCCATCCTGCCAGGTGGCCTTTGCTGCAGCTGGGTGACGCCTGTGGGGAGCGCCCCTCGTCGAAGTGGATGGCATCAGGGTGGATGACACGCCATGAAGCGTAGTACATCATATCTTGATGGCAGTCGACAACCAGCAGTCTCTAAGCGTTCAAGGCCTCAATTAAAGGCACAGAAGTATGACCCCAAATCGTTCCCCTCCCTGGCCACACCATGGGTGGAACGCCAGGCTAAGGGTGGCAGCGAATCTGATTTGCCCCGGTACCTAGTATGTACAAGAGCTGATGGGGAATTCTGTGTGTCGATGAAGCCTCTGTTTTTTGTAGAACATTTAGAGGACACGTTTGGGAGGTGGACGGATTGTCTAAAATGCGGTCAGGCTCAGTCTTGATAAAAACAGTCTCCTCTGCCCAGTCACGGGCGTTACTCGCTTGTCACATGCTGGGGGATGTTTCTGTTACTATCACGCCCCATAACAGCTTAAATATGGTCCAGGGTATTATATTCCACAGGGACCTTCTTTTGCAGTCTGACGACGAGCTACGCGCCGATTTAGAGCGGCGAGGTGTTCATTTCGTCCAGCGTGTCCATCGGGGTCCAAGGGACAATCAGGTTGCCACCACTGCCAATATTCCATGTGCCCCGCCTTGCATCTGTGTCAACTGCAGAGAGCATCAGTCACCTTGCTCGCCAGACTGTAGGATTTTACAGAAAAGGAGGAAAATCATGGAATACAAGACCCTGGAGCGACTGCCTTACACTGAGGCTAAGAGGAAATTTGAAAGGCTCCATCCTGTGTGCATGACATCATCTTATGCCGCCACTATAGCTACTGTTCCAGCCCCATCCGTTGCATCAATTCCAGTCGGCTCTCAGAGCCATAAGACTACACCAGCCCCCTTAATGGTGGGGAGCACTTCCCTCCATGTTGCTTGCTCCTGCACCACACACTTTGGCAGCAACACCCCCCCCCCCCCCCCCAACCATCAGGGACATCAGTCCCCACTTCTCAGCTGGAGAAGCGTAAATCTTCTTTAGCTCCTCTCGCTAGGAAGGGGTCCCTTAGGTCACTCCCTTTCCATGTTCCTACCAGTGGCACAGCGGACTCCTGCCAGTGGCTGAAGCAGCCACAGGTAGCTGGTTTTAGGGCTTCTCGATCCTCCTCAGTCCCTGAGACTGACTCAGTGAAGCGCTCCCAGCCAGAAAAACCAAAGGAGCAGCGAGAGAAACCCAAAAAGAAGAAGATCCGCAAGAACCCAGACATTGCAGTGGCACCAATACCACCGCTACCTACAAGCTCTGCGTCTGAGGATAAGGTGGAGATTCTGGTGTCCCCTGACCTAGAGCTCGCTGGACCCTCAGACACAACAGATGTTGACAGAATGGATACTCAATCGGTGGCAGTAGGTGGCTGTGCGGTGTAAACTGCCTCCTTGAGCGCTTCATGCCTTCTCAGCCTCACGATAATGTCATCCTCCAGTGGAATTGCTGCGGTTTTTTCCACCACCTGGCTGAGCTATGGCAACTGTTAAGCTTTACACCTACTTTCTGCATTGCCATCCAGGAAACGTGTTTCCCAGCAATGCGGACCCCTGCCCTCTGCAGTTATAAGGGATATTACAAAAACCGTAGTGAATTTAATAGAGTGTCAGGTGGATTTTGGGTCTATGTCGTGAACTCAGTATGCAGTAAACCTGTGCCACTTCAAACTCCTCTTGAAGCTGTGGCTGTCAGGATAAGGACGACGCAGGAAATAACTGTCTGCAACGTATGTCTTCCACCAGATGGTGCAGTACCCCTGAAAGTATTGGATGCACTAATTCATCAACACCCTAAACCTTTCCTACTTTTGGGAGATTTTAACGCCCATAACCCCTTACTGGCCGAGGTATAGATGTCGAAGAAAATTTACTGTCTCAGCTCAACCTCTGCCTCTTAAATACTGGGGCCCCTACACATTTGAGTGTGGCTCACAGTACTTACTCGGCCACTGATTTATCACTTTGCAGCCCAGGACTTCTCCCATCTGTCCACTGGCGAGCACACGATGACTTGTGTTGTAGTGACCACTTTCCCATCTTCCTGACACTCCCCACTCCCCCAGCGTCATGCCCACAGATGCCTACCCAGATAGGCGTTAAACAAGGCAGACTGGGAAGCTTTCACCTCTGCTGTCACTGAAGAATCTCCCCCACAGGGCACCTTCGATGTGGTGGTTGAGAGGGTCACTAGAACGATCGTTTCTGGAGCGGAAAACGCGATCCCCTGTTTCTCATAGTTCCCCCAGCGAACGACAGCGCCTTGGTGGTCGCCGGAAATGGCTGAGGCCATTAAAGAGCGTAGGCGGGCTCTACAGCAACATAAGCGGCACCCTTCTGTGGCGCACGTAGTAGCTTTTAAACGGCTCTGTGCCCGAGTTCGCCAGCTTATAAAAAGACGGAAATAGGAGTGTTGGGAGAGGTATGTATCGACCATTGGGTGGCATACGTCACCTTCCCAAGTCTGGACGAAGATCAGACGTGTTTTTGGGTACCAGACCCCTACAGTTGTCCCTGGCGTTAACATACATGGCGTGTTATCTACCGACTCAAACACGATTGCCAAGCACTTTGCTGAGAACTATACTCGAGCCTCTGCATCAGAGAACTACTACCCACCCCCAGCCTTTCGCACGCTCAAGATGATGGATGGAAGGGAAAGTACTCTCGTTCACTACACGCCACAGTGAACGCTGTAACGCCCCATTTACAGAAAGGGAGCTCCTCAGTGCCCTTGCACATTTCCCCGACACAGCTCCTGGGCCGGATTGGATCCACAGTCATATGATTAAACATGTCTCGTCCAACTACAAGCGACATCTCCTTGTCATCTTCAACCGGATCTGGTGCTACAGCGACTTTCCATCGCAGTGGCGGGAGAGTACCATCATTCCTGTGCTCATTCCCGGTAAAAACCCGCTTGATATTGATAGCTATTGGCCCATCAGCCTCAGCAAAGTTCTTTGTAAGCAGCTAGCATGTATGGTGTGCCGGTGGTTGGTTTGGATCCTGGAGTCACGTGGCTTACTGGCTCCATGCCAGGATGGTTTCCGCCAGGGTGTCTCTGCCACTGATAATCTTGTGTCCCTCGAGTCTGCCATTCGCACCACCTTTTCCAAGCGCCAACGCCTGGTTGCTGTCTTTTCTGATTTACAGAAAGCATATGACACAACCTGGCGACATCATATCCTTGTCACTTCATATGAGTGGGATCTCCGGTGTCGGCTCCCGATTTTTATCCAAAACTTCCTGGCGCTTCGTACTTTCCGTGTCAAAGTTGGTGCCTCCCATAGCTCCCCCATTTCCAGGAAAATGGAGTCCCGCAGGGCTCTGTATTGAGTATCTCTCTATTTTTAGTGGTCATAAACGTTCTAGCAGCAGCTGTAGGGCCGTCGATCTCACCTTATCTTTATGCAGACGGCTTCTGCATTTCGTACTGCTCCTCCAGTACTGGTGTTGCTGAGCGGCGCCTACAGGGAGCCATTCACAAGGCGCAGTCATGGGCTCTAGCCCACAGCTTCCATTTTCCAGATGCAAAGTCGTGTGTCATGCCCTTTTGTCGGCGTCGTACCGTTCATCCGGACACAGAACTTTACCTTAATGACGATCCACTCACGGTAGTGGGGACATGTCGATTCTTAGGACTGGTTTTCGACGCCCGATTGACTTGGCTTCCTCATCTTCGTCAGCTTAAACGGAAGTGCTGGCAGCACCTCAATGCCCTCCGCTGCCTGAGCAACACCAACTGGGGTGCAGATCGCTGTACGCTGCTGCAGCTCTACAGAGCCCTTTTTAAATCCCGCCTTGACTATGGGAGTCTGGTTTATGGTTCGACGGCGCCCTCATCGTTGCATTTACTCGACCCAATGCACCACTGCGGCATTCGACCAACGACAGGAGCTTTTAGGACGAGTCCGGTGACCAGCGAACTGATGGAGGCTGGAGTTCCTCCATTGCAGACCAGACGTGCACAACTTCTCGCCAGTTATGTTGCACACATTCGTAGTTCTCCTGAGCATCCGAATTACCGTCTCCTACTCCCAACCACGGCGGTTCAACTCCCGCATCGGTGGCCCAGGTCGTTGCTGTCAGGGTCCCTCCGATCCATAATCCGTAGGTAGTGGTCAATCACTGCAGTAGCAGCCTTGGGCGGCCTGAGCTAGGCATGTCTCTGTATCTCCTTTATATCCGAACAACATCGCTTTGGTTCACTCCGAGACGCCTGGACAGTTCCCTTGTTGAGAGCCCTTCCTGGGATAAAGTAACTTTGCGGACGCAATCGAACCGTGGTATTGACCGTCTAGGCATGGTTGATCAGACAACACAATCTGTTTGCCTCCTTCGTGGTGGAATGACTGGAACTGGTTGGCTATCGGATCCCCTCCGTCTAATAGGCGCTGCTCATGCATGATTGTTTACATCTCTGGGCGGGTTTAGTGACATCTCTGAACAGTCAAAGAGACTGTATCTGTGTATCCACAGTCAACGTCTATCTTCAGGAGTTCTGGGAACCGGGGTGATGCAAAACTTTTTTTGATGTGTGTATGTCGATGGAAATGCATACTTGCCTGACTCATGCCACTGCCACTTGCTCATGCGATTGCGTGGGAGCTAACGTGCGGATCAGATGCAACAGGAGCAAGAACATTGATTAGCGCTGCGCGGTCTAGGGCGCTTTGTGACTGTCCGCGCGGCTCCTCCCGTCTGAGGTTCGAGTCCTCCCTCGGGCATGGGTGTGTGTCTTGTCCTTAGCGTAAGTTAGTTTAAGTTAGATTAAGTAGTGTGCAACTTAGGGACCGATGACCTTAGCAGTTTGGTCCCATAAGAGCTTACCACAAATTTCCAGAATTTTTCCATTAGTTTGCCCTTTTCTATAGTCACCGTTCTTCTTTTACGTTGTCTAGGTCATACAGTATGGCTTTCACGTGTTTGGTTGAAGAGATTGGTAAATAATTGCGGAGATGGTTGATGTCTGTTGGGATATTTTGACGCATACACTGTTCAAGAACTGCATTCTTCCTACACTCTTCCTACACTGCAAGCATGTTGGCTTTTTCTGCATTGGTAAATTCCATAGTCCACTCACGACCTACTGCTTGGACTGTGACACACTAACTGATTAGCAAGTCACAATGCCCTCAAGGAACACAGAAGCATACTGTAAGCAAAAATAACATCGCACCTAGAAGCTATGCAGATTGAATGGCACAAATAAATGTCGGTGTGGAAACTTCAAAATTCGATACCCCATAAACGACTCGCACTAGAGTCCTGCAACAAACATCACTGACATTGTAATTTACCCTGGGAGGTTCGAGTCTTCCCTCGGGCATGGATGTGTGTGTTGTTCATAGCGTACGTTAGTTTAAGTTAGCGTAAGTAGTATGTAGGCTTAGGGACCGATGACCCCAACAGTTTGGTCCCGTAAGACCTTACCACAAATTTCTACATCTACATCTACATATATACTCCGCAAGCCACCTGACGGTGTGTGGCAGAGGGTACTTTGAGTACCTCTATCGGTTCTCCCTTCCATTCCAGTCTCGTACTGTTCGTGGAAAGAAAGATAGTCGGTATGCCTCTGTGTGGGCTCTAATCTCTCTGATTTTATCCTCATGGTCTCTTCGCGAGATACATATAGGAGGGAGCAATATGCTGCTTGACTCCTCGGTGAAGGTATGTTCTCGAAACTTCAACAAAAGCCCGTACCGAGCTACTGAGCGTCTCTCTTGCAGAGTCTTCCACAGGAGTCTATCTATCATCCCCGTAACTCTTTCGCGATTACTAAATGATTCTGTAACGAAGCGCGGTGCTCTCCGTAGGATCTTCTCTATCTCTTCTATCAACCCTATTTGGTACTGATCCCACACCGGTGAGCAGTATTCAAGCAGTGGGCGAACAAGTGTACTGTAACCTACTTCCTTTGTTTTCGGACTGCATTTCCTTAGGATTCTTCCAATGAATCTCAGTCTGGTATCTACATTACCGACGATTAATTTTATATGGTCATTCCATTTTAGATCATTCCTAATGCCTACTTCCAGATAACTTATGGAATTAACTGCTTAGAGTTGCTGACCTGCTATATTGTAGCTAAATGATAAAGGATCTTTCTATCCGTGTATTCGCAGCACATTACACTTGTCTACATTGAGATTCAATTGCCATTCTCTACCCCATGTATCAATTCATTGCAGATCCTCCTGCATTTCAGTACAATTTTCCATTGTTACAGCCTCTTGATATTCTACAGCATCATCCGCATAAAGCCTCAGTGAACTTCCGCTTTTATCCACAAGGTCATTTACATGTATTGTGAATAACAACGGTCCTACGACACTCCCCTGCGGCACACCTGAAATCACTCTTAGTTCGACGACTTCTCTCCATTGAGAATAACATGCTGCGTTCTGTTATCTAGGAACTCTTAAATCCAGTCACACAATTGGTCTGATAGAACATATGCTCTTACTTTGTTCATTAAACGACTGTGGGGAACTGTATCAAACGCCTTGCGGGAGTCAAGAAACACGGCATCTACTTGGGAACCCGTGTCTATGGCCCTCTGAGTCTCGTGGACGAATATCGCAAGTTGGGTTTCACACGATCGTCTTTTTCGAAACCCATGCTGATTCCTACAGAGCAGATTTCTAGTCTCCAGAAAAGTCATTATACTCGAACATAATGCGTGTTCCAAAATTCTACAGCTGATCGACGTTAGAGATATAGGTCTACAGTTCTCAGTTCTGCACATCTGTTCGACGTCCCTTCTTGAAAACTGGGATGACCTGTGCCCTTTTCCAATCTTTTGGAACGCTACGCTGTTCTAGAGGCCTACGGTACACCGCTGCAAGAAGGGGGGGGGGGGGGGCCAAGTTCCTTCGCGTACTCTGTCTAAAATCGATCTGGTATCCCATCAGGTACTGCGGCCTTTCCTCTTTTGAGCGATTTTAATTGTTTTTCTATCCCTCTGTCATCTATTTCGATATCTACCATTTTGTCATCTGTTCGACAATCTAGAGAAGGAACTACAGCGCAGTCTTCCTCTGTGAAACAGCTTTGGAAAAAGACATTTAGTATTTCGGCCTTTAGTCTGTCATCCTCTGTTTCAGTACCATTTTGGTCACAGAGTGTCTGGACATTTTGTTTTGATCCACCTACCGCTTTGACATAAGACCAAAATTTCTTAGGGGATTCTGCCAAGTCAGTACATAGAACTTTACTTTCGAATTCATTGAACGCCTCTCGCATAGCCCTCCTCACTCTACATTTCGCTTCGCCTAATTTTTGTTTGTCTGCAAGTCTTTGGCTATGTTTATGTTTACTGTGAAGATCCCTTTGCTTCAGTAGCAGTTTTCTAACTCGGTTGTTGTACCACGGTGGTTCTTTTCCATCTCTTACGATCTTGCTTGGCACATACTCATCTAATGCATGTTGTACGATGGTTCTGAACTTTGTCCACTGATCCTCAACACTGTCTGTACTTGAGATAAAACTTTTGTGTTGAGCCGTCAAGTACGCTGAAATCTGCTTTTTGTCACTTTTGCTGAACAGAAAAATCTTGCTACCTTTTTAATATTCCTATTTACGGCTGAAATCATCGATGCTGTAACCGCTCTTTTCCAGTTTAATGGAAGTAAAACGTAGACTATAATCAGTTTAGACAAGAAGAGAATTGAAGCATTTGAAATGTGGTTGCACAGAAGACTGCTGAAGATTACATGGGTAGATCGTGTAACTAATGAGGAGGTACTGAATAGAATTGGTGAGCAAATAAATTTATGGCACAACCTGTCTAGAAGAAGGGATCGGTTAGTAGGACACATTCTGAGACATCAAGGGGGTCACCAATTTAGTACTGACGGGAAGTGTGAGAGATAAAGACCGTAGAGAGAGACGAAGAGAGAAATGCAGTAAGCGGATTTAGAAGGATGTATGTTGCAGAAGCTACTCAGAGATGAAGAGGTTTCCACAGGTTGGAGTAGCAGGGAGGGCTGCATCAAACCAGTCTTTGGACTGAAGACTGTAACAACAACAATGTAAACAGGCTTTGTTCCATTTTAAAAAGTGTATGTTTCCACAAACAATACGCTTTCTATCTGTTTGTTGGCTAATAATACGATCGCCTATCAGTCCATTCTATGAAAACCGCACATCAGTAACACCTCTCATTTCCGCAATAACTGCGGAGCAAGTTTTGAGGGGCTAAAAGCTGCAAGTGGTAGAAACCTCACAAATATATACAATATTTACACGCAAACATGGCGTTTACGCAATCTTCACAAGTGCAAGCACATAGTGTGCAGTCATTCACGCTTAATCATACATACAATTATGACAAGTTGTTCACCTAACTATTCCACACTTACATCCACTGTTTACAAATAAATTAACAAGCCACTCAGTCACTCAATGAGTAGCGTGAGCCGGCCGGGGTGGCTGAGCGGTTCTAGGCGCTACAGTCTGGAACCGCGCGACCGCTACGGTCTCAGGTTCGAATCCTGCCTCGGGCATGGATGTGTGTGATGTCCTTAGGTTAGTTAGGTTCAAGTAGTTCTAAGTTCTAGGGGACTGATGACCTCAGAAGTTAAGTCCCATAGTGCTCAGAGCCATTTGAACCATTTCAGTAGCGTGAGTATGGGAGGGTCCTGGTGCCGTCCTCCCAGATAAACAGTTTGTCATCTTGATGCGGCAGCCCTACTTTAAGCTGCTGTGCAGTACGTACCTCATGAAATCGCCATATAAAGACTATATGGAGTACCGTATACCCTCAAGCGGGCTTCTCCTGCAATCGTCTATCGAGATAGCGGTATGTACACATTTTCGATCTGATCCCACAAACTCCATAATCAACGAGCCATTCACCTTGCCTTTCATCAGCCCGATAACCTGTTTGTTTTGCAGTGTTATGCCATGGAGGATTATCGGCCACATATCCAGACGTGTAAAATGGTTTGAGATTGGACCTACTTATTTCATATAGATCACATCCTTTTACCCAGCAGATGAACTGTCTGTATCAGTAAAAATTAGTTTGGGATTAGCAAAGTTCGGCTTCACAAACTCGTTCTGAACGTAGTACACGTGGTGTTGGGAGTGCTCCAGTATGCACACATCAATTTAGATAGGCTTCGTGAGCTGCACTGAAACCTTAGCTATCTCCACAACGACTAGTCCTTGACTGAAGATGGTGCCCCGCATGAAATTTAGCCTGGTGATGAAATCTCATACACCATTACGTCCATCACAATGGGAAACTAAATGAATACTGCTTCAGCCAGTGCGACTGGATATAGCAGATGCCACAGGTGATTCTAGGAAGTTAAGTTCCCAGCTGAAACATTGCTGAAGATTTGTGGTCTGCAGAATGTATGTCTTCTTGTTCTCCAGCGCTGTCATCAACTTGGGTACGGCACGTTTGTGTGGGACTAGGTACTAAGCGTACAGCAGTACGTCACTGCGTGCTTAATGCAGATATGTGGGATATTTCAGGTCGGCCTCCAGGAAATATCCCTTACCAGGATCAGCAGCTAAATATAGAATCAGTTTCTTCACTCTTGCGATTTTCTCACTGGGCGTCAATCGGAACCCTCCAATTGGCAGAGACTGCTGCATGGCTTGCCCATAGAGATTGTTTCCATCCGAGCAAAGTATATAACGTAGCTCGTTAGATGGCCTGCACTGCTCCTCACTCATTCACGGGTTATTCGCATTGTCATCTGTTCAGAAACTTGCTGAGACAGTGTGTCAGGAGGATATGCATACCACGAGAGCCGCACTCCGGATTACGCAAAGTTTCAGCTTGTGATGAAGAAGACAGACTTTCGATACGAATACCTTGATTAGAATCCAGCATATGCATAGCCTCAGGAAACATTGTCTCAGCGAGTTTCTGAAGAGATGTATACATGATATGTAGCGAATCCAGGAATCAGAGTGTTTTATTTTGCGTGATTCTCTTCGAAATTGAAATGTACTTTTGGACGGTCTCAGGAATGACACTGACCTTATCACTTTTCAAACCAGAATCACCGAAGTACTCAACGAAGAAGTGAGCATCATACCCACTCTAATTATGGAAGAAGACGAGTATATGCCTTGGTAGTTGGTATTTCAAGTTGTTTGCATTGTGAGCTGTGCTGCAGAACTTCCTCATTAGATGACAATGGTCTGTTTTTGGCGTTTCCGCTTCTCTATCCATCGGCAGCCCACAAGTATGGTAATAAACTGCCTGTTCACATAAGGCATGATCCTCCTGCGAGTCGGTTGTGGAAATGTTGTGATAAATCTCATCAGCTTCCTATACAAGTTTTTCGAGCTCGGAGAGTAATCATCTCGAAGGATTATCCCCAACTTGTGATCCGGGTTTGATGTTGGTTGGAGTCTTACGAGCATACAAGTTGATATGCTGCCATCTGTGGTACTTGCCGTTCTGTGAAGGAAGTAGGTGAGGCAGCCTTCACAACGCGCCAAAGGAGCTAGGAGGCACACAAAGTCTGTGTATACAACGATGGGACATCGCTCTCAGTGGTGGGCGTTCTTAAGCTTCACGAACTTTTTACCCTAAGTAGGCAATTCTGTACGTATTGGTTCCTGGTTGTAGCAGTCAGTCATACGCATTTCAAGATGCTCTCTGTTGATAAAAGAGTTGAGGCATTTAAGCCAAAAATACCGTTTACGTTCTTTGGCGGAAAGTAGGTGGGACATGCTCTTCATACAGACGAAGTGCTGCTTCTCTCCCTTGGAGAATAGCAAGAAATATACGTGTTTGGGGCACAGACCACCTAATTTTGAAAAGTAAAGGGGTCCGATTACTTTATGCTTTACTTCTTTGTTCTGCACAGTGTGCTCTTGGTCTTATTCTTCTCCTTTTCCTGACTTGCCATCAACATCAATGTCGAGGCAATAAACACCTAACAGAATAATAGTGACTCTACATCTATATCCATACTTCGCAAGCCACCTGGCGGTGTGTGGCGGAGGGTACCTTGAGTACTGCTATCGGTTCTCCCTTCTATTCCAGTCTCGTCTGCCTATCGAAGTTTGTTAGTTCCTAAAGTCTTACACGGTATAAGATGACTATCAAATTATAATGCCTATCGACATTAGACGTATTTTAAGTTATCGGAAGCACTGCATTTGGAGGCTAATTGCTATCTGTAGCCAACAGTGACCACGCGAAGCAATATTCATCCCCCCCATCTAGATTCTGAACATTAATGCATACGTTTTTTTAGCGCAATATCTTTCAGAATAGGGATGAAACGGGGCTCACCTTTAACCGGACCAAAAACATGTGGATTTCCATCAAGGAGGAGCACATGGCTTAGTAGCTTAGTACCTCACCTGAGTCTCTTTCCTGCATTTCGGAAAAATGGCTGAGTATGACATTCTTCGCAAACGTTCCGCGTCTCTTCATGACTGAATCGCCCCCTGATATCACACCAGTTCTCCCACAGATTTGGACGATACTTCACCAGTATCACTACTCTCTATTTTGGGGGGAGGGGGGTGAGCTGAAAGTATAGAACTATTACATGTAATGGAGGGTTACCGCAGGTCACTGACGATTTTGGGACGCACCCTTTCCAAAACACCTTAGCAGCAGTGGTTGGAGTTTTGTAGCGTGCATTCATTTTGTCAGCATGGGCTTCTGAGATCCTGTCCACAAACGCGCCAGCAACCACATAGTAACATGTGACGCTGCAGGACTTTCGTGGTGATTCGTAACAAAGTGGGCAGGGATACTGCTGCTACTAGTCAGAGTGATGTTGAGGCATTGCCCAATGGGAACGCTTAAAAGACGGCACAGGACACGCAGAGCACGGCTGCATTGACAGACTAAACTGTTGAGTATGGACCTGTGTGCGGTGGTGTTAGCGGGCGCGGTGAATACATCGTTGATGAACCGAACTAAGGTGATAAACGCATCATCGTCAGGTCAGGTAGCGGAGTAGTTACAGGCGCAAGCCTCCGTCTACATATGGCCTCATTATCTGCAAAGAAAGGAAAAATTTTGATAAGTGTCATGCGTAAAAATATATTTGCAGGCATCCATAATAATAATTTATAGTTTTTTACTTGCATTCAAAGTTAGTGACCTCCAAATAAGTTCACAAGCCTCTTGTCACATCTTTATTTGCCGCGATGTGTTGCAGTATCTTATCGTACCGAGTATCGAAATGTTGTCATCGAGTGTGCCTGTATACGAAGGTCCATGATGATTGCGAAATGGTCCAGGGCATGGAGAGTGTGGCTGCACTGGCAGACGACCTGGTGTCGTCAGCCTGTACCACATTGATGATGATAAGAATCGGGTTGGGATGAGAATGCATCATCATCATCAAATTAGGTTGTGGATTTGTTGTTGCAGGCACAATCTTGATCCGCACATGTCCATCACATCTGCAACAAAACAAGAAAAAGAAGAAGGAAGAAGAAGAAGAAGAAATTAATCATCAGACTGCAGCTATAACGAATAAACACACAAATATAAAAAAATGTCTTGAATACTTACCTGCAGGAGAGCTAGCATTAACTATAGGCTGCTGAGGCTGATAAACCATCATCATAACCATTTCCATAATGGCGTTTCATCTCTGCTGATTCTGTTGGCATTTTTGATATTGCTGCTAGCAGCTCTCAGACTGGAATGGATTTTCCCACTGAAACGACTCGTATATATAGGGGAAACGACATTCCTTTGTATATTTCAACGAATAGGAAACGAGTATGCTTACCTCTAGTCACGTGGTTTTAGTCAGGGTAGCACCGGCTCATGGCTGTACTTAGGAAACACTTCTGGAAGGGTTGTTAAATATTGGCTTATATTTCTGTGCAGTTGCGTGTGGTGGTTCATCATGTAGATGGTGGCGGAACGTAACATATCTGGCAATGAAAGAAAAGAAAGTTTTCCAACGCTTTAAGACTTGCAGCGCGACACAAATTTTATCTCTGGACTACTACCCACACCTCAGATGTCACTGTCACCTCTGTTCAAAGAATAGCATATTTTAGTAACGCTTCTTTGCAGGTGGCCGCTAGCGTAGGATCCATCCGCGTCACATCTAAGCTGCCATGGGAGAGAGGAGAGGAAACTGTATGTACAGACCGTTACCATTTGATGGGGAAGTTCTACAGTGCAGCTCGCAACGCTTTCAACTTGAAGTGTCAACTGCCACGACACATATCCATCCTCTTCCGCAATATGAGCAGATGTGATGCTCTTTCTTGTTGTGCACTTGGGTGATTTGATTTTCAACAGTGATAAGGTCATTCCTGACACTGTTGAAAAGTATAATGTTATACATTACACTGGATTAGCTATGTTTCATGCATGTGTCTCTCCTGAAACTTGCTGAGATGATGCATCAGTAGGATACGCATATCACCCCAATAATGCAAAGTGTCAGCCTGTGACGAAGAAGGGGTTCTTTGCATACGAATACCTGAGCCGCCATGAAAACACGTTGCCCAATATAACCTCTCTAGCAAACTAACAGGCGCTGTCATAATGGTGCATGGGGTGAAAGTTTGGCAAGAGTTCAGTATCCCTGATGTAGGGGGATATGCAAGATTATACATGAACAGTAATGTACACCTGCTTGGCAACATTCTCGAGATATTCCGGACTGTATGTCTGGGTATAGACACTCTGGATTCTGGCTTCTATTACACAAAACCAGGACTTTCGTGGGTTACGATGTTAAGGAACACACATGTCGATACTGAACTGTGTGCCGATGTTGATATATTGTTCTTCTTCGAATATGGGATTGGCGGGGAGGGGGGGGGGGCCTTCGCCGGTGCATGTATAGGTATGATAAAGCGAATAACTCACAAATGAGCGATAAGGACTACAGGCCATCTGACAATTTCATTTACATCCTTTAATTGGATGTAAACAACCTCAGCAGGCAAGCTATGCAGCAATCTCTGATAATTTGAGGGTTCCATTGGAGGTCCGAAAGGAAAATCGCGAGACCGAGAAAAATTGATTGTGGTGAGGGATATGTCCGGGAAGCGGACCTGGAAAATCCCACCCAATTGCTTTATGTGTGCAGCAACTTGCCACTGTGTATGGAATGCATAGTCCGGCCTAATGGTTCCATCCCCAAGCTGATGACGAAGCTGGGAAACAAACAAGATGCATTCTGCACTGCAGAAATCTTCAGGAATCTCTCAAGTTGAGAATGAAACTTGTTAGAATCACCTACAGCATCTCCTTTGCCCATTCACGCTGGTTGAAGAAGTAAATTGATTAAAACACTGGACAGAGGGCACGCACTACATTTAATTTCGAAAAACTTTTAAAAAATTAACAATCGGACCCAGAAATGCTTCACAGTTGCTAAATATGTATGGGAATTTGATATACATCCTAATCTCCTCCTCCCCCTATCTGTGCCCATCACCTCTTGCCCATGCTCCATGTCTCTGTCTTTTAATCTCCTCCGGCCTCCTCTCTTTGTCCACTCCTCCTTCCCCCTCTCTAAACTGCGAGCCAAACTGCAATTTTGAATTGAAGTCGATTAAAATTAATGGTTAAATCGCTTGGAATAATTAATAAATTCGGTATGAGAGAGGTCTCTCCAAGTGCTGGATCTGTGAAGATGGTAGTTTCAACGATAGTATTTAGCGTAATTTTAACTGCTAATAAGTATGATTAAAAAGTTAGCGATAAATACAGTTTTTTCTGTTTTTTGTTACAACCGACTGCGAGGAAGAAAACAAAACAGCAAATTGTATGTGAACAATATTTGAGTAAAATTATATTTGAGGAGAAAGAATATATATGGGAGAAGCGATCTGTGTAATGGTTTAAATGCTCTACTATAGTAGCTACAATGACTGTGGGAAAGAAAACGAAATCGCATATTATCGCAGCGTAACATAGCATTTTCTTTCTTGCAGTCGGTTTTTTTAACAGAAAACCTGTATACTGTTTTTTTTTTAAATTTAGTCTATGTCCATCTGAATATTTATTAGAGCGTCATACAGAAATTCGAGATTTTTGATAACAATGTATTCCCTTTACATATTGTATAGTTACATACCATGTATGTTTTAAAAATGAAGCTTATGTTCATTAGTACGTATATTAGAGTATCGTGATAAAATCTGAAGTGAATCGGTCAAGAACTTGTCGAGATTTTTGTTAACAATTCCCTATTATATATTTATATCTGTGTACCTTATATATTAAAAATATGCAGCCTGTAACAATCTAAACGTCTATTAGAGTATCGTGTAAAAATAGCAAGTAAATCTGTCTAGAATATTTCGAGATTTTTGCCAACGACTTTCTGCTATTATATTATATGCATATATATCGTACACACTATAAATATATATGCCTATGCCTATCCAAATGTTTCTTGGAGTATCATTACAAATTTGAAGTAAATTGCACAAGAACTTATTGAGATTTTTACTAACAGCTTTTCCTCTTTATATACAAACATATATTTATTTTCAGCCATAATGGCTATGTTTGTGAACCGTGACTGTGTGGGATAATTATTTATTTCAAGTTTCTGTTACCAGTCACTTTTTTTTATGCTTAATCTAACATAATGCAACACGTTTCGAACATGTTTTGTTTATCTTCAGGCGTTTATACATACATAGAGAAATGTTACTTAAAAATGTCTGTATATAGAAGTTTGGAACAGATGAACAATTCAGTTTTCGGGAAAACAATGGAAAATGTTAGGGTATAGCATGAAATTCATTTAGTTAATCACTGAGATGGTCGTTATGACACAAGAGATTTCATCACCACCCAACTTTCAAGTGGGCTACCGTCTTCAATCAATGTTTAGTCGCTGTGGAGATGTCTTTGGTTTCAGTGTAGTTCAGAAAGGGAAAGCCTATCTGTATTGGTATGAGTATTCTGGACCTCTCGAAACTATATGTACCACTTTCGCTCTGAATTTGCGAAGCCAAGTTTTGCTAATCCAAATTACTTTATATGGATACAGATAGAGTCGTCTACTGGATGAGAGGCTATGATCTACACTGATCAGCCAGAACATAATGACCGCCTACCTAATAGCCGGTATGTCCACCTTTGGCATGGATAACAGCAGCGAAGTGTAGTGGCATGGAAGGAGTGAGGTCATGGTGGGTCGCTGGAGGGAGGTGACACCACATCTGCGCACACAATTGACCTAATTCCTGTAAATTAAGGCCAGGATGCGATGAGCTCTGACGCCACGTCCAATCACATCCCAGATGTGTTCATTCACATACATATCTGGTAGCGGGGGTGGGGGGCAGCACATCAATAGTAACTCGCCACATTGTTGCTGGAACCACTCTATCTCAGTCCTGACCTTGTGACATGGCACATTATCTTGCTGTAAAATGTCACTGCCGTTGGGAAACATGATCGTCATGAAGGGGTGTACGTGGTCTGCAACCGGTGTACGATACTTCTTGTACTAGCTCCACTGGATTCTTGGGTGGCTACGTGAACATCCCCAGAGCATAATGGAGCCGCCGCCAGCTTATCTCCGTTCCACAGTACATGTGTCAAGGAGCTGTTCACTCGGAAGACGCCGGGTTCGCGCCCTCCCATTGGCATGATGAAGACGGTATTGGGAGTTATCACACCATCCAACGGTCTGCCACTGCACCAACGTCCACTGGCGATGATCATGTGTCCATTTTCGTCGTAGTTGCCGATGTCGTAGTGTTAACATAGGCACATGCCACGGTTGTCGGCTGCAGAGGCACATTGTTAGGAGTATTCGGGGATCTGTATGTTCAGACACACTTGTAATCTGCCCAACATTAAAATCTAATATTAGTTCTGCCAACGTTAGCTGCCTATCCTGTTTTACCAGTCAGCCCATTCTATAACGTCTGACATCTGTAATGAGGGGTGGCAGCCCAACCCCATGATGTTTGGATGTTGTTTCACCTTGTTTTCGCCACGTGTTGCAGACATTCATCAGAACACTCCTCGAATACCCGATTTCTGAAATGCTTGCGTTGAGCCTGTGGGCCATCACAATCTGCCCTCAGTCAAACACAGATACATCACACTTCTTTCCCATTTTACACACGGACAGATGGATCGCTGGTACTGCATGCACGGTGCGTGTATCTGACTAAAAGTAATTCCTTGCCAGGCGATGCTGCTATCACCTGGACAGGTTTATATTGGTAGTAGATTGGTGATCATAATGTTCTGGGTGATCAGTGTGTATGAAGTAATCTGGTAGAATCCCAAAGCATTGGACACATCTGGATACGTGACCAATAATCCTTATGGCATAGCACCACAAAACAAAAAGTTTATTTGGCTGACAAATGACAAGGTGAATGGTTCGCAGACTGTGGAGTTTGTGTGAGTCAGATCGAAAATGTATGCATACCACATAAATGCATGTGCCACCCAGAGGTGGGCTAAGGGTGTACATCGAGAGGCCTCGAAGGCTGTCTCAATACATCATTGTAAGAGATGCTTGCTTGGGTTGTTAGCACTGCTGTGCGTATGGTGCACCAAATAGTTTTTATATTGCATGTTCGTGTGGTACATCTTGCACTGCTGCTGAAAGTAGGGCTGTTGTGTCATGATGACAAACAGTCCATGTGTGGGGATGGCGTAGTAACTCTCCCATGCTCCCACACTCATTGAGAGTAAGAGTGTGTGGCAAGTTAATTTATTTGCAAACAGTGGATGTATTTGCAGGATGGGTGAATGAATCACTTGTCATAGTTGTGTGTATGGTTAAATGACAATGACTGCACACTATGTGTTTGTGGAGATCATGTAAACACTATATTTGTCTGTAAACTTTCTATCTTTCTCTTAGTGATCATAATGTTCTGGGTGATCAGTGCATATAAAGTAATCAGGTACAATCCCAAAGCATTCAACACATCTGTCAAATCAGGTCTTTATGGCCCAACATTACCAACTGGCCACCATGTTATCTTCAGTCCTGAGGAGTCACCAGATGCGGATATTGAGGGGCATGTGGTCAGCACACACTCCCGGTCGTTGTCACTTTTCATGACCAGTGTCAATACTCAATCAATTAGCTCCTCAGTTCGCCTCACAAGGGTTGAGTGCACCACGCTTGCCAACAGAACTCGACAAACCCGGACTGTGACCCCTCCAAGTGCTAGTCGAACCCAACTTCGGTGGCCTGGCGGGAACTGGATGTTACCAACGTGACAAGGCTGATGGCCACCTATGTATAGTATGTACAGGGTGGAGAAAAATTCGCGCACTTGGACTTGGCAGTGCAATTCCTTACATACTAGCAATACAAAAATGTCTGCCAAAAAATTTCGTCCTGCACATGTTTCACAGGTATGGTAACTACCTCTGTCAGAATGTAGCAGTAGTGCCGTGCAGTATATATAGTAGTTAGCGTTTTGGGTTAGCATGCAGGAGATCAAGCATTCGATTCTGGGTTGAGGTATATTTGTTTTTATTTGCTAAATGTGGTCTGTGTGGTATGGTATCTGGTGTTTTAATCTTCATACAGCGATTACAGTGGGTCTTCTACAAAACGGTTCAAATGGCTCTGAGCACTATGGGACTTAACATCTGAGGTCATCAGTCCCCTAGAACTTAGAAACCTAACTAACCTAAGGACATCACACACATCCATGCCCGAGGCAGGATTCGAACCTGCGACCGTAGCAGTTCCGGACTGAAGCGCCTAGCACCGCGCGGCCACCGCGGCCGGCCGTCTTCTACAAAACATTTGCAGTTATGTACTACGAACACAGAAATGGAACTACAGTCGTTATCATTGGTCAGCTTTTAAATAAGCCTTTTGCACGAACGGACTTGAGTTGTTTTGCAGAAGACCCACTGTAATCGCTGTATGAAGATTAAGACGCCAGATACCGTAACACGCATATTACATTTAGCAAATAAAAACAAATAAGCCTCGACCTAGAATCGAATCCTCGACCTCCTGCATGCTAACGCAAAACTTTATCCATTGCACCAACTTCACAGCCCTGCTGCTACTTGAGGCAGAGATACTTACTGCACATGTGATTACAGTGTTGCCAGATTACCTAGCCTTAACGTCCATTTACTACCCGACTTATGCGCAGGACGAAATTTTATGAGACATCTCTGTATTGCTAGTATGTGAGGAATCGTGCTAAAAAGTCCGAGTGAAGGAATTTTTCTTCACCCTGTATATTTTGAAGTCTCCTGGCATCAGTCTGTACGTGCAGGGTAATCTCGAGAACTGCTGTAAGCATTTGGTTCTGGTTTTCACTAATGGATGCACTGACTCAGTAGGAAGGTTTCTGTATGTAATTTATAAACATATCGTACTAATTGTATGAGTTACGACAACTTAAAGTTAACGTCCACTACCACCTTCCGGACAGCTGCCGACAGTCAAGAGAGCATCAGTGCCTTGAGAGTGCAAAAAGCGTAAGTAAAATGGTATCTAGTATGTTGGTTTAGTGGTGTATGTTTGGCTAAAGACAGAAAGGTTGTAGGATCGAATCCAGGCAATGTGAATTTTTTGTTATTCTGCCTTTTAACTTGGCATTCGCCTCTCAATGATGAGCTGATTCGCCAGAAACGAAACGTGACTCGTATTCCACGTTACACGGTAGCCCAGCTTTTCCCGATTTGCCGGCCGAAGTGGCCGTGCGGTTAAAGGCGCTGCAGTCTGGAACCGCAAGACCGCTACGGTCGCAGGTTCGAATCCCGCCTCGGGCATGGATGTTTGTGATGTCCTTAGGTTAGTTAGGTTTAACTAGTTCTAAGTTCTAGGGGACTAATGACCTCAGCAGTTGAGTCCCATAGTGCTCAGAGCCATTTGAACCATTTTTTTTCCCGATTTGATAACTGATTAAGGATATACATGTTGCCTAAGTGACATACAATTAATTGCAATCTTTGCAGAACAACAGCATAACGAAAAAAACATTCGAGTCCCAAACCTGTCGTTTCCAGTTACTTACGAATAAGTAAAACGCAGCATTGGATGCAGCTTTACTTCGTTCACATAAAGAACGTTTTGCGGCAGCACAGAAAATGACTCAGCTTTAAGTTTCCTGGTTTCCTTGAGTCAAACATAAATATGCGAACATGATTCTCTGCGTGGCGGGGCGAAAGATATTCTTTGCTTGGACCTTTTCTTACATAGAGAAGTGATAAACGAATCTCGACTGGCGAGAAGGAGATTTCCGCGTTTTAAAGATCATAAAGACATAGGCACGATCTTCTCGAATGGAATCAAATTTCTTGCAGATGAATACAGAAATACGTCTCCAGATGGTTGAGGGACGCATTTCGAAATATGACAGTTTCAGACTGCTAATTTCTGCGTCGTCAGGTTATCAGTCGCAATTTTCACTCCTAATTCACTGCAAATGCTACGAACAGCGCGTAGAGAATTGCTCAACCTTGAAGTATCATAATAAATATGATCAATAACGAAAAGATAACCACAGCATCATCATGCTGTGATGTGAGACTAACAATTCGAAATAATCAAATGTTTGTGCCCAATTGTTCCCCTGCATTCATTTGAGAACAACCGCCTAACGAAAAGCATGCGAATCTATAATTTTTGGGTTTTATTTTTTACGCTTGAAGTAAATCGTTTTCCAGATACACCACGTGATTAAAAGTATCCAGACATCTGGCTGAAAATGACTTACAAATTCGTGGCGCCCTCCATCGGTAATGGTGGAATTCAGTATGGTGTTGGCCCACGCTTAGCCTTGATGACAGCTTCTACTCTCGCAGGAATACGTTCAATCAGGTGCTGGAAGTTTCTTGTGGAATGGTAGCCCATTCTTCACGGAGTGCTACACTGAGGGGAGGTATCGATGTCGGTCGGTGAGGCGTGCCACTAATTCGGCGTTCCAAAACATCCCAAAGGTGTTCTACAGGATTCATGTCAGGACTCTGTGTAGGCCAGTCCGTTACAGGGATGTCATTGTCGTGTAACCACTGCGCCACAGGCCGTGCACTATGAACAGGTGCTTGATCGTGTTGAAAGATGCAATCGCCATCCCCGATTTGCTCTTCAACAGTGGGAAGCAAGAAGGTGCTTAAAACCTCAATGTAGGCCTGTGCTGTGATAATGTCAAGCAAAACAACAAGGAGTGTAAGATCTCTCCATGAAAAACACGACCACACCGTAACACCACCGCCTTCGTATTTTACTGTTGGCGCTACACACGCTGGCAGATGACGTTCACCGGCATTCGCCATACCCATACCCTGCCATCGGATCGCCACATTGTGTACCGTGATTCGTCACCCCACACAACGTTTTTCCACTGTTCAGTCGTGCAATGTTTACGCTCTTTACACCAAGCGAGGCGTCGTTTGGCATTTACGGACTTGATGTGTGGCTTATGAGCAGCCGCTCGAGCATGAAATCCAAGTTTTCTCATCTCCCGCCTAACTGTCATAGTACTTACAGTGGATCCTGATGCAGTTTGGAATTCCTATGTGGTGGTCTGGATAGATGTCTGCCTATTACACATTACGACCCTCTTCAACTGTCGGCGGTCTCTGTCAGTCAACAGACGAGGTCGGCCTGTATGCTTTTGTGCCGTACGTGTCCCTTCACGTTTCCACTTGACTATCGCATTGGACCTAGGGATATTTAGGGGTGTGGAAATATCGCGTACAGACGTATGACACAAGTGACGCCCAGTCACCTGACCACGTTAGAAGTCCGTGAGTTCCGCGAAGCGCCCCATTCTGCTCTCCCACGATGTCTAATGGCTGCTGAGGTCTCTGATATGGAGTACCTGGCAGTAGATGGCAGCGTAATGCACCTAAAATGAAAAACGTATGTTTTTATGGGTTTACGGATATTTTTGATCACATAATGTATGTGCTTCAGCAAATTTGCTTCGTTATGTACAGTACGTTCTTTCAGTAGCGCAGCAGATGACTCAATTTTCAGCTTTCTGCTTTCCTGGAATCAAACCTACATGTGGACACGATTCGTTGCTTGGCACGACGAAGTCTTCCGTAAAGAGTCCGCGACAAAGAATTGCGGCAGTGAGTCTCAACAGTTCGTCACAGTGCGTATTAAGCTTCACAAGAGGCGTTCTGTAACACGAGCTAAACATGTAGATCACGCGTGGTTTTTTTTTCTTTTTTCTTTTTTTTTGTGCCACGTCAGCAATTTTCGATATACATTGAATCACTCACTCACTCACACACACACACACACACACACACACACACACACACACACACGCCAATAACGTTTTTCTCTGAATTTTATTCGTGTCCCGGAACCGAAATACGCTGCGCAAATCAAGTCGCCTGGTAATAGACACTTAATGTTACCCGTGTGAATTCAAGCCTCACCGCTAGTATTGCACATATATGTGTGTATGTGAGGTTTTACACAGCCTTCTGCTTCTAGGCCCTAGTCCCCATATATAAAGAAATGATTAGAATGTAAATACTGTATAAAGAATGATCAGAAAAAATGTAAATATTGCATATTGTATAGTACAAATTAAAATGAGAATTGTGGAATTTAAGTTTTTAGTGTAATGTTCGTAAATCTTCACAAAAAACAATACTTTGTAAATAAACCTGTGTATATAAGTCATGAAAATTAACTTTGCAAATTGTATAAAAAGTTCTCAGTTCACTTGTCACGTCAAATTCGGATAAAATTCCAAGCTTGCGATGGTACACTCCATCATCATAAGCCTTGGAATTTTATCTGAATCTGATGTGGCAAATGAACCTAGAACTTTCTATGCAAGGACTCCATTGCACAAAACTTCTTAGCCAATTTTGCAAATTATGGTATGCAACGAAAAGTAGCTGTGTAAATAAACACCAATAAAAAATTGTAAAAAAAGAGACATTGAATATACGTCAGCAGAAAGAAACAGCTTTGTAAATCATCCAACGAAAGGAAAAATTGTTAGTAGAAGTAAGTACTGCTAACTAATTGTATTATAAAAATTGTTAATAATAAAGCATTAGTTAATTTGTTATATTAATTTTGTTATTTCTAAAACCTTCCACAATAGAATTATTGTTAATAATAATCGCCTCTCGTGATGCACAAACCTCGAGTAAAGAGGCATACACAACTGAACTGGTTACAAAGGAAGACACAGGGGAGGGGAAAATTGAATGTTATTGGTCTGTGGTTAGTGGGATAAGTTTCCTTCCATTTCAAAATGCTCACATTGTCTGAGAAATGGGAGGGGTTTCCCGCCAGTTTTATATAAAACAAGACCATATGACCAATACTGAGTTACATCATGACCTTGAATATAAGTAGTTCACTTGTGTAAGGTGTATGGGTAGGACAGGGCTTCCCCTGTGTGACCCTGATCAATTGTTGGTGGTTCTCTGGGATGAGAGTGGGGGCTGACCTTGAACATAACTAGTAAAAGTGTGTATCCTGACACTGGAAGTCCCTATCTCTGACCTCGATATAAGATCATTATTGTTTCCTGTACTCATCCTGGATAACTACTGGCCCTTTAAATCTCGTTATCTGGCCCATTAAATCAAACCCCTTAAAACTACATCCCTTTAAATCTAGAAGCAGCCCTACGTACTGTGCAGTCCTAAAGCATCAACTGCACACTGAGCAGCACAGCGCCACTAAACGGCATCAAGAAGACGCTGACCTGCGCGCTATTGGAAAGAGCGGTCAGCGCCACACCTCCGGGAAGACAGAGTTCAGCGCCCCTTGTCAACGCTGATTTAACCAGCTGTGCATCGCTGGTTGGCCCAGTTCGGTCACAGACTTCGAGAGCGTCAGCACTGAATAACAGGATGACGATACTTAGCCTGCATTCTGTGAGTAGTAATAGATTGTCAATGTACTTGTATGTAGAGAATCAAAATTAGTTTATATTCTCTTTAGAAACAAAGTGTTATATTAATCTCAAAGTTTTTGCGCAGTTTTGCGCAGATGATTTTTGCTTCCTACCACTGTCCATCGCAACATCCCTCCTTCCTTGTTTGTGTCAGTGCTGACTCCCACAGTAACCAACACAACACACAGCTACTCCGGTCGCAGAAATGTTGACAGCAGGGCCGGGAAGTTTGTTGGAGGATCCAATCTTGATACTACACAGTCCTCAAATTACCCTCGGCAATGAATAGAACCGTTCTACAGCCATACCAGTGGGCAGCGTGATGGACCCACGACCTTGTTGCATTGTAGAGCTGCATGCCTGAGACATGCATTGCTGCCTGGGCGCCTCCGTAGTGTTCTACAACAAATCCTGCGTTCACCCAGGAAGAGACCTAGTGCCATTAGTCCAGGCGGGATTAAAAGAGTTGGCTTTTCACTTTCTTGGCATGTCATGGTGTTGAGCGGGAGGGGGGGGGGGGAGAGATCATTGGATTCGTAATGACATTTAGATGCGATACTGTGAAGATAATAATGTCTGCGTCGACACAGGCCTCTTAGTTTCCGCTAGAAAGGCGACACATACATCTGTTGCATTCTTGGTTTACCTTATAATAGCCATAATTTGTGGATAGCGGTCACCAGCTTGTGGTGTTGATTGAGAGCAGCGACCTTCATGGGACAGATGATTAGTCTTTTGTGTCTTAGAATAGCGATTCAATGATCGATTGACATCGCTGTCGTGGAAGCTAATTTGGGAAGAAACTTACCACGCTGACAGGCTTTTTTGCTGTAAAGGGCTTCTGCATCCACAGTCAGTGCTTGAAATAATTCTGACATTCACCTTCAGCGATGTAGGAAAATTATGGAAAACCTAAATCTGTATTGTTGGACAGGGATTTCAACCACTTTCCTTCCAAATATGAACCCAGTGTACCAGCTGATCTCTATGAATTCAAAGACGATCTGCTAGACTCAAAGTAGGTTGGTAAAACTCGTATGAAAGTGTACAGAGATGCTCAGGGAATTTAAATGGAATCATTGGAAGATATGTCACGGTGTTGTCATGAAACCCTGTTGGATACCTTTTGAGAACTGGTATTTGAGGAAGACGGTCTGGCAGTTGTGCTGCCACTTTTGCATTGTTGTCTGACACAAATTATGCAGGTCACTGCCACAAGCCACATAGCATGTGGAAAGTAAGATTGACGCTAATAGATTGTCAAAATCACAATAGAGAGCGAACATTATGATTGCAAGTAACGTTAGCTCAAATAGGCACCGATGAATAAAGCCAAAATCGTGTTAAACAGCGACACAGTCACACAGAGTTTAAGGTGAAAGTCAGGTACAGAACGTGAGGCAACAGATTAATTTGAGAACTGGTGTACAAAGCCTTCAGCAATGAGATATGTTTTGCCAATCCAACCCCTCGGGCTGGATATTTATTTACTGTTGAGAGCCAACAGTATTAGGTTACCAGTGGATATTTGGCCACATTCCTTTATTATCAGTGACAAGATAAGAGCATATCAAGCTACACATCCGGTGTCAGGTTACACACCTGAACTCCTTGGTGACCTCAACCCTCTTCGCCCAGGGAACCGCCAGGAGATGATCAATGTCACTCATGGGAATCCCCACACATCTTAGACAGTTGAGCGAGCTATTGATAGTGGTCACTGTTGTGGACTGGCAAGACAGCCAATCCACTGTGACGGGTAGCCGAAAGGCACGCGTTTAAGCTCACGCAGGCTGGCGTGAGGTCTGGAACAGGTCAGGGATATGAGACTAGCAAAAATAGTACGTATCTGTTGGAATACTTAACTTTAATCCATAATTGGTGAACATCGGTCTGACGGTACATGCATCACAAGATAAATAGCAAATGGTAATGGCGCCTTGCTAGGTCGTAGCAAATGACGTAGCTGAAGGCTATGCTAACTATCGTCTCGGCAAATGAGAGCGTAATTTGTCAGTGAACCATCGCTAGCAAAGTCGGCTGTACAACTGGGGCGAGTGCTAGGACGTCTCTCTAGACCTGTCGTGTGGCGGCGCTCGGTCTGCAATCACTGATAGTGGCGACACGCGGGTCCGACGTATACTAACGGACCGCGGCCTATTTAAAGGCTACCACCTAGCAAGTGTGGTGTCTGGCGGTGACACCACAGTCACTTGATATAAAATTGGCGTGAAACTTCTCCCTATCTCATGAAGCCAATGGGAGCACAATAAAATGGCAAGAAACACGATGGATCAATAGGATTCCAGCTCCCGCTCCTCCCCCTTATCAACATTTGTAACTAGCTCAACTGTGTGTGTGCCTGTTCATTTGAGGCCTCAGCATCAGGGGGGAGAGGTTCAGGTTTGTTATAAGCAATAGCAAATTAAGTTCTAGATTATCAACAATAATTTCCTCGCTCTGTGTAGTTAAACTGCATGAGAAATGTTGTTGTAGTTAAGGGGTTTGTAATTAATAACACTGATATTAAAAATAAATTACGGTTTATTGACAATAATGCAGCTGGCTATAGGTGCCGTAGTGCAGCTGCTCATGTGGGTCCAATGTGGGCTCTAATTATCGTATGGCAGCGAAACCTGGTAGATAAGCTAATGCGTTATTGCAGAACCGATTTATGTTGGAAAAAAATTAGTTCCCATTTTGGCCACCAGATGCAATTGTGGTGCTGCACAGCATCACCCTCTCCATTGTTCATATTGAACAAATTGTGAAGGCGACAGTTAATAATAAAATGTACATTATGCCTTTGTCACATGTTTAATCTTTTCTGTCCATGTCCCGTTCCTAATCCATTATGCATGGAAACATTTCTGTATGTCTTCCTTGAATTCACTGCTCCAGATTTGCACTTGGTGGCCAAAATTGGAACGAATTTTTCCAGCATAAATCGGTTCCATATTAACACATCATAATATCTACCAAGATTAGCTACCATACGATAATTCCAGCCCACACAGGGCCTCTGAGAGTTAATTATAACCACCTGGGATTTTTCCATTTTGTTAACGATTTTTGTATACTAAGTATTTAATCAATGATTTCTTTCTATTTACAATGTATACATGGGAAACAGGGACTAGCAGAACCAGATGAAGAAGAAACGACATAGATACTCACACACACACACACACACACACACACACACACACACACACAAATACGCGCGCGCGTACAGTGTGACTCAGCTGCCCCTACCGATGTCGTTTTACACAACTCGCAATGTAATACCTGGCTTTCAAATCCACACACTGGATATTCATGTCTCGCGCTCGCTATGTGCAAGCTATTAGTCCTATAATCAGGACCTTTCTTGTAGGAAATTTTATGTAGTTAAATTTTATACTGGTATACTAAAGCCCATAGTTTCCAAATTATTCAAGAAAAACGTACAAAAGTCACCTTGAAACGCACCCCTAATGCCCCTCTTATCCCCCGCCTGTCACAATTTCTAGTATGTTGTTCATGGCACTCCCTCCTATCAACGAATGCACGAATTATTTCTCACATTTGACCTTTCTCAGTCTTCATTGACTGGGCATATTACACCGCCACCTTAGTTGAGCACTTACTGATTATAAAATTGATGTTTGTGTAAATTTTTCCTAACAATTTTGTGAATTTTAAAACATAAAATAAACAATTACGTCGTTGTATTCGACAGGCCTTCTGAATACTAAATTGCTGTGTTTGTAATAGTTAAGTCTGGGTTGAATTGTCAAAGTAATTAGTTTTAGTATAACATTAACAAAAGTCGTTTTTCTTTCATTACTCTCATGGGAACATTTAAATTAAGAATTTTAGCGAAATAGCCAGTTATGCTGGTGGCGTAATAGCCCAGTCGATAGATTTGACGTAAGAGCCCAGTCGATAGATTTAAAAATGGTCGAATATCAAGAATAGTTCGTGTATTCGGAAATTTCTGTACAGTGGTGGGAGGGAGTGCCACGAACATTATACTATGTAGAAATCCTGACTGGTGGGGGATGAATGCGGGAGTGGAGATGCGTTTGAAGGTCACTCTTGTGTGTTTCTCTTAAATAACTCGAAACCGTACCTCCTGCGAAAATGTATCCGAGCACAAAATTTAACTACATGAAGTTTCGTACAAAAAGGCCTTATTCATTTTTTTCTTTAGGGCTAATAGCTTGCGCGTAGCAGAGAATATGAAAATCTCACGCATTGTTTTTGAAGGCCAGCTTTAACATTGCTAGTTGCATAAATTTACATCAGTAGGGGCAACTGGATCACCATGCATACAACATCAACAGGCACACACAGTACGCAGATGTGTACATGGTACACACTGTATATACCGTATATGCACACATAGTATGCAATGAGGCATTCACACACACACACACACACACACACACACACACACATACAACTATGACAAGCGGTTCATCCAGCTGTTCGGCACACACTCGCACATAGACACATAAACTATTTACAAATAAATACACAGCACCACAGTCATTCCAATGAATAGTGTGAGTACAGGAGGGTGCTGATCGCTAACCCACAGAGTGAACCGCTCATCGTCAAGACAAGACAGACCTACTTTCAGCAGCAGTGCAGTATCTATCTCATGGCCTCTCGATCAACCCATCACGTGTGGCACCATATGTGGAGCTGTGCCAACACCCTCTAGTCGACACTTCTTGTAATCTTCATTCTTGAGAGACTTTGAGGCTGCAAAATGCACAACCTTAGTCCGCCTCCATGTGGCAACTACATCCATATGGTACACATACATCTTACAGCTAAGGCCCACAAATTCCATAATCTGCAAACTACTACCCTCATCTTTCATCAGGCTGTTAACTTTTTTTATTTTGAGGTCTTATTCCAAAAGGATTATCAGCCGCATATCCAGACATGTCGGTTCAAATGGTTCAAATGGCTCTGAGCACTATGGGACTTAACATCTGAGGCCATCAGTCCCCTAGACTTAGAACTACTTAAACGAAGTGCTTGGATTAAAAACGGTGTAAGACACGGATGTAGTCTTGCACCCCTACTGTTCAATCTGTATATCGAAGAAGCAATAATGGAAATAAAAGAAAGGTTCAGGAGCAGGATTAAAAATCTAAGTGAAAGGATATCAGTGACACGATTCGCTGATGACATTGCTATCCTGAATGAAAGTGAAGAAGAATTACAGGATCTACTGAAGGGAATCAACAGTATAATGAGTGATGAATATGGATTGAGAGTAAATCGAAGAAACACGAAAGTAATGAGAAGTATCAGAAATGAGAACAGCGAAAAACTTAACATCATGATTGATGTTCACGAAGTAGATAAAGTTAAGGAATTCTGCTACCTAGGCAGCAAAATAACCAATGGCGGACGGAGCAAGGAGGACATCAAAAGCAGACTAGCACTGGAAAAAAGGGCATTCCTGGTCAAGCGAAGTCTACAAGTATCAAACAAAGGCCTCCATCTAAGGAAGAAATTTCTGAGAATGTACGTCTGAAGCACAGAATTGTATGGTAGTGAAACATGGACTGTGGGAAAACCGGAACAGAAGAGAATCGAAGTATTTGAGATGTGGCCGGCCGAAGTGGCCGTGCGGTTAAAGGCGCTGCAGTCTGGAACCGCAAGACCGCTACGGTCGCAGGTTCGAATCCTGCCTCGGGCATGGATGTTTGTGCTGTCCTTAGGTTAGTTAGGTTTAACTAGTTCTAAGTTCTAGGGGACTAATGATCTCAGCAGTTGAGTCCCATAGTGCTCAGAGCCATTTGAACCATTTGAGATGTGGTGCTGCAGACGAATTTTGAAAATTAGGCAGACTGATAAGGTAAGGAACGAGGAGGTTCTGCGCAGAAGGGGAGAGGAAAGGAATATGTGGAAAACACTGGCAAGAAGAGGGGACAGAATGATAGGATATATGTTAAGACATCAGGAAATGACTTCCATGGAACTACAGGGAGCTGTAGAGGCAAAATCAGTCGAGGAAGGCAGAGACTGGAATACACCCAGCAAATAATTGAAGACGTAGGCTGCAAGCGCTACTCTGAGATGAAGAGGTTGGCACAGGAGAGGAATTTGTGGCGGGCTGCATCAAACCAGTCAGAAGACAGATGACTCAAAAAAATCGAGGTTTACGATAAAATGGATTCTGGAGAACGAAAATGGCATCCCTTTAAGCACCACCTACGCCAACAGCTACACATAAACAATTTCCAAAATTGGGTACCGTTATTTAGGAGTCTCGTAAACAAAGTAGCCGTAAATCCGTATTTCATCAAGCAGATTTGTGTGGGGAGATGAATACTGTTTCGCCAATGGCGCCACAGTCAATAGACACAGTGCACATAACTGGGCTCCTGCAAATCCTCGCTGCTTACGACCACATCACATGCAAGCGCACCGGGGTGTCATGATGTAGTATTCTAGGAGACGACATCATTGTACCAGTTTACTTGGTTCCCAGACAAACGGGTCGGTTGTATTTGCAATTTCTATAGAATGAGCTGAATCTTGGGCATCTCCTAGGAGACATCCACTTCAGTAAACTGTTGCGAAACTGGTTTCAGCACGAAAGTGCACCACCCCATTATTTTAGAGGGGCTACAGAATATCTCAACAATGTGTGCCCAGAACGGTGGATCGTTCGTGGTGACTGCATTCGATGGCCAACGAGATCGCCTGATTTAACGCTCTTGGTTTTTTTTTTTATGATGGGGTTATATCAAATCCACGGTTTACGAAACGGAACCAGAGAATCCAGATGTGCCAAAAGAACGAATACGTCATGCTTGCGCTTGACTATCTGCAGAAATTTTAAGAGGTGTTCATGCTAATACCGAGATGCGCTTACATCAGTGCATCCAACAAGGTGGACATGCATTCGAACATTTGTATTATGAATAATGCAATTATAAACATCTGTCAGTTCATTGTTCTTTATTGCAATCAAAGATATGATAGCATTTATATAATACTACCAATTGTAAAACACAAATTGATGCATTATGTATTGTTAATGAATTAACTGTCATACGTTGTTATGTCATGATATAGATAATTAATATGCTTTGGCCATTGTGCGTATCGCTTTGGTCACGGACAATCATTCTTCTACACAGACAACTTCGTCAAACCTATAAATCGAACCCGGCACCCCTCCCACAGCAAGCAAGTTTTCTAGCGACGAGTTATAACTGTAAAGTATTCGCCTTCAAGCGGTGGTCTTACGTTTAGCAGGGACTCCTCTCCGTTGATGTGGAGTCCCCTTTACTGTTATGCTGAGGCAAATCTTTTGGCGTCAGTGGTATCCAGGATTAACTAATGTCAACGGAGGATGGCGTGCATGGTTACCTGGTAGATCAACGTGCCTCCAGAAGTTAATTCCTGAACTGCTCCTCCATACTGTACAGACCTTCCTTCCAAACATACCTACGTTAATAGGAGAGTGTGACAGATCGTAATCTTCCTCTCAAAGTAGTGTATCATGCTCCACAAGTTGTCCCACTCGCATCACGTATACTGCACTCTAATGCCGAGCCGCTGGACAATCTCTATTTCAATTAATGCGTCAAAGTCACTACCTCATGACAGGCCTACGTTCACACGTTTTTATCCCTAAGAGTCCCACTATAGGTATTGGCGAATAACAGTATTCTGAGTATTCTGACAGGAAGTCCAGAAGCCGCTGATAAATCTGGAAGGCCAACTGCTGGCTCCTGTGGCGTCGCACGCGGTAGTAAGACGAACACCTTTGTATCCTGGTTCAGTATTTGTACTAGCGCCGCATCAGGGACTTGCTTTGCTGTTGGACACAGTAACGGGGCATCCTCCTCTAGAATTAGTTTTCCTCAACTGCAGCTGTCGATACCAGTATTATTTTTCGAATTTTGAACAGGTCAGTATTATCTTAGCTGCTTTTCTGAAAACTTTCATATCATTTTATATACAATATGTTACATTTCAAGCTAAAACATATGAAAAGGAATTACCTTATTTTGGATGTTATAATCGGTAAGTACTAGTTCTGAATTTACAGTTAAATTTTTTAGAAACATTTGAAATTACGAAACATTTGGCACACTTAAAATTTCTATTATTAATCACGCAATCTAGACTGTTTATAATATTTATTTCTGGATTCACTTACGAAATAATAATCGAAACTAGTAGAAATTTATTTGTCAAGAAAACATGTAAACCCTTTGGAATATTGTTATTTACGCTGAGTGAGAGAGTAGTAAGCAGGTCTCATATGATCGGACGTATTTTTGTATTTTGCCCGCACAATATATTTTCGGCTTTGTTAATGTGAAAAATCAGAAGACTGTATGATATACTACAATGTGACAAAATACACTTTGGGATCAAAAATATCCGGACACCTGGCTGAAAATGACTTACAAGTTCGTGGCGCCTTCCATCGGTAATGTTGGAATTCAGTACGGTGTTGGCTCACGCTTAGTCTTGATGACAGCTTCCACTCTCGCAGGCATACGTTCAGTCAGGTACTGGAAGGTTTCTTGGTGGGGAATGACAGCCCATTCTTCACGGAGTGCTGCACTTAGGACAGGTATCAATGTCGGTCGGTGAGGTCTGGCACGAAGAAGGCGTTGCAAAACATCCCAAAGTTGTTCTATAGGATGCAGGTCAGGACTCTGTGCAGGCCAGTCCATTACAGGTTTGTCATTGTCGTGCAACCACTCCGCCACAGGCCGTGCATTATGAACAGGTGCTCGATCGTGTTGAAAGATGCATTGCTCTTCAACAATGGGAAGCAAGAAGGTACTTAAAACCTCAATGTAGGCCTGGGCTGTGATAGTGTCAAGCAAAACAACAAGGAGTGCAAGACCTTTCGATGAAAAACACGACCACACCGTAACACCACCGCCTCCGATTTTTACTGTTGGCGCTACACACGCTGGCAGACGACGTTCACTGGGCATTCGCCATACCGATACCCTGCCATCGGGTCGCCACATTGTGTACCGTGATCCGTCACTCTACACAACGTTTTTCCACTGTTCAATCGTCCAATGTTTACGCTCCTTACACCAAGCGAGGCGCCGTTTGGCATCTACGGGTTTGATGTGTGGCTTATGAGCAGCCGCTCGACCATGAAATCCAAGTTTTCTCACCTCCCGCCTAACTGTCGTAGTACTTGCAGTGGATCCTGAAGTAGTTTGGAATTCCTGTGTGATGGCCTGGATAGATGTCTGCCTATGACACATTACAACCCTCTTTAACTGTCAGCGGTCTCTGTCAGTCAAGAGACGAGATCGGCCTGTATGCTTCTGTGCAGTACGTGTCCCTTCACGATTCCACTTGACTATCGCATCGGAAACAGTGGACCTAGGGATATTTAGGAATGTGGAAACCTCGCGTACAGACGTATGACAAGTGACACCCAGTCACCTAACCACGTTCCAAGTCCGTGAGTTCCGCGAAGCGCCCCATTCTGCTCTCGTGCGATGCCTAATGACTACTGAGGTCGCTGATATGGAGTACCTGGCAGTATGTGGCAGCACAATGCACCTAATATGAAAAAAGTATGTTTTTGGGGGTGTCCGGATGCTTTTGATCACATAGTGTATATTAACGTAACTACAAAAATTATGAACACCAATCTTCAAATTTATTTAGATCAGTTCAAGGTTGAGGTCCTAAAATATGAGAATTTCAGCTATAAGAATCAGACCCCTAAACAAGAAGAACTAGAGCCAACCCTATGTGAAAAGGTAAGTAAAGTAAACTAGAAGGTTTATTGTTATCTTCGTAATCTTCGCTCCTCTCAAATCTTCATAAAAGACTGATGTGGACAATTGCTGCAAGAAGGAAGGAGGGGGTACATTACAACATGTAGCATGTAGTTGTTGACACTTTTTTTGTCATCAGTATTTTGACTGTTTTCATGGTGTCCGCTACTGATTCCTCACCTGTGCCAAATTTTTCACCTCAGAGTAGCAATTGCAACTTGCATCGTCAATTATTTGTTAGATGTTCCCCAATCTCTTTCTTCCTCTACACTTTTTACCCTCTACAGATCCCTCAAGTGCCATGGAAGTTATCCCCTGATCTCTTAACACATCCACTTCTCATCAGTGTATCGATATATTCCTTTTCTCGCCGTTTCTGTGAAGAAATTCCTCATTACTTACCTTATCAGTCCCGCGAATTTTCAACGTTCTTCTGTAGCAGTATATCTCAAATGCTTCGATTCTCTTCTGTTCCGGCTTCCCACAGTATTTCATTGATGTCTGTTGACGAGTATTATAATATGCCCGGCAATATGTCGTTCGTCTGTAGCATGCTATATGAAATGTAAAAATTTTATTGTTTTTCGCTTTGCAAGTATTTCTTTTCGGATATCTATACGTATGATGTTCAGTACTTAACGACTATGGACTGTATATTTCTCGTCAGTAACATATATTATTCATTTCTGTCTATATTTTATAGTCTCTGACGACGGTCGAAATCCGAAACCGATCGGAATAAATGTTTAAAATACAAGAGAGCTAATTTAACATGCATCATCTAAAATATGTAAGTTATCGTCTTGCTGGCTCCAATAATTTCTCTTTTTCTATCAGTCTTTCATGGTCATCTCTCTCTCTCTCTCTCTCTCTCTCTCTCTCTCTCTCTCTCTCTCTCTTCTATCACGATCCTTTAAATGTAAATAGCGAAACTTATAGACGATCTTCTACTTATTTTTTTTAATACTGTTATTCCAGGGAACTGAGTTTAGTTGATTAATTACTCATTTTCCTTACCTTGTTTTGTTATTTACGTCAGCTGTGCTTTTGTTCCGAAGGTAGCAATACTTCCTAGTATCTGAAAGCGTCATATGGTTTGAATTTTGTTAGATCATTGTCTAGGACTTCTAAATTGCTTTCTCTAACTGCTAAATATTCAGTTTTCCGTATTTTACTTACCAGTAGTAATTCTTCGTATCGTTCCTTCAGCTTTCGCAGCATATAGTTTGCGACGTACTTGTCTCCAGCTGCAATAGCCTAATCATCAGCGAAGAGAAGGGTGTTGGAAGTTTTATCTTGACCTATAGACACCGGAAGCTTTCAGACAAATTGTGTAACGGTAATATGAAGATTTAGAAACCATCTTTTAAACTGCAAAACATGTACAAGAGCAGGTTGGACTCTGACAATTTATTGGATATGGACTGCGGATTAAAACAGATTGAACTAAAGAAAGGTAAGGTAAGGTCTTATGGGACCAAACTACTTAGGTCATCGGTCCAACTGAAGAAAGGTAGGGAATTAAGTAGATAGGACCTGGATAAAATTGAAGGAACAAGAAGTAACTGGAAGTTTCGAAGGGAGGGTTCGGCAACGATTGACTGAAACACGAGAGAGGAATATATTAGAAGACTAATGGGTGCCTCAGAAAGATTAATTAGTGAAGGTAGCAGAGGATCAAATAAGCAAAAACACAAAAATCTAGTGTACATCCTTGGATAACACAGGAGGTATGGAATCTTACAGGTCTACTAAAGACTGCTTACACTACGCTTGTCCGCCCTATTCTGGAGTATTGTGGGATGCGTATCAGGTGGGACTGACAGATGACATCGAAAAAGTACAAAGAAGGGCGGCTCGTTTTGTATTATCGCGAAATAGGGGAGGTAGTGCCACAGACATGATACGCGAATTGGATTGGCAATCATTAAAACAAAGGCGTTTTTCGTTGCGACGGGATCTTCTGATGAAATTTCAATCACCAGTTTTTTCCTCCGATTGCGAAAACATTCTGTTGGCACCCACCTACATAGAAAAATTTAAGTGCTCGTTTTTCCCGCGTGCCGTTCGAGAGTGGAACAGTAGAGAGACAGCTTGAAGGTGGTTCATTGAACCCTCTGCCAGGCCCTTTATTGTGAATAGCAGAGTAATCACGTAGATGTAGAACTGACGAAAGGAGAAGCTATAAACATTAAGCAAATGAAAGAGGTGGGTAGATATACACAAAGACGTCTAAAAAAATGAGATAAACACAAAGCGCAAAGTGTCTAAGCAGGAACGGTAAGAGGACAAATGCAAGGCAGCAGAAGCATGCATGACTAGGAGAAAGAAACACGGTCCAGTCTCATTGATGTGACCACTTCCTATGTCGAGTCAACGTACAGTAGTCACTCAAAGACGGTAGGCGACACCAGCTGTGGAGGGCATATAAATTGTGTCGGGAGGACGCAGAAAACATTCGTTGTATACTGGCAACGGAGCGATTTATCTGACGTCCAAAAGGGCATGAGCATTGGTTTTTCCGACCAACGGTAGGAACATTTCTGAAACGGCTAAGTTTGAAAACTATTCCCGTGGCGCCGTGGTTAAAGAATACGGTGCAATGCAAAATGGCACTATATAAAACCGACGCCGAGCCAAGTGGGTGCACCACGGTCATAGATGGGGTGAACGACGGCTGTGGACGTATGCACCGGCGAATAGATGTGCAACTGTTGAGCAGCTGACCGCTCAGATGAACCAAGGGCCTACCAGCAGTGTCTCATCAACGACCGTTCAGAGAACGTTGCTACGTATGAGCCTCTTCAACAGGTGCCTGGTTCAAGTACCCAAACTGACTGCTGTTCATGAGCGACGAAGGCTGTAATTTGCACACCAATACCATAAGTGGATGTCCACTGAGTGGCGGCAGGAAGCCTTTAAGATGAGCGTTGGCGTGTACGCCGTGAAACATTTGAAAGCAAACACCCTGCAAAAATCGTCAAAAGGGGCCAGGTTATAGGGGATTCCCTGGGCGATCTCGGCATTCTGGAAGGCAGAGTGGATCAACACAAGTGTGCATCTATCCTTGGGGACCATGTCCACCCCTACATGCAGTTCGTTTTTGTTGGCACAATGGCGTCTACCAACAGGATAATGCAACGTGTCACACAGCTCCAGTGTACGTGCTTGGTCCGATGACCACCTGGGCGAGTTTACTGTACTCTCCTGGTCACAAAACTTCCAGGATTTAAATCCAATCGAGAGTCTGTGAGACCACCTCGATCAGGCTGTTCCCGCCATGGAGCCTCAACTGAGAAATCTTGCGCAACTGTCCACGGCACCGGAGTCGGCAAGGCTCCACATCCCTGTCTGTACCTTCCAGAACCTCACTGACTCTCTTCCTGCACGTCTCGCAGCGGTTCCCGCTGCAAAATGTGATCACTCAGGTGTTTGGCAGGTGGTACAGCTAATGTGATTAGACATATTCATTTATTTATTTGTTTGTTCTTGACATTACAACTTTTTATTCAGAAAGCTAAAATAGGCCACATAGTCACATTTTTGAGGATAGCAACAAAGATATGTATTAATTATTTGTTTCTAGTACTTAAAAGTATTTTAAAGAAAAGATAATTGTACAAAATTCCGACCCTACCACTACAAAAAATCTTAACCAGTTACCCAACTATTAATACTACTTTAGTGCTACAGATTCTGTTCTTTTATTACGGTGCATCTAAACTGTTTATATTTGTTTCTGGTGTTGGATCCGCTCTCGTACTGCCCCCGTCAGCAGCCAATGTCTACTGGATTCCTTGGATCGCTTTGCAACCGATATCACGTTTCGCTGTAACATCTTGGGAGTCACACTTCCGTGATAACTTACACCAATGCAATGTAGATTCTTGAAAACCGATTTCATTCAGTGGTCGCCGATCTCACTTGTCTTCACTTCATCTGTAGAGTACCTCTTCTAGTCGGGATGGCAGCATACTGCCTTGTGGTGCCTTGTGAAGTCTTCCTTGACCTTCCTGACTACTGCGGCTGCAGTATCGTCCAAGATGCATCTTCCTCTGCGCTTCAAAAATGGTTCAAATGGCTCTGAGCACCATGCGACTTAACTTCTGAGGTCATCAGTCCCCTAGAACTTAGAGCTACTTAAACCTAACTAACCTAAGGACATCACACACATCCATGCCCGAGGCAGGATTCGAACCTGCGACCTAGCGGTCATGCGGTTCTAAACTGACGCGCTTAGAACCGCACGGCCACACCGGCCGGCCAATTCCCAGATCACTGACAATGCATCCATCATTGGGGGTAGTGCAGCAGGCGCCCTTTAATCTTAGTAGCACACCTCGCTCAACTCTTCTGACCAACGAATCTGGTTTTAAAAGCTGCAGTATATGAGCCCAAAATGATCGCGCCGTTTCCTACGACTGATACTAATATTGTTTGGTGATATGCTCTGATGTGTTCAAGGGAAGTCGAGAATGTCTATTTGCGATGGTTATGATTTTGTTTATCATGTTAGTATCTGTTCTGCCTGCCTCCTCTAGCCGGTCGGAGTGGCCGTGCGGTTAAAGGCGCTACAGTCCGGAACCGCGTGACAGCTACGGTCGCAGGTTCGAATCCTGCCTCGGGCATGGATGTGTGTGACGTCCTTAGGTTAGTTCGGTTTAAGTAGTTCTAAGTTCTAGGGGACTGATGACCACAGCAGTTAAGTCCCATAGTGCTCAGAGCCATTTGAACCATTTTTTTTGCCTCCTCTATATGATGCGCAACGTTACGACGTTCGTCTATGAGTACCACTAGATAGCTCGTTACTGCGCTTCTTCTGTTAGGTTAGTGCATAAGTTCGTAGTATTTTTGTTTTTTATGCTGGTATTCCGGTTGCTATGGGTTTATTTGTCGATTCTCACTTTTTATTTATAGTTCACTGTTGCTACATACTGTCATTTTGTCGTTTGGAGATAGTGAGAGGAGCTGTGGACGCTAGAAAATGGCGTGCCAAGTGAACAAATCGGAGCAGTTCCGACAAATTCTTCTGTTTGAGTTCACTAGAGGAGTGAAAGCAGTGGAGGCAGCAAGAAACATTTGCACCGTGTATGGGGATAAAGCCACTGGACAGAGCACTGCAAGACAATGATTTTCTTATTTTAAGAAGGATCGTTTTGATATTAGTGGCTCTCCACGTCCAGCAAGACCTTTGGGGTTTGATTAAGATAGTTAAAACTCATTAAATCACAATGATCCACGTAAGTGTACGCGAGAACTGGCAAATGTGGTTAACTGTGATGATTCCACCACCGTGCGACATTTGCATGCAATGAGGAAGGTTCAAAAATCGTGGTACCGCATGCTCTAAGCCAAAATCACACAAATCAGCGCGTGGCCAAATGTGTATCTCTGCTTGCTCGTTATCAACTGGATCGTGAACAATACCGACCACTCCTATCCTGTATTGTTATTGGTGACGGGAAATAGTGTGCTTATGCTAACATAGGGAAAATAAAGAAATGGTTGAGCTCAAACAAAGCAGCAACGCCCCGTACAAAGACCAGTGCGCATCCACAAAAGAAAATGTTATACATCTGTTGGAACAGAAACACTTGAAAATGGCACATATGCCGAAACAAGCTTGTTGTGAACCTATGTAATGAACAAGAAATAAGCAATTTGATGCTAATTTTGTCAAAAGTATGAAGAAGACGTAATAGTACGACCTTATGCAAGCTGTGGCCCCATCAGAGAAGAAATTATTATAATAACACCTATTCCAAAGAAGGGGGGGGGGGTGTCCCGACAGGTGGGAATATTACCAAGCTAACAGTTTAATAAGTCACAGTTACAAAATTCCAACGTAAGTTATTTACAGAAGAATTGAGTAACTAATAGAAGTCGACGTCGGAGAAGATCAGTGTAGGAATCCGGAGAAATGTAGGAACACACGAGGCAATGTTGACTCTACGACTTGCCTTAAAAGATAGGTTGAAGAAAGGCATTCTTAGGTTTTGATAAAGCTTTTGACAATGTTGTCAGGAATATACTCTTTGAAATTGTGAAGGTAGCAAGGATAAAATACAGTGAGCGGAAGGTTCCCTACAACATGTATAGAAACCAGACCAGTTATAAGAGTATAGAGGAAACAAAGGGTAAAATTAAACAGAAAATTAAAGTCTAGGGAGAAGAAATTAAAAAATGAGGTTTTATGACGACTTTGTAATTCTGTCATATGCAGAAAAAGACCTGGTTAAGCAGTTGAATGGACTTGGTGGTGTCTTCGAAAGAAGTTATAAGACGAACATCGACAAAAGTGAAACATGGATAGTGTTGAGTAATTGAATAAAATCAGGCTATGCTGAGGGGATTAGATTAGGAAGGGAGACACTGAAAGTAGATGAATTTTGATATTTGAGAAACAAAATAATTGACGATGGATTGAAACATAGAGGATATAAAATACGGACTATAAACATCAAGAATAGCGTTTGTGAAAAACAGAAATATTTTACCACCGAATACAAATTTAAATGTTTGGAAATCTTTCCTGAAGGTAATTTTATTTGAAGTCTATTCCCGTATGGAAGTTAAATGTGGACGATTAACAGTGCAGACAAGAAGAGGACAGAAACTTCTGAAATGTGGTGCTACTGGAGACTGTTGAAGATTAGGTGAACAGATCGGATAATAAATAAAAATTGTAGAGGGTGCTAAGGGTAGACTACAGTAAGGTAGAGACGAAGAGGCTTGCACAGGATATACTAGCTCGGAGGTGCTGTACATAACCAGTCCTCTGACTGAAGACCACAATACCACCACCACCAAAATAACTGTCCAGGCAACATAGAATTGCTGTGTGATGCCTGTACTATTAAGAAAAAAGTTTTAACTGGTTTTTCCACGATTACCTTTCATTACCTTATCAAGTCCCTTGCAGTTCCCCTAGTTCGACCAAATCTTCGGTTTTTCCTGCATAAGCTGTATTATTTAATCGTAACTGTATGTGACATTAGTTAATTTGAACCTCATTGGCTGCTATCAATCACACAACGCCAAAATAATCATTCGTGTTGCTTGAAAGGCGCGGGTATATTTGGGAAAGCTGAAGTAACCGCTAGAACTGGATACATCTGAAAATGCTGTGGCGCGAAGGAGGCCACACAACACAAAATGGAGCAGCACACGAACTCTATAGCACTAATATTCTGTCGAGTCGGCGTGTGATTGCTCCATTTAGAGTTATGTGGCCTGTTGCACACCACAACAACTTGAGATGCATCCAGTTCTAACGGCTTCATCAGCTTGTTCCGTATAGCAACCTGACAGACAATACCGACCAACATCAATTTTGGTCTGTGAGTCAATGGATGAAAGAACATAATCAAGCGACCTTTGATGTTATACGATCCTTATAAAAAAAATACAAGAAGCAGCGGTAAAATAAGCTCCAGTATTAGCGCCAAGCGTTTGAGATGCCAAAAAAACACCGTAAGTACGTACCAGGTCGCACATTGCTGAGTGGTAAGAGGGCGGCGTCCTCTACGAGGGCGGAAGTACTCAAGTATACCAAGCTAGTGCGTCATGTCCGGAGTAAGGAGTAAGGTGGGTGCTGCGAGGTGACACTGAAGGTCGTGGTAATCCCGGCTGCCGCGCCCATCGTTGCGTTCTGCCCACGCGTGGCCCCAGCCACCGCTCACAGGACCTGCACGTTATGATTTTCGCCGCTAAGAGCCACTGTGGAGGAACAAGGTTACGAGTCGTTAGACATCGGAACCATATGTGAACGGATTCAAATCATCTGACTAAACTCTCGCTGACCAGCCTAGAGTTGAAACAAGATAGCTGGCAGAATGCAGGTATATTAACTACCGCATTTAAAATCTATTCAAGCATGAGGATAGTACCATGCCAACGAAAGACCGCTACACACACTCACGATTGGAACATGTTGAGATATGCACCCCTGACAGGGAATAAGACTGGTAAGACCGAAACAGGAATGAGACCCTGACGGAATTCCTATTACAGTTTACATTGATTTCGTTACGGAATAAACCTCTTCCTCAGCTTATATATCTTGAACAGTGTGACTGAAGAAGAGCGCAGGTCATTCCCATTTCAAAAAGTGTCAAAGAATGAATGCGTAGAATGGAGGAAGATGTTTGATGTCCCTTCGACAACGTGGTCGTTAGAGACGGACCACAAGCTCAGGTTAGAGAAGGATGAAGAAGGTTCCGACATTTGCCTTAAGCGATTTAGGGATATCACGGAAAACCTAAATCTGGATGGTCGGACTGGGATTTGAATTGTCGTCCTCCCGAGTGCAAGCCCAGTGTACGAACCACTGCGCTACCTTGCTCGGTGTGTGCATCGAAGAACTTACCAATATTGTTAATCGTTTGTCTGCTACAGTATCCCAGAACATTTTTTAAACTCATAGTTTACTTATTTACTGGAACAAAAGATGTAGCTGTCGAAGAATCAGCACGGATTCAGGGAAAACGACTCGTGTGAAATACAGTTTTCATTCATCACACTCGATATTTTCCGAACATTAGTTTCAGGTGAATAGATAGATTTTATCTGATTCGGCCTCCAAAAAAAGTCCACCAAGCGAGGTGATGCAGTGGTTAGCATAATGGACTCATATTCGGGAGGACGTCGGCTGCAACCCACGTCCGACCATCCTGCTTTAGGTTTTCCGAGATTTCTCTAATGGGCTCCAGGCAAATAGCAGGATGGTTCCTTTCAAAGGGCAAGGCCGATTTCCTCCCCCATCCTTGAAACAATCCGAGTTGTACTTTGTCTCTAATGACGTCCATGTTGAGCAGACGTTAAACCCTAATCTTCCTTCCTTCCTTGGGGAGAAATTCCGATACTCTTCCACATAGTGGACTAATATCCAATATACGTTTATACGGACTATCTCCGCAGATATAGGTTTGTTTCAATGAATTCTTGGTTGGTAGATCCCAGTACGTGCTACTCGACGGTGAATGTGCATCAGCAACGAAAGTAAAATCAATTGCGTCGCAGGGAAGCGTAATTTGAGCACTAATGTTCTCAATATAGATAGAAGATTTATCATGTAAGATTGGATAAGCAAAATTTTCAGGCTGTTCATGGGTGATGTTCTCTTCAAGAAAGTACCGTCGTTGGATAATTGTAAGGAAATACAAAAAGAACTACAGGTAATTCCAACCTGTTGTATTGAATTATAGCGCTCTTCAAATGCGGATACATGCTAGATGATAAAGTGCAAGGATCCGATTACTCTGATTGACAAGATTAGAGATGAATATTTAGAGCACATCAAAATGTTTATATCTTTAGATGTAATACGAGGGCGTGCTGAAAAGTAATATCTCCGAATTTTTTTTGTGAAAACACATACAGATTTTTAAGTAAGACAAACTTTATTAACATTCTGCATATTTATTCTTCATGTCTGCATACTTACTTCCCAATATAGTCACCCTGGTGATGAGTTCATTTCTCCCAACGATAGACCAGTTTGTTGATACCGTCGCTGTAGAATGTTTGACATTGTTGGCGGAGTCACAACCATACCTCTGCTTCATTCCATTCAAAGTGAACTCTTTGAAGGTGTTCTTTTAGTTTTGGGAACGCATGAAAATCGAATTGGGCTAAATTGGTACTGTATGGAGGATGATCGATTACAGTGAATCCAAGGCGTCGGACTATTGCAGATGTAGCAGCACTCGTGTGTGGTCTGACATTTTTATGCTGAAGTAGAGGGTGCTCCATGTATGGGCCAACTCTTCGAATTCGAAACTCGACTACAACACTCTGTTTCTCGCACACCGACATAGTTACGTTACACACCACCATGATACACGCTACACTTCGGAGACACACTTTTTCTTTTCCTTTGGGGCACTTAGACCAAATGCCCACGTTGGTAGCTGCCAGTGTGACAGGGACCCTCACGCAGTCCATACTTCAAATATGTCTTAGAAGTACACGTAATTCAAATACAGCCAAATCGTTTTAGGATCTACAAGTAAACACGCCAAAGATGTGAATTAGCCATTAAATTTTGTTCGAAAAAATTAAAGTTTTAGACTGGAGACTCTCCTTAAAACGTACGTGAGGTTATGATATAAGAACGTGAACTATGACATATGGAGATCTGGGGCGGGTCGGAAAGTGTGCACGGATAGCCAAAGTGGTTAAAGCGGCTGCACGCGTATAGCGGGAAATCCGGGTTCATATCCTAGTCCAGCACAAATCTTCATACATCATAATTGGGTAATACATTTATACCCATTGCAGTTGCTGTCACAAAATTCACATTGAGTCTGTGTTCTACTGTTTTAGGGATCACAGAACTTGCTATAGAAGCTATTCAGGCTTTCACAATCCATACGGCAGCCGCAAAAATCAATAAGGTTTTCGTTTATGGCGAATGTCGCTAAACTCAGAGCAGTGGTGTGATTGTATACCAAAAGGTACTCACGATCTGTCGTTGTCACATTATACACTCCTGGAAATTGAAATAAGAACACCGTGAATTCATTGTCCCAGGAAGGGGAAACTTTATTGACACATTCCTGGGGTCAGATACATCACATGATCACACTGACAGAACCACAGGCACATAGACACAGGCAACAGAGCATGCACAATGTCGGCACTAGTACAGTGTATATCCACCTTTCGCAGCAATGCAGGCTGCTATTCTCCCATGGAGACGATCGTAGAGATGCTGGATGTAGTCCTGTGGAACTGCTTGCCATGCCATTTCCACCTGGCGCCTCAGTTGGACCAACGTTCGTGCTGGACGTGCAGACCGCGTGAGACGACGCTTCATCCAGTCCCAAACATGCTCAATGGGGGACAGATCCGGAGATCTTGCTGGCCAGGGTAGGTGACTTACATCTTCTAGAGCACGTTGGGTGGCACGGGATACATGCGGACGTGCATTGTCCTGTTGGAATAGCAAGTTCCCTTGCCGGTCTAGGAATGGTAGAACGATGGGTTCGATGACGGTTTGGATGTACCGTGCACTATTCAGTGTCCCCTCGACGATCACCAGTGGTGTACGGCCAGTGTAGGAGATCGCTCCCCACACCATGATGCCGGGTGTTGGCCCTGTGTGCCTCGGTCGTATGCAGTCCTGATTGTGGCGCTCACCTGCACGGCACCAAACACGCATACGACCATCATTGGCACCAAGTAGGAAGCGACTCTCATCGCTGAAGACGACACGTCTCCATTCGTCCCTCCATTCACGCCTGTCGCGACACCACTGGAGGCGGGCTGCACGATGTTGGGCCGTGAGCGGAAGACGGCCTAACGGTGTGCGGGACCGTAGCCCAGCTTCATGGAGACGGTTGCGAATGGTCCTCGCCGATACCCCAGGAGCAACAGTGTCCCTAATTTGCTGGGAAGTGGCGGTGCGGTCCCCTACGGCACTGCGTAGGATCCTACGTCTTGGCGTGCATCCGTGCGTCGCTGCGGTCCGGTCCCAGGTCGACGGGCACGTGCACCTTCCGCCGACCACTGGCGACAACATCGATGTACTGTGGAGACCTCACGCCCCACGTGTTGAGTAATTCGGCGGTACGTCCACCCGGCCTCCCGCATGCCCACTATACGCCCTCGCTCAAAGTCCGTCAACTGCACATACGGTTCACGTCCACGCTGTCGCGGCATGCTACCAGTGTTAAAGACTGCGATGGAGCTCCGTATGCCACGGCAAACTGGCTGACACTGACGGCGGCGGTGCACAAATGCTGCGCAGCTAGCGCCATTCGACGGCCAACACCGCGGTTCCTGGTGTGTCCGCTGTGCCGTGCGTGTGATCATTGCTTGTACAGCCCTCTCGCAGTGTCCGGAGCAATTATGGTGGGTCTGACACACCGGTGTCAATGTGTTCTTTTTTCCATTTCCAGGAGTGTATATAAATTTTAACAATCTGGATGTACGAAGATTAAAATACAGCAGTGGAAGAGAACGGCCGCTGATGCAATGAATGCAACTAACATTTTAGCGGCCATAACACAAAATCCACATGCCACTAAGAGGAAGGTTTATGGTTCTAGTGGGATCAGCCAAACGAGAGTTCTGCTAATACTACATTCCAGTGCATTTCATCCTTTTCACATATGGCTCCGTCAACAGCTTCACAGCAGTAACTTTCAAAAGCCGTTACAATTTTCCTAATGGTGACTACGAAACCTGCAAAGAGATGTGGCTTTTCTAAACAGTATTTTGTTTACGGATAAAACATCATATACAACTACAGGCAATTCAGTCTTCACAATATACACTACCCGCGATTTGAAAATCCGCTCTAGCCGAAAGAAGTGGTTAAACAACGATCTTTGTCTGTCAGTGTGTGGTGCAGGCAATTCGAGAATCACTTCACTGGTACCTATTGTATTGATGACACTCTAAAGAGCCCCAAGTATCTAAGTAGTGTGGCAACAGGGGCACCAGGACACATTGCGGGAGCCTACATCAGGGGAAAGCATACATTCAGACGTAAACCTATTTTCCTCTTTTGATTGACAGGACGTGAACCTATTGTTCTGCTAAGTGGATTATGACTCCCTGGGGATAATCCGTCCCTTTTATTGACAGGTCCTTAACCTAATGTTCCCCCACCCATCCTCCTCTCCCTCCTCCTCCTCCCCTCCCCCTCATCCTCATCCTCCCGCCTCCCTCTGGAAACTACCGTCACCAATACCAGCACACTTTTGAAATCAATTTGGTTGACTAATTAATTAAATTGATAATTAATTAAACCCTCTCCCTCTGGAAAATAGCCCAACCCTCCTCTCTCACCCCCCACCACCACCCCCTCTACCTGGAAACTGGTGACTGTGCTGGAGAAGTAGGATCTCATAATTGGAAATTCAATCACATACCAGAAGGTATATAGTTTATTTATAATAAATTCAATGTGCAGGGATTGGATCTCTCTTGTTCATCATTTTCTGCTCTTTGGAAAGATGCAGGTCCTGTAAGATACATCGATAAGAAGTAAATAAATCAATCCCTATATTCTATCCGATCCCGCAAGGAATACGACAATGAAACACCCATTACACAGAATAACATCGTTAAAAATCTTTCGATAACGAAGCACGCACCGTCCACCATCCCGCACCCAGTACTGGCTCGCACCACCGTCGGTTGTGGTCGGACTGAACTGCAAACAAAGCAGCGTTTACCCGGTAAACCCGTGCAGAATATCGACGCAAGTGAGACATCTTCCTTCCAAGGCAAATGCCTGACTGAGAATTTATCCAAAAATACTGCTGAAGTTAATAAATAATTAATTTCTGGTCACATGATCGTGATGTAGGGTATATAGGGCGGACGCGGTAGCTATGTCATACACACAAAATGACGATGTCACAAAACTAGAAGCCGGCTGACTCAAAACACACTTTTAAAAAAGGGTCGTTGCGTACAAAGAGAGAGAGAGAGAGCTGTAGTATGTTTTTCGGATGAAAAAAAAAATGGTTCAAATGGCTCTGAGCACTATGCGACTTAACTTCTGAGGTCATCAGTCGCCTAGAACTTAGAACTAATTAAACCTAACTAACATAAGAATATCACACACATCCATGTCCGAGGCAGGATTCGAACCTGCGACCGTAGCGATCGCTCGGTTCCAGACTGTAGCGCCTAGAACCGCACGGCCACTCCGGCCGGCTCATATGACATAGGAACCAGCATGAGATACTTCATTCCGTAATGGACTCCAAACTCCCCCTGCCTTCTTGTGCACTTTTCTCGAGGTACACTTCATGAACTGCTTTAAGAGTTATTAAATCTGGTGCGTACTATCACATCTTGAAGATGTCACAAATGCTGACTCAAAAGCCATGCCACGGGAAACATTAATTATATCGTTAATATAGCATTTAAACAACTTGCCTCACACAGTTTAAAACTACTCGAAATAAAGAAAAGATCGACACTGCACAGTAGTTTGCATGCATAAACAACAGTGTCATGTTTTCGACGAGAAATTTCATTACATAATTCAATCGTATTATTATTTGACATCGCTATAGGAAACGGTGGGTTATGAAATGATAGTTGGAGTTTCAAATTTCAACATGAATTTGTATCGTCACAGTTATAAAAACCCCGACCAATACAGGTGTGCTAAGTGTACTTTCTTTTTTATAAAAGTACTATAGAATTCCAAAGTTGACTGGTTCTCTCAGCTACTTGAGGACGAAGAAGGAGGGAGGAAAGGGTCTACCGCGTGAAAGAATAGTAACAACAACAAATACAGCCGAGATGTATTGAGAAATATGATCTATTCACAGCTAGTTGACCGAGATCGTTGAAACCACTCTCACATCCCATGTACTCAGCTTCCGGACACCCACATGCACCGCGCCCCACCACAACGCCAACGGACCAAACTACCACGTAAACGTGGCCCATGGCCGCCGCCGCGGAGGCGCTTGTCAATCAGAGACAGGCCTGCCGGCCGAGGAGGGCCCACACCCCAGGAGAACCTGAGTGGTAGAAGTTCGATCGCTATCGATACTCCCAGCGCAAACACTCGTCATATTGAATCTTCTCAAATTTCCACGGAGTATACACGCGACGCACGCGGTCCTGAGGGCCACTAAACAGAGCCGGGAGCCAAATCATCTTAAGCCGAAAGCTTTCTTGGTCTGCCTGGACTGGTGTACAAAGGACGGGCAGGCCTCAGCCCAAAACAAAGGCGTCCGATGAGATACTGTTGCCGACCCTGACCTGCTTGCTTGCTGCTATGCTTTCTACGGACATCTCTGGACTCACAAGGATGTTGGGAACCCAAGCAATATTTACCAGCGTAACTACAATTAAATGTTACGATTGCTGCTGCAATCTCACACCGATCGATGTATTCGAAATGTCTCCTCTTGACGGCTGTGGTTCTGGAACGAATCTCAATATCTATAGCGCACATAATCTTCCACGTAAAATCTGCCTGCTAGGCGGAGTGGCCGAGCGGTTGTAGGCGCTACAGTCTGGAACCGCGCGACCGCTACGGTCGCAGGTTCGAATCCTGCCTCGGGCACGGATGTGTGTGATGTCCTTAGGTTAGATAGGTTTAAGTAGTTCTAAGTTCTAGGGGACTGATGACCTCAGAAGTTAACTCCCATAGTGCTCAGAGCCATTTGAACCATTTTTGAAAATCTGCCTCATATCCTTACGGCTATTGATGTGCTGAATCTATACTACCCTCACGACAGGACACACAGTCGTTTTCTCTGGACATGCTGGAACATAAGCCACAGTAACTATACGCTGTAACATTTACACATTTCAGACAAGCAGTGCATTTATACGTGTACAGCAACCGAAAAAATTACGTTATGACCACATTCACACCAGCTGCGTGTCTCGATTCTCTTCAGTTCTAGGAAATTATTTGACGTTTAAGTTTTCCAGTCAGCACTTCCGGAAGGTGCTGCATTCTGCCGAGACTCTCTCAAACAAGTGCTATACAGCACAGGCGTCCGGCACTACGTGTTCAACAACAACACTCCCGCGGACGAAAGGGTTCGAAAGACATCACCGATACGGGTTGGTGCACTGTAATCAACATCACTGTCGATAGTGCAGCAAGGAAAACGCGAGGATACATTTAGGGGTGCCGATGAGGGAACGATCTGTGTACCCATTTTTTACAGCCGCATTTCTCGTGTTCCCTGTACACTATAGCAGGTCCAGTTCAACCAGTGCATTGTTATATTGTGCAGCTGTTTACAAAATGAATCTATCACCGCTTACTCCACTATGCGTTGAAATCACAATTCACCACGTCAAATCTATCCTTCCCTTATGACTAGAAATGCGTAATTTCTTTTTGATTGCTTCCCACAAACGTCTGTTGATATATGGGAACATAAGCCACAGTACCTTTACGTTCAAGCAGCAGCATAACATTTGTGACTATCAATAATAGGTGTATACAAAAATTATAATACGTCCACACTCGCACAAGCTGGCTGTCGTTTCACACTGCCCAGTAGCAAAAAAACCTCCCGCCATCATATATTTGTCCATGAATAAAGATGTAATTACATTTTAAAACAGCCCTAGAGTCTTTTTTTTTATTTTATCGAGTTCATCACTTCCACTAAACCTTTACGTATTTTCTATACTTGTAAATACAGCCAACACACAGTGGCGTCTTTTATGTATTCAGACAACCAAGTCCGGTTTCATGTCAGTGCATTCCATGCATAGCTACCGTAGATCTCCCTACCACCACCCAGATCATACAAATTTCCCTTGACTAAGAAATCATTGCGAGTGCAACATATAGTAGAGTACGTTCATTAGGAGTTAATTTTCAGGGGCCGAGCATATATATGGTTCATATGGCTCTGAGCACTATGGGACTTAACATCTGAGGTCATCAGTCCCCTAGAACTTAGAACTACTTAAACCTAACTAACCTAAGGACATCACACACATCCATGCCCGAGGCAGGATTCGAACCTGCAACCGCAGCAGTCGCGCGGGTCAGGATTCAAGCGCCTAGAACCGCTCGGCCACCGCGGCCGGCGGGGCCGGGCAGATGGATGGAGAAACAACAAAACTCTTCTAGTCTAAGCACATTTTTAAGTTTTTGTTGCTAAGCACCGCACCTGTATAGCACTTTGGAACAGGAAGAGGATCACCGCGAGATGGATCTGGTGATGCAGCTGGAAAACTTGAGTTTGTTACGAAAAAACAAAAGGGTCTATTAGAGCGTCGTACAAAGATTTTTGTATGTTACATTAGCGAGGAACGGCGAGTTTCTGGTACATATCTGTTTAGATACTACAACATGTGTGTGCGGGAGCTGAATTTTCAAAAAGGAATACCATGTTATGTAGAAACTTCCTATAGGCTTGAATTTAAAGAATGCTTTACTCCAAGCGTACAATAGACTTCTGTTTTTCCTTTTCACCGCACCAGCTGTATGTAACTGAATAATTACTATCAATTCATTGTCATTCAGTTATTCAACTTCAAGTGTGTGTAGGATATCTGTGAATATGGTAACGCTGTAATTGTAATACTGAATTTGAGAAGTGGTAGTGAGTGCATGCTAATGTTTTAGTTATCGCTATTAAAGGGGATAGTGACTGTACAACTCTGTTTATCCAAGAACAGGGCTGTAGCCATGCATTATAATAAATATTCTGCAGCTCTTACTTCCTCAGTATGTTACGAGAATTAGCCTTGAGGGCTATGGATTCGCAGGGAAAACAGAATGTGTTTGAGCGGGTGAAATCACGAATGTGTGTAATTTGTTCTCGGATATTTAAATGAAACTGCTTACGAGTCGTCTCCACGTGATCACTTTTGATTACTACATGTTCCCTACACAACTTGTACATTTACTATATATATATATGCTACCTGGCGTGTTTAAAAGGGATGAACTTATTTCAAAGTATGAGCCCTGCTTTAAGCACTGTGACTCGAATGCGCGATGCCAGAACGATGGGCCAACATCAATGTCCCTTATGTCACATTAATTTAAGGTCTACAGCAATGTGATTCTCTGTTTTCTGAGTCGTATCGCAGTTAATTTCTAATAAAGTGTTTGATTGCTTAAAGTGAATTCATAGTGCTGAAGAGAAAGTGTTCATTCCAAGAAAAATATACAGACGAATGGTTCTTCATAAAACGAGGGAGGCGTGCCTATGAAGCAGAAAGTGTAATTTGTAAGTGTTACGAAATTATTGCGGATGGGGGGAGAGCAGATATTATATCATTTAGCTGACGTAAAGCACAAATCAATCGTGCACTCTGGAAGTACTTAGAGAAATGGACAGTTACTTTGTTCCAAATTCAGTCAAACAAGGTCAATTAGTAAAAACAGCGAAATTAGCAAAGCACATAAAAACCATCATGTCTTTGAAATCAGTGAATTATACTTACACGCTAAGCTCCGAACTGTTTAATATTTCTGGAGCAGCAAAAAGTGTGACGTTAGGCATAACAAAATCAACAGCAATTGTGAAATAATTATTAGCGCCCGGCGCCCGACACTGTGAAAGTGTGTAGCTGCAGTTGTGCGCAACTAAAGCGGTATTTGCTCCAGTCTTTCACTTTTTTAAGCTCAAGGGAAGTAGCTAATTTTCCCCGATTTCTCCTGCCCAAATTACGTCCATTTTCAATCAGTTTGAGAGAAATGTCCCGGTTTGTCAGACAGATATTATGGCAACCCTAGATACATAGAAAGCTGAACGTTAAGTTATCGCGAAATGGGGACGAACATTACCTACATTTAATCGTACGTTCGGTTTTGTCGAAAGCAAAAATCCCACAACCAGCTATGCTCGCAGGCCGGCACAGATTTGTCCAATATGGTCAGACTGGCTCCGACCTGTCCAGTGCGCTCAGACGAGCATTCACCTGCTGGTGGGGTAAAATGCTGCGTTCCTATTGGCTCCCTGGTGGAAGCGGCGGATGGAGGGGACAGAAGGTATATACAGGCCACTGCACATCCAGTCGTCCTGGCGAGGGGCGCGCTTTGTGCCGCGTCGAAGCGGCCACTGACCAAGCGCTGGCCGACTTACAAGCAGCCTTTGCGGCCGAAAGGGCCGTAATGAAGGATGAACTCGTGGCTGTCCACCGACAGCTTCAACAGCTGCGGCTTCTCAAGAAGGCGCCGCCTGTCCCTGCTCGCGCCGCCCCTGTGGGGCGGTCAGTGGGGGTAGACGCCGCCACCCGCACGTCCACCGACGCGCCTCCTGCAGCAATGCAGGCGGCGTCTCGCATGGAAGTCGACGTCGGGACGCCTGCGCTGTCTTCTCCCCTGGAGACAGGCATGGAAGAATCATCCGAGGAAGAGATGCCGACCGCTTCTTCGCAAGCTGAAGAAGCGGAAACCGACGAAGGGCTGCCCCTCCCGCTCCCAGACGAGCGGAGTGTGCAGCCCTTCCTGAAGAAGATCGTGGCGTCGCTGAAGGACGGGACGTACCCTCACGGGGACAACCCGTGCCCCTTCACGCCGGCGCATGCGAAACCACCACTCCCTCACGAACAGTGCAACCTTAGGCACCTGCGTTGCATGTTGCGTGAGGCGGTGACGAGCAAGGAGCTGATATTGCTGAACAGCCGCCCCATCTTCACCCCTTAGGACTGAGACCACATCTTCCACGCCACGGAGAAGTAGGTGAAGGAAGAGTGGCGCTCCGGCAGGCGTCAGCCTGCCCCAGAAGATCTAGCAGCCGTCAACTACTTCGCTAGTTTAAACACAGCGGGGTTGCCAGAGGTCCATCCCAACGAGAGGCCACATATGACAACAGAGCTGATAAAGGAGGAATAGCAGCACTGCTGCTTAGCCTCCCCCATCTCCGGACAGAGGATGTCCGTGATTTTAGCGAGACAGTCCTCCTCATTTCGTTGGTAAGCTGGTTAGGGCCTCCTGCCTTGCCTTTGTATAGCCGTCGAAGTTGATCAGAGACTTCAGCAGCCTCCGCTCTCGCTCGTGCGCGTTTATCGTCAGTTTGCTCCTTTTTTGCTTACATTTTACCAGTTTAGGCAAGAAATGAAGCGTTCAGCTGCATCAACGACCATCGGTAGTGCCAGTGCCGGCAAACGACAGAGACTGTTGGAGCAGGATGCGGAATTACCTGCTAAGTACAGATTCAAATCGGTAACTGTAACTTTTCCCTTCCACTAAGAATTTCGTAGTATTGAATACCTTTCTTCTTCTAATTGTTTCAGCGCATATTCATCAATATCAAATCGTGGATGAAATGAATGCTGTGAGACAGTGGCAGCAACTGCTGCATCATCGTATCAGCAGCAGCAGCATCGGAAGCATTGAAAATATATATTCCATCTTTGTAGTACCGGTATGACCAGCAAATATGTAGATGATTTCGATGGATCAAAATCGATAACGACAACATTTTTTCACTAAGAGTTTCGTATCGAATACATGTCTTATTGTTTCAACATGTATCTAGCGGGTAGTAGAAGAGGCCGAGGGGGAACAGTAACAGCAGTGCCAGCAACAGCAGTGGCTGCAGCATCGAGGCGAGGTCCTGTGCGGCACGCTTCGCCGACAAGGTCGCCGCAAGTCGCTGCACGGAAGCCTTAGCCAGCCCCGGCGCCCCCGCCCCCGCCACCGCCCCCGCTGCCGCTACCGCCGCTGCCGCCGCCATCGCCTCAGCGCCGCTCTGGCGTCCGTGGACCACCCTTCCTCAGGCTAGCGGGTCAGGGCTGCAGCAACCAGGCTGCTCGCACTGAGCTGATTCCGCAGCGGCTCCTTATCCTCCCCCTGCTCCTCTGCCATCACGTCCTCGCCGGTCTTTTGAGGTACAGCACATACCCCTCAACACAAGTAGCTTCGTCACCTAGTTGTAGTTACAGTATTAATAATAGAGATAATCCTGTGGCTTGCGGCAGTTACCTCTCCCATCCTTTTAGTGAAGGACATCAGGTCAGTGACACCATACCGCAGTTAGAATACTCTGTGATTGGAGGCGCCTTTGAGGAGTGAATCTCGTTCATGAGGACTGAGAATCCGGCAGGAGGGTATCGAGATCCTACTGGTTTTCTAAGGATGTGTCTTCCTGTCGTGGAAAAGGGGCTCCTCGAGGTAGCCAATCATCCTCAGTATCCCGCCATTAAATGCTCTGTAATGAACTATTGCGCTCCCTGCCTCCTCGCGCCTTCAAATGGTTCAACTGGCTCTGAGCACTATGGGACATAACTTCTGAGGTCATCAGTCCCCTAGAACTTAGAACTACTTAAACCTAACTAACCTAAGGACATCACACACATCCATGCCCGAGGCAGGATTCGAACCTGCGACCGTAGCAGTCGCGCGGTTCCCGACTGTAGCGCATAGAACCGCTCGGCCTCCTCCCCCCCCCCCCCCCCCATCTCCTCCAAGCTGCTGATTCTGGCGGTAAAGAGGCAAGTCTTCATTATCTTTGGGGAAAATGGTGTGATAACACGGAGCACGTCAATCACAGAACGGTTTCATAAATCCAACTTGATTGCTATACATGCCCGGTTTTTCGAGATGGAAGTGAGAGGTTCAACTAAAGCATTCAGCAGCCGAATACTGCACCTGGACATCCATACACATGTCTATGGTCCGATAATGGTGGGTCTAGCTATATAGAGCTACCTAAAGATATAGCTAATAAGAGGGCATGCACTGATGTCGAAAATAAAAGGGATCAGGCTTGTTTTGCATGATCAATCCTGGCTTGCTAGAGAAATTACGAGAAAAATCCGCAGTGTACATGTAAATACTGTGAAACTAAAGATACTATCCTTGGAGAGTGTAACTTTGATGGTATCGAATTCCCCGTCAAGATCCAGGACATATATAAATTTGAGTCGCAGGATACCGGAAAATCGGTTCATGCTTATGGCCTGGAAAAGAAAAGCAAGTCAGACGAGGAAGACAAGCATAATGTCGTTGGGCCCCTCCATTTCTCAAAATTTGCTGGTGAGCGTAAGATGCATGTAAACACGTTGCTCTTCTCTGAAGGTGATAATTATCACTATGTCTGGATCAAAGACATGTCCTGCTTCGTCTCCTCCCAAATGAATAAAAACGAGCATATTTGCTTAAGGTGACTGACTTATTTTTCCTCAGACAAGTTATTAGCGACGCATTTAGTAGACTGCGCTTCCAAGGTCCAGGTACGTGTTATAATGCCTACTGAGGAAAACAAATTCATGATGTTTAAAAATGCTCACCACTATGAACGATGCCCGTTTGTAGTGTACGCCGACCTTGAATGCCTTCTTGCTCCTGTGACCTGCTGTGAAGGTGTCTCTACAGCCTCACATACCACCTTTACAGAAAAACACGTACCATATGCTGCAGTGTACCAAACTGTATCGTCCTATTATTCGAGTCTTAACCACTAAAGCTCTTATTTCCGGAATAATCCTGCGGTTTGGCTGCTCACTGGTTATGACACTAAATTGTTGCATAAAGGGTTGTGAGTTCAAAACTCACCTGGACTGTACAATTTTAATTTATATATTAGGTTCGGGTACGTTCTAGAAGTATCCACAAATGTCAAGAATCGTTGTACTGGAGTGTTCTGTAGCCGTATATATACTGTACGTGTTCTGGTCGGAGGCAGTTCACTTTGCACTCCTGTATGTGCAAGTGTTGAATAATCCTTCGTTATGTGAAGTTAGTGTTCGTCATTCATCTAATTACACCTTCTTCTACCTGACAATATTAATGACCTTGCGGACAATATTAGCAGTAACCTCAGACATTTTGTTGATTATGCAGTTATCTATAACGAAGCACTGTCTGGAAGATGCTGCATAAGTCTTCAGTCAGAGCTTGATAAGATTTCAATGTAGTGCAAAGATTGGCAACTTGCTTTAAATGTTCAGAAATATAAAACTGTGCACTTCAGAAACCGAAAAAACTTAGTATGCCATGACTATAATATCAGCGAGTCACAGCTGGAATCGACCAACTCACATAAATACCTGGGCGTAACATTTTGCAGGGACATGAAACGGAATTATCACATGAGGCCAATTGTGAGTAGGTGTTGGTCTTTGGTTTGTTGGTAGAATACTGGGGAAGTGCAATCAGTCTACAAAGGAGATTGCTTACAAATAACTTGTGCATCACATTCTAGAATATTGCTCAAGTGCGTGGGACCTGTACCAAACAGGACTAACCGGGGAGATTGAACGTATACAAAGAAGGTCAGCACGAATGGTCACAGATTTAATTGACCCATGAGACAGTGTTACCGAGATGCTGAAGAAACTGAACTAACAGGCCCTTGAAGATAGGCATAAACCAACACGTGAATGTCTACTAACAAAGTTTCAAGAACTAGCTTTAAATGACGGCTGTAGGAATATACTACAATCGCCTACATGTCGCTCACATATAGATCACGAAGACAAGATTAGAATAATTACAGCATGCACAGAGGCATTCAAACAATCATTCTTCCTGAGCTCCATGTGTGAATGGAACGGGAAGAAACACTAATAAATGGTACAACTGGATGTACCCTCTCCTATGCACTTCACAGTGATTTGCAGAGTATAGATGTAGATGACAATGTTGCTACTCCTACTCCATGATTATTACGTGCCTGCTTCCACATTTTTCACATACACGAATTTTCCAAGAGTTCCCTGTTTTTCTAGCTTTGTGTTAATAGTGTAACACTTAAATTAAACTGTGCGTGTCTTCCTCTTACTGGGAATAGAATTGGAATATACAATCATGCTCTGTCAGTTTTCTCTTCTACTGATGCTATGTGGTGGTAGAAAGGTGGGTTTGGTTTACTGGATTCCATAATGAAGTTTCACTCAGCCTGTAACTCGCTCTGTGCTTTCTGTAACCCTGACAAGTACGTGAACAGTTCAGGTGACAAAGGATTAGCACTCAGCTGTCCATGGAACATGTGATGTAAGTGTTCTTGCAAGATTGACACTACCCCTTGTGATCCCACATGCTATTTGCTAATGCTTGTAACAGCTGTGTCACTACAATTCCTTTGTCAAATTCTTTTACTCATGCTTGCAGCACTCCCAAATTCCGATTCATCACGTCCTCTAATGCCCTAGCATAATCCATTATTGTTCCCATTAATTTCTGTAACTATCACATCCTCTTACCTCGAGGACAGCAGTACTTCTTCCAGATACTGATTCTGCAAAGCCTTCAGCCGATCCCGGCAACGAAATGCGATACTGCTATGACCTGAATTCCTTCCATTCTTGCCCTCGACGTATCGCAACCTGAGGACAGGGACTAATATCACCTTTCCTCCCTCCTCAGAAGACTGCTGCCACTACCAAGCCCATTCACTACCAACAAAAACAAAAACTGACCTCTCATCCCTTGGATCTTAATGAATATGGTACTTCATGCACAGGCTCAACGACATTTTCTTCTCTCTTCCTCCAAATTCTTCTCGTGTTCTTCTCCAGCTGCACCCTTTAAATTTCTGGAATCGACTCTGGAGTACCCCGAAAAGGTTGTAGACGCCCAACATGTGCTGTTGTTCTTGTTGTCAACTGAAACTTCACGTTGACCGGCGAAATAGACTCCACTACCTGATACGTCCTTGATACCTTGCGATGAACAACTTTTTCCCTTTCAGTGGATAAGAACTGGATAACATCACCCATTGTCCTACTTTATGTTGTGGTAAACTTGCTGCACATTTATCTGATTCTTCCTGCTTATCTAACGCCTTTCTATTCGCCTTTTGTACTCGTTTCCATATTTCCCATCTGCAAACTCGCAGGCCTGCTCTCCATCTTTACTTTCTTTGCCATTATCAAATTAAATGGTGATGGCATTTCCGATGATGCACTACCACATTATATGGGGACAACCCAGAATTCATGTGTACTTTTGAATTATATACTGACATGACATACCGTAGATATGTATCCCAGCCTATATAATGTGTATTTACACAATAACTTAACTTTCTGCACTTGTTGTGTGTACTTGTTATGTCTCAGGATGAAGAGTACTTGTTCTTAACTTTTCCATATGCAATAACCGGCACAGCTCCTTCAATAAGTCTGATACGAAATTCTTAACCTAGTCCATAATTATCATATCTGGTACTCCAAGCTTCAACATCGATTTGTTAACCATTGCTTGTGTGTCTGTCACTGCCTTCTGGTTTGGCATAGCAACCATATCCATGCAGCAAGAAAAGTGAGATATTGTGGTTAGTACAAATCGGTCTCCTGCTGGCATATGATTGAATGGTCGTAATACCTCAGGTTTTGATGCTTCCATTAGCCTCTGCAATGATACTAACTTATGATTCAAGTCAGTTCACTGTGCACACTATATGCAATTCCTCACGCAGTGATCTACATCCAATTTTATTCCTCTCCACCAGTATCTCTTGGCCACTCTCTGGTTTGTTGTCCTGCACCTTCCATGACCAGATAACATGTGATCATATGCTCCCTTTAAAATCTCCTCTTTCAACTTTGCTGGTACTACAACCCATGGCCCTAGCCTCATTTCCTTACCCAATAGTTCATCAGATGTGATAACCTGCAGTTGCATCCTGTACTCTTCACAGTCACTGCACTGCACTGCCTCCCACTCCGCAAAACAATGACCCAGAATTTTCAGCACTGCTACCTTTGTTCTTAAGGCACCTGCATTCCTGAACCTCTTCCCCAGTTTTTGCCCTACTTCATAGTCAAAATAGATATGTCTCACGGCCCATCCTATTAGCCTGTTAGACAAGTCCTTCAGTCCCAATAGTCACTTTAAAGCAGCCTGGTGGGTCACTACCCTAAATTTTTCCCCATTAAGATAACATATAAAATATGTGGCACCATAAATGAGGCTCAACATTCCATTCTCTGTTGTTGAATAGTTTTCCTCCACTGCTTTGAGACCGAGTGAGGTGGTGCAGCAGTTAGCACACAGGACTCACATTCAGGTGGACGATGGTTTACACCTGCATCTGGCCATCCAGATTTAGGTTTTTTATGATTTCCCTAAATCACTCTGAGCAAATGCCAGGATGGTTCCTTCCCAGTCCTTGCCACAATCCCCACTTGTGCTCCATCTCTAATGACCTCGATGTCAATGGGACGGTAAACACAATCTTCCTTCCTTCTGCCGCTATCTCGATGCACAGTCTATAGAATCCTCTTCACCGTTAACCTGCTGCCTTAAAACACATCCCAAAGTAAGATTAGACGTGTCACAAGCTCCTTCTGAAAGTCTGGAAGTACTAGAACTGAGCTATATGTCAAAATTCCCTTTAATCCTTCAAAAAAAACCTTGACGCTCTTCTCTCCATAGGAATTACACACTTTTCCTTAGCAGCTGTGTGAGTGGTCATGCTGTATCTGCATCGTTACTCGATCTTTACTAATTACATAGCTTAAATACCTTACCGCTTCTAAAGCAAAATGGTACTTCTCTGTGCTCAACATCAGACGTGCAGTTCTCAGTTTCTTAAACACTTTCTTCTGAAGTTGTCTACTCTGCTCCATGTCTTCGAGAATACGATGATATCGTCTAGGCAAATTAGACACTGGCATGGTTTCAAACCTCTCAACTCATCATCTAATTACCTCTGAAATGCTGCAGGTACACTTTTAAATCCAAATTGCGTCTCTTGAACTTATAGTGCCCCCATGGTAACGAAAATACTGTCTTCAGACAGTCTTGAGGAACAACCTCCAATTGATGGTAATCACACCTCAAACCCATGATCGAAAAATACCAACAGTGTCCCAAGTTATTGATGGTTTCAGTAATGGTAGGGATGGGGTTTGCACCTGTTATGGTCTTGCTGTTCGTGTGACAGTAATCACACCAGAATCAATATTGTCTAGAACCATCCACAGACTGTTTTGGTATTACTGTGAGTCCTCCACTGCTTGGATTACTACTCTCTTCTATTATTCCATCAGCTAACTGCTGGTTGATAAAATCTTCCATAACTGACTGCAAATACCTAGGAATGCAATATGGTTTCTGATACAATGGTGCTTTGCTTCATTCTCTGCTGGTATTCAGTGTTGAGACATAGGTGTTCCTGGCAACAGACCTCATGAAAAAAATAAATCCTAAAATTTGGACAACAATTCTTCCATCTCTCTCTCTCTCTCTCTCTCTCTCTCTCTCTCTCTCTCTCTCTCTCTCTGTTTCATTGAGATTCTCCACTTTCTTATGTAATGCAGTCTTATCAGTGGCTTGTGGTTACTTGTGTCTCACACGCCTTGTGCACCAGTCATTCTCATCCAGAATGGCCAAACTTTGTATTAATATGCCTTTCCACAACTTCACTTCTTTGACGCCAAAATTAGCTATATTTATGGATACCCCTCACCAACCATACTTCTCTTGTATGCATATAACTCTTCTCTTAACAAAACAACTAACTCGATACGGTATACAGTTCTCTTCCAGAGACTCTACGACACATAACATACCCACAGGTAAATACGGCTCCACATTCACCCAAAGTGACATCCTGTTGCCATGTGGCACACAGTCATGTGCATCAAGCCTTAGTGCACTTGTGTGTGGCTCACCTGGTTTGTCCAATACCCTAAATACTCACGTGATAGTTCTGCAATGGCAACAGCTTCCCCTAGTTGGAATGTCACTGCATTAAGTTCCGCTGCACATTATTGTTGTTGTCTTCAGTACTGAGACTGGTTTGATGCAGCTCTCCATGCTACTCTATCCTGTGCAAGCTTCTTCATCTCCCAGAAAAATACTGCAACCTACATCCTTCTGAATCTGCATAGTGTATTCATCTCTTGGTCTCCCTCTACGATTTTTACCCTCCACGCTGTCCTCCAATACTAAATTGGTGATCCCTTGATGCCTCAGAACATGTCCTACCAACCGATCCCTTCTGCTAGTCAAATTGTGCCACAAACTTCTCTTCTCCCCAATCCTATTCAACACCTCCTCATTAGTCATATGATCTACCCATCTAATCTTCAGCATTCTTCTGTAGCACCACATTTCGAAAGCTTCTATTCTCTTCTTGTCCAAACTATTTATCGTCCGTGTTTCACTTCCATACATGGTTACACTCCATACAAATACTTTCAGAAACCATTTCCTGACACTTAAATCTATACTCGATGTTAACAAATTTCTCTTCTTCAGAAACGCTTTCCTTGCCATTGCCAGTCTACATTTTATATCCTCTCTACTTTGACCATCATCAGTTATTTTGCTCCCCAAATAGCAAAACTCCTTTACTACTTTAAGTGTTTCATTTCCTAATCTAATTCCCTTAGCATCACCCGACTTAATTCGACTACATTCCATTATCCTCGTTTTGCTTTTGTTGATGTTCATCTTATATCCTCCTTTCAAGACACTGTCCATTCCGTTCAACAGCTCTTCCAAGTCCTTTGCCGTCTCTGACAGAATTACAATGTCATCGGCGAACCTCAACGTTTTTATTTCTTCTCCATGGATTTTAATACCTACTCCGAATTTTTCTTTTGTTTCCTTTACTGCTTGCTCAATATACAGATTGAATAACATCGGGGACAGGCTACAACCCTGTCTCACTCCCTTCCTAACCGCTGCTTCCCTTTCATGCCCCTCGACTCTTATAACTGCTATCTGGTTTCTGTACAAATTGTAAATAGCCTTTCGCTCCCTGTATTTTACCCCTGCCACCTTTAGAATTTGAAAGAGAATATTCCAGTCAATGTTAACACAAAAAGTCTAACACGGGATCATGCATGTGGTAAAACATCTAAACACTCTTAAATCTAACACCACCTATAAAAAATCTAAGTCCATTGACCCCAGCTGTTTAACTTCATTAACCAATACCCATGTAACACTCTGCCCAGGGGTTAGAGGAAGATGCAGAACGGTCTCAGAAGTGATCCGCAAACTTACCGTCAAATATCATTGACATAAATCTGTTGTAGAATCTTAACACATTCTGTGCCCAAACGTAGGGTGGTATCTCGAACAGAAGGACCTCACCAAGGCCAGCTAGCATGAATTCCGAAAACACCGGCACGCGGAAGCCAACTCGCACTTCACTTTTCTCATATGACATGCTGAGAGCAGTGGAGGAAGGCGGTCAGTTAGATGCAGCATTTATTAACTTACGAAAAACATTTGACTCACAAGGGAATGGTCCAATAAGACGTCGAAAACTACCCTGAAATTTTTTACACAGGAAGAAGACAACAAAATAAATGCACTGCCAAAATTTTAGCTGCTAAGAGGCACTGCAAGTACTTTGTAAAAAATGTTGAAGTTACACATTTTTGCCGCGCGAAGAACAGATTATAACAGCTGTTCGTACAGTCCTGCCCGCCTATCACGCGACTCGGCGAATCACTCACGCAGCGCCGCGTACCGGAATTATCCGGAGTTCACAGACACAAATTTTTAAGCACCTACAGCCTGGTTTAGAATGGAGCGGTTGGAAGCAAACACTTGGGGATGAGCATTTGCAGAAAATTCACTACTTTTCGCTTGTGTATGGGTAGAATCGTTTATACTAGAGGGAATGGAAGAGAACACTGGGTAGCGAACATTGCCTATAAACGCTGTGTTATTAGTTTTTAGTTTTTGGAGCTAATATTAGGCATACGGGATACAACTCTATCTTATTAGAGTCATAATGCGAAACTTTGTTATTCAGTGACGATTATTTTGCATGGCGAGCACGCTGTTCTCGACGGAGTATGCAAAATGGCGCAGGGAAGGAAGAATTTAAGTGTCTCAATTTGTATGGAAGCGTGACATGCGTGGAGATCGTGCACTTTACACGGAATTCCATCTCCATCTCTGCTTAGCACTGGCCCAAAGTTTTCCTTGTATGTCGGCTGCCATTTTTCCCTGGCTTCTCATTACCATTGAGGGGAAATTTATAAATAGAACTAATTACCGACGTCGAGCATCATCTCAAGAGGTGACACAGCTAGCGTTTTCACTACGCGTGTAAGGTCTATTGGTAATATTCTTTTTTGTTTTTTGTTTTTTCTAAAACAAAAATTGCCTAGTGGCAAAGCGCACGCTTCGTGATCCTGATAGCGCGGGATCAAATCCCGTTCAGACCACAACTGTTTCACTTTCGTTTTTAACCGAGCATTCACTTCTCAGACATACATTGAAGTGGCCTCGAAAGACATGTGGTTTGGGTTCCATGTTAAACTGCAGGTCTCCATTTCCCATTTCCCGATTAGGTAACTGTGGAAGGTTAGGGTCACGTAAATAGCTGCAGTGGCTTCCAGTTGAAAGACCTGCAAGAGAACTACAGGGTACTCCGGACAGATTTCTCTCTTTCTCATGCTTGTTAGCGTGTTTGCTCCGGTGAAAACCTAGCTTAAACTATACAAACATTGTTTTGAATAACTTCATATCGACAGTTCAATTCTTGCACATGTAATTCTGATAAAATTGGCTAGCAGAAAAAATAAAATCATAGCAATGTTTGATATCACAGACGACTTTCATCAATGAGGACTTGGAATTCGTTGAAATGAAGTGTGTCTTGCAGTAATACATTTTACAACAATTCCTGTAGGCCATTCCTTATCACAATGTTTGAATGTTGTACATTTGACTGTAAGTGAAGCAGTTCTTTGTTTATTCCCTGTAGTCGTCACAAAAGTGCGAAGAGTCTATTGAGTGACAAAAACAAACATTTTCCTTGCGCCAGGCACACCGGACAAAGGAAGACTTGATGCAGTCAGGCACTTCGCAGTAACCTCTAGTTTTATTTAGACAGATCTGGGATGGAGTGAGAAATGGTCCCGGCGGTTGTTCTGCATATTGCGCTGCATACCAAGCATACTTGATAAAGTTCGTAAAACGTGGCGAAGAAAACCGGTAATCCACAAATGACTGGAGCTTAAGAATACTTTTCCGCTGATAAACTTGAAATGAGAGAGAGGTATCGGAAATTATGTTGTCTGATAATTTCCTGAAAAATGCTTTCCACTGTCGAAAAAATTCTTTAGCGAGAGATTGAATGGTGCCAGTAGTTCCAGGCGGAATCCACATTACATCTACAGATCTTTCGTCGTCCTCCACAAAAATAGAGGCGTCGTTATGTCCAGACCATGAATCCAACAAAAGCAATGAATTAATTTCTGCAGCTGGTGGGAATACGTTTCGAACGAAATATTGAAAATTATTCTTTCCCATTTTTCGTAATTTTGATATGTCGATTACAAGATTTTGGCAACTAAACAGTCCATTATTTATTTTTGGTCCTAATTTGCGTTGCGGCTCTTTAAGGCAGTTATACAGCTGCGGAAACAGTAAACCACTCATACTTATCACTGGCATTATCGTATATGAATGTGTCATTGCATTCATTGATTGAGCAACCGGCTCCGTCCTTTTAACCCAGAAGTGATAAAGTGTGCCGGCCGATGTGGCCGAGCGGTTCTAGGCGCTTCAGTCCTTATCCGCGCGACCGCTACGGTCGCAGGTTCGAATCCTGCCTCGGGCATGGATGTGTGTGATGTCTTTAGGTTAGTTAGGTTTAAGTAGTTCTAAGTTCTAGGGGATTGATGACCTCAGATGTTAAAAAAGTCCCATAATGCTTAGAGAGATTTGAACCATTTGAAATGATAAAGTGCGGTGTGCACGCAGTTCTTTCACGAAACCTGACTGATCTGCATTATAAACAGCAATAGCTGGGATAACAGCATGTTTCGACTTTAAGTCAGCTATGAGTTTCTCTATAGCATTTTCTATCATTGGCAGCTGCTCCACACGTCTACGTGACGCAATCTTGGTAATTTTGCGACTTCATATTCCGTTCGATTTCTTGAACCTGCGTAGCCAGGTCGACGAAGCCTGGAAATTAGCAGTGTTCATGTCAGATGCAATTCGGAGGTCTCGTAGATCTCCACTGGTAACGGTGCATAGCCTCTCATGAGCAATTCTAAATCTTTCGAACAGGTTTTCATTCAGATGGTTTCGGGTTTTCGTTTGGCGCATATTTCTTACCTCATGTGATTCATTCTTCCATTTGTACAGCTCATGCTGCGATTTTACGAAACGAAAACGTCTTTGCACACTGTGTAACTTCAAGCGTTTTTTCCCTCCTTCGCTCAAACAATATTTCACTACCTTTTCTTTGTCGCTGAAAGCTGTTGCAGTGCTTGTTTTTTTAAGGCTTGGAAGGTATTATTCTTCTGTTACTGGCACAACTGACGTCGTCCGAACCACAATTCATGGAATCGTCATAGTTATTTCCTGTTCCTTCTAACGTATCCACAACTTCAAACGAAATGTCGATATCATTCGAATGCATGTCAAGGAGGTCAGCTAACAAATGACAATTATGTGCGTCCTCAGGAGAAGTAGGTGATTTCGCCTGGAAACCACGTTCTTCATATTTCGTCATTACTAAATTGAGAATGTTAACTGGGTTCCACATTACTGTGAAACTGGAATAAAAGGTACTATTAGCAGGCATGACTTACAGACGCACAATAAATACTAATTCAGCTTTATCTGTATTGTCAGTACTTACGAATACTGCAAAAAGCGTGGCTAATTCGAGAGAATAGTAACTTTGTACTGTAGTGTCAGAGAAACTATCAACGAATGGTAATCTGAAACGTCCTTTTTTAAATTAGGATCGGGTTGTGTCGTGTTTCCTGTTTACAGATGTACCGCCGACCTCGGCTGTGTGTGTGTGTGTGTGCATATTTGCGCATGCAACTCAGCGTCAGTAAGGGTGTACATTTCTACCCCCGCCTGGTGCGCAACAAATTTGGCAATTTTCAGCTATTTTTTTTAAATACTTGCAATGCCTCTTAGCATCTAAAATTTTGACAGTGCATTTCTTTCGTTGTCGTCTTCCAGTGTAAAAAATTTTGGGGTATGTTTCGACATGTCTTATTGGACCATTCCGTTGTCAGTACTATACTAACACTTATTAAAAAATACGATACTGTGGGGTATCAAACGAGGTTTGCGACATGATTGAGAATTTAATGGTAGAGCGGACGCGTCGATAGGAAGTCAACAATATATGTAGAAAGTATTTCAAGCCTGTCCTGGGGCAGGGTGTTGGGAATTTATTGTTCATGTTTTCCTACGACCTGGCTGACAATATCAGTAATCACCTCTGGCGTTTTTCAAATGATACAGATTTCTAAAATGAAGAACTATCTATTCAAGTATGTGTGGTATCTTCCATAGATCGCGGTGCCACACCAAATGCGACAATGCTAATCGATACCACGGAGATTAGCAAGGGCTCGCTGTAATGCGGAACACTTCAGACGACACGCCCTCCCTCTCAGTATAACAATGCCCTCACGGTAAGGTTAATATAATGTCAAGCACGCAAGAGATCGGCGTGACCTCAGCTACAGTAGTCAATATCATAGTGTAGGACCAACGAGTTGTTAAAGTTTCTGATGAAATGTTCTTTCGTGATGCTTTGCTAGTCCATGATAGTTGTAAATTATCCAGTACTCTTTTTGCAAAGAAGTGTGTCAAAGTTAAGTAAATCTTTTATTCATTTATGTAATAAAGTGAACTAATATTTTATGTGTTCTAGATTGATGAGACATCTCCCAGGGCAATCAAAGAGCCTACAGTTATGGCGGACAAAATTAGTTTCATCTGGACGCAACAATATGCACAGATGTTTACTCACACCTTAACAAGATTTGAAAGAGATGGGAAGATCGGTAACTTTCAGTGTTCAGAAAATTGAAACATCAACTGTCTCAAGACTGCAATATCAGTGAGTCGCAAATGGAGCCAATTCTATCAATAGATACGTAATGTATGATTACTCATACTCAAACATATTTTTCTCATTTACGAAACTTAGAGTGCAATACAGATACAACACCGTTTCTATCAACTTAGAACAGTACACATTTCACATACTGTATTACCTTAACGCATCGCATCTGAATATAAAAGTTTATGTTTTAAAATGGGATAAATTTTAGAATATCTCCAAATTTAAGCTGTGATCTACTAATTATAATAGTGAAAACTTTCGATAACTTTATATTTTTATCAGTTAACTGTGTTTGACAGGTGAAATCTGTTCACTTATGGATCAGGTACAGGACCCTATTTCGAATGGAAATCATTGTCTCTTATTACAGTCTTAACAACTTTATTGCCACACCAAATAATGTCACTGAGCAATGACCTGATGCAGTACTATGAAATGCTAGTAATTTGCGTTAATGTGATGATGAGGTGCAGAAGATCGTCAGATAGTGCAGGTGCTGTAGTCCACTTGTTCAATCACACTACGCACCTCCGCACGCTGTTTTATGATTGGCTCATAGTTGCCGGTAGGAGAACAATGTAGCTGTTTCCATCGAGCCAATTTCTTCACAGCTACGGAGCGTTGCAGGTTAATTAGCTAGCTTCAATACACTTGCGTAATCTCGCTGCACCAGAGGACATGAGTTTTGTGCCTGCCCTGTGCCACTCTTAGTGGGTTCGCATGCTCGGCTCACTTGCCGTGTCCTGGCAGCTTCTGCTCCCCCTAACGATTGTTCTTTAGTCTCAGATGGTGTGCGTAAATCATAATGTTATCGGTATAATTCCTGAACTAAAAATAGTGACACTACAATAATGATCCGTATCACTCTTGGAATAACAATCACTTACAAACTTTTGTAAAAAGACGTCTTATTAGCTCCGTGAGCTGTATGTAAAATATTTGTCAGATTGAATCTCGGGCACAGAGACAAGTGTACAACATGGCCAGCAGTCGTCGCCATTTAACATTTGACAGTTATAACACAAACGAACGACGACCTGTGTACCGTCTGATGAACATAGATTTGGACATCACAGAGAATTTGTAGCTGGCACGAACTACATTCGATGTAAAGCTGCCGGCCGTGGTGGCCGAGCGGTTCTAGGCGCTTCAGTCCGGAACCGCGCGACCACTACGGTCGCAGGTTCGAATCCTGCCTCGGGCATGGATGTGTGCGATGTCCTTAGGTTTAAGTAGTTCTAAGTCTAGGGGACTGGTGACCACAGATGTTAAGTCCCATGGTGCTCAGAGACATTTGAACCATTTTTTTGATGTAAAGGTATATGATGTACGGCGATGACGATGGGTTCTATGACTGAATACCGGTCTCTCAATTAAATGTTCTATAGACAACTCATGGCGTACAGTAAGATGTCCTTCATCAAATTCTTACAAGCTATGGAGTACCATACATACAATCTTTTTCACTTACAAACATCATATCTTGCGCATACAGTAAATTTACGTATATAAATAGTCATTTACATTTCCAATAATAACAGACAATTTTTCACATTAATGTAAAAAAGTCATTCGCTATGGGTACGTATAATATTGTTTTGTACTTTGGGACAGAGTCGCCGCCTTTCAGTTGGTTTTCTGTCGTAGCTGTAATTTTTGGTTAACGTAAATAATGTCTTCCTCACCACGCATTCATCATGAACTAGCGGAATATTTTTATTGTAAGTAGCAAATAGTTAAAAACCTATTACCTGTACTCAAATGGTTCAAATGGCTCTGAGCACTATGCGACTTAACTTCTGAGGTCATCAGTCCCCTAGAACTTAGAACTACTTAAACCTAACCTAAGGACATCACACACATCCATGCCCGAGGCAGGATTCGAACCTGCGACCGAAGTGGTCGCGCGGTTCCAAACTGTAGCGCCTAGAACCGCTCGGCCACACTGGCCGGCTACCTTTACTCATCTGTCCACTGGTTGACATCTCAGCTACGGTACAAAAAATTTCTCTGTTATTTGACGAAGATTAGGAGTGAAACAGGCTTTAATGTTATTGACATGCCAAAACTGAATTACAAAGCACTCCTTCAAGTATAAATAACTCTGCAATGCTTATTCAGTTTCACTGCTCAGACAAGCTTTTTACAAAATTTTCCTAACAGCACCTTGCAACTTTTGGTACTGAATGGTTATGGAAGCTCCTTAACTCAGCACAACTAATCGAAAGTTGCTGGCAGGTACGTTTAGTAAAAGTTTACACGCCGTAAAGTGTTAAGTTTGTAAAGGTTCACTTACCATGCTGTATCAAAGGAAGGCAGCACACAGTAAAACACCCAAAGTTCCTAATATCAGACATTGAAATACTGTAATTGCAATTATTTCACATTTCCATATAAAACACATACTAAACGTCTGTGAATGAGCGTTTTACGAAGTGATGAAACAGTTGTTTTGCGATATGGATCACTTACTTTTCTTCTAAATCTTTCACAAGTTAATTCGTGAGATAGACAAATGTAATGTATTGCGAATACATAGAAAGAAGGATCCTTTATTGTATGATTATATGATAGCGGAACAAACACTGGTAGCAGTTACTTCTGTAAAATATCTGGGAGTATGCGTGCGGAACGATTTGAAGTGGAATGATCATATAAAATTAATTGTTGGTAAGGCGGGTACCAGGTTGAGATTCATTGGGAGAGTGCTTAGAAAATGTAGCCCATCAACAAAGGGGGTGGCTTACAAAACACTCGTTCGACCTATACTTGAGTATTGCTCATCAGTGTGGGATCCGTACCAGATCGGTCTGACGGAGGAGATAGAGAAGATCCAAAGAAGAGCGGCGCGTTTCGTCACAGGGTTATTTGGTAACCGTGATAGCGTTACGGAGATGTTTAATAAACTCAAGTGGCAGACTCTGCAAGAGAGGCGCTCTGCATCGCGGTGTAGCTTGCTCCCCAAGGTACGAGAGGGTGCGTTTCTGGATGAGGTATCGAATATATTGCTTCCCCCTACTTATACCTCCCGAGGAGATCACGAATGTAAAATTAGAGAGATTAGAGCGCGCACGGAGGCTTTCAGACAGTCGTTCTTCCCGCGAACCATACGCGACTGGAACAGGAAAGGGAGGTAATGACAGTGGCACGTAAAGTGCCCTCCGCCACACACCGTTGGGTGGCTTGCGGAGTATAAATGTAGATGTAGACACGGATACTAAACAACAGCGTCATCCGAGAGTAGCAGGCCTCTCTAACAGGCTGACTTTTGTGACTGTGTACCAGAGACTTGAGTAGCCGATACTGTTTCGACTCCCTGAGGCGTTCCTATTGACGTACCAGTGCGTGGTCGCAAATGGAACACTTGCGAGAAGTGGACAAAAATATGGAAACACCGAAAACACAACACATTGCCAGGCCCAGTATGGTATACGAAAACCATTGGCATGCAAAACGGCTTCCAGTCGTCTCGGAATGGATAAGTGCAAGTCCCGTGTGGTTTTAAAGTGAGTCTTACACCCTTCTTCCTGCAAAATAGTGGCCAGTTCAGGTAACGACTTTGGTGGTGGAAAGCGATCACGCATCTTTCTCTCCAAAGTTGACTGTAAGTCTAAACAATATTGAGAACTGCTCTGGACGAGGAGCGTCTTGTAAGCAGGAGTCCTGTCGACTGTACTATTGGATCGACTTGATAAGCCAAAATGCTTACATAATCCTTAGCAGTGATGAGACCTTGCAAACTAACCTTGGGACCTAAGGAATACCACGACATGGCTGCACAAATCATCACCGAATCCCCGATATGTTTCACCCTGGGCAGCAAGTAGTCTTCAACCAGGTCTTGGGATTGCGTTCGCCAGATGTAACTCTGCCAGATGCTGGAAACAGTGTGAAGCTAGACTCATCCCACCAAATTACTTTCTTCCATTGCTTCATAGTCCAGGCTTCATAACTTCAGCACAATGTTTTCCTGTTACGGGCGTTTGCATCACTGGCAAGTAGTTCCGGAATTCCAGCTCGCCCTGCAGTTGCCCGCTACTGGAGCCCCTTCCCTATTGTTATGGTGCTGACTGGATTCGCGAGTGCGATATGTAGTTTTGTAGTCCACTTTAATAACCGTCTGCCATGATCACTTAACACATATTTTCGTTCACATTTTCATTTGACCGATGATATTTTTACGCTTTGCCTGCTGCGGTAAATTTTCAATTTGTGCTTCTGGAATCAACAAACACTTCAGCTATCTTGGTTACAGAAGCATCCAACATACGAGCACCAACAATGTGTCCACACGAAACAACCTAAAGCTGGTGTTATGTGTATTTATTTACCGACAATCAGTTTAGGTCGAGTGCCCATCTTCAAGTCACCTGGGTATTAACAGAAATGTAGAAGAAGTAGTGCACATCAGAATAATTAAAGATGAATTATTGAGTTTAGCATACACTCACGAATATGACTACATCAGGTTAAAGCAGTGGTTCCCAACCTTTTTGATACAATTATCTCTGAACGAAAACATATAGAAACCAACACCCCCAACAGGTTTTAGTGCGTAAATAAAATTAAGAGTGGAGAAAAATAACAAGACGCAGTTATTCACAAACGAGCAGGAGAAAAAGTCATTCCAAATACACAAAAAAAACCAACAGAAATACGTTTGGTACAAAAACAATCCAGCCACTCCTCAGGACAATCCTGAGGACAATTGGCAATCACAGGTCTGACATAGTATAAACTGCAAGAAAAGTATAGAAGAAAAATCACAATGAGGATGCCGCAGTTGTGGTGAAACGTGTCTGGTTAGTAAAACAAAACAATTGCTTTCTTGCAAGATGGCGGACCCATCCTTAATTCAGCATTATTGGAAAAAAAGGTTTGAACGTTCCAATTTTTAAAATTACATGCAAATACACAACATTTTATTAACTTTCAACAAATAAAACATGTTTTTGTAAGTGTTTTATCAAACCAAGAAATAAAGAAAGTCAGTGAGATGGTACAACCTTTTTTATCATACAATGAAGGCTTTCACGACCGGATGGTACTGCTGTTGATAATTCTTCCGGGTTATATGGCCGTGGTTCATGGAATTCTTCCATTCCTAACGTTTCGTCCAATACTACGTTGGACATCTTCAGAGGTATGGCTGGTCCCGCTGAGTCCTGCCGACTGACGAGTCGGGCGTCGGAGAGCGGCCTAAATACCGAGGAAAGTGGGCGGGGTCTAGCTTGCACATAGTAGCAGAGAGAAAACTAGTCAAAGATAAAATGTAACTATCGATAATAGCCCGTCATAGATAAAAATCACTTATCGATTCTGCAATGCCACTGTCCATATCTCACTTAATTTCAAGGCCTCTTCTTTTCTATTAAAATATCTTCGTGTTTATAAATTTCAATAGCCTCCCTATACAGTCGTGGATAATAGTTCGTGGTACCACTTAAAACTGTAGTTTCAGAAAACTTAACTACATGGTCACCTGACTGAAGTGCATGTTCCGCAACGGCCGATTTATCTATTTTTCCCAGTCGGCAAAGACTTTTATGCTCCTTTACCCTCGTATTCACACTTCTTTTCGTAGTACCAATATAGACCTTGCCACGAGTGCACGGAATTTTATACACACCGCCAGATGATAATGGTGGCCTTCTATCTTTAACAGAACGAAGTACTTGTCCTATTTTTCTGGTAGGTTTGAATACCGGTTTCACTTTATGTTTCAGCAAAATTTTGCCGATTCGATCTGTAACCTTACTAATAAAGGTAAAGACACCGTGTTTTTCCATTGCCGCTCTCCGACGCCCGACTCGTCAGTCGGCAGGACTCAGCAGGACCAGCCATACCTCTGAAGATGTCCAACGTGGTGTTGGACGAAAAGTTAGGAATAGAAGAATTCCATGGACCACGGCCATATAACCCGGAAGAATTATCGACAACAGTACCATCCGGTCGTGAAAGCCTTTATTGTATGATTAGAAGACTCTACGGGGAGAATGTCGCGAAATCAGTTAGACTTCTGGAAGTTTCGCGTAAGAAGAAAGCACATTTACTTTGCACTTTAACTTTTTTGTTACGTTGCAGAGACTCCTCTTCCATACCAAAATATTTAAAATTTAGAAGAATGTTTCGGACAGCTCGTGTGCAACGGATTTATGATTACGCAGAAGTTGCTTTGCTCCGTGAAAGAATACATTTTACCAGACGAGAGATGGACTCTGTGGACCGTAAGTTACTGCAACTGCATTTATTTACTGCTAACACTGTATCGGTAGATCTGTGGAATAAAATAGATGGTTTAACGTTCAAATCAATGGAATCTATCCACCAATAGGCATAAGAAGTAGTTCAATATAATAAGATCTAATGTACAGAGTACTAATAACACTGTAATGACAGAGACTGTTATTAACAAATCGTCGAGAGCGTTGTCTCAGGATGAGATTTCAGTTCTCGCAAAAGGAGGTAATTATGCTATTACTCCTACGCATGTAACAGTGGAAGAGACTTTTGCGAATGTGGAAGCAGGGATTCGAACCCTCCCTAAGGCAACTGCTAATGCAATTCGTATTGAAATCACAAGGGTCTTATGCCATAATAAGCCATTGGAGAGTAATTTAACTAAGGGGAAGAGAAAGGCCCTCAGGGATTAAATGCGGACGAAGGGATAGTTGTTCTTCCATCTGATAAAGGCAATGCTACTGTGGTGATGAACAAAGAGGACTACAGAAGTAAGATTTAGGATATATTAACGGCGGGACATTACAATAAACTTAGAAGAGACCCGACGGCTGTTATTTTGAGGAAAACTAATACGTTGATAAAGATTTCTACACTCCTGGAAATTGAAATAAGAACACCGTGAATTCATTGTCCCAGGAAGGGGAAACTTTATTGACACATTCCTGGGGTCAGATACATGACATGATCACACTGACAGAACCACAGACACATAGACACAGGCAACAGAGCATGCACAATGTCGGCACTAGTACAGTGTATATCCACCTTTCGCAGCAATGCAGGCTGCTATTCTCCCATGGAGACGATCGTAGAGATGCTGGATGTAGTCCTGTGGAACGGCTTGCCATGCCATTTCCACCTGGCGCCTCAGTTGGACCAGCGTTCGTGCTGGACGTGCAGACCGCGTGAGACGACGCTTCATCCAGTCCCAAACATGCTCAATGGGGGACAGATCCGGAGATCTTGCTGGCCAGGGTAGTTGACTTACACCTTCTAGAGCACATTGGGTGGCACGGGATACATGCGGACGTGCATTGTCCTGTTGGAACAGCAAGTTCCCTTGCCGGTCTAGGAATGGTAGAACGATGGGTTCGATGACGGTTTGGATGTACCGTGCACTATTCAGTGTCCCCTCGACGATCACCAGTGGTGTACAGCCAGTGTAGGAGATCGCTCCCCACACCATGATGCCGGGTGTTGGCCCTGTGTGCCTCGGTCGTATGCAGTCCTGATTGTGGCGCTCACCTGCACGGCGCCAAACACGCATACGACCATCATTGGCACCAAGGCAGAAGCGACTCTCATCGCTGAAGACGACACGTCTCCATTCGTCCCTCCATTCACGCCTGTCGCGACACCACTGGAGGCGGGCTGCACGATGTTGGGGCGTGAGCGGAAGACGGCCTAACGGTGTGCGGGACCGTAGCCCAGCTTCATGGAGACGGTTGCGAATGGTCCTCGCCGATACCCCAGGAGCAACAGTGTCCCTAATTTGCTGGGAAGTGGCGGTGCGGTCCCCTATGGCACTGCGTAGGATCCTACCGATTTGGCGTGCATCCGTGCGTCGCTGCGGTCCGGTCCCAGGTCGACGGGCACGTGCACCTTCCGCCGACCACTGGCGACAACATCGATGTACTGTGGAGACCTCACGCCCCACGTGTTGAGCAATTCGGCGGTACGTCCACCCGGCCTCCCGCATGCCCACTATACGCCCTCGCTCAAAGTCCGTCAACTGCACATACGGTTCACGTCCACGCTGTCGCGGCATGCTACCAGTGTTAAAGACTGCGATGGAGCTCCGTATGCCACGGCAAACTGGCTGACACTGACGGCGGCGGTGCACAAATGCTGCGCAGCTAGCGCCATTCGACGGCCAACACCGCGGTTCCTGGTGTGTCCACTGTGCCGTGCGTGTGATCATTGCTTGTACAGCCCTCTCGCAGTGTCCGGAGCAAGTATGGTGGGTCTGACACACCGGTGTCAATGTGTTCTTTTTTCCATTTCCAGGAGTGTACTTCCAATCCACAGAAGGATAAAAAAGTTTTGCTAAGGAGTGAAGCTAGGTGTCCCAGACTTTATGGTTTACCTAAAGTTCACAAAATAAATCTCCCTCTGAGACCCATTGTTAGTGCGATTGATTCCCCTACTTATCAAATACCTAGGTATCTAGCTACTCTTCTACAACCGTACATTGGTAAGACTGATTCTTATGTGAGGGATTCACGTCATTTTATTGAGAAAATTGAAGGTCTAACCTTGGTTCCTGAAGACATTCTGGCCAGTTTTGATGTTGTATCTCTGTTTACTATGATTCCGGTCAATAAAGTTATGGTTTACATAACGGAAGTTTTCCCTGAAGGTTTGACCGCTCTGTTTAGACACTGTCTCACCTCTAGCCAATTTCAGTGGGATGAGGAGTTTTATGAGCAAGTGGATGGTGTTGCCATGGGTAACCCGTTGAGCACTGCGATTGCCAATTTTTACATGCAGAAATTTGAACAAATAGCGTTGAATGAAGCAAATAAGAAACCATGTTGTTGGTATCGTTATGTAGACGACACATTCGTGGTTTGGACACATGGTAAAAAAGCCTTAGACGAATTTTTTGATTATCTTAATAGCATAAACCCTAAAATTCAGTTTAACCCTTGAACTGGAAAAAGAACAGGCTATTTCGTTTCTCGATGTGTTAGTCATGAGACAGACCGATGGCAGTCTAAAACATAAAGTGTTTCGGAAGAGCACACATACTGATAGATACTTACATAAGAACTCCAATCATCACCCACAACAAAAAAGAGGTGTAATCAAAAGTTTAGTGGACAGGGCAAAACGGATTTGTACGCCGGAACATCTGGATACGGAACTGAATCATCTGAAACAGGCCTTCGAGAAGAATGGGTACTCAAACAAAGAAATTAATAGAGTTTTAAGACCTAATTACAGCAGGCCAAAGGACAAGGATGGTACACGGCAATGGAAAAACACGGTGTCTTTACCTTTCATTAGTAAGGTTACAGATCGAATCGGCAAAATTTTGCCGACACATAAAGTGAAACCGGTATTCAAACCTACCAGAAAAATAGGACAAGTACTTCGTTCTGTTAAAGATAGAAGGCCACCATTATCATCTAGCGGTGTGTATAAAATTCCGTGTACTCGTGGCAAGGTCTATATTGGTACTACGAAAAGAAGTGTGAATACGAGGGTAAAGGAGCATAAAAGTCTTTGCCAACTGGGAAAAACAGATAAATCGGCCGTTGCGGAACATGCACTTCAGTCAGGTGACCATGTAGTTAAGTTTTCTGAAACTACAGTTTTAAGTGGTACCACGAACTATTATCCACGACTGTATAGGGAGGCTATTGAAATTTATAAACATGAAGATAATTTTAATAGAAAAGAAGAGGCCTTGAAATTAAGCGAGATATGGACAGTGGCGTTGCAGAGTCGATAAGTGATTTTTATCTATGACGGACTATTATCGATAGTTACATTTTATCTTTGACTAGTTTTCTCTCTGCTACTACGTGCAAGCTAGACCCCGCCCACTTTCCTCGGTATTTAGGCCGCTCTCCGACGCCCGACTCGTCAGTCGGCAGGACTCAGCGGGACCAGCCATACCTCTGAAGATGTCCAACGTAGTATTGGACGAAACGTTAGGAACAGAAGAATTCCATGAATCACGCCCATATAACTCGGAAGAATTATCAACAACCTTTTTTATATTCAGTTTGGTCTCGATTAGTGTACATCGTAAATCATGTTCCATGTTCAACCGGTTCCTTACTTTCCCTTTGTTGCCACCATAGTAGCAAATCCACTTTCACACCTATAAGTTTTAGTGAATGGAATCAATACTTTAATGCTTTTTCTGGTAATAATCTATACTCGTCACCTAGCATTGTCCAAAATGTTGCTAATTCTGTTTTGGAGAAATCTATTTTCAGTATGTTGTCTTCACGTAGTCCACGAAATTCTGCTTATGCTTGAATTACACTCTCTGAAAATATTCCTTCGTTCACTGAAAACGGCCTTGAAACCTAGACATTTGCTTGTCGATTCACCAGTTCAGGGAAACAGTTGCTGATAGAATTTGTTGCTGATAATAAGTGCTGACTTATTTTACTTGTATATGAACATTTTTCACTGTCGGCATCGAACAGTACTGTCAATTCGGGGAACACCGAAATGTATTCAACTTCAGCTCTGCGTTGGTAAAGTTCCGACCTTCGAAGGGTGCTGACAACTTTATCTTCTGCCGTCAAAAAATTCACCATCTTTCCTTGAAGGCAGAGATGCTAAACGTATTGATTTCCGTAAGGAAATACGCAAGATAAGCCACTTTGATAATAAATGTATTATCTGTTATTCTGGCATGTGCGTCTTTCTCCTTTTCTTTCCTCGCCCTTTCCAGAAACAAAGCAGTTTGTGGTCAGAGCTCAAGTACTCTATGCAACACCTTGCCATGTGACAGCCATCGAAATTCTGTGGGGAACAAGAGCACATCGAATTTGTATCCAACCTCTTTGCACAATTCTTTGAGAACTCTTGTGTTTGTTGCATTACCTCGTATATGGTTTACAATCTTTACTGCCTGGGTGAGTACTTTCAACAAATTAAGTGGAAGTGTTTTCACTAACAAAGCATAGCGATGTATAATACAGTGGCTAAATGTTGCATTTGCAACAACTTCTTTCACCAACCTTTTTGACCAGAGCGAACGTCCAACTTTGAATGTGCTCCGTCTTACATACAACTACCAACTTCAAACATTGCAACTGATTTCCCTCAACAAAATTGTTTACTGATCAGAAAACATCCTCGCTGCATGTAGTAGTGTCCATTGATTCCGTGTACAAGTATTCTTCTTTTAGGCCATCAGCTTTTATGTATCGAACATAGACAAGCAGCTGGAAACAACATGGAACGTCGGTTGATTCACCTAACTGCAGTGTAAAAGAATTAGTTGATCTTATTTCGGTGATTGTGTGTCCAAAATATTCAAACTCATGTCCTCGATACGACTTCTGATCTTGGTATTGGAAATGGTTTATCTTTTCTGCATGTTGCTCTCCTAGAACTAGTTCCACTGCATCTAGTAAGCAAGGGTTGATGAGATCCTCTCCTATTGTATGAGGTTTATGGTTTTCAGCAATTCGAAGGGCAATTCGGTATCAAGCTTCAACACCAACTTCTATCGATTGAAAAAAGTAGTCTGATGAGTCAATGCGTGAACTTTTCAGTGCAGCTTCTTGGCGTTTCCAGAATTCAATGACTTTTCGAGCGAACTGTGCATGGCTTCTTTCAAAGTGATCTTTTAATTTTTTGGGTTTCATACTCTCTGCTGTTAGCACTTTACTGCACAGAACACACTGGGGCTGTCCGTTACATTTATCAATTATCATGGTAAAACCCAACTGTAAGAAAAGCTTTTTTGTAAGATCTTTTTTTTCATGTGGCATGGAACGTGTAAGAACGAAAATTTGTCTAAAGTGCGGGCATATAAGAGAAAGAAGCGCACCATAGCGCATTTTGGAAAACAAAGGTCACGAAAATGTAGCATTAATAGTGAAAAACGTAATGCAGCTGATGTTGATGAGTTCCGGTTTACGTCTAACTGCAAATGAATTAACTTAATTTATATATTACCATAAACGTTTATCCTCAATTTATTATGAACCACCTTTAGTAGCCTGAAGTGTATACATACACTCCTGGAAATTGAAATAAGAACACCGTGAATTCATTGTCCCAGGAAGGGGAAACTTTATTGACACATTCCTGGGGTCAGATACATCACATGATCACACTGACAGAACCACAGGCACATAGACACAGGCAACAGAGCATGCACAATGTCGGCACTAGTACAGTGTATATCCACCTTTCGCAGCAATGCAGGCTGCTATTCTCCCATGGAGACGGTCGTAGAGATGCTGGATGTAGTCCTGTGGAACGGCTTGCCATGCCATTTCCACCTGGCGCCTCAGTTGGACCAGCGTTCGTGCTGGACGTGCAGACCGCGTGAGACGACGCTTCATCCAGTCCCAAACATGCTCAATGGGGGACAGATCCGGAGATCTTGCTGGCCAGGGTAGTTGACTTACACCTTCTAGAGCACATTGGGTGGCACGGGATACATGCGGACGTGCATTGTCCTGTTGGAACAGCAAGTTCCCTTGCCGGTCTAGGAATGGTAGAACGATGGGTTCGATGACGGTTTGGATGTACCGTGCACTATTCAGTGTCCCCTCGACGATCACCAGTGGTGTACAGCCAGTGTAGGAGATCGCTCCCCACACCATGATGCCGGGTGTTGGCCCTGTGTGCCTCGGTCGTATGCAGTCCTGATTGTGGCGCTCACCTGCACGGCGCCAAACACGCATACGACCATCATTGGCACCAAGGCAGAAGCGACTCTCATCGCTGAAGACGACACGTCTCCATTCGTCCCTCCATTCACGCCTGTCGCGACACCACTGGAGGCGGGCTGCACGATGTTGGGGCGTGAGCGGAAGACGGCCTAACGGTGTGCGGGACCGTAGCCCAGCTTCATGGAGACGGTTGCGAATGGTCCTCGCCGATACCCCAGGAGCAACAGTGTCCCTAATTTGCTGGGAAGTGGCGGTGCGGTCCCCTACGGCACTGCGTAGGATCCTACGGTCTTGGCGTGTATCCGTGCGTCGCTGCGGTCCGGTCCCAGGTCGACGGGCACGTGCACCTTCCGCCGACCACTGGCGACAACATCGATGTACTGTGGAGACCTCACGCCCCACGTGTTGAGCAATTCGGCGGTACGTCCACCCGGCCTCCCGCATGCCCACTATACGCCCTCGCTCAAAGTCCGTCAACTGCACATACGGTTCACGTCCACGCTGTCGCGGCATGCTACCAGTGTTAAAGACAGCGATGGAGCTCCGTATGCCACGGCAAACTGGCTGACACTGACGGCGGCGGTGCACAAATGCTGCGCAGCTAGCGCCATTCGACGGCCAACACCGCGGTTCCTGGTGTGTCCGCTGTGCCGTGCGTGTGATCATTGCTTGTACAGCCCTCTCGCAGTGTCCGGAGCAAGTATGGTGGGTCTGACACACCGGTGTCAATGTGTTCTTTTTTCCATTTCCAGGAGTGTATTTACGTACTGCTCCTGCCATTTATTCATCTGCAGTCGTATGTAACTTCAGAATCATCAGTATACTGCTGCTATACTTTGTTCATCGTAAGTTTAGCAGGGATGTCAGCATTGCTTCTGCTGTACTTCGTTCGTTGTAAGTTAAACACGAATATTAACGTTTATCCATGAAAGTAAAGTAAAGCTTCGTCAAACCGAAGAGTGTTTTTAACCCCACAGTGTTTTATTACGCGTCGTCCTGTTGGAGGTGGTTTGTCCTTGCCTTCCTCCGACTTTTGGACTGACTTAGCCTGTTATAGACGGAACTAACTTACTGTCTAACGTGGATTCAGAACCGCGGTGTAACTCGGCATATTTCGCATCAACCGATATTGACAGAGGAGAAAGAAGTAATAAATGAGAGATAAAAATTCTGGGATTGACCAGGTATCGAACCAGAGACTTTTAGATTTGTACACTCCTGGAAATGGAAAAAAGAACACATTGACACCGGTGTGTCAGACCCACCATACTTGCTCCGGACACTGCGAGAGGGCTGTACAAGCAATGATCACACGCACAGCACAGCGGACACACCAGGAACCGCGGTGTTGGCCGTCGAATGGCGCTAGCTGCGCAGCATTTGTGCACCGCCGCCGTCAGTGTCAGCCAGTTTGCCGTGGCATACGGAGCTCCATCGCAGTCTTTAACACTGGTAGCATGCCGCGACAGCGTGGACGTGAACCGTATGTGCAGTTGACGGACTTTGAGCGAGGGCGTATAGTGGGCATGCGGGAGGCCGGGTGGACGTACCGCCGAATTGCTCAACACGTGGGGCGTGAGGTCTCCACAGTACATCGATGTTGTCGCCAGTGGTCGGCGGAAGGTGCACGTGCCCGTCGACCTGGGACCGGACCGCAGCGACGCACGGATGCACGCCAAGACCGTAGGATCCTACGCAGTGCCATAGGGGACCGCACCGCCACTTCCCAGCAAATTAGGGACACTGTTGCTCCTGGGGTATCGGCGAGGACCATTCGCAACCGTCTCCATGAAGCTGGGCTACGGTCCCGCACACCGTTAGGCCGTCTTCCGCTCACGCCCCAACATCGTGCAGCCTGCCTCCAGTGGTGTCGCGACAGGCGTGAATGGAGGGACGAATGGAGACGTGTCGTCTTCAGCGATGAGAGTCGCTTCTGCCTTGGTGCCAATGATGGTCGTATGCGTGTTTGGCGCCGTGCAGGTGAGCGCCACAATCAGGACTGCATACGACCGAGGCACACAGGGCCAACACCCGGCATCATGGTGTGGGGAGCGATCTCCTACACTGGCTGTACACCACTGGTGATCGTCGAGGGGACACTGAATAGTGCACGGTACATCCAAACCGTCATCGAACCCATCGTTCTACCATTCCTAGACCGGCAAGGGAACTTGCTGTTCCAACAGGACAATGCACGTCCGCATGTATCCCGTGCCACCCAATGTGCTCTAGAAGGTGTAAGTCAACTACCCTGGCCAGCAAGATCTCCGGATCTGTCCCCCATTGAGCATGTTTGGGACTGGATGAAGCGTCGTCTCACGCGGTCTGCACGTCCAGCACGAACGCTGGTCCAACTGAGGCGCCAGGTGGAAATGGCATGGCAAGCCGTTCCACAGGACTACATCCAGCATCTCTACGACCGTCTCCATGGGAGAATAGCAGCCTGCATTGCTGCGAAAGGTGGATATACACTGTACTAGTGCCGACATTGTGCATGCTCTGTTGCCTGTGTCTATGTGCCTGTGGTTCTGTCAGTGTGATCATGTGATGTATCTGACCCCAGGAATGTGTCAATAAAGTTTCCCCTTCCTGGGACAATGAATTCACGGTGTTCTTATTTCAATTTCCAGGAGTGTAGTTTACCACTGAGCTCTCTAGATTGGCTGGCAGAGGAAAGAGGAGATCTGACCAGAGTAGCAGCACCATGTTTATGTCTGAGAAAGAGACGGAGAGAATGAAAGCATACGATGCAATAGTGCTAAGCGTACTACGCTCTGAGACGTAAAGCTTCGACTCACCGTTGCAAGGGTGCTTCTGGACGGCAATTCATGTGAGTTCGTGGAACTGCAATTCGAGCCCGCTGCTTGCAGGACAGTATTTCCCAGGCATTTTAAATTCTACCCGAAATGGGATTCCCAGACTGAGCACTGCGGGAGATTGCCAATGCGGCCGTGAATCAGAGACAAGCGATAATTGAATATCGCACCGTGCCTCCACACAGTGTACAGTCTGACAAGTTACAACGTACCACATATTGCATAAACGGCTTAATGTTTGCAGGTGCAGTGACCCCGTGAGTATTTACATTCGCTCTGCGGCAGTGTGTTCTCACAAAGTATGGAGTGTCTTCTTCTTCATTGTTCTCATATGCATAAACATTAATTGAAATATTTGATTTCTTTTCAAATTCGGTAATATCTGTTAACTGAACTGAAAAATTAATATTCTCTTTTTCAAAACTTTCATCTAATTCTAATCCAATATTTTTATAATTATTAACTCTTTCTACATGATCATTTTCTGGGTATACAGCCGATTTTATTGAATAAAGAAAACATTTTTGATCTTTGTTTTTTATGTTAACTACAGCTTTTTTATCTTTAATTGTTTTTGGTAAATCAGTATAAGAAGAAGCAAAATATGGATTGTGTTTATTAACATTTAATTCTAAACTATATATACAAAATAAAGGCCAACCAGATTTTTTCCTTTTAATTTCTTCCATTTCTGTTAATAGTTAAGTCATTGATGTTTGATAATCTTCTGCATCAGTTGTTCTTAATGGAACTTCATTGGTTGTTTTAAAATTAAATTCTTGTATTTCCTCTTGTCTTTTAAAATTACAATAAAATTCTATTTTGACTTTAATTGCCCTTTTTGTATTAAAATATTCTATAATTTTATGATTATTCCTTCTTTAATTGATTAAAAAATTCTTGTAGCTCAACAATATTATCATTAATGTTAATTGCATAAGTTATTATTCTTGATTTAAAAGCAGAAACTTTCCTGTAAATTCGTTTAGATAATTTGAGAAAATGCTCATCATCTAGAAAATTGAAACTTCATAAATTTTTCTGATAATCTTTTTGTTTAATTTCTTGATATTTATCTACCAGAAGTTTTCGCAATATCATTATTAATATTTTTCTGAATCTCATTATTAATATTTTCCGCAGGTTTATTGATAAGATTTATTAATTCTTGTTTATTAAGATTTGAATAATTACATTTTTCATTTTACAAATTTTATGAAGATCATTTAAAGATTTTTTACTCAAATTGTTATCATTATTAATTTTACTTTCAGATTTTTTGATAAGACACATTCAGAGTACCAGGTAGAAGGCCTGGTGATGCGCGTAAAAACGTTCAGAGCACACAGGGACAGGTACAAAGGCGCGTGTTAACACATCCAGAGCAATTAAAGGGTAAATATTGTCAACTGGATTTACAATAAGATTGATTAATTTTTCTTTATTAAGTTTAGAATAATTCTTCAAATTATCTGCTTTAGCAATTGATCGAAGTTCTTTTAAAGTTTTATATTTTAGTTCTCTCTTCTTTATTTCTTTCCTATTAAAATAATCAATAAATTCCAACAGATCTTCTCTAGTTACATTCGAATAACCATTTTCATTAAGATAATTTTCTAAATCTTTATAACTCAATCCATACTTTCCTTTGCTATAATTCTCTAAGTTCTTAAATTGTTGAGGTTTGTTGATCATCATTGTATTTATATAGAACGAAATTTGATTTTTTATTTTATTAAAACGTTTATGGCTAAAATGTACCTTTGAGATTTTAGCTTTGATGGTTCTTATTTATAAAGAGTAAAATTAATTACATTTGAAAATTTTTAATGAGAAAATGAGAATTTTTTATACAGGCAAATGGGATTTTTTTCTTATTTATAAAGAATAAAATTTATTAGACTGAAAATTTTTAAATGAGAGAATAAGAATTTGGGTTTTTCAGTATAAGCAAATGAGATTTTTTCGTTGCGGAAAACTGTGAAATTAGATTCTTGGTTTGCAACCTGGAAATGTCACTCCAAAATGCACTTTGGTCCAGAGCTCTCATCAATATACTACTCACGTCTGGAGAGGATAGTGGCCAGTGGAAGTGTTTAAACTCAGTAGAGTGTTCCTGGATCCACTCTGTAGCAATTTTGGACGTGTTGGGTGTCACATTGTTCTGCTGGACTTGCACAAGTCCGTCGGAATGCAAAATGGACAAAATGGTCGTACGGGAATATCCCCACATCATCGCTCCCTCTGAAATGCTGTCCCCCATCGTTCGTGCGCCGACTAGAACACCACGTTCAAACTCACTTAAACCACGATAACCTGCCATTGTAGCAGCAGTAAACGATGTAACAATTGTACTTGACACTTTTCTTATATACGCGTTGCCGACCGCAGCGTCGTATTCTGCCTATTTACATATCTCTGTATTTGAATGCGCATACCTAAATTTCTTTGGCGCTTCAGTGTATTTTGGATATCTTGAAGAGGTACATGAAACCCATAAAGAAAGAACTTTATTTGATATTGCAGTTGTGCAATCTGTGCCCATTATTCGTAGTTCATGTACAATAGATGTTAAATCTTTGAACGACATTCGATAAAAAAATTCAAACTCTTCAGCCTTTCCATAAAGTATTTCAATGAAAAGATTCTTTCCGTCGTACATTGCTCTCGTTTTTAACACTGGTATCAACTCTTATAGCAGCTCTTTTTCATATGACGGTGCAGAACAATAAATGCGGCACTTACAATCTTAACTTGCTCTTGCTGGGAGACTGCTGCGCCCCAACTTGAACCACTATGCACTGCACGGTGTCGTTGCGCCCAAACTGAGTGAACATGAACCCTCACAGGCCTTTGATGTACCGGCAACATACGGAACACGTTCAACGCTGAGCGCTTAGTGTGGATGCGCCTTAAGGTATTCAGATTTTTTTTAGGACAATTTGAAATTATACATAAGACTGGTAAAAGAATCTCCTCTGACGAGAAATAGATATTGGTTTATTATGAACATAACAAATTATTTCGATGTGTTAGCTATTTTCGTTTGCAGAGATATATGATCTAAAGTGCAACAACCGAAAAATAGCAGCATTGCTTATAAACGATGGAGGGTGCATGAGGCTCTGGAAGTAAGAAACACATTTGGGTACAACCTTCTAGATACTTAAAAAATGGGGGATGGAATGGGGTACAGAAATTACTTGCGGATGACTACGAAAGTTTTCGAAAAGCGTGTAGAGATGGTTGGAGGGCGCATTTCGCAAAAAGACGACGTTTTCAGACTTCCAATTTCCGCCTCCCTCGAAGCAGCAGTCGCACTTTGCACTTACAATTCGCTGCATACTTTTCGGACAACAGGAAGTGAGTTACTTAACTTCAAATAATCGTAACAAATATGATCAACAATGAAAACACAGTCACTTCATCATCAGACTGCGATATGACACTGAGATGCAAAAGAATCAAATATTTTACCGAATAGTTTCCCTGCGGTAGTTTGACAACGACTTTGCATACTGCAATTTGCAGGAGCTGTGCTGTCACCTTTTTCATACATGCCTAGATCAAGTGTTTTCAGGAGGCAACTTGACGAGCACAAACGTTGTGATAAAATGGGGAGTGCAGACAGCGGTACGTAGTGTGCGCTTTCTTTCGAAGCATGACCAAATGTAAAATCTGTTGTAACCTTGATCACAAGCAATGCCATTCACCACACTTCGATGACAGTGAATACTTTCCCATTTCATGTTAATGGGAATATTTTAACAAAATATGTCGCATAGACTGCTATAAGGATTTTTCTTGCCCTGTATCCCTCGACTCACGGGCTTGTAATCACGACTATGCCCACGTCTGAAACCATATACCCGTGCCTCCAACGTTTATTTTGCAGTGAAAAGTCGGATTGAGGAACATGCTGAATCCGTTTCTGTCCTTAGAGTGAGGTAATGTTTAGATTGTAGCAGTGTACGTCATTTACAGTTCTTCCTATGATTATTGTTCAGTGGCAACACAACTACAGATAAAAAAGAAACTTATACACCTGCTTATAACTTATCGACGCAGCTACTTATGTTCAATAGTAAACGACAGGAATTTCTTACCATACAGCTAGCGCTTGAATAGGAAAAACTTCACTCACCTCTTTCGCTTTCTCGTCTCAATCCGAAAAACATTGAAAGGTATTGAAACTGGAGGCACTCACTTCGTGTCCGTCGGCTTGGTTGGCGAGCGAACAACAGGCTAACGACAAAAAAACAACGAGCGATCCGGTAACTCTGTGGAGTAAATGATGAACTGCCGCAACAATACAGATAAGTAGCCAGCTGCAGCTCGTTGTCATCGTCCACTGCGCGCGAAGTTCCAAACATGTCTGTCGTTAATACATTCGCTGTATCATGTACCGCTATGCGTTAATGTTTATTTTTGACACTTTTAGAATTAGCAATCTATTTTCAAGTTATTAGTCTAATGAGGTAGTGAAAATGGTTTTTTGAAGCAATTTAGTTATTTGACTGTAGCGTAATGTAACCCTTTGTATTATTACCACCACCCCCTTCCCCCTGGAAAATGTCTTTTGGCCCCTTAGGGAGTAATTACCCCCATGCTGAGAACCACTGGGTTAAAGATACCTGAAAAAAGTGAAGCAACTAGAAGACATGGTCGGATGTCAGTGTAACTTCGTACACATACAGAGCATCCGTAGGTATGTAAATGATTTGAATTGCGATTCTCTGTGACAAGTAGAACAGTTACAATAGTGCTTTAGTGTTGTCCACGTTTAGTGTCGTTACCCGGCCTGGTAGGGTGTATAAGAAGCTTGGACAACACCAGATGTAGAGTGATTACTGTCGACGACACGGAGAAATACTGTACTCGTGTGAGAGAATGTTATCAGCCTGTGAAAGATATTGAAAGGAACCTCGCTGTGGGTCTTTATTGGGTAGGCAGGACTAATCGTAAAATAGCCAGATTTGTGAGGCATTTAGGTATCACAGTGACCAGATGTTGGACTGCAAGGGAATGTGAGGGCAGGCATGCTCTTCTTGAAGGTTCCAGTAAACCACATCTAACCACTACAAGGGAGGTTCGCCGTGTTGTGCGCCAAGCATACTGTAACCTGCGCCTTCTTTACGAGAACAAGTGATGAATTCCCTGCAACATTCTGTGTCATCTCACAACATTGGTCAGAGAACAGCAGCAACCGGACTAGAGAATTACACTTCCATGTGTACGCTGCTATTTAGCACCACAACAGAAGTCGTTGGGTCTGTAATGCTGCCGTGACCAGGAAACATAAATTGCTGGTGAATGGCGTCGTACTGTATTCGGTGATTAATCGCACGAAGTTCTGCACTACCTAGTGAGCATCTCCGGCGAGTTAGGCGGCGCCCAGGGAGAGGTCCCATCTTCCAATGTTTTGGAGAGGAACAGCGGTGTCACTCCTGATGTAGTAGAGTGGGGAGCCATCAGGTATGGCCTCAGCCTCAGGTCACGACTGAGGGAACACTCACGGCACAAAGGTATGCGTCCTCCTGTGTTACCTCTTACGGGACACTATGGTGGTCACGTTTTTCAACAGGACAATGCTCATCTACACTTGGCGCGTGTCTCTATGAACTGCCTGCGTGATGCTGAGGTACTCCCGTATCCAGCAAGATCCCAAGACCTGTCACCGATAGAACATGTATGGGACCAGCTCGGACGTTAACTCTATCCCAATGCTCCTATTCAGGATATTAAGTAACAGTAACAACAGTTGTGGCCTATCTTGCCACAAGAGAGGAAACAACGTCTTTATGACTCCCTTTGCAATCGAATCAGTGCCTGTATTCAGGTCAGAGCGGGTGCCATGTCATACTGTTAAGTGAACACACACTGAAAACTTGTTTGTAAACTTGAATATATTATGTAAACACTGAATTAACGTGACGCACCCTCTCATCCCGCGAAGTTTCATTTCATTTCCTCCTCCTCTTGTGGGTGCTTCGCTATTTTGTCAGGCAGTGTATTTTGAGGGAGATGTCTGTTGTATTTTGTCAATATAGCTAGAAGTATTTGTGGACTCCTGGGGGAACTGTAAGTAAAAGAGAAAATATGCAATACAACGACCAGACTGGGCATCGAAATGCCACATTCTCTAGCGGAGAGTGATGTACTGGGAGGATCAGATGACAGAGTAAAGGAAGGCAGGTAGTGCATGCGGCGCATGAACTATCGTGAACGAGCATAACAGCGTCGCAAAAATCTAGAAACATGTCACAGGCTTTCCGAGAATATAGTTGCCTTGGTAGCCGACGGATTATCTGAGGAAGAATGGCTTACAAACAAAGAATGAAATTGCGTCTCTGTTTCCTATGTTCCTCTTAGAGGTAACGTGCCGTCTGAAGCATTTGCATTGCGATAGGCGAACCACGTAATGGCTTCGTGCCAATGTACTTCCTGAGGGATCGCACGTTCGCGGGTGAGCGCAGCGCCGCGAATGCCGATGCTGTGGCCCACTGGTATGGCGCACGCATGTGGCATCAGCGTGTATTCCGAATCGTAACCAGCCTAGTCCTTACGGTCTGGGTTACGTTGTAAACGGTGAAGGACACAACTAGTAACGATGGTCAGCTGCCGCGAAAACGGAAATTGTCTCGGTGCTTAAGTGAAGGCAGAATTCTATTACCACCGAACCTCTGAATATGTTCTGTCATTTTGGTCATGAATCCTAAGGTTGGTTTGATGCAGTTCTCAGTCCCTGATATTTACCAGTTATCCTCTTAATTTCAGCATAAATTTTGCGTTTTGTCTCACTTATAGGTCTGCCCCTGCATTTTTCCCTTCTACCATCGCTCCAGCTAAAATTTTTCTCATATCATAATATGTCCCCAATCATTCCATGTCTCCAGCCGGCCGAAGTGGCCGTGCGGTTAAAGGCGCTGCAGTCTGGAACCGCAAGACCGCTACGGCCGCAGGTTCGAATCCTGCCTCGGGCATGGATGTTTGTGATGTCCTTAGGTTAGTTAGGTTTAACTAGTTCTAAGTTCTAGGGACTAATGACCTCAGCAGTTGAGTCCCATAGTGCTCAGAGCCATTTGAACCATTCCATGTCTCCGCTTCATTATGCTCTTTAATATTATTGTCTTTAACCCGGTGCGGGAAATTTTCGTCTCTTGTTCGATTAATCCATCTGATCTTCAACTGTCTACTATAATGCCACGCTGCAATCGTTTCATTTCTGCAATGAATTTTAACTCTGCAACGTAGTGTGTGCTGATTTGAAACTTTCGGATGCCGGAACGGCACTCGGAACTTGGTATTTTGCCTTTTGCGGATAAGTTCTGTACCTACTGAGCTATGGAAGCAAGACTCATGTGAGGACACGGGTCATCACTGATGTACGTCATACATTATTGATATCGACATGAGCTACGATTTACAGCCGGCTGCACAGAGAGAGCTCAAAAACAGACGTCAGAGCCTCCTGCATATTTTGAGCTATTTGCTAAACACACCGAGTGTGCACTAGAATTCCTTCCGCATTGGTACCCCTGAGAAGGACACGACCGATTTCCTTCCCCCAACCCCTCACTAAAAAACTCGTCGTTGACGCGACATTATACTTTAATCTTGGCTGCTTCCAGTGCGCGTTGTATGCTGGAGTTCGCTTCCTGGTCAGAGGTAAGTGACCTCTGTCGCCATGATGAGGATGAACGTGCCAGGTCAAGCGCATCGGAAGGTGCAGCTACAGGAGCAGCGCAGATTCCACGCGACGCCAGAGGCCAGAGGCAGCTGAGATGCCAAAACTTAGTCATGGGCGGAATCGAGAACGTCAAGGACTCAAGAACACAATTATATCGAACGAAAAGAAATCGATTACATATCCGAGAATGGAGCACTCTTACGAGTACAGTAGAGTATCGATATATATAGAGGCAAAGGTGGAAAAATGGGCCCCTTCTGGTATTATGGGCCCCCTACATATTTGGAAGTACAGGCCACTAATTCTAGCGGAGAGCACATGGACTACTAGAACTAGTTGCCAAACTTCACTCTAGAGTGCGCAGACGTAGTAGCTGTCATGGTTTGTGAGTAGTTGTGCTGTGAATTTTTTCGCTGTCATTAAAAGTTTGAAAGGTTAGTGTTTACTTGAATAAAACTCAAATTTCTAACATGTTATTAGTAAAACTAAGGTACGGTACGTATTTGGCTTGTTGTTGGGATGCCGTTTTACATTAATTAACGTCGGTTGCGAACCAAACCAACCGTAGGCAAAATCGTTTTTCCCAAGATGGCGAGGGTGGATATATGGGCCCCATTTGCTGCTGGTATTATGGGCCCCTTAAAATCAATCAGATTTTATGGGACCATTTACAAATATTGCTGCTCTTTTTGTTTCAGATGCCTCGAAGACATCTTGTACCCCCCAAAAAATCGAAACGGCAATCGTGGGACAAAGCAAATATGGCAAATGCTATTGTAGCTATTAAAGAGAAAAAAAATGGGGTTGAAAAAAGTGGTTAAAGTGTACTCTGTCCCTCGTTCTACGCTCCAAAGGCTTTCACGAATCGATAAACTGGTCGAAGAAATAGTTAATATTAAATTGGGCCGTCCACCGGTTTTACCACAGGGACTTGAGGACGAACTGGTTAAATATCTTCTCATTATGGAATCCAAATTCTACGGCCTTACCAGAAATGACGTCAGGCGCATGGCCTACCAGCTTTGCACAAGAAATAAAATTCCTCATCCATTTGTAAAGGGCGAAGCTTGGTTTGACCATTTTATGTCATGGCACAAAAACATTCTGTCTATTTTGAAGCCATCCGCAACTTCTATTTCACGTGCTAATGGGTTTAATAAACAATTTCTTCAATTTACTTGAAGCTGCGTTGAGTAACTACAAATATCCTGAGCATGGAGTTTTTAATGTAGACGAGTCAGGCCTTAGTGTCGTTCAAAGCAAAATTGCTCGTGTCATCGGCCTGAGGGGAAAAAGTTGACGACGCTGTGTGTCTATTTTGTGAAGTGGTTTTTTCAAAGGACAGAAAAGGTGAACTTTGGGTCCAGTGTATAGCCTGTGAGATGTGGGCTCACAACGAATGCGCTGGATGCGAAAAAGATGCTTATGTGTGTGACTATTGTAAATAGACTAGGCGTAGGCTGTGAAAATCATCCCACCAGTAGACGAATTAACAATGTTCAAAGTGAGTCTTTCTTTCATTATACACAAAAATTAAATAAAATTATTTTTTTTCAAATTTTTGTTTCTTTTTATATCAAACTACCTTGGGGCCCATATTACCAGCACAAATTCTTGACGCAACAAAATGCAGACTATCAGGAAAAAAATAAAGTTTTGTTTTAAATATTAAATAGTTGAACGAAAACATGTCGTAAGTATTGCAGGACATACTAGAGAAATGTTTTATGTTAATTTCAGGTGATTATAATAAAAATAAAAGGTGTTATATAAAAAAAAACAAAGTGGGGGCCCATTTATCCACCTTTACCTATATACATATATCAACTTCCTCAACACTCCCGACTTACGTTCGATCCACTAGCACCTTTCCTCAACTGATCTATTGTTTTACGTTTATCGGAACCACTAAAAACAACGTCTGTATGTTCAGTCCACATTGTAAAAGGCACACCAGCCCAGAGCTAGCGGAACTTCTAGATGGCGCACACGCAAATTTAAATTTGGAAATTGGAAGGCGTTCCAGTCGCTAAATTTAAATTTGCGTGTACGCCATGTAGACGTTCCGCTAGGTCTGGGCTGGTGTGCCTTTTACAATGTGGGCTGAACATAAAGACGTTGGTTTTAGTGTTTCCGATAAACGTAAAACAATAGATCAATTGAGGAAAGGTGCTAGTGGATCGAACGTTAGTCTGGAGTGTTGAGGAAGTGCAACAATAGCGAACATAAAAAATAACAGTTGTGAATGTATTTGACAGTGAAGATGGAGGCTTACACACAGAAAAAAATATGAAAATGGAAGAAAGCCAGTATTATACACGCCACAAAGTTTGCTATAAGCTCCTTCATTCAGGTGAGTTTGCACCTGAAGAGCCAAACTGGCTGAATTGATAAAAGATTCTTCAGGATTTGAAGAAGAATGTTGAAAGATAATATTCAAGACTGGCTTCAATGTGATGTTGATCATCCTGGCTATCAATTATTGATGGATGACGAATTAACTGCTATTGCTATGAACGACAAAGACCCTTCAGGTGTCGAGGAAATTCCAAGAGACAACGACCGTGCTGAATAAGGACCATCTGGTGAGGAAGCCTTTCAGTGCCTTCACACTGTTCAAGGTAGTCAGAGCACCAAGAAGTGTGTGATGTCCAATCGCCGCCTTTAAAACGTTTACGATGTTAGCTGCAATAAAAAGAGTCTCAGTTCTGAAGCAAAATCTAACTTTTGGTCTTCTTTTCCTAACTGTACGCTACTTTAACCGCCATTTCGAATCTTTAAAATCAGGCTGTGCAGTCAGTTCTCTGTCTTATTTGTAAGACGTTGCAGCGTGACGGATAGTGAAAGGAAATGCTAAAACTTGTGCCGATATTGTTAATTCCACAAAATATTGTTCAATAAACTTCTAGCTTGTGATCCCCCACGGGCATCAGCACAAATAATAAATTGAAAATCAGAAATTCACTGTTTATAGGGCCTCCGAATGCATGGTTGAATTTCTAAAAGTTGGCTGCGCTGCCGCCTAGGGTCAACAACGCATTTTTCGTATTAACCCTTAAAAAACTCTAATCACCAAAGTTCAAATAATTGCAGGTAGGAATAATATTCACTACTCAAAGCGCTTTCAGTTTTAACATACTGTGTTTATCCGATGACAATAACATTTACCGCAATTTAATAATGGTTTAATATTGAATTAATTAATATCTGAGCGAGTGCTTAAATGGAACGGAACAGTATTTCACGTTCAAGTAAACTTCCGAAAATAATCAAAGTTCCTGTAGCGCTAGTTTAATGTTAAAGCTCTACAATTACGAACTAACTAAATCCCAAGTGCGTATCACTCGCAAAAAATAACTGCAGTGGAGTTTATAAGGTTGAGACTAGTTCACCTAACGCAAAATATTCTGAGTTCCCAAGTTAAAAATATTTCAGAGTATTCGCGACTCAACAAGTTCGCTTGATGCGAAATGTTCTATGTCCTCAAGGCGAAAATATTTCACAGTACTTACTAACGACACTCGCTAATATCAACAATCCATGATTCAATACTTGGAATAATTTCGACACACTCAAGAGGTGACCTATTGCCACTCATAAGTACTCCCTGCTCCAGATCTGAATTTCGGCTTGCCAAATGTATGCAAAGTTCCCCCGCACCAAGATGGCTGCCGCTATTTAAGCCCTCGCCTTGACATGACTCAAATGCATACATCTCCGGCTTCTGCAACATATTTAAAAGCTTTTACTGGAATGTTGTATACATGTATCATATATGAATTTGCTTGCAAATTTCTTCAGCTTTCCATTGCTTTTCTTGTTTTTTTTTCTCTAACTAATATAGTTTGTTCACAAATAATGATTTCATCCAGGTGAAAACTACTTTCCTTTGTTCTGTCACTAATAAATACAAACAGTTAAAACTAGATACATCCTGCGTCTAATTCGCAATGCCGCTGCTACTCTTCGTATTTCATCCATTATTTACGTAGAAATTAATGTTTTTACATGTGGAATGCATGGGCCTGTAATTCAGAACAGGTAATATTATGAAAAATATGCTATGATAGTCCGATAGTGCTCGATGAGGTCTATCCGTAGATACCTCGTTTGTGAAAATCTATTAAGGCGATTTAAAGGAGGAACTGCAGTGTTATCTTTCTCAGTGGAACAGTTTTGGAAAAAGATGTTTAGTATTTCGGACAGTGTGAAAATACGATCCGATACCACTATGGTCACAGAGTTCAAAAATGGCTCTGAGCACTATGGGACTCAACATCTTAGGTCATCAGTCCCCTAGAACTTAGAACTACTTAAACCTAACTAACCTACGGACATCACACACATCCATGCCCGAGGCAGGATTCGAACCTGCGACCGTAGCAGTCCCGCGGTTCCGGACTGCAACGCCAGAACCGCTAGACCACCGCGGCCAGCTGCAGAGTGTCTGGGCAGATGGCTACAATCGTTTTACAGATTTAACATAAGACCAAAAGATCTTAGAGTTTTCTGTCAAATCGGTAGATAGGATTTTACTTTTGAATACATCAAACGCTTCACGCGTGAATCTCCGTACGCTGATTTTGGTTTAAAGAGAGCACTGCGTGAAGCGTTCAACGAACTACAAAGTAAAATTCTATCTAGCGATTTTATTTCCATTATCAATCCCATCTGGTTAGGATCGCATACTGACGACCAGTACTCAACCATCGGTTGAACGGGAGTTTTATAGGCTACCTCGTTCATGAGTGGACTACACTTTCTGAGGATGCTTCCAATGAATCTCTGTTTCAAATAAGTCTTTCTTACGATTACTTTTATGTCGTCGTTCCACTTCACGTCACTCCAGTCTCTCCATACACAATTTTCTATGTATTTAAAGGATATCACAGCTTCCAGTGTGTCCGCAACTCGTGGTCGTGCGGTAGCGTCCTCGCTTCCCGCGCCCGGGTTCCCGGGTTCGATTCCCGGCGGGGTCAGGGATTTTCTCTGCCTCGTGATGACCGGGTGTTGTGTGATGTCCTTAGGTTAGTTAGGTTTAAGTAGTTCTAAGTTCTAGGGGACTGATGACAAAATGGTTCAAATGGCTCTGACAAGGGAACCTCCCCATCGCACCCCCCTCAGATTTAGTTATAAGTTGGCACTGTGGATAGGCCTTGAAAAACTTGTAACGCCGGAAATGCATATCCTCCTATTTCCATCTATTGTACTATTATTTTTTTTCCTTGTTTTGTTACCTCAAGATATGACATTTCTGTCTCTTTATATATTGTAATTGTTTTACTGTTTGTATATATATATTTATGCACTCATGTCGATGTATAATTGGTTTGTTTCGTAAATATTATTTGTATTTTTACGCTGGGTGTTGCCTAGGGAAAACTGCTATCGAACGATTACATCGATGGGTCGTGTGAAGAATCAAAGTGTGTAGGATCTTTGGTAGTGAACTCTGCCGCGTGGAGCGCGGGCAGAGAGAGTCTGGCGGGAGTAGCGAGTGGAGCAGGTGTTGTGTGACGCTCCCGCGAGTTGCCGCGCTTTCGGGGTTTGGCAGCATGTAATTGCGCTCGACTCGCGATGATAGTTTCTGACATGGTGTCGCGGACGGGAAGCATTAGCTGGCGCACATCAAGAGCCCGTTTCGCCTGGTGACCGTGTCGAGAAGAAGGCGCGCCAACATCCAGCTTCTGCAACAGCGACGGCCGACAATGAGTGACTGTCGCCACCTCCTCGATCGACGGCTTCAAACCTTCAATCAACCAACAAGGAAGACTAAAAGCACGTAAAGTTTCAGAACTGTATGGCAGACCTCAGCTTTTCAAATTGTTCCATTTGCCTCGCAAAATTACAGCAACTTAGCATGAACCTTTGTTGCTCATTGTCCCAATTGCATTGCCAAGCAGGGTCCCTTCCTTTTCCGAAATGAACCCGAGTGTCGTTGAAATTCAAACGCCAGCATTAAAATAATATAATTAGATTTCACTGCTTTAATTTCAAAGTTCAGTAGCTGGCTACAATATTTAGGTTACACGAGCACAAATTTAGAGTGCGAGTTTTGTTTGCATATTTTAGCTTACCTGTGACTGCAGCTCAGCTTGGTACGTACTAAATTTTACTATTGTTAATAGTTCAGAATCATTTAATTCAAGTTCAAAGTAAAATCTCTTGTTTCTAAATTGCGTAGAGTCAAGTTGCTTTTGAAATGATTGTTGAGGTAGTCCAAGACTAACCGTATTTTACTGGATTTCGATGTGCTTCAGAAAGAAAGCTCACTATCAACTTCAGTCACTAAATTAACTTTCGATTTTCCGGTTTTATTAATTCTTTTGCTAAATTAAGTCAGAGTGTAGCGAAATGCATATCCTTCTGACAAACTTTCAGTTTTCACACTACACGTGTCAACTTCAGTTGCCACGCTTCTAGTGCTAATTATATGTGTAATAACCTTTCTTTTTCAGTTATTATAGTAATTGTCCATAGGACTGGCGACCGTAATTTCCCCCAAATCTCAAATATCTAATTACCGCTAGTTGATTGTTAACGTAACGGCCGCACATTTACTTTCTTTATTAACTTTATCCCTATTTCAAAATTAATTTCCACCAGTTCCACTTGCATTTTTCCTTTCATTAAGATGTAACCCTTTCCTCCCTCTTTACCGATAGATTAACTTCGGTGACGATTGCTTTTCCCAAATTTCCCTTAGGTACACGCGGTTTAATTTTTCACTGTCATTAAGGTCGATAAGTGAGGGGGGAGGTTACAAACTGAACACAGATCAATCGAGAAAACAGGAAGAAGTTGTGTGGAACTATGAAAAAAATATGCAAAATATACAAACTGAGTAGTCCAGGGGCAAGATAGACAACATTGAGGAGCGTGTGAGCACAGGAGCGCCGTGGTCCCGCGGTTAGAGTGAGCAGCTGCGGAGCGAGGGGTCCTTGGTTCAAGTCTTCCCTGGGGTGCAAATTTTAATTTTTTTATTTTCGCGAAGTTACGATCTGTCCGTTCGTTCATTCACGTCTCTGTTCAATGTAATAAGTTTAATGTCTGTATTTTGCGACCGCACAGTAAAACCGTGCGATTAGTAGACGAAAGTACGTGCCTCTCCAATGGGAACCGAAAACATTTGATCGCGTCATAGGTCAACCGATTCCTCGACAGGAAAACACGTCTGATATATTCTATACGACACTGGTGACGGCATGTGCATCACATGACAGGAATATCTTGTCGACCCACTTAGCTCGCACACTTGGCGAATGGGTAAAAAGATTCTTCTACCTTGCCTGATTTAGGTTTTCTTATGTATGTGATAATCACTCCCAAAAAGTGATGAAAGCATAAGAGTTTGTCAGATAATAATTGTCTGAAAATAAAAAATTAAACTTTTCTCTCGAGGGAAGACTTGAACCAATGACCTCTCGCTCCGCAGCTACTCACGCTAACCACGGGACCACGGCGCTCCTGAGCTCATACTGTTGTTGAAGTTGCCTATCTTGCCATGGACTACTCAGTATGTATATTTTGCTTATTTTTTTCATAGTTCCACACAACTTCTTCCTGTTTTCTCGATTGATCTGTGTTCAGTTTCTCAAGGCCTATCCACTGTGCCAGCTTATAACCAAATCTGAGGGGGGTGCGATGGGGAGGTTCCCTTGTGAGTACTATGGGACTTAACATCAATGGTCATCAGTTCCATAGAACTTAGAACTACTTAAACCTAACTAACCTAAGGACAGCACACAGCACCCAGTCATGACGAGGCAGAGAAAATCCCTGACCCCGCCGGAAATCGAACCCGGGAACCCGGGCGTGGGAAGCGAGAACGCTACCGCACGACCACGAGCTGAGGACCGGACTGATGACCATAGATGTTAAGTCCCATAGTGCACAGAGCCATTTGAACCAGCCAGCCAGCTTCCAGTGACAGTTCAGAAATGGTGTGATCATTCAGTAACCTATCTTCCCGCCAGTTTATCGTCAATGCCTTTACATTTGCTTATATTAATGCCTAACTGCCAATCCATGCACCAAGAGTCGATCCTGTGCAAGTCTTCCTGAACTTTGCTGTAACTTTCCAACATCGAGACTTCTCTTTTTTACAACAGTATCATCTGCAAACAGTCTCAAGGATCTTTCAATTATATTTGTTGTATTACATATGGTGAGTCACCTAAATCTTGCACCACAAATGTTGCGAAAGTGGAAAGTGCTATTGACACTCAATTTTCACAGAACGGATTGGAGTCAGGAGATCGTACTGACAGCCAACAAACAGATTGTAATAATGCTTATAAAGTGCATTTTTTGTGCGAACGTTCACTTTTTTAAATGGAGCAATGCGTATTGGCATTAACAAATCAGAATGTCAGTGGTATTTGTTGCAGGATTCTAGTGAGAGTCGTTTACGAGATACCGTATTTTGGTCGCGCGGGATTAGCCGAGCGGTCTTAGGCGCTGCAGTCATGGACTGTGCGGCTGATCCCGGCGGAGGTTCGAATCCTCCCTCGGGCATGGGTGTGTGTGTTTGTCCTTAGGATAATTTAGGTTAAGTAGTGTGTAAGCTTAGGGACTGATGACCTTAGCAGTTAAGTCCCATAAGATTTCACACACATTTGAACATACCATATTTTGAAAAGCTTCCACACCGACACTTGTTTGTACCATTGAACCTGCGTAGTTGCTATGAACGATGTTATGTTTACTTATAGTATGCTCGTGTGTTCCGTGAGTGCATTGCTCCTTGTTAGTCCAAGCAGTAGGTCGTGAGAGGGCGATCGGAATTACCAATGCAGAAAAAGCCAACATGCTCGTGGTGTATGGAGAGTGTGGGAAGAATGCAGTTAGTTCTTGTACGGTGTTTGTGGCAAGATATCCCAATAGACGTTAAAGATCTCGGCAATCATTTACCAGCCTCTTCAACCAGTTAAGTGAAAGTAGTAGTGTAGCACCTAGACAACGTAGCAGAAGGAAACAAGTGACGACAGAAGAGGGTGAAATTACTGCTGTCGCTGCTGTTGCAGTTGATCCGCACGTTAGCTTCTGCTGCGTAATCGCGTGAGGAAGTGGCATGAGTTAGGCAATAGCCCTATGCGTTCTCCATTGACATGGGTTCCATCCCTATCACACCTGTCTCCATAAAGAGCTGCATGGAAACGATTACGAGAGTCGTGTTAACTTCTGTACACGAGGATTAACACAGGATACTCCAGATGTAACATGTAATTTGTTTAGTGATGAAGCCACATGTATCGATCATGGCCAACTAAACCGCCTAAACAGTCGCTATTCATGTGTTGATAATCCCCCTTGGCTTCTTCAGGTGAAACGTCAGCGTCCATGGAGTGTAAACATGTGGTGTTTTCTAGTGAACCATCAATTCATAGGCCCATGTTTCATAGAAAGAACACTGAACGCGCGTAAGTATCGCAGCCTCTTAACAGATCGTTTCTGACGGATGCTAAAAGACGTTCCTTTGCCGACTAGGAGGAAGCTATGGTACCAATGTGACGGCTGTGCAGCCCATAGTGCACGAAGTACTACAGGATGTCTTCACGAATTGTTTCCAAAACGCTAGATTTGACTCAGAGGACCTGTACCTTGGCCTGCCCCTTCGCCAGTTTTGACGCCTGTAGACTTTTTTCTGTGGGGAAAGCTGAAAGATGCTGTCTGCCTGCACACACCAACTACACCCGATGATATGCAACTACGTATTACTGCAGCCTGTTCGGACATCTCCGTTGAAATGCTAGCAAGTATGCAACAGCCGTTCAATACCAGATTGGAAGCGTGTATTGCCACTGGCGGTGGTCATTTTGAATACTACCTATGATGGTCGATTGTCCCGTTACTGGTCAGAATCCACATAGGTACTGTATGCACTTGTGTTGATCTTTTGTAGTGTCGGTAGCTGGACCGACACCGTGATGTGGATTGCTGAAAAGGAATGCTAAACTAACGCTGTGGCCGATAGTGCACGAACGGCAATAAGCATACGGGCGTGAAGTCTGGAACATAAAAACTTATGAATGAATCAGAAGAAAAGTATGTAGATGCTTTTTACTTAACTTTTATTTATCCTTGGAATACATCTCTCTTGATTACTCGTAAGCTATAGGCACTGATACAATTGGCTCCTTGCTAGTTCGTAGCCATTAACTTAGCTGATGGCTATTATGTCTCTCGGCTAATGAGAGAGAAAGGCTTCGTACAACTGGGCGATAGCTAGGTTCGCGTACAACTGGGCGGTAGCTTGGTTCTCGTACAACTGGGGTCGAGTCCACTCTCGTATCACGAGACCTGCCTTGGTGGTGGCGCTAGGTCTGCGATCACAGTGGCGACACGCGGGTCCGACATGTACTACATGGACCGCGGCCGATTTAAACTACCACCTAGCAAGTGTGGTGTCTGGCGGTGACACCACATCTTTAGTGTGTGCTGCCACAGTTATTGTACAAGTGTTGGTGTGGGAACTTTTCAAACTACCATATCTCATAAACGATTCGCACTAGAATCCTGATATTCTGATTTACCCTACTTTTAGTCTGTTGATGTCAATCAGCACTGTTACATTAAAAAAGTGTTTGTTTGCACAATAATACACTTTTTAAGTATTATTACAATATTCTGATTGGCTAACAGTATGAGCACCTGTTCTTTTACAAAATTTATTTTACAAAAACTTATGTTTTATGGAACCGGTACATATAAACAACTGATTTGAATCATATAGAATGTAAAAAGTTGTGCTGAATAATTCAAATAATGTTGGGAAGAAAGAAAATTTTAGTGTCAGGGGATAACTCATGAAGGGCTCCTATTTCGTATGTGAATGACTTTCCATGCAACATTCATCATGCAGAGTTGGTACATTTTGCGGACGATACTAGCGTCATACAAACTTTAGGCCTATTAGAAGTGGAATGAATTGTTGATGACGTTTTTCAAAGAGCTGTTAAATAATTTTACGAAAGTGCGGTTACCCTAAAATCTGAGAAAATATACTCTTTTCAATTCTGTACAACAAATAATGTCATACCAACAGTTGATGTAGCACATGAGCAAGAGTCAGTAACTAGAACACTCCAGTGTTTTTGGGTGTTAATATTGATGAAAACTTGATATGAAAAGGACATATTACTAAGCAGCTCAAATAGTTACATTCAGCGAGATCTGCTCTTCGTATAATTTTGGTTTTTGCGAACAAGCGACACAGCCTTATAACATATTTTGCATTTTACACTCGGTAATGTCTTGTGGAATAATTTTCTGGGGTATCTCATCATACAGAAAGAAGGTATTGATTACACAAAAGCGAGCAGTAAGAATAATATATGGTATTCATCCACAAACATCTTGAAGGCTCCTTTTAAGAAGTACGCTAATGGAATTTGTCATAAATAGTGGAGCACAATTTCAGGAGAATAGTGATGTGTATACCTACAATGCCAGAAGAAAAAATGACCTATATTAGCCATTATTCAATTACCAGAGGCTCATAAAGGAGTTCAATATGCATCAACAATAATTTTTGATCATTTGCGCAATAACATAACATGTTTGACTGGTGACAAATCAAGTTTTAATTATAGCCTAAAATCATTTCTTCCAGACATTTCCTTCGATTCAACAGACTAATTTTTATTTAAAAAATGATAGCCTGTTTAAAAAAACTGGTTTTGAGCGTACTTGCATGCCTAGGACCGAAAAATATGGTAATACATTCATTAATGTTAAGCTAATCTGTAAACCAACGGTGGCCAGAAATTGTGCATGCGGGTGGCCCTTTGGCACACTGGCCGCGGTGTCTCATCTTACTGCACACTTCCCCCACCAGTCCGCTATGCTGTCGTACTGGAGCGGAGGGGAACTGCAAACACGTTGCACAGCAGTCGCACACGGAACACATGGGGCTTTGTTTCGTATCATGCTATATATGGAAGTTCTAAAAACTTAAGCTGGTATCATGAAGAATGACATTAAGCTGTTACTGACTGTTGGTGTAAAAGTGTACACCTACAAAAATAAAATAATTAAATTCAAGTTGTGTTTGCAACTGCATTAGACTAGTAATACTGCGTGAGCCACATTGTTACATGTAAAATCTTACAATATTTCAGCTAAGCTACAGGAAAAGAGACAAAAACAAATAGTCTCTATAGCATGGCCTTAGGGATGGAATAAATTGTCATAACTACACGTGATAAAAAAGTATCACCTAGCACTTCTCTACCGACAGTGCCTTTGATACAATTCTCAACAAAATACACCGCAAACAAAACTAAATTTTCATCAATATTTAACTGCTTTTGTTTGATATCTGGTACAAACTGCCGGCACACTGACAGGCTCAGGGAATTTATCAAATTGTCATTACTCAGGCTGCCACGTAATCGTGACTGACAAAGAATTACGGAAAAAAAGTCTTTCACACACATAACTTTATCCATCACTCAGGCTGCTCCGTAATCGTGACTGACATACTTTAATTACCGAAAGAAGTCTTTCGCACTTATATATGTTGATCCAAACATGGACATCACTTTTGCGGCCTCATCGTGGAGACGTGGAAGCTCTTTCCGAGAAAACATTTGTAGAACTCCTGAACAGTTTTAAAGTAATGGAATTTGTCTTTTAATCTGGCATTACACTGAAGATCGATAAAGTCCCTCTGCAACTGTACAGGGGCACTTTCAACTGATACGGCAAATGGTCTTGCAGACGTCTCAGAAATAAATGCTAGGTTGCCACTGTTCTGAAAATGATTTGAAAACTGATCTTTTACTTCTTCCAGTACCAAAATGAATTGTTCAAAATTCACGAATTCTTTAACAGCAGAGAGGTTAGCGAAATGGGCGGTGTTCTTTTTCAGATGTTGTCCTTCAACCTGATTTTTATTTTAAATACATCCACCTTTCCCATTAAATCAGATATTACTGGCTTCTCACCTTGCAACGTCTTATAGGATGTTCAAGTGTGCAGTCAAGTACGCTAAAAATGCGAAGTTTGCAGTCCATTGCGGATGTTCTAATGTTGGTTGCTGCTTTCCTTTTTCTCTCAAAAATTGAACAATAGCGGGGCACAGCTCGAAAATTATTCCAGGCATGCCCCTCGACTGAACCAAGGTACTTAGAAGTAGTTAATCACGCCATAATATTGTTCCTGCATTTCCATCAAAAACTGTTAAAACAGATACTGTAACAACCCATCTGACTAGGTAATTCACTACTCGGACCACCATTCTCATGACGTGCTCCATTCCTGTAAACTTAACTCAAAGTTCTTCTTGATGGACGAAACAATGAATTCCCTACAAATCGTCTGTTGACTGTTGCAGTTTCTTGTACAACAATGCTACGAGCCCATTTTCTGCCTCTCATATCGCTGGCGTTCCAGCGGTGGCAACCGAGACCAACATCCAACACATTTCAATTCATACCAGCAACTTCATCTGCCCCTTCAACAGTTTTCAGCAAGTCGATCCCCCTCGTTGTGTCTTTCATTGGCACCAAATCTAACAGTTCTTGTGTTAAGTGCAAATTGCTATCGACTCCACGAACATAAACTGCAAGTTGTTTCATGTACGAAATGTCGGTCGACTCGTCCAAAGAATTCGAGAATGCAAAGAACTTGCTGGCATTGCCAATTAACTGCCTGTAGACCTCCGCTTCTAGCTATGCGGCGAGTTACTGTTTCTCGGGAAAGATTAAGTTCGGAAAACTTTTGTACCTCGAATGGCGTCACGAGTTGCACTGCCTCAACAACACACTTTTTAATGAACTCGCCATTTCTGAAAGGTTTATTAGATCTGGCAACTTTGGATGCTAATTTGTAGCTTGCTTTTAATGAAGGCCGATACAGTTGGTTGCCGGCTAAAAATAAGAAACAACAGAACGGAGTCTAAAATCATTGGATTTCTAGAAGCAAATACGAACAAATATATAGGGTGCGGCAGCTTTCATAGTAGGATATTAAAAACACACCATCAGGCAGTAACTGAAATTTATTTATTGCCTCTTATGTCAATTAATAGTTAAAGGTATGCCATTTACTAATGTGTAAGTCATTGTCCATTGTGTGGATTACTTTTTGAATATGACTCTTGTCAAACGGTGCCCCCTCTGCACAACACCTTCATCTAGGCGGCGTTGGAAGCTTTTCCATAGCTCGGCGTAACGTATTCCCTGGGACATTGCCGACGGCAGTTCTGCTGCCATCCTTCAACTCAGGAATGGTGGCACAACGTGTTCGGAACACTTCTTGCTTCAGGTCGCCCCAAAGGAAAAAGTCTGCACACGAAAGGTCAGGCGAGCCGGGCGGCCAGGAAATGTCACCAAAATGGGAAATTTACCAGGAAATGTCTGTCGCAAGATTTCCATGGAGATTCTGGCCACCATTCCTGAGTTGAAGGACCGCATCAGAACTGCCGTCGACAATGTCCCAGGGAATACGTTATGCCGAGTTATGGAAAGCTTCCAACGCCGCCTAGATGAAGGTGCTGTGCAGAGGGGGCGTCGTTTGACAAGAGTCATATTCAAAAAGTAATCCACGCAATGGACAATGACTTACACATTAGTAAATGGCATACCTTTAACTATTAATTGACATAAGAGGCAATAAATAAATTACATTTACTGTCTGATGGTGTGTTTTTAATATCCTACTATGAACGCTGCCGCATCCTGTACAAACAGCACAAAAACAATGATTTTCATTACTCTCGTTGAGGTCGGCCCGCTATGCAGCACTGCACACTTTTAGTCCACTAGCTTCTTTTCTCTTTCATCGCCAACTAAATCTTTAAATTCCTTGTGCATTGTAGTGAAATGCCCCGTTTTTAAATTTATTGGCTTTCGGAACGTGCCGATACAACCATCTCAACACTGGAAATGTTATATTACAGTTTGTTTTTGACAATTTAGAGTATCCGTTCGTTTAAGACGTACCATAGTACGAAGTTACATGGGCTCGACAAAGGACAGATATCGACATAAAGAAATTTTTTACACCCACAGTACAATGAAACGAGTACATGTAATGCTGTTCTGTAGCATATCTGCGGTGCCCGGCGATTATGAGACTGCAAACCAGACGCTGAGAATTTCCGTACATATCTTCGGAAAAGTACTGTAATTCCCACTCCTATTTAAATGGTCGTGACAATATGTTGCTAGACTGTCTCTTTTTGAGGGCATGTGCCATTCCAACAACCAACGTTCTTTTACACCTCCTTTAAATTACAAGTATATAACAAGGCACACACAGCGCTGAATCATTCCAGTCATTTTGATAAAAAAAAATATTCAAATGATCTGTTAAACGTGTAACTACGCTGTCAAATCACATTAATGTGACCACCTGCCGAACGCCTGAATTACCAACTTTCGCAGCGCGGGCCGCTGCGAGACCTGCATGAAGAGAGTTAGTGAGGTTCTGGAAGATACCGACAGGGATGTGACTCCAGTGGCGTGGCCAGCTGTGCTAGGTTTCTCGGCTGAGGACCCGTGGCGCGTACAGCCCGATCGAGGTGGTCCCACAGATTCTTATTTCGTTTAAATCCTGGGAGTTTGGTAACCAGGGGAATACGATAAACTCATCCTGGTGCTCTCACGTATACTGTGAGCTGTGTGACACATTGCAATGTCGTGCTGGTAGATGCCACTGTGCCGAGGAAAAGAAAACTGCACTAAGGGATTAACGTAGTCCGTAAAGATAGACACATACTCTTGTTGATCCACTGTATCTTCCAGAATGACGAAATCACTCAGGGAATGCCACGAAAACATTCTCCAGACTATAAGGCATCCTCCTTCAGCCTGGAGCCTTCCGACGATTGTTGCAGGGTGTCTGACCCCGTAAACACCAGCAGCCATCTATCTGATGGGGAATAAAACATGATTCATCTGAAAAGGCCACCTGTTTCCACTCAGTGGCCGTCCAGTTGCGGTATTGGCGCGTAAATTCCAGCCTTCGTCGCAGATGAACATCGGTCAGCATAGGTACATGAACCAGGCGCCAGATGCGGGGGCCCTTACGCAACAACGTCCACGGACAGCCTTTTAGGAGACATTGTTGGTAGCCTCTTAGTTCATCTGGGCAGTCAGCTGCATAACAGTTGCATGTCTATTCGCCCGTACACATATTCCGCAGCTGTCGTTACCCCAGTCATCTTTGGCCGGTCGTGCACCATAGTTGCCTCGGCGCAAGTTTTGCATAGCGCCATTCTGCCGTGCACGCAATACTTTAATCACGATGGCACGCGAACAGTTTTCAAACTTGGCCGTTTCGGAAATGCTTCCATCCTTGGCACAAAAGCCAATTATCATGCTCTTTCGGACTCCAGATAAAGCGTTCCGTTTTCGCATTATGACAACGATTGTACTGTTTTTCCACATCTCCCCGACGTGCTTTATATACCCTTCACTGCTAGTGCTGCCACCTGTCACCTATGAGTGGTTATTACAAGTTGCAGTCGAACGTAGGTGGTGGTCACATTAATGTGACTAGACCGTGTAACTAACTAACTAACTAACAGGTAGTAGGCGTAGTAGCAGTGGCACACAAATTACCCTCTGACACACACTGTAAGGTGGCTTGAGGAGTAAAGATGTAGATGAAACCATATTTAATTTTCATGAGTAACTAGTCAGACAATAGCTAAAGTTTAAAACTCCTACGGCATTCTTCCCTTTCTCACTTACAACTGAGGAACTGAGTAAAGTGGTCCACTGTTTAAGCAAAAGTATTGAACATATGATTGAACGGAACAAACAGAAAAGGTATGTAGTTCTTATTGGGGAGATATTACCACAAACGTCAAGGAAGTGTAACAGTTAATGTTACCAGTGCTATATATCGTGCAGTATCGTGATTGTGTTTGTGGACTGCGCACCCTGCGGACATCAGCAGAGTGATATCTGCTTTGTACTGTACAAACACAATCAACACCCAACTAATCCTTCACATCTGTATCGATTCGCACAACGGATGCACCCATAACAATACAATAAAGCCTGTGAAGCAACATCCGTGGCCATCAGATGAATGTCAAGGTCATCATTTGGCTCTCAACCCTGGATGAACAACTCTGATTCAGTTTAACACTATTTTTATTAAATACATATCAACCTGAAATACATTTACATAATTAACTTCCCTTAATATTTCTTTTCTGATCTACACTGCCTGACAACAAAAGTGAAGCTCCCGGAATACATAGTCGGGTGTCAATGTAACTTCATACACGTACACACCATCGGCCGGTACATAAATGATTAGAGGTTGCAATTCTCTGTGTGAGGTCTAATGGCTACCAGAGTGCATTAGTGGTGTTCGTATTTTGCGTTGTTACCAGGCCTGGTAGTGTACCTAAGGAGCATTAATAGCTTCAGATGCTGAGAAATCACTGAAGGACACCGATATGCTATGTGCCCGCATGATACAGCGTTATTAGCACGTGTGACAGCTTGAAAAGGGGTCTCATTGATCTCCACTTGGCCAGCTGGTGTCTCGATTTGTGGGGCACTCGGATGTGACAGTGGCCCGATGTTGGACTGCACGGGAACGTGAGGGCACGTATACTCCTCGTCAAGGTTCTGGTCGACAGGTCTGAGCACAACAAGAGAGGATCGCTGTGTAGTGCACCAGGCACATCGTAGATCCTTCACACCTGCGTCTCCCATCCAAGAACAAGTAAAGGATTCCCTACAACATTCTGTTTTATCCTGCACCATTGGTCAGAGGCTAGCAGCACCAGGACTAGGTAATTATCGCACTATGCAGAGGCTGATGTAAACACTACAACGGGTGAGTTAGGAGTGGTGTCATGACCGCTAAACATGGACTGCTGATGAATGGCATCACATTGTGTTCAGCGATGAATCACGGTTCTCCACTCTCGGGGATGACTATCGTCGCCAAGTATGGCGGAGACCTTGAGGTAGACCTCACCCTTCCAATGTTTCGGTGGGGCACAGCAATAACCCCTGGCTTCACGATATGGCGAGCGTCGGGTATGACTTCAGATTACAGTTGATAGCGACTGAGGCAACCCCTACGGCATAATGGTACATCACGGACGTTCTGCGTCTCATGTGTTTCCTCTCATACTACAGGCTAGTGATGCCATTTTTCAACATACCAATGCTTGTCCACACTTGACACGTGTCCCTGTGAACTGTCTGCATGATGTTAAGGAACAGCCCCATATCAGTCTCGTCCCAGCGCCCAGTTACAACAGTTGTGAGCCAGTTTGCCTCAGGAGACGAGACAACGCCTTTATGACAGCCTTTACAAACAAATCAGTGTGTACATCCAGGCCAGAGGAGGTGCAACATCATACTGATAAGTGGGCTTGCACTGCCAAGTTCTTCATAAATTCGACTCGATTTTATAATCATGGAAATGACATACCATGCTTTCTCAGTCCGTGCAGTTCCATTTTCTCGTCCCTTCTATGTTGTTCATCTTTTTGTTAGGAAGTATACTATTATATACACTATACTCGCTAAGCCACAAATTGTCTACTAATTGGCCGCTACGGTCGCAGGTTCGAATCCTGCCTCGGGCATGGATGTGTGTGATGTCCTTAGGTTAGTTAAGTTTAAGTAGTTCTAAGTTCTAGGGGACTGATGAGCTTAGAAGTTAAGTCCCGTAGTGCTCAGAGCCATTTGAACAATTTTTGTTTACTAATTGGAAAAGCCAACACGGCTTGTGCATGGTAAAATGGCTCAAATGGCTCTGAGCACTATGGGACTTAACATCTGAGGTCATCAGTCCCCTAGAACTTAGAACTACTTAAACCTAACTAACCTAAGGACATCACGCACATCCATGCCCGAGGCAGGATTCGAACCTGCGACCGTAGCAGTCGCTCGGTTCCGGAATAAAGGGCCCAGAACCGCTCGGTCACCGCGGCCGGCTTGTGCATGGTAAATGGTGCACGAAATCTCACCAATGTTGTGAACGATCAGAGTCAAACCCATCCTCTCTCTACGTTATTTTTACATCCAATGCAATGTATATGCACTGCGGTCTTTGGAAAAAAAAAAAAAGGAAAAGGAAAGAAAAGAAAAGACAAAAGCAATTGACCTTGCCTCTTGATTTGGAAGAAGACAAATTCTGTTTGTCTATCTCTCTTGAATTAATGCAATACGATACCTTTTAACTAGGACACGTACACACTAAAGTAGTGCTGTAGTTCATGGACTAAGATTTTGGCAAAAAATGGCGTTTTCCAGACTTGCAAGGTGTGCTGGACTGTTGCCTTCCGTCCCACGGGCGAGCAACGGTCTTCCTTGGCTCCAGCCCCTCGTCGACCCACTGCGGTGCATCTCTCCCAGGCTCTGGACTCCACAATCTATGTTCTGGCCGATGCTTTTAAATTCTGAACCACTGTTCACACTGTTTTTGAGGGACTGTCAAGAAACCTTAGATTGATGCTGAATCATTGTGAACTACGGCCATAAAACGAGAAACTTCAGCCACTCACAAGGGGAAGGCGTCAGACACGGCCAACCGATTCAGCTCATTTTTGGAAAGTCGCCTAAATTGGCTCAACGCCCCCTTCCCCCCTCCCTCCCAACCCAGTTTCTGAGAAAACTACCCCTACAGTTCCTGAGGCGCATTAGCCTCAGAACTGACGCGATCGATAGATAATTGAAAACTGAGCAGTTTTCATCAAACTATATACAAGGAAAGAAACTTTTTCTACTGCTGATTGTGTACCCACAAGGTATGCGCTGTTAAATGAAAGCGCCGCTGGCGTAGAGACCGGGGCTTCTGGTTTGGAAAAAGAGAACCTGTGTTCGATTCCCAGTTGCATTCTGAATTTTTTTTTGTTGTTATTTTTTTCCGCATCAAAACTGGTAAGTTTAGGAGGGTTAATAAAGCAAGTAAATCAAAAAGGAATAGTAACAAAGCAGGAAAATAAAATTCTCTAAAGTCTTGGATTAGCGAATAATCAAAATTTTAAGTCTCGTTGTTTGTAAACAATTGCGAATAAGATTTCTGTGAAGATGAACATTCGGCGCACGTTATCGCGTAAGGGGAAAAAACTAACCCTTGTCGCAGTTGGTAGTGTACATAAAATAAAGCATTCTTAAACGGTGCAATATTTAAAAAGAGCGTCTGGAAAACTGTTGCCTAAAGTTCTCCCGTGCTTATAAGAAACTAAGATATATGTATGCTGCGAAAAGTGGCAATTGACTCTAAATAATGAAAAGCGTGACGTCATCCACATGAGTTCTAAAAGGAATCCGCTAAATTTCGGTTACACGATAAATCACACAGATCTAAAGGCTACTAAATACTTGGGGTATACGTAAGAAGAGGTCAATCGTTTAAACGAGTCGTTAAAAAATGTTTAAGGCACTTGCTCCAAATCTGGGAAACAGAGAAATTCAATTTACAAAACGTATCTTGAGAAAATTTTAAATTCGAATGTTGCTGATAACAAGTTGTGTCTGATACTGGATTCCTGGGGTGGACAAACTAACACCGTCATGTATAACAACATATTTATAAATGATGAGGGCCAACCGACTTGCACGGTAGACGTAATACCACCAAACTGCACACTTGTGTACTACCAGTGTCATTATTTTATTGGCTAGGTTAAAATCTTTATTTCGAGGTTTCAGAATTATCATCTGCCTCTGGAAACCAGCGGGAATTGCAGAACAGAGCGAATGCAATAACGATTCACGGCTTAATTCATGATAAACTTTCAGCACCGATTTTTCAGACAATGCAGATATGCCTGCAGTTATTAGCTATTCCCCATTCAGACGCAACATTCTCTATGGTCGATGGTGAGACGTTGCCTGTAAGCTCTGCTTGAATTACAGCTTCGTCATCCAACTATTTGACAGAGCCAGCCTAACAGTCCTACTGTCTTCTAGTGGTGTAATTTTCCTGGAAGTACCCATGCTTACTCTTTTTGCCACACTGTGCCCTGTGTCTGTCTCTTCGCCTCTCACTGCTCTGCAGCCAATTCTCTTTGTGATCTGTCAATGTGATGCTCCGTCATGCTATTGATTCGACCTACCTCAAAATCCAAAAGATGGCGATAAGCTGTACGTGCATGTTCTCTGTGCATGCCATGTTGCGATCTCCATCTGAAAAGTTCCAGTAATGACTAATCGCCATCACGTCCCTAGAGCATTCTTCATCTACATGAATAGCTTCTTTTATTTACTGAAAACAAGCTCGCATCAGGACAAAAATGTAATTGCTATACCTCACAGGCGTGGAAGAACTGGGTATGTGTTAGACAGCATTTGATGAAGGTGTTCATTATGTAACATTTTCCTTTTGCGTCAGTGTAATTGATTAGCAATGTGGAGCCCGCCCAAGTAACCAAGAGCGGAACACACCAGCAGCATAGCCAAGTACAGCTAGTCTGTTGGACACATCCCACCTTGTCCGTTTCACGCCTCTCGCCCACACAGGATTACTCTTTTACGTGGCTGGTCTCAACATAACTGATATTGCTCTCCTCAATGTTTCTTGTCTGCAGTTGCACCTTATATTCACGTCACATATACGGTCCAATCACTTTAATGTGAGCACCTGTCAAAAGTATCTTTCGCAGTGCGGACCAATAGGGAGGGAGCCAGAGAGTCTGTGAGGTTCTGAGGGTACCGACATGGATGTGGAGCCATGCTGACTCCAGTCGGTGGTCAGCTGTGTTTGGTTTCTCATGTGAAGGAGCATGGCGCGAACAGCCTGATCAAGATGGTCCCACAAATTCTCGATTGGGTTTAGTTCTGGGAAATCTGGTGTCAAGGGGAGTACGGTAAACTCATCCTGGTGCTTTTTACACCACACACGTACACTGCGAGCTGTCTGACATGTTATATTGTCCTGCTCGTGGATGCCATCGTGTTGAGGAAAAAACAAACTGCACTTATTGATGGGCATGGTGCCCAAGGAGAGACATATAATTGTGTTGATCCACTGTGCCACCGGTCGCCACTCAATGGACGTGCATTTGCGGTATTGACGTACAAATTCCAGCCTTCGTTGCCAAGAAACAGCAGCCAGAATCGGTGCATGAACCAGCCGCCTGCTGCGGAGGCCCAAACGCAGCAACATTCGCTGAAAGGCTGTTGAGGAGACACTGTTGTTAGCCCCTTGGTTCTTATAGGGGGTCATCTGCTCAACAGTTGCGTGTCTGTTCACCCGTGTACATCTCCGCAGCCGTCGTTCACTCCTGTCATCTAGTGCACGTGGTGCACCACACTAGCACTGACACCCGTTATGAATAGCGCCATTTTGCCGTGCACAGTATTCTAGCGGCAGGTAAACAGTTTACAGACTTAAATGCTTCGGAAATGCTTGCACCTTGGTCCGAAAGCCATTGACCTTTCTCTCTTGGATGTCAAATAAATCGCTCCGTATCCGCATTACGACGAAAAGTACACTGCTTTCTAGAGATGGGTCCTTCGCGAACTAACAGCTCCAAACGAACGGTTCACCAAAATGAACGGAACGAGCGAGGAACGAATTCTAACGAACGGTCTATCATAGTTCACTGCAGTCGCGGCTTTCTACTTATAGCTCCCGGGAACAGGAAAACGGTCGGTATCGTTCCCACAACGGCACGTCGGCCGGTCTCGTTCCAGCCTCGGACCTGTTCCCGTCTGTCTCGGTCTCGGCTTTCTACTTATAGTTCCCGGGAACGGGAAACGGTCGGTCTCGTTCCCACAATGCCACGACGGCCGGTCTCGTTCCAGCCTCGGTCCTGTTCCCGTCTATCTCGGTCTCGGCTTTCTACTTATAGTTCCTGGAAATGGGAAACGGTCGGTCTCGTTCCCACAACGGCACGTCGGCCGGTCTCGTCCAGCCTCGGTCCCATTCCCGTCTGTCCCGGTCTCGGCTTTCTACTTATAGTTTCCGCGAGAGGAAAACGGTCGGTCTCGTTCCCACAAAGGCACGTCGGCCGGTCTCGTCCAGCCTCTGTCCCGTTCCCGTCTGTCTCGGTCTCGGCTTTCTACTTATAGTTTCCGTGAACGGGAAACGGTCGCTCTCGTTCCCACAATGGCATTTCGGCCGGTCTCGTCCAGCCTCGGTCCCGTTCCCGTCTGTCTCGGTATCGGCTTTCTACTTATAGTTTCCGGGAGAGGGAAACGGTCGGTCTCGTTCCCACAAAGGCACGTCGGCCGGTCTCGTCCAGCCTCTGTCCCGTTCCCGTCTGTCACGGTCTCGGCTTTCTACTTATAGTTTCCGTGAACGGGAAACGGTCGGTCTCGTTCCCACAATGGCATTTCGGCCGGTCTCGTCCAGCCTCGGTCCCGTTCCCGTCTGTCTCGGTCTCGGCTTTCTACTTATAGTTTCCGGGAGAGGGAAACGGTCGGTCTCGTTCCCACAAAGGCACGTCGGCCGGTCTCGTCCAGCCTCTGTCCCGTTCCCGTCTGTCTCGGTCTCGGCTTTCTACTTATAGTTTCCGTGAACGGGAAACGGTCGGTCTCGTTCCCACAACGGCACGTCGGCTGGTATCGTTCCAGCTTCGGTCCTGTTCCCGTCTATCTCGGTCTCGGCTTTCTACTTATAGTACCCGGAAATTGAAAACGGTCGGTCTCGTTTCCACAACGGCACGTCGGCAGGTCTCGTCCAGCCTCTGTCCCATTCCCGTCTGTCTGGGTCTCGGCTTTCTACTTACAGTTCCCAGGTACGGAAAACGGACGGTCTCGTTCCCACAACGGCACGTCGGCCTGTCTCGTTCCAGCCTCGGTCCCATTCCCGTCTGTCTCGGTTTCGGCATTCTACTTATGGTTCCCGGAATGGGAAACGGTCGGTCTTATTCCCACAACGGCACGTTGGCCGGTCTCGTTCCAGCCTCGGACCTGTTCCCGTCTGTCTCGGTCTCGGCTTTCTACTTATAGTTCCCGGAAATGGGAAACGGTCGGTCTCGTTCCCACAACGGAACGTCGGCAGCTCTCCTCCAGCCTCTGTCCCATTCCCGTCTGTCTCGGTCTCGGCTTTCTACTTATAGTCCCCGGAAACGGGAAACGGTCGGTCTCGTTCCCACAACGGCACATCGGCTTGTCTCGTTCTAGCCTCGGACCCGTTCCCGTCTGTCTGGGTCTCGGCTTTCTACTTATAGTTCCCGGGAACGGGAAATGTTAGGTCTCGTTCCCACAACGGCACGTCGGCCTGTCTCGTTCCAGCCTCGGTCCCGTTCCCGTCTGTCTCGGTTTCGGCTTTCTACTTATGGTTCCCGGAAAGGGAAACGGTCAGCCTCGTCACCACAACGGCACGTCGGCCGGTCTCGTTCCAGCCTCGGTCCTGTTCCCGTCTATCTCGGTCTCGGCTTTCTACTTATAGTTCCCGGAAATGGGAAATGGTCGGTCTCGTTCCCACAACGGCACGTCGGCAGCTCTCGTCCAGCCTCTGTCCCATTCCCGGCTGTCTCGGTCTCGGCTTTCTACTTACAGTTCCCGGAAACGGGAAACAGTCGGTCTCGTTCCCACAATGGCATTTCGTCCGGTCTCGTCCAACCTCGGTCCCGTTCCCGTCTGTCTCGGGTTCGGCTTTCTACTTATAGTTTCCGTGAACGGGAAACCGTCGGTCTCGTTCCCACAATGGCATTTCGGCCGGTCTCGTCCAGCCTCGGTCCCGTTCCCGTCTGTCTCGCTCTCGGCTTTCTACTTATAGTTTCCGGGAGAGGGAAACGGTCGGTGTCGTTCCCACAAAGGCACGTCGGCCGGTCTCGTCCAGCCTCTGTCCCGTTCCTGTCTGTCTCGGTCTCGGCTTTCTACTTATAGTTTCCGTGAACGGGAAACGGTCGGTCTCATTCCCACATTGGCATTTCGGCCGGTCTCGTCCAGCCTCGGTCCCGTTCCCAACTGTCTCGGTCTCGGCTTCCTACTTATAGTTTCCGGGAGAGGGAAACGGTCGGTCTCGTTCCCACAACGGCACGTCGGCTGGTATCGTTCCAGCTTCGGTCCTGTTCCCGTCTATCTCGGTCTCAGCTTTCACTTATAGTTCCCGGAAATGGAAAACGGTCGGTCTCGTTTCCACAACGGCACGTCGGCAGGTCTCGTCCAGCCTCTGTCCCATTCCCGACTGTCTGGGTCTCGGCTTTCTACTTACAGTTCCCAGGAACGGAAAACGGACGGTCTCGTTCCCACAACGGCACGTCGGCCGGTCTTGTTCCAGCCTCGGTCCTGTTCCCATCTGTCTCAGTCTCGGCTTTCTACTTATAGTCCCCGGGAACGGGAAACGGTCGGTCTCGTTCTCACAACGGCACATCGGCTGGTCTCGTTCCAGCCTCGGACCCGTTCCCGTCTGTCTCGGTCTCGGCTTTCTACTTATAGTCCCCGGGAACGGGAAATGGTAGGTCTCGTTCCCACAACAGCACGTCGGCCTGTCTCGTTTTAGCCTCGGTCCCATTCCCGTCTGTCTCGGTTTCGGCTTTCTACTTATGGTTCCCGGAATGGGAAACGGTCGGTCTCGTTCCCACAACGGCACGTCGGCAGCTCTCGTCCAGCCTCTGTCCCATTCCCGTCTGTCTCGGTCTCGGCTTTCTACTTACAGTTCCCGGAAACGGGAAACGGTCGGTCTCGTTCCCACAATGGCATTTCGTCCGGTCTCGTCCAACCTCGGTCCCGTTCCCGTCTGTCTCGGTCTCGGCTTTCTACTTATAGTTTCCGTGAACGGGAAACCGTCGGTCTCGTTCCCACAATGGCATTTCGGCCGGTCTCGTCCAGCCTCGGTCCCGTTCCCGTCTGTCTCGCTCTCGGCTTTCTACTTATAGTTTCCGGGAGAGGGAAACGGTCGGTGTCGTTCCCACAAAGGCACGTCGGCCGGTCTCGTCCAGCCTCTGTCCCGTTCCCGTCTGTCTCGGTCTCGGCTTTCTACTTATAGTTTCCGTGAACGGGAAACGGTCGGTCTCATTCCCACAATGGCATTTCGGCCGGTCTCGTCCAGCCTCGGTCCCGTTCCCAACTGTCTCGGTCTCGGCTTTCTACTTATAGTTTCCGGGAGAGGGAAACGGTCGGTCTCGTTCCCACAACGGCACGTCGGCTGGTATCGTTCCAGCTTCGGTCCTGTTCCCGTCTATCTCGGTCTCAGCTTTCTACTTATAGTTCCCGGAAATGGAAAACGGTCGGTCTCGTTTCCACAACGGCACGTCGGCAGGTCTCGTCCAGCCTCTGTCCCATTCCCGACTGTCTGGGTCTCGGCTTTCTACTTACAGTTCCCAGGAACGGAAAACGGACGGTCTCGTTCCCACAACGGCACGTCGGCCGGTCTTGTTCCAGCCTCGGTCCTGTTCCCATCTGTCTCGGTCTCGGCTTTCTACTTATAGTCCCCGGGAACGGGAAACGGTCGGTCTCGTTCCCACAACGGCACATCGGCTGGCCTCGTTCCAGCCTCGGACCCGTTCCCGTCTGTCTCGGTCTCGGCTTTCTACTTATAGTCCCCGGGAATGGGAAATGGTAGGTCTCGTTCCCACAACGGCACGTCGGCCTGTCTCGTTCCAGCCTCGGTCCCATTCCCGTCTGTCTCGGTTTCGGCTTTCTACTTATGGTTCCCGGAATGGGAAACGGTCGGTCTCGTTCCCACAACGGCACGTCGGCCGGTCTCGTTCCAGCCTCAGTCCTGTTCCCGTCTATCTCGGTCTCGGCTTTCTACTTATAGTTCCCAGAAATGGGAAACGGTCGGTCTCGTTCCCACAACGGAACGTCGGCAGCTCTCCTCCAGCCTCTGTCCCATTCCCGTCTGTCTCGGTCGCGGCTTTCTACTTATAGTCCCCGGAAACGGGAAACGGTCGACCTCGTTCCCACAACGGCACATCGGCTTGTCTCGTTCCAGCCTCGGACCCGTTCCCCTCTGTCTGGGTCTCGGCTTTCTACTTATAGTTCCCGGGAACGGGAAATGTTAGGTCTCGTTCCCACAACGGCACGTCGGCCTGTCTCGTTCCAGCCTCGGTCCCGTTCCCGTCTGTCTCGGTTTCGGCTTTCTACTTATGGTTCCCGGAAAGGGAAACGGTTGGCCTCGTTCCCACAACGGCACGTCGGCCGGTCTCATTCCAGCCTCGGTCCTGTTCCCGTCTATCTCGGTCTCTGCTTTCTACTTATAGTTCCCGGAAATGGGAAATGGTCGGTCTCGTTCCCACAACGGGACGTCGGCAGCTCTCGTCCAGCCTCTGTCCCATTCCCGTCTGTCTCGGTCTCGGCTTTCTACTTACAGTTCCCGGAAACGGGAAACGGACGGTCTCCTTCCCACAACGGCACGTCGACCGGTCTCGTCCAGCCTCGATCCCATTCCCGTCTGTCTCGGTCTCGGCTTTCTACTTATAGTTCCAAGGAATGGGAAACGGTCGGTCCCGTTTCCACAACGGCACGTCGGCTGGTCTTGTTCCAGCCTCGGTCTTGTTACCATCTGTCTCGGTCTCGGCTTTCTACTTATAGTCTCTGGGAACGGGAAACGGTCGGTCTCGTTCCCACAACAGCACATCGGCCTGTCTCGTTCCAGCCTCGGAGCCGTTCCCATCTGTCTCGGTCTTGGCTTTCTACTTATAGTTCCCGGGAACGGGAAATGGTCGGTCTCGTTCCCACAATGGCACGTCGGCCAGTCTCGTTCCAGCCTCGGACCCGTTCCCGTGTGTCTCGGTTTCAGCTTTCTACTTATGGTTCCCGGAATGGGAAACGGTCGGTCTCGTTCCCACAACGGCATGTCGGCCGGTCTCGTTCCAGCCTCGGTCCCATTCCCGTCTGTCTCGGTCTCAGCTTTCTACCTATAGTTCCCGGGAATGGGAAACGGTCGGTCTTGTTCCCACAATGGCACGTCGGCTGGTCTCATCCAGCCTCGGCCCCATTCCCGTCTGTCTCGGTCTCGGCTTTCTACTTATAGTTCCCGGAAGCGGGAAACGGTCGGTCTCGTTCCCACAACAGCACGTCGGCCGGTCTCATCAGGCCTCGGTCCCGTTCCCGTCTGTCACGGTCTCGGCTTTCTACTTATAGTTCCCGGGACGGGGAACGGTCGATCTCGTTCCCACAACGGCTCGTTGGCCGGTCTAGTACAGCCTTGGTCACATTCCCGTCTGTCTCGGTCTTGGCTTTCTACTTATAGTTCCCGGGAATGGGAAATGGTTGGTCTCGTTCCCACAATGACACGTCGGCCGGTCTCGTTCCGGTCTCGGTCCTATTCCCATTTGTCTCGGTCTCAGCTCTCTACTTATAGTTCCCGGGAACGGGAAACGGTCGGTCTCCTTCCCACAACGGCAAGTCGACCGGTCTCGTCCAGCCTCAGTAACGTTCCCGTATGTCTCGGTCTAGGCTTTCTCCTTATAGTTCCCGGGAATGGGAAACGGTCAGTCTCGTTCCCACAACGGCACGTCGATCGGTCTTGTTCCAGCCTCGGTCCTGTTCCCGTCTGTCTCGGTCTCGGCTTTCTACTTATAGTTCCTGGGAACGGGAAACGGTCGGTCTCGTTCCCACAACGGCACATCGGCCTGTCTCGTTCCAGCCTCGGACCCGTTCCTGTCTGTCTCGGTCACGGCATTCAACTTATAGATCCTGGGAACGGGAAACGGTCGGTCTCGTTCCCACAACGGCAAGTCGGCCGGTCTCGTCCAGCCTTGGTCCCGTTCCCGTCTGTCTCGGTCTCGGCTTTCTACTTATGGTTCCCGGGAAACGGTCGGTCTCGTTCCCACAATGGCACGTCGGCTGGTCTCGTGCGAGCCTCGGTCCCATTCCCGTCTGTATCGGTCTCGGCTTTCTACCTATAGTTCCCGGGAATGGGAAACGGTCGGTCTTGTTCCCACAACGGCACGTCGGCCGGTCTCGTCCAGCCTCGGTCCCATTCCCGTCTGTCTCAGTCTCGGCTTTTTACTTATAGCTCCCGGGAGCGGGAAACGGTCGGTCTCGTTCCCACAACGGCACGTCGGCCTGTTTCGTTCCAGCCTCGGTCCTCTTCCTGTCTTTCTCGGTCTCGGCTTTCTACTTATAGTTCCCGGGAACGGCAAACGGTCGGTGTCGTTCCCACAACGGCACGTCGGCCGGTCTCGTCTAGCCTCAGTCCCATTCCCGTCTGTCTCGGTCTCGGCTTTCTACTTATAGTTCCCGGGAATGGGAAACGGTCGGTCTCGTTCCCACAACGGCACGTCGGCCGATCTTGTTCCAGCCTCGGTCCTGTTCCCGTCTGTCTCGGCCTCGGCTTTCTACTTATAGTTCCCGGGAGCGGGAAACGGTCGGTCTCGTTCCCACAACGGCACGTCGGCCGGTCTCGTCAGGCCTCGGTCTCGTTCTCGTCTGTCTCGGTCTCGGCTTTCTACTTATAGTTCCCGGGACGGGGAATGGTCGATCTCGTTCCCACAACGGCATGTCGACCGGTCTCGTCCAACCTCGGTCCCGTTCCCGTCTGTATCGGTCTCGGCTTTCTACTTATAGTTCCCGGGAATGGGAAACGGTCGGTCTCATTCCCACAACGGCACGTCGGCCGGCCTTGTTCCAGCCTCGTTCCTGTTTCCGTCTGTCTCGGTCTCGGCTTTCTACATATAGTTCTCGGGAATGGGAAACAGTCGGTCCCGCTCCCACAACGGCTCGTCGACCGGTCTTGTTCCAGCCTCAGTCCTGTTCCCATCTGCCTCGGTCTCGGCTTTCTACTTACAGTCCCCAGGAATGGGAAACGGTCGCTCTCGTTCCCACAATGGCACATGGGCCGGTCTCGTCCAGCCTCGGTCCCGTTCCCATCTGTCTAGGTCTCGGCTTTTTACTTATAGCTCCCGGGAGCGGGAAACGGTCGGTCTCGTTCCCACAATGGCACATCGGCCTGCCTCGTTCCAGCCTCGGTCATATTCCTGTCTGTCTCGGTCTCGGCTTTCTACTTATAGTTCCTGGGAACGGCAAACGGTCGGTGTCGTTCCCACAATGGCACGTCGGCCTGTCTCGTTCCAGCCTCGGTCCCGTTCCCGCCTGTCTCGGTTTCGGCTTTCTACCTATAGATCCCGGGAATGGGAAACGGTCGGTCTCGTTCCCACAACGACACGTTGGCCGGTCTCATCAGGCCTCGGTCCCGTTCCCGTCTGTCACGGTCTCGGCTTTCTACTTATAGTTCCCGGGACGTGGAACGGTCGATCTCGTTCCCACAACGGCACGTCGGCCGGTCTAGTCCAGCCTTGGTCACATCCCGTCTGTCTCGGTCTCGGCTTTCTACTTATAGTTCCCGGGAATGGGAAATGGTTGGTCTCGTTCCCACAACGGCACGTCGGCCGGTCTCGTTCCGGTGTCGGTCCTTTTCCCATCTGTCTGGGTCTCGGTTTTCTACTTATAGTTCCCGGGAACGGGAAACGGTCGGTCTCCTTCCCACAACGGCAAGTCGACCGGTCTCGTCCAGCCTCAGTCCCGTTCCCGTCTGTCTCGGGCTCGGCTTTCTACTTATAGTTCCCGGGAATGGGAAACGGTCAGTCTCGTTCCCACAACGGCACGTCGGCCGGTCTTGTTCCAGCCTCGGTCCCGTTCCCGTCTGTCTCGGTCTCGGCTTTCTACTTATAGTTCCCAGGAACGGGAAACGGTCGGTCTCGTTCCCACAATGACACGTCGGCCGGTCTCGTCCAGCCTCAATCGCGTTCCCGTCTGTCTCGTTCTTGGCTTTCAACTTATAGTTCCCGGGAACGGCAAACGGTCGGTGTCGTTGCCACAACGGCACGTCGGCCGGTCTCGTCTAGCCTCGGTCCCATTCCCGTCTGTCTCGGTCTCAGCTTTCTACTTATATATCCCGGGAACGGGAACCAGTCGATCTTGTTCCCACAACGGCATGTCGACCGGTCTCGTCCAACCTTGGTCCCGTTCCCGTCTGTCTAGGTCTCGGCTTTTTACTTATAGCTTCCGGGAGCAGGAAACGGTCGGTCTCGTTCCCACAACGGCACGTCGGCCCGTCTCGTTCCAGCCTCGGTCCTATTCCTGACTGTCTCGGTCTCGGCTTTCTACTTATAGTTCCCGGGAACGGCAAACGGTCGGTGTCGTTCCCACAACGGCGCGTCGGCTGGTGTTGTCTAGCCTCAGTCCCATTCCCGTCTGTCTTGGTCTTGGCTTTCTACTTATTGTTTCCGGGAATGGGAAACGGTCGGTCCCGTTCCCACAACTGCACGTGCGCCGGTCTTGTTCCAGCCTCGGTCTTGTTCCCATCTGTCTCGGTCCCGGCTATCTACTTATAGTCCCCGTGAACGGGAAACGGTCGGTCTCGTTCCCACAACGGCACGTCGGCCTGTCTCGTTCTAGCCTCGGACCCTTTCCCGTCTGTCTCGGTCTTGGCTTTCTACTTATAGTTCCCGGGAACGGGTAATGGTCGGTCTCGTTCCCACAACGGCATGTCGGCCTGTCTCGTTCCAGCCTCGGTCCCGTTCCCGTCTGTCTCGGTTTCGGCTATCTACTTATGGTTCCCGGAATGGGAAACGGTCGGTCTCGTTCCCACAACGGCACGTCGGCCAGTCTCGTTCTAGCCTCGGTCGCATTCCCGTCTGTCTCGGTCTCGGCTTTCTACCTATAGATCCCGGGAATGGGAAACGGTCGGTCTCGTTCCCACAACGACACGTCGGCCGGTCTCATCAGGCCTCGGTCCCGTTCCCGTCTGTCACGGTCTCGGCTTTCTACTTATGGTTCCCGGGACGTGGAACGGTCGATCTCGTTCCCACAACGGCACGTCGGCCGGTCTAGTCCAGCCTTGGTCACATCCCGTCTGTCTCGGTCTCGGCTTTCTACTTATAGTTCCCGGGAATGGGAATTGGTTGGTCTCGTTCCCACAACGGCACGTCGGCCGGTCTCGTTCCGGTCTCGGTCCTTTTCCCATCTGTCTGGGTCTCGGTTTTCTACTTATAGTTCCCGGGAACGGGAAACGGTCGGTCTCCTTCCCACAACGGCAAGTCGACCGGTCTCGTCTAGCCTCGGACCCGTTCCCGTCTGTCTCGGTCTTGGCTTTCTACTTATAGTTCCCGGGAACGGGAAATGGTCGGTCTCGTTCCCACAATGGCACGTTGGCCTGTCTCGTTCCAGCCTCGGTCCCGTTACCGTCTCTCTCGGTTTCGGCTTTCTACTTATGGTTCTCGGAATGGGAAATGGTCAGTCTCGTTCCCACAACGGCACGTCGGCCGGTCTCCTTCCAGCCTCGGTCAAATTCCCGTCTGTCTCGGTCTCGGCTTTCTACCTATAGTTCCCGGGAATTGGAAACGGTCAGTCTCGTTCCCACAACGGCACGTCGGCCGGTCTCGTCCAGCCTCGGCCCCATTCCCGTCTGTCTCGGTCTCGGTTTTCTACTTATAGCTCCCGGGAGCGGGAAACGGTCGGTCTCGTTCCCACAACGGCACGTCGGCCGGTCTCATCAGGCCTCGGTCCCGTTCTCGTCTGTCTCGGTCTCGCCTTTCTACTTATAGTTCCTGGGACGGGGAATGGTCGATCTCGTTCCCACAACGGCAAGTCGGAAGGTCTAGTCCAGCCTTGGTCACATTCCCGTCTGTCTCGGTCTCGGCTTTTTACTTACAGCTCCCTGGAGCGGGAAACGGTCGGTCTCGTTCCCACAACGGCACGTCGGCCTGTCTCGTTCCAGCCTCGGTCCTATTCCCGTCTGCCTCGATCTCGGCTTTCTACTTATAGTTCCCGGGAACGGCAAACGGTCGGTGTCGTTCCCACAACGGCACGTCGGCCGGTCTCGTCTAGCCTCGGTCCCATTCCCGGTAGTCTTGGTCTCGGCTTTCTACTTATAGTTCCCGGGAACGGGAACCAGTCGGTCTCGTTCCGACAACGGCATGTCGACCGGTCTGGTCCAGCCCCGGTCCCGTTCCCGTCTGTATCGGTCTTGGCTTTCTACTTATAGTTCCCGGGAATGGGAAACGGTCGGTGTCATTCCCACAACGGCACGTCGGCCGGTCTTGTTCCAGCCTCGGTCCTGTTTCCATCCGTCTCGGTCTCGGCTTTCTACTTATAGTTCACAGGAGCAGGAAATGGTCGGTCTCGTTCCCACAACGGCACGTCGGCCTGTCTCGTTCCAGCCTCGGAGTCGTTCCCGTCTGTCTCGGTCCTGGCTTTCCACTTATAGTTCCCGGGAACGGGAAACGGTCAGTCTTGTTCCCACAATGGCACGTCGGCCGGTCTCGTCCAGCCTTGGCCCCATTGCCGTCTGTCTCGGTCTCGGCTTTCTACTTATAGTTCCCGGGAGCGGGAAACGGTCGGTCTCGCTCCCACAACAGCACGTCGGCCGGTCTCATCAGGCCTCGGTCCCGTACCCGTCTGTCTCAGTCTCGGCTTTCTACTTATAGTTCCTGGGAACGGGAAACGGTCGATCTCGTTCCCACAATGGCACGTCGGCCTGTCTCGTTCCCGCCTCGGTCCCGTTCCCGTCTGTCTCGGTCTCAGCTTTCTACCTATAGTTCCCGGGAATGGGAAACGGTCGGTCTTGTTCCCACAACGGTACGTCGGCCGGTCTCGTCAGGCCTCGGTCCCGATCCCGTCTGTCGCAGTCTCAGCTTTCTACTTATAGTTCCCGGGGACGGGGAACGGTCGGTCTCGTTCCCACAACGGCACGTCGGCCGGTCTAGTCCAGCCTCGGTCCCGTTCCCGTCTGTCTAGCTCTCGGCTTTTTACTTACAGTTCCCGGGAGCGGGAACCCGTCGGGCTCGTTCCCACAACGGCACGTCGGCCTGTCTCATTCCAGCCTCAGTCCTATTCCCGTCTGTCTCAGTCTCGGATTTCTACTTATAGTTGCCGGGAATGGGAAACGGTCGGTGTCGTTCCCACAACGGCACGTCGGCTGGTCTCGTCCAGCCTCGGTTCCATTCCCGTCTGTCTCGGTCTCAGCTTTCTACTTATAGTTCCCGGGAACGGGAAACGATCGGTGTCGTTCCCACAACGGCACGTCGGCTGGTCTCGTCCAGCCTCGGTCCCATTCCCGTCTGTCTCGGTCTCGTCTTTCTACTTATAGTTCCCGGGAACGGGAAACGGTTGGTCTCGTTCCCACAACGGCATGTCGACCGGTCTCGTCCAGCCTCGGTCCCGTTCCCGTCGGTCTCGGTCTCGGCTTTCTACTTATTGTTCCTGGGAATGGGAAACGGTCGGTCTCGTTCCCACAACGGCACGTCGGCCAGTCTTGTTCCAGCCTCGGTCCTATTCCCGTCTGTCTCGGTCTCAGCTTTCTACTTATAGTTCCCGGGAACGGGAAACGATCGGTGTCGTTCCCACAACGGCACGTCGGCCGGTCTCGTCCAGCCTCGGTCCCATTCCCGTCTGTCTCGGTCTCGGCTTACTATTTATAGCTCCCGGGAGCGGGAAACGCTCGGTCTCTTTCCCACAACGGCAAGTCGGCCTGTCTCGTTCCAGCCTTGGACCCGTTACGGCCTGTCTCGTTGTTGGCTTTCTACTTATAGTTCCTGGGAACGGGAAACGCTCGGTCTCGTTCCCACAACGGCACGTCGGCCTGTCTCGTTCCAGCCTTGGTCCCGTTCCCGTCTGTCTCGGTCTCGGCTTTCTACTTATGGTTCCCGGGAACGGGAAACGATCGGTCTCGTTCCCACAATGGCACGTCGGCCGGTTTCGTCCCAGCCTCGGTCCCATTCCCGCCTGTCTCGGTCTCGGCTTTCTACCTATAGTTCCCGGGAATGGGAAACGGTCGGTCTTGTTCCCACAACGGCACGTCGGCCGGTCTCGTCCGGCCTCGGCCCCATTCCCGTCTGTCTCGGTCTCGTCTTTCTACTTATAGTTCCCGGGAGCGGGAAACGGTCGGTGTCGCTCCCACAACAGCATGTCGGCCGGTCTCATCAGGCCTTGGTCCTGTTCCCGTCTGTCTCGGTCTCGGCTTTCTACTTATAGTTCTCGGGGACGGGGAACGGTCGGTCTCGTTCCCACAACGGCACATCGGCCGGTCTAGTCCAGCGTCGGTCACGTTCCCGTCTGTCTCGGTCTCGGCTTTCTATTTATAGTTCCCGGGAGCGGGAAACGGTCGGTCTCTTTCCCACAACGGCACGTCGGCCTGTCTCGTTCCAGCCTCGGTCCTATTCCCGTCTGTCTCGGTCTCAGCTTTCTACTTATAGTTCCCGGGAACGGGAAACGATCGGTGTCGTTCCCACAACGGCACGTCGGCCGGTCTCGTCCAGCCTCGGTCCCATTCCCGTCTGTCTCGGTCTCGGCTTACTATTTATAGTTCCCGGGAGCGGGAAACGGTCGGTCTCTTTCGCACAACGGCACGTCGGCCTGTCTCGTTCCAGTCTCGGTCCTATTCCCGTCTGTCTCGGTCTCAGCTTTCTACTTATAGTTCCCGGGGACGGGGAACGGTCGGTCTCGTACCCACAACGGCACGTCGGCCGGTCTAGTCCAGCGTCGGTCACGATCCCGTCTGTCTCGGTCTCGGCTTTCTACTTATAGTTCCCGGTAACGGGAAACGGTCGGTCTCGTTCCCACAACGGCACGTCGTCCGGTCTCGTTCGAGCCTCGGTCCTCTTCGCGTCTGTCTCGGTCTCGGCTTTCTACTTATAGTTCCCGGGAACGGGAAACTGTCGGTCTCGTTCCCGCAACGGCACGTCGGCCGGTCTCGTTCAAGCCTCGGTCCCATTCCCCACTGTCAGACTTTTCCTTCTTCGTGTGGCCACTCGTCGCAGATCTGCTGCCGACTACTCATAATTAGTTCAGCATCGAGTTGTTCGTTTCGTTTGCTTCGCACGCCCGTTCTAGATCTGTTTCAAACCCTTTTTGAACTCTGAACTTCTGGTTCCTTTCATATTCTATTCAGCTCCACGACCGGTAATTAAAATATATTTTATAATTACGTAAATTACATAAAAATTAAGTAGTATGTAGTAAATACATCTTTTCACTTTTCAGTTAACGAAACGGCGTATCAGCTTACTTCACTATTTCGATAAACAGCAGAAGAAATACTTGTGAAAAGGCAAAATTTTTTGTCATTACACATGCAAAGGGCGTCGGCACGGCATACAAGAGTGGCCATTTTCCGTCTTTTTTTGATCCAGGCAAAAAGAGCGTGTTCATTGTTATGGAAGACAGACCGGCATACAACCGAATGAAGCCTGCGCTTCGTAATCGAGTGTATGTTGTCACATTTTGTAAAGAGAGTACGATAAATCCTACAATATTATTTCAGTGGTAGGCCTACAGGCGCACGAAAAATCGGCCCTGAGTACTAGACTGCTTATTGTCGCTTATCAGTCGTCATCTGTTGTTTGGAAGTTTTTTGCATTAGCTTATTTGTTATTGCTTCACTGCCTAATTATTACATGTTTATCTATTCCGCTCGTAGCGATCAACAAATCGTGCGTAATTGGTGAGCAGTGTGTACTCGGGGCCGGTTTCTCGTGCGCCACCTTGTATTATTTCACTGTGATGAGCCACATAACGCTACAGTTGGCTAAACGAGATGTTTTGCAGGATCACGAAAATTACAAGTGCGTGAGAATTCTGTTATGAATAAAAACACTGTACTCCAGGGGGGAGGCAAGTGCCCCCCTCTTTGCGTCTTCCATCTTCAGTCACCTATGCTAGTAATTTTCAGTTTTTCATAAGAACCAAATACCAAGCACAATGAACGGTGAACGAGTAAAAATGAACGGTTCCCAAAAAAGAGCGATCACCAGTGAACCAGTTCCCAAGGATGAACGAGTCTGCCCATCTCTACTGTTTTCCATGACCCCCAGGCACTCTTTTGTACTCTCCAGTGTTGGTGCTGCCACCTGCCGTGTGTGAGTGGTTATTGCACGTTCACGTTGAACATATGTGGTAGTCATATAAATGTGACTGGATCGTGTCACTTTTACTACTATTTTCGTCACGGTTTTTTCTCGTGCGCAATACTTTGTTCCATGCACAGTCACCACTTTTCCCCAACGTTCCAGGCTATCTTCCTTTTTAATTTTACATTTTGCGTGGCATTGTCAGCCGGCCGGAGTGGCCGAGCGGTTCTAGACGCTACAGCCTGGAACCGCGCGACCGCTACGCTCGCAGGTTCGAATCCTGCCTCGGGCATGGATGTGTGTGATGTCCTTAGGTTAGTTAGGTTTAGGTAGTTCTAAGTTCTAGGGGACTGATGACCTCAGAAGTTAAGTCCCATAGTGCTCAGAGCCATTTGAACCATTTTGATTTTTGGCAATGTCACTTCAATATTTACACCTACACAAATTTTAAAAATCACTGGGGTGTCAACTGGAAGCTATTATTCTATTATTCACGAATGCATTCACTTTCGTTACCTATAAAATGCATAATTCCACTGTTGTGCATTTCCTGCCTCGGCTTTTCCCACGTAATATTTATCGTCAATGTACGTATCACGCAACAGCTCTAGCCGAAAGGTCGTCATGCGTGCTGCAAGGAATTTCCCAGAAAAACGATACCCAATACGAGTTACGCTTGACAATTCTACTTTCCGTGGGCTGTGCTTACGCCATCATTGGATTTGCTTCGCGAATACGTAACACTGGGCGCTCTGCGTAGGAGGCACACATCAGGGAGTCGTGAGCTGACGTTAGATGAGAGTGGGTTACTTCTGTAGTTTATTTCTGTTTCCATTGTTCTTGCAGGGATGACGCTGAACTGAAAAATAAACAAAAGTCTTAAAGATATCTGTCTGGCAGGTTGCAGGAAACCCTACACAGTAATTGACTAAGTCGGAATGACTCATTTCTATTTATTGAGAGCAACAATTATAACTACTATCCATTAAAGAACTGGCTTATCATTGCGACTTGATCACTGCCGTGACACTGTCTTGAACATTGCAACTTCTGAATCGCAGCTGTAATCTACAATAATGGATACACATTGCTGGCTATAGGAACTACAACACAAGGACAGGTAGCAAATAACGAAATTTTACTTCTTGTGTGTTGCACTACGGTAGGATGGATATCTGAATAAATTTACAGGTCATTTGGGATTATAAAGGATGCACAACTTACAATGAGGTGACAAAAGTCATTGGATACCTTCTAATATCGCGTTGGAGCTCCTTTTGCCCGGCATAGTGTAGCAACTCGACATAGCAGTGACTCAACAAGTCGTTAGAAGTCACCTGCAGAAATATTGAGCTATGCTGATTCAATAGTCGAACACAATTGCGATAGTGTTACCGGTGGAGGATTTTGTGCACGAACTGACCTCTCGATTATGTACAATAAATGTTCGGTGGGATTCATGCTGGGCGATCTGGGTGGCCAATCATTCGTTCGAATTGTCCAGAATGTTCTTCAAACCAATCGCGAACAGTCGTGGCCTCATGACATGGAGTATTGCATCCATAAAAAGGCCATCGTTGTTTGGGAACATGTAGTCCATGAGTGGCTGGAGATGGTCTCCAAGTAGTCAAACACAACCAGAGGACCGAGTACATTCCATGTAAACACAGCCCACACTATTATGACGCCACCACCAGCTTGCACAGTGCCCTGTTTACAACTTAGGTCCATGAGTTGGTGGGAACTGCGCGACACTCTAACCCTACCATCAGCTACTACCAACTGGGATAGGGACTCGTCTGACCAGGCCACGGCTTCCAATCATATAGTGTCCAACGTATATGGTCACGAGACCATCCACTCCTCTAGGGTCCAACCGGCCCATTTGCGCCATATTTCGCTGCACTGTCCTAACGGGTGCGTTCATCTTACGTTCCACATTCATTTCTGTGGTTATTTAACGTTATGTTGCTTGGTTGTTAGCACTGACAATTCTAGGCAAACGCCGCTTTTCTCGGTTGTTAAGTGAAGGTTGTCGGCCACTGCGTTGTCCGTGGTGAGAGGTGATGCTTGAAATTTGGTATTCTCGGTACGCTCTTGACACAATGGATCTCGAAATATAGAATTTTCTAACGATTTTCGTAATGAACTGTTCCATGGGTCTAGCTCCAACAATCATTCCGCGTTCAGAGTCTGTTAATTCCCTTCATGCGGCCATAATCACGTCGGAAATCTTTTCACACGAATAACCCGATTAAAAATGACGGTTCCACCAGTGCACTGCCCTTTTATACTTTGTGTACGCGATAATACTGCCATCTGTATATGTGCATATCGCTATCGCATGACTTTTGTCACCTCAGTGTATTACACAGAGATAACACCTCTGGAAATTCAACGACTCTAAACACGCTCGACATCAAGTCGAACTGAGCTTTGATGTCTCAAATATGTAATTCCTAGCCGCTTCAACTCTATGCCAGGGTTCATCACAAGTAGTTTCTGGCGAGTGGTGGATTCCCAGTGACCAATGATTTTAAATGGTTGAACCTTTTGCAGAACGTTCTGCCAGGGCAACAGTCGAACACCCTTTGTATCGATATGGAACATAACGATACTGGCAACGTACGGTGTTCTGTTAACTTTTTGAAAGATAACTTCATGGAGATCTCGAGCATAGGGCACAGCCATGGACCTTAGCACTTCAGATATGTAACGCCTGCTGTCTAAATTACCGGCTACGCGAACCAGAGGTGATAATCTTGTTTACAAAATGGCAGCTCGTACCATTATGTCAAGTGCAGGGCCAGTGTGACAATCACGACTGTAGTTTGGTAACGTTCGTTCTCCTCAGAGAGTGGACGCAGGGGTGTGTCCATCGTGTTGCCGTACACAGAACCAGTGTTGTTGCTGGGCCAAGCACTGTCGGCCTGACTTTCTCTGCAGATGCGTCAGGAGAAGCTGCAAGAATGTTCGTCGTGCTGAGAGTCAGCTGTACTCCACCTGTCGCCGCATTGCCGTGTGGGTTATGTTATGTTATGGTATGTTAACCGGGGACCTAGAAACGACGGAGAGGCTCCGTCCCGCCGCAGCCGCAATGGTTCGCAAACCCACGACGACTACCGCAGTCCACTTCATCCCTCCGCCGCCCCACACCGAACACAGGGTTATTGTGCGGTTCGGCCCCCGGTGGACCCCCCCCTCCCAGAGAACGTCTCACACCAGACGAGTGTAACCCCTATGTTAGCATGGTAGAGTAATGGTGTACGCGTACGTGGAGAACGTGTCTGTGCAGCAATCGCCGACATAGTGTAACTGATGCGGAATAAGGGGACCCAACCCGCATTTGCCGAGGCACATGGAAAACAGCCTAAAAACCATCCACAGACTGGCCGACTCACCGGACCTCGACACAAATCCGCCGGGCGGATTCGTGCCGGGGACCGGCGCTCCTTCCCGCCCGGAGCCGTGTGGGTACTTAGGTTGTTGCAAATGAACCCATCTCCGAATGGGCTGTACGATCCTGTACGGTCGAACGACAATATGTCTGTCGTCTCACGCGCAACTTGCACAGGACTGCTGGTACCCTAGGTAGAGTTGAGTATAGCCCTTCTAAATCGATCAATTCCAAATTTGTATGACATTCATTGGATAACGACAAACGTGATCAGCAATAACGGGAATGATAATAATCAGCAGTGTCAATGGACCACGATCCTGTCAGTGTCTTATTCTGACACGTACTGGTAGCCGTTTCTCCTTTTTACTCACACACGAATCATACATAACACGATCTTCTTTAAAATGTGATTTCTGAATGAAAAATACGCAGCATAGTCTTTTCTTATAGACAGAATGTAAACGGGATAACTCATATCTACTTTGTGCGGCTGCACTGAAATGATAATCAATTGCACATACAAACATGTAATAGACGTCGTGGAAATTTGACGTTTGTGGCATACCGGCTTCATGGTGTTGAAATTTTGGTGGCTGACAGTACAGGGGTTGGAAAAAGATATGGAAACAGCCCGAGAAATGCATGCTTGACAAAAAATGCGGATGCTAGCCAATCCTGCGGTTGTGAACGGCTCCTGGGCACTTTCCTCAATACGTTGCAAGTGTTGGTCGTGGTCAGAACAGTGTTCTGTGTAGTTCTGGTTGCATTACGTCAGAGATAAGTGAAGTCGAAGGTGGGCAAATCGTTGGTGTTCGCATGGTGAGCCTTCCATAACCAAGGGAGCCGAAGTGTTAGTCTATTTATACCACGTACAATGAAAGTGGAAAAACATCAGCCGCTACACTGAGGTGACGAAAGCATGGGATACCTCCTAATATCTTGTCGGACATCCTTTTGCGTAGTGCGGCAGCTCGACATCGCATGGATACAACAAGCCGTAGGAAGTCCCTTCAGGTAAACTGAGCTATGCATCCTCCATAGCCGTCCACAACTGCGGAAATGCTGCCAGTGCAGGATTTTGTGCACGAACTGACCTCTCGATTATGTCGCATAAATGTTTGTTGAGATTCATGTCGGTGATTTGGGTGGCAAATCATTAGCTCGAATTATCCAGAATGCTCTTCGAACCAGTCGTGAATAATTGTGGCCCAGTGATATGGCACATTGTCATCCACAAAAATTCCATCCATGAATGGCTGCAGACGGCCTCCAAGTAGCCAAACAAACTATTTCCAGTCAATGATCGGTTCAGATGGATCAGAAGACCCAGTCCATTCCCTGTGAACACAGCTCATACCATAATGGAGCCACCACCAGCTTGCGCAGTGCTTTGTTGACAGCCAGCGTCCATAGCTTCAGAGGTCTGCGCCCCGCACATAGCCTACCATCAGCTCTTACCAACTGCAATCGGCACTCATCTGTCCAGGCCACGGTTTTCCAGTCGTCTAGGGTCCAACCGATATTGTTATGAGCCCAGGAGAGGCTCTGCAGGAGATGACGTACTGTTAGCAAAGACACTCGCATCGGTTGTCTGCTGCCATAGCCCATTAACGTCAAATTTCGCCGCTCTGTCCTAACGGATACGTTCGTCGTACGTCGCACATTGATTTCTGCGGCTGTTTTATACAATGCTGCTTGTTTGTTGGCACTGACAACTCCACGCAAACGCCGTGAAGACTGTCAGCCACTGCTGTTGTGGTGAGAGGTAATTTCTGAAATTTGGTATTCTCGGCACACTCTTGACACTGTGGAATATCCAATTCCCTAACGATTTTCGAAATGGAATGTCCCATGCGTCTAGCTCCAACTACTACTCCGCGTTCAGAGTCTCTTAACTCCCGTCGTGCTGCCATAATCACATCGGAATCCTTCTCACATGATACATCTGAGTACAAATGACAGTTCCGCCAACGCACTGCCCTTTGGCACCTCGTATGCACGACACTAGTGCGACCTGTATATGTGCAAATCGCTATCTCATTACTTTTGTCACCTCAGTGTAAGTCACAACATGGACGAAAGTGTGTGTTGAGCCATCGTGACTGACGGTCGCTGGAGTACACTGTGACGCCAAATAAGGGGACGACAGCTGCAAACGTCACTGCAGAAATGAAAGTCGCACTCGCGATCTATGTCAGCATCAAAACAACACTAAGGGAGAACTATAAGTAGGGAATTATTGTAGGGTGAGCTTTAGTTCCAAATCCACACATCAGTGATATAAATGCCTGTAACAATAAAACGTGGTGCTGGAGTTTTAAAACATGAAAGATGAAGCAGTGAAAGGAAGTCATTTGGCTGGATGAGTCTTGTTTCAAGTTATTTCCAACTTCCGGCTGAGTTTACGTCCCAAGTGTGAAAAATGGTTCTACACATTAGTCCATTGCTGGACTAGCATGCCTCAAGTTTCATTCATTATTGATTTAAATTTATCAGTCTGAGTTCTACCCCTGCCAGTTAATAAATACACTCCTGGAAATGGAAAAAGGAACACATTGACACCGGTGTGTCAGACCCACCATACTTGCTCCGGACACTGCGAGAGGGCTGTACAAGCAATGATCACACGCACGGCACAGCGGACACACCAGGAACCGCGGTGTTGGCCGTCGAATGGCGCTAGCTGCGCAGCATTTGTGCACCGCCGCCGTCAGTGTCAGCCAGTTAGCCGTGGCATACGGAGCTCCATCGCAGTCTTTAACACTGGTAGCATGCCGCGACAGCGTGGACGTGAACCGTATGTGCAGTTGACGGACTTTGAGCGAGGGCGTATAGTGGGCATGCGGGAGGCCGGGTGGACGTACCGCCGAATTGCTCAACACGTGGGGCGTGAGGTCTCCACAGTACATCGATGTTGTCGCCAGTGGTCGGCGGAAGGTGCACGTGCCCGTCGACCTGGGACCGGACCGCAGCGACGCACGGATGCACGCCAAGACCGTAGGATCCTACGCAGTGCCGTAGGGGACCGCACCGCCACTTCCCAGCAAATTAGGGACACTGTTGCTCCTGGGGTATCGGCGAGGACCATTCGCAACCGTCTCCATGAAGCTGGGCTACGGTCCCGCACACCGTTAGGCCGTCTTCCGCTCACGCCCCAACATCGTGCAGCCCGCCTCCAGTGGTGTCGCGACAGGCGTGAATGGAGGGACGAATGGAGACGTGTCGTCTTCAGCGATGAGAGTCGCTTCTGCCTTGGTGCCAATGATGGTCGTATGCGTGTTTGGCGCCGTGCAGGTGAGCGCCACAATCAGAACTGCATACGACCGAGGCACACAGGGCCAACACCCGGCATCATGGTGTGGGGAGCGATCTCCTACACTGGCCGTACACCAGTGGTGATCGTCGAGGGGACACTGAATAGTGCACGGTACATCCAAACCGTCATCGAGCCCATCGTTCTACCATTCCTAGACCGGCAAGGGAACTTGCCGTTCCAACAGGACAATGCACGTCCGCATGTATCCCGTGCCACCCAACGTGCTCTAGAAGGTGTAAGTCAACTACCCTGGCCAGCAAGATCTCCGGATCTGTCCCCCATTGAGCATGTTTGGGACTGGATGAAGCGTCGTCTCACGCGGTCTGCACGTCCAGCACGAACGCTGGTCCAACTGAGGCGCCAGGTGGAAATGGCATGGCAAGCCGTTCCACAGGACTACATCCAGAATCTCTACGATCGTCTCCATGGGAAAATAGCAGCCTGCATTGCTGCGAAAGGTGGATATACACTGTACTAGTGCCGACATTGTGCATGCTCTGTTGCCTGTGTCTATGTGCCTGTGGTTCTGTCAGTGTGATCATGTGATGTATCTGACCCCAGGAATGTGTCAATAAAGTTTCCCCTTCCTGGGACAATGAATTCACGATGTTCTTATTTCAATTTCCAGGAGTGTATTTAATGCTTGTATTAAGTAACTTCAGTGACTGCCAGGATTAAGGCGTCTACTGTTATATTAGGAGGAGGAGGATGAGATTAGTGTTTAACGTCCCATCGACAACGAGGTCATTAGAGACGGAGCGCAAGCTCGGGTGAGGGAAGGATGGGGAATGAAATCGGCCGTGCCCTTTCAAAGGAACCATCCCGGCATTTGCCTGAAGCGATTTAGGGAAATCACGGAAAACCTAAATCAGGATGGCCGGAGACGGGATTGAACCGTCGTCCTCCCGAATGCGAGTCCAGTGTGCTAACCACTGCGCCACCTCGCTCGGTTGTTATATTAGGTTCCTCTCTTTCTGGTGTCAGTTCTGCATGGGATATTTTATGTGCTTTAGTTGGGTCCATAGTGAGCCGCAGTAGACAGAAGGAGTCGTGACAGTGACTCGCTGTTCGGTCGGACCACCTGTGCTGGCGTAAGCTGGCGCCAGCATACCACGTGGCAAAGAGGCAGCGAGACGACAGATACAGACCAACTACAGACTCGCAGGAAACGCGCCGCCAACGTCCTCTCGGCCGCCAGTTTTTAGGATGGCCGCCGTGGTCCGGAGGGCGAGTGAGTTCGAACCTGTTTTACTAAGTAAGTTCCAGTGTCATCAGTCGCAGGCCACCAGGAATCTCCGTAGCAGTTAGCTCCGCCACTAACTCAGAGACAGACAGCATATAGCAACCATAATTGTGAACATAACGGACTTTGTGCTTCACCAGCAGTGAGGCTACCGTGGTCTATGACAAAAGGGTTGGTACCACAACGAACAGCTTGAGTTAAGTAAACTTTCTATTCTGACGAATAAAGAACCCAGTTAATCTATACAGTTTGTGCTATAGAAAGAGGATACTCGTCAACAATCAGTATCCTCTCCTGGCTTCCCCTGGTGCAGCTGTACAGAGACAATGGGACGACATAAAAGATGGTGACGAGAATCCTTCAGTGACGAAGAATTTGCTTGCTTCTCTTGTGTGTCAGATTGCAGGGGTGATCTTATGCAAGTGCTCACAAAATTTTTGTTGTGTCTTGCAAGTATTCCAATAGGGGAGCCGTAGAACTAATAAAATTTTTCTCTTCAAAGGTTTTGCTTGTTTTTTTTTTGCTGTAACATATTTGTGTAAATCGTGGCTACCCCGCCCTCTCCACCCCCGGCCTCCGCGTCTCAGTCGCAGATGGCCAATGTGAAGGATCTAACACAAGCTTTTAGCCGCGCGGGATTAGCCGAGCGGTCTTGGGCGCTGCAGTCATGGACTGCGCGGCTGGTCCCGGCGGAAGTTCGAGTCCTCCCTCGGGCATGGGTGTGTGTGTTTGTCCTTAGGATAATTTAAGTAGTGTGTAAGCTTAGGGACTGATGACCTTAGCAGTTAAGTCCAATAAGATTTCACAAAAAAACAAGCTTTTCAGTTTCAGAACCAACAAATTGCTGCCTTGCTGACGACGGTACAACAACTTCTGGCTGCACAAGCAGCGTCGGCCACACAACAACAGCCAACCGTCTGACACACCCAACAAGTGCGGCCGACCAGCATACTACCGTTCCTGCAATTTGACGCCACAGAAGAGGAATGGCTCGAATACCTGACAGTTCCAAACTCATTGTGCAATTCATCGAGTTCAAGGTATTGTGAAGCAACAATACTTTCTTTCGATTGCAGGGTCCCCAGTGTACAGGTTAATACAAAAACTATTCCCAACTGCATCTCCCGACGAATTCAGTTATGACGAAGTAGTCGCTGCGTTAACTCAGTACTATGATCAGCAAGTTGAAGTAGGAGCAAGCAGATATCCGTTTTTTCGTTTGCAGAAATAGCTGGAACAGACGTACCGTCAATGGTAGTGTACGGGAAGGTGTCGTCGTTGAGTGACTGTAGGAGGATACAAGATGACTTGGACAGGATTTGTGATTGGTGTAAAGAATGGCAGCTAACTCTAAATATAGAAAAATGTAAATTAATGTAGATGAATAGGAAAAAGAATCCCGTAATGTTTGAATACTCCATTAGTAGTGTAGCGCTTGACACAGTCACGTCGATTAATTATTTGGGCGTAACATTGCAGAGCGATATGAAGTGGGACAAGCATGTAATGGCAGTTGTGGGGAAGGCGGATAGTCGTCTTCGGTTCATTGGTAGAATTTTGGGAAGATGTGGTTCATCTGTAAAGGAGGCCGCCTATAAAACACTAATACGACCTATTCTTGAGTACCGCTCGAGCGTTTGGGATCCCTATCAGGTCGGATTGAGGGAGGACATAGAAGCAATTCAGAGGCGGGCTGCTAGATCTGTTACTGGTAGGTTTGATCATCACGCGAGTGTTACGGAAATGCTTCAGGAACTCGGGTGGGACTCTCTGGAGGAAAGGAGGCGTTCTTTTCGTGAATCGCTACTGAGTAAATTTAGAGAACCAGCATTTGAGGCTGACTGCAGTACAATTTTACTGCCGCCAACTTATATTTCGCGGAAAGACCACAAAGATAAGATAAGAGAGATTAGGGCTCGTACAGAGGCATATAGGCAGTCATTTTTCTCTCGTTCTGTTTGGGAGTGGAACAGGGAGAGATGATGCTAGTTGTGGTACGAGGTACCCTCCACCACGCACCGTATGGTGGATTGCGGAGTATTTATGTAGATGTAGAATGGTATACAGAATTAACGGGCATGACTAGGAAGTGTAAATTTACATGTAGTTGTGGCAACTTTTACAGTGACTTAATGATTAGGGAAGCTGTAACATTCAATGTCCGCCATAGTAGAATACGGGAACAGATCCTAAAGCACTGTGATCTTTCACTTCCTCAAGTGTTGCAAATCTTAGAGCAATATGATTCGGGTGCCATAGCGGCCAATAAGTTTGACCAGGCCCTGATTTTTTTTTTTTTTTTTTGGTGGGGTTTTAGGGCGCTCAACTACTGAGGTCATTAGCGCCCAGTCACTGTTGTTAGAGCACATAGAATCTAGTAAAACTCAAGGGGATGGGGGGGGGGACACCAGAAGGACCGGACAAAGATGCAGATAAAATAAGTAAAAAGTTAGATGTCTTTGGACAAGCCAGTCAAAGTTATAAAACGCAGAATACGAGCAGCTGCTCGAGCGTCATCAGCTAAAACATCTGGTAAAGTAGATGGCAGGGACAGGACAACACGAAATTGACTAAAATGGGGACACGACAATAAAACATGGCGCACTGTTAATGCCTGACCACAAGGGCACTGCGGGGCTGGGTCACCGGAGAGCAGGTAGCGGTGGCTAAACCGGCAATGCCCAATCCGCAACCTGGTCAGAAGGACCTCCTCTCGCCGAGATGGTCGGGAGGATGTTGTCCAAGCAGTTGGGAGCGGTTTTACTGCCCGGAGCTTGTTTCCTTGGAGGGATGACCAAGCATCCCACCACAACGACACAAGCGTCTTACATACATCCCCACGAACGTCAGATGACGGGACACAATGGGAGGCTGGCCGAGGCAGGAGGACTGCAGCCTTGGCTGCAGCATCCGCAGCCTCATTCCCAGGCACTCCTACACGTCCGGGAACCCACAGAAAGCTGACAGGAGAACCATTATCAGCGAAAGAATGGAGGGACTGCTGTATCCGTTGAATCAAGGGATGGACCGGATAGGGAGCTCCAAGGCTCTGAAGAGCACTGAGTGAGTCAGAGCAGAGTACATACGATGAATGGCGGTGGCGGCGGGCATACTGAACGGCCTGATAGAGAGCAAAAAGCTCGGCCGTAGAGCTCGAACATTGGTCGAGGAGCCAGTATTTAAAGGTGGCGGCCCCGACGACAAAGGCACAGTCGACACCATCGTCAGTTTTGGAGCCATCGGTGTAAATAAAGGTGTGACCGGCAAGTCGAGCACGAAGTTCGACAAACCGTGAGCAATACACTGCAGCCGGAGTACCCTCCTTCAGGAGTGAGCTGAGGTCGAGATAAATATGAACCGGAGCCTGGAGCCAAGGTGGTGTCGGGCTCTCACCCTCTCTGAAGGTGGTAGGGAGGGCAAAATCCAATAGTCGAAGCAGGCGACGGAAGCGGACTCCGGGGGGCAGCAGGGCAGACACATACAATCCGTACTGACGGTCGAGAGAATCGGTGAAGAAGGACTGGTAAGAGGGGTGGTCGGGCATAGACAACAGCCGGCAGGCATACCAACACAGCAGTACGTCGCGCCAGTAGGTCAATGGTAATTCGGCAGCTTCAGCATAAAGACTCTCGACAGGACTAGTGTAGAAGGCTCCGGTCGCAAGACGTATCCCCCGATGGTGGATGGAGTTGAGCCAGCGTAAGAGGGATGGCCGAGCGGACGAGTAGACGAAGCTCCCATAATCCAGCTTCAATCGGACAATGGACCGATACAAGCGAAGCAGGACAGTGCGATCTGCCCCCCAAGATGAACCGCTAAGAACTCTGAGGGCATTAAGGGAACGTGTACAACGGGCCGCCAAATAGGAGACATGTGGAGACCAACACAGTTTCCTGTCCAACGTGAGCCCTAGAAACTTAGTTGTTTCCACGAATGGGAGAACAACGGGACCGAGATGTAAGGATGGCGGAAGGAACGCTTTATATCGCCAAAAGTTGATACAAACCGTCTTCTCTTCAGAGAACCGGAAGCCATTTGCCACACTCCATGAGTAGAGGCTGTCTAGACAACGCTGAAGGCAGCGCTCCAGGAGGCATGTTCTCTGGGCACTGCAGTAGATCTCGAAGTCATCGACAAAGAGAGAGCCTGAGACATTAGGTGGAATACAATCCATAATTGGATTGATCGTGATGGCAAAAAGGGCTACGCTCAAGACGGAGCCCTGATGCACTCCGTTCTCCTGGAGGAAGACGTCGGACAATACGGAACCCACACGTACCCTAAACTTTCGATCCGTTAAAAAGGAATCAATAAAAAGGGGCAGGTGACCGCGTAGGCCCCACCTGTGCATAGTGCGGAGGATACCTCCTCTCCAACAGGTATCATAAGCCTTTTCCAAATCGAAGAACACGGCTACCATTTGGCGCCTTCGCAAATAGTTGTTCATGATGAATGTTGACAAGGTCACAAGGTGGTCAACAGCGGAGCGGCGGCGACGAAAGCCGCATTGGACATTAGTAAGTAGCCGTCGAGATTCAAGAATCCAGACTAACCGAGCATTAACCATGCGCTCCATCACCTTACAGACACAGCTTGTAAGAGAAATGGGGCGGTAACTAGAAGGAAGGTGTCTATCCTTCCCGGGTTTGGGTATAGGAACAACGACGGCGTCACGCCAACGCATGGGGACCTGACCTTCGGTCCAGACGCGATTGTAGGTACGAAGAAGGAAGCTTTTGCCCGCCAGAGAAAGGTGTGCCAGCATCTGAACGTGAATGGCATCTGGCCCCGGAGCAGAGGACCGGGACAGTGCAAGCGCACATTCGAGTTCCCGCATAGTAAAGGGGGCATTATAAGTTTCCAGATTCAGTGAGTGGAAGGAAGGTCGCCGAACCTCTTCTGCCTCTTTGCTGGGAAGGAAGGCAGGGTGGTAATGGGCGGAGCTTGAAACCTCCGCGAAAAAGCGGCCAAAGGCGATGGAGACAGCCACAGGATCAACAAGGACCTCATTACCTGAGGTCAGGCCAGGTACCAAGGAGTGGGCCTTAATGCCCGACAGCCGGCGCAGGCCACCCCAAACGACGGAAGAGGGAGTAAAACTGTTAAAGGAGCTGGTGAAAGAGGCCCAACAAGCTTTTTTGCTGTCTTTGATGACTCTACGGCATTGCACTCGGAGTCGTTTGTATTCAATACAATTCGCCAACGTAGGATGGCGGCGAAAGGTGCGTAAAGCACGTCGTCGAGCACGGATAGCGTCCCTACAAGCCTCGTTGCACCAGGGGACGGAAACGCGACGTGAAGAAGAGGTAGTACGAGGAATGGAACGTTCGGCAGCATTGATGATAACAGCCGTGAGGTATTCGACCTGACTGTCACAACTGAGAAAATCGTGGTCCGGAAAGGTCGCCAGGGAGGAGTAAAGTCGCCAGTCAGCTTTCGGTATGTTCCAGCGCGAAGGACGTGGGGATGGGGTGTGGTGCAGGAGACGAACGACACAGGGGAAGTGGTCGCTCGAATAGGTGTCAGAAAGGACATACCACTCGAACCGACGGGCAAGAGTGGTAGAACAGATCGAGAGGTCCAAGTGGGAGTAGGTATGAGTAGAGTCCGAGAGGAAAGTCGGGGCGCCGGTATTGAGGCAGACAAGATTGAGATGGTTGAAGACATCCGCCAAGAGTGAGCCTCTTTGACAGGATGCAGGAGAGCCCCAAAGGGGATGATGGTCATTGAAGTCGCCAAACAATAAAAACGGCGGGGGAAGCTGAACGATCAGGTGCATCATGTCAGCCCGACTAACAGCAGATGACGGTGGAGTGTAGACAGTACAAACAGAAAAAGTAAAAGCAGAAAGATTAATACGGACAGCTATTGCTTGGAGTGGGGTGGTCAGTGGGATGGGATGGTAATAGACGTCGTCCCAAACGAGCAACATGAACCCACCATGAGCTGGGATACCGTCCACAGGGGTGACTTCATACCGCTCCAAGGTATAGTGGGTAAAGGCAATACGGTCAGTCGGGCGCAACTTGGTTTCCTGGAGACCAAGGACAAGCGGACAGTGCAGGCGGAGGAGCAGTTGTAATTCCTCCCGATTAGATCGAATACCTCTTATGTTCCAATGTAACAAGGCCATCGATAGTCAAAAGGTTGGGGCAACGAGACAGGGGAAGAGCTGGTCACCTCGACGGCCGCGGAGGGCCCGGTTTCGAGGGAACAACACTACAACCGGCAGGAGGCGGATCCGGTTCCATCGAGTCGTCGCCAGCTGCGGCCGCTGTCCCTGGTTGGGTAGGAGGGGCAGCATCATTTGCCGACGAGAGGCCAGCTGAGCGCCTGGCAGCAGAGCGTCCTGGCGAAACTGAGGATGGCCGGAAGCAGCGACTCACGGATGGAGCGTCAGACAAAACGCGCCGGGGTGGAGAGGGGGATAGAGACTTCTTCTTGGAGGCCTTCTTGGAAGGCCGAGGAGGCACAGGGATGGTGGGCTGGACCCGAAGAAGGTCCTCACGCGCGGGGTCCGTTTTGGAACGCTGGACCTCGGAAGCTGGGGTCCGGAACGTTTCCCCGATGGACGCCTGAGAAGAGGATCGCTTCTCAGGTGGCGAGGGGAGAGGAGGAGGAGGAAGGGGGCCCCTGGGGCAGAGGGGGCGGGGGCCAGGGGGGAGGAGGATTTGGAAGGGAGGGAATTGGGAGGCGGAGGCAGAGCCCCCTGATGGGCGGAGGAGGCGGAGGGGGGACAGGATAGGGGTGAGGATACCGCGGAAGGAGTGGACACAACTGAGGCAAATGAAGTGGTCAACGGCACGGGAAGGAGGCAGTCATACTTCTTCCTGGCCTCAGAATAAGAGAGCCGATCCAAAGTTTTGAGTTCTTGTATCTTCTTCTCCTTCTGATATGCGGGGCAGTCTGAGGATCTAGGCGAGTTGATGCCAGGACAATTAATGCACCGAGGTGGTGGGGTACATGTATGTTCCTCACGAAGAGGATGTCCACAATCGCCACAAACGGGCTCAGCCTCACACCGTGATGACATGTGCCCAAATCGCAAACACCGAAAACAACGCATAGGAGGCGGGACGTAAGGTCGCACGTCGCACGGGTAGCACATCACCTTTACCTTCTCCGGGAGAACGTCCCCCTCGAAGGCGAGGATAAAGGCCCCGGTGTCGATGCGACGGTCTTTGGGGCCGCGCTGGACTCGCCGGACGAAATGCTCGCCTCGGCGCTCCAGGTTGGCCCTGAGCTCCTCATCAGATTGTAGCAGGAGGTCACGATGAAAAATAACCCCCTGCGTCCTATTTAGTGCCAGATGTGGGACAATGGACACTGGGATGTCCCCTAGGCGGTCGCACGCCTGGAGCGCCGCCGACTGTGTGGCAGAGGTGGTCTTGATAAGAACGGACCCTGAACGAATCTTGCTGAGAGCCTCGATTTCCCCAAAGATGTCCTCAATGTGCTGAACAAAGAACATGGGCTTGGAGGTGGCGAACGTCCCCCCATCGGTTCGAGAACAGACCAAATAGCGGGGGAAGTATTTCGCCCCAAGCCGGCGGGCCTGTCCCTCCTCCCAGGGAGTGGCCAAGGGGGAAAGGGCAGGAGAACCAGAACTAGAAACGGTACCTTTTCTTATGAAATACTCGGCCGCAGAGCGACCTGATACGTGTTGACGTTTCATCTGTGAAACGTCTGCCCCGATACCACCCACTCCGACCAGGGGCTCTCCCCACGGGCGCCACCCAGCCTCAGCAAGGGCCACCTGGCAGGATGACCGTTGCCGGGAGTCCTGATGCCCCAAGGAGACGGGCACCTACTCCTTGGCCGACGTGGGGAGGGTGCAGCTCAGGTATCGGCAGTACGATCCCTGTGTTGTCAGGGGGCTACAACCTAGAGGGTACATGACGACCCCACCACAACGGGCTGGCTACCGTGCTGGATTTCTGGTGCCACGGAAAGTCCATCATGATCGCTGGTGCAGATAGGGATGCACTATGGGCGTTACTTGTACAACCCATCAGGCGTTTAGGCCCAATTTGAGGAATAGTGGGTATGGTTACAACGCCGGTACAATGCTGAGTGCCAAGGTCTTAGTGCACTTAGGACCAGTGGTACACCACGTAAGGTGTCCTTCCCCAAAAGGCTCGTACTTCTGTAGAATTTTGAAAAATGGAGGTCAAACCCCAAGGGGGACCATCACATGGAAGAGCGAAACAGTTGAAACTCCTTTTAGTCGCCTCTTACGACAGGCAGGAATACCTCGGGCCTATTCTTACCCTGGGCCCGCAGGGGGAGGGCCTGATTTGTCGGGTCGACTCGTCTATTGCTCGCGACCGCCCCAAGCAGCCACAACAGTGAGCGCATGCATACACAGCCGCGCGGACAGCCACTATACATGTAAACAGACCTGTGAACTTAGTGACCATAGATGTTCTGCTCGCCATAAAATAAGAGATTGCCCATCACGTAACGCAACGTGTTACACGTGTGGAAAAAAGGCCATGTCCAAGCAGGCTGTTTGTGATGGCACAAAAACACCAATTTTGCCTGCTCCCAGAAAAAAGCATGTTCGTGTACATGCAGTGAACCTACAACAGCTGTGCAACGACGTTCTAACAAACTATTTGTCTCATTACGAACTGCTGGCCGTCATGTGAACTTTCAGTTAGACACAGTTGCATCAATTAGTTTCGAAAATTTGGAAATTGGAAATTGAAATTTGTGGTAAGTTCCTATGGGACCAAACTACTGAGGTCATCGGTTCCTAGGCTCACACACTACCTAATCTAACTTAAACTAACTTACGCTAAGGACAACACACACACCCATGCCCGAGGGAGGACTCAAACCTCCAACGGAGGGAGCCGCGCGGTCCCAGCCATTTGCTTAATCGCGCCACGTACGACCATTTAGGCTCACCACGCCTTTCTAAATCTAGCAAGCACCTCACTGCTTACAATGGGCAGGAAATTTCAGTCCTTGCACAGTGGAGTTTGCCTGCCACTTACAAATTTCACACCAAGACAGTGAATTTTACTGTTTTGAAATCAAGAGACAATGAGAACATTTTCGGTTTAGATGCCTTTGATTTGTTTGGCCTTAGCATCCATGACAATGTACTGTCGGCCTCTACATTTGTAACACAAGACAGTGTAGATAGCTTGCTTAAAGAAGTTCCTGGGCTATTTTCAGAAGGAATAGGAAAAGCTAATAACTTTGTAGCGCATGTTAAATTGAAAAACAATGCACAGCCTAAGTTTTTATTGGCCCGCCCCATTTCAATTGCTTTAAGAAACAAAGCAGCAAGTGAATTGAAAGAAATGCAAGATAATGGTGCAATTTCTCCCATTAAAGCTAGTCAGTGGAGAAGTCCACTAGTTTTGTTGCCTAAGCCTTCTGCTCGCATTCGCATTTATGTTGACTTCAAGTCTACAATCAGCCCACAGACAGTAGTTGACACTTATCCGTTACCTCGCCCCGAGGAATTCATGGAGATGACTGGTCTAGGATGTTACTTTTCTAAGATAGATTTGCGTGATGTTTATTTGAAAATTCCATTGGATGAAGAATCACAGAAGGTGTTTGTTGTAAATACACAGTTAGGATTGTTTTACGTTTGCCTTTCGGCAGTGCTTCCACACCCGCCATTTTTCAAGGTTGGAACAGTTGACTGCAAAAGTACCATTTTGTTCAAACTACCTTGACGATATTGTCGTCTCAGGTCGTACACCAGAGGAAAACATTGCCAATTTGCGTACTCTTTTTCGAGTGTTGTCAGAAGCATGACTCTCGTGTCGTCTGTTTTTTTTTTCCTTCAAAGTGAAAAAAAATTGGAAATTTGTGGTAAGGTCTTATGGGATCAAACTGCTGAGGTCATCGGTCCCTAAGCTTACGCACTACGTAAGCTAACTTAAACTAACTTACGCTATGGACAACACACATACGCATGCCCGAGGGAGGACTCGAACCTCCAATGGGGGGAGCCGCGGGGACTGTGACGAGACGCCCTAGACCCCGCGGCTACCCCGCGCGGCTCAAACTGAACTACAGTACTTAGCTCATGTGAAATACGGCCAGGGTGTGCTCCCTCTCCAATCTCATTTGTTTGCAATCCGTGACCAGCCTGTTCCTCGCAATGTGTCTGAACTGCAGTCAGTACTAGGGAATATGACATACTACATTCGGTTCATACCGAATGCCGTTCAGATCGCGGCGCCATTGCATCGCTTGCGTCGCAAAAGTGTACCTTTTGTGTGGATTAAAGACTGTCAAGACGCATCTCAGAAACTCAAAAATGCCTTGCTTAGTGACAGATGTTTAGTGCATTTTGACCCTGCCAAGCCGAGTGACAGATCACAAGCCTTTGCAGTCCTTGTTTCATCCGCCAAAGCCGGTTACTACACGCACTGCTCAAAAATTGCAACATTGGGCTTTGTTGTTTTCGCAGTATCAGTATGAAATTGTATACAGACCTACGGCAAAGCATGGTAATGCAGACGCCCTATCTCGCCTTCCGATTGGGTCAGACTTCGATTTTGGTGGTTCTGCCGCATCCTTTTGCCAAATCGATGCACAGGACTCTTAATTGCTGGATCTTTTCCCTTGCACTACAGAAAAATAGAACAGGCCATGGAAGCAGATCCGGACCTCAAGATTTTGTTGCATTACATTCCCAAGTCTTGGCCTCGTTTATTGAACAGTATTCAGAACTCAGTTGTGCGCCTATATTTTGCATGTCGGCATAGTCTTTCAGTTCAACAAGGTGTGATTGTAGTTCAGAATGACAGTGGAGTATGGTGTGTGCTTATTCCCAAAGTATTGCAAAAGGATGTGTTGCGATTGCTCCATCTAGGACATTGGGGAATTGTTCACACTCAACAGTTAGCGCGCCAGCACTGTACTTGGCAGGGAATGGACGCCCACATTGAACAAATGACGGTACGGTGTCGCGCATGCTCGGAGAACCAATCCGCTTAGCCAAAAACATTCTCAGCTTGGCCTAAGACTCAACTGTTATGGCGACGAGCGCACATTGACTTTGCAGGACCATTCTGGAACACTCGTTGGCTCATAGAGGTAGACTCATTTAGCAAGTTCGCATTTGCGGTGCCTATGACTTTTACCACATCAGCCGGCCCGAGTGGCCGGCGGTTCTAGGCGCTACAGTCTGGAGCCGAGCGACCGCTACGGTCGCAGGTTCGAATCCTGCCCCGGGCATGGATGTGTGTGATGTCCTTTGTTAGTTAGGTTTAATTAGTTCTAAGTTCTAGGCGACAGATGACCTCAGAAGTTAAGTCGCATAGTGCTCAGAGTCATTTGAACTTCTACCACATCACGTAGTACCATTCAAGCATTGTCCTCAATGTTTTGCATCTAAGGGTTGCCAGAAGTACTTGTGTCGGAGAATGGATCACAGTTCACTTCACATGACTTTGAACAGTTGTGTGCACAGAATGGTATTCGTCATCTAACAAGTACTTTGTTTCACCCACAGTTCAACAGAGAAACGGAACGCTTCATACGCAGTTTCAAGCAACAGATGATCAAGCTTCGCACCACCCACACACGGGAACAGGTGCTGCAACTCTTTCTCACCTCTTATCGCTCCCATCCACGAGACGGAACATCAGCGGCGGAACTTCTGTAAGGCCGCCGCCATCGGACGCTGCTACACTTGCTCCACCCACCGCAGCATCTGACGCCGCCAAAGGGTCCGCAAGTATCGCTTTGCGCCGTGCGATCTTGTTCTTTTCAGGGTTAATGGCAATCGTGAGCGCTGGGAAAGAGGCGTGATCCAGAAACGCATTGGCTCTTACATGTATTTGATTGCAAGTCCCGATGGTTTCCAGCGCCGCCACCAGAACCAAATTCGTGCATGTCATTTGCCCCGTGATTCTGCTGCTTTTCTTCCTGCAGATTCACGGCTTCATGGGACCATGCAGCGTTTGCAGCAGACCACTGGTACCGCCAGGGCACCCAGGAGGAACGGATGGACGACGTGCCCTCGCCCCGGCTGTCCCTGCTCGCCGACCCCATGGACCTGGACCCGCCATTACTCTCGCCATCGCCGTTATCGCCCTCAGCCCTGGACGTGTGCCCTGACAGGAATTTTCCGGTGGATGTTCTTGTTGCCTTGCAAGCCAGATGTGGGGTACAGTTGGGTGTATGCCGCCCTCCGCAGTCACGGCTTCCAGCCCATTTCTACATCCAGCGTCTTGCCTCCCTCCCTGTTGTCGTTTGCAGCCTCACTACATTAAAACGGTGCGGCATTTCGGGGGGGTTGGAGGGGGGGGGATGGGGGGGGGGAGGAATGTGTTGGTGCGAGGACAGCATGCAGCAAAGAGGTTGCGAGATGATAGACAGAAGCCAACAACAGACTCGCAAGGAATGCGCCAGCCACCAACACCCTCAAGGCCGCCAATATTTAGGATAGCCGCCGCAGACCGAAGGGTGTGACTGAGTAAGTTCCAGTGTCATCAGTCACAGCCCAGTGGGAAGCGCCGTAGCAGTTAGCTCCACAGCTAACTCAGAGACAGGCAGTGCGTAGCAACCATAATTGAGAAGATAGCGGACTTTGTACTTCACCAGCAGTGAGGTTCCTGTGGACTATGATAGAAGAGCTGGTACCACAACGAATAGCTTGAGTTAAGTAAACTTTCTGTTCTTATGAATAAAAAACACAGTTAATCTATGGGTGCAGTTTGTGTTATAGAAAGAGGATACCAACCACCAATCAACATGCTCTCCTGGCTTCCCTTTGTACAGCTCTATAGAGACAACCAGATGACACAAAAAGAGCCTGTGATTTTCAGCTTGCCTTTCAAAGGAGAAATTTTGGGTGATGAGGTGAAGTGCCTACTCACAGCAGGTAAGATGCCACAGCTGAAGCATTGTTTGGCCCGTGCGCCTAGGAGTTGCACTCTGGCAGTTTTTTGCATAGTGTTCTCTGTACAATCTGGGGCCCAGGTCTCCAGTCAAGGAAGCCACCTAATTTGCAGTGACGAGCACCTGCGCGAGTGCAGAATCTTGATTTTTACAAGCTGTGCCATCCATTCAACACACATTTCGAAAGAGCTTTATTTTTCGCCAACGGGTCGCCCTCCTGAAATGGTGTGGAGGTCGAAGTCTACCACAGATGCAGATTTTTACATTTAGTGAGTAGTGACACAGCTGCATTATGTTCAGAAATTATTTTTTGGTTTTGTAACGCACTGGGTGAACTTTCTGGCACCACTTTACGTGTGCTGAACACCATCTTATCTAAAAAGTACTAAGAGAGCTCCACATTTGTTAATCTTACAAAATAGCAGAAAAGGGGAAGTCAGTTTCCAAGACATTCGGACGTGAAGACAAGCATACTGACTGAAGTGAAAAACTTAACTGAAGAGCGGGAGTGTGACAGAATTGTTTAAGAACTGTGAACGTGGAAGTTAGACAATTGGCTAATGCTGTTAAAGGTATGATAGGTCGGGAGTTGGCTATTTTGTTAACAACAGTATCACTGGCCAGCATTTTGCAGAGCCTTTCACATTGGCGCACAAGAATTACGCAGACTTGTAGACAGAGGAGAGAAGTCTGTTGCGGATTCTGAAGGGAGCACTTTGTCTGTGGATTTTGAAGAGGGATCTTCCCGAAATCAGCAGCTGGTTTGTTTTAGACTGCAGCAGATCACGTCGCTCGCAACTCTCCACACTACTGAATGCAGAATACTGAGAGAAATTGCAATTTAGGCGAAGCACGGAATGAGAGTTGACGAGCGCTTGTAGACGCGTTATTAGGATCAAGATGGTCCTGCGAATCTTATACTTTTGCCGAATGACTGAAGGCTCATTCATGACTCAGTGAATGATGTCCTCATAATGTAGATTTTCATTCTACTGGCGCAATCACTGTGCGTCCACCACAGATTTGTTTCTCCATGATTCGTCTAGTCACATAAGCTATCTGGTCTTCGCGAGATCATTCGAGAATTAGATTATAACTGTTCCATATTAATAACTGTCAGCTTTCGTGTACTCTGCTTTTTTGAAGATCGAGTAGATCTTGTGATTATTTTTTGTTCGTGTTTGAGTAAGTAGAGAAGTTTATAATAAATAGGCGTTGATGTAAACCAGTTGGATGACTCCCTTGTTATGGTTTCTGAGGTGCAACACCCAAGTCTCATGTTTGCTAGGGCTACCTCTGCCCCATTAATTATCCGTTGCGATACAGTTTTATTAAAGTATGTGAGGGGTCCCATTGTTACGCTGCAAAGCCATATTGCTGCCAAGGATTGTGTGACCGTTTCGGCTCACCAGATCCGTCCCATTGTCCAATGTTTGTTACAACATTGTGATGCTGTGTTCCAAGACGACAGGACTACTGTTCACACAGCTTGCATCGTCCACAACTGGTTGTGTGAGCACAAGGATAAATTGTCCTAGCCACTACAGTCACCAGATCTCAGTAGTAATAAGCCTACATGGTCTTCTTTCGAGAGAAGGGTGCGTCATCGATATCCACCTCTATCACCGTTACTTGAACTTATTATTTTGCAAGAACACGAGTATAAGACACCTTTTAAAACCGCACAGGAGCTGTATTTATCCGGTAATGTGTAGTGTTTTAGGTGTCTCCATTTTGTCCCTTTACGTATACACTGAAGAGCCAAAGAAACTGGTACACCTGCTTAATTATCGTCTAGGGCCACCGCGAGCACGCAGTAGTGCAGTAGTGCCGCAACACGACGTGGCAGGGACTCGACTAATATCTGAAGTAGTGATGGAGGGAACTGCCACCACGAATCCTGCAAAGCTGTCCATAAATCCGTAAGAGTACGAGGGGTGGTGATCTCTTCTGAACAGCATATTGCAAGGCATCCCAGGTATTCTCAATAATGTTCAGGTCTGGGGAATTTGGTGGCCAGCGGAAGTGTTTAAACTCAAATGAGTGTTCCTGGAGCCACTCTGTAGCAATTATGGGGTGTTACGTTATCCTGCTGGAATTGCCCAAGTCTGTCGGAATGCACAATGGACATGGATGGATGCAGGTGATCCGACAGGATGCGTACGTACGTGTCACCTGTCAGAGTCGTATCTAGAGGTATAAGGGGTTCCATATCACCCCAACTGCAGACGCCCCACACCATTACAGAGCCTCCACCAGCTTGGACGGTCCCCTACTGACATTCAGGGTCCGTGGATTCATAAGGTTGTCTCCTTATCCATACGCGTCCATCTGCTCGATACAATCTGAAACGATACTCTTCCAAACAGACAACATATTTCCACTCATCAACAGTCCGATGTCGGTGTTGATGGGCCCAGGCGAGGCGTAAAGCTTTGTGTCGCCCACTCATCAAGGGTACACAAGTGGGCCTTAGGCCCATGTCGATGAAGTTTTGTTGAATGGTTTACACGCTGACACTTGTTGATGGCCCAGCATTGAAATCTGCTGCAATTTGCGGAAGGGTTGCACTTCTGCCACGTTGTTGGTCCCATTCTTGCAGGATCTTTTCCTTGCCGTAGCGATGTCGGAGATTTGATGTTTTACCAGGTTCCTGATACTCACGGGACACTCGTGAAATGATCGTACGGGAAATCTCCACTTCATCCCATTCTTGCAGGATCTTTTTCCGGCCGTAGTGATGTCGGAGATTTGATGTTTTACCACATTCCTGATGTTCACGGTACACTCGTGAAATGGTCGTACGGGAAATCCCCACTCCATCGCTACTTCGGAGATGCTGTGTCCCATCTCTTGTGCGCCGACTATGATACCACGTCCAAACTCACTTAAATCTTGATAACCTGCCATTGTAGGAGCAATAACCGATCTAACAACAGCGCTAGACATTTGCTTATATAGGCGTTGCCGACCGCAGAGCCATATTCTGCCTATTTACAAATCTCTGTATTCGAATATGTGTGCCTATACCAGTTTCTTTGGCGCATCGGTGCATATGTGTGTGGGTATTCCAATATAGCGCTGAAACGCTTGGAAAAATTCAGCCAAACTTGGCATGCATATGACTTACTGCTTGGAAAATATTCTGTGGACGTGGTAAACCCTAGCAACTACATGGATTGGATGGCAGTAAGGGGACACAGGAGGTGATATCAACATAACTCTGCCAAGCATGTAGACATTTCAGTCAAACTTAGCACACATATGGATTACTATACGGGTAAGGTGGCAGTGGTGAAGTACAACTCCAGCACAGCCGCGGCAATGTTTGTGTGAAATTGCTAGTGCGCTGAAGTAGTAGGGAGATAGTGGCACAAGCTCACTTTTGAAATCAAACTGATATGCAAATTAATTAAATTGATCAATTAATTACTGGCCTTCCTGAAGTTCAGGCATCTGGGTTAAAGGATGATTGTCGAGCAATGAAGCAGGAGGCATCTGTAGCGAACTCTGACGTCTAACAGCGACAGACACAGTTCTCAGATGTTTGCTTACAGGTAATACACTTATTAAATTCCTCTCTGTCCAACACCAGCACCTCGTCAGTTGAACACAATTCCCGGCAAAAATAAAGATATTACCTTCCACTCCAGCCTTTTTTTGGCCATCTTGTAGGTGAAGGGATCATCCTATGTAGTGTTTGACTATGTCTGCCACTAATTTCGAGTGGTATTGTGATTTCTTCCCCAGCAGAATAACACTGGTTGTATGACATCGTCAATTTCTTAGCTGTATTGCGATTTTAGACGCTCCTTGTGTAGCGCTATGCATATAGTCGTGTAATTAGACACAATCTTTAATTAGATTATTAGGACCGACCTTTACTTCAGTTTCCCAAGCAAAATAAAAGCAGTACATTAACCTAACCTTCCTGTCCTGCATCTGGACAGTTTCCATGTGTTTGGGGTACACTTGGGCTTTCTGTCCAGACGGACCAGAGTTCCAGTCCCAGGAAGGGTACCGCCATTTTTAATTTCCCGCCAATTCCCAGGGGGGGGGGGAGGTGGGGTGGGACGGCAGCACAGCCCTGGGACTAAGAAATTCCTACCAAATTTCGAAATTCCCGCCAATAGGGTATTTAGGGGAGAGGGTGGGGAGGGTTGAGGAGAAGGAGGAGGGGGGACTGACGTGCAGGCTGAGGAAAACACGTGACGTCATCTAGGGGTCGGGGTGATGGTGGGTAGGGTGTGTGGGTGGTAGGGTAGAGGTAATTAATTGATTAATTTAATTCTACATCTGCATCTACCTGATTACTCTGCCATTGACAATAAAGTGCCTGGCAGAGGGTTCAATGAACCACCTTCAAGCTTTCTCTCTGCCGTTCGATTCTCGAACGGCGCGCGGGAAAAACGAGCACTTAAATTTTTCTGTGCGAACCCTGATTTCTCTTATTTTATTGTGATGATCATTTCTCCCTATGTAGGTGGGTGCCAACAGAATGTTTTCGCATTCGAAGGAGAAAAGTGGTGATTGAAATTTCATGAGAAGATCCCGTCGCATCGAGAAACGCCTTTGTTTCAGTGATTGCAGCTACAATTCACGTATCATGTCTGTGGCACTATCTTCTCTATTTCGCGATAATGCAAAACGAACTGCCCTTCTTTGTACTTTTTCGATGTTCTGTCAATCCTACCTGATGCGGATCCCATACAGCACAGTAATACTCCAGAACAGGACATACAAGCGTGGCGCAAGCAGTCTCTTTAGTAGACTTCTTGCACTTTCTAAGTTTTGTGCCAATGAATCGCATCTATAGTTTGGTCTACCCACAATATTATCTATGTGATCGTTCCAGTTTAAGTTATTTGTAATTGTAATCCCTAAGTATTTAGTTGAATTTACAGCCTTCAGATTAGTGTGACTTATCGCGTAATCGAAATGTAGTGGATCTCTTTTAGTACTCATGTGAATAACTTCACACTTCTCTTTATTCAGGGTCAACTGTCACTTTTCGCACCATACAGATATCTTATCTAAATCATTTTGCAATTCGTTTTGGTCATCTGATGACTTTACAAAACAGCATCATCTGCCAGCAATCTGTGACGGCTACTAAGATTGTCTCCTATATCGTTAATATAGATCAGGAACAATAGAGGGCCTATAACATTAATTTGCATTTCAAAAATGGCTCTGAGCACTATGGGACTTAACTTCAGAGGTGATCAGTTCCCTAGAACTTAGAACTACTTAAACCTAACTAACCTAAGGACATCACACACATCCATGCCCGAGGCAGGATTCGAACCTGCGACCGTATCGGTCTCGCGGTTCCAGACTGTAGCGCCTAGAACCGCTCGACCACCCCGGCCGGCATTTGCATTTCAATTTGATATCAAAAGCTGGCCTGTACCATCATAATCCTACTACTCACTGAATTCGTAAGTGATTTTAGTCTGTAATTTGTATACTGTACTTATAGTTTTAAGAAGATGTAAATAAACTATGTTTTAATCTGTAGACATTTTTCATTTTTTTCTACTTGATATGAGACTGAGGTAAATAAGTAATCAGGTTTCGGTGAACCCTCTGCTAGGCACTTAAATGTGATTTGAGAGCATCCATGTGGATGTAGATATAAGCTAATCAGGTCCAGGGAGATGTGACCTAGACAAGATCTGAGTCCCACTTGTCTCCGTTGACACATGCAAATAAGAAGGGGAAACGTATACTGTTGACTGACCTTTGACGAATACATGACTTTCATTTGTATACTACACTGAAGCACAAAAGAAACTGGTATAGGCGTGCGTATTCAAATACAGAGATATGTAAGTAGGCAGCATATGGTGCTGCAGTCGGCAACCCCTACATAACACAACAAGTGTCTGGCGCAATTGTTAGATCATTTACTGCTGCTACAATGGCAGGTTATCAAGATTTAAGTGTGTTTGAACGTGGTGTTAAAGTCGGGGCACGAGCGATGGGACACAGCATCTCCGAGGTAGCGATGAAGTGGGGATTTTCCCGAACGACCATTTGACGAGTGTACCGTGAATACCAGGAATCCATGGACCCTGCATGTCAGCAGGGAACTGTTGAAGCTGGTGGAAGCTCTGTAATGGTGTGGGGCGTGTGTCATTGGAGTGATATGGGACGCCCGATATGTCTATATACGACTCTGACAGGTGACACGTACGTAAGCATCCTGTCCGATTACCTGCATCCATCTTTGCCTCTTGTGCATTCTGATGGACTTGGGCAATTCCAACAGGACAATGCGACACCCCACACGTCCAGAATTTCTAAAGAGTGGCTCCAGGAATACTCTTCTGAGTTTAAACACTCCCGCTGGCCGCCAAACTCCCCAGAGATGAACATTATTGAGAATATCTCAGATGCCTTGCAACGTGCTGTGCAGAAGAAAGCTCCCCCCCCCCCTCCCCCCGAACTCTTACGGATTTATGCCAGCACTACTTCAGATATTAGTCGAGTCCATGCCAAGTCGTGTTGCGGCACTTCTGCGTTCTCTCGGCGGCCCTACACGACATTAGTTAGGTGTACCAGTTCCTTGGCTCTTCAGTGTAAAACGAAGACCTTACTGCATGTGCCAAAAATTGCACCTATTTTTGTTGAAATGGCCGCTGCTGCATTCTTACACATCGGTTATTGCAGTATTTTAACAAAATGCCTAACGTAATGTTTATTTACTCTTTCATTATAATTACTTAAAAAAATTGAGTTTATTGACCAGAAAAACGTTACAGACTCCCGCTATTTGCATTTATTGGTTTGCTCAGCAAAATATTGCTGTCCTGCTAAATGGGTCAGATGCGTGACATTGCGCCAATGTCTGGCGTCGAGATCCATACACTGATGAAGATATGGAGAGAATCATAGACACTGACGGTGGTGTTATGGGGATCTGCATCGTGGTACTGTCAATAATCATATTACTAATCCATTGTTAAATCACTGATGTTTCCAAACATCAATTTATCCACTATGTCTCAAGCTGCACTATTGTGCATACCAGAATACTGCATAGCAAATCAGCTGTTAAGCTCCATTTTACTGTTGGTTACTACTACAGATGTTTAGATATTAAGGAAGTCAATATAATATTAATTCATGTAAAGATTGTGTAATAATCTGTGATGTTTACCGTGACATCTAAAGGAATATCCGCCTATTTCTTCAGAATTAGATTTACACGTTATTGCTCGGTGTTGTCAGAAGACATACAAGAATCAGTGCTTCTTAATGTCACGACTTGCCTGCCAAATACATCTGCTAACTAGGATACCTCATTTTCAGAAATCATTATTGACTAGTGTTCCAGGTCGGTAAGTGTCAGGTGTAATATCAATGCAGTCCACTCAATTATCTCTTCCTTATGGATCTCGGCTTTTTTTCGTATTTATTCAGATTCTTGATAGCGAGTTTATGTGGGATGGTTGGTACTGTTTTCCTTGCAGCTGAAAAGCATTCCTTTATGATGTGGCTCGGAATGACACACGGTGTGTTTGGAGAGCCTTTATTGTGACTGTTCGCAACAGTTCCTACTTTTGTGTAATTGCTCTTCCAAGCAGCATACCATATGAGCAAACCAGTTTCCTTTTCACCTGCTTTTACTCGTATCTTAGGTACTTGTGCTATGCACAGTTCTATTTAAGAAGAATAACTCAATGTAGTTATAGCGTCGAGTCGCGCACATCTGATTTCATGCCCCACAGCTAATTCGCTACAAATAATAACCTGTAGCTTTGATCCTGCAGTAAAATAGTCTATGCACCGGCTAGAATTGCGAGTTAATACAATTCACAGAAACAGAAAATAAAAGTTAAATGAATAATTTAATAACAAGGGTTCTATTCTAACATCTTTAATTGATGTAGACGACAGAGAATTATGTTGAATAATGTTTATTCAAGGAACGACATCTCAGATAAATGGGAAGTGGTCCTATGTCATGCAGTTAAAATACAGGCAGAAAATATCCTCATAAAATGGTGTAAAGTTGCTTTGAGAGCGTTGTGATGATGGCAGCAAAATCCCCAAACTAAATTGTTATCAAAGATACACGAGAACTAAGGCTATTTTGTAATCACAGTACACGAAATATTCACCAGCTCAAAACAATTGAGAGTTCAACATGATGATTCACTAATTAACACACGTGATACAAAGAATAATATCTAATACTCTGTCTATCCTTATTTCCATAACGCAAGCAGAAAAAGTTGAGTCCTACACTGGAGAATATTCAGACCTCACGAACTATAAAGTCCCTTGAGAAGTTAAAGTATGGTAGCGGCCATTCACACCCCAGAATCAATCACTCATACAATTGAATCACGCATGCTACTACCTCAGGCAGGTCTTCCTTCTTCAAGAACTCGACATAAAGTACCATAATCGTTCCCTTGTGCTCTTCACCCGAAAAGTCGCAACCTCCACTTCACTCTCGTAGTGATCCACTAATGTCTACTTTTCCATCGGCTGAAGGCCGTCACCACCAAAAACACATCGTTCTTACACTCCACAGACATTTGACTCAACATGAACACTTCCCAGACTAAATTTATGTATTACAACAATATTTAAATAAAGAAATGTCATAAACAGTTGGCTACACCCAGATCATTTACATTAAATATAAGTAATAGCACTCCGTCTTCAGGCCACAAGTGGCCCATCGGGACAATCCGACCGCCGTCTCATCCTCAGATGTGGATGCGGATAGGAGGGGCGTGTGGTCAGCACACCGCTCTCCTGGTCGTTATGATGGTATTCTTGACCGAAGCCGCTACTATTCAGTCGAGTAGCTCCTCATTTAGCATCACGAGGATGAGTGCACCCCGAAAAATGGCAACAGCGCATGGCGGCCTGGGGGGTGGATGGTCACCAATCCAAGTGCCGGCCACGCCCGACAGCGCTTAACTTCTGTGATCTCACGGGAACCGGCGAATCCACTGCGGCAAGGCCGTTGCCAAATATAAGTAATAGATGATTCATAAATAAATAAGTCAGCATTCTTGTGAAAGTGTGCTCACGTTAAATGACAACGAATTGTCATTAAAATTTGTTCATACAATTAGTTATGCCTTCTTGACAGAAGCGTCTTTTGGGTCTCTTTTTGAATGGTGTTGTCCATTAACACATGCGACTGACCACTTTTAAATCAGCACAGTTCTTTAACAGCACTTTAAATAAAGTTACTGACACAATAGTAAACTGTTGATTAAATAAAAACACAAATATGACGAAATATGTGAAACTGATGCTGTGATCATTAGCTGTGTAAACGTGGAGAATATGATGTCCATTTCCGGCGACGCGCACCTTGTCTCTGCACCTGAGCTCGCCCAGAGCGGCCGCATGACGCCCTCATCCCGCCGACTCGCAGTCATCCAACCAAGCAAATTCAGCTCTCCTCAATACCAACTGTAGGTGGGCGAATAACACGCCTACATATTAGTAACGTTACATCGTGCAACAAACCAATAAATATTTTATATGTGTGCCGATTTGTGTGGTTCGTAGACAGTGTTTCTTGCGTATCTTGTTTCTGTTTTCCCTCTAATTACGAAACTTTATTTTTAATAAGACCTGACGTCATCAGGTGACGGAGATATGCGTTCTGATGCATGTCTATAGCTTTAAAAAAATTTTATATAGAATTTTTCAATCGTCTTTATCGCAATAACACATTACTTCGCAATTAATTATTATTTTCAGTTGCCTAGCAACCATCTTCAGATCTCTAAAAGTAACAAGAGACAAAAAATTGCGGTTGGGTTAAAATCACTTTTACAAGAATCAACAAAATACATTATTTCACAATAATGAACGTTAAGTAGTTACATAACTCCGAGGTACATCATCAGACGATGGAATACTAGCCTACAGTGTAAGTAGCCACAGAGTATCTACCATTAATAATGGTCTGGGGGTGCCATTTCTTTTCATAACAGGATCTCTATGATTGTCATTTGCAGCACTCTTACAGCACAGTGGTACGTCGACGATATTCTACGCCCCGTCTTGTTGCCCTTCATGAAAAGCCATCCTAAGCTTACACTGCAGCAAGATAATGCCCGTCTACACACGGCGAGCGTTTCGACTGCTCGTTTTCATGCTTGGCAAGCACAAATTTGGCCAGGAAGGTCACCAGATCTCTTCTCAATGGTGAACGTGTGGAGCATTATGGGCAGGGCCCTCGAAACAGCTCTGGATTTTGACGGTCTAATCCGCCAGTTGTCCAGAATATAGCACGATATTCCTCAGGAGCATATCCAACAACTCTGCCAATTAATGCCATGCCGAATAATTACTCACAAAAGGGCCAGAGGTGGATCAACTGTCAATGACTTGCTCAATTTGTGAAGTTCTTTCTCTTGAATACATCATCGAATTTTTCCGAAATGGTAATCATTTGTATGTCTATACATGTACATCAAATCTACCGATTTCCGTCCCATTCGGATTATTCATTCGCGGTGCGTTTTTCTTTTCTTACAATGTATTAACGTGATAAGGGTCCTACACGCCCCTGGGTAAGTGAATCCGACTGAATAGTTCCTTACAAAAGATATTGACTTGTAAATTGTAAGTGGATCCACACTTTCTGCTGCCTCGTCAGTGAAAGACCCAACAATAGTCGCCTAGCTAACAGTCTGTGGTCTTCCAGACATCGACCCACTGTCCGTGTGGATACCTATAGTGCTGTGCCCAACAATTACGAGGGCAGTTCAATAAGTAATGCAACACATTTTTTTTCTCGGCCAATTTTGGTTGAAAAAACCGGAAATTTCTTGTGGAATATTTTCAAACATTCCCGCTTCGTCTCGTATAGTTTCATTGACTTCCGACAGGTGGCAGCGCTGTACGGAGCTGTTAAAATGGCGTCTGTAACGGATGTGCGTTGCAAATAACGGGCAGTGATCGAGTTTCTTTTGACGGAAAACCATGGCATCTCAGATATTCATAGGCGCTTGCTGAATGTCTACGGTGATCTGGCAGTGGACAAAAGCACGGTGAGTCGTTGGGCAAAGCGTGTGTCATCATCGCCGCAAGGTCAAGCAAGACTGTCTGATCTCCCGCGTGCGGGCCGGCCGTGCACAGCTGTGACTCCTGCAATGGCGGAGCGTGCGAACACACTCCTTCGAGATGATCGACGGATCACCATCAAACAACTCAGTGCTCAACTTGACATCTCTGTTGGTAGTGCTGTCACAATTGTTCACCAGTTGGGATATTCAAGGGTTTGTTCCCGCTGGGTCCCTCGTTGTCCAACCGAACACCATAAAGAGCAAAGGAGAACCATCTGTGCGGAATTGCTTGCTCGTCATGTGGCTGAGGGTGACAATTTCTTGTCAAAGATTGTTACAGGCGATGAAACATGGGTTCATCACTTCGAACCTGAAACAAAACGGCAATCAATGGAGTGGCGCCACACCCACTCCCCTACCAAGAAAAAGTTTAAAGCCATACCCTCAGCCGGTAAAGTCATGGTTACAGTCTTCTGGGACGCTGAAGGGTTTATTCTGTTCGATGTCCTTCCCCATGGTCAAACGATCAACTCTGAAGTGTATTGTGCTACTCTTCAAAAATTGAAGAAACGACTTCAGCGTGTTCGTAGGCACATAAATCTGAACGAACTTCTCCTTCTTCATGACAACGCAAGACCTCACACAAGTCTTCGCACCCGAGAGGAGCTCACAAAACTTCAGTGGACTGTTCTTCCTCATGCACCCTACAGCCCCGATCTCGCACCGTCGGATTTCCACATGTTTGGCCCAATGAAGGACGCAATCCGTGGGAGGCACTACGCGGATGATGAAGTTATTGATGCAGTACGACGTTGGCTCCGACATCGACCAGTGGAATGGTACCGTGCAGGCATACAGGCCCTCATTTCAAGGTGGCGTAAGGCCGTAGCATTGAATGGAGATTACGTTGAAAAATAGTGTTGTGTAGCTAAAAGATTGGGGAATAACCTGGTGTATTTCAATGCTGAATAAAACAACCCCTGTTTCAGAAAAAAAATGTGTTGCATTACTTATTGAACTGCCCTCGTACATTGTGTGCAGATATGGCACCACGTCGTCTTTGATAAGACTTCCTGTTCTGCGTACAGGATCGTGCTGGACGTAACCATGTGTGGAGGCTCCGAGGAGAATGAACCTTCTCCAGCTTTCATTCATCCCCATCTTACGGACCCAGCACCTGAGGTGATGGAATGCAGGTCATTAGGTGCACAATAACACTGATTTTTTGAACAGCAGCCGCTGCATTTCTGACGTGTTAAGTCCGGTGGCTGCGCCCTGTCATCGAGGTCTCTGAGACGTTATTTTTCAACAAGTTAACTCATGATCACATGTCCAAACTTTCCTCTCCTACTTCGAAACAGAGAGTATTCGATTGTTGCTCTGTTGAGTAGTCCCCCATTGGAAACATCTGTTCTCTTGTTGCTGGGAGACTGGAACGCCTTCACTCTCCAGCCACTACTGTTGACGAACTCTGTGACAAAGTTCATGCAGCGTACCCATATATCTCATCCAATCCCAATTAGGATCGGTGCCTACGCGATCTAGAGCCGTTGGTGCTGTCAGAGGTGGCGCCCTCTGCACTAAATTTCTCGCCATTCAAACCTGCAGGTGATGGAGAAAAATATGGAAACACCAGGGGAAATTCATGCTTCAACATAAATGCAGATGCTAGTAAAAACTGCAGGTTATGCTATTGTGTTTGGCCACAAACGATACCTGTGGAATACGCTACAAGTGTCAGTCTCATTCAGAACAGTGCTCTGTGTTGTTGTGAGTGCATTATGCCGAACCTGAGTGAATTCGAGTGTGGGCAAATTGTTGCTGCTTCGGTAAACAAGGGAGCAGAAGTATTTGGTGTTTCAGGAGGCCCCATATCGGAAATTTAAACCGCATACAGGGAAACCGGGAAAACATCACCCGCTAAGACACAGCGCGGACGGAAGTTTGTGTTGAGTGATAGTGACGTACAATCATTGAGGAGGTTTATGACGAAAAGTAAGGAAACGACCGCTGCAAATGTCACTGCAATACCAAGTGTCGCACCAACGAACCCTGTCAGCGCCAAAATAACATGGAGGGAGCTCCATAAGCAGGGAACTGCAGGGCGAGCTGGAATTCCAAAGTCACTCGACAGTTGTGCAAGTACCCGTAACAGAAAAACTTGGTGCCGAAGCCATAAAAGCTGGATTATGAAGCAATGGAAGGAAGTCATTTGGCCGGATGAGTCTTGGTTCACACCGCTACCAACTTCCGACCAAGTTTATGTCCCAAGAGTGATACGTGGTATCGGTTCGGTGATGATTTGGGCATCCTTACTGTGGTATTCAATGGGCCCCATGGTTATTGCGCAAGGTCGCATTGCTTCCAGGGGTTATGTGACCATTTTGATTGATCAGGTCAATCCCGCGGTTCAATGTTTGTTCCTCGACGGTGATGTCTTCCAAGACGACAGGGGCCTTGTTCACACAACTCGCATCGTCCCGGACTGGTGTTGTGAGCTCGAGGACGCATTTTGCATCTCTCCTGGGCACTACAGTCATCAAGTCTCAACATAATTGTTGAGCCCTTGTAGTCTACTTTGAAAGAACGGTTGCTTGATCAGTATTCGCCTTGATTATCGCTACCTGAACTTGCCACTATTCTGTAGGAAGAAAGGTGTAAGATTCCCTTGAAAACCATACAGGACATGTATTTATCCATTTCGAGACGAGTGGTGATGTGTTGTGTTTTTCGTGTGTCCATATTTTTGTCCACACGTTTTACAAATTTAATCATATTTTCTCCCTACTATACCATATGCGCACAATGAGTGCGTGGCGATATGGATCTTTTGTGTAAATCATGCAATGGAGAGTTAAACAAAGCGTAATGTCTCATTAAAATGCCTCCAGTGAGACAATCAAATCATATGATGATGACTGCTTCCCTGTCCCCAGATAAAAGCTAACTTACAGTAATTGTTTCACCTACGTACATGAATAAGGCATAGGGGGAAGACCATAAAAACATAACGGAAAGGCTGAAAAGTAACTTTATATTTTGACCAATTAAACACAGGAAAACGCGAAGTTGCTATCACAGAACGGGACTATACCATTCCACAATTTCGGATAATTCGTCTTATGGTTCAAATGGCTCTGAGCACTATGGGACTTAACTGCTGAGGTCATCAGTCCCCTAGAACTTAGAACTACTTAAACCTAACTAACCTAAGGACATCACACACATCAATGCCCGAGGCAGGATTCGAACCTGCGACTGTAGCGGTCGTGCAGTTCCAGACTGTAGCGCCTAGAACCGCTCGGCCAAATTCGTCTTATTGCCGGTCTTCCAAGGGAACCAGAAGATACAACAGAAAAATTATCAAACAAGGAATAAAAGTCCTAACTAATAAAATGTGGAAAACCATCTTGCTAGGAATAAGGGAATTATTGTTGACCATAAGAGATACGAAAGCAAAGTATGTCAACTCTTACCCGAGCAGCATAGGTGAGTGGTGTGCAGTCAGCGCTCAGAGAAAACTGTGTCCTCGCATAGTTGCGATGGTCGCGGTAGGTGTATGCGTACTGCCGTGGTGCAGCCTGTTTCTTACCGATGTGGTTCTACACATCACTGAATCCAAAGTAACGGAGGGCAGTACATGTTAAGGAAAGATGGTGGCAACTTCCACATTACGAGTAATTCTTTCTAGCGGTTTAACAACCAAACGGCACAGTCCAAAACCTCGATCAGAATGTGCCAGCGAGTCTCTGTGGTTTTATTCCGTCAGTGGACACACGGTGACTGCAAACACAGGTAAAAAGCAGTTCTTGCAGCCAGATTTACTATGCAGACTGTGCTGACCATTCCTGCGACATTTTAGCCGGAGTGGAACGGGGAAGCTCTCTGGCGCTTAGGTTAGTTATTCTGCGGTGGCGCCAGTCGGGCACCTCCGCGAAGAAAAGGTCTTATTCCGCAGTAGCGCGTCTGCAACGCCAAGTAGAACGAAACAGCTACTTTCTTTAACGATATTCGCCATTTTGTGACTTTCTTAAACAGTATTATTGGCGGACATTAAAATTACTTTGACTTCACCATCTGATGGAGCTGTGTCTCAGCAGGACATTGTCAGGTGCAAAATACCGAACAAAATTGATATTTTGTTTGAAATTTGCATATTAAGTTTACCGAATTTTCAGATATTCACGAAATCGACCCTCGATTAAGGGGATACGGAATCACCTATCCCCGCAATGTTAATATATGCCTACTATAGGGAACATTTTCTCACAAACTACTGGAGACAGAGAGGTAAAAATTTTACTGTATGTGCATTCATATGTTACAACAATACTGAAACAACAGTTTATTGTCAAAGTATTTTCTTACAGAGATACTGTACATTTATTTTTAAGTAAATTTTTTCCATCGCTTTTTACTAGACTATCACCCCTAAGTCTTTTGTAAATCAAGTAATTAAAAAATCGTTGTTTCAGTATGTAATAGGGACCTATGTCACTACGTCATAAAAATTTCAGACTTCTAGGTTGACCAGTACCTGAGATAATGTTCCTAGATGAAGTAAAAAGTAAACTTACGGGAAACGGAGAAAGAAGATTAAAACATTCCTGATCCGTAGCTAATACCCCCTTCACAGTCTTCATAATCATCTTCAAGTCTTCTTTTGGCACCCCTCAGCACCTGTCTTGCTTTTTTCACTAATGTCTTGATTATATTATCAGCATGCCTTAGTCTGTGCTGATCTAAAAAGAACATAGCACGTACCGTACGGGAACCAACACACATACCCAACTTTTGAAGGACCTGGCATTTAGTTATATTTCCAAGATTGAAGGTTGCCACAGCATCATACACACCAAAATGTAGTGTATTAATTCCGACAAACACTGTTTTTGGGAGACGATGCCATATCACACTATTCAAGCACTCGTTGGGGTTCTGCGTTTTTCCGTGAAGACATTTCATCAGAAGACTTCTGTCAGCCAGATCTCTGAAAATGGGATTTATTTCTGCCATGATGGCTGATGGTAGACTGTGGTGGTGAATGTATTTCTCTCCTGTTGTTAGTCCCCTATTGTATTTACACCAGCTGTTTTCACCTTTGGGGCACAAACCATGTTGTGGATGCTCATCCGTGGATGCGGTGTGGAAATATAAAGCCCATATAGCTCTCCTCATTTCTTCAAGATTGCCTGTATTTTGCCTGATTGCAAGGCCATAGCAGTTCTGAATGTGGTCTATTATGGAATCAGTCAATCTTCCTCTGCCATCCAAGGTTTTCCCATCATCTAGTTTTTTCCCTTTCATAACTGATTTTAACCTTCTCAGCCTGACACCCATTCTCTTCTGCACATGTCCTATACATTCAAGTTTGCTTATATTTACACTGTTCCCATATGGTTTGCTTTCCAAAACTTCTTTGAATGCTTTAGAGTCACCATCTCCCAGATATTTGACATAGCGAACATTATACCACTGTGAAGACCGATGAAAAATTTTCTTCACCCCAGCAACCTCCATGCCACCACTACTACCATAATAATTAGCAAAACAGTCTTCACTGTGTTCATTTTTCAGCCTGCCTGTGCACCTACAGTATTTAGACATTATTGCAACATCAATAACCTTGCCAGTATCAACACTAGTTGCTGTTACAACACCATTGTTGGAGGTGTGGCCCCTTTTCTGCCACGTGCCATCAAACGCCACTGTGAGGTCACGACTGCCGTCATTTTCTTCCACTGCTTCTTCCACAGCAACCTGCATTGACTTCTGTGCTACATCTTCAACTGCAGATCCTAGTACATAATTGTAAGCTTCAAACTTTGAAGGTGCACTTGGAAGATTTAGAACACCACATAGCATATCACCAGCTGCTTTGCCCTTACCAATTGCTCGCAATCCATAAACTAACCTAATATTTACACTATAAAGTTCAGTTTTCTTGTATCCATTATTTACAGTTACTGAAACCGAACTTGGAAACTTACAGCTGTATTTACAAACACTGCATATTAAATTAAACTGGGCAGCCAGGCCAACATGGGATTCTACTTTCAGAGAAACGTTTCCATGACATTTTTTGCAGCACAAACTGTTTTCAAGAGCTTCACACAATATATTCGTATCAATGAGTTCAAAAACTTCATTCCCTCTATCAAGTAAATTATATTTCTCTTCCAAATCTCTTAGTTTTTTATGAGAAGCACTGTTTTCATTTGGTGTAAGTTCGTTCGGCAAATCAGTAATAAGTGGATTCACATTTTCCAACAGTGATGATGATGAACTGCTTTGCTTTGCTAATGAATCATTATTTCTTTTCTTTTGCCAGTTCACACGCTTTTTAAATACTTTTGCTTTAGCTCTAGGCATTTTCACTGCGAAAAATGAAGCACTAAATACGAAATAACTCAACAACAACTACTTTCTTATATCACACTGTTTACAAAACAGTCCCGCCACAAAGTCAAAGAGTAACTTGAGGAAACCAGAGAGAAACATTTTCGGGCAACTAGTGTATAAATAGTTGCTGGAAACCGGGATATTTGACTTCATGTCACTTTAAAGGTACTGCCAAAAAGTTCATGGTCAGCCACGAGAGACGTGTATAACTAAAGCGCAATACCCGATCTCACAAATATATAAAAATAAAATAGTTATAATTGTAGTAGAGCTATGTATGATACGTCATTTTAAAGAGGAAACATGGCAGAATATAATACGCCAATAAAAAAAAAATTCGATTTTTTAACCCAAAATCCGATTCCGTATCCCCTTAAGGTCATAAGATTTGTAATTTTGCGTCCTGCTTGAATCCGTGACTTGAAATATTATTAGGTCTAATGGAGTAATTAGGTACACTTTTCTTGTAAGGGCCGGACGACACAATTGTTGTGGCGTCTCCATGTCTGTGAGCGAAACACCGCGGAAAAATCTCAGGTTTACAAGTAAAATTTCGTTATTAGCTATCGTCACTGGTGATGGGATTTTAATGGCCAGCGATGCGTAAGCAAACGGCCCGTACTTTTCCAATACGCCTCGTACGCTCTACATTTAATATAATTAGTTAACGATGAGTGGATCTCGGTTGTGAGAGTGGTGATGCGGGGTTGTATTCAGTAGAGGGAAGAGTGCGTCAGCGAGTCAACGTGCGCTGCCCATTAGGCAGCGGGAGTAGCTGGGCGGCTGTGGCTGCGGCCGGCGTGGTGGGGGCCGCTTCTCTTAAGCGCGCCGGAGTCCCTCAGCCGGCAGTGAGGTCTGCTCCGCAGCCGCCGCCGCCGTCGCCGAAGCTCGCAGCGCACCGCACCATGGCCGCCAAGGTCTGTAAACTCTGGTGCACCCTTCTCGTCAAAATCAAATATACTCTACTGACACTTCTTTGTAAGAAGCAGACAATGAGCTGAACGTAAAGTTTAACACAGCTGCTGTGTTACCCGCTGTTTACACAGTAACAATTAAAACTGCGCTATAGCGGCAGTCACGGTTTTCGTGTTTTGCACTTTCCCTGGGCTCTTTCGCGAAAAGTTGTAGCGAAAGCCGTAACAAAGGTCATATCACAATATTCATCAATTCGGGACTCTTGAATTTAGAGAAAAGTAGTTCACATGTCTAAATCTAAACTTTGTGAATCACTGTAAAGCGTGTTGTAAGGGATACTTTTTTCTTCTTCTGTATATTAAGACGTCTTCCCGTTGTATTGGAAAGAATTATTGTTTCTACGCCTCTGTGGCTAATTTTATCTGCACCAACTCTAAGGGGTAGATATGAAGGAACTAAAGAGCATTCATGGTTTTTGCCCTGAAAGACGATTATTGAAGTTTTTTAAGTAATTTTTCAAGAGATTGACGTCTTTCTGCGGCTTTCCACCAGTTAAGATTTTACAATTTTATCTGACATTCTCTCGCCAGTAAAATAATTCTGTGACCATTTCACATAGCCCTTCTTTCTTTTCGCTCTCCTGCTGATGCGATCTGGTAAGAATTCCATGCATGTGAGCAGTATTAAAGTATGGGTCATCTCTTTTGTAGCCAAACTGAGTTTTACAGCAACCTGTCAATGAATCGTAGGCTGGAATTTACTTTGTCTACAAGTTGAGTCTACGAAGTACATCCACATCATTTCTTTTTAAACTGTTATTCTCGAATATTTGTGCGGCAGTATTGATTAGTTCTGAATCATTACTCGTCTTGTCAAAGGAGCCCACGAATTTATTTTTCGTTGAGATACACCGTATCTAAATTAAGTTGCCATTTGCACCAGGCTAATGTTTCGTTGACATCTAAATTTATATCACTGGAATATTTATCAAGGTGAATTTCCTCGCAGATAATTGCATCATCTACGAAAAGTCTGATATCACAACTAACACTATATGCTAATTCATTAATGTGCAATATGTGAAGCAACAGTAGAGTTGCACTCTCTGTGAAGCAATGGATGTTATTTTAACTTCTGTTGATGATTGTCCATTTAAGATAATGACCTACGCAATGTCCGTCTTTTGAGCCAGTTGCAGATCTGAAAGGAGCGGATTTTCTTTCGAAGGTTACAATTTCAGGATTTAAAATATGATTTTACAGTCCCTTTTTTACGAGCGCTTTAAGGCAGTGTGAAATGTAAGCGAGACAGATAAATTTGAAACCACAGTCCACGTTAGGCTCAAATGTTTGATCTGTCAGTCAGTTGCCTTCCATACCCATTTCACTGTCGAGTGAGAGCCTCCACTATTGATATAGCTTACACACTACAATTTTCTAAAATATTTGCTTGCCTTATTGATGCTGTGTAGCTTCCTAAGTTCCCTTTTGTTCTTAGCGAATTGTTAATTTCCCGGGTATGGACCACTTACAAACTTTTAACGCAACTCTCAACTGTGTAACACTACTGTATTGCCATTGTACCACGCAGTGTATCTAAATTCACAGCGAACAACTGAGAGATACTAAATGAAAAAGCTGTAATTTTTAAATGTAGAACTGAATAACAAACCATAATGAAACAAATAGTTTTTGATAAGCATTTCTAGCGCTGTTTTCCCAATGAAGCGCCACCATTTATATGGCATAGGATGCTTACCACTCCAGTAACATTCCCTCTTTTCAGTTTTATTCCCTACTGGGCCGTAGGCTTCTGCTTGACTTGAATTTCTATCATTTTACCATATATATTCGAGGGGAGAAGTAATATGTTTTTTGATTGGTCATGAAACATCCGCAAACTGAATTTTAAAGCGCTTTGTAGAGCATTTCTGTAACACAGAAGCTCTTTTCTGAATCATGTTTTGTTTCTTCTGCTAATTCTCTTAGGCAATGATACCAGAACGTTGAACAATTGTCGAGAACTGTTTGGACCAGCCTTCGCTCACCTGTATTTAGAGTTCGCTGTTTGATGGATGTTGCTGAACCCAGATATAGATAGCCAAAAGTTTAATTAGGCAATATCAGGTCTACTCCTGGTGTATGTAACTTGATCTGGACGTCTAAACAAAAAAGAGTGAATACCATTTGAGCACTAAGAATATCTTTTAATTTAATGTATACTGGCAATTGTTGGAGGCATGACTGATTTATATTAGTACAATATAAAGGAAAAACACTCGCCTTCATTCGCAAACCATGGTTATTATTTACTCGTGTAATAGGCAAAATCTGTGTTTTTACAACATAAAGTATACGAACTTCTAACCTGTACAACTGATTACAAAAGCAGTAAGTAATATTTATGCAAGTGTTTATTTTAGTCTCAGTTATTTCTTACTCAAATTTAACTGTATTTGTGCAATAGGACCAACAGAAAATGTCATGCACAAATAATTGTGAAATAATATGTCAAGAGTCTGATATCGGGCCAGCGGTCTAAGTGCATGATGCTTTTTGACAAAAATTGTTATTTTTTCCCTTCTTGTTGCATCCTGAAAGACAATAGAACAGCTCTGTGATAATACGTACGTCTTAGACTACGTTGTAGGCTCTAAGTGGGAAAGAGTGCTAGTCGTGTGTGTGTGTCATTCTCTCGTCCTGTTGTTTTATTTTATTTTTGTCCTCATTTGGCCTCCAGAGCTTGTGCTCTGTTGAGACATCTAAAACAATTGGTTAAATTTTATACTTAATTGTGTGAAATAAATACATAAATGCATATTACAGATATAAGAGTTCAATCTCTCGTAGCTTTGTCCTCAATAAAATGTTAAGGAATGGATTATAAGTAAATTACACACCTCTGATTTATCAGTTCATACCATGTATGAACTTTCAACTTGTCTTTGATAAACAAAAGAAAAGCTGATTTGTGGATGGTGATACTCCATACTGAGCAATGTCGTCAAGAAGTCCAATCGTTCACAGTCAAATCCGGGACACGAAAACAAGATGTGGTTTACAGCAGCTTCCGGCTCACACTCACATGCAGGACAATCGTAAACTGATATGACGTAGATGGAGAGGAAAAGAAGCATGCTCGAAGCGGAGTCGAATAAGGGCGAAAATTGTTGATCGATACAAATGTGTCCTCGTAAATCACGGCCTTGTAGTAATGCGAGGTTGTAACACCGCATTTAGCCACCTTTCGTTTGTTGGGACACGTTTCAAACGCATCTCTTGCCATTGATGTTTCCGTGGCTCTTGATGTCACGTAAGTAGTTTGTGTACGGAAATTTAAAATCAGTGACAGTGTCTATAGACGCAACTCGCTTCCTAATGCGTCAAACTGCCTCATTATAGCGGATGCCCGCATAGGAATCCACCTACAGCATATGGATTGTCTGTCCCCTTCATTTACTGGAAACGTATTCCAGTACAACATCCAAGACATAAAGGTTGGTTGTTTTGTTCCATCTCCGGTATTGAATATTTTTAAGGACTGTGTGTCAGACACGCTTAATATATTTCAGAAGCTGTTCTATTATATTTGTTTATGAAATACACGGCAGAGTCGGAAACAGGTAGTGACGTAGAAAACCTTTAAGGCCAAGCAATAGTGTGGCAGATTTGCTGCGTCTGACAGTGACTGACAGTGGGTAAAAGGGGAGCCTTTGCTCTTGTCTAAATAGGGCAGTCATACAACGAACACAATATATTACGTCGTAGGACCAGAGTCGTCCTCTTGAGTTTGCACGCAGCTGGCGGTCATTATATGGCAGCTGACGTAATACTGAGCTGTGTGTTACGACAATTCTGTTGTGTTTAGGCGAAGGCTGAAACGGTACAAAACATGGGAGGAATCGACGCATTTGCTGATGTTGCTGTAAAATGCATATGTTTGCTTCATAACGTAACTATTAACAAAGAGGGTATTGCAGACAATTACCTCTGCTTATTGTTTAGCTACTGTCGGAAGAAGGAAGCAAGGAATATTAGAATTTAACGTCCCACCAACAACGAGTTCATTAGAGTCGGAGCACAAGCTCCGATTATGGAAAGGGGGGGAGGGGGGGGGGGGAGAGAATATCGGCCGTGCCCTTTTTCAAAGCAACAATCCCGGGATTTGCTTCAAACAATTTAGGGAAATCACGGAAAACCTAAAGTTGGATGGCCGGACGGAGATTTGAACCGTGGTCCTCCGGAATTGCGACTCCAAAACTACTGTCGCTAGGTTAATTAATTTAGGCGAGGAGCGAATTATTAAGAGAGAAATCTAATAAGAGATGTCAGAACAAAAAAACACTGTAATTAATCCAGGTGAACAGCAGAACTGAAATGTGAGACCACTTTCACTACCTCTTATTTAAAAACAGGAAATTGAATTGTTTCTGAAACTGACATGACTTAACACATACTCGCCATTGTGTACCACCAATGGCTCACGCTCGGCTTTAGAAATTATGCTACCAGCAATACACAAATGTATAATGATGAATAGCCAACCGGTTGTACAAATTTTATTGCATTCAGTACAATAAGAATGGTGCAACAGGATGGTTGTTTTTATCCTTCATTAAAACTTAAATACGGTTCCTAAACGTCAGCCATGCTCAAGATTGCAATGTACGGTATGTATTATCTATCAGCCAGGCACAACGAACAGCTCTGAATATAATTTTGTGTAACCTTTCAAAGAGGGAGCTTTCTGCGCAAATGAGATATACCAAAATTTGTGATTAATTTAGTGTAAAATTATTTTATGTGATGTCTCGTGGCCGGCCGAAGTGGCCGTGCGGTTAAAGGCGCTGCAGTCTGGAACCGCAAGACCGCTACGGTCGCAGGTTCGAATCCTGCCTCGGGCATGGATGTTTGTGATGTCCTTAGGTTAGTTAGGTTTAACTAGTTCTAAGTTCTAGGGGACTAATGACCTCAGCAGTTGAGTCCCATAGTGCTCAGAGCCATTTGAACCATTTTGATGTCTCGTTGCTTTAAAATAATGGACCTATGCCACTTTTGAAATAAAAGGTCAATGTATTAAAACAGTAGCCTAGAGAATTTGAATACGGCCACCGTCCCATTGCGAGAAACAGAGACAGAGACCGAGATCTAGGTGAAGGAAAGTATGAATACGTGCAACGCCCCGTAGTGAGAAACATAGTTCTCAGCGCCGACGTGAGCGCGTTAATAACATAGAGACAGGAGCGTGGTGTGATGTTTACGCGATACATGCACTGTGCTTTTGACATGTTAGCAAAGCAGCAAATCATTTAACACAAAATCTTATTACGGAATCTGTGTCCAATGACGTGCAATGTAATAAAATCAATTTACCAAATACTATTATTACTGTTTGAACTTGGAAAGATAATATGAAGAAATGTAATTAAATTCACATTCAGAACTCTTCCTGTTATTGTTTGAATATAGTTGTGTCATTAAAACATAATGAGCGTGTTCAATTTGGAAGAAGTCTCTATCCATTCTGGTCTTTGTCGATCAAGACGGTAATTTTTTGAATCACTGCTGTCCCACAACGATCTGCATTCGTAAATCGAGATAAATCCTATTGCAATCCAGTGGAGGGGTTTGGGTTTCCGAACGCCTGGAGAACGTTACTTGCCTTTATTTGTAGCGCCAACGCTGAAGTACGGATGTGGTGATGTTTCGGTGAGGGGTGGTTTTTTGTGGTAAAGGTGGGTCTCTTTATTTCCTTTAAGAAAACGCGATCAACACAGTTTGCAGCATTGTGTATTGTGTACAGTAGAGACACAGTTCAGAAGCGATGATTGTATGGGCATGGCAATCCAACCTGTCGTAAAGCAGCATCTGTGAGGAAATGATCTGTAGACATAAACATTCCTGAAACGGACTCGCCTGTTCGGAGTCCCTACCTGAACACAATGGAACGTCTTTAGGATGAGTTACAACGAAAACTTCGCTGCAGATCCTAGCGTTCAACATCACTGTCTTCTCTGGTTTCGGCTATTGCGGGGCCGGCCGGTGTGGCCGTGCGGTTCTAAGCGCTTCAGTTTGGAACCGCGTGGCCGCAACGATCGCAGGTTCGAATCCTGCCTCGGGCATGGATGTGTGTGATGTCCTTAGGTTAGTTAGGTTTAAGTAGTTCTAAGTTCTAGGGGACTGATGACCTCAGAAGTTAAGTCCCATAGTGCTCAGAACCATTTGAACCATTTGGCTATTGAGGAGGCATGAGATGCCGTTTCTCCACAAACATTCAGACCTCTCGCTGAAAGTGATCCTAGCAAAGTTCAAGCCGTCATAAAGGTAAAGGCTGGACACACTCCGTAGCAATATTCAAAAACAGGTTTTAGAATAAAAATGGTTCAAATGGCTCTGAGCACTATGGGACTTAACATCTGAGGTCATCAGTCCCCTAAAACTTAGAACTACTTAAACCTAACTAACCGAAGGACATCACACACATCCATGCCCGAGGCAGGATTCGAACCTGCGACCGTAGCGGTCACGCCGTTCCAGACTGAAGCGCCTAGAACCGCTCGGTCACTCCGGCCGGCGGTTTTAGAATAGTTTTGATCAGATAGTGCATATCATAGAATCAAGAAAGAAGCTTGTACACAGGGAAGAGACCTGGAAACACCGGAAGGTTTCAGATTGTTAATATAATGCTCAGACAGAGATTTCGGAATCAGATTTTAAATTGTAAGACATTTCCAGGAGCAGATGTGGAGTCCGACTACAATTTATTGGTTATGAACTGTAGATTAAAACTAAGGAAATTGCAAAATTAGAAATTAAGGAGATTGGACCTGGATCAGTTGACAGAACCAGTGGTTGTTGAGAGTTTCAGGAGCATTAGGCAACGTCTGACTAGAACAGGGGGAAAGAGTAAAGTAGAAGAAGAATGATTACCTTTGAGAGATGAAATAGTGAAGGCAGCAGAGGATCAAATAGGCAAAAAGACAAGACCTAATAGAAATTCTTGAATAACACAGGAGGTATTGAACAAAACTGATGAAAGGAAAAAATATAAAAATTCAGCAAATGAATACAAACGTCCAAAAAATGAGATAGATGGGAAGTGCAAAATTGCTAAGCGGGAATGGCTGGAGGACAAATCTAAGGATTTAAAAAAATATTTCACTAGGGGAAAGATAAATACCACCTACACTAAAATTAAAGCAGCCCTTGGAGAAAAGAGGAGCAGATATATGAATATCAAGAGCGCAGATGGAAAACTAGTAATAAGCAAGGAAGGGAAAGCTTGAAAGTGGAAGGAGTACATAGAGTGTCTATACCAGCGAGACGAACTGGAAGGCAATGTTATAGAAATGAAAGAGGACGTAGCTGAAGGCGAGATGGGAGACATGGTACTGTGAGGACAATTTCACAGAGCACTGAAAGATTTAAGTGGAAGCAAGGCTCCAGGAGTAGACAATATTCCGTCAGAACTACTGACAGCCTTGGGACAGCCAGCCATGACAAAACCCTTTCATCTGATGTGGAAAATATATGAGACAGACTCTCAAACTCCAAGAATGATGTAATAATTCCAATCCCAAAGAAAACAGGTGCTGACAGGTGTAAATATTACCGAACTATCAGTTTAATGAGTCATCGTTGCAAAATATTAAAACTAATTCTCTATAGAGGAATGAAAAATCTGGTAGAAGCCGACCTCGAGGAAGACCAGTTTGAATTCCGCAGAAATGTAGGAACATGCATGGCAATACTGACCCTACGACTTCTCATAGAAGATAGGTTAAGGAATGGCAAACTTACGTTTATAGCATTTGTAGATTTAGAGAAACTTTTTCACAATGTGACTGGAATATTCTCTATGAAATTCTGAAGGTAGTAGGGGTAAAATACAAGGAACGAAAGGTTATTTACAACTTGTATGGCTACAGATGGCAGGTATAAGAATCGAGGGGCATGAAAGGAGAACAGAGGTTGAGAACGGAGTAAAAATAAATGTCGTGTGGCTAAGGCCTCCCGTCGGGTAGACCGTTCACCGGGTGCAAGTCTTTCAATTTGGCGCCACTTCGGTGACTTGCGCGTCGATGGGGAGGAAATAATGATGATTAGGACAACACAACACCCAGTCCCTAAGCGGAGAAAATCTCCGACCCAGCCGGGAATCGAACCTGGGCCATTTAGGATTGACATTCTGTAGCGCTGATCACTCAGCTATCGGGGACGGACGAAAACGGAGTGAGACAGGGCTATCGCCAACGTGATTCAATCTGTACATTTAGCAAGCAGTAAAGGAGACAAGAAAAAAGATTGGAGCGGGAATTAAAGTTCATGGAGAAGAAAAAGAAACCTTGAGGTTTACCGATGACACCGTAATTCTGTCAGAGAGCAAAGGACTTGGAAGAGCAGTTGAATGGAATAGACAGTGTATTGAAAGGACGATATGAGATGAACATCAGAAAAAGCAAAAGAAGGACAACAGAATGTAGTATAATTAAATCAAGTGATACTGAGAGAATAGACTTAGACAAAGTAGTAGACGAGTTTTGCTATTTGGGTAACAAAATAACTAATGATGGCCAATATAGAGAGGATATAAAATACAGAATGGCAATGGAAAGGAAAGCGTTTCTGAAGAAGAGAAATTTTTTAACATCGAATATATATTTAAGTGTTATGAAGTCTTTTTTGAAAGTATTTGTATGGAGTGTAGCCATGTATGGAAGTGAAACGTGGACGATAAACAGGTTAGACAAGAGCAGAATAGAAGCTTTTGAAACGTAGTGCTACAGAAAGGTACTGAAGATTGGGTGGGCAGATCACGCAACTGATTAGGAGGTGTTGAATAGAATTGGGGAGAAAAGAAACTTGCGGCACAACCTGACTAGATGAAGGGATCGATTGATAAGACACGTTCTGAGACAACAAGGGATCACCAATTTGGCATTGGAGGGAAGTGGGCGGGGGAAGGGGAATTGTAGAGGGAAACCAAGAGATAAATACAGTAAGCAGATTCAGAAAGATGTAAGTAGCAATATGTATTCGGAGATGAAGGGGCTTGCACAGGATAGAGTCGCATGGAGAGTTGTATTAAACAAGTCTTCGGACTGAAGGTCACAACAACAGCAGCGCATATCATTCCTGAAGGCTGAGACATGGTTTGATATCTGGCCGCCTCCACAATCTTACGACGAGCATCAGGCGTCAAACAAATTCTCTACTCATCGATGAAGAGAACCCGACGCCACTGATACTCGCTCCATTCCAGTTGTTCCTTGCCCGACTACTTCCTGCATCGCAGTGCCCAAAGTTTTATGCTGTTATTGGAAATCGACACTTGAAGACCTTCAACATTTTTAGTCTCACGGTAGCAGATGAGCGTTCGAAGGACGTCACTGTGATGTACGCTAACACGGCGGCAACTTATTGTGCTGACAACACTTCTTGACCTAAACTGACAATGTGTGCACCGTCTAAACTTCAAACGGTGCTTCGAGGCATGTTGATAGACTTACTCGTACGTCAGTCACTTTACCTCGCGCACAACTGAACTCTGCTAAGAAAACAAGTTCAAAAATGTGTGTGAAATCTTATGGGACTTAACTACTAAGGTCATCAGTCCCTAAGCTTACACACTACTTAACCTAAATTATCCTAAGGACAAACACACACACCCATGCCCGAGGGAGGACTCGAACCTCCGCCGGGACCAGCCGCACAGTCCATGACTGCAGCGCCCCAGACCGCTCGGCTAATCACCGTGCGGCAAAACAAGTTCAATTTTACTTTTACCTCCGTTACCTAGCGATATCCTGCGATGAAAAGAATACTGAGAAAAGGTTTCAAATCAAAGCAAAAATAATAACAATGCAAGTCATTAGGCCGCAGATGCAGGTGACAAACCAGATTAACAAGGAATATTAATCTGTCTTTTCTTGTAATAACAGGAAACATTCCTTAAAAACAAATCTTCTCCCGCAGCTATCCAGAGGGGGGAAGGAATTCAATCAAAAACGGACAGTTCATTTCGATATTTCCCGAATAAGCTACATTTCGGATTTCAGGAATCTGAGTTTTCCTATCGACCAAATGGATAACTATATTTGATAAGGAATTTAAGCTGTCCGTCTCTTTGTTTTGAAGAACAGGTATGTACCTAAAAAAGGCCTCCTTAGTTACTCTTCCTTTAGTGACTGGTAAGAAATCACGAATGGAATGCCATAGAATTCAATTTTTGGTCCAATCCGTTTCCTTATACATGTAAATGACTGTCATTATAATACATCAAGCACAGTTAATTATTTTTGCAGATGACGTGACTGTTATAATTAATTCGGTTAGAGAAACATTAGCAGAATAAATTGATAATAATATATTATAAAGAGTATGAAGGGTCACGAGTTCACAGGTCACAGTGCTACAAATATTTGGTTGTACAAGTAACTATTGACTAAAATTCGAACTGGAAGAATCGTGTTACCGAATGTCTTAACCAGCGAAATGCAGCAATTTTTGTTTGTCATATAATCTGTAGTTTTGAAAAGCAACAAATAAACATCTTAAATATCTACATCAATTAAAGTCTTGTAGTGTACTTTCAGATGGTAAATCTTTATTTACAAATGTAATGATTACAGAAATAATTATATAATGTTCTGAGTCGTGTTTCTTCAAGGACACAGCCATTCTAACTCCACCTTCACAATGTTTACATTCACTAATGAATTTCGTTATGAATAATTCACGGCAGTTTGAGAAGAAGCGTAATGTATATAGCTACAACACTGTAAGAAGGAGTTCAGCGTAGAGACACAACAGTATTTTGGAAATTTGGAAATTTGTGGTACGTTCCTATGGGACCAAACTGCTGACGTCATCGGTCCCTAGGCTTACACACTACTCAATCAAACTTAAACTAACTTACGTTAAGGACAACACACACACACACCCATGCCCGAGGGAGGACTCGAACCTCCGACGGGGGGATCCGCGAGAACCGTGGCAAGGCGCCTAAGACTGCGCAGCTACCGCGAGCGGTACAAAAATATTTGATCGTTTGCCCAACAAAATAGAATATGATAGGTGGGTGATCAAAAAGTCAGTATAAATTTGAAAACTTAATAAACCACGGAATAATGTAGATAGAGAGGTAAAAATTGACACACTTGCTTGGAATGACATGGGGTTTTATTAGAACCACCCCATATTGCTAGACGCGTGAAAGATCTCTTTGCGCGCGTTGTTTGGTGATGATCGTGTGCTCAGCCGCCACTTTCGTCACGCTTGGCCTCCCAGGTCCCCAGACCTCAGTCCGTGCGGTTATTGGCTTTGGCGTTACCTGAAGTCGCAAGTGTATCGTGATCGACTGACATCTCTAGGGATGCTGAAAGACAACATCCGACGCCAATGCCTCACCATAACTCCGGACATGCTTTACAGTGCTGTTCACAACATTATTCCTCGACTACAGCTATTGTTGAGGAATGATGGTGGACATATTGAGCATTTCCTGTAAAGAACATCATATTTGCTTTGTCTTACTTTGTTATGCTAATTATTGCTATTCTGATCATATGAAGCGCCATCTGTCGGATATTTTTTTAACTTTTGTATTTTTTGGTTCTAATAAAACCCCATGTCATTCCAAGCACGTGTGTCAATTTGTACCTCTCTATCTACATTATTCCGTGATTTATTCAGTTTTCAAATTTATACTGACTTTTTGATCACCCTGTATAATACGACGGTGACCATTAAAATTGAAAAACCATGAACGCAGCAGGCAACAGATGCCAAATTGGCATGAAGCGTACTAAATGCATGGATATGCAAATGATCAGCATTTCCCTTATAGGTAAGAGTAACATTATTTACATTCTTCATACGAAAAAAGATTACGCAACGAGTTCTCGTTCGGAAACTGCATTTTAATGTTACGTATTTGTGAGAAATCGTGTTATAGCCAGTGTAAGAAGGAAGTCCCAGAGACATTATCTTTTAAGAACATCATGTTGCCCGTGTTGTTCAAACCTACCTCAGGAGTTAGACTATTTCACTGGCCACGACATTCTCCTGATCTCTCACCCATCGATAACATCTGATCACGGGCAGCCGAAGACTGTCATAACACGATTGATGAACTCTGGCACAAAGTTGAAACAGCGTGGAATGTCGTACACGCGCCTATCGTCCAAGCTCAGTCGTAATCGTCGCCCAGACGTGTTGGAGCCATTGTTACTGCCATAGGTGGTAGGCCTGCGTACTATATTTTGCACCACGTATTCCCCAAATCAGTTACAAATTTAGTTATATATTCTTCGTAGTGTACTGTATAGGCACAATAAGGAAAATGTTGTTATTTGCTAGCCATCCACGTGTTGCAGTTCTAATGGCAAGCAGTGTAGATGTGACTGTTTCCAGTAACAGTTCAACTCTCCTGTGTTCAAACGATACTGGGTCTTCCCGAATATGTAAGTGCATTGCGTTAGATGTGCTCATGCTAAGGATCAATTGCCAATCCCTACTTTAAGTGCCAGTCCTCAGTAGGGTTTCCCGCATTTCGGTACAGTTTTCCAGCGGTGCCATTTCTCTTCCACATCATTTCGAAAGAAATATTGCCATTTATATACACTGATAAGCCAAATTATTACATCCCCTTGCTTAAGGGGAAACGAAATACATCACTGACTCTGCGTATCAGGGATCCGAAAGTTTGTTAGTAAGTTTGTGGAGGTATGTGACATTAGATGTCTATGCACATTCGCGTAAATAACGGGCCACTGATTTATGTACGCGGTGAGGCGCCCGATAACGACCCAGATGGGATCCATAGGATTTTTATCGGGCTAATTCAGTTGCCGAGTCATCAACTTGAATTCATTACAATGTTCCTCAAACCACAGTAGCAGGGTTCTGACTCCGGGACACGGACAATTATACTGCTTAAAGAGGACATCACCGTCGGGGAAGACACCAAGCATGAAGGGTGTAGGTGGTGCGCAGTGTCAGCGTGTCTACCGCAGGTCTCATGCAAGAGCAAGAAAGCGTCTCTCATGGCACAATACCGCTCCCACCAAGCTGCGTCCGTGGTGCGCTAGACTTGATGACGGCGTTTGTTGAGACGACCATCCATCTAGAGTAGCAAAAATTTGATTCGCCCGAAGATTTGCACGTTTCTATTGATCGACGGTCGAATCCCGATGGTCCCCCGCCCACTAAAATCGCAATTGACGATGTCGTTGGGTCAAAATGTGAACACCAAGGGGCCGGCCGAGATGGCCGAGCGGTTCTAGGCGCAACAGTCTGGAACCGCGCGACTGCTACGGTCGCAGGTTCGAATCCTGCCTCGGGCATGGATGCGTGTGATCTCCTTAGGTTGGTTAGGTTTAAGTAGTTCTAAGTTCTAGGGAACTGATGACCTCAGAAGTTAAGTCCCGTAGTGCTCAGAGCCATTTGAACCATTTTTTTAACACGTAGGGACGGTCTGTTTGGTGCTCGATGTTCAACAATGTACGATGGACGGTGTGCTCCGAAACACTTGTGCGTGCACCAGTATTGTGCTCTTTCGGCAGAGATGACACTAATCACCTTCTATCCTACTTTACAGAGCAGACAAGCCTCTGAACCCCACGATTTGTGAAGAGTCTTGGACGTCCAAACATTTAGCGTCTAGGGTTAGTTTCACTGTCTTTTTACCCTTTACGTAGGTGCTCACGACAGTAGTACGTGAACATTTGATCAGCTTCGCCGTTTTAGAGATACTCGTTCACAGGCTCCGCGTAATAATAATCTGCCCTTTGTCAAAGTCGTTTATCTCAATAAATTTCCCCATTTGTAGCCCAAGTGTTCGCTAGGGTGATCTCCCATCCGTGTCTGCTCCGCTTGCATACTTCTGTCACCTCGACACGTTTCCGCAACGTCACTAGACAGCATCCAACGTTGCGGTGGACAATGATCATAATGTTATGCCTTATCAGTGTATGGTCTATGTAACTAGCTCCGTGAGGCTCTGAGCACTATGGGACTTAACATCTATGGTCATCAGTCCCCTAGAACTTAGAACTACTTAAACCTAACTAACCTAAGGGCAGCACACAACACCCAGTCATCACGAGCCAGAGAAAATCCCTGACCCCGCCGGGAATCGAACCCGGGAACCCGGGCGTGGGAAGCGAGAACGCTACCGCCCGACCACGAGCTGCGGACTAGCTCCGTGAGGAAGTTTGCGAGTTGTGGGTTGTTTACAGAACTGTTGGAAGCTAAAGGTCGCCGCCGAGCTTTTCCGTGTCAACGGGTGCGGGACACGCCCAGGCGGCGGCTGGTGGCGCTGCCCTTCGTGCTCCGCGGCCGAGGTCAGAGCAGCCACACGCCTGGAGCTGCCTGCCAACTGCGTGCTGCGGAACACCGAGCCGAGGCACGCCCTGTCTGCTGCCAGATGCACTCCCTTACCGTTCCGCAGCTCACTTAGTGCACGACACGCTCACATCTACGTAATCTCTATTTCTGGCGATTATTCGAGTCCTCACGGTTATACATTTGTAGATACCTAATTGCACGACTTCCATGGATACACTTATGTTTTTTTTTAATTAGTTGATTTTGTCCACAGGTAACTTTTTCACTAATTCTTTTAACGTCTGAGGTTGTACTACTGTTGCGTCACCAAAAATTACGAAAGAAACTTTATGTAATGGTTGTTTATTTTTTCACTTGCAGGTCAAATAGAAACAGGGACGAATCTGAACCAATGTGTATGTTTGAAAGAGGACTGGCGTCAGTGTTACTATTGTAAAATTATTTATAACTGAAATACTGTTCCAGACTGACACCCACTGCAGTCAATAGCGAGCCAGGCTGTGAATCGGTCATTCGTGGAAGCTACAACACCTCTTGCAGATGTCCTCCGTATATGGGGAGACCGGCTGGAGTGGCCGAGCGGTTGTAGACAATACAGTCTGGAACCGCGCAACCGCTACGGTCGCAGGTTCGAATCCTGCCTCGGGCATGGATGTGTGGTGTCCTTAGATTAGTTACGTTTAAGTAGTTCTAAGTTCTAGGGGACTGATGACCTCCGCTGTTACGTCGCATAGTGCTCAGAGCCATTTGAACCATTTTTATATCTACTGAGTTCCCTCTACAACCTCTAAAAACCTGTAAGAGGGATTGTCAAACACCCTTTATAAAAACTGGCTAGGTTAAAATGTGACTTGCATGGCGGCTATCTTTTAGTACCTGAACTGTGCAAACAGCTGAATTTGAGAGAGAATACTGTTTCTGCTGAGACTTGATAAGTACTGATGCGAGGAACTAAACGAAAAGTACAATGGGAATGCGTTACTTTACTGGAAAGGTGCGAAGTATACCAGTACTTATACTATTTCTGGGAGCGATGCTACTTAGCAAACTAAGCAGACTACTCCATTGAAACATGCTTTTAAAATCCAGTTTTAATATATAAATGACAGAACATTTTACAAAGCTCTGAAGCCAGCAACCCAGAACAAATATTCAAAGTCGTCTCCGCTTGGTTTTACACATGCCTTAACTCGTCGCATCGTAGGCTGTTGCACCCTTTCGAATGGCGGACAGTGCTCCATTGTTTCATAAGTTTACATCACAGGTTGATGAAATACCTCTACATTAGGAATGACTGCTTTATAAACCAACTGCTTTAGGTGATACCACAGATACCAAGTGTTGACGTCAGAGAATTTGTAGGCAACAGAGCTGATCCTCCTTTACCTATCCGCATATAATGGTACAGGTAGAGCAGTGTGACTTAACTATCTCTTATTTGCAGATTAGAATACTGTACCAAGCCTGGCAAAAGAGATAGAAAAGATAATTAGGGTGCAACGTCCCGTCAACGACGAGGTCATTAGGGATGGAGCACACGCCTGAAAGGGGGACGGATTAGGGAGGGAAACCGGCCATTCAAAGCAATCATCCCGGCATTCAGCTTCAGCGATTAAGGAAAGTCACGGAAAACATAATTATGAATGGCGGGACGAGGATTTAAAGTCCCCCCGACTACGAGTCCTGTGGCATATCCTAGTGCCACCTCACTCGCTGCAAGACTGGGATAATTTTATGAAAGAATGGACCTACAAGTCAGAAACGCATACATTAATCCAAAACTAACGATGCCGCCTGCCCTGAAATTTACAATGAGGGTTTTCATCTGCCCACAAATTTTGTGGGATTGCAAACATGTGTAGAACCGTTCGGTGGACATTTTGAACATTTTATCAGTGTTTCTAATAAGACATTCGTAAATCGATAATTTAAACGCAGGATTGCAATGAAGAGAGCCAGTAATGATCTGGAAAAGACACCACCATTCATTTTAACAATTAATTTTCGGCTTTGTGTGGACGTAAAATGGCATACTTGACTCGCATTGATGAGCCAGTCTGTTTCAAATATTGCTGTAATACACACACCCATGTCATGGTTTGTGGGAAATGTGGCCAGTTAGCTACGATCCTGTTGCGTCGTTACACACATCAGCTCAGCCCCTTGCATCCCGCAAAGTAGTGTAGGGATTATGGGCACGAATAAATACCGAAACAGTGTCAGCTTCTTACTGAGGTTGTTTCAACTCTCGCCGGTTTGTTAAAATGTGAAATCGACCTGAACACGTCCTGTATATGATGCGCCGTGTTTCGCTTTACCGATTCACTATGAAACCGAAAATAATTGATCTATGTTTAGAAGGGCTGAAAAGTCCCGCAGAGCATTTTTTCACCAATCGCATTTTACATACAATAGATGAATTATCTTTACCAGTCGCATTCATCTTGGGTGATGCCCGGATACTTTTTATCGCAAACGCAAAAATCTCCCCTTGGGTCACTGGATACTACGAAAGCCTGTGTTTGAAATACGTAACCTTGGTTGCTATACAACTACGGAATTTTACTTTTTGCATCCTTAATGTAGCTTTTATTATTTCAAAATAGCACATTATTTTCAACACACTGCAAATAAGAAGCAGTATCGTCTGTCGCGTAGCAGTAGACCGTTCATCTTGCGTTTGTAGCCATACTGTTCAGAATTAGTTGTTATTCCTCAGCACCTCAGCTATTATGTTTGAACTTTCGTTTGTAAATTAGTAATAGCTTAACGTTAGAGAGGTTGTGCCACAATGCAACGGTTTCACATTGATTGTTAATTGTTAATTGTGAACCACCAAAGCTAATACTAGGCTGGCAACTGTGAGACATTACAGACAAAGATCTTCAGTGAGTTGGTAAAGCCAGATTTTTTGCATATATCTCTTCAGAGAAAGTACCTTCAATTCTACTGGAACTATTAGGTATGAATTTATAGTTTCTAGTGTGCAGTTCGACTGCCCGGCACAGTCCATCGGCGGTGACCTGCAAATATTCGCTCTAAGACAGAAAACAACGACGCACCACGAAGGCATCATCCGAATGGGACTGAAATCAGTACATGCGCTGTACATGTACACACAAATAAATGATTACAATTTCAGAAAGATTCTATCGTTTTCTTAAGAGAAAGAGCTCCATAAATTGAGCAAGACAATAACGCCTTGGTCCACCTCTGGCCCTTAAGCAAGCAGTTATTCTGTTTGGTAGTGTCTGACAGAGTTGTTGGATGCCCTCCTGAGGGAAATCGTGCAAAATTTTGTACAACTGGAGCGTTAGATCGTCAGAATCCCGAGCTGGTTGAAGGCTCCTACTCGTAATGCCCCAAACGTTCTCAATTGAGGAGAGACCTGGCACCCTTGGTGGCCAAGGTAGGGTTTGATAAGCAAGAAGACAAACAGTAGAAGCTATCGCCGTGAACGCAAAGTTATTATCTTGCTGAAATGTAAGCCTAGGTTGACTTGCCATGAAGGGCGACAAAACGGAGAGTGGAATATCGTCGACGTGCGGCTGTGCTGTAAGGGTGCTCCGGGTGACAACCAAAAGACTCCTGTTATGTAAAAATATGGCGCACCAGACCATCACTCCTGGTTGGCAGCTCGAATGGCGGGCGACGTTCGGGTTGGTATCCCACCAATGTCCAGCTCGTCTCCAGGCACGTCATCGGCCTGGAATCTCTTTGACCAGAGTAGAATTGTCTTCAGTGATGAGTCCTGCTTGGAACTGAGCGCTGATGCACAGCGAAGACCTGTCTAGAGACGTCCCAGAAAGCGGTGGGATACCAGCCTGACGTCATACAGCCTGACAATCATGAGCGGTTGTCTGGGGTTCCATTTCATTTTATAGCAGGAACCCTTTCAGTGTCATCCGCGGCATCCTTACAGCACAGTGACACCTCGACGATATTCGACGCTCCGTTTTGCTGTCCTTCGCGTAAAGCCATCCTGGTCTTACTCTGCAGCTAGATAATGCCCGCTCAAACACGGCGAGAGTTTCTAACGTTTGACTTCGTGTTTGCCAAACTCTACCTTGGCCAACAAGGGCGCCGAATCTCTCCCCAAGTAAGAACATTTGGAGCATTACGGACAGGGCCGTCCAACCATCTGGGGATTACGACGGTCTAATGCGCCAATTGGCCAGAATTTGGCACGAGAACCCTCAGGAGAACATCCAACAACTCTGTCAATCAATGCCAAGCGTACATAAAGGCCAGAGGTGGACCAACGCATTATTGATTTGCTCAGTTTGTGTAACTCTTTCTCTTGAATAAGTCATTCAGTTTTTCTGAAGCTGTAATAATTTGTTCAAAATGGTTGAAATGGCTCTGAGCACTATGGGACTCAACATCTGTGGTCATAAGTCCCCTATAACTTAGAACTACTTAAACCTAACTAACCTAAGGACATCACACACATCCATGCCCGAGGCAGGATTCGAACCTGCGACCGTAGCAGTCGCGCGGTTCCTGACTGAGCGCCTAGAACCGCTAGACCACCACAATAATTTGTTTGTGTGTACATGTACGTAGCGTCTGTCGATTTCCGTCCCATTCGGATAAGTCCTTCGTGATGCATCGTTTTCTATCTTTTCTTTTTTTCTACTTAGAGTGTTCGTGCACCATGTCATCATAAGCCTCCAGAACCATCTTTGCTGTTATCATATTGTACATTGAATCGCTAAGGTAATGGGGGTTAAAATGTGAACTTTCACAGTTAATTGTTCTTAATGGACCAGGTAAAATCGACGCTAATAGTTTGTACTTTATCATGTGTCTGAAAGTTTTTACGTTAAATTAAGTTACACTTTTGTGGAAAACGGTCTTACCGCTGTGATATAAATTTTATTTTCAATAACTTTCGGTTTATTTATGGCTGAACTGTCTCAATAACGTAATTCTGTTTGGCAGGTGTCTTCAGATGAAGGATTAACCCTCAGAAGGATATAATATTATGAGTACAATACATTGTGGTTCAAATGGTTCTGAGAACTAAGCGACTTAACTTCTGAGGTTATCAGTCGCCTAGAACTTAGAACTAATTAAACCTGACTAACCTAAGGACATCACACACATCACTACCCGAGGCAGGATTCGAACCTGCGACCGTAGCGGTCGCTCGGTTCCAGACTGTAGCGCCTAGAACCGCACGGCCACTCCGGCCGGCTGACATTGTGGTATAGGTGGAATTTTATTTACTGCATCAAAGATCAAACCAGTAAACCCTAGACTGTCTGCCATACAATGTAATGCGTCATTTATGTACACGTCCTCTGATGGCATCAACGCTAAATTAAATGAGAGCTGACATGGGAGAAATAAATCAGGAAAATGAAGTGCTTTTTATCCCGAGAGTTTACCCTGAAGCTAACAATCTCAGGAGAATTTCGCTCTGCAGATATTGGCACTTCTTCACTCTTTCATTTAAGAACTCCGTTTAAAATATTGACTCTTTCCTCAAACTAGTCTGAAGCCCAAAACAAGTGTAAAATTACGTTTCATGTGCGGTATTCGTGTCCTTTTTAACCTTTTAATATTGTAGTAGATGTAACATATATTTTCGGTGTGTGAAAATCGCATTTTTAAGTTTTGCACTTAAAAAAAGAAAACAGCTTTCAACTATTCATCATAACACAAAAACTCGCTTGAGTAGATACTGTTTTTTCCTCCTTTATCTTTCTTTTCGCAGGACTCTCTCTCGTTGCAACACGCTGTTTTGGCCTGCGGGTCGTAAGAATTTCCGTACGTTGGCTGTGTATAAGATTTCACCTGTAAACCCGACTAGCCCATTGTGACTGCACAAATCCGTGGCACAGAGATTCTGACGCAAGTTTCAGTCGATATATGCACCTCTGTCTTCAAGGCACAGGCTTTCACTAGCAGTCCACGCATATTGTGTTACCTGGTAGATTGTGGGCGGGTACTGGCGTCAAAGCATGTCTCTAGCTGTTCATTACTTTGCTTGCTTATCGTAGTCGCACGCTGTATATTCAGAAGTGGGTCGACTGAGGTACAAATAAACTGTATTAACTCTCATTCTTAATGGAAATATTCGGACAATACGTGACAGCATGTAGGCCATTAGAGATAAGCAAACGAGATTCTTATTGGGAAGGCAACACAATTCCTAATCGACTTTATATGTTAAACCTTCCTGTAACGCTATCCTGTTCCTGCTCCCCCCCCCCCCCCTGCTCCCCCCTCCACACACACGCGACGATACATACATACATACACTGCAGTAACCTCGCAATTGAAAATTTCCAAAGATATTAATAGTTACAAACTTCACTCTACTGGACGTACCGGCTTCTTTGATGAGCTTGGATTTAACAGGCCATTGTTTGACAGAGATTCTCTCCCTCCCTCTCTCTCTCTCTCTCTTTTTCTCTCTCTCTCTCTCCCTCCCGTTTCTTTTGATGGCTGTTGCGTCTGTAGCTATATGATTATCCTCCTCGCCTACCGTGAAAAGTATAGTAACGATATTATCTGCATAGCTTTCCAGTATGGATTCTAGCAAAAATGAAGAAGTTGATATCACAAAGGAAAAATAAAAATGTGCGAATGATTGTGAACGCGTGGCCATAAAACAGTGCACATATTATAACTTTCATAGCCTCCTCTAGCTATATGTACCTCTATGCTCTTGAACCGACTGTGAAGTGGATAGTAGAGGGTACTTACTAATGTAACGCATTTAGAGTTTCTTCTCATTTCATTCGGATGTGGGGCGCGAGAATAAAGATAGCTTCAACCTTAAATACACGTGTGCGCACTTAATTAGGTTACTTCTGTTTTCGGGACCATTCGGGAGCGATAAGTAAAAGATTGTAATATGTTCATAGATTAATGACTGAGTATTGGTCCTTCAAACTTTGTAAGTAGACTAGTGCAGGATCGTTGGAGTCTAATTGAAGTGCCCGCAAGCTCAGGGTATTCAGCATTTTCGTGACTCTCTCCTGTGGGTCAAACAAACCTGTGGCCATGCATGCTGCCCGGCTCTGTATACGTTCAATATCCCGTTAGTTCTATTTGTTATAAGTCCCACATACTAGAACAATACTCTAGGATGTGTTATACGACTATTTTAAGCACTTTCCTGTATAGATTGACTCCAATTTCCCAGTAGTCTGCCGGCCGGAGTGGCCGAGCGGTTCTAGGCGCTACAGTCTGGAACCGCGCGACCGCTACGGTCGCAGGTTAGAATCCTGCCTCGGGCATGGATGTGTGTGATGTCCTTAGGTTAGTTAGGTTTAAGTAGTTCTAAGTTCTAGGGGACTGATGACCTCAGATGTTAAGTCCCATAGTGCTCAGAGCTATTTGAACCCAGTAGTCTACGAATAAATCGAAGTGTGTTACATGCCTTACCTATGGTTGAGCCTATGTGAACATTCCATTTCATACCCCCACAAATTTAAAAAGGCAGTTTTTGTACAGAGACTAGCATAGATGTGTCGGATGCCATCCTGGCAGGCTTTATTTTATGCTACTTACGCCAGCTGAAGTAGCAGATCGAGGATGTTGTTAGTAATACGGACAATACCATAAATTCTCCCATACATAATAACCGGGAGACATGCCTGTGTATGTTGAGTTAGGCAGTGTGTTACCTTCCTGCTTGAAGATTAGACCACCGTCACGTACGAATGGCAACAGAATGAGCTGAATGAAATTCTGGACGTATCCTGCACTGTTCTGCATTTCCGTAATGAACAACAGTACATACTACCGTTATAGGCTGTGACTCTCCAAACCATGATGCCAGGCGTTCGTCCTGTGTGTCACAGTCTGATGATCTCCAGCAGCTATTACCCTTCTGATGGATGCTACCGTCACTAGCGACCACTACTGACACAAAGGCATAAACTGTTCTCATCACTAAAAATAACTTAGAATCATTAACCTTTCGAACTGAGTCTTTCGCTGCATGACTACACGTTGAAAAAGTGAGAGAAAGGGTGGTGAGTGACCACCTTCTACGGAGCCAGGCTTCCAGGAGTCGCTTTCCAGTGGTCTTAGATAACGCTCTGAGCCTAATCCAAGATGACGACGGTTTCACTATCTCTAGACTACTAGCACTGATACTCATAAACATCTCATAGCTAACACTCTACATTCAAAGAGTTGGCTATCTCTTCGGAATTACCATCCAGCCCTCAAACCCTTGCTTCTGACACACAACGCAATCTTGCTGAAATCAATTTATTTGCACTGATTGTGCTCGTCGATGGCACTCTGGATTTTCTGCAATGTTGAATACTAGGAAGGACGGAAGGAAGGAAGGAAGAATAACGTTTAACGTCCGGTCGACATCGAGGTCATTAGAAACGGAGCACAAGCTCGGAAAGTTTCAAGGAAGGGGAAGGAAATCGACCGTTTTCTGTCAGGAAATCATCCCTGCGTTCACCTGGAGCCATTTAGGGAAATCACGGAAAACCTGAATCTGAATGGCCGGACGCGGATTCGAATCGTCGACCTCCCGAATGCGAGTCCAGTGTGTTGCTGTCACTAGCAACCATTACTGACACCAAGGTACAACCTGTTCTGATCACGAAAATTACCTTAGAAGCCACCTCGGTTAGTTTGAACACTAGGATCTTTCTGAAAGTCGTTAGCAACAGTTTATTACAACTGAAATTCGGACAATGTAATAAACTTAGTACTATCTGTCGACACTTTTCAATATCACTGAAGTTTACCAAGTGACAACAGGTTGTATTTATAAAATGACCGAATCGATGTTTCGTTTCGACAGCGTGTTGTAATAACATTCCTTCGTAAAGGGTTAAAAGCTGCTGCTAACATTCATGTGAGACCTAAGAACGAGCATCCAAGATGAGCGTCTTCGAGTTCACCCTTTGACTGCCTTCACGAAATTCAATAAAGAAAGAGCTGACGTGTTCATTGGAGAAGACAGAGGTGTCACTGTGAATGAAATCGCAACAAAACTTGCGACAGTGCGTAGCGCAGCGCGGAAAATGATTCAGAACTTGGTTGTTCAGAAGTTTGCGTCTTTTGGTCCCAAGTTTTTTAACGGAAAGTGCGAAGTTCTGGGATGAACCACCACAAATGAAGGAGACAATTTTTGATAAGTATTTTCGACAGTTCATGAACACCTGTTCTACCATAACGAACCTGAAATAAAACGCCGCAGTATAGAATGGCATCACTAGGACTGACTATAAAAAAAAAAAGAGAGAGAAAGGACAATACGATCTGCTGGGAAAGTTAGGGGCTACGTCTTCTGGGATGTAGAGGGTTACATTCTGTTTGAGTTTGTTCAGGTGCTTTTGGATTTCCGTCGTGCACTTCATGATAAACGCCCTAGAAACATTATCCTATACGCGAGTCGAGAACGAGAGAGCAGAGAGGGCTGTGACGAAGACGTCAGCCAATTGCACGCTGACCGACCCCTCTCCAGGACGACAACGCGACAGCAGCGGACTCTATGCGAAGAAAATACACTCCTGGAAATTGAAATAAGAACACCGTGAATTCATTGTCCCAGGAAGGGGAAACTTTATTGACACATTCCTGGGGTCAGATACATCACATGATCACACTGACAGAACCACAGGCACATAGACACAGGCAACAGAGCATGCACAATGTCGGCACTAGTACAGTGTATATCCACCTTTCGCAGCAATGCAGGCTGCTATTCTCCCATGGAGACGATCGTAGAGATGCTGGATGTAGTCCTGTGGAACGGCTTGCCATGCCATTTCCACCTGGCGCCTCAGTTGGACCAGCGTTCGTGCTGGACGTGCAGACCGCGTGAGACGACGCTTCATCCAGTCCCAAACATGCTCAATGGGGGACAGATCCGGAGATCTTGCTGGCCAGGGTAGTTGACTTACACCTTCTAGAGCACGTTGGGTGGCACGGGATACATGCGGACGTGCATTGTCCTGTTGGAACAGCATGTTCCCTTGCCGGTCTAGGAATGGTAGAACGATGGGTTCGATGACGGTTTGGATGTACCGCGCACTACTCAGTGTCCCCTCGACGATCACCAGTGGTGTACGGCCAGTGTAGGAGATCGCTCCCCACACCATGATGCCGGGTGTTGGCCCTGTGTGCCTCGGTCGTATGCAGTCCTGATTGTGGCGCTCACCTGCACGACGCCAAACACGCATACGACCATCATTGGCACCAAGGCAGAAGCGACTCTCATCGCTGAAGACGACACGTCTCCATTCGTCCCTCCATTCACGCCTGTCGCGACACCACTGGAGGCGGGCTGCACGATGTTGGGGCGTAAGCGGAAGACGGCCTAACGGTGTGCGGGACCGTAGCCCAGCTTCATGGAGACGGTTGCGAATGGTCCTCGCCGATACCCCAGGAGCAACAGTGTCCCTAATTTGCTGGGAAGTGGCGGTGCGGTCCCCTACGGCACTGCGTACGATCCTACGGTCTTGGCGTGCATCCGTGCGTCGCTGCGGTCCGGTCCCAGGTCGACGGGCACGTGCACCTTCCGCCGACCACTGGCGACAACCTCGATGTACTGTGGAGACCTCACGCCCCACGTGTTGAGCAATTCGGCGGTACGTCCACCCGGCCTCCCGCATGCCCACTATACGCCCTCGCTCAAAGTCCGTCAACTGCACATACGGTTCACGTCCACGCTGTCGCGGCATGCTACCAGTGTTAAAGACTGCGATGGAGCTCCGTATGCCACGGCAAACTGGCTGACACTGACGGCGGCGGTGCACAAATGCTGCGCAGCTAGCGCCATTCGACGGCCAACACCGCGGTTCCTGGTGTTTCCGCTGTGCCGTGCGTGTGATCATTGCTTGTACAGCCCTCTCGCAGTGTCCGGAGCAAGTATGGTGGGTCTGACACACCGGTGTCAATGTGTTCTTTTTTCCATTTCCAGGAGTGTATAAGCGCCGCGGCCCAGTTATACAAAAGTCACAACACTAGCGAATACAAGGGTCAACTGTATTACTTCTCTTGTATTAGGATTGATATACTGAAGGACATTGATTATTTTGTCTGTCGCCCTTTGCTTGCGACACATCTGTTTAACACAAACTTAAGTATTGAATTTTTTTCTTTTCCCAATAAAACTCATTAATATGATTTGCTCGAATGTTCTCTAGCGATCCGAGAAAGCAGGTTTCCTAGACACCTCATATTCGACGACTAGGCAGGGTTCAACGAAAACAAAAATATCTACTACTGCTACTGAAGAGGAGAACCACCCAAGAAATTTTCCTCGCTCTTTGTTTAAGATGTTCGAGTTGCAGTCGGTTTATCTGGATGTTATTCGTAACTACGCTTAGGACCTAGATCATAGTTACAGAAATGCGAATAAAACTCGTTGGTTAAGTATTTTTGGTCCCAGACAAAGCAGTGCTAGCTGCGACACCGTGTCTTCGAAGGGCGATCTTCCCCAGTGTCAGCCAGCTCAATGAACACTTCGCCTGAGCAAACATATTTTGCCTGCCTAATGCAGATGGCTGTGAGCACTATTGGACTTAACTTCTGAGGTCATTAGTCCCCTAGAACTTAGAACTACTGAAACCTAAGGACATCACACACATCCATGCCCGAGGCAGGATTCGAACCTGCGACCGTAGCGGTCACGCGGTTCCAAACTGTAGCGCCCAGAACCGCTTGGCCACCCTGGCCGGCCCTAATGCAGAATTGTCAACATTGCAGAATACATTTGACAAAAATGTGACCGTCGACTTACTTTATGGAGTGGTTCAGAGTCATTCTGGTAAATTCACTCGATAAGTTCTTGTCATTTAGATTAAATATTCTGAATTATTCTCATTTAGGCGATGACATAGAGGTAACAAATTTACGTTTTTGAGACCAGAAAGCTCATTCCATCAGAAACTGCAGCTTACTTCACCATTTATGTTGAGAATTCTCTATTTTAGTTGTCACTGGGACAGCATGCGGGCACTGTTTGACGCTGTTATATGCTACCTTAGCGGTAAAGTATTTGATGTCCAAGCGAAAGTTTGCGTTAGTTTTCGTTTCTAATCTCGCTGGGGACAATATTTCTATATCTTGTGTGAAAGTGATGCTAGCAGACAGATCGACAATCACTAAGGAAATCCTAAGACAAATTCTCCCTCCTCCCCCCCCCCCCCCTCCCCATACGTTTAGTCGCTACCTTAAGTCTATACCCTGTAGGTCTAAGGGTGGAATACTTGCTGAATTGCACACTTGTTGATACCTGCTTTTCCTGCTACTGGCGATTATATTGACTCACCTGTGGCACTGAATGGTTTGTTATCTGGTTGTCGTTATGTAACCACTCCTACTGCTCCATTTGCACACTTCCGTGGTAGTTCTCCAGTATGACGTAGACACAGACTGTTTCGAAGCCGAAAGTTCATATTATCTTGCTAATTCGTGACAATTTGGGGTACCTTATTGTATTAAGAAAGACTTTTTCTTAATATTATGATAAGTTGAAATTCAATTGTATTAGTACGGAGCATACTAAATAGCGATAGCGTTTTTTCATTAGTTTATTGAACAGACCCTATAAACATAAGAGATAAATTAATCAGCAGCAATATACTTTCCCACATTATGCAAAACAACCTGACAGTGGTTGGATGGTTTTCCGACTCCAAGCATGTAGACAATATGTTGGTAGCACTTCGTCTCCTTGCACGATGTGCTGTGATAACAGATAGTACAGCTGTGCAGTTCAGCATAACAATAAGGCGACGGGTCTCGCGAATTCTATCACCGATTGTACATTGGGTGTCCAAAAATCAAAAGTGAATGTTCATAATAGTGGTTTGCTAATGCCTTTCAGCATGACCCTCGCACCTCAGTGCGATCCTCGAATGCTCGAAACAACACACTGCCTCTTCCAGCTAGTCAAATACAGTAGGATTAGATTTTGAACGCTCAGTATGTCTCCTCCTCAGTTCACAACTCGGAATTTCAAAACAAATCTTTTATTACCCTCTGTCATTTCCTTATGAAAGTATAGCGTTTTTACTGTACATCTTCAGAAACCGACTACTGTATTTTTGGCTGTTGGTGAGAATCGGCAAAATACATGCCCAGTTGCGTCTTCTACGAGTTCAGAGTCTAAGGCCAAACCAGAAAAACAGCTCCAGACAGTCCGAATACTTGCACCGGATTTCACTGGCGCGACAACACACTGAGGTAATTGCCATGGCATGCGCCAGGTATCCGGTTGTCAACACACGCTCATCGGAGTGCCGCATTCTACACCGTGACTCATCATCTACAGAGTACGCAGACGAATGGAGGTGTTATCTGCGCAACTTTAAGCGACGTCACTAATTCATTCTTGCTATTAGTAGCTTATTGACAGCAGTAGGAAGATGGAAGTATCCATATCGCATATCGATGGGTGGTTTTGTCAATGACCTCAGTGCCACAACTGACATGTCTGTAGATTGGTTTGTACAATGTAAGTCAGAATTGAGACGTCTCTGCCAGTTAATTTCTTAGACATGCTGGAGCTAGAATGTTGATTGCCTTTGATGCTCACTGGTCTCAGTAATATCACTAACATTCACTACGCGTGTATAACTAAATCTCTCAGCCAGAAATCTCAATCTCGGAATAATTTCGTTGCTAGAATTGCAGCTTCACGTTTCACTAACAATCAACTAAAAACAATTTTTTCTAATGTTTTGATAGTTTACTTATGTAAGCTACGGAGATTCTCACTCGAAGATTTATGCTATCTACATAGCAAACAGTTATGTGATTGGATTCTGGGCTTGTGGTCTGTCTTAGGGACCAATTCCCCGTAATCTGTAGTGTCTAACGGATCTTCTTCTTTTTCTTGTGCATTTATCCCACATCTACACGGGATCGTCATGGTTATTATTGGATATGGCATGGTTTCTTCAATCGGGGTCATGATGCCCTTCCTGTCGCTGACCCCTTACCTCCCGGGAGAGAATGTGTGTAACGTAACTGTCTGTGCGTAGTGTTACACATCTGAAAGAGCGCCAGTGTTTTCTAAATATTTACCAATGGTGTAACTGAATTGGGATATGGGATGTGGGAAACCGCCTAAAAACTACACCCAGGCAGGGTGGCACTCGGACCCTCGTCGTTAATCCTCCAGACGGATTGGACTCGAGGCTGGTACACCTGCTACCACTAGACAACACTCAACGGTTAACTGATGGGTCCATCACAGATTCGGGCTGATTCCCCTTTAAGTGATTCCACATTCGGAAGCAATACTTGCTGCCTTTGGCAAAAGCTTTCTCGTGTAATGGTCGTTTACCCTTCGAGATGTACTGAATGAGAGCAGCTACCGATTTAAGTCGTTGTGACGATTTGAAGCGTAGATATCTCATAGACTTTATTATCAGTTGTAATGAAGTTTATGTGTAAAGCCCTGTCAACGAAATCATTGTTAGACGTAGAACTTACTGAGATCGAGAAATATGAGGAAGGAAAGTGGTCATCGCCACTTAAGCCTTTCACTGTTGAGTGCGCCATAACAGTGCGCACCATTGTGTGCGGTCTGGCCCGCTGTGCTGGGCATGATATGGCTCTGAGTCGTTATCATGGCAGGCACTTCTGTATTTATTCTCACCAATAAATTCGTAAAATAAATTTTCCTTTGAATATTCTTTATAGTCCCCAAAACTAGATAACATTACAAAAATTTTGTTGAGCATAGGATTATACAGCCAACCGGTTGCAAATAACTGTCAGGTGCACTGATCTAGGTTTCGACACCTACTAAGGGTGTCTTCATCAGAACAACCTTTTTATAAACCCTATGAAGTACACAGAAAATTTAGTATGACAAAAAAATGCATTAACCAAGATGACATTTGAAATGACATACAAAGGTCACTTACGTAAAATCACACTGTAAAATGTCAATGGTCAGAAATTAGAGCAGTTATGCTCTAGTCAGAAATAAAAAAATAAAATACAACGTTCCAGCGTTTGCCACGTGCGCGTTGCTGGGAACAACGTTGGACTAATCGGCCCAGTGGCTTAATTGCTGTCACGAAAACAATACAAGTTGTGCCGCCCATCGCGCGCGGACAGTGACATGTGCCCATTTGAAACATTATAACAGAAATAACAGAAAATACGATAGTTAATTTTAAAAAAAAGAGTAAAGAAAGAGACCTAGACAGTAGTAAAGCATATTAAGTATAACTAAGAACCATCTATTAGGCGTTACAGAAATTACTATTACATAAGGGACGGAATAGTATAGAAATTTTTTTACAAACAGCTGTACAATCCAGAAAATATTTGCATGAAGGTGACTTTAGTAGCACATACTGTATCTATGAGATTTGAAGAAAACGATGTTTTCGAACCAGAGGCAGGAAAATACAGTAAAAATAGAGAAATCAAAATTCAGCGAGCAGTGGATTGAAACCATTAAAAATTTTTTTGTTACGCAGTTGTAACTATTCATTGAGGATAAGGTCATTGTTCTTACAAATATACTTGAAAATCTTCAGCTCTTCGAGTACATCGAGCCTATGACCTTTCTTTTTTCTATTTAGAATGGAAATTTCTTGATCGCATTTCTGTTTGTGTTCGGAAATTAGCAGATGATCAGCAAAAGTGGAATTGTGTACATTAGTGCCTCTTTTTCCCAATAAATGTTCCTTGTACCTTACACCAAAAGACCTTCCAGTATGTCCTATATAATAAACTGGACTCGTATCGCAAGGCCGGCCGAAGTGGCCGTGCGGTTAAAGGCGCTGCAGTCTGGAACCGCAAGACCGCTACGGTCGCAGGTTCGAATCCTGCCTCGGGCATGGATGTTTGTGCTGTCCTTAGGTTAGTTAGGTTTAACTAGTTCTAAGTTCTAAGGGACTAATGACCTCAGCAGTTGAGTCCCATAGTGCTCAGAGCCATTTGAACCATCGTATCGCAAGGAATTTTACACACTCCTGAATTGCGGATAGGAACAACTACGGACTTGAGATTGTGAATGAGACTTATTTGCAAGTTATTGTTTGTGGAAAAGGTATATTTTTCAATCAGAAGACGACGAATTTTATACGAATGAGGGCCCAAAACTGGAATCGAGAAAACATTTTTATATTCATTACTGTCGGAAACAGCACTGTTGCCTAAAGTGGTCACTTTAGCATCAGTTTTAACTTTGAAGATCTTCTCAACTAGGATTATAGTCGTTATTAAGTGCAATTGTTTTTATTATATTTATCCCTTCACAAAGCTTGTCTGGTGACAGAGGTACAGAAACTGCACGATGAATGACTGAATGAAAAATGCTTCCTTATGGGAATGAGGATGAACTGAACTGATGGGCGCGTATTTTGATCTGTATTAATGGCTTTTCGAAAAATTCCGACAGAAAGTCTGTCGCTGTCAAGAGCAATACTGAGGTCCAATTAATTATGCTGACGATCGTTATATTCTAATTGACAAGTGAAACTGATTTTTTCTGTTAAAGATTGGTTCCAGGACGAGGGCGTGCACCGTCTCCGGATCGAATTTTCCAGTGGATTGACGACGAAGGCCGGTGTGATGACCGACCCGGATGTGGTTTTTAGGCGGTTTCCCATATCCAATTACGTAAATGCCGGGTTGGTACCCAGATGCACTATCCGCAAACGTTTAGAAAGTGGTCGCACACTTTCACATGAATAACACTACACGCAAACAGTTGGTTTCCACGTTTTCCGTCCTGGGGGTAACAGGGTGGCACAGGAAGGTCATCCGGCCGCTGCATAAACTATGCCAAATTCACTCCTGTATGCTCTATACCAACCAATGTTGTTTACTACGTGACAGTTTGGACTGCTGTCACCTGTTGTTATACGCACTGAAGATGACTATGTTATAGTTGAAATCTGTATCTGCTGTAATAAAACGACGGATTTCGTGATCGGTCGCTCTTCTTTTCTAGATTCTCTACCAATTAAGCTACCCACAATACACTAACCTACGATGTATTGCGTGTCAGACAGGCATAACGAACAGCTCTGAGTACAATTTTGTGTGACCCGTCAACGAGTGACCTTTCTTCAAAAAGAGATATCACATAATTTGTGATTAATTTAGTCTAAAATTATTTTATGTGACCTCTCTTTGTTTTAAAAGAATTGACTTATACTACTTTCCAAATAAAAGGTCAATATATTAAAACAATAGCCTAGGGCATTTGAATACGATCACAGCCCCGCGGCGAGTAACAGGAAAAAAGGTACCGCCAGATAAAGGAAAGCATGAATACACGCGCAACCCCACCACGAGAGAAACAATTCTCAGCTTCGGTGTTAACGTTTTAAAGGCTAATTATCTGAGTACCCTAGCATGTGGTAAACTTTATACCAATTTGACGTTTGTGGCGTACCGCCTTCATGGTAGACAGCAAAACAGAAGCAGAATTGCTGGCTTGTTTTCAAACGCTCCTTCACAAAAGAAAATCAAGAAATGCTGCCATCATTCAGCAGTCGTACTACCGCTATGAGTGACTTACTAATCGGCACTAGAGATGCTGAAAAACAGCTAACAACGCCAAAACTCCAGAAGACCCAGTGAAGTTCCTGCAATTTCTATACAGGACTTTCCAGCGAATCAGCTCTTCTCTTGACCTTGATTTCCTGCAGATTCAGTGAGCAAGGATACGTTCCCTATGATCGGAAAGGACTATGGGCTACATCCAAAAGTGCCGTCCTGTTTCACTCACATCTTTTTGCAGCATACAGTTACAAATATTCTGGTTCAAAAATTGTTCAAATGGCTCTGAGCACTATGGGACTTAACATCTTAGGTCATCAGTCCCCTAGAACTTAGAACTACTTAAACCTAACTAACCTAAGGACAGCACACAGCACCCAGTCATCACGACGCAGAGAAAATCCCTGACCCCGCCGGGAATTGAACCCGGGAACACGGGTGTGGGAAGCGAGAACGCTACCGCACGACCACGAGCTGCGGACAAACAAATATTCTGAGTTCAAACTTTATACATAATAGACTGACAATTCATACAGTACAAAGGTAATTAAATATAGGTGTTAAAACGAGTAAAATATAAAACTGAGTGAACATTCCACGTTATAGTTGTATTTACTTAAGTCGATTAGAGTCCCACACAACCGGTTTCACAACTTTCAAGTTGCATCCTCTGGTATATATCTGTACAGAAAATTTTAAATTAATGTTTCGATAATGGAAATTGAAGTTATCTGAGATATCTTAAAGTACTGAATGAATAGCCTAATTAGAAAACAGCGAGTTGATCGCATACGCCCCACAAAGAACTGTCCTACATGTAGTCAATAAACAAAAGTAGTTGTTTCATATCAAAAGAACGCTACAAATGCCATGTCGTATGGCACAGGGATGGTTACAGAATGCCGCCGAGTAACAGTTGGCGTGACTAGGCAAAGTTTTCAACCCTCGTCAATTGATAAAAACCAACATCAATGATGAATTTCATGTCTAAAAAACGAAAGAACAAAATTAAGGATTAGAAACTAATCCTTGATTAAAAAACAGTAAAGCAGTAACTCAAATGGAAAACAGATGGGGATCTGTACAAATATACACCAGAAGATGCAACTTAAAAGCTTCGAAACCGGTAGTGTGGGTCTCTAATCGACTTAAATAATTACAGTTTCAGCGGAGTATTGGACTTTTTAATAGTTTTAACACCTGTATTTAAACACCTGTTGTTCTGTAGTAACTATCAGTCACTCATGTACAACTATTTTAGCTGCGGTTGCCCCCGTTTTAAAATTATCTGTCAAACTTTACAACCTATACGGACTAAAGTAATTTGCTCTGTGGACACCAACGTGAGCTCTGAAAATATCAGTCGTGTGCAACTCAGCTCGCACAATACACACACGATAGATTCTGTGCTGTATACGTCTGTAGACCTTCGAAAATCTTTTGACTCATTTCATTGCCACATCCTAGTCTCCTAATGAAACTACGTTCCTATAAGCCATTTCACCAGGTTTACGACTGGATCGAAAGTTTTAGCACAGGCACGAAGCAGCAGATTACCCCGGATGGAGAGGCATTCACAAACATCTGATGAGCGTTAATATCTGATAGTGTATCAAAGGATGGTAATAGGACGGTTGATATTTATGTCAAGCATTAGTGATCTAGTTGGAAGTTTAGTTGCAGTCCCGGGCTCTCTAGATGATACAGTTAGCTGTGAGGAAATTCTGTATAGTAAAAAATTCCAATAATATCCCGCTACATATCGGTTAAATATCAGCCTTGTGTAAGTATCGTCAACTTGCTCTTGATATAGAGAAATGCAGAGTTTTGCTCTTCAGGAAACAGTAAAGTGTGGTATTCTTTGGCTATTGGAATAATGAGTCCCAATTAGAGTAAGTCATGTTGTTGTTGTTGTTGTGGTCTTCAGTCCTGAGACTGGTTTGATGCAGCTCTCCATGCTACTCTATCCTGTGCAAGCTTCTTCATCTCCCAGTACCTACTGCAACCTACATCCTTCTGAATCTGCTTAGTGTATTGATCTCTTGGTCTCCCTCTACGATTTTTACCCTCCACGCTGCCCTCCAATGCTAAATTTGTGATCCCTTGATGCCTCAAAACATGTCCTACCAACCGATCCCTTCTTCTAGTCAAGTTGTGCCACAAACTTCTCTTCTCCCCAATCCTATTCAATACCTCCTTATTAGTTACGTGATCCACCCACCTTATCTTCAGCATTCTTCTGTAGCACCACATTTCGAAAGCTTCTATTCTCTTCTTGTCCAAACTGGTTATCGTCCATGTTTCACTTCCATACATGGCTACACTCCATACAAATACTTTCAGAAACGACTTCCTGACACTTAAATCTATACTCGATGTTAACAAATTTCTCTTCTTCAGAAACGATTTCCTTGCCATTGCCAGTCTACATTTTATATCCTCTCTACTTCGACCATCATCAGTTATTTTACTCCCTAAATAGCAAAACTCCTTTACTACTTTAAGTGTCTCATTTCCTAATCTAATCCCCTCAACATCACCTGAATTAATTTGACTACATTCCATTATCCTCGTTTTGCTTTTGTTGATGTTCATCTTATATCCTCCTTTCAAGACACTGTCCATTCCGTTCAACTGCTCTTCCAAGTCCTTTGCTGTCTCTGACAGAATTACAATGTCATCGGCGAACCTCAAAGTTTTTACTTCTTCTCCATGAATTTTAATACCTACTCCGAATTTTTCTTTTGTTTCCTTTACTGCTTGCTCAATATACAGATTGAATAACATCGGGGAGTGGCTACAACCCTGTCTCACTCCTTTCCCAACCACTGCTTCCCTTTCATGCCCCACGACTCTTATAACTGCCATCTGGTTTCTGTACAAATTGTAAATAGCCTTTCGCTCCCTGTATTTTACCCCTGCCACCTTCAGAATTTGAAAGAGAGTATTCCAGTTAACGTTGTCAAAAGCTTTCTCTAAGTCTACAAATGCTAGAAACGTAGGTTTGCCTTTTCTTAATCTTTCTTCTAAGATAAGTCGTAAGGTTAGTATTGCCTCACGTGTTCCAACATTTCTACGGAATCCAAACTGATCTTCCCCGAGGTCCGCTTCTAGCAGTTTTTCCATTCGTCTGTAAAGAATTCGCGTTAGTATTTTGCAGCTGTGACTTATTAAACTGATAGTTCGGTAATTTTCACATCTGTCAACACCTGCTTTCTTTGGGATTGGAATTATTATATTCTTCTTGAAGTCTGTGGATATTTCGCCTGTCTCATACATCTTGCTCACCAGATGGTAGAGTTTTGTCATGACTGGCTCTCCCAAGGCCATCAGTAGTTCTAATGGAATGTTGTCTACTCCCGGGGCCTTGTTTCGACTCAGGTCTTTCAGTGCTCTGTCAAACTCTTCACGCAGTATCTTATCTCCCATTTCATCTTCATCTACATCCTCTTCCATTTCCATAATATTGTCCTCAAGTACATCGCCCTTGTATAAATCCTCTATATACTCCTTCCACCTTTCTGCCTTCCCTTCTTTGCTTAGAACTGGGTTGCCATCTGAGCTCTTGATATTCATACAAGTGGTTCTCTTCTCTCCAAAGGTCTCTTTAATTTTCCTGTAGGCAGTATCTATCTTACCCCTAGTGAGACAAGCCTCTACATCCTTACATTTGTCCTCTAGCCATCCCTGCTTAGCCATTTTGCACTTCCTGTCGATCTCATTTTTGAGACGTTTGTATTCCTTTTTGCCTGCTTCATTTTCTGCATTTTTATATTTTCTCCTTTCATCAATTAAATTCAATATTTCTTCTGTTACCCATAGGATTTCTACTAGCCCTTGTCTTTTTACCTACTTGATCCTCTGCTGCCTTCACTACTTCATCCCTCAGAGCTACCCATTCTTCTTCTACTGTATTTCTTTCCCCCTTTCCTGTCAATTGTTCCCTTATGCTGTCCCTGAAACTCTGTACAGCCTCTGGTTCTTTCAGTTTATCCAGGTCCCATCTCCTTAAATTCCCGCCTTTTTGCAGTTTCTTCAGTTTCAATCTGCAGTTCATAACCAATAGATTGTGGTCAGAATCCACATCTGCCCCTGGAAATGTCTTACAATTTAAAACCTGGTTCCTAAATCTCTGTCTTACCATTATGTAATCTATCTGAAACCTTTTAGTATCTCCAGGATTCTTCCAGGTATACAACCTTCTTTCATGATTCTTGAACCAAGTGTTAGCTATGATTAAGTTATGCTCTGTGCAAAATTCTACAAGGCGGCTTCCTCTTTCATTTCTTCCCCCCAATCCATATTAACCTACTATGTTTCCTTCTCTCCCTTTTCCTACTGACGAATTCCAGTCACCCATGACTATTAAATTTTCGTCTCCCTTCACTACCTGAATAATTTCTTTTATCTCGTCATACATTTCATCAATTTCTTCATCATATGCAGAGCTAGTTGGCATATAAACTTGTACTACTGTAATAGGCTGAAGAAATACAAAACCGCACGATCACGTAAGTTCAGTTGTAGATAAAGTAAACGGCAATTCGTGTACGAAAGAGAATGCGTACAAAACACTTTTACAAATCATGTCTGAACATTGCTCAAGTTTATGATCGTATTAAAACGGGACAGTGGGCGAGTTCAAAGAAGGGCAGTGTTAATAATCACAGTCTTGTTTGAAACTCGAAGAAATACGCCGTACATCTGGTGAGAAACTTCAAGAACCGTGTTCCAGGAAAGAAGCTACGAATATTCATCAGCCTCTTACTTGTTTATCCCAAAGAGATGAAGCATATCAAATTAGACAGACAGCTCGCACAGAGACGTACATAGTCCATCCGTAAATGCAGCATGAATTTATGGTACAATAAAAACTGCCCGCTGCCACGCACTTCACAGTAATTCACGGTGTATAGATGTAGATGCAACTGTATCATTTCCAGCGAAATTCTCTGGTTGTACAAAGCTGAAACTCAAATCCTGTCCCAACAGACCTCGGAAGGCCGAACGGTATAGACCGAAAGCCGTGTTATCCATCACTTGGGCGCGGCTGTGGAGGGTGTTGCGGTGAGTTTTCGTTACCGGAGTCGCTACCTCTCAATCAAGTAGCTCTTCAGTTGGCGTCACAAGGGCTGAGTGCACCCTGCTTGTCAACAGCGCCCGGTAGACCCGGACGGTCACTTAGCCAAGCCTGACAGCGATTAACTTCGGTAATCTGACAAGAACCGGTGTTACCACTGCGACAAGGCGACTGCCATTGTAGAAAGCAGTTTTATTTAAAAATTTTTTGATAGTTCTTTTTTAATTATTTAGGAGTTTAATGAAATTAAATTTTCTTTAGAAAAAATATATATTGCAAGGTACGCTAAACGAATACATGGCTGCAAATATTCTTTAAGCGAACTATAGCTGCTACATTTTCTTTTCACATTGCCCCGCTGAAGTAATTAACTACTCGTTCAAACTGTAATACGATGGAAACTGTTGTTGCCTGTGTCGCATAACGAATCGGCGGCCGACTTTGCTAGTTGGCTGCAAGGACGAGGCACTGTTTTCGTTCTCTACTCCAGTTAGCCAAATAGGGTCTCCAGAGACAGTCGACCTGCTCGAGTAGTTTAAGGCGCAACGCGCTTTCTGAGAGGTGAGCCAGATTAGACTGTTGGTGCTTTTTATGCTGTTTTAGGGTGTTTTCTTATGGTCGTTTGGGTTGGTGCCGGGCTGGTCTCCACGGTACACCGCAGAACTCACGGTAAAGAATACAACCAGATCGCTCGATATGAATCCCATCGAAAATCTATGGGACATAATCGAGAGGTCAGTTCGCGCATAAACTCTACAGAGGCAGCATGGATCAATATTTTTGCAGGGGAGTTCCAGCGGCGTGTTGCGTCCACGCCACGTCGAGTTGCTGCACTACTCCGGGCAAAAGGAGTTCCGACACGATATTAGGATGACTTTTGTCGCCTCAGTATATTTTCTGTTCGCTGGTTCATAAATAATTTAGTTTGCTTTCCCAATTCACGATGAAAGCGTAAAAGTATCACGGTATGTAGCTGTTAAGAACGTTGTGCGAAATTGTCAACTACTTCAGACACGTTTTAGGCTCAAGCGAACATACGTGTGGTGAATACCAGAAGTGGAGAGTCCATCCGGATAACGATTTGACATACTTATTTTTGTGCTCCATATCGTAGTCCAGGGTTCAAAGTCGACAGGTTCACTGTTTGAAAAATGGTGGCATGTTGAATTTCAATTCATTATTTTACAGAAACACTGCTAACTTATTACATATTTATTTTTCATATAAATAAACACACACTTGCTTACAAGCCCACTTGCCGCGCGGGGTAGGCGTGCGGTCTTAGGCGCCTTGCCACGGTTCGCGCAGCTTCCCCCGTCGGAGGTTCGACTGCTCCCTCGGACATGGGTGTGTGTGTGGTCTTTGGCGTAAGTTAGTTTAAGTTAGATTAAGTAGTGCATAAGCCTAGGGACCGATGACCTCAACAGTTTGGTCCCATAGGAACTTACCACCATACACACAAGCCATCTTGCCAAACATGTTGCCAACCCAAAATTTCTAAAAAAGATTACCTAGAAAACGGCGACAGCAGACGCACGTCTGGTTCTTAAGCGAGCGCAGCACCAACTGTCACTTGTACTTGAAGCTTTTCTTCTAAAAGCAACACTATGCACATTGACTTTTGAAAATCAAAAGGCAGTTTACTTGAAATTATTATTTATTTAAATGGTATTCGTACAAACTGCCACTCCAATCCCTTAATGTTACTTTGGGAGTCCAAGAATTGTTTCATCTATATGTGGATCAACCCACATAAGGTAAACGAGTGTTTGGATATTTTCAGCAAGACGGAGTAACAGCACACGCCGCCTTGACAACCTTGTCAGGAGTGCACGAGAAGTTCGGTGAGAAGAGGACAATCAGCAGAGAAAGTACAGTATCCTGGCCAGCTGATGTCTCCCCTCCTGTGAGTTTTGCCTTTGGGGCAGTGTGAAGTGTCAGTCGTACGCAGACAATCCTCACAGAATGGAAAAGTTACAGCACATCACTGAAAGCGCTATTGCTTCTGTCCCTTACGCAGAGGTCCTAAGCGTCTCTCTCTCTCTCTCTCTCTCTCTCTCTCTCTCTCTCTCTCTCTCTCTTTTTTACATCATAAACAGCAAGCCATCTAACGGTGTGTGGCGGTGGTTACTTCCGGTACCACTAAGTGACCCCCCTCCCCACCCCCGCCCCGCCCCCCATCTTTCCCTGTTCCACTTGCGAATTTTCTCATCGTGGACATTTCGTGACGTGTATATGGCAGGAAGTAATGTTATCCGACTCTTCCCGCAAAGCGCTCACTAGAAGTTTCAATAGTAAACCTCTCTGTGATGCACAACGCCTCTATTGTAACGCCTTTATTGTAACGGATCTTCTCCTATGTCTTCTATCTGTCCCACCTGGTAAGGATCCCAAATTGATGCACAATACTCAAGAGTTGGTCGAAAAAGCGCCTTGTAAGCCACTTTCTTCGTAGATGAGTTACATTTTCTTAAGATTCTTCCTATGAATCTGAGTTTGACATCTGCTTTTCCTATTATTTTTATTATGTGGTCATTCCTCTTGAGGACGCACACTTAGGTATTTTACGGTAGATGCTGCTTCCAGCAGTAGTGTAGTTGTACAGTAATGGATTTCTTTTCGTATGTATGCACAAATGTTACATTTATGGACGTTTGGTGTCAACTGCCAGAGCCTGCACCATTAATCAATCCTCTACAGGTCATTCTGCAAGTCGATACTGTCTTCTGGCATTGCTACTTTCTTATAGACAACCGCATCGTAGGCGAACAGTCTTGAACATCACAGTGCTACATCGACGTGAACGGTGGTAATTTCCAGCATCTTCTGTGGTTCTCATTAACAGGGTGAATCCCGCGTCAGTCCCAAGGTAAATATTTATCGGGCCACTTTTGTTTTTCTCACCTTGCATAACTGATACACTAACAGATATCCACACGAGTAAATGCATTTAGTGGGCTGGTATCAGACAGATCAGAACATTACAAACAAAATTAATATGTTGTCAGACATATATGTTGTCTGCAATCGAAATTCAACTGAAATATTACGTAAATGTATGTTAAAAAACAAAGACGTTCATGTGTTCAAGAATCTGTCAATTATCGACCTTACACAGGCGCTACAAGAAAGCCGGTAGATACGTGGGATTTTAGCGCAACCGGTAGTGAAAGATTAATCACAATAAGGATGACAAAATGTAGGAGACGTCTTTGTGCTTTCATCGGATACTAACCGGAAGGACCAATCCTTCTCGTTGCAAGTTGTAAAGCTGAGACTGGCCCTAATAAAGCTGCAGGGACGACAAATGATCGTTGTCAGACCTTATCTGTTGAGTTTCATAGCGCGAGACAAATGTACTCTCACTCCTGAATGCTGAGTACTTTTCTTCTTGACAGTGTCACTGTACTAGACTTACTGCTCCACTTGCACCGAGAAAAGTGTATTACTTCCGTTTAATGTAGCTAATTTAATTATTTCAGGAGCGTTACACATATTTATTCAGTGCTTTTCTTTTAGTCACTTGCTATAGGAGTTGCAGGAGTGTCTTTACCCGTAACAAAATGTTCACGAAACTATTCCATGCCACATCTGGACATATACTACGGAAACTACGTAACGACGTACTCAGCACAGTGTATTGTATTCGTGATCGTGAAACAAGACATATTATGCCACATCCGCTGCAAATCATTACTTCTGCAAAATGAAACATTGACACGCACGTGACTGTTGCCCTACAAATTCTCAGAGACGGTATCTGGCAATAGTTCAGTTGATATTTCCCAGTATTTCAAGGTCTCCTATCAGACAACTAATTCATTGACGAGTGACTGAACAGTAGATAGCTGCTGTGTTTGGGAGGGAGGGAGGGAGGGAGGGAGGGGGGGGAGAGGGGGAGAGAGAGAGAGAGAGAGAGAGAGAGAGAGAGAGAGAGAGAGAGAGAGAGAGAGAGGGGGGGGGGGAGGGGGGGGGGGGAAGAGAGTTCCTGTCACGTGAATGAGATGTTATTCCTCGTACCTTGCACTGGCCGTCGGCGTGACAGTCTAGCGCAGGATAGGAAAGGTGTACGACAACGGAGAATTTGACAGCGGCCAGACCGTGAGTGGCTGACGCATAGCACACACCATCTCCGACGTGCAGCCCGTGTATAGGAATACTTTCACTGAAGGTGTTCGTTCCAACTTCCCTTCCCCTCGACGTTCTTTTTGAACGTAAACATGACTGTTTCTAAAACTCCCTGGCAGATTAAGCTGTGTGTCGGACTGGGACTCGAACCTGTGACCTTGATCTTTCACGTCCAAGTGCTCTACTGATACAGCTATCCAAATGCGACGCTGTACCCGCCCAGAAAGCTTAACTTGCACCAGTACCTTATCTCCTAGTACCTCATCTCCTACCTTTCAAACTTCGCTGTTCTCCTGCAGGCAGTATAGGAGAATTTCCGTGAAATTCGAAAGGTAGGCGGAAGTGAAGCTGCGAAGGCGAAGGGGGGTCCTAAGTCGTACTTGGACAGATCTATCGGTAGAGCATCTGCCTGCGAAAGACAAGCGTCCCAGGTTCGAGTCCTGTCAGACAAGCAGTTTTAATCTGCAAGGAAGTTTCAGATCAGCGCACACTCTACTGCCGTGTGAAAAATTCATTCTGGGTCACTGTTTCTTTGTGTCCTACCATACCCTTCAATAGTTCGTAAAGTTTCATATCTGCACTTTTAAAATGTCCTTATTTCTTAATGAAATATCTTAACTCACTTCTACACATAACTGTCAACAAGAGTAAAATTTTAAAACTTCAATTTATTAATGTACGCGTCCACAGCCTAAATGTATCGTCTAAGTGATGGAACCATTCTAACCAACGCAGGCTGTCAGTTTTCTACCTTAAATGTACCATGCATGTAAATTACATTACTAGCCAATTTCAGCCTTAGACCGTTTTCAGATGTCTGCAATATAATACCAAAATTAAAGTGAATAAGTAAGACACATTAGTGAACAACATTATGCTTATGTATTACAATTGTTGTTCAAATTACTTACATGGTATTTGTGATGTGTGTGTCACATTTAAAAATCTTGTTTCGTGTTACTTGGGGACAGACACTTGTTCCCACACATACATGCGTCGAATGTTACACATATGGTCTTGGCATACTGCTTGGGTTTACCGCGATTTGTAACAGTTATGTTTATGTATAACTGCGTGAAAGTACACGGTGTGCTGTTAAACAAATGTGCAAGGACTAGTAAGCTAGATGTCAGTAAGGTTTTTGTCCACACGACGTGTTGTGCAATTTGTGCGTGTAAACTAATTGATACCCGCAAGACTATATTTGGAACATTCGACTTATGTATGTGGGAACAAGTGTCTGTCCAAACAGAACAAGACACAAAATTTTTGAATGTAACACACACATCACAAACATGATGCAAGTAATTTAAACAACAATTGTTATACGGAAGCATAATGTTGAGCACTAACGTATCTAACCTATTGACTGTACTTTTAGTATTATATTGCAGACATCTGAAAACGGCTTAAGGCTGAAACTTTCCAGTAATGTAATTTACATGCACGGTGCATTAAAGCTATAAAACTAATAGCCTACGATGGTTAAAATGGTTCCATAATTTTGACGAATTTTAAACTTGTTGACCATATATCGTATGTCCCAGTAGCAATCACAGGAAATGTTATAAGCAAGGCAATTAAAATGTCTCACAAGCTGTAGCACTTTATTGTTAACAACCATTTTTGCTAGAAAATAACTTTTGTCTCAACATTGTTTTTTTTCCTGCATAGATATTTTCATATTTAATTCGGTGCGGATACTGTTAAATTCGTGTGTTTCCATGTGTAAGTAATTCAGTGCTGAGGAGTAATTAATTGGCTTCGTTAGTTTCAAATGAAGATTAATAGTGTAATTATATTTTCATAAATAGTTTTGACTGATAAAGTGAGGAACAGAGGATATCCCCTTGAACACTTTTTATGTTATGAAATGGTTGAAGGCTTTCTTTAAGTCCTTGAGAGCTTGGTTTCTTGAATGAACTCTCCCTGGGTTGCTTTTTTCGATAATCTGTGGAAAAGAAGTATTGCGTCAAACATCCTTTCCTAAAACCTACTTGTTCCTCAGCGAGTCTTGAACTCGCAAGTTAAACTTTTTTAAATTTCCCCGTTTACGATTTAAGTATCAATATATATCTTCCATAAGTAGTAAGACTAAATAACATCTTTCAAGAAATGTTTGTTTTACCTAAAAGAATATAGTAACTGGCTATATTTTTTTACAATTTTACGTGTGACAAAGCACATATTGGGGTTTCATCCTTCCTCAATTGACGCAATACAGTTAAATATTCGTCATTATTACTTTTATGTCGGCTGCAGTTTGAATGCTACTGTTCCCTCTACGTACGTTTTCTCGGGTGCTTCTTCAGTTTTAATATCTTCGACGAAGATGTACTGTTTACTTGTTGCTCTGAATTTTAGCGAATTGTTTCAATGTGCCGGAAGCAATATTTACCACATCGTAAATGACGTAAGAAACAGTACATTTACGGCGAACGATCAATACTGAAGAAGCAACCAAGGAAAAGTACGTAGGTGAATTGGCAGCTGTAGCATTCGAAATGTAGCTGACAATTTAAACCACAGCCATGGAGCTCAGCCACCATCGCCATGCACTAAATGAGGGGTTGAGACTACAAGCAAACTGACAAGGGGAGGTCAATGTTGGAATCACAGATTTACTTCAAATTTTGTTGACCTTTAGTAGGCCATTAAAACAATATAATGTGCAAGTAATAAGGCGTACTACTCTGGCAATTTCGAGAAAATCTCGAGAAGAGTTTTACGCGTCTATTATGTGGATTATATATCTGTGAGTAGGAACCGATCGGTTGCGTTCATTATGGTCAAGTGATCAGTGTTCGAACTCAAGAGACGAACATGTCTGAGGCTACGGTTCGACTCTCGCTCAAGCGTAATTTTTAATCTATACTATCGGAAGAAGTGAAATTTTTCAAAATGTCGACGAGGTGTGTTTTACCTTAGAAGCTCTGAACATTCCCTGTAAATGCGGGAAAAATGCATTTCAATTTATGCTTTCCGTGTCTGTATGACAAATACCATCCTGCAATGTGTGGTACCGAGTGCATACCCGGCGAGGAATTGTACATTGCTCTTGTGATCTGGCCCATTGTGACTTACTTTATTACTGAATAACGTCATTCGCATCATTATTTATAGAGGTTTGACTTGAGCTTACCAAGCCTGTCCCTCGTCCTTGACAGTTTAATTAAAAGTAGTAAATAGACAGACAAATAACATGAACTTCGCTACAACTTCATGAAAATGCACGTGGTTTTTCTTCTTCATTATATTACCTCTTCGATGCCATGAAAATTAAATAATGTGTCCAGTGATGAAAAAAATATAGATTAAAAAATACGTGTTAGCAGGATTCGAACCGACACCCTATGCCTGCCCTTCCCCCAATGCGCAACCCCTAACCACTTGATCAGAATGCCTTCTTATAGCCAGACCCTTGACACATAATAGGCGCGTATAACTTCTCTTGTGATTTTCTCGGAATTGCCACAGTAGTGCACTTTACTAGTGTACAAAGTCTGAACTAAATCCATGATCCCAACGTCGTGGCCTCCCCTTGTGAGTAAATCACTGCCAAACTTAGTTGGTTGTTTATGGATTATGTAAGTTACTGTCGAACCATCAGATAATTTTTTTATAATGGTCAGTTAATCGGTGTAAAGCTATAGATATGGCTCAAGACTGTAGTACTTGTGCATTTATTTTTATAATATATTAAAAATACATATACCCATTGCACCTTAAAACTTTTTAGAGTAAATCGGATACAAGTGCAAAAACACTTTCTTTGCTTTATTCTGAGGATTTTTTGATACAACACACAGGATACACTTAGTACAATACATTATCGCTATGAAAGATAAATGTGTGCATAATTAATGCAAACTTAATACAACAAGCTGAGAGACGACAGATAAATATCAAGTAAAATAAAAATATCAATGTTGGTGTGGTTCCAACATGTACGAGGGATTATTCATTGTCACTGTCTATAATCCCCTCACAGTCTCTACCTTAATATAGAATCAAAATCATTTCTTTCTGTGGTATGCCTTGAAGACTGTGTTGTGCATTTTTCAGCCTTCTTTGTCCTCATCTTTGACCTCGTACTTTCTTTTTCCACTTCCTCATCTTTCACCCAGGCTAACTGAAGTCTGAGAATGGAATATATTGTTACAGAACTCACGATAAATTGGAGGGATGTAGTTCGTTATTTCCTGAATATTTTTCCACTTCTAAAATTTTATTTCGTACTTATCTTGATGTAAAGGCTACAGCCTCCTAAAATCCATTTCAAGAAACTCAAGAGCACGCTTTCGTGAATACTTGAACTGCATTTTTAGAGGATCTTCTTTGCTAATTGAGATCCTAATAACATTAGTCTGTCTTATTTTCTTTCCTTAAGTGTCGTCAGCAACTTTGCCTTGCTGTGACAGTCATGGGTTTAATTGAAAGAAAGTTTTCTGTTTTTATTGCCACTACGGTAAGCTTTAGGCTTACGTTTTTCACTGCTTCCATCCTGTCTCGGAGAAACAAATACATATTTCAAGTGTTTGTTTCAATTATCGCATTCCGTTTACGTACGACCAGGTTCAAGGAACTTGTGATCAATGGTGTCAGTTTGCTGATTTTGCTTCAGGATGTACATCCACTACTTTAAAACAGGTCTATTTAAACAAGCATTAAACATTGCTGTATGCGATCTTAAAAGCAAACACATCAGGCTATTGCAATACTTTCGAAAATGCAGAACTATAGTAGAAGTTGCCTGTACATCTTTTAGTCTGAAGCTATACACACTTTAACTTAACGAATATGCGCTTAGATCATTTTCTTGCAAAATGTCACTTGTTCCACTTGTATTTTCAGCCCCTTAAATAATGATAGAACGTTTCTGTGCTCGGTTCGTTCTTCGCCTACACGTGTCTTCGTTTCCTCTGATGAGCACCGCAGAAAACAGATTTGTATGAGTCCATTACGTAAGGACGGCTGGAGACAGCTGAAAGCAGTTACGTAGCTGCTGCATTCCTTAAAGTCAGCTGTGGCCTGTAGCCCATGACACGAAAACGGAGACGCCTGGCTATTGGTGAAATCGCTGCTACGCAACACAAAAATGTGTCATAAGTCTCAGGTGTGGGTCGAAATTCCCAGCAGGTAGGATACGCGAGATTGTTTTCTGATACACTTCATTAAGTGGTCTTGGCAACGGCGAGAACAGTTGCGCTGGCAACGGCCCAGCCGCTGCCGCCTACCGCACTCTAGCTCTCCGACACACTTGTTTATCTCCGTGGATACCAGTGAAGGCTACAGTGTCACGGCTATTTCTTAGTGAATGTGTTACACTTAATTATGAAGGCCTTAAGTAATTTTCTTTTCTGAGCCCCTGTTTATACAGAACTGAAACGCTCACATTTTTTATACCACCGATGTAGGTCACTGGCGCGGCGACACTGGCTACATCCACTCGTATTGAGCGTGTGGAACCACTTCTCGCTGTGTTGTAAATCTCTCTGCATCTCCAACTACATTTACTCTTTGTTGTAATTCCAATTTTAGTTCTTCAGATTCTGTGGGACCATGTAAGCCAAAGCTAGTTGATCATGGAATGAGTCACTACATAACTAACAGCCAAAAGGTATAGTGAAAGTTCCGAGACAATTGAACAACGGGCTACATGAAGTTCGCCAACTGACATAGCAAATTGTCATTACAAATGCACGGCTGGAGGATATAATGCCTATCTGTGTGTTTTTACTATCATACCTGTTTCTTCACGATTTCTAAAGACGTAATACAGGATGTTTATCATGTCATCACAGGTACGAAAACCCTTCGTTAGGGAGTTGCAGCCGCGCGGGATTAGCCGAGCGGGCTAAGGCGCTGCAGTCATGGACTGTGCGGCTGGTCCCGGCGGAGGTTCGAGTCCTCCCTCGGGCATGGGTGTTTGTGTTTGTCTTAGCATAATTTAGGTTAAGTAATGTGTAAGCTGAGGGACTGATGACCTTAGCAGTTAAGTCCCATTAGATTTCACACACATTTGAACATTTTAGGGAGTTGCATGAGTTTTATGATACATTAACAACGTAAATTTACAAAAATTGCAATGAATTGATGAATGCCCGGAGCCTGCGTTCCATGTTTTCCCATTCTCTGTTGAAAATTCCTGGAGTGCGTCGTATTTGATTAAATCTATTTTGTATATGCTCCCTCAGAGCTTCGATATCTGGTACAGGAGTTAAATAAACCAAAAATTAGAAATATTCCCAGACCTAAAAATCCATTGGATTCAAATCTGGTTATTGGACAGTCCATGCAATGGATCCACTTGACCAGTCCATCTATTCGGACACTGGTTATTGAGAAACGGGAGAACTATTATAGTGAGATGGAGCACTATCGTACTGAAACCGCAGTCGTTGGATGACGTCTAGAGGTACATTATCAAGTACATGTGGCACCTCATTTCTGAGAAACATTAGGGATGTTTGTCCAATAGGACGCTATGGGAAGGAACAGGGACGATAATCATTAATGAATCCATCCCACACGTTGATGCTGATTCACTGTTGATGTTTATCATGTCGTACTTGAGGTTCCCATACGCCCAGATGCGATTCTTCTAATTATTGAAGATGTCACCACGAGCAAAGCCAGCCTCGTCAGTGAATAGGGTAAATGCTAAGAAATACATGCACACAGCTTACTGCTACAACATGTTTTGACAGAAATAAACTCTCCGCTAAAATGTGTCTCTTGTAAGTGTTGGTGGAAACGTCAAACGTTTTTACGCAAGGTAACCGCCTCCCAGTGTACATTTCTGAATAAATCTAGCGTGCTGTTACCGCATTCCCACATGCAAGGCAATACACGTTGTGCTTACTCATTCCGCGCACTGAATACATAGCTTTATAAAGTGATGGAAGTTACTTTGAAAATAGCACAAAAGAGAAAAGACAATCAAACAAATCTAAAAAATGCCACTACCATCTGTAAAGAAGTAAGTAAAAAGTAGGTGAAAATGCATGCAGGACCACTAGCTCCGTAACGAAGAATTTCCCGGCCCATGGTCATGCGGACTTTTTGTATTATTTTGGTGTCAGGAACGCATCCCTACATGAAAGGATACCAGTTTATAAACACTCTGTACGTAGAGGGGTTCATATCCCCATCCGGCCTTTATGATTTAGGTTTCCCGTGTTTTTCCGAAATATCTTAAGGCGAGTCATGGGATTGTTCCTTCTAAAAGAGCGCAACTGATTTCCTTCCCCATCCTTGCCATACTGAGCATATTCTCAATCTCAAATGATATCATTTGTGAGAGGACGTTAAACCCTAATTTTCTTTCTTCCTTTGGTACGGTTTGACGAATACCGAGTCTACGACGCAACATAAGATGAGTAGATGAGTCATGAAAACATGAAGAAACAACATGAATGCTAAATGTTTTCTAATACCATCTACCCACCTTCTATTATGTCGTAGCCACGGTCGTTTCCTATCTCTTGGAATACAGCAAAGAACTTCCCTTTTCCATCTCACACTCAGTCGCCCGGCTGCATCCCAGATCCGATTAACATTCATTACTGTCACAATTACCTCTTCCAGTACACCTGCTACTGTCTGTGTTTTCTAGTAATCCTAACATGCCTCTCTCTGTTGTCTGCTTAGCAACTAACAATAGTTGAACGGCTTCCGCATTGAAAGTCCATGTTTGACTGTCATATGCCAAAACGCGTTGTACACAATGGTTGGAATCTGTATTTGAGACACGCCGGAACATACGGTGACGCAGATATGAGGAGGAAAGGAGACGTTCGAACCTGGAGGAGGAATAGGCTTCTAAGTGGATTTTTGTGCTGTTAAGTTATTCCACACGGCAATAAATATCATTTGTCCCTTATAAAAGTAATTCGGACTTCTTTGCCTAATTGCAGCAGGGGCTGTTGTCCTGTAATTTCGGTGATAGTGGCTTTACTATTTGCCGTGATTTGCAAGAGATAGATTAACTTCATCCTTACCCCGTTACTCTACACTATAAAAGCCGTATTTATAAGGACATGAAATATAAAAGGATTTTATAGATACCTTTGGCGATGAGAGCGATGAACTGAAAATAAAGAACACATTGGTGTGCCACAGCTTGGTCACCCCAAGCAGTGATTTATCTAGTGCCTAACCAGAGTACGCAGTGAAGCAAGTAGTGACGAGACTGTCTCACCACATTGAGAAATTGCTCACACGTTAGCGCGGTGGCACCAATCGAGACGGACTAAGAGTGATTTCTCAACGGATCTTTTAATAGCGAGACAGTGGCCGCTTTAAACCTTCGCCATTGAAATTTATCCGTTGAGTTACTCTCCCACCGCGGGGTGGCGGCCGGAAGGGCATCCGGCCACCCTTTCACATTAACATGCCAAATCCGATTTAACCACGCCAACCCCGCGCAAAATGCGGGACAAAGGCGCCAGCGATAGATAGTTACTCTACCACCGCCTGCCTCAGGATACCAGTGCAAGCGAGGCTGCCCTGAACGAGCTACCTCTACTGTTGCAATGCACAAGCCAAGGGCAAGCACCTCCGACAATTGCCGAAAGTAGCGGACGCATAGTGTGCACCGTACCCTTGGCACCAGGCTGTCGGGAATCCTCACATACCTCTACCCAAAGGACAAAATTGGCGCCCTTTTCACCACACCGTGACCTTCGAAGTAGCTATCCCACTGTAATTTGTAACATACTTGTTGGGTTAAATAAACGTACCATCGTTTTAGAGGGACGAAAGTAAAAAAGTGGGGAAATATTTTGTGTTGTGTACATAGTTCTGCGTAGTCAGCACGTACACAACTCTCCCAGTAGAGCGCGCCCCACTAAGCACAACAGCGCAGGCGCAGCACTCGTCCATCTCCGCACTAAGAGATGGCGCTGCCATAGAGACGGACCAAATTCTGCTTCCGCCGATCCGTGTATTAATATGTAGCGCAGCCAACGAGATTGCTGCTAACGTAGAACCTTTTCTCCTCGTGGATCACACTCGCGCAGTGATACATGAACGCACAAGGTATTATAATGAGTGTACAGACCTCCGATTAGTCGGTCTGCATTTGTGTGCAACAGTCTGTAAGATTTCTACATTTGTCTGTACCAGTCTATAGTCAAGTTTCAGTCTGCGCCTAATAAGATTACCATATTCCTGTACATAGCCATAAAGATAATAGAATAATATTAACGTACCAATACCAAAGGAACTTCAGATTGTCAATTGTAAATAGCATCCAGAACCAAGTTAAGTAATTTTTATGCTTGTTATTATTTTAATAAATGTGTGTGAAAATTAATAAAGTTCTGTTTAAAGTTGGTTACCGTCAATCTGCTACTCTAAGCGTGCAAGTGGCATTTCTATCGTCTGACCTAATGGCAGAAGGTAAACACGCCACGATAAGACCACGAGACATATTGCTGACACTCGCCTACTTCGTTAGAGTGACAAGTCAAATAATCTGATGGTATGTGTACTGAAGGTCTTACAGTATGCACACCACATTTTGTAAGGTGACTAGCTGCTCAGACAATTTAAATTACGTATTACGTTCATTGGCCGGTTAAAATATGGTACACCAAAGATGAGACCTTTTTAACTAATATTTTCACATGAACCGATTCGTTATACGCCACCTATTTATTCCTCCATTTGTCAGTATCCTAAAAATTTGGATATTAATGTTATGCCTTTGTAAAGTGAGAAATGCAGTTATAATCTTTCGTATTCATGTTAGACACGAAGTACTACAAAAGCTCAGTTTGGTATAACAAAAGAACTCCAAGTTAGGTTCACTTTACTAGTCGAGATCGCATGTTTTATCCAGTTGTGACCTAAATCTCTACATTTATCGTTTGTCATCTATGCCACTCAGTCCAGGTTGCCAAAATGCGGTCATCATGGTAGAGTCCGTAAGACAGGATGAAGAGGAACTATTGCGAATACACTACACTTTTACCAATCAGGTATCCAGGGATGGCGTTCACGTCCCCAGTAGAAGTCAGACACTTTGCGTCTAGAAAAGGGAAGTAGACGCGGTGGACTCCGGGCCGCCAGCTAAGGTCACAGCAGACAACGAAATGCCGACGCTGCCACACGCACAACTCTGGCAGTACCCTCGTGTTGGGCCAACGTTGTTGGCTTAGGTTTTCATGTGAACAGGATGGTCGTCATGTGCTTTGATCACATTGAGTGGTCCAAGCCGAGCGAGGTGACGCAGCCGTTAGCACACTGGACTCGCATTTGGGAGGACGGCGGTTCAACTTCCTGTCCGGCCATCCAGATTTAGGTTTTCCATGATTTCCACAAATCACTCCAAGGAAATACCAGGATGGTTTCTTTAAAATGGCACGGTCAGTTTCCTTCCCCATCCTTTCGGAATCCGAGCTTTTGCTCCGTCTCTAATCACCTAACTGCCTACGGGACGTTAAACTCTAATCCTCCACTCTTTATTTCGTGGTCCAGTACTCGATCGTTCCTTCGTATGGTGCACATCTACTCACATAAATATAATTGTCATAGTACCACTATCTGTAAGTAAGGCTTTCGATTGTGATAACCAAGATTTTCTCACGCAAAAGTTAAAATACTACGGAACAAACAATATAGAAGGTTCGTGGTTTTTATCTTACTGTATGACAGGAGGGAGAAAGTGCCGATTCCATGTCGAGCATATACCAATAGCTACAGCAGTATTTTAAGCTAGCAGGTGTGGTGTGGCGTAGAGTTTTATTTCGGGTCCTCTGTTTTTTTTTTCTGAGATACGTAAATGATCTTTCATTTGCATTATCAGAAGATCCTAATTCGGTCATTTCCGCAAATGATAAGTCTATTAATAAAACTAGTGTTAACTAACTTTCTGAAATGGTAGATAATGAAATATTTAAAAATATCAACACATTTTCGAAGGAAAACGTATTGTTATGAAACTTTTACAATGCTCAATACGTAGAAATCGGTACTTCTCACAGAACTCCACAAGCTATAATAATAGGCTTCTCAAACAATAAAATATAAAAAGTAGACAGTGCTAGGTTTTTGTGAGTACAGATAAAGTATAATCTTAAATAAAAAACACACCTCTTAGAATTAATGAAGCGCCTTGGTTCAGCAGCATTTTCAGTACGCATAGTATTGTTGTAAAATATTTTAACTTGAAGAAACAAATTTATTGTGTGCATCTCCATTCAATAATAAGTTATGGAACTTCTTCGGGGATCTCAAATTACAGGCATATGATTTCCATAAAAAAGAAGCGTGTTTTCATAATTTCGTTCTAGAACATCCCGCAGAAAATTATTCAAGAAGCTTGCTATTTTGACAAGCGCCTTGTCATCAATATTTTTATTTTCTCAAAAAAAGTAGTGAAAGCATGGATATACCTCTAGAACCAAAAAGTCTGTACAAACTCTTAAAGGAGTCATATATATAAGGGTATACATGTATTCTCCAGTCTGCCTGAGCATATTAAATTTCTTGTATGCGCTGGAATTTAAGATTAAATCAAACAACTTTTTCTTGGGTAAATCCTACTGTATTGAAGAGTATTCAATACTTCACAACAATTTTTTGATGATTAATGTGAAGAGTTTTTCTTAAGATAATATTTATCCCTATTTTTAAAAGTCAGTCTTCGAAAGAAAGAAATATAAACATAAATGACCTAATAGATAACGTAGGAAATACTACGAGGCTTTTCGAAGATGATGTTGTTGTATTCAGAGAAGTTGTATTAATAAAAATTGTAGCGAAATCGTGGAAGACCTGCAGAGGATCGAAGCTTGGTGCAGGTAGTGCAATTGGCTCTCAACGTAAACAAATGTAACGCGCTACGAATACATAGACAGAAATCCCAATAAAATTGAAGCAGATTCCAGAATTAGAATCATTGGAAGTATACTCAGGAAATGCAGCCCATCAACCAATACTTGAATGTTGCTCGTCAGTCTGGGATCCACAGCAGACGGGTTTGATAGAGGAAACGGAGAAAATCCGAACAACAGCGGAGCGCTCCGTGACAGGTTCATTTAGAAAGCTCGAAAACGTCACGCAGATGCTCAGCGAAGTCCTGCTACAGGCACTGCAAGAGAGGTGTTCTGCATCAAGGGGAGCTTTACTGTTAATGTTCTGCGAGCGTACGTTCCTAGAAGTCAACTAATATATTGCATCTTCTTTCATATATTTCGTGAAACGACCATGAATGCAGATTAAAGGTCGCAAGGTGGCTGGCTAACAATCATTCTCTCTGAGCACAATTTCTCTTACAAAAACGTAAGTTTAATGGAACTGACGGATTTAGAAACATAGATAGAACTGATTTCCAAAACGTTGTCCTGCATAATTCAAACAACGGTGGAAGGAAAGAAACTTTTAATGACTGCGGAGAAACAGTCAAAGGACTCCCAAAGGCCTAAATTTTCGGTCAAATCCTATTCGTTATATTTGTGACTGAACTTCCACTCAATATTCATCAAGCAGAATTGTTCTTCTGTAGATGATACTAGTGTTACAAAAATCCTATTAGAAAAGAAGCGATAGAAGAAATTGTTAATGATATTTTTCAAAGAATTATTAAGTGATTATTAAGTGATTCTGCGAAAGTGGTCTCTCACTAAATTTTGAAAAAAAGAGAATACTCTTTTCAGTTCTGTAAAACATATAAAGTTACACGAACAATTGATGTAGCACATGAACAGGAGTCAATAAAAAGGCTAGAATGTTCTAATTTTTTTTGGTTGTTCATACTCATGAAAACTTGAACTGGAAGAAGCATATTACTGACCTACTCAAATAATTACATTCAGCTACCTCTGCTCTTCGTATAATTTCTGGCTTTGGGAACAAGCGAATCAAGCGCCTAACATATTTTGTATTTTTCATTCAATAATGTCTTGTGGAATAATTTTCTGAGGTAATTTATCAGTTACAATGGACGTATTGATTACACAGAAGCGACCAGTAAGTATAATATACAGTGTTTACCCGCAGTCATCTTGTAGGCACATGGAAAACATGGACTAAAGCACACACGGGCTGAGCAGTGAGCCAGGCTAATAGTCGCTCATCAGACATTAATCTGCCTCATCTCTCATCCTCGTAAGATAGCGCGCTGAGCATTAAACTGCACGAGCAGGCCGCCTACCTCTGGAGATCATGTTTGGCTAACTAGACTAGGGAACGAAACACATAACCGCACCAATGTGATTTGAACCCCAATATTATAATTTTGGAAGTAAGATTAATAAAAATGAAAAAATGTTGAAAAATATTTCTTAGTTGTTGTTATTAAAGGAAGGAAGATTGGGTTTGTGAGCTTCTGTAGAGAGACTGGGTTGATGCAGCTCTTCATGCCAGTCTGTCCTGTGCAGGCCTCATTATCTCCGAATAACTACTGCGACCTATAACTTTCTGAAACTGCTTACTGTATTCATCTCATGGTCTCCTCCTACAATTTTCACCACCACGCTTCCCTTCAATTTTGAACTGATGATTAATTGATGTCTCACACTGCACAACTAATTTATTTTCTCCCCAGTTCTATTCATTACCTCTTCATTAGTTACACGGTCTACCCATCCAGTCCTCAGCATTATTCCGTAGCACCATATTTAAAACGTTTCTACCTCTTCCCGTCCGAACCGAGTATCGTCCACATTTCACTTCCGTGGAAGTAAGATTAATAAAAACCGCACAAATACGTTAAAAAGAATTCCTGACACTTAAATTTATATTAGATGCTAAAAATTTCCCATCTTCTTGAGAAATTTGTTGCTTGCCATTGTCAGTCTGCATTTTATATCTTGTCTACTTCGGTCATCATCAGTTGTCTACCTTCCCAAGAAGAAAAATCAATTACCACTTTTAGTGTCTCATTTCCTAATCTAATTGTCTCATCATCGCCTGATTTAATTCAACTACAGACCATTACTCTTATTTTGCTTTTGTCAGTGTTCGTCTTGTATCCTCCTTTCAAGACACTGTTCATTCCGTTCAATTGCTCCTCGAAGTTTTTTACTTTTTCTGTCAGAATTACAATGTCTTTGGCAAATATCAAAATTTTTTATTATTCTTCCTGATCATTAATACCTTTTCCAATTTTTTCTTTGGTTTACTTTATTACGTGCTCATAGTCCTCGTTAAATAACATCGGGTATAGGCTACAACGTCGTCTCATTCCCTTCTTAACTATTGCTTTCCTTTTATGCACTTCGATTTTTGTATATACGGTCTGGTTTCTGTACAAGTTGTGCGAGGGGCATTCAATACCTAATGCAACACATTTTTTTTCTCTAAGCTGGTTGGTTTTATTCAGTATTCCAGTACACCATATTATTACCTACTGTTTTGGTACAAAATCCTATTTTTCAAAATAATATCCGTTCAGTGTGACGGCCTTACACCATCTCACTGGGAGGGCCTGTATGTCCGCATGGTGCAGCTCTACTGGTCGACGTCGAAGACAACTTGTGGCTGCATCACCCCTAACCTCCCCGTCATCCACGTACTGCTTCCCTCGGAGTGCATCCTTCTTTGGGCCAGAGAGACGTACTGCTTCCCTCGGAGTGCATCCTTCTTTGGGCCAGAGAGACGGAAGTCCGAAGGCGAGAAATCCGGGCAGTAGGGTGGTTGAGGAAGAACAGTCAAATGAAGTTATGTGAGTTATGGAAAAGGAGAAGTTCATTTACATTTTAGTGACGACGAACACGCTGAAGACGTTCCTTCAGTTTCCTGAAGGTAGCATAATACACTTTAGAGTTGATCGTTGCATTATGAGGGAGGACATCAAACTGACTACCCTTTCAGAATCGCAGAAGACCGTCTCCATGACTTTGCTGGCTCAGAGTGTGGCTTTCAACTTCTTCCTCGGAGAAGAGGTGGTGTGTCGCCACTCCATGGATTGTCATTTTGTTTCCGGTTCGAAGTGATGAACCCATGTTTCATCGCCTGTGACGAGGTTCGACAAAAAGCTGTCACGATCAGCCTCGTAGCGCGCAAGCAATTCCGGACAGATGGTCCTTCGTTGCTCTTTATGGCCTACTGTTAGGTGGGCAGGAACCCAGCGGCCACCCCAACTGATGGATGAGTGTGTCAGCACTATTAACAGGGAGGTCCACTTGTGTAGCGAGGTGTTTGATTGTGATCCGTCGATCAGCTCGAATGAGAGTGTCCGGATGTTCCAACATTGCAGGAGTCTGTGGGCGGCCGGCCGGCACGCGAGAGATCGTAGAGATTTGCGCGACCTTGTTGCGATGATGACAGACGCCTTGCCCAACGACTTGCCGTGCTTTTGTTCACTGCCAGGTCTCCGCAATGATTCTGCAAGGTCCTGCGAATATCTGCGCTGCTATGGTTTTCCGCCAAAAGAAATTCAATGACAACGCTCCTCTTGGAACGGACTTTCATTACAGACACCATTTTGAATGTTACGTATAGCGTCGCCACCTGTCCAAACTTCATGAAACAATAGGGACTGAAGTGTGAATATTCTACGAAGTCCCACAACAACTTCCGCATTTTTTCGTCCGAAATTGGCCTAGAAAAAATGTTACATTACTTATTGAACGCACATCGTAAGTAACCTTTCTTTCCCTGCCATCTAACCCCTGCTACCTTACGAATTTCGAACGCATTGATCGTGCCACTGATGTACCGTTCAGCAGCTGCATTGTATTTTATCGACAAAGTAGCAGAATTTGGCCGTGTGCTTTCACACATATTCGACATTTCGTAGTTTTTTTACCATCTGTGATTTGCTGAAACTGCGTTCACAAGAGCCGGCTGCTGTGGCCGTGCGGTTCTAGGCACTTCAGTCCGGAACCGCGTGACTGCTACGGTCGCAAGTTCGAATCCTGCCTCGGGCGTGGATATGTGTGATGTCCTTAGGTTAGTTAGGTTTAAGTAGTTCTTAGTTCTAGGGGACTGATGACCTCAGATGTTGAGTCCCATAGTGCTCAGAGGCATTTGAACCATTTTTGCATTCACAAGATGCTTTAGTCACTGACTGTCCTCAAAACTATTTTAATGTTCGGACAAGCATCTCTTAACCCATTCTTTAAAAAACCTTCAGAATGTCTAAATGGAAATCTGCTTTCACCTGGAACTTGAAAGCAACTATATCATTAAGTAGTTATGCTGTATGAATATCTCTGCTATATTTCACACCAAAATCAGCTAAACACTTTTCACGATAAGATACACATCTTTCAATCTATAACTTTCCTGACAGGAACTTAAATTCAGGTGAAATAATTGATATCTGTTTTCAATTTCACTAATTATTCTTTGTTCCGTACTCGAGCACTCTTGCTGAAACAGTTCACTGTGACTGCTGTGTGCATAAACAGAGCGAAAGCCTTCTTCTCCTAGGAAGTTGACAGAAACACAAGGACTAGAACAACTCGTATATCTATTCCGGTCAATTCTTAAACCAACTTTCTTTTTCTTTTTTATTCTTTGTCAGTTTTTGCGTCCCATCTGTGCGTGCGCCCTTGGTGGGGGACTATCACACACTCACTCGGTACAGCATTGAGTGTACAAGACTTTTGGGAACACCATACACAAAGACTAAGGCCGATCTTTGTCATGTTACTTCTTTTAGAGTAGATCCCCATACCGTTGTTAGGAAATGTATCGCGTTAAAATTGTGTAGTAATCATGGCCTTTACGTTTTGTGCATTAAAATAAACTTCCGAGGAATTCAATCAGAGATACCTACCTAGCTCCGAGAGGCTGTTCGCAGGTGATGCTGTTGTGTATAAGGAGATTACAACGTCAGAAAAATGGCAAAATAAAGAAAGATCTGTGGAGGATCGATAACTGGTGTGGGGAGATGCTGTTAACGGCCAACGCAAATAAATGTAACGTATTGGACATGAGTAAGCGGAAGGCACCTATTACTGTTTGATTACACAATTGGCGAAAAATCACTGTAAACAGCAACGAACGTAAAATACCTAGGAGTTACCAGCTGGAGCGACCTAGAGTGGAATGGCCACATTTTTTCCACAGAGTCTTGAGTATTGCTCATCAGTTTTGGGTCCTTACCAGCTAGGATTAATAGAAGAGGTAGAGGATGTCCAAATAAGAGAAGCGTGTTTCGTTATGGGTTCGGTTAGATAGCACGACAGCCATGCAGAAATGGTCATCAAACTCCTTTTACTGTTGCAGTTCAAAGAACGTGCATCCTAAGAAATGTCAAGCAATTTCAGCTCTCACAAAGGCATACACACAGTTTTTTCCTTCTTAATCTGTGAATGGAACGGAAAGAAAGCTTATATGAGAGTGTTTAAAGGAGCAGATATGTAGAGGGTAGAGGAGGGGGGATGGATAGGGAGAGGGGGGGCCTGGAGGGGATGGACAGAGACAGGAGGATATGGACAGAAAGGGAGGCGAGAAGACATGTTGTGCGAGTAGTATTGGCCTGTCTTGCAGGGGCTAAATTTCCTGATGGGCCCATCTGAGAAGAGGGGTGAGGGGATGGATGGTGAGGAAGAGGGGAGGTCGAGGAGGACAGAGGAAAGTGAGGAGGAGATGGACAGATAGAGAGGAGGTGGGGAGGCAGATGGGAAACGAAGACGACATAGAGAGATGGGAGAAGGAAATGGAAAGACAGAGAGAGTTGGAAGAAGGAGATGAACAGACAGACGTGGAAGGATGAGGTGGACAGAGAGAAGGGATCTGAAGGGATGGACACACAGGGGGGAGGAGGAAACGAGTGCGATATATGTGTTCAAATGGTTCAAATGGCTCTGAGCACTATGCGACTTAACTTCTGAGGTCATCAGTCGCCTAGAACTTAGAACTAATTAAACCTACCTGACCTAAGGACATCACACACATCCATGCCCGTGGCAGGATTCGAACCTGCGATCGTAGCGGTCGCCCGGTTCCAGACTGTAGCGCCTAGAACCAGACGGCCACTCCGGCCGGCGATATATGTGTCAAACGAGTACATGAGCGAAGTCGCAGAGAAAAGGGTAGTGTACAGTATACATAGGGTAGTCAAAAACAGTCTGAAAAGCTTGTAAGAGTGTAGCAGGATAGATTGTGCTGATAGAAAGAGAAGGGTATGGACAGAGAGATGGGAGGAAGGAAGGGACGGTCAGAGAGAGAGAGAGGGATAACGAGATGGGCAGAGGGGAGAGGAGGAGGAGATACGTGCACAGGTGAAAAGCCGCGGGCAAAAGGCAAGGTACACAATAGAAAAGTACTCTCAATTCAGCATTTAACAGTGATTCGCCAAGTATAGATGTAGGTAATGGATACAAGGTAGCAGTTGCAGTGATGCGTGGGTATTTCAGAACAACCCAGCAACTAAAGTTGGCCAGAATACATATAATCTGAACAATAACAATGGTTTCTGGAATAATAAGCGAAATTTGTTGTAAATTTACATCGCAAATTTCATACCCAAAAGGCACAGCGACACAAATCCAAGTAATTATACTGGTCAACGAACTGAAATTTTGCTTCTGCATCTGGTTTCTAACTATCGTATTTAAGTAATTTTGGGACGAGGATTTCAGAAGAGCAGACAAATTTTTCCATCACGCTACATTTCTGAAACACAATATAACAATAAAAATTGTATCGCTTTCATATCAGACACGACATGAACATTAGTAAAACCAAATTATGATGTATAAACGCGATGAACATCAATGAAACAAAAGTATGAAGTACATGACTCGAAATTTGTCCAAACATTTACATAAAACACCAAAACAATTATATTATAAGATAAATCACATTACGATCAAAACAGTAATCATAACTGGAAATATTGGATGATGATGCTTCTGTTTTGTAAGATTTCTCATCAGTTTCCGTAAACAACGTATAATCGTTCATCATTGAGGGTTCCAGCTTCCATGGTAAAAGTATATTGGTGGAAACGTTCACTCATATCGGTAACCGCCACCATATTTCACAGGAAAAAATTAAACTACGAATAAAAAAGCGTATTGTTGTGACAGTCTACAACACTTTTTTGTGTTTGTGCAACAGTACAATTGCTATGGAAACATAATTCCCTTCTCTTTTGTTGCACAAAAATTCATGAAAAATTGCTTTGAAAGAAGTTGCAACATGCAAATTGAGATTCGCAAGTTTTGCATCGACAGTCTCATCGATGACATATTTTCTGTTTGTGGCCGCATAAAAACATCTTCTTCCAAGTAGGCTTCGCTACCCTAGGAAAAACTCCTTTCACATGATTTATCAAAGTTTTTTTGTTCAGAATTCTTCATCTGGCCTAATCTAATGTGAAGCGGAGGCTGTATAACTTTAATGGACAAAAGTAATTGTTCTTAAAAGTAATGGTGTGTTCTTAACGTTTCATTTCCTGTAACATGGGTATGTCTCCTAAGCCATTTCTTGACATTCTGGTTTTAGAGGTGTCAGGTGTCCGAAAAAAAAACATCTTTTTGTGAAACTGGTCTGTAAAACTGTTCAAAGTGGTTCAAATTGCTCTGAGCACTATGGGACTTAACTTCTGAGGTCATCAGTCCCCTAGAACTCAGAACGACTTAAACGTAACCAACCTAAGGACATCACACACATCCATGCCCGAGGCAGAATTCTAACCTGCGACCGTAGCGGTCGCGCGGTTCCAGACTGAAGCGCCTAGAACCGCTCGGCCACCACGGCCAGCTGTAAAACTGTAATCAGTGCAGTAACTTTTAAATCACAGAAAAATCATACACTCACGAGCTTTATACTTGATGGCCTTCTTATCCACTAAACGACCGAAAGGTAATGATGGAAGTTTGTTACCATTACACAAAAATGTCGCTTCTAAGATGCTTTTACATGCAGCAGATAAACAGTTGCCAGTGTTGAGCGTTATGCTGAACATCCAGATCTTGGATAAAACCATTTACATCTGTGCGTACACGCAAACCGGCACTAGGTAACGCAAAAAAGTAACTTAATACTGACACTTTTTACATATCAAATATACAGGGTGGTCCATTGATCATGACCGGGCCAAATATCTCACGAAATAAGCGTCAAACGGAAAAACTACAAATGAAACTTGTCTAGCTTGAAGGGGGAAACCAGATGGCGCTATGGTTGGCCCGCTAGATGGCGCTGCCGTAGGTCAAACGGATATCAACTGCGTTTTTTTAAAATAGGAACCCCCATTTTTATTACATATTCGTGTAGTACGTAAAGAAATATGAATGTTTTAGTTGGACTACTTTTTTCGAATGGTTCAAATGGCTCTGAGCACTATGGGACTTAACATCTGAGGGCAACAGTCCCCTAGACTTAGAACTACTTAAACCTAACTAACCTAAGGACATCACACACATCCATGCCCGAGGCAGGATTCGAACCTGCGACCGTAGCAGTCGCGCGGTTCCGGACTGCGCGCCTAGAACCGCTAGACCACCGCGGCCGGCCCACTTTTTCCGCTTTGTGATAGATGGCGCTGTAATAGCCACAAACATATGGCTCACAATTATAGACGAACAGTTGGTAACAGGTAGGTTTTTAAAATTAAAATTCAAAACGTAGGTACGTTTGAACATTTTATTTCGGTTGTTCCAATGTGATACATGTACCGAACTTATCATTTCTGAGAACGCATCCTGTTACAGCGTGATTACCTGTAAATACCACATTAATGCAATAAATGCTCAAAATGATGTTCGTCAACCTCAATGCATTTGGCAATACGTGTAGCGACATTCCTCTCAACAGCGAGTACTTCGCCTTCCGTAATGTTCGCACATGCATTGACAATGCGCTGATGCATGTTGTTAGGCGTTGTCGGTGGATCACGATAGCAAATATCCTTCAACTTTCCCCACAGAAAGAAATCCGGGGACGACAGATCCGGTGAACGTGCGGGCCACGGTATGGTGCTTCGACGACCAATCCAACTGTCATGAAATATGCTATTGAATACCGTTTCAACCGCACGCGAGCTATGTGCCGGACATCCATCATGTTGGAAGTACACCGCCATTCTGTCATGCAGTGAAACATCTTGTAGTAACATCGGTAGAACATTACATAGGAGATCAGCATACATTGCCCCATTTACATCGCCATCGATAGAATGGGGGCCAATTATCCTTCCTCCCATAATACCGCACCATACATTAACCCGCCAAGGTCGCTGATGTTCCACTTGTCGCAGCCATCGTGGTTTTTCCGTTGCCCAACAGTGCATATTATGCCGGTTTACTTTACCGCTGTTGGTGAATGACGCTTCGTCGCTAAATAGAACGCGTGCAAAAAATCTGTCATCGTCCCGTAATTTCTCTTGTGCCCAGTGGCAGAACTATACACGACGTTCAAAGTCGTCGCCATGCAATTTCTGGTGCATAGAAATATGGTACGGGTGCAATCGATGTTGATTAAGCATTCTCAACTCCGACGTTTTAGAGATTTCCGATTCTCGCGCAATTAGTCTGCTACTGATGTGCGGATTAGCCGCGATAGCAGCTAAAACACCTACTTGGGCATCATCATTTGTTACAGGTCGTGGTTGACGTTTCACATGTGGCTGAACACTTCCTGTTTCCTTAAATTACGTAACTATCCGGCGAACGGTTCGGACACTTGGATGATGTCGTCCAGGATACCGAGCAGCATACATAGCACACGGGCATTTTGATCACAATAGCCATACATCAACACGATATCGACCTTTTCCGCAGTTGGTAAACGGTCCATTTTAACATGGGTAATGTGTCACGAAGCAAATACCGTCCGCACTGGCGGAATGGTACGTGATACCACGTACTTATACGTTTGTGACTATTACAGCGCCATCTACCACAAAGCGAAAAAAGTGGTCCAACTAAAACATTCATATTTCTTTACGTACTACACGAATATGTAATAAAAAATGGGGGCTCCTATTTAAAAAAACGCAGTTGATATCCGTTTGACCTGTGACAGCGCCATCTAGCGGGCCAACCATAGCGCCATCTGGTTTCCACTTCAAGCTAGACAAGTTTCGTTCTTTGTAGTTTTTTCGTTTGACGCTTATTTCGTGAGATATTTGGCCCGGTCACTATCAATGGACCACACTGGATAATGAAATGAAATAAAATCGACCGGAAATGAAAAAAAAAACATGATTTTAAATATATCTAGAATCTTACGAGATACCACAACTTTAACGGTTCGTTTTGATCTTACAACCAAAAATACGTAGGCCTATATCACACAGCATATTCAAAATGATTATTGACAAGAGTTATTGAGTGTGCAGCTTAACACTAGATGGAGGCGAGCACTTCAGGCCTTAAATTTGTAGCTGAGAGGAGGAGCTAAGATAGTGTGTGTTGCAGGTTTTGTTGCTGGGGAGCGTGGTGGCGCTGGCCGCGGCGTCGCTGCGGCCCACCAACCCAGACCAGCTCCACGAGCTGCTGTTGTGGGCGCAGCGGGTCCAGTCCGCTGGGGCGCACTCTGGCGCACGCCTGCACGATAAGCCGGTGAGCAGACTTCTCTCCCATCAACCTGGCCCATCCTGACCTCTTTCCGAGGAACGTGGTTATCCAGACATGCGTAAGCGGACCGGGCAGGCCACTCAAGAATCCGCTCATTCCTCAAAGCATGCCTTGTGAGAACTGCGGTGTGGGACCTTGCATTAACCCATTGGAAAATGGTATAACATTTTTGACACATATTGGAAAGCATTCAGCCTCCATTGTTCATTTACCGTAGCTTTCAATCTCGTATCATAGGGAAACATAGCTGTTATGTAATGTAACACCGAAATCGAATGTAAATAAAATACGACCTGTAAATACAGCTGAAGGTATCATCCCTACAACATAAAGTTTACCAGTCCTGTTATCATATCCGATATCTCCCACACCACACCTGCAACTTTTCACCAGATCATCTACGGGCGCGTTGGGGACTATCTGGTGGCTATAAACAGAAGCGACAGTCATTGCTGGACAGCAAAGAATGCTACTCAGTGTTACAGTTGACTCTGGCAAGTCTCAGTTATTGATGGTACGGTGTCAAAGGTAAAAGACACAAGGAAACTCTAGCCCTCAACCCATCTTCCGGCAACCTGAACTACATCTACGTCTTAACCAATATACGCACTCCGAAAGCAATCATATCGAGCATTTGTACTACTACTAATCATTCCCTTTCCTGCTCCGTTCGTCAATTGAGGGAGGGAGAAATGACTATTTATATACTTTCGTACGAGCCCTGATTCCTCTTGTCTTTGTGGTCGTTAGGCGAAATGTATCTAGGCCTTCAGTCTGTTGTAAATGCCGGTTCCCTAAACTTCTTCTAAAGAGCTTCGCGAAAAGTAGGTCTTATTCCCGCCAGTGATTCCCATTTGAGTTCGCGTAGTATCCGTGATATCCACATGCTGATCGAAGCTCCCATTAACAATCTAACAACACGCCTCTGGTGGATCGTGGTGACACTTTCCCTGTGACCTCTGGTTGGACTTTAGCTTTTGTCATCCGTCTGTTTATCCAGAGTCATTGGGCTATAGCCTGCTGTTTGAGCAATCTGTCGTTATGATGGTCCCTTGTCCCAAATGGCAGTGACGCGACCTTTCTCAGAGACCGAAAGAAGGAGATATGTCGCACGTGTACGTCCGTTGAGCATGCTGTGTTGCGACCTCCAGCTGAAAAGTTTCGGTACCGTTAGACAAAGCAAACAGCCGTCATATAACCATACCATTATTCATCTGTAGGAATGGCTCTTTTGTATACTGGAGGGAAGGGACGAAATTTTCTTCAACATACCCCATGGGGATGGAAATACTGTAGTATTATATTTACGAAAAAAAAAAATTTAAAGATTTTTTAATTCCTAGACCGCAACTGGGGATTTTCCCTAAACGATTAAAGCACGAAAGTTAGTTTCCGTTGCTTCCTACAACCATCAGATCATCCAAACAGTAAAAACCAGTGAATACACAGTAAAACTGTCGTCATTAACTGTAATCATGCAGTTGCATGCATTCGTACTGTGGACCAACAAGACTATGACATTATGTAGTTACAAATATCGTGAGCGACCCAGGTTTTAAACCATAATCTCGCAAGAAGTCGGTATTAAGAAAGTCGAATGGCCAGTTGCATTAGTTACGACGTGGAAGATCTGAAGATGGTTCTAGAGAGCAATTGAAACTAGTTATTGTGCTTCAATTTATTGAGGTGAAAAATTACGATCTAAGCATTAAATTTTTTAATTAGTTTTTTTATTTCATAAATTACATTACGTCTACTCCCTGACAATGTCAGGCTTCACTACTGTAGTATCAGTTTGGTAGCGTTCAGACAAGGTGTCCATGAGGTAATACCTTCAGTTTCCGTCAGTGTTTCTTGTACAGTGAATACTGGCCGCTCAGCTAAGAAAATGTAGCAAATATATGGATTGGACAAAAATATAGAAACACCGCGAGAAATGCATGTTTGGACGTAGATGCAGATGCTAACCAAGCCTGCAGGTGACACTATTGTATTTGAGCACAAATGGTACCTCTGCAGTGCCCTCAATACATTGCAAGAGTCAGTCGTCGCCATAACAGCGTTCTGTGTAGTTGTGAATGCTTACGTTCACGTTAAGTGAATTCGAACATAGGCAAACTGTTGGTGCTTGTGTAGCGGTTCTTCTGAGGGAGCCGAGGTGTTTGGAGTTTCAAGAGGCAACATATCGAGCATTTATATCGCATACAAGGAAAGCGGAAAACCTCATCCGCTAAATCACAAAGTGGACGAAAATGTGTGTTGAGTGATAGTGAGAGACGGTCATTCAAGAGAATTGCAACGAAAAATGAGAGAACGAAAGCTTCCAAAGTCACTGCAGAACTGAATGTCGCACTCGGGAACCGTGTCAGCACCAAAACAACACGAACGGAGGCTCCATAAACGGGTAACTGCGAATTGAAGGGTGAGCTGGATTTCCAAAACCATACATCAGTTATGCAAATGCCTCTAACAGTAAAACGTGGTTCTGACACCATAAAACGTGGAGTATGGAACAACGGAAGAAAGTTTTTTGGTCGGGTGAGCCTTGTTTCGCACTGTTTCCAACTTCTTGCCGAATTTACGTTTGGCGTACGCCGTCCAGAACTACCTGTTGCCAACAGAGAAAATGGGGGGGGGGGAGGGGGGAGGGGGGGAGGGTGGGTTTGGTGACGATTTGGGCAAGCATATCGTGGTATTGCCGCGTGGGAATAGCCGAGCGGTCTTAGGCGCTGCAGTCATGGACTGTGCGGCTGGTCCCGGCGGAGGTTCGAGTCCTCCTTCGGGCATGGGTGTGTGTGTGTTTGTTCTTAGGATAATTTCGGTTAAGTAGTGTGTAAGCTTAGGGACTGATGACCTTGGCAGTTAAGTCCCATAAGATTTCACACACATTTGAACATTTTTTATCGTGGTATTCCACGGGATCCATGGTTACTCTTCAAGGTCACATTACTTCCAAGGCTTATGTGACCACTTTGGCTGTCCATGTCCATGTCACGGTGCAATATTTGTTCGCAAATGGTGGTACTGTGTTCCAAACCGACAGGGTCCTTGTTCACACAAAAAATGGTTCAAATGGCTCTGAGCACTATGGGACTTAACATCTGAGGTCATCAGTCCCCTAGAACGTAGAACTACTTAAACCTAACTAACCTAAGGACATCACTCACATCCACGCCCGAGGCCGGATTCGAACCTGCGACCGTAGCAGTCACGCGATTTTGGACTGCAGCGCCTAGAACCGCGTGGCCACCGAAGTCGGCCCTTGTTCACACAAGTCTCAACGTCAAGGACTGGTTTTGTGAGCACGAGGATGAATTGTCCCATCTCCCCTGGCCACAGCAATCATTAGACATCAATATTACTGATGCTACGTGGTCTACTATGGAAAGGAGGGCACGTAACCGCTACCCACCTCCATCATCGTCACCTGAACTTACCAGTATTCTAAAGTATGAATGGTATAATTTTCCACTGAAAACCATACAGGGCCTGTATTTATCCATTCCAAGACGACCGGGAGCTGTTTTAAATGCCAATGGTTTTTCTAAATCATATTGGGCAGGATAATGGGTTGTGTTTTCGGTGTTTCCATATTTTTGTCCACCTCCACCTTTAGTTGCAAATGTCGCTGGGCCGTGGAAATCGTGGGCTTCTGTAAGTTAGGCGGATTTTATTGGCGTTGGTCATCCTTCACAGTACAAGCTCCTTAATTACCTTAGCACTTGCATTTAACTCCCATATTGTTTCCTCGCTTTTTCATAATGAGTGATCAAACAGTTTCCGTTCGAAGGCCGTACAGTTCAGAATCGGTATGCCAATCAGGCAAAATCGGCATGAGCACTGAGGCAATCATCCTACTGACGCACCAGACTGAAGATATCCGTTTCGTAAAACACTGTGTCGTGTTACATGATGAAATTCGTAGTTGCCTGCTGCACTTCCTTGTTCGACAGGAAAAGGCAACCCTTCGAGGCCTTTTTTACGGGACCGAAGGCGTAATAATCTCATGGGGAGAGATCAGGAATTTAGGACGGGTGCTCGAGTGTCTCCCACTTGAATCAGCGTAACTTGTGCGTCACATTTGTGATATGGGAACGTGCGTCATCATGAAGCAGCAGCGCACCCTGTCGCAGTTTTCGACAGACACGCTGCCAATACTCATTCTCCTATATTCGACGAATTTCTGTCGGTTTTGTCCTTCGACAGCCAAGAAAATAATATCACTTTGGGTCTGTTTGGATGCATGCAGTAATAATATCGCCGTAATTCAAGTTTCCGCATTTACCATACGCACGTCGGAAGACACGAATACCACACTAATGCCTTGTCTACATGTCGGTGCTTATATATACACATCATTAGAGTCGCGCTACGTTGCATATACGCTGCAACAACGCCCTCAAACGGAAACTTTTTGATAGCCCCTTCCCCCTTATACATTATTGGTTAACTAAGGCGCTGTTGCAAATCAACTGGCAGCTCTGAAATATGATAAAAATTAATTAAATATTGAATAACAGGGGGGGGGGGGGGGAGAGAACAGCAGACTTTAATATCTAGAAAAGAAAGAAGTAAGTTTTCCAGCTGTACATGTCTATAACAGAGCAGTGACTCAACTTCCGTAAACAATTTACACTCTAAGACAAAAACGCACCACGAGGGAATTATCTGAATGGGACAGAAATCGGTAGATGTAATCTAAATTTACAGACAAACAAATTATTACAGTTTCAGAAAAAAACTGTATTATTTATTCAAGAGAATGATCTTCACAGATTCATCAAGCCAATAACGCATTGGTCCTCTTCTGGCCGTTATGCAAACAGTTATTCAGCCCTGCCCATAATGCTCCAAATGGATCTCAACTTGAGAGATATCCGCACACTTGCTGGCCAATGTAGGGTGTGGCAATCACGAACATAAGCGGTAGAAACTCTCGCCTTGTGTGAGCGGACATTATCTTGCTGAAATGTAAGCCCAGGATAACTTGCGATGAAGGGGCGTTAAATATCATCGACGTACTGCTATGCTGTAAGGGTGCCGCAGATGACAACCAAAGAGGTCCTAATATGAAAAGACGTATTACCCAGACCACTACTCCCAGTTGCCGGGCTGTATGGCGGGGCCGCACCGGATTACGCGAGCGGTCTCAGGCGCTGCAGTCGTAGACTGTACGGCTGGTCCCCGCGGAGGTTCGAGTCCTCCCTCGGGCATGGGTGTGTGTGTGTTTGTCCTTAGGATAATTTAGGTTAAGAAGTGTGTAAGCTTAGGGACTGATGACCTTAGCAGTTAAGTCCCATAAGATTTCACACACATTTGAACTTTTTTTTTTTCTTTTTGTATGGCAGGAGACAGTCAGGTTGGTATCCCACCGGTGCCTGGGGTGTCTCTAGGCTCTCCTTTGCTGGGACTGATCATTGCAGACAACTGTACTATAATAACTGTGATTCCTGCCCGCACACGGCGAGAGTTTCTAGTGCTTGTCTTTGAGCTTGTCAAACCCTACCTTGGCCAGCAAGGCTGAGAACGTTTGGAGCGAGGCCCTCCTGCCATCTCGGGATTTTGACAATCTAATGCGCCGATTGGACATAATTTGGCACGATATCCCTCAGGAGGATATCCAACAACTATTTCAATCAATGCCAAGCCGAACAACTGCTTGCATATGGGCCAGAGGTGGAACAACACACTATTGACTTGCTGAATTTCTGAAGCTCTTTCTTCTAACATCATAATCATTTGTTTACTTGAACATGTACATCACATAAACCGATATCTGGCTCTTTCGGATAATTACTTTGTGGTGCATTGTTCTTGTCAACTGGCGGAAATTACGGGTTATGATGACACTTTTGTACCATGAGGCACAATAAACATTCATCGCTACGCAATTAAAAAAATTATTACCTCATCCTGACAAAAAGGAACGTCTTAGAAGTAACACAACAGGTAAATAAATAGTAGCAAACGATCTACACAGCCAATCCTAGAATCTCGTCCATGTGTGCTGCTGCAGTGTCATGGAATTTTTACCCAGCCTGTCTCTTGGAGCACCTAGGTCATGTCCTTCCTCTATCAGATCCCAGCCAAGAGTGAGGTCCTACACAGCGGCTTTAGCATGCTGACATCCACATCACACTTAACTGCACGATTTTGAAGAACTCCGCCAATGGGCATTCGCCAGATTCCACACCAAAGTCAGACCACCTCCCCTTGTTGCAAATACCGGCTTCTTATGTAGTATTTCTAAAATGTACCTCTGCCTTTAAGATGAGTATTTTTAATTTTGGATTCACTGTGTTAATATTTCGTAACCTAGGATTGTTGTTTCGCGCCATAGTCTCTTCTCGAGGATGGGGCGATTGGGGTGAGGGGGAAGATAAGTCAGTGCCCATTCTGTAACAGTTCATTCGAGAGAGAAGCATCTCATCGTTTCGGGAATGCGACAACGCAGTTTCTCCTGGTTGAAGAGGTGCCCCCCTCCCCACCATCGTCCCCAACTCGCTGCACTAGGTGCCACTTCTGGCTTTGGCCGCTCAGAAAACTAAACCAGAGATTACAGTTTTCTTGCAAACTGTTGCCATCTCGCTACCTTACCACAGAAACAAATATTAGTGGACGATGATCTTGTGGCTGTCGTGTCAAAGGATTTATGAAGAGGGACTTGTAGTTGTCCTGATAAAAGCGAGCCTCACGTAACAAGGCAGGCGTCACAAGTGTTGATATTTTCCAGCAGAGCTCCCAGGAAAAGCCTTCGCACACCCAGCAGAGCGAGCGGCCGGTACCCATCAGCCCGCAGCCGCAGACGCCGCCGCAGCCGCAGGCACTGCTGCAGCCGCAGGCACCGCCGCAGCCGCAGGCACCGCCGCAGCCGCAGGTGTGGTCGCCGCCGCCCGTCGCGGACTCCGTGCTGGAGCTGCTGCGGCCCGGACTGCCCGCTTACGAGGAGTACGACCGCAACCAGCGCTTCTCGCACTCCTTCCTGCACGGATACCGACACACCTGACCGCGCCACGCTGTAACTGTAACATAATAAAGCTCGTCGCACTCACCACACTTTCTTTTCTTCATGATTCCTACGTTCACTCTGACGATCCTTTTCAGAGCTGTCCATTCTTTAGCTGGCACCAGAAGCCGAGTACGAGACCTCGAGTGCACTAACTGGAAGAAAGAAATCTGCCACACAGTCGTAAGTCCAGGTCTTCATTTCGCACAAATCTCACGATGGATGTAGCTGTGTTTCCGCTACAAATATACACTTCATAAGCGAAATTCCACCGCTGATCATTAAAACTCGAACACCAGAGCAAATAGCAAATAACGAAAATATGCTTGTTGTGTGTAAACTGTGTAGTGGGGTGAATACAAGATTAGATTTGAAGGTGATTCAGGGGCACAAGGGTGCGAAGCGTAATAGACAGAGTACAATCTATCGCAGCAACAATGGCTCTAACCTGTCTGGGCATCAAGTCGAACTGAACTTGGATGACAAAAACTGTTACGTCGTTCCGTGCTGCTTTATCTTTGTCACAGTTCATCAAGTCTGACGAGTGGTACACGCTAGTCTCTCGGCAACCTGTGACCATATGTTTTCAATGGGTGAGAGGTTTGGAGACGAACTGGCCAGAGCTACAGGTGACACACTCTGTGTCGAGATAGGTCAAGACAGCGCACGTAACAAGTGGTCACGGAGATCTTGAAGACAGGGCGCACATACCAGCAATAACACATCAGAAGCGTAGCGGCTGCTGCCCAAGTTATCGGCTATACGATCCAGAGGTGATCGTGATGTGTACCGAAAGGCACTCTACAACATTACGGTGCTTGCAGACGATGACGATAATGAATGTAATCTGGCAACGTTCTCTCTCCTCAGATTCAACATACTCGGTTATGCCCATCGTGATGCTGTATGCAGAATCAGGGACCTGCCTGACAAGTAGACGTGTTGCCACTTCTGTGTCCAGTATTGTCTCTGCTGCTGTTTCGAGAGAAGTTGAAACAATGGTAGCAGTGCTGATAATTAGTGGTGCTCCATACATCATAGTTGTGTGAAGTGGCTACTTCTCTTGTTTCAAGTAAACCCATTTCCTGACGCAGGGTACGTACAGGGAATAGGCAAAATAATGTAGACACCTGGACTTACTTGGGAATTGTTTATTACACTACTGGCCATTACAATTGCTACACCACGAAGATGACGTGCTATAGACGCGAAATTTAACCGACAGGAAGAAGATGCTGTGATATGCAAATGATTAGCTTTTCAGAGCATTCACAGAAGGTTAGTGCCGGTGGCGACACCTATAACGTGCTGACATGAGGAAAGTTTCCAACCGATTTCTCATACACAAACAGCAGTTGAACGGCGTTGTCTGGTGAAACGTTGTTGTGATGCCTCCTGTAAGGAGGAGAAATGCGTACCATCACGTTTCCGACTTTGATAAAGGTCGGATTGTAGCCTATCGCGATTGCGGTTTATCGTATCGCGACATTGCTGCTCGCGTCCGTCGAGATCCAATGACTGTTAGCAGAATATGGAATCGGTGGGTTCAGGAGGGTATTACGGAACACCGTGCTGGATCCCAACGGCCTCGTATCACTAGCAGTCGAGATGACAGACATCTTATCTGCATGGCTGTAAAGAATCGTGCAGCCACGTCTCGATCCCTGAGTCAACAGATGGGGACGTTTGCAAGACAACAACCATGTGCACTAACAGTTCGACGACGTTTGCAGCAGCATGGACTACCAGCTCGGAGACCATGGCTGCGGTTACCCTTGACGCTGCATCACAGACAGGAGCGCCTGCGACGAACCTGGGTGCACGAATGGCAAAACGTCATTTTTTCGGATGAATCCTGGTTCTGTTTACAGCATCATGATGGTCGAATCCGTGTTTGGCGACATCGCGGTGAACGCACATTGGAAGCGTGTATTCGTCATCGCCATACTGGCCTATCACCCGGCGTGATGGTATGGGGTGCCATTGGTTACACGTCTCGGTCACCTCTTGTTCGCATTGACGGCACTTTGAACAGTGGACGTTACATTTCAGATGTGTTACGACCCGTGGCTCTACCCTTCATTCGATCCCTGCGAAACCCTACATTTCAGCAGGATAATGCACGACCGCATGTTGCAGGTCCTGTAGGGGCCTTTCTGGATACAGAAAATGTTCGACTGCTGCCCTGGCCAGCACATTCTCCATATCTCTCACCAATTGAAAACGTCTGGTCAATGGTGGCCGAGCAACTGGCTCGTCACAATACGCCAGTCACTACTCTTGATGAGCTGTGGTATCGTGTTGAAGCTGCATGGGCAGCTGTACCTGTACACGGCCATCCAAGCTCTGTCTGACTCAATGCCCAGGCGTATGAAGGCCGTTATTACGGCCAGAGGTGGTTGTTCTGGGTAGTGATTTCTCAGGATCTATGCACCCAAATTGCGTGAAAATGTAATCACATGTCAGTCCTAGTGTAATATATACTTCCAATGAATACCCGTTTATCGTCTTCATTTCTTCTTGGTGTAGCAATTTTAATGGCCAGTAGTGTAATATGGGGTTCGACCCCCATTTGCCCGTAATACAGCTGCGATTCTTCTTAGAATACTGGGATATAATGATTGTATAGTCTCCAGTAGAATGTAATGCCAGTCTTCGATCAGAACCTCTTGTAGCTCCTGTAGTGACGAGGGAGGTGTAAATCTGCTCCGGAGTCTGCGCTCCAATACCGCCCACAAGGCACTGTGCTGGCCAGGGAAGATGCCGCAGTTCAGTTGCATGCTCCTCATACAACGATCGTACTTTCCTGGCTGTGCGAATGGGTGCATTAACGTCCTGAAATATGGCATCATTGTTGGGAACAATATTTAAATCATGGGGTGCACTTGATCACCTAAAAAGTTCACATAATCGTTGGCTGTAACACGGCCTTCGACAGTAATGATGGGCCCAGCAGAATACCATGATATGCCTTCCCACACCTTCACGCTTCCACCTCCATGCTTAACCGCTGGAATCAAGCAATCAGGTTTCTTTTGGCTTTCTCCAGACATAAACCTCTACCCGATGTTGGAACTAAAGAAAATGTTGACTCGTCGGACCGTATGACGCGTTTCCACTGATCAGACGTCCAGGATTTATGCTCCTGACACCATGTTTTACGCCTCTCTGCGTTGGTTGTCGTCACTAATGGATTCGGATAACAGCTCTTACGTGAATATTCACTTTATGGAGTTCTCGGTGGACTGAGTCGATAGATACGGGATCTCGAAGATTCTATTGAGCTTTGCAGTCACTTTAGCCTCCGTAGTTTTGTGTTCTTTTGACACAATTCGTGTTAGCGTACGACGATCTCTGTCATTTAGATTTCATTTGCGCCCACTATTACGTTTACACGATGATGTCTTTCCATATATTGTGTAATCTGTCATTATTGTTGAAACAGTTGCTCTTGAAACATTCAATAAGTTGGCTGTCTTGATTACTGATGCTCCAGTTAATCTGGTCCCTCATAATCTGCCCTCTTTGGAATTCTGCTAGGCCTTTCATTGCATTTCGACCTCGGCCTCTGAATGCAAATACGAAGTGTGCATTACTCGTAAACAACCTGCACTGAGGCCTAGTCCGTACTGAACACGCACAGTCTAGCGCAACACATGCCTTACCTGCATTGTTGACCGTCAAACACAATTATCATCTTGCTACCACTGTTCACATTATTTTGACTATCCCTATATGGTGTTAAATATGGCCCCTTGAATTCATATATTCCATGTTAGTATGACAGTTGTGGGACACAGACCAATGCGATCGTTCGTATTGCGGAATGATAAATCATAGTCAAGACAGGTCACGACCCCGCCACTGCAGTATTCGGACATTTACAGGTAGACATTACCCCTTCTCGAACGAGGCATAACACCAGCTTCTCGCAAACCATCAACATTCAAATGTGATTTCTGAATGAGAAACTAACTGCATAATTTTTCTTTACATACAGAATATACACCGATAAGCCAAAACACTATGACCACAGCCCACCGCGACGTGGGATGCCGCCTGCTGGCTTTGCGGGCATGTGAAGCGGAAACAAAAATAAGTAAGCGAAGCAAACACGGACGGGGGTCTCCTAGAGAACACATGGACTGAAAATGGGAAAATCCATTGAGATAAGCGACTTTGACAAAGAGAAGATTATTATTACGCACAGCCTGTGAACAAGTATCTCGAAAATAAGCCAAAACACTATGACCACAGCCCACCGAAGTTGGTCGAATATTCACTTGCTACTGTCGTGAGCATCTACGGAAAGAGGTAGGAGGACAGTGAAACAACCACTAGGTGCTAAATGGATGGACGTCCTCAACTCTTCAAAGAACGTCGGGTTCTGAGGCTTTTCTGCTCTGTAAAGTAGGATAGGTGGTGATTAGTGGCATCTCTGCCGAAAGAGCAGAATGTTGATGCACGCACAGGTGTTTCAGAGCACACAGTTCATCGTACATTGTTGAACATCGAGCATGTGGGCATGGGACCATCGGGATTCGACTGTCGATCAATGGAAACTTGTCGGTTCTTCGGGTGAATCACATTTTTGCTTCACTAGGTCGATGGTCGTCTCCACAAACGCCGTCAGCAACGTGAACAGCGGCTCGAAACATGCAGAGCGCCACGGACACAGGCTGGTGGGAGCAGTATTACGCTGTGGGTGACATTCTCCTGCGCTTGCGTAGGACCTGTGGTAGGAACCAAAGACAAGCTGACAGCTGCGAACCGCCTGCATCCCTTCATGCTTGATATCATCCCCGACGGCGACGTCATCTTGCAGCAGTATAATTGTCCACGTCTCAGAGCCAGAACCGTGCTTCAGTGGTTTGAGGAACACTATAGCGAACTCACGTTGATGTTTCGGCGACTGAAGTAGCCTGATGTAAATCGTATGGAACCCATCTATGTCGCTGTCGGGTGCGATTACCCTATACGCAAACCAGCGGCCCGTTACTCACGAGAATTACATGACCTTTACGCGGACCTCTAATGTCACATACCTCCACAAACTGCCGGCCGGAGTGGCTGCGCGGTTATGGGCGCTACGGTCTGGAGCCGAGCGACCGCTACGGTCGCAGGTTCGAATCCTGCCTCGGGCATGGATGTGTGTGATGTCCTTAGGTTAGTTAGGTTTAATTAGTTCTAAGTTCTAGGCGACTGATGACCTCATAAGTTAAGTCGCATAGTGCTCAGAGCCATTTGAACCTCCACAAACGTACCAATAAACTGTCGGATCCCCATACGCAGAATCAGTGATGTATTTCGTTCCAAAGATGGACAAACAAGCTATTAAACAGGTTATCATAATGGTTTGATTCATCAGTGAAGGTGATATTACTTCCACCTATTTTGTGCGGTCGTGCTGCACATACTCATACTATACTTCATGCCAGTTCCACGTTTGTTGTATGTCATCATCATGATGTAGCAATTTTAACGGTCAGCAGTGTACGTGATAGAACCTTGCTGTGATGGATTTAGTAAGGCCTGCATTGGGAACACCGATTCTTGTCATTTTGCAATAAGATATGCCCACATCTTGAAGCTAATTTATGTTTTAAAACTCCCTGGTATACTTAAAATTTTTCTTGGACTGGGAATCTAACCCATAACTTTCCTTCCACGAGAAGTACTCTTACCGACTGAGCTATCGAAGCACAACTCAAAGCCCCTATTCTGTCAGTATCTACCTGTTACTTTCTCAACTTCACAGAAGCGCTCCTACGTATTTTGCTTGGTTAAAACCCGTGGATCATATGACATCGTATAGAAATGGCTTAGCCAAAGCAAAAGGCAAGTTGTAGCTTCCATTCCTAGTGCGACACAAATTCTTAATCATCAAAGAAGCTTCAAATACTGCACACACTGTTGAAGAGTGTAACACTCCTTCTAATTTAAGTTAATCACTGTTATTAATATGGAATGCGAGACACTTAGCAGATGGTCTTTAAAAAATTTGTCATGAAGCTGATTTCGGCTTCGCCAGCCACCGTCAGATGACAGTTGAAGTTTGCAACCACATATACGCAGATGGCTGGTGACAGCACTAGCAGTGGAGGGTATATAAAGTGTCTCTAGGTCATGGGAAACGGTGCAGCCGTCGTAGTCCGGAATCGGAGCGATTTACCGTTAAAGCATACCGTACAAGACAAATTGACGCTATGCGAAATTAGTGGAGCACGAGTCGCTGGTGACGGGGCTGAACGACGGCTGTAGAGATGTGTACAAGCGAACAGACGTCCAACTGCTGAGCTACTGACTGCCCACGTGAACCAATGGGCTACCAAAATGTCTCCTCGACGACCGTTCAGCGAAGGTTGCTGTGTCTGGGGCTAAACAGCAGGTGCATGGGTCATGCACCGATGCTGACTGCCGTTCATCGGCGACGAAGGCTGGAATTTGCACACAGATACCGCAACTGGACGTCCACTGAGTGGCGACAGGTTGCTTTTCAGATGAATCTCCTTTTTTGGGTCATCCGACAGATGGCCGTTTGCGTGTACGGCCCTACAACTATCGTCGGAAGGATCCAGGCTGGAGGAAGGAACGTTATGGTCTAGCGAACGTTTCCATGGCATTCCTTGGGTGAGCTCGTCATTCTGGAGGACACGATGGATCAACACAAGTATGCATCTATCCTTGGGGACCATATCCACCCCTAAATGCAGTTTATTTTTCCTCGGCACGATGGCATCTACCAGCAGGACAATGAAACGTGTCGCATCGCTCACAGTGTACGTGCGTGGTTCTAAGAGCATCAGGATGAGTTTACCATACTCCTCTGGCCACCAACCTCCCCGGATTCGAACCAAATCGAGAATCTGTATGATCACCTCAACTGGGCTGTTCGCATCATGGATCCTAAACGAGAAACCTAGCACAGCTGGCCACGTCTCTGGAGTCGGCATGGCTCCACATCCCTGTGTGTATCTCACTGACTCTCTCTCTGTACGTCCGCGCTGCAAAAGTTGGTTATTAGGCTTTTAGCAGGTGGCCTCATTAATGTGACGGGACCGTGTATCAGGGTCACTCAAAAATAAATGAGCCAGAGGCTGTAAAATGAAACCCACTGAAGGGATCGGGACATCATTCCCTATGAAAGGAGGTGTGGCCCCAATGAGAGCGTTGAAGCCCAAACTCGCCACTAGGTGGGCACGGGCGCGGATTCACATGTCAACAGAATGAGCAAGGACACGCGTCGACCGTCCAATGCACACATTCGTGCTGAAAACAAAGACGTGGGAGCTTCCAAAAAAGACTAAAGTGGTGTAGTGCGTTTCCTGACAGCGGAAGGAGTGCGAAGAACAGAAATTCATCAAAGAATGGAACAAGTGTACAAAGAGCACTGCATGTCTCATCACGAGGATCAAGGCTTGGCACAAGCTTATCAATAAAGGACGGCTTTCGTTGCCCAATGACGTGTGATCTAGAACGCCACACAGCACTGCCAGTACCATTGTCCAACAGCTGATTGCCCTCATTATCGAAAACAGCCGAGTTACGGTGGCAACCAGTACCCCAGAGTTCAGGCCGTTTTCGATGAATTTCCGCTGCCCGCACTCCTGCCTCTGTTAGTAAACGCACTACACTTCTTAGTTCTTCTTTGGCAGCCTCCATTTCTCTACTTTCAGCAACACCGAATGCAGTGGACGGTCGACGCGTGCACGTGCTCGCTCTGTCACCGCGTGGGTGTTCGCCGATATTCCTCTAGCTGAGAGTTTGGAGCCTCAGTGTTTTTATAGTGGCCACAGCTTCTTCCATAGACAGTGGCATTGCGATCCCTTAAGCGCTTATCATTTTGCAGCTTCCCGTTTTTTGCTTTTGTTTGATGCAAGCTCAACACACAGATATTGTTGATAGAGTTAAAGAAGATACTAAAACTATGAGGCAGATGGCTTGAACAAGAAAGTATTACTTTTTCATATTATGCAAAGTCATTACATCTAACAAAAAAAAAAAAATGAAAAATTGAGTTTTTGTGCTGTGTGGAAATCGTAATATTTAACAAAATATGTAAAATAAGACTGACCGTGCTGTATTTATATTGACAAACGACTAACCAGGTGCACAGTCACACTTCACAGGTGCAGGTTGCCTATTTAATAGATTCAGGGGCAACAAACATTTGAATTTCAATATTTAATATAATTATTGAGCGAATTTAAAAATTTAAAATACCGTCACAATTTACTCATTAACAGTAGTAGTCTTATGTTAAAGGCTTAATATTGAAGTCAAGTGTTACAGTTACAAACTGTGTATATGTCTTCAGGTAGCATAGCTTCCAACGTTCAAATTTCCTCATACTATATTCATCCAGTATTTGAAAATGAGATAACTCAGCTCTTCCATACATTATTTCAAACTTTATGAAGCTTTTTCTCGCTGATCGCTGATACCCCCACAAAAGAGTTTTCCGCTTACCACATTTTCGTTGTCCATATAGTACAACTTCAGGATGGGAGACGACATTGAAATTATTACTTCCTTACTACTACTTCTGTTCGCAACACATTTTGCAGACAGTATCTACGTCTATCACTGAATGTATGCGCAAAATTATGTCGTTGTACAACTCTTGATTCAGAAAAAGTGAAGTCATAAACGTTGAAATGTGTCAGAAATTAGCTTTTGTTTAAAACGGAGTGTAAATTACTCAGACTATAGTCACCCAGTGTTTGATAATTAGAGCCGTTCGAGACTTCCAACAAACATTAAACATACTTTCAAACTTTTTATTAACTATTTATCGCTTACATGCTTTGTGTCTAATATTTGACTCATTAACTCATTTGTAAAGTAATCAGACTTTTGAAACCGCTTTATACATGGAAGTTAGATTCTATAAAGATTCGGGATTAGGGGGGTTACTCGTTGTAATCCAAAATTTGGCTAAATGAATCTCAGTTTAAGAGAGAGGAGAGGGAGGAAATTATATCTAGTCAGATTTAAACTGGTGTTTTGCATGTCCTATCTCAAGTATTTCTAGTTTGTCACATTCCTGATTTTCTTAACGGTTTGTAAGACGTCAGATTCTACACTGTGTGGGTGGCTGTCGTTTATAAGATGTTGAATCTGTATCTTCTAGCCTCCAGCTCCTTATATTTTCATAACCTAACTGCCACAGCTCTACCTGACTCTGGCTCGCTGCCAATGCTCTCAAGACAGTGTGTGGTTCCCAAGCAGCTTTCTCACCTCACTGTTTATCTTTCGCGTCCTGAAATGTTCTTTCAAAATGCAGTACCAACTTTGCCCTTAGTGCGACTTTCTTATAATTATGAAAATTGATATTTACACTATTTTTCTATTGGTAGTTCTAAACATACTTCTGATTCTATTATGGCCTAGTGGAAGTCGCATAACTAATAAACCTCCCTCTATATTGCATCGTAAATTAAAATATAATTCTTCCACACGGAATATTGACGACATTAACAGCTGTTAGTTATAATGGAGGTGACACTGAATAATTGCGTGTTTGAATGAGTCGAAAAATTTTGTATGCATACAATGAAATTTTTGTAGGCATTAAGTTGCAATGTACGAATAACTGTAACCAACCACGAGTTTTTTTAGAAGTAATTTTATTGTATCGTTGTTACTTTCGGGGCTGAGTCTATCATCAGATGGTAGTATCGATTTTTTGTCAAGATTTACATTTTTGTCCTAAAATGTAACAAGGTTTTTTGATGAAATAGTTTTACAACAGGTTTTACGTTCTATACAAGCACAGTACATTGTACTTATTTCATGTAAAGCTCTCCTTTACATATTATAAGAGAGAGGTTTGGTATTCTTTTTTGATCTACGCAGATCCATGAGCTAAACTAATCAAGATGGTGAATGCATTTGTTTACATTTGCTGCTGATTTGATGTGCCATAGAACTCGATATTTATACAGATAAGATATACTTCTAGAGTTACTGCAAAATTACTTCTTCATAATACAGATCATTTTATAAGATCTACATTTAATTATTTAGGTTTGTTGGTAATGGCCAATGAACAATATTCCATCAATTAATTATTATTTCTATCATTTCAAACTATAGAAGATGTAGCGAGGTACATTTGTTTTTTTTTTTTTAATTCTAGTTGATAATTCAGGATGAAGTCATGTTTACTGTGAATGTGGCTGTGTATTTCTACTTCTTCTAACAAATTCATCTGTACTTTTTTTGGCAAAATGTTATATGCCTGAGACTTCTTTCTAACAAAGTAATCCAGAAATATATAGACACAAACAAAACACAACGTAAATTTTCACAAGAATCAAATGATCTCAGAAAAATGAATAAGAAACTCATAGACAATAAAGTATTTGCAGTTGCAGAAGACAGAGGAAGCTCTACAGTAATAACACTTGATGATGATTGCTTAAATAAGACACCAGATTTTCTAAAGAACAATGAGATAAGAGGACTTAATTATGATCTAAAACTCAAATTAAAAGCTTAGTTTTAAAAAATGTTCAACGAGTATAAGTTTCTACTAATGTGAACCGAAAAATCTGAATCTGCATAATGAACTTCCCAGCCCCAAAACTTCAACTGCTACCTAAGATTCACAGAGAAAATTGTCCTATATGTTTGACCGTGAATTCACAAAAGACCTCTTTCCACAAAAGCAGTGAAAAACTTTGAGTTTTCATGAAGGCTTATAAATTTGAAGATAATTTTCGTGTAAACAATAGCTATGAGCTTTCAGAAAACATCAGAGACATACTCATACCAAACACAGCCAGATTTACATGCTTCGTATAATTAACTTGTATACAAATATACTGGTAAAAGAAACAGTCTCATTAATTAAAAATTTTGCTTAAATATGAAACGATCAGTCTACCTGAAATTTATGAGCTTGTTGAACTTTTAACCTTGATGCTAGCATATAACTATTTCAGGTTGAATAACAAATTTTATGAACAGGTAGATGGTATTGCAATGGACAATGGTCTGGCTAGCTCTCTAGCCAAAATTTGCATAAATAACTTACAAACATCTTTTTTCAAAGCCAATATGACAATAAAGAAAAATGTGCATAATAAAAATGCTATACTTATCTTGTTTGATGGAACAGTGGTAAATATTAATAAATACAGTGGTAACCATAAATTTAAAATATACAGAAACTCATTACAATTGATGTCACAATCAGCAGCTCGCCACATCACCCCAAGCATCACAAATGGCTTACTATAGGGCAATGCTCAAAAGAATGGAAACATTGGACATTGAAAATAAACTATAGGAGCTAAAAACAATTACACTAATAGCCGAAAATAATGGTTATACCTCTGATACCATCACTAAACTTCGCAACAGAATTAAAAACCAACACAAAGATAGTTCTATGTACAAACCAATCACGCCAAATGGCGCTTTAGCGCAATAGCTCCCCAAAACTCTACCAGGTATGTTTGCATACCATTCATTGGTAAGCTGTCACACCAACATGTAAACTTTTTCTGTGCTAAAAATATCAAAATGATTCCAAAAACAATAAAATACTAGACAAAAATGTTCAGAACTTAAATGTTAAGACTGAAGTACAGCACAGGTTTGGTGTTTATAAACTAAATTATTCTGTATGCCACAAATTTTACATTGACCAAACTGGTAGGACTTCCAACATATGATATCATGAACACATGGATGCCATCAGGTTCAAGAACCTAAACAAATCAACTTTTGCTGCTCACTTGGCCCAACACAGAAATAAGCATCAAAGAAAACTTGGACGTATTACATTTTGCCGAAAACGAGTACAGACGAATTTGTTAGAAGGAATAGAAATATACAGCTATTTTCACAGTAAACCTGACTTCATCCCAAATGAGCAACTAGAATTTAAAAAATCAAATGTACCTCCAAAATTCCATACAATGCCTGTAATTATAAATGATAGAAATAACAATTAATTGACAAAGAGAATATTCCTCAGTGACCATTATGATTAAACATAAATAAATACATGTATGCCCATATAAAATAATCCATATTGTGAAGAAGTATCTTTGCAGTAACTCCAAAAGTATGCCATATCGGTAGAAATATTAATTACTTAGGCACATTAAATCATCAGACGATGTAAAAAAATGTATCTGCCATCTTGTATTTAGTTCAGTTCATGGATCAGCATGGATCGAAAAAAGGAAGTCAAATCTCTGTCTTATAATATGTAAAGGAGAGGTTTCATGGTGTAAGTACAGTGTATAGAGCTTGTATAGAATGAAAAATCTTTTGTAGATACATGTAAAATCACAAAAACTTTGTTGAATTTTGGGATACAAATGTAAAATCCTTTGTAAACTGTGTAATCACAAAAAATTGTTATATTTTACTACATACACTTGAAACTTGCCAAGAAATCTGCTTGATGATGGGCTAAGGCCTGAAACTAGAAATTTCACAAAAAAATAACTTCTAAAAAACCTGTGAGTGACTGCAGTGTGTCTTACAGTGTAATTTATTTAAAAATCTGCGGTTGTCTCTAAACAAATCGTATATAATAACAAAATACTAGTGTTAATACTGATGAATTACAAAAGACAAATTTGTATTTTATGAACCATCTAAGCTCTACAGCCCTGACATTATGGACAAAAGCAGACTTTGGAGATGAAAATGTGGAAGGATAACTCAGTTTTCCTGTGGCGACATATTCTGGGTCAATTCTTCATGGAGAGGGGGAAATGTTCGTTGCACAAAAGCGTCTGATAAGGATAATTTATGGTGCCTATCTTAGAACATCTTCTATACAGGTCTTTAAACAGTTTGGCATATTAACACAGCCTTCCAGAGCTACAGAAAGGAGTAAGCATTCAGCTGTAAAAATGTTGGACTACTTACCCACTGATGTGAAGAGTTTAAAATATGATAAAGTTAACTTCAGACACAAACTGAAGTCATAGTAGCATGACATTCCCTTGTAATCCATATTTCTGAATGTCTAATATTAATACTAAAGTGTGTATGTGTGTGTGTGTGTGTGTGAGAGAGAGAGAGAGAGAGAGAGAGAGAGAGAGAGAGAGAGAGAGAGAGAGAGTGAGAGGGGTAGAGGGAGTAAGATCCATGTAAAAGATCAGCATGTTGTCATATTTCTACTGAGATACTGTAATTCGTCCATTAATTAACATTATGTTATACATGACGGCGAGAGATGGAAATTATGATGCATGAAACACGCAAATTGTCTAACTACCCTCACACTGAAAGAGAAGATAAAAGCAACTTTTGAATTCTATTTTAGCAACCCATCTTTATTATAATATGCAGGTGTTGTCCACTGCCGATGATCTATTCATGTTAGATGATTCTGACCGAACTCACATAGCGAGAGACGTCTACGATTGGTTTTAAAGGCTAAAAAATACAAGTTTCCAGGTTTCTGCAATAAAAGATTTAAATATTAACGAGTGTTCTGGACTGCATGATTAACACAATTAAGGCCCAGTTAACCTTTTCAAGCACGTTTCATGTAATTTGAGCAGCTTCTTTGCGAAGATTGTCACAAAATCTCACTGACTACCGTGAAGATCTGTACGCGTAATTCCTCAGTATCCTGATTTGAAAGAAACAGATGGCTTTCCACCATGTTAGGTGAGTGTTCATATTACTATTATCATTATCATTATCGTTATTATTATTATTATTATTATTATATTAGTATAGTTATTTCTGAATCTTTTGCAGTCTTATCAGCTATTTCTAGAATCCCCGTTTTCATGTAACCCTGTCATTTCAAACATGTTGCATGCCTCTTCCTTCAGTTAATAACAGCGTTTATTTTGTCCAGTCCGCTCTAGGTCTTCCTCATCAGCTTTTTTGTGGCTAACATTCACATTGTCTCCTTGGCCAACAATCTTGCCCCATTTCCCATATGTGGCAAAACCATTACAGGGTATACTTCTTTATTTCTTCAAGCACACCTTTATATTTCTCAATAGTATTTTTTCGTAGCCACGATATTGCACGACTTTTTCTTTTAAGTTACTTTCCACGGCTCTCTGCGTCAGTGTCCACGTTTCTGCTCCACAGAAAAGAACATCTCTGAATGACTGTGTCACATAAATTTTTCATCCAAAAAGTTCCGAGACTAATTTTATTCCTCCTGGTGTATAAGCGACGCCAGTGCAATAATTACGGTGGTGCCTTGAGCTTACATATGTAAACAACAGACGTGCATTCGAACAGTCAGTTGTAAGTAGACGGTGTTTTGCAGAGGGCGTGCGACCGTAGTGTGTCAACATTGTTGTGTCACAAAGCGTACTGGAGAAACAGCTATAAATCAAATGTTCAAGATATTTCCCAATATGTCCGTAAGGAGACAAAACTGTGTGCAAAGTTGGTCCCGCACGCCTTGACTCCCGAACAAAATCAATGATATATGGACACCTGCCGCAACTTAATCATAGGGTTACCAGATTATCTAATAGAAATGTAGGACACATTGGTAAAAATGTAGGACATTTATCAGAAATATAGGACATTATTGCTCAATGGAAATATTATGTAAATTTCAAATTTAAATACTATTAACAATACCCACAGGCATATGCATTAATATTTTTTTAAAAAATTCTGACACATACAATGTTAAATATGATAATCAACAGCAGTCAGTTATATTTCTCTGAATAACTAATCCTGTGCAAAATATTTAGCTTGTTTGAAATATAATCAAAAAATTCCAAACAACTGAAGTTTTTAAAATTATACTTTACAAACACGATACATTTGACCGAATCAACAGATTATCTGTTCCTTTCATCTGTAAACTGTGCTCTTATAAGAGAAAATACTCTTTCAACATTAGCATTATGTGCAGGAATAGAAAAAAATACTGAATTAGTTTCAACAGTTCAGAATGGCAGTCCTCATGCTTGCTACCACTGAAATATCTAACTCACTTATCATTACAGGACAATTTCTCAAGTTCAGAGCTATGATTCTGCAAAAACTGGTTCACATTACATATCTCATCACAACACTTGACATCATCTATTACAATGCCTTTATCACTCAAGAACTGTACACACTTTTGTACATTATCCATGCATACTTTATCATTTAAATTTAACCACCTAAAACAACTGAGTTCTGAAAAGAATTCACACCATTTATCTAAATAGCCGATACATTCGCCATACAATGAAACAGCCTCCTGCTCAATATTGTCAGCTTATTTATCAAGGCCCTCCTCCCTAGTACTTATCAAGACCTTTTTCGTCTTTAGTGACATGAAATTACTCTCTAATCTATTCTTAAGAAGAAAACACACATGATCTGAAATTGCGATCATCTCAACAATGGATGTTTGTTCACTTTCAAGTTGTTGTATCCCATGGTGGATCACAGACATCAATGAATGTAAGTGATATAAATAAGCCTTACTCAAACTGATTTCAAAGAAAACGTTTAGAACTTTTGGAGCATTGGATATAGACAAAAAGTAAGATTTTAAAGCCTCATACATTTCAATTATTCTGTCAAGACAAGGGAACAGAGATAACCACCTCGTTTTACTGTGACTAAGAAGTTGTTTGTAACTAATTTCTACAAACTCACAATAATGCTTGAGTTCCTCAGTTCTCACTGCATATGTAGAAAAGTGAAGTCTTTAATGGGTTAGATATTTTAGTGGTAGCAAGCAGGACGACTGTCATTCTGGACTGTTGAAACTAATTCAGTATTTTTTTGCTATTCCTGCACTTAATGCTTTGAAAAAAATACACTCTAAATCTACACTTAAAATATCCGACCCGTGCTGAAAGGCATTGTTAAGAATGTGAGCTGGGCAACTCACTCCAACAAAATTTTCATTAATATAGGACTTTAGTTTGGTGAATACATTTTTACCCTATGGTCGACTTATACCACCAAAATTTGTGTTCGTATTGTCAGCACAAAATGCGACACATTTATTTTCTATTCCTACCCCTACTAAAGTGTCTCGAACATACGATGATATTGTTTTGGCACTTTCATTTTATATAGTTTTAATTTCGATTACCTTTGTCTGCATACCGCCAGCTTTAAGGTCAAAATATTGTATTGAAATAGGGAATACTTTCTGGGAAGCATTATTACTGCTGTCGGTACTAACCCCAAAAAAAGAAATTTCTTCTACACGTTGTATCGCCACGTCAACAGAATGTGGTGCAAGGACTTTGTTAATTATCACTTCGGTCTTTCTCTTGCGCTCGAAACTTTCTTCTCAATTTGAGAATCACTGCATAGTTTTGTGTTTAGTTTCGGCCTGCAGTCCATGGATTTGTATGATGCGTGGTGATTAACAACATGAAATGCAAGCGTTGCCTCTGCAGCGCTAACACGATATGCTGACTGTGTGGGTTGAGCAAAAAAACCTTTAATATCTCAAATACCTGCAGAATTTTGAGGTGTTTTATGTTTCTTGGAAGACAGGTGTACTTCCAAATCTTGTGCACCTACAAGTGAAACGTTTCCGTATTAATATACTAAAATTGGCTATTAAAAATTAAATTTTTTTAAATAACCGCCATAGCAATATGCCGATCAAAGTCAGACAAAAAAAACAAAAAAAACTGTTTGATAACCTTACCTTTGTGTGCAACACAAACAAATGTTCCTGGAAGACAAATAAGGCATTGTGCTTCGTATTCGCTTCTTCCTGCCTTGAAACATTTATACTTTAACGACAATTTGTCACTGAATTTGCATTTTCGTTTCGGCATTTCGACTTGCAAAAAAAGCACTGTGAATTAACTGTTGACTTTCCTCAATAAGGCATTGTGCTTCGTATTCGCTTCTTCCTGCCTTGAAACATTTATACTTTAACGACAGTTTGTCACTGAATTTGCATTTTCATTTCGGCATTTCGACTTGTAAAAAAAGCACTGTGAATTAACTGTTGACTTTCCATAATCTTAATCTTCGATTACCAAACTGCAAATAGAAGAGAGAGAAAATCAAGTCATTGGCTCTTCACATCTGTATTATGATTCGTTGTCTCGATTTCCCGTCATTCATCGCACCGTTACAAACATCTGCATAGCACGCAGACACTGCCGACACCGAAGTCCATTTTAACCCAGAGTTCAAATGCTGTGTAGCGACATCCCTCGTTCTTTCTAACTATGGAATGTATATTCTGTATCACTGTAGCTGTGTTGCCATAGCGACTTGCAGTTGAGGTTAATAACCAATTATTCGTTTCTATTTTCACAGATGCCAATTCATTTCTAACGGTCACTGTTTCTGAAAATGTAGGACATTAGAGACTCTACAAAAATTGCCCCCGGAACCCGGACAAATGGTTAAAATGTAGGGCATGTCCGGGAAGTTCCGGACGTCTGGTAACCCTACTTAATGAAAATTAAAAACGCGGAGAACTTATGAAAACGTGGTGTTATCAATACAATCTACCACAACGACAAAGTGCAGAGATTCACACGAATAGTAAACGCTTTGACGACATAACTGACAGTCAATCCAATGAAATGCGTTAGATGAACAACAAGAATGTTCCTGATAGATTCACATGGTTGTATGAACGTTCTGTGCGTTGTGATCATGTGTGTGGGGAGGAGGTGGCAAGGGGGAAGGGGAGAGAGTATGTAGAACATCTGGATCACTGGAACTGATATCTACAATTTTCTGTATATTTTTAATACAATCTAAAAACTTTTTGGACTGCTGGTTATGGTTTTATCTGAAAACTTCGTACTTGTCGGGCTATAACAGGGGATACATTCTGACTACAGCTTACATGGTCTAAGATATCGTTGCTGAAATTTCTGTCTTACTACACTCTTCTTTAGAAACTTACGTACCTACATACTTACATTCCCCACTGTTCCTTCGTTACCTCACTACCCTCGTCTTGCTACCCTACTATCCGATTTTATCTTGAGTTCCATCTTTTCGTATCTTTCCAGTAAGTTTCATATCGAGCATTCTACATCAAAGCCACCAGCTGCTAAGCTCAGCTGATTGTCCAGAAGTAGAAGTATATAAAAAAAATCGTCTCCTATTTGCCTTTGCCGTTATTTCAGAACTTCATTAATACAAACCTTAAATAGAGTCTGGTATAAATAGCAGCCTTGATACAGTCCATTATTCTTTACAACCATTATAATTATTTGCTTCAGTATAGACAGAGCTTATTCGTACGGGTACCAACCCATAATCAATCGACAGCGAAAAGTTCTTTGCTCTTCTGAAATGGTGGAAAGCTAATTACACTACGAAGCGAAAGCAACAGGAATGTAAGAAACGAAAGCGGTCCGCAACAACTGCTTCAGATCTTCAAATGTAGAGCAACAAGTACTGAATAAGTGGCTCATGTTAGTTTCATTGGCGTTATTCTGCAGCTTACGGACTCAAAAAGAAATGTCCACTGTGTAGCAACCAGCCTTCAGAAACCTACTACAGGCATACTTAATCTTGAACGATACGTTCTTCTGACACCAAATATCCGAACATAAGAAAGGCATGAAGGGAATGGATTACACTGCTGTCTTCTGTACCCTTTAGGAAGGCCGTGACAGATTTGTTGCATAACTTGTATGTCAGACGATCACCCACGAAGTTTTCTCACCCAGTCCCTGATAATTGCAAAATTCGCCAGACATCGTGATTTCACACGTTCAGTATCGTGTGTTCCTATAGGAATGAGGTTTTATTTGCACTGCCACACACTGGATCTCAGCAACATGCGATCGACATATGCCTTGGCACTATGGTTCCTTTAATTTCATACATCGTGCTTGCCAAATATCAATGAAATTCTTGAACAAGGTATTCACTAAGTTCTCAACCACACCTCACGAAATTTGACTAGTACCCTCTTTCACTGTGTTCTTTGTTACCATGATACCAACCTCCATCCATAAAAAAAGCTCTTCGTGCTCTCTCTAGTGGCCACTTAAATGTCGTAAAATACTGCGAAATCCACATCCCGGAATCATAACTAGAAACATATCAGTGTAAATGAAATGAAAAGAGTGTCTATTAGTCTAATAACTTACCTTAAGAACAGGGGTTTCTGTGTAGTTAGTACACTCTAAGATAAAAAAGAAAAACAACGCACCACGAAGGAATTATCCGAATCGGACGGAAATCATCAGATGTGATATACGTGTACAGACAAACAACCCCAGTTTCAGAAAAACTGGATGGCTTATTCAAGAGAAAGAGCTTTACGAATTGAGCGTCAATAAAGCGTTGGTCCATCTCTGGCCCTTATGCATGACGTTATTCGGCTTGGCATTGATGGATAGAGTAGATGGACGTCCTGCTGGATTTCGTGCCAAATTCTTTCCAATTGGCGCGTTAGATCGTAAAAATCCCGAGCCGGTTCGAGGGTCCTGTCCACAATGCTCCAGACGTTCCCATTTGGGGAGAGATCCGCCGACCTGGCTGCCCAAGGTAGACCTTGGCAAACTCTAAGACAAGCAATAGAAACTCTCACCGTGTGCGGGCGGGCATTATCTTGCTGAAATGTAAGCCCAGGATGGCTTTAGGTGAAGGTCAGCAAAACTGGGCGTCATACTACTGAGCTGTAAGGCTACGACCACACCTGACGCGCCTCGCTTGGCGCCCAAGTACCTAACGACTCACCTGGTGCCCAGCGCTTGGATACTTGGTGGCCATACCGGAGCATCGATGCCACCCACTCGCGCCGTCGAAATGTCTCCTCCAAAGCTGAGTCAGGAAATGCTTCTGGCAGAAAATATTTCTTTGAAACTGTTGCGGAAACTACCATCAGGAAGTGTACATAGCATTAATTATGAGAGAGGTGAGCGCTGAGAATCAAAAATGTTGCATAAAAAAATTCGGGAATTTCTAGGAAAGTTTCTTTGGTTATCTACGAATGACTGTAAAACTGTTCGATATCCCTCACGGCTTTTACGGAAAAACTACAAACATTCCCATTTGGTTCAAATGGTTCAAATAGCTCTGAGCATTATGGGACTTAACATCTGAGGTTATCAGTCCCCTAGAACTTAGAACTATTTAAACGTAACTATCCTAAGAACATGGCACACATCCATGCCCGAGGCAGGATTCGAACCTGCGACCGTAGCAGTCGCGCGGTTCCGGACTGAAGCGCCTAGAACCGCTCGGCCACTGCGGCCGGCATTCCCATTTGAAAACTGCCGTTATTCATACATCTTCATCAGTGGTATAGAAGAAACAAACGAAATTGCGTATTCAGCAGCGTTTATCAGGTAGCATAATCTTCGGAGCCATTAGACGACACGCCAGGAAGAACCATCACGAGCGTTCCTCTAGCCACACTCCTAGCGACTAGCTTAGTCACGTAGCGCTCAGTGCGACCAGTCTCATAACTTCACAGCTGTTTGTTTAGCATGGTGGAACGCCTGGCGAGTCGCGAGATACCTAGGCGCCAGGCGATGCGCATCAGGTGTGGCCGTAGACTAAGCGCGCAACCAAAGAGATTCTGCTATGACAAGAAATGGCACCCCGGACCATCACTCGTGGTTGTCGGGCCGTATGGAGGGTGGCAGTCACGTTGGTATCCCACTACTGTCTGGGGCATCTCCAGACACTTCGAAGCGGGACTCATCACTGAAGACAGTTCTACACGTCAATGAGATTCCTGCCGAATGTCCCCGTCACCACTGCAGACGGGTTTGTTGGTGTACAAAAGTCAATGACAGTCTGCACAAGGGGCACCGTGAGTTCAGTCCCCTTTCTGTGAGCCGCCTATTAAAGGTTCTTGTAGTCACTAATGAATCAGTTGCACGTCGGATCGATGATAATGATGAATCCGGGGCTCTGAGTGCATCATGTTAAGTCGTCTCCCTTGGTCGATCGCTTCACTCTTGACACTGAGTTCGGCAATGGTTCAGCCATTCCCGCCAACGTCGTCGAATTGTGGCATTGCTCCTAGTCAAATATCGAGCGATTCGATGATTAGTCCAATCGGCTTCTTTGAGTACGACTACACGTTCTCTCGCAAATTCTGACATCTGCGTATATTGTTCACGCACCTGTCTGCAAGGAATACTGTCCAACTGAGTATCGGGACTGAAGTTCGCGAAGACCTTATGCCCTGGTACCGATATGTCCACGGTTTACTTTTCTTGCCAGCTGCGCTCTGAAATAGCGTTGCAGCGTCACACATCCATCCACCGGCCTCCCAAGTTTACAGTTTTGCATTAGTCACCGATACCTGTATTAATATCAATTTATGATCAATTGGTATAACTCTTTGGTGGTGCGACTTTTTTTCGTCTTAGAGTGTAAAAGTAACACAAAACTATAGTATTCAGAAAATACGGCTCAAATACTATTTATATGAGCAAAGATAGTTATTCCATTGGGCACTGAATAGTATTATAAACTGTCGTAAGCAATGATGGCACTACAGAATGTGGTTAAGTTACGATTTTATACACTACATACGACGTATGTGGAAACCGTTTAGATGTTGGTGAGGGGCATTGCAACTGGTACAGATGCAACGAGGCGACAGCAATCAGCTGAGTAACATAAACTGCTCAAAAAGAATTTTGCACGACCCAAATGAGTTGTATAGTTACCTTTCTTTAACTGGAAACGTTTTTCTCAGTGCTATATTGACCACAGTAAATCATTACGCCGGCCGGAGTGGCCGTGCTCTGGGCGCTACAGTCTAGAACCGAGCGACCGCTACGGTCGCAGGTTCGAATCCTGCCTCGGTCATGGATGTGTGTGATGTCCTTAGGTTAGTTAGGTTTAATTAGTTCTAAGTTCTAGGCGACTGATGACCTAAGAAGTTAAGTCGCATAGTGCTCAGAGCCCTTTGAACCTTTTTTTAAAATCATCACGTGTAGCCACTTGTGGAACTGATGTTAACATGCACCTGGGTTCCCAGAGCAGGTCAATAGAACGCACTGTGTGTCCAGTGCGACTTGTTTGCACTGTTCAGTCTGTCAACAAGCCTCGAAGGGTCACTTCAAGTTTACAGCGTGCGCAAGTGTCACTTTAAGGCGAGAGAGATTTCCAGCACCAGAAACTGCCAGCTGAATAGGGTTGTAGCAGATCCACCATGTTATTTAATCCGTATATTAATCAGTAAAGGAAACCAAGGAGAAACTTGTTAAGAGAATTAACGTTCAGGAAGATGAAACAAAGTCTTTAAGGTTTAACTTATGGCGTTGTAACACTAGCAGAGATGGAACAGGACTTCAAAAATCAATTGTACATTATCTTGAAAATAGGTTATAATATGAAAATTATCAAAAGTAAAACTTAGGATATGGAGTGTAGTCGAATTAAATCGAGTGATGCTGAGGGAATTGAATTACATAATAAGACAATTAAAGAACGAGACCAGTTTTTATATTTCAGTAGCAAAATAACTGACGACGGTAATATTAAAAAGAATATAAAATACAGGCTAAAAATAGCAAGGAAAGCTTTTCTGAAAAAAAGAGAAATTTGTTAACATCGAATATGAATTTAAGTGTTACGCAGTCATTTCTAAAAATAATTAGCTGGAGCGTAGCCTGGTTTGGGAGTGATATGGAAGATAAATAGCGCAGACAAGAAGTGAACAGGAACGTGTGAAATACGGTGTCAAAAAAGAATTCTGAATATTAGATGAGTACATCGGATAGCAAATCGGGAGGTACAAAGAGGTACAAAGAGATTTTGGCGAAACTTTATTAAAAAAAGGGGCATCTCGATAAGACTCACCCTAAAACATCGAGGAGTAATTAATTTGGTAATGAAGGTAAATGTGGATGGTATAAATTGATGCGGGAGAGTAAGGCTTGACTATAATAAGCGAGTTCAAGTGGATTTAAAAAAAAAAAAAAAAAAGAAGAAGGAGCTGCAAGTTTTCCCACAGAAAGCACACTTGGAATTGGCGTGGAAGTACAGCAACATAATAGACAAATGTACTTGAAATATACTGAAATGATAAAATGTTTTCCTATTATTTAAATTATGCAAAAGGAAGTTATGCACTGACGACGATAAAAGCTGTTGTTTTTATTGTAAGTACACCGTAAGGTGGCTCGCGGAGTATAGATGTAGATGTAGAAATGTAAAGTATAGAAATGAATTGCTTAAATCTTGCAGAAAGAACGTGTATAAAGTCGGCGAAATGTGTTACTGTTGGGTCAAAATTTTCTAGGGTTGATAACTAAGGAAAGTTTCGGTCGTTGGAATTATATTTTTGAAATGTATGGAAATGTTCACTGTGTGAGAAGAACAAGGGTAGTTTGATAAGTAGGAAAGGATTCGAATAGTGGAGGGTAAGCTGATTCATCAACCAGTAGTAAACGCACGAAGTTCAAGGATTTCAAGTAAATGATAGAAACTGGTTGTCATAGTTGAAGATGCACTGGATCACGGCTTTGTAGACTGATGAATGATGGAGGAATGCAAGTCCCATCTGCGTTCAGTCGGTAGGTTCAGTCTATTGTGGGTCTTCTGTTGGAAAGCTGGCAGGCGGTGCTTTCACGTTAGTGTATGATCACGAGTTAATATGAGGTATTATACTGGAGTTAGCTACAGGATATGTCGGTCGTGAGTGGTTTGTTAGAAGCACAGGATCGGAAACTGCGAGTAGTTAATCCTATAATTATTGCCTAGGTTTTGGAAGCGCCTATCTTAAGGAGCCACTGGTTGCACAATGATGTAAACTGGTTAAGATGGAGCACAAGGGACCGTTGGGATATCCGGAGTCTATGGTAACCGACTAGCTAAGCGAGGTCATCAGCGTACTGGAGAAGAAACGAACGCTTTACAAGGGGAAACATCCATCTAAATCTACATACAAAAACAGAAAGCAATGTTAAAGCAAACGCGTTCGATCTTACTAAACAGCTACAAAACGAGTGAACTTACCCAACACGTAGCTACAAGACGCCACATCGACTAGTTGTTTCAAGGATCACAGCTTTGACAGATGTAAAACGACGAGTACACGTTGCAAGAAGAGACTTCAGCAGTCTCTACGTACAGTAGAAGGAGAGTGCTTCGGAAGTAACAGACTTAAGAAGGAGGGACATGCAACGGGCTGTCTCCATCAGGAAACAATGGTGAGCAAATTACTTTAAAAGAACAGAAAAAGTTTCATATAAAAGTGTGGGGAGTGCTGTAGGAGCAGGATACAATAAAACCTGAACCGCCCCCCCTGGTTTCATTTCTGAAGCGACGTGAAGGCGACATGGCAGCGAGCAGGAGCTGGAAGAACTCAGTCAACTGTCTCATTATGGCATTCTCCTCCTCCTTACCACATGCCGGAACACAACTATCGTCAAGGGCAACTGCGGAAACAGGCCGAAGACGCGAACAATGGTAATGACCCTGTTATTTCCTTCACACACAAGGCAGTCTCGACGGAAATAGCCTCAAGGAGAAATGGAAAGACGAAGAATGCTGAAGATACGATGGGACTTCGAAAAGGAAGTTACATATCTCTATGGCAGGCCAAATAACTTTTACTGAACGCTGCAGTACGCTTCAAAGTGACGCAGATACATGACACTATTTTTCAACACAGTCACCCAGTCCCTGTAAATAACGGCCACAACGTTCTACGAACTGTTCAAGTCCTTAACGACAGAAATCCTCTGCTCGGTCACGGAGCCATACGAGAACCGTTGTGTAAACGCCCTATGGTGGGGATAATCTCTTTCCTCAAAATCTTATTTCAACTTTCCGAAAAGATGTAAATCGCACGGTGCAGACTCTGGATTGTATGGCGGATCAGCGTCTTCCACGCCTGTGTGCCCTTGATGAAATTATTGCTACGATCTCACATTCGGCTGCACGCGACATTGCATTTAGTCCATATACCGCTAGAATTTCGAGGTGAATTTGTGTGCAGTTTAGACGTTTTGCCTGCAAGAATCGTATTGTCCCGCGTACTTCTACTCTGGAGTACATTTCCAGTTACCGTGCCACTTTACTCCCACACTGTGCTGCACCTGCTTTCCGTACCGCAACAGAACTGTGTCTGCAGGAAACCCGAAACATGTACTCTCTACTGAGAACGTGCCACGCAGTGGTCTTAGCAAGGGACGACGTTTGCAACTTGCTGGAGTCCCCACGTATATGTGCGGATTTACTAACGATTGCTGCAACAGAGAATGAATTATTTTAAACGGTGGATTTTACTGGTCTACTACTGCTAGGAAGATAACCTGCTGTCTAAGAAACTGCAGATGTTGTAGCTATTAAATAAGGTAAACTTTTCGGTACAGTGTAAGAAGCATTACTCAGTGTATTTCACAGGGAGCCGAGAAGACTTAATCCCAAAAAGGGAGGTCAGTGTTAAATGTAAGTAACTAAGCCTGGTTACTGATTCTGAGACATAATGTCCTGTGAGTATACTGAGACGTATAAAGTGTATTCATCAATCTCTGGCGAGCTCGCTCACTGCCTTATTGAGGGTCTTGAGAAGCCCACATTGTTTGAAGGGAGATCCTCAATTCACGTTACAGACCTCTCGGTGTTGTAGTAGGTAGATAAATTTATACATTGAAACATATGTTCGCAAGCGGTCTGTTTCCATGATACACGGAAACCAAAATCGACTCATATTGTACCCATTTTGTTTCCTCTACACACTACTTTCTGATACGCCGGACGCTACCTTCAATTCCGATGATGCCTCTCCATTAAGAATTACATACTGAGTTGTATTCGCAAGTAATTCTTCAATACAAATATATGTTGTATTCGGATACTCCGTATCCACATACACTCCTGGAAATGGAAAAAAGAACACATTGACACCGGTGTGTCAGACCCACCATACTTGCTCCGGACACTGCGAGAGGGCTGTACAAGCAATGATCACACGCACGGCACAGCGGACACACCAGGAACCGCGGTGTTGGCCGTCGAATGGCGCTAGCTGCGCAGCATTTGTGCACCGCCGCCGTCAGTGTCAGCCAGTTTGCCGTGGCATACGGAGCTCCATCGCAGTCTTTAACACTGGTAGCATGCCGCGACAGCGTGGACGTGAACCGTATGTGCAGTTGACGGACTTTGAGCGAGGGCGTATAGTGGGCATGCGGGAGGCCGGGTGGACGTACCGCCGAATTGCTCAACACGTGGGGCGTGAGGTCTCCACAGTACATCGATGTTGTCGCCAGTGGTCGGCGGAAGGTGCACGTGCCCGTCGACCTGGGACCGGACCGCAGCGACGCACGTATGCACGCCAAGACCGTAGGATCGTACGCAGTGCCGTAGGGGACCGCACCGCCACTTCCCAGCAAATTAGGGACACTGTTGCTCCTGGGGTATCGGCGAGGACCATTCGCAACCGTCTCCATGAAGCTGGGCTACGGTCCCGCACACCGTTAGGCCGTCTTCCGCTCACGCCCCAACATCGTGCAGCCCGCCTCCAGTGGTGTCGCGACAGGCGTGAATGGAGGGACGAATGGAGACGTGTCGTCTTCAGCGATGAGAGTCGCTTCTGCCTTGGTGCCAATGATGGTCGTATGCGTGTTTGGCGCCGTGCAGGTGAGCGCTACAATCAGGACTGCATACGACCGAGGCACACAGGGCCAACACACGGCATCATGGTGTAGGGAGCGATCTCCTACACTGGCCGTACACCACTGGTGATCGTCGAGGGGACACTGAATAGTGCACGGTACATCCAAACCGTCATCGAACCCATCGTTCTACCATTCCTAGACCGGCAAGGGAACTTGCTGTTCCAACAGGACAATGCACGTCCGGATGTATCCCGTGCCACCCAACGTGCTCTAGAAGGTGTAAGTCAACTACCCTGGCCAGCAAGATCTCCGGATCTGTCCCCCATTGAGCATGTTTGGGACTGGACGAAGCGTCGTCTCACGCGGTCTGCACGTCCAGCACGAACGCTGGTCCAACTGAGGCGCCAGGTGGAAATGGCATGGCAAGCCGTTCCACAGGACTACATCCAGCATCTCTACGATCGTCTCCATGGGAGAATAGCAGCCTGCATTGCTGCGAAAGGTGGATATACACTGTACTAGTGCCGACATTGTGCATGCTCTGTTGCCTGTGTCTATGTGCCTGTGGTTCTGTCAGTGTGATCATGTGATGTATCTGACCCCAGGAATGTGTCAATAAAGTTTCCCCTTCCTGGGACAATGAATTGACGGTGTTCTTATTTCAATTTCCAGGAGTGTATTTGGTTTACTAGGGGATTGCGCGGAACTGTATCGATAGCTATTTGTAACTAAAGAAACACGGCATCAACCTGAGCTTTACAGTCTTCTGGTTTCTGGATGAGATGACTAAAAAGAGCAAGCTGTGTTTCACACGTCTGATGTTTGCGGGTGGAACCGAGGACAGCTGCTGACTCGTGGAAAAAGCTTCTAGCCTCATAGAATGCGCTTTCTGATTGTGGCAAGAATGGAGCTATTACTTACTAGATGTATTCAAAAATTAAGGCTCCTCGGTCATAAGAAAGATATATTAGTTAAAAACGTTTCAGTTTCAGTTTTAATTTCCTCCAAGCCTGTTTCACCTTTAATGTAATCGTTTATTTCTAAGCTCTTTCGGTAACGTTGCAAGGCTTATTTTATCCCTCTGCACAGAAGTTCTCTGGTTAGGACTGCACCAGTTGCCAACAGCCGTGTTGCGTTGCTCGTCATCTTGAAACCGTTGTCCACCAAGACAGTCTCTCAAATGAAAGAACAGGTAATAGTCATTGGGTGCTAGACAGGAACAGTAACGTGGGTCGTTGAAAAATCTTAAATCTTTGCGTCTGTCGATAAGCATTTTCTGTACTCACCTTGCACACGATTTGCACTCTCCGATCTTTTCCATGTCCAGTGTGTAAATTCTGTTGCCGCAAACATGAAGAAATTCATCAGCTAGAGCAGGAACTGTAAATAGTTGATGTGAAATTAGTTTTTGGTCCAGCTGTTGCAAATTGTCACAGGTCTGTATGCTGGGTTTGCCGCTCCACTCTACGTCAAGCCCATTTGTGCGGCAACTTCCTAGGTTTTGAACTTTCACGCAAAAGGTCGCCACTTCTCGAATACGTGTTGTAAGTAGAACACTGCCCAGCAAAAAAAGTGCAGTGCACATAGGACATGGCTGGGTGTAACGAAACTTTGTACGTATATGCAAATGTCACTATAGATATTCGGATTTAGGGTCACTTTGGATAATTGGGATGAAATCATCTTCCAAAGCCTTCACGTACCGTTCGGTATTCATCAAGTTATCAAGGAATATCGCACCGATTATTCCGTGACTGGACGTTGCACTCCACACAGTCACCCATTGAGGTTGAACAGACTTCTCGATCACGAAATGCGGTTTCTCAGTCTCCTTAATGCGCCAATTTTACTTATTGACGAACACATCCAAATGAAAGTGTGATTCGTCGCTAAACCAAACCACCCATTCGCAAACTAATTCCCATCACGCCCCTCGGCCAACCGTGCACTTTGAACGTCCTAACGAAAACCGTTCAGAAGTTATGACGATTTTATTTCACGTAGTGCAATAACTGTCAACCTGTACGTTTCTCTGTGACGGGTAGAACGGCCATCAGGGTGCATTAGTGTTGTTCATGTTGAGTGTTATTACGAGACCTTGTCGGATGTATAAGGGGCATGAACGGCATCCGATTTTAGGGATCATTGTGAAGGACGCGGAGAAACCACCCACTCGTATCAGAAAGTGTTATCAGCAAGTGAAAGAGTTAAGGGGGCTAATTGTGAGTCTGCATTTGGCCAGCTGGTCTAATTGTGCAATATACAATTTGTAGGGCACTCGGTTGTGTCAGTGCCCATGTTGGACTGCTTGGGAACTTGAAGATTCGTCGTCAAGGTTCCAGTCTGCAACATCTGAGCACGCAAGAGAGTAACAAAGTATTGCACACCAAGCGCATTGTATCACTTCATATCCGCGCCTGTCATCTGAGAACAAGTAATGGACTCCCTGCAACGTTCTGCGTCATCCACCACCATTGGTCGGAGACTAGCAGCAGCCAGACTAGGATATTACCGTCCCATCCGTAGCCTGCCGTTATCACCACAACAGAACCGTCGGGTTTTCGAGTGGTGACGTGATCGGAAAGCATGGACTACTGACGAATGGCGGTCTCATTGTGTTCAGCAATTAATTGCTGTTCTGCATTACCCCAGATGACCACTGTAGGTGAATATGGTGGCGAACTCGGGTGAGGTCCCGTTGTTCCAATGTTTTGAAGAGGCATATGGGTGCTGCTCCTGGCGTCGTCTTGTGGGGAGCCATCGGGTATGATTCCAGTTCTCGGCTGGTAGTGACTGAGGGAACACTGATTGCCCAGTGTCACATCACGGACATCCTGCGTCCTCGTGTGTTAGCTCTCGTGCAACAGTATTCTGGTGCCACTTTTCAACACGACAATACTCTTCCACACATGTTGTGTGTCTCTATGAACTGTCTTTGTGACGTTGAGGTACTCCCGTGAGTAGTGGAGTTGGGTAAAAAGGGTCCATTGTTCTCCTTATGTAAACAAACCGGCCACTTGGCTTAGCCTCCTTATGTAAGAAAGCTACACTCCAGTTAGTCACTGCATTGTTTATTTAAGCTTATTTATCACTCTAAAGTAAACAGGCTGCTCACTTCTGCCCTTAAGATACGTTTACGTAAATGTATGATGTAAAATAGCTGTTTTCAAAATTCCCCCACTCCTTTATATCATCTGGATTGACTGATATCCCTGCAAGTATCCAACTGCATGCATGCCACTCTACGTTGCATTTTCAATTATTCCATCATGGTATAGGCTCCAGGCTGACAAGAAATACTCAAAAGTTCGGTTGAATAAGTTGGCCACTTCTTCTATCTTCTTGTCTTCTTATTTAATCATTCTAATTTAGGTCGGTCTCGACATTTACTCTTAGGTATTATGTGGTTGTTACCGAACAATGATTGACCTTTTTGTAACTGTATGCAATAGTTACATTTACGTGCATCCAGGTGCCTGTACCATCGTATGCAATTCGCCACAGCCTTCCGGCGTCTATCTTCTTATAGACAGCTACATCACTTACGACTTTGCGAAGCCCCAATGTGTCTCAACAGCTACGACGGTTGTGATCTGGTATAGGGATCATTGACTGTCCTGGTGGCTTCTTAGAGAATCACGCCTGTTCCTTAAGTAGATAAGGACAGAGAGCACGAGTGCAGATAACGGTCTTATCTTAACACCACTGATAAGGTAATGGTACATCAGTTTACACATGCGGTGTCAGGTTATACAATCCTGCTAGTTATATTCATGGTCAACCAGATCCCCTCCTCTGAGACGATCGCTGGCAGTTGATCAAGGTCACCCAGGAGAACGCTCAACCCCTCCCCTCCCCCATTCCCCCTCCAGTCTGCTGCTCCCTGGGCCAATAAGATTCAAGCAACCATTCCACCCTCTGGTTTTTATAACTAGAGGTATTCAGTAGGCGGTTTCATTTTAGAAGTGTGCCCATAGAAAGAGAGGATCAGAAAGTGGCTATTTGTTAATAACAAATTAATTTTATTGTAATTAGGTTAAGATATGCCACTTAAGGTGTAGTGTATGGGTTTTCGTTGACAACAAATTAAATTTAATATAACCCTCATTTCGTCATTTGAGGCGCCAGTAGAGACCAACCATCACCCCCAGGCACACATACAAGTACTATCAGTTCCATGTTTTTTACATTTTCCGTATTTTTCCATATTTTACACAATTTAACAAAATCTACATATTTTTCAACATTTTTGCCATTTTATATTTTGTTCCATCATTTTATTGTTATTCCATCAACATCGCATTGTGTCATATCATGCCATGTTACATCACATTAAAAATACAACGCTCTCAGCCACAGTGCAACATATGCTCAAAATTATCCTGACGATCTGACAAAATTACCGATGCCAAAGCAAATTCTACAAGTACTGCAGTTCTACCGATTTCCAACCAAAGATACTGTATGTATAAGATATACCCCTCACTGCTAGAAATACAAACCTCGATTATGAGGCACTCGCTGGTAAACGGGGATTGAACACGGCAAGTATGAGGCACTTGGAGCAGTGACGGGTGGAGTCTGGCTGAGCCGCCGCCGCCGCCGCCCTTGACCCCAGGTGGCGAATCATGTCCCCACACATCTCCCCGGCAATGTTAGAGAAACTGCATTATGTATGTGCATAATAGTCCCCGACGTGATCGACCTGGTTGCTGGCGGAAAAGATACTGCTCCCACATCAGTTATTCAGCAAGGGGTCTCCCGCCCATGTTAATAATACCAAGCCTGTCTTACCACGCCATCGCCTATGCATTCGTGGCTAGAAATCTGTGGCCGGCTTTGCAGATAAGGCCAAGCACTCATCTCTCTTCCCTCTTTCTCTACCTGGACCAATAAGAAGTAAGCTCCCCCTCTTGAACCAACAATCCCATTCTTATCAATAGACATGTAACACTTAATTTAGACCTATTTTGTATTTGTATCGATATTTATATGTCAATGTGTGGTGTTGCTTATGTAGAGTGTTGTATCCGTCAAGGAAATTCTTTGAATATGTATACTTATTTCACTTACGTGAACTTTTGAACCATGTTGTGTAAACTGTGCTTGTGGATTTAAATAAATACTGGAATGATTGTTATGTAATGTTCGGTAAATGTCTTGGTCCTTAGTCAGGGAACGTAGGGTTTAATGTAAAAGATGTGGAGAAGCCCTGCAGCTACGGAAGTAGCCTGGCGGAGTGGAAAAGGTGTGGTGCGCTAGAGGCAACTCGTCCTTTGTAACGGGTAAGGAGTCTCGGCTGCAGTCTCGCTAGCAGTAGCGGATCATTGTGACTCATATTCTTGGAGTTTTGATGCTAGAGGAGCCTAAGAGCAGTATTTATGGGCGTCGGATGCTGCATTTGGTGATACTACTATCATGGCATGATTTTTGGCCCTGTAAAAACATATTTCCGAGCCCAAGAAGATCTGTAACAGGGCGAGGCCAACAGTACTGCCATGACTGCATGCCGACATGTTAACAGCCACTGCAAATTACGCCACCAGTGCCCCCAGCCTTCCACTAAATTGTTTATATTTGGCACTCTGTAACTGGACCAGGTATTTGTGAAATTTGGTTGCTTTCAATTACAATTGTGGTGTTGCTAAAAACTTATCTTACACCCCCGATTATCCCAAATCACGAACCTGGAGAGGAAACTTATCCTAGTGAATTTAATTCCGAGTGTCCTAATTTATTGTTGAAAGACTTATTCGGCAGCTGTGAAAGTAATTGTGATCGATTTCTAATGTTTTTAAAGTTCAGTTTTCTAGTTTGAGAAATACTCCACTTCCAGTGCATTTTTAAATCAATCTGCAGTCATTTTCTTAAATAATTTTCCTTGCTGGAAAAGCTGCCTGGAAATAGTAAAGTTGTTGGTTAAAAGAAAATTAATATTTATCTGAAGTGAAAAAGATTATTAATTGTTGCATTTATGCACCTTGATCAGAATTACAAAGTTTTATCAGTGTTCATTTCATGAGAAAGTGTTTGAACTTGAATTTAATATTGTGTCGGCTTTTTCACAGCCAACTATATTCTGAGTAGGGTAAAAGGCTGCTTATCAAAGCACATTTGTTATTTGAAGAGTTATAGTTTGTTGTGCTTTCCTTAATTAATAATTATTCATGAAAATACTTACCATTTGTCATACATACTTCTGTAGTTTTGTTAATGAGCATGGTTCTTCAAACCAAGGAAATTTAAGCGCCCTCATGTGCTAAGCTAGCTAGTTAATGAAGCAAAGCAAAGGCTCAGTTAGATTTGCATTCTGTTTAATTGCTTCAAACTGAGCTTAAGAATGAAATATTTACTGTGATAGTTATTCTATTGCACGCTGGTTAATGCACAGGCATACAGACCCCGTTCCAAGCAATGATGTTAAATGGCTTCTACTGAAACGTGATGCGAGGCTTTTTAAACTTACTGGACTACCGAATGCAAATGCAAATAAGCGCTCTGATATTTTCTTTTATAGTGGATTATTTAGGGTTGCCACCCAACGAAGTTGGGAATAAATTAATTACAATTAATTAAAGAAATTATTAACTTGTTGCTTAGTAACCCTTAATACGTCACTACTCTCATCAAATGAACACTGAAATTAGTTACTCAAAAGCGTGATCATACTGAATGAAAGCACTTAGTAAAATTAAAACATAATTCTATAGAATCTAATTAAAATTCAGAATCTGGGCCTACGAGAATACTGCGCTTCGGTAACGCCAGGTTGGATGTACTAAGATCGATTTCGGAAGGGGTGGCTGCGTTGATGGACACTCATGAAGTATAAACACAACTTATTTTAACCAAAGACACAATTTAAACACTCTGCAATAAACAGATTGTAATACCGCTTGCCGTTGCCTGATTTAAGTTTACCACTGTTTCAAATGGTTGAATGGTGACTGACCACATGAAGGGAAGGTATGTGAAAATTCTGGCAAGAGAATAGGATAAATGCACGTACTTACGCAAGATCCGTACTAAAGAAGAAAGCTCAAGACACATTAGGTCTTTACTAAAGAGTCAGGGAAAGAGATTCGTGCCTTCCGAAGTAGTAATCTTTCGACAAATGCAATTGCTTAAAATATTGGGTCTAAGCAGTATGGGACTTAACATCTGAGGTCATCAGTCCCATAGACTTAGAACTACTTAAACATAACTAGCCTAAGGACATCACACACATCCATGCCCGAGGCAGGATTCGAACCTGCGACCGCAGCAGCAGCGGGGTTCCGGACTAAAGCGCCTAGAACAGCTCGGTCAAAGCGGACGGCGCTTAAAATATTCTCAGATAAATAAAACCAATAAAAGATGGGGAAGGGAGAGAGGACCACGTAGAAACTAGATTAAAAAGAGGTGGCACATTTGCCAGGTGGCTGAATATTTTCACAAAACGGTTAAATTACATATGCGACGCGCAAAGGAAGATAAAATGAACTGCAAGAAATTTATCCCTCGATAGACACAGATAGCTGAGGGCCCAATTGGTTCTTCCAAGCACCTAATTCAGACTAACAAAGCAAGCACGCTATCCATCTGAAATTTCATACGGTAAAATACACTAAAATCCATTAATTACATAGAACATTCAACACAACCCAAATTCACTCTAGGGAACACGACTGATTACCACTGAACAACACACAAGGCAAGTTTGCGCCATGTGGTGGAAAGCATAAAGGCAAATTTACATCACTACATGGGAAGCCTTTGCACACTAGAAGTTCTGATAGCACAAAGAAAATACCAGAAGACACTTATTAAAATTGGTAAATTGCACCATGCCTATCCTGCATAAACTGTGGATCATATAATGAACCATCACTGTAATAAAAAGTGAACTATACCAGTTCAGCTATCCTCAAGACTTACACATCTCACTCTAAGCTCAGTCTTAAGCTACCGACCACGCTCACCGACTGCACACCGTCAAGTGCTTAACCACCCCAGAACAACGGATCTCCGCAGGTAGACAGAACAGACCAAAGGGGTTGCTTCCGGTACCAACCTACCCACTGTCGATAAAGACGACATAGAAGGCACAAACCTCTTTGCTTTGACTGAACACCAAAAGTTGGCCAGACTGACCACAGCAGACAGCAAGTTCCATACTACTAGCTACCAATGGAAACACGAAAAGTATATTCGGATACTCTTTCACACAGATGGTAATGAGAAGAGTGGAAATCTAGGAGCATAAAATATATTCAGTGTAAATCTAATTTAGGGCTTACATGTAAACAATTACGTAATTTAAGTATTATTATAGTGATGCAGTACACAGAGACCTTTCAATTTTATGGAATATGATCATTAATAATGTTGTGTCCTGCCTACACGCCAAATATGGGTTGCCAAGAAAACCTGCTTCTCAGATCGCTAGACAACAATTCAAGCAAATCGTATTAATGATTTTGATAACAGTAAGATAAACGACAATACTTAACTTTGAGAATTTACAATGGTGGTCGCAAGCAATGGGCGACAGACAAAACAAGAAAATCTCTTCAGTATACACAACTCCTAATACAAGTGAAACAATACAGTTCCTAAGTCGCTGCTGTAGAGCTCGTAGAACGGCTAGTCTTCAATCGGGCCGCGGGCAGGCGGCGTGGAGCACATGTTCTCTTCGCCTAGAGGCCGCTGCTGCCTCGGTGTCGTCCTGGAGACGGGTCGGTCAGCGTACTATTGGCTGACGTCTTCTTCACAGCCTTCTCTGCTCTACCGTTACTGGCCGTCGTGCCGGCGCTTCACTTTTACACCGGAACATTCCTCCCCCCCAAAGCGGCGGACCTTCGTCGTATAAGGAACTCGACAGCAGCGGGGCAAGCCGAAGTGTGGATGCTGCGCTGCAATGGAAGCTGTGGCTGCAGGGGTCGCCAGGCTTCCGGTCGTACTCCGTCGTCTGACCTTCGCTCTGGTGGAAGCGTCCACCGGAAAACGACCAAAAGGGTACGTGTCCACCACCTGCGGCCCACAACCAGATGTAGAAGGCGTCGGCTGTTACAGTGGGGGCGGGTCCAGCTCCATTGGTAGGACGAGAGGAGCCGGAGACGGCAAAGGCTCCGTCTTCATGGGGTCGTCCCGTGGTATCGTGATGACACCCTCTGGCGCCTGCTGTGGTCGCGCTGTCCTCAGGAGCTGTGAATCTGGGGGGAGAGACACAGAAGGGTCAGCGTGCACGTGATAGTGGCGAATTTGATTGTGATGTCGGCGCTGCAATCCTTCCGGTCCTGAAATGAGATACATGCATGCGCCAAGTCGATGAAGGACCTCGCCTCGCACCCACCGTCTACTGTCGCTAGGAATCCTGAAAAATGCAATATCATGCGATATTCGCGGCCTTCTTTCGGCGCCGGATGCAGGGAAAGGTGGAGCAGGTGGAGCAGTGTCCGATGGCGGTCCGCCGACAATGATCCATCTCGTGGATGCGAACGATAGGAGGCGAGGAACAGTTGTAATGCTTGATCCCTGGTGTGTGCGGTGCGAAGTTTGGCTATCAGCTGCTTGAAGGTTCTGATAAAACGTTCCGTTTCGCCGTTTGACTGTGGATCGAACGGAGCACTAGTTAGATGCTGTATGCCATTGCGTTCACAGAATGTTTCAAATTTATTTGACGTGAACTGAGGTCCGTTGTCCGATACTACGACTTCAGATAAAGCTTCGAGGCAAGAAATAGAGGACAACGCCTGAATTGTGCTATGTAACGTTGTCAAGGTCATTGACACAGTAAAAGGAAACTTGCTATAGGAGTCTATCACAATCAACCAACGAGTGTTCTAAAAAGATCGCGCAAAGTCTATGTGAACACGTTGCCATGGTGACTGCAACTAAGGCCAAGCAGAGAAGTTTTGTAGCGGAGCGGACTGTTTTCCGCACATGGGTGACACTGTGACGTCATCTGTTCTCTTTGGGTACCAATACCCTCCAAGTACAGCGTCGACGCGCTAACTGCTTGGTACGAACAATCCCCCAGTGTCCTTGGTGAAGTAACTGCAACACTTCTTTTTGCAAAGCTTTGGGATCAACACACGCGACTGTCGTCTGTCATTTTGAACAAGAATCACTCGTTTCTGTAGAGCGAAGCTATGCCGACGTGCCAAGTACCGACGCGCTAAAAAGTTCTTTATACTGTGCAGTGAGTGAGGCCAAGATGTGCGAATGTATTTTAGCAAAATGTTCAAATATGAATCAGCTTCCGTGGTCTGTAAAATTTTCCTATAGTTCAGCGGAAAGGATTGAAGCAGTTCAGAATCCTGAGCATCGATGTGACAACAAGATGCAGCAGAAGCGTGAAAGTCTATATCAGGGCTAATCGGAAGACGGGAAAGTGCGTCCGCATTACCATGTTGAGCTGTCGGACGACACACAATATCGTCATGATATTGAGACAACAACAAAGCCCATAGTTGAAATTTTTGGACAGTTCGTACAGGAACCGGCTTCGTCGGATGAAACAACGACTGCAATGGCTTGTGATCAGTCACTAAGTAGAATTTTCTGCCATACAAATACTGGTAGAATTTGGTGACACCATACACAATAGTAGATACCTCTTTCTCTATTTGTGAACAGTTACACCGAGCTTTGGACAACACTTTTGATGTCACAGCAAGAGGTCTGACTGTATCACCAATTCTGTGCGAAAGCACTGCACCGATTCCGTAGAGGAAGCGTCAACATGCAACACAACCGGTTTGTCAGGATCAAAGTGCACCAAGCATCAATCACTGAGCAATGCATCTTTTAGGTTTCTGAGAAGCTTCTTGGCACTCATCTGTCCAAACAAAGGGGACATTCTTGCGACGCAAGCGATGTTATGGAGCTGCGACTTGTGCGGCGTTCGGTATGAACCGAATATAATAGTTCATTTTCCCTAAGACTGACTGCAATTCTGTGACATTATGAGGAACTGGCAGGTCCCGTATAGCTAACAAATGCCGTTGAAGAGGGTCTGCACCTTGACTGTTGATTACATGACTAAGATCCTGTAATTCAGGTTTAAAAAAAATCACTCTTGTCCAGTCTACACTTTAGTCCAGCATCAGATGACACACGAAACAAAGCACGCAAATTTGCAATGTGTTCTTCAGGTGTACGACCTGCTACGACAATATCGTCCAAATAGTTCGAATAGTTTGGTACTTGAGCAGTCAGCTGTTCCAAATGGCTTTGAAAAATGGCAGGTGCGGAAACACTGCCAAAAGGCAAACCCAAATATTTAAACAAGCCCAAATGAGTGTTCACAACACATACCTTTGAGATTCTTCATCTAGTGGTATTTGAAGATATGCTTCGCGCAAATCAGTTTTTGAGAAACAGCGACCAGTGCGCAAGCAGTCCATGAGATCCTCTGGGCGTGGCAATGGGTACGTATCAACCATAGTTTGGGAGTTGACTGTAGTCTTAAAAGTCAACACAGCGGTAAATACGACCTGAAGGATGTTCAGATGTGTGTGAAATCTTATGGGACTTAACTGGTAAGGTCATCAGTCCCTAAGCTTACACATTACTTAACCTAAATTATCCTAAGGACAAACACACACACCCATGCCCGAGGGAGGACTCGAACCTCCGCCGGGACTAGCCGCACAGTCCATGACTGCAGCGCCCAGACCGCTCGGCTAATCACGCGCGGCCGACCTGAAGGTTATGGGAGCAAAACCAGTGGACTTTCCCACTGGCTAGCTTGTATGGGCGCAATAGCTTCGCTATCTTGGCGTTCCTTAAGTTCAGTAGCGACTTTGTCCTGTAATGCAGTGGGAGCAGTTCTGCCCTGGCAAAATTTCGACTGAGCATTGTCTTTCAGAGCAATATGTGCAACAAAACTGTTAGCCGTGCCTAAACCTTCAGAAAAGAGTTCTGGGAATTCTTTCAACAAGCCAGCTACATTGTCTTTTGCATGGAAAGAAGACACTGACAACATATTGTCCTGAATTTTAAAGCCAAAGAAATCAAATGAATCAAGGCCAAGTATGTTCTCACAATCGTGTGATTGTAGCACCATAAATGTCACTGTTCACTTATGTGAGCGATACATGGCAGGCAAAGTAGGGGAAGGCGAGGCAAGATGGGGAAGCTAAATTTAAACCCTTATAAAAGGGACAAAAGTAAACAAATTCAAGTAGGTTTGATTATCATTTGTTTACTTAACCACTGAATTACAATAGCATGCAAAGAAACCTGCAAACGTGTTACATTTAGTTAGAAATATATCGATTTGAAACATAAACTACCAATTCCCCGTCTTGCCCCATATGCGGGGTAAGATGGGGAACTAGCATGAATTCATCTCTAAAGCTTAAATAAGGACTGGAATAACGAAATCATGTGACGATAAGGTTTCGAAACATGGTTCTGCGAATTGTAGAATCAGGTATTACGTTCTATTTAGGCCTCTTACTTTCACATAGTACACAAGTGTGGACAGCCACGTCATCATCCCTGCACAAGTGTTGTGGGCCCAGCATCCGCAGCTAATACACCGTATCCAGCCTTCTTCAGAGAAGTCATAGCAGTATAAACAATCTCCACTCTCTTCCTCGTCGTCATTCGACCTCAGTCTATTATTCCTTGAGCATGAAGGGGTGGTTAAGACGTCAGTAACGTTCGTCACTTTTTCATTGTCATTATGTCCTTTTGGTTTTATCCCGGGCTTATTAAAAGTCTTTGAGAAGAGTTTTCGTTTACATGCAGCACGTTTGGGGACTCCTTTTCGTTTAATTTCTTCTGATAGTTCACTCCTTTAAGGAGATTCGGTTAAAATAACGGGTTTTCCACGACTATTAGATGGTTTCCTTTTGGTTTTTTTATCCACCTTTGGAATAGCTAACACCATTTCAGGGCTGGTAACCTGAAAGTTATACGAAACAGAGGCTTGATCGTCAGTTGTTAATTGTTCAGGTGTTTTACGTCTTGACAACATCTCTGGTATTTGGTCTTCCGTTTCTGTAACTGCAGATGTGTGAACTTGGTGAATGTCTGTAGTTGAACAGGGAAGGTAATCACTTTCTTGAAAAACATTTCTGTTTACAGGCCAAATGCCTGTTTTCCGAAACCCGTTCAGTGCTGTGGACATTGCAGCTGAATGAATGAAGGCTTTTCCGAATAAACTTGCGATCTGATGCAGCGTAACAAATTTTCCAGGATGGGTACGAAGCCACCATCTTACTTCATCTTCGTAAAATTTACTGAGAGGTTTCATAAATGCCACGTCCAATGGTTGAAGACGATGTGAGCAGTGTGGTGGCAAACACAGCAAGACAACCCCATTTTCGCGGGCCACATCTATCAGTTCTAAATTCTTGGTGTGCTTTTTGTGGCTGTCCAATATGAGAAGTATTGGTCTTTCCTTTGACGCTCTAGTAAATGCAATAAACTTCTTAAACCAAGTCAAAAATAATTCTTTCGACATCCAACCAGTTTCTTGGACTTCTGCCCAGGCACCAGGGGGCAGGCCAGTCTCAAACGCTTGTTGCATTCGTTTTCAAGGATAATTAACATAGGTGGTACGTAGCACTCCGACGCTGAAACACAGATTTCTGCAGTCACAGTCTGGCCTCTTTCTGCTGAAGTAACTGCTCCCACCTGTCTGCGCCCTTTCAAAGCAACCACCTCTGTGTGACCTTTTGGAATGACTGTTAAACTAGTCTCATCGCAATTGAAAATTCTGTCTCCCGTAAACTTGAATGTGTCTAATTGACTTTCTAAAAAGATCGAAAAATCGATCTACAGCAACTCGATTAAACCCCATTGCTCGTGCAATTGATGTGGCCTCTGGTTTTCGTATTGTTAAGGTTGGATTTCGTGCAAGAAACCCATTAAACCAATCTCTTCCAGCAGATTTGGCTGCAGTATTAAATGGATGTTTCAAAATGGCTCTGAGCATTATGGGACTTAACTTCTGTGGTCATCAGTCCCCTAGAACTTAGAACTACTTAAATCTAACTAACCTAAGGACATCACACACATCCATGCCCGAGGCAGGATTCGAACCTGCGACCGTGGCAGTCGCGCGGTTCCGGACTGAGCGCCTTAACCGCGAGACCACCGCGGCCGGCTATTAAATGGATGTTTGATGTTGTTTCGTTCAGCTACCTGAAAAGTAAGTTCACAAAGTTCTTTAAGTGTTAGGCCAAAATACTGTCCTTCCATCTTTGTTAAGTAGTCTTTAAGTACTGCCTCTTGTTCTGGGGTAAACACACTAGTGATTGGTCCTAACCTTTTCACAACTGTATAGCCAGAATTAGCACGTTTCTTTGCCACATGTCGTTCAATCGTTGTCTGTGGCACGTTGAACTGTCGAGCAAATGGTTCAAATGGTTCAAATGGCTCTGAGCACTATGGGACTCAACTGCTGTGGTCATAAGTCCCCTAGAACTTAGAACTACTTAAACCTAACTAACCTAAGGACAGCACACAACACCCAGCCATCACGAGGCAGAGAAAATCCCTGACCCCGCCGGGAATCGAACCCGGGAACAACTGTCGAGCAGCCCTGAAAGAATCCATATGACCTTGTATAACAGAATTTACAGCGCCTTCCATTGACTCTAATGACCAATCTTGCCTAGACGTTTGTCGCCGATACTTGTGAACCATCTGAAATAAAACACGTGGAACGTACTACTGAGTCAGATCATTCCTGGTAATCTCTATTAAATAATAAATACCACATTTCCAATAGTAAGTCGTAAAAGCAAAGCAAGAATACTAACTTTGCACGTTTTCTTTATTTTTATGCACCATGTAGCCTAAAGATTAGTTTGTAATTAATTAGGAAACTTTGGAATAACGAATACCATTCTATTTACAATTGTATTCAACGTATAATGTACGTGTTCAACACCCGCAGCGAGGTAAACACATGAGGCGATAAGAACGTAACGGTTGGACAAGTAGCATAGGCAAGACGGGGAAGCTCCCCATCTTGCCCCACCCCGTCTTGCCCCCTACCATGCTGTCAGGTTTTGTTACGCCTACATGAACACTGGCTACTGACACAGCAGTTTACTGTTAATAAGACGTATTATTCAGTGCTATATATACTGTCTGGACAAATGTTCACGAAACACACGTTTTAGGACCTCGAAAGGTGTAGAAGATTGCAAATCAGTATAACAATTGTACATACCTTGCGAAGCTCACAGAAACCGCCACGAAACTAAGGTTCTGCAATCTCAACACACTGGGACCTGTGTGTTGATGATGTTGACGTAGCTATCCACGGATGGCAGCACTCTAACTGTAGCTTATAGCCCTTCCCCGTCTTACCCCACCTCCCCGTCTTGCCCCGCCTTCCCCTACATTTTTCCAAGAATGGGAATGTCTTGTCCATTATAAGCTGTCAGGTGCGTGCTAGTTTTAGATGGGCATGGGGAGCCTAACAGTTCATACGTGTTACGATTCAGCAATATAACAGAGCCACCCATGTCCAACAGATATTTCACACGTTTTCCGCAAAGAAGCAAATTAACAAAAAGTTTGTTTGACTGGCATAGCACTGAAAAACTGTTCACTTGCTAGTATTGTTAAAGCCCGCAAAAGGCTTTGAATACATGGCATTTATTACATGAGCCTTATGACTAGATGTTTGTGAGTGGGCAGAATACTTATGTTTGTTCCATTGCTAACATATGGATTCTACGTGTTCTTGCTTTCCACAAACGTAACACAGTTCTTGTCAGAACGGGCAATCTTGGAATTTGTGCCGTAAATAGCACCGAGGGCATGACTTAATTCAGTTTGCCTGTTTAGAGAGCTGTTAACGAAGTGTGGAGAATTATTTACATGACATGGCATGCACAAGCTGTTGCTGCCTAATGGGCCGGTCACGAGCAAGGGGAGACTTGACTCAACAAATTGTTGGCAGTATTGGGGCTGGGCCTGTTCTGTTCCAAAGTACCATAATCCAAGATGGCGTCGATGACGCTATCCAAGATGGCGACATGACGTCATCCAAGATGGCGGCCCTGACGTCATTCAAGATGGCGGGTTTTGGCAGGAAGTTTGAATTTTGGGGCGAAAGTGCAACGCCCCCCTCACCCAGAAAAATGGCGCGAATTTCAAATTCCAACATGATAATGCGTCACACCCCAGTTATTTCTACTAAGCAAATAAAATGGCGGGAAAAAAGGACTTGTCTTTATTATTTAACCTATTTCAAGCAGATGTGCTCACCAATGAGTCTGGACTGCAACTGGCTCAGTTCATATCCAGGCCACCAGAGAGTACCACCATGATGTCAGATCATGACGCAAGTACCGTTATTCAAGATGGCTGCACCCAGTGTATTCACCACATGGTGTAAGATTGTACACTTGGGCTACCTCCACTAACCTAACCCCTCCCCAATAAAAATCGCACAAAGTTCAAATTCCAACACGATAATGTGGCACACCTACGATAATGGCGGAAAAAACGGACTTTTTTATATAACCAATTATAAGCAGATGTGTTCTCCACTAGGTCTGGACTCCAACTGGCTTAGTTCATATCGGTGCCACCAGAGGGTACTCTAATGGCGTCAGATCATGATACAAGTACTGTTATTCAAGATGGCTGCATCCGATGTACCCACCATGAGCTCCAGAGCTCAAGTGGTTTAGTTCATATCGTCAACACCAGAAGACGCCACCGTGATGTCGGATGATAACACAAGATAGTCTGCTCTCTCTCGCGCGCAAGCTTTATAACCAGACATGAGCTGCGCCACCTGTCCATGGGAGTCTGACCGCTTAGGTCACACACCCTCGGCTACCACCTCCACACACGCGGCGGACGTAGTCTTCTGTAAATATGCTAACTAAAGTAACACCAACACCACACATCTATCAATCACCTAAGTACTTAATTCCATTTCAATTTTAATCATATTCAGTAATTCAATTTACATTTTCAATATTCAGTGATCAAATGTGAAGGTCCACATTTTCCCACTATCAGTGCGGTGTTCATTCATGACCTAGCACCCCCTACCCTTAGAATGCTGTACCAATAGTCATGTGACTCTATGTAAGAAAATTGTGGGAAAGAATCCTGCCTCGGGCATGGATGTGTGTGATGTTTTTAGGTTAGGTAGGTTTAAGTAGTTCTAAGTTCTAGGGGACTGATGACCTCAGAAGTTAAGTACCATGGTGCTCAGAGCCATTTGAACCATTTTTTGAGATCCTACACTCTAGAACAATAATTTGGAATTGATAGCTTCGTTGATTTAGGTGAAAATGTGTCCAACTCAATTCGTCTCGAACTCCATCGCGTATAAAAATAAGTCTTTTCTTGTTATTCTTAACTGTATGCTATTACATTACGGTGCTTTGAAATCTGTTACTATACATCGATAAGGAGTGCTAAGCTCCTCGACATGGTCACATCGAGAGAAATCTTGTGCACTTGGATGGTTTGGGACTTGGAGATGTCTGTAGAAATGTGAGCAAGAAAGTGGAAAGAGTAACGCGTTTGTGCAGGGGGGGAAATGAGCCTGTCTTTCACATCAGTTCTGAGAGAGTGATTTCGGTTCGCTGATGTAAATGGGATGACTTGGTATGGTGGGGGATATGGACTGTAAGTTTACTAGATCGAGGCAGTACTCAGAGATATATTCCCTGGTTGGAGATCAGTTTGACGCTCCGATATTCTAGCGAGTATAGTATGTATTTGATGACCTGTAGACAACTTTGCGATGCTTAGTTGTCGGTGCAAAATGGTGATCAGTGTAAAATAGTTTATTACCACTGAGTATAGCGTCTGTAGAAAGAAAGAACAGGTTGGGGGTGTACAGATTGAGAGAACAGTTGGAGCAATTTAGCAATCTTTGCAAAATATTCGATTGATTGTGGTGGTGAGAACATTTGCGTATGTTGAGAGCAGGAAGGCTATCTTGTTATGTCTGGAAGAAAGATTGGATTGGGCGATATCTTGGTAAACAGGTGCTGTTAGGGCGGGAATTTTGACACATACAAGCTGAGACAACAAGAAAGTGAGTGTTAACTATTTCTGGGGGGGGGGGGGGGGGCTATGGAATTTAGTAGGGTTACACTTGATAGCAATGAGACTTGAGTATAAGATTGATAACGTTGCTAGACGCGTTTGCGATGATATGTAGCTATGCGCGGTGAAGCGTGAGTCAAACGTGACGTATGGTCCGCTACAATTGCTAAGGACAAAATAGGTTCTGCTATTGTGGAACGGAATTCTGCAGCGTTCAAATGGCTCTGAGCACTATGGGACTTAACTTCTGTGGTCATCAGTCCCCTAGAACTTAGAACTACTTAAACCTAACTAACCTAAGGACATCACGCCCGAGGCAAGATTCGAACCTGCGACCGTAACAGTCCCGCGGTTCCGGACTGCGCGCCTAGAACCACTAGACCACCGCGGCCGCAATTCTGCAGCGTCTTCGCTGGACTGCAGTTAGAGTGAGGGTAGTGAGGAACGCCCCACGTGCGCGGCTCTGCTTGGTGTGCACGCTATGTAAATAAGCCCCCGGTTATTAACGCCGCATACATACAACTTTTGCCAACGTTTGGCTGCAGCTCGCGGTTGCGCTCCCGCCCGATCGCACAATCATCAGTGTCTAGCGTATAGGAATTTCTCTTGTGTTACGTATGAATGGGGGTGTCGCCACCTCATGCTTGTGGAAGCCGAGCAGGGCCTGTGCGCGGTTTGACATCTGACGGGTGTGTGAATTCGCGGGGCATAGGGTGTGGTGGAGGGTGCTTGCGCCCGTCTGTTGCGTTATTTTTCGAGCGGCCCTGTATTCTGCGCTATGCGCTATTTGGACAGTTTACAAGTACTGAGCGTGTCTACACACTAGTGTGATGAATTATTTAGGCGCAGTTTGCTATTGTTTACTCAAATTAGGAGTTGGTTGCATGTCTGTGGGCTGTGCAACATGAGCCCAGACACATCTGGGTGGATCTTTTGTGTGATAGATATACTCTATCATTAAATAAGTTGTTTGAAAATAAATAGAGTGCACTCCATCCTTACTCTCCCCAGCAGCCCAGAGCAGGATGAGTCGTTTTCCCACCATTTTCCCTCACCATCTTGGTTTACGTCACGAAAAGGACGACAGCGTTCTCTGCTGGTGGTACTGGATACTAGACCTCGTGGACAACACACTATTTGCCGCCATCAGTGATAACTGTAATTGCATCATCAGCTGCTGACGCGGAGGCGTCCTCTGGTGGCGACGAAATGTACTCAGACAGTTAGGATGTGGAGCTCTTGCTGAACCCACTAGGTGGCGCCATCTTAGATTACAGTACTTGCGTCATCACCTGACGTCACTAGAGCATCCTCTAGTGGCATCGATATGAGCTAAGTCAGTTGGGCTATGGTCTGAGTGGCGAATACACTTGGTGGTGGTGCTGCCTCTAATTATTTAAATAAAGATTGGGTCATGATTTAGAAAGTTGACGATTAGGAAGCATGTTTGCAGGGTCTTTTACATGGATTATTATTTTGACAATTTATGAGTTGTTTGGCTCTCTCGACGTAAATGTATTGTATTATTTACGAGTGGCTCACATGTCTGTAGGCTGTGCATTGAGTTATTTTTGACGGTTTACAATTAGCAAGTGTGTGTGTAGACCCTTATACATGAGTTATGTAGGAGTAGTTTGCAGGTCTGTGTGCTGTGGGACATGTCAGAGCGTGTGTTCTGTGATAAATATACTCCATCGCTAAATAAATTGCTCCAAAATAAATAAAGTACAATGCTTCCTCTCTCCATCAGCCTAGTGCAGGCTGAGTCCTTTTACAAACCGCCCCTAGGAAGAGGTGGTGGCGTGCTGACTTAGGTTAGCGGTGGTGGTGAGCTTAGTTTGCTTCAATTTTCTTACGTTGGTAGCGAAAGCAAAAGTGAGCTTTCTTTACAGCCAGAATTCAAACTTGTCGCCGGTTCCTAGGAGGAGGTGGCGGTTGGATGGCTGAGGTTAGAACAAGTGTCCTTTCTTTCCCACAATTTTCTTACGTAGAGTCACATGACTATTGGTTCAGCATTCTCGGGGGGGGGGGGGGGGGGTGCTAGGTCATGAATGAACACCACGCTGATAGTGGGAAAAGGTGGAACGTCGCATTTGATCATTGAATATTAAAACTGTAAATTGAATTATTGAATATGATTAAAATTGAAATGGAATTACGTACTTAAGTAATTGACAGGTTAGATGTGCAATGTGGGTGTTACTTTAGTTAGCATATTTACAGAAGACTACGTCCGGTACTTGTATGGAGATGGCGGCCAAGGGTATGCGACATAAGCGTGTCCGGTTATATCGCGTGCACGCGAGAGAGAGCAGACGATCTTACATCATCACCGGACCTCATGGTGGCGTCCTCTGGTGTTGACAATATGAACTAAACCCCTTGAGCTCTCGAGCTCGTGGTGGATACATCGGGTGCAGCCATTTTGAGTAACGGTACTTGCATCATGATCTGACATCAGGAGAGCGCCCTCTGGTGGCACTGACATGAACTAAGCCAGTTGCAGTCCAGACCTAGTGGAGAACACATCTGCTTGAAATTGGTTAAATAATAAAGACAAGTCCGTTTTTCTCGCCATTATCGTAGGTGTGCCGCATTATCATGATGGAATTTGAACTTGGCGCGATTTTTATTGGGGAGGGGTTAGGTTAGTCTAGGTAGGCCAAGTGTACTATCTTACACCACCTGGTAGATACATTGGTGCAGCCATCTTAAATAACGGTACTTGCGTCATGATCTGACATCACAGTGGCACTCTCTAGTGGCCTGGATATGAACTGAGCCAGTTGCAGTCCAGACTCAGTGGCGAACACATCTGCTGTAATTTGTTAAATAATAAAGACAAGTCCTTTTTTCCCGCCAGTTTCTTTGCTTAGTAGAGATAACTGGGGTGTGATGCATTATCATGTTGGAATTTGAAATTCGCGTCATTTTTCTGGGCGAAGAGGGCGTGGCACTTCCCTGCCAAAATTAAAACTTCCCTGCAAAATCCACCATCTTGAATGACGTCACGGGCGCCATTTTGAATGATGTCATCGCCGCCATCTTGGATAACGGTACTTTGGAATAGAACCAGCCTAGCCCCAATACGACTGGCTGCTTAAACTTATCGGCCTACATGGCACGTATCTAGTATTTGCGCTACAGCAGCTGCTGTACTGTATTTAGTAGAGACGCGATTAGTTTAATCTGAAACTGAAACATCTGCATTAGCTGCGTTGCATCGAACGCTTGCAGCTGTGGCGCCTGAACTGGGGGTGTGATAGGTGGGTTGCTCATCGTGGGAGAACCAAATGAGATAAACAGACAAGGCAAACAATAAGAATAAATTCAAAAGCAAAGAAAATTAACGCAACTCCCACCTGAAAACACTAATTAGCAAAAACTCGAGAAGAGACACTGTTAAAGCAAGTAAATACACGCCTGCAAAGAAAAGACAAAGTAGAATTAAGGCACCAGCATAACAGAAAAGCCCACGAAAAAGGAAAACAGAGAATCTGCTGAAATGTAGGATTTCGCAGGGATCGAATGAAGGGTAGAGCCACGGGTCGTAACACATCTGAAATGTAACGTCCACTGTTCAAAGTTCCGTCAATGCGAACAAGAGATGACCGAGACGTGTAACCAATGGCACCCCATACCATCACGCCGGGTGATACGCCAGTATGGCGATGACGAATACACGCTTCTAATGTGCGTTCACCGCGATGTCACCAAACAGGGATGCGACCATCATGATGCTGTAAACAGAAGCTGGATTCATCCGAAAAAATGACGTTTTGCCATTCGTGCACCCAGGTTCGTCGTTGAGTACACCATCGCAGGCGCTCCTGTCTGTGACACAGCGTCAAGGGTAACCGCAGCCATGGTCTCCGAGCTGACAGTCCATGCTGCTACAAACGTCGTCGAACTGGTCGTCCAGATGGTTGTCGTCTTACAAATGGGGATCGAGACGTGGCTGCACGATCCGTTACATCCATTAGGATAAGATGCCTTTCATCTCGACTGCTAGTGATACGAGACCGTTGGGATCCCGCATGGCGTTCCGTATTACCCTACTGAACCCACCGATTCCATATTCTGCTAACAGTCATTGGATCTCGACCAACACGAGCAGCAATCTCGCGATACGATAAACCGCAATCGTGATAGGCTACAATCCGACACTTATCAAAGTCGGAAACGTGATGGTACGCATTTCTCCTCCTTACACGAGGCATCACAACAACGTTTCACCAGACAACGCCGGTTAACTGCTGTTTTTGCATGAGAAATCGGTTGGATATTTTCCTCATGTCAGCACGTTGTAGGTGTCGCCACCGGCACTGACCTTGTGTGAATGCTCTGAAAAGCTAATCATTTGCATATCACAGCATCTTTTCCTGTCGGTTAAATTTCGCGTCTGTAGCACGTCATCTTCGTGGTGTAGCAATTTTAATGGCCAGTAGTGTAGTTTATGTGAGTTGGTGATTGGTCCAATAAACTGCTGCATCTACTTCATTTAAGTTACATATTGTTGAGAGGTATATGTTACCATTTGCTATCTCAATGGCAATTTGTTTGTCTGACTCCCAAGTTAGTAGTACATTTATCTGCAAGATTTAAGTTACTGTGTTGTAGTGTGAACAGATATAAGGAAAAGAGTTTAATGTGTGTGTCAAGGAAGGTTAGGTTAGCCTTAGCACTACCTTCTGTTTAATTATATTTCTTGGCACAAGAATGCCTAATTAGGCTGGCGACTGATTAATATTAATATCTAATATTTCAACTTGCTTTTGTGCTGGGAGAACGTCTGTTTCTGACCCACCTGTTTACTGTTGCTTATACTCTACTGGAGTGTTTCGGAAACGAATTCCAGTCTGGTTGTTCTGTTCCCATTAGGTTATCTCACTGTCACAACTTTATCAAAAATTCCTCGCAGAGGTGTAACGTTAGCATCGAGTGCCGTTTAAGGTGGTCGGTGTTATCGTTACAGACAAAAAAATGTGTAGGCGGTGTCAGTCTTGGTCAGCCAGAGCTCTCACGCGGTATAAAAAGGCATGTAACCTATGACAACACGTTATAAACTACTGCATAATCAGAGTATATGGAACATTACATGAGGACTCATAAATAACTACGAAAAAAATCCGAAAAGGAGCGCTGCAAATCCTTCTGTGTCATTACAATGGTAAGGTTAGTCTGGAGTTTCATTCAAATGTGGGCAGCAATGGCGAAATGCGACGAAACTGCTATGTTCGCCTACACATGGACCATACTGGATCTGTCGGGAAAAATTTGATGACAAATACTATCCTACAAAAACGCTGGCGGTGGGCGAGATCTGCCAGTGCTCCCAGTTAGAATAAAGAGGCACGACACACAAAATAAACTCTTGCAATATTAGTGTGCGACATTACTATAAGATTTGTAAATCCAAGGTATATACACGTACCCGCCACTCAAATGAGATTGAGTACTGGCTACAGTGCAGTAAAAATAAACTATTTCTACATACAAAGTCATGGCAATCCTGTCACTATACGATAAAACGCGACCTTACAGAGCTGCAGAGTTTGCGCGCTGTCTGTCGATAAGCCGAGACGAATATCAGTCATACGGATTCTCCAAAGACACACACTGAATCGAACAATTAGCAGCCTAATAACAGTTACTTATCGAGTGGGACTTGCAGGCAGCGCTGGCCACCCCAGTGACAGCTACCGACGCCGACGGCACTGATTCCGCCATTGCAATTCTCCAGGTGGCTCAGGGAATACTGCAATCGTTGCAGCCCCCTTCTTCGCGTAAATAAAAGTCTAGCTCTGGGAAAGAACCACCTCGGCCTTAATTTGCAGATGTCGTTTGACATTAGCCACCAGAAAACGTCCAATGCAAAACTTATAATGGGGAATCTCTGGCTTGTGTGTTACGTAAAATGAGGGTGGAGGGGTGAGAAGGGAAATGATAGTGATTATTGATGTCAGATGCAACAGGACATTACGCGGAATCAGCGGCGACGAGGGAAAATTGTGTACCGGACGGGGATTTGAACCCAGGACCTGCTACTTAGACGGAAGGTACGTAAAACGCTTTCGTCACCCGGACGCAGTGTTTATCACAACCGTGAGGACTATCTCGACACGCCTCTCGGGCGACCCTCACTGCCATCTAGAGCCACCTATCCGCAGTCCCCATCCATGCCCTCCATACTCGCTACTCAGAGATTCCGGCAGGAAGGCGGACTTACTTGTGCATCGGCAGTGAAGAAGGAGATTCGTTGCCCGTCTAGGCAAATCAATTACACGAATGCGTGGTGTCTGTTCTTTCGGATATTCATATAATTGATTCGCCTCGATGGGCAACGAATCCACCGACTTCTGTGTCACTATAGGTAACCTATAGTGAACACTCCCACCTGCCTGGATAAAGACCACCGCCCGACAGTGCTGCCCAGGTAGTGAGATGGAGACGCTTGAGTAGCATTAGTAGCAGTGAGAGGATTCAGTATGCAAACGGCTTCGGAAACGTTCTAAATTATTTTTATTACATGGCTCATTGGACGTTAAGATTCGAAGACGATGATAGAACAGAGAGGGTGAAACCGGAGTCGGTACATAGCGTATCCCCCTCGAATAGCACTAAGGGAGCCGCCAATCTTAATGTCCCCATCCGATGGACGGAATACCACCAGAAGTGCCGCATGCTCTCACTTAAGGCGCATTTACACCTGTGCATCTTGCGCCTTGTCGCCATGCAGTTGCGCTTGCCCCACACGCAAGTAGAAGCACCCCTGTACGTGCCTGCCGGTTTCTCAACAGGTGTGCACGTCCACGCCAGTGTTCACACTAGTCACCTAATCAGGACATACGACTGCCTGAAGAAGGAGGAAAACCCGCTTTTCCCAATTTCGTGCTGCAAAAACATTTTAACATACGTAAGGCTACCCCATAATGTTCTTTGAACTTATTTTTCCATCAAAAACTCTCCTTTCCCTGTAAAATAGAAAACAGCTGCTTTTTATTTCGCGTGATTTTTTAGCTGCATAACGTTTCTCAATTGATTTTGAAGGAAGTATTCGCTTTAAAGATCTGATTTTTTCGTACCTGGTAGCGTGGGACAGTACTTTCGTAATATACCACTAACCTTTTCATAATTTGTGACAGTCATGGTGAAAAGACGCTATTTGTTAAGGACGTACACTTGATTTAGAAATCTTATACTGAAAAATTGTGATAGCGAGTAGCTTCCGTTCGCTAAATTTTAGTCCATGCATTATTGCACGTGAGATGTGGCTAAAAGTGCAAAAAAACTCTTGAAATGGTAGTGAAATTGATATCTGTCTTCTTTCACAACTAAATGCGAGTTACTGAATGGCGGCAATACTGTGAATGAAAGCTGACGCTTTCACTCGGCTATACAATAGTGTCAAACACTTCTGGCTGTCTGCCCCTGGTAGCTGAATGGTCAGCGCGACGGAATGTCATACCTAACGACCCGGGTTCGATTCCCGGTTAGGTCGGAGATTTTTCTCCGCTCAGGGACTGGCTGTTGTGTTGTCCTTATCATCATCATTTCATCCTCATCTACACTTAAATCGGCTAAGTTGCGTCAACTGGAAAGACTTGCACCAGGCGAACGGTCTACCCGACGGGAGAGCCTAGCCACACGTCATTTCCAAACACTTCAGGATAGGAAACGAACAATGCAGGCGTAGTACTGGACTCTCGTGTGATGTTAATAATCTATGTTCAGAAAACTCCAAATACGTGAAAATTTTTCCCTAATCAACGACTGATTACACTGGACAGTCACTTGCCATGGTCTCACAGTACACGTTATAGCAAGAAAGAGAAGCAGTTAATTCTTTTCCATTTCTTACAATTAAGTCGAATGTACATTTCGTATAGGAAACTGGAAGCGAAGAATAAATTAATGTGAAAGGAGACTCTGTTTTGGATCGCTTATAATAAAAGCTTGCAACATTGTATTGTTTTCCACCTGGCAATAACAGAAGTATACTTATAGATGTTTGTACGTCTATCGTGATTAACACATATAGCGTTCCTGTTTAACATTTTAGCTTTCGTATTTCTGGTAGAGAGCAGTGCCACTAGTTCTAAATAATTACCTTATCTCCACTTTCAAGGAACCGTGCACAGCTCTTAGGAGTCGTATTTCTTTAGAAAATTCAAATGACGAAATTGTGGGCAAGTGGAACTTTATTCTAATGGACTTTTCCCTCGATCATCTGATTTCACGATGCTAAATCTTTAAGTTCTTCTCTAAGGTATCTCCGTTTCGATTTGCCTCTTTTAACACAAAGAACAATGGGCGGATTCAGTGTAGCATCAAACACTGCAGATCACTTAAACGAATTATTATCGATCGGTGTAGGTGAAGTGTTGTATCCTCGAGGAGATTAAACCAGTTTAAACCGTTAGAAGTGTCTTTGTGTTTATTTCTATGATGTTGATTTTTTCTCTCATTGCCTGAGCACAAATAAAACTGTGTATGACGATAAAGAGAGCAGGATTAGTGCACAGTAATTGTTTTTAAGGAAAACTTTGCATAGAACCCTCTACGTCCCATTCATTATACAGAAGCTCTGGTATTGCAAAGTCTTACAGATATTTATCTTTGCATTTATTGCACTTCTGAGGCTTCTCAGGCAATAACAAGTGCCACCTTGAATGGCGTCTTGAAGTGTCTTCATCAAAGCTTGTTTGTCCTTCTTTGTCGTATCATTCATTGTCAAGTTTTATTTTCATTTTCTTAATGATGCAGTACTTGACAAATGCGGTAGCTCATCGACTGGAGCCAAAAACGACCTTCCACGACGACCTTCATCTTGTATGACAGCCAGATTGAAAAGTAAAAACTCTTGAGATAATCGTATTTGGCTTATTAGTTCTGTTTCCAGTGACAAGAAACTATACAGAGGTTTTGGAATCAAAATACTTTTTAAGAACTTCGTGTGGCAAAACCAAGGCCAAGTGAAACTATGTTGTGATGGACTTTTCTCTGGATCACCTAATCTAACTTTGCTAAGTTTTTTTAAAAAAAAAAGAGAAAAAAAGATATTATCTGTAACTGTCTCTGAGGTGTTCCCATTACAATTTCACCGTTTTCACTGAAATAATAATCAAAGGATGTAAGAAAATGTAGGTCTTAAATTCAATATTTCTAAAAAACTATCACAATGAATGAACTAATAAAATGTCTGTTCTACTAACAAAGCTGAGAAAAAAACTTTGCAGGTGTCATTACAATATTTGTATTTTTTCCCCACCAATTGTGAAATGTGAAGAAACCTCTTTCTTTAATAAAATAATACCTTGTGCAATGACACTTTTGGAAATATAAATGGGCGATATCTGATAAATTTACTTCAGAAACTGAAGCGTGGCTCAACTGGCCAACACTCCGTCGAACACTCCGAATGTCGCCAGCTGGCCCCGGCCCTTGGGTTCTCGCCGTCCCATCGCGACCTGGCCGTCAGCGTGAACACTACCTAAAGGCAGGAACAAAACATTTGCTAGTTCTTAACATTTACGATGAACAGCTCAAGAATATTACAGTAGGGAAACATATGGCAGAATTAGGTAGTGAGTCAGAACGCGGTAACGGTGTTTTTTACCTGTATGTGCGCTCATATATCGGGTATTGTTAGGACTAAGTCGAGAGGTTGAGGCGAAATACTGAACAATGCATCGATGCAATTATGTGCTGTGGTCTCGGTTTTTCTGTGTTGATGCGTTTTTCCTACACGTTTGTGTAATATTCACGTATTAATATTACACAAGTAAATAAACAGTACTTCCCCGTTCTACAGAACTTTAATTATTTTTGCGTTTCTTTAGATTTTGTACACAATAGTTTTTTTTGTTTTCTGTAAAAAATGGTTGGAGTATAGTCGTAGAAAGAGGGAGAAATTCGTAAATGGCTCAGATCAAATCCAGGAAGAGTCATCACAATGTTTCAAATTGCGATCTTGTTAGGCAATACATATTTGCAGTCCTCAACGATGTTACATGTTGTTAATGGCTTTCAAAAATCTGGAATTTGGCCTATCAACAAGAATGTCCTAAGAACTGAAGATTTCGCACCATCAGCTACCACGGATATTGAGTAGAAAATTCTAAAGGAAACTTTATCAGAGCCACCACACTCGTTTAACACAGCAGGTCTGGAATCTCCATCCCAGGGGACAACTGCTACACCAAACTCACGAACCCGCCACCTTGTGTGGTAGCGACGTCTCCAGAATGTAGCTTCCAGATTTACAGTCCAGAGACCATATTACCAATTCCAAAAGTAGCTTAGAAAAACAAATGCGTTTCACGAAATAGAGACAAAATAGTTATTTTGACCTCTTCTCCTTATAGGACGGTGCTAATTAACGCACAGGACGAAAAAATAAAGAAGAAAACCAAGCAATATACAGCTAAGTGTGCAAAAATGAGCCTTGAATTAGTCGACCAAAAGCCTCATGCAAGCAAAAAACCTATAACTGGCTCGGAATGATTAAGAGTGATCTTAGCTCCAAAACATTCTCTAAACTAAAGCAGCCGAATTCGTTCAGTGATAGTGGTACATTAGAAGAGACCGATGAATGCTATTACTGTCTTGACTATTCTGAAGAGGAATTAGAATTATATATTAATACTTTCAGCCGCTGACGGGCGTTGATATATATCAACAGCGACAGGTGAGAATGTGTGCCCCGACTGGGAGTCGAACCCGTGATCTCCTTCTTACATGGCAGATGCTCTATCCAACTTTTTTTGTTTTTTATTTTTTTTATTTTTTATTTTTTTCTTTTTATTTTTTTTTTTTATTTTGGTTAGGGCTTCCCATCTCCCCTTATCCAACTGAGCCACCGAGGGCACAGAGGATGGTGCGACTGCAGGGACTATCTCGCGCACGCCTCCCGCGAGACCCACATTCTCACTTCACATGTCCACACGCTACATTTGTAGTGCCCCTACCCAACACACTTTAGGACATATCCGAAAGAACAGACACCATTGATGACCTGCAGCCGTCTAGAAAGAAATTAGAATTACATATATTAATACCTTCATCTGCTGACGGGCGATGATATATAGCAACGGAGATAGGTGAAAATGTGTGTCCCCTGACCGGGACTCGAACCCGGGTTCTCCTGCTTACATGGCAGACGCTCTATCTATCTGCGCCACCGAGAACACAGAGGATAGTGCGACTGCAGGGACTTATCTCTGGCACGCCTCCGGTGAGACCCATATTCCCAACTTATTGTCCCGCACTATATTCATAGTGTCCCTGCCCATTATATTCATTACTCACGGCTTTTTGCCGATTCCCGTAAGAGTTCGGGCACTGTTTGTGCATCCACACAGAAGAAGATGATTAAATGGCCGGTGAGCCTTAACTATATTTATGTATGAAGATGGTATCTGTTGTTTCGGACATGTCCGAAAGAACAGACACCATATCCATATACGTACATATTCTGAAGAGGGTTGGACCAGATGTAGTGTGGGCCACACGTGAGCTCACAATTCGTGTGTGTGGGTCTACAGTGAGGATGAGGTAATCCATGTGCGCAGTTTATGTGAAGCATAAAAGTTTATGGTTTATACGCCATTTATAACTAGTTTTTGTATGTGAAGTATGTATAAGAGCTGGCCGGAGTGGCCGTGCGGTTCTAGGCGCTACAGTCTGGAGCCGAGTGACAGCTACGGTCGCAGATTCGAATCCTGCCTCGGGCATGGATGTGTGTGATGTCCTTAGATTAGTTAGGTTTAATTAGTTCTAAGTTCTAGGCGACTGATGACCTCAGAAGTTAAGTCGCATAGTGTACACTCCTGGAAATGGAAAAAAGAACACATTGACACCGGTGTGTCAGACCCACCATACTTGCTCCGGACACTGCGAGAAGGCTGTACAAGCAATGATCACACGCACGGCACAGCGGACACACCAGGAACCGCGGTGTTGGCCGTCGAATGGCGCTAGCTGCGCAGCATTTGTGCACCGCCGCCGTCAGTGTCAGCCAGTTTGCCGTGGCATACGGAGCTCCATCGCAGTCTTTAACACTGGTAGCATGCCGCGACAGCGTGGACGTGAACCGTATGTGCAGTTGACGGACTTTGAGCGAGGGCGTATAGTGGGCATGCGGGAGGCCGGGTGGACGTACCGCTGAATTGCTCAACACGTGGGGCGTGAGGTCTCCACAGTACATCGATGTTGTCGCCAGTGGTCGGCGGAAGGTGCACGTGTCCGTCGACCTGGGACCGGACCGCAGCGACGCACGGATGCACGCCAAGACCGTAGGATCCTACGCAGTGCCGTAGGGGACCGCACCGCCACTTCCCAGCAAATTAGGGACACTGTTGCTCCTGGGGTATCGGCGAGGACCATTCGCAACCGTCTCCATGAAGCTGGGCTACGGTCCTGCACACCGTTAGGCCGTCTTCCGCTCACGCCCCAACATCGTGCAGCCCGCCTCCAGTGGTGTCGCGACAGGCGTGAATGGAGGGACGAATGGAGACGTGTCGTCTTCAGCGATGAGAGTCGCTTCTGCCTTGGTGCCAATGATGGTCGTATGCGTGTTTGGCGCCGTGCAGGTGAGCGCCACAATCAGGACTGCTTACGACCGAGGCACACAGGGCCAACACCCGGCATCATGGTGTGGGGAGCGATCTCCTACACTGGCCGTACACCACTGGTGATCATCGAGGGGACACTGAATAGTGCATGGTACATCCAAACCGTCATCGAACCCATCATTCTACCATTCCTAGACCGGCAAGGGAACTTGCTGTTCCAACAGGACAATGCACGTACGCATGTATCCCGTGCCACCCAACGTGCTCTAGAAGGTGTAAGTCAACTACCCTGGCCAGCAAGATCTCCGGATCTGTCCCCCATTGAGCATGTTTGGGACTGGATGAAGCGTCGTCTCACGCGGTCTGCAAGTCCAGCACGAACGCTGGTCCAACTGAGGCGCCAGGTGGAAATGACATGGCAAGCCGTTCCACAGGACTACATCCAGCATCTCTACGATCGTCTCCATGGGAGAATAGCAGCCTGCATTGCTGCGAAAGGTGGATATACACTGTACTAGTGCCGACATTGTGCATACTCTGTTGCCTGTGTCTATGTGCCTGTGGTTCTGTCAGTGTTATCATGTGATGTATCTGACCCCAGGAATGTGTCAATAAAGTTTCCCCTTCCTGGGACAATGAATTCACGGTGTTCTTATTTCCATTTCCAGGAGTGTATAATATGTTAGCATCTTGGATATTCGGGAATCCAGCCGGATGTTCGCGTCCGGCTGGATTCCCGAATATCCAAGATGTCAACAGATCGCCGGGAAAGCATGAAGAATTATATAATATGTTAGGATTATCATTTTGTATGTCAAATATTATTCCTCATTTTGCTCCACCAATGGGAAAAAAAAGGAAAATCATCATTTCTCAAATATTTCAATAAAAATGCGAAGTTAAGTAACTAAATATTGATATGGCGTATTGTTTTTAAGTTAATATTGTAATAAAGAGGGCTGAGCCAATTTAGCAGCCTATAATTTTCTTTTACCTTAAAATGATTGTTGAACATTAAGTACCTCATTCTGTCACAAGTTTCCGTACGTGTATTTCATTCATCTCGTAAAATGTGTGCTCACTACGAAGAATTCTTGACAGGAGAAAACTTTGTACTGAGAAAAAAGTAACAAACAACAAATTACTGTCCTTGTAACGTCTTCAAGTTTATAAAGTTCCCAGAACTCCTGAAGATAGACGTTGACTGTGGGTACTGTATAACAGATACAGTCCCTTTTACTGTTCAGAGACGTCACTAAACCCTCCCAAAGATGCAAACAACCACGCATGAGCAGCATCTATAAGACGGAGGGGGTCCCATAGACGCTCAGTTCCAGTCATTCCACCAGGAAGGAGGTGCCCGGCTCGTGTTGTCCGTAGTTCAACCATGCCTAGACGGTCAATACCGTGGTTCGATAACGCCCGTGTTGTTACTTTGTGCCAGGAAGAGCTCTCAACAAGGGAAGTGTCCAGGAGTCTCGGAGTGAACCAAAGCAATGTTGTTCGGGCATGGAGGAGATGCAGAGAGCCAGGAACAGTCGATGATATGCCTCGCTCAGACCGCCCATGGGCTACTACTGCAGTGGAAGACCGCTACCTACGGATTATGGCTAGGAGGAACCCTGACAGCAACGCCGCCATGTTGAATAATGCTTTTCGTGCAGCCACAGGACGTCGTGCTACGACTCAAACTGTGTGCAATAGGCTGCATGATGCGCAACTTTACTCCCGACGTTCATGGCGAGGTCCATCTTTGCAACCACGACACCATGCAGCGCAGTACAGATGGGCCAAACAACATGCCGAATGGACCGCTAAGGACTGGCATGACGTTCTCTTCACCGATGAGTGTCGCATATGCCTTCAACCGGACAATCGTCGGAGACATGTCTGGAGGCAACCCGGTTAGGCTGAACGTCTTAGACACACTGTCCAGCGAGTGCAGCAAGGTGGAGGTTCCCTGATGTTTTAGGGTGGCATCATGTGGGCCGATGTACGTCGCTGGTGATCATGGAAGGCGCCGTAACGGCTTTACGATACGTGAATGCCTTCCTCCAACCGATAGTACAACCATACCGGCAGCATATTGACTAGTCATTCGTCTCCATGGACGACAATTCGCGCCCTCATCGTGCACATCTTGTGAATGACTTCCTTCAGGATAACGACATCGCTCGACTAGAGTGGCCAGCATGTTCTCCAGGCATGAACCCTATCCAACATGCCTGGGATAGATTGAGAAGGGCTGTTTATGGACAACGTGACCCACCAACCACTCTGAGGGATCTACGCCGAATCACCATTGAGGAGTGGCACGATCTGGACCAACAGTGCCTTGATGAACTTTTGGATAGTCTGCCATGACGAATATAGGCATGCATCAATACAAGAGGCCCTGCTAGTGGGTATTAGAGGTACCGGTGTGTACAGGAGTCTGGATCACCACCTCTGAAGGTGTCGCTGTATAGTGGTACAACATGCAATGTGTGATTTTTCTATCCAATAAAAAGGACGTAAATGATGTTTATGTTGATCTGTCGGAACCGAGGTGATGCAAAACTTTTTTTGATGTGTGTATTATGTATGAATATTTTTGCTTGACTTGGAGTTCGTAGACTGAGACATTAGAAAAAAAATCTGAAACAGCTTGACATTTGTTGTTGCTGAGACAGATGCGATGGGAGCTGAAATGTGCGAAGCATGGAGGAAAGCCGTTTCTCCAGTACACGGATCTGCAGCATACAAGGCCTCCATGGAGGCTAATAAGATATACCAGAAGTTAGATGTTGGGTTTCCAAATCCATTTGCAAATCAAAATGCATTTTATGGACGCACATTTCTGCTATATTTCAATGGTCTTTTATTTGCTCTAGCCGACGCGACTGTTTATGAAAGAAAGCAGGGCGTATTGCAACCGGAAAGGGTTCGGCATATCAGCGGCCACAGAATGATTCTCTTCTTCAACATGTTTTCATTGTGAGTGCGAACGAAGGCTGTTTATTTCGTTCTGGTGTGCCTTCGTTGTTTCCAGGTTCGTCTTCTTTGTGAGTAACAGCAGGAAGTAATTATCCTCACGCTGTCTTTATAATCCACTGAAAGAACCAGTCAGAAGAAAGAAAATGGGCGATAATACTGTTCAAATTCTATGTGTTTCTCGCTAGAGAATTCGGCCAAAGTGATAACACAAAGTCGAGTTCGATTGGGCGCGAGAAACTGGATCTTTCAACAGTGGGACGCAATAAGACAGCACCAAACGGACAGAACCGTGGACAAGTGTACGACTGTTGCACGAGTCTCCTGCGCCTGCGCACGAGAAGGAAAATTGTCAACACCACACGATGTACCCGAACAGCCACCCATCCCAGCACTGCCTATGCCCGACGGTGCTTAACTTCGAAGATCTCAGAGGAAATGGAGTATACACCGCGGCACGGCCGTGTATCACATTTAATAGCGGAAAGTGACTCGGCTGAATATACGAGATAATAGAAGAAAAACCTTCCAATAAACATGGGTCCGCAAACGAGCCATTCGCGAAATAGTTACGAATGCGTGGTTATGAGCCACCACTGACTTCAGTAACAAAGACACTCTAAGACAAAGATGAACCACGCATCACAAAGGAGTTTTGCAAATTGGTCACCAACTGATATCAAAGAAATATCGACGAAAATTGCAAAATTGTAAACTTTGGCGGCCGATGCGTGAATCTGTGATGCTGCAGTGCAATTTCACTGTGCTTCTGGCAAGAATAGTAAACAGGGCACATATCGGTATCCGGGCATAAAGGCTTTGCGTATTTCATTCCGTGTACTCAGTTCGACAATAACTCTGCCTCCCAGACAGGTGCGTGAACAATATACGCAGATGTCAGCATTTGCGAAAGGACGTATAGTTGTGCTCCAACAAGCCGGTTGGAGTAACCGACGAGTCGCCCGACATTTGAATAGGATCGATGTCACTATTCGACGATGTTTGCAGGAGTGGGTAAATCATATACAAGCACAGCGTTAAGAAGGAAGCAGTCAACCTAGAGAGACGACAGAACGTGAGGCTCGAGCAATCGTCAGAGAGGCACTCAAAGCCCAGGATTCATTATCATCGATCCGACGTGCTACTGATGTTTCAGTACCCACTAGGATCATTAAGAGACGGCTCACAGAAAGGGGGCTAAACTTACGTCGACGTTCGCGCCGACTGCCATTGAACTCTATATGTCAAGCCTGTTTGCAGTGGTGTCGGGCACATTCGGCCTGAAATCTCATTAACTGGAATAGAACCGTCTTCAGTGACGATCGCCGTATCGAAGTGAGTCCCGATGACCAGCAAAGACGTTGACTGGTGACGCCCTGGACAGCGGTGGAATACCAGCCCGACTGTCACCCGCCATACGGCCCAACAAGCATGAGTGATGGTCAGGGTGCCATTTCATTTCATAGCAGGATCTCATTGATTGTCATCCGCAGCACCCTTACAGCACAGCGGTACGTCGACGATATTCTGCTGCCCGATTTGTTTCCCTTCATGGTAAGCCATCCTGAGCTTAAATTTCAGCAAGAAAATGCCCGCCCGCACACGGCGTGAGTTCCTGCTGAACGTTTTTGTGCTTGCAAAAGCCTAACTTGGCCAACATGGTCGCCGGCTCTCTCCCCAATTGAGAACGTTTGGGGCATTATGGCCAGGGCCGTTGTTAAGCTTTCGAGTAAGATCCCCCCCACCTCCTACCCTGCCACCCACCCTCCTATCTCTATTGACTCCGAAGACTAGTTTGATCCAAAGCTACTCTATCCTGCGCAAGCCTTTACATCACCGAGTAACTACTGGAACACACATCCATTTGAACCTGCTACTGTATTCATCCCTTCGTCTCCTTCTACAACTTTTACCCCCCACTGTTCCTCCATTACCAAACTGACGGTTCCTTTATGCCTTAGAATGTATCCTACCAACAGATCTTGTTTTTAGTCAGTCTGTACCATAAATTTCTTTTTTCCCCTATACGATTCAGTACCTCCTCCTTTCTTACTCGATTCACGTATTCAATTTCATCAAGGCTACACTTCATAGAAATCCCTTCATAAAACGCTTCCTGACACTTAAATTTTTGGTTGATTTCAACAAATTCCTCTTTTTCCTAAATGCTTTCCGGCCCATAGGCAGGTTGTTTTATATTCTCTCTACTTCCATCATCATCAGTTATTTCACTGCTGAAACAACAAAACTATACTTCTCTTAGTGTATCATTTCCATATTTAATTCCTTCGTCATATTCCAATTTAATCCGACTAAATTCCTTTAACCTTGTTTTACTTTCGTTGATATTCATTCTGAAAGCTGTTTTGAAGACACTGTCCATTTCGTTTAACTGCTCTGCAGGGTTCTTTGCAGTCTCTGACAGGACTACAGTGTCATCACCAAGCCTCAAAGTTTTTGTTTCTTGATGCCTGTTCCAAGTTTCTACTTGGTTTCCTTTACTGCTGGCTCAGCGCACAAGTTGATAACATCGGGAGTAGGCTACAATTTTGTCTCTTTCCCATCTGAACCACTACTTCCCTTTCGTGTCCTTGGACTCTTATAACTACAGTCTGGTTTCTGTACAAGTTGTAAATAATCTTTCGTTTCCTGTATTTTATCCCTGGTACCTTCAAAAGTTCGAAGAGCGTACTCCTTTCAACACTGTCAAACGCTTTCTCTAAATCCGTATATATAATAAACGAAGTTTGCCTTTATGTAAAGTATCTTCTAAGATGAGTCGTTGGTCAGTATTGCCTCCCATGTGCCTACATTTTTCCGGAACCCAAGCTGATGCATTAGCTCCATACTTAACAATCATATACAACCGTTCACTCGACGAAAGATCCGTACCCAAAGACTGGAAAGTTGCACAGGTCACACCAGTATTCAAGAAAGGTAGTAGGAGTAATCCACTAAATTACAGGCCCATATCGTTAACGTCGATATGCAGCAGGATTTTAGAACATATATTGTGTTCCAACATTATGAATTACCTCGAAGGAAACGGCCTATTGACACACAGTCAACAAGGGTTTGAAAACATCGTTCTTGTGAAACACAACTAGCTCTTTATTCACACGAAGTGGTGAGTGCTATTGACAAGTGATTTCAGGTCGATTCCGTATTTCTGGATTTCCGGAAGGCTTTTGACACTACACCACACAAACGGCTCGTAGTGAAATTGCGTGCTTATGGAATGTCGTCTCAGTTATGTGACTGGATTTGCGATTTCCTGTCAGAGAGGTCACAGTTCGTAGTAACTGACGGACAGTCATAGAGTAAAACAGAAGTGATTTCAGGCGTTCCCCAAGGTAGTGTTATAGGCCATTTGCTGTTCCTTATCTATATAGCCGGCCCGAGTGGCCTTGCGGTTCTAGGCGCTACAGTCTGGAACCGAGCGACCACTACGGTCCCAGGTTCGAATCCTGCCTCGGGCATGGATGTGTGTGATGTCCTTAGGTTAGTTAGGTTTAATTAGTTCTAAGTTCTAGGCGACTGATGACCACAGAAGTTAAGTCGCATAGTGCTCAGAGCCATTTGAACCTTATCTATATAAACGATTTGGAAGACAATCTGAGCAGCCGTCTTCGGTTGTTTGCAGATGACACTGTCGTTTATCGACTAATAAAGTCATCAGAAGTTCAAAGCAAAGTGCAAAACGATTTAGAAAAAATATCTGACTGGTACGAAAAGTGGCAGTTGACCCTAAATAACGAAAAGTGTAAGGTCATCCACACGAGTGCTAAAAGGAACTCGTTAAACTTAGGTTACACGATAAATCAGTCTAATCTAAAAGCCGTAAATTCAGCTAAATACCTAGGTATTACAATTACGAACTACTTAAACTGGAAAGAACACATAGAAAATGTTGTGGGGAAGGCAAACCAAAGGCTGCGTGTTATTGGCAGGTCACTTAGAAAATGTAACGGACCTATTAAGGAGACTGCCTACACTACGCTTATCCGTCCTCTTTTAGAATACTACTGCGCGGTGTGGGATCCTTACCAGATAGGACTGACGGAGTACATCGAAAAAGTCAAACAAAGGCAGCACGTTTTGTATCATAGCGAAATATGGGAGAGAGTATCACAGAAATTATGCAGGATTTGGGCTGGAAATCATTAAAAGAAAGACGGTTTTCGTTGCGACGGAATCTTCTCACGAAATTCCAATCACCAACTTTCCCCCCGAATGCGAAAAATTTTGTTGACACCGACCTACATAGGGAGAAACGATCACCACGGTAAAATAAGGGAAATCAGAGCTCGTACGGAAAGATATAGGTGTTCAGTCTTTCCGCGTGCTATACGAGATTGGAATAATAGAGAATTGTGAAGGTGGTTCGATGAACCCTCTGCCAGGCACCTAAATGTGATTTGCACAGTATCCATGCAGATGTAGATGTGGATGTAGATGTTTCCCATGGGCGATCCCTACCAGTTTTCACATTCGTCTCTAAATAACTCGTGTTAATATTTTTGAAGTACAAGTTATTAAGTTCATAGTTCGGTAATTTTCATATCCGTCGGCAGCAGCCTAATCTAACAACGAAACGTTTGTTCAATACTAGCTTTCTGCAAAACTGTAATTTTTCAGGAAACGCAAAAGTTTGTTCAGGGATATGTATATGGATGAAATTTTTTGCAAAATTCACATGTAATGTATTAATTTCTAAACAGCAATTGATATATCCATAAATCAACACAATAACAACCTTGGAAATATCAAATTATTTCAGAACTTGCTTTCTGTATAACTTATGGATGTACGATATGTACGATTTACTTTCTTGTCAGCCATTTACCAAGGATACAAAATGAACAAGTATATAGCATACAATTTTTTTGAGTATTACTGATTTGTTTTGAGTATTACTGTTGTAGAATGCAATAGTTACATTAAGACAAACATTTAAATGTTTCTAATCAATCCAATTACCAAATTTAAAGTCCAGTGTCTCACTCAGTTTCTCCAGCATCTACATTTTCCATCACATCACTTATATTTGCACTATCCACAGCACTATTCTCCTTCAGTATATCTTCATAGACCTTGTAGGATCATCGGGTATTTCAATGAATTACATCAATTATGCCATATCTCGATTCTTTTATTTAATAACAAAATTATCGTTTTCATTTTCTGGGCTGCGTTCATTGCTCTGAAAGATTTCTATCTTTTCTTGAGAATTTCTATTACAGGGGACTCCCCACAATATGTATATCTATCAGAAATCTGAACCTTGAATTTGCAGAGCTTTTTCTACTGAATAACTCGGACCTTGGCAATTCTGAAATACGATTTGAACTTTTAAAGTACTGCTTGTCTTCTGTTTGAGATTATACACACTAAAGCCATCTTGCAATACTTTGACGCCACCATGGTTTCTAAGGATGTCACGATACTGCTTGGGTAATGTCATTTCTTCTTGTTCTCTGTACTTTTCTTCCACATTACCGAACCCAGAAAGTAGCGGTCAATACTCGAAAAAACTTTGTACTTCCTTATATGACACTTTTCGTCTCTTCCTTCCTCTTTCAACTTCTGCTACACGACGACGACGACGACACGTACACTGTATTCCTCTGTCATTTTATTTAAAAATTAACTTTTCCACACAGGTTAAGAATACGTACAACACATTTATCGTCTCACATATGCAATTTCGTAAGTGACAATACTGCAAATGTACAGAAGGGAAATGCTACGAGGCTGTTTTCTTACTTGCCGAAATGTTACCAGCACGACGAGTGAAAATTACATTATTAAAATAAGAAGATTATTCACCCTACAAAAACTATATGCAGAAGGTGAGTTTTGCTGTATCAGTTTCGTGGCAGAAAGCGAGTTTTGGAATAACGGAGGACACTTTAGAGCTTTTAACCATGGATATATTTTGGTTTACAAAAAACTGTTTTCTGAATAAGAAAAGTGGCTATGTCACATAGTACATGAGGTAAAAAACTCATTTTGGTCATTTTTGCAGAAAAATAGTTTTGAAAAAAAAAACGTCTTCTAATGGACTCAAATTTCACCCATGGCGATGTCAACAAGGAATAGGGTACTTGACATGTTGCAATATACTGATGACTCGCAACTGTTAAAGGTAGTTTTCCACGTGTTGTCCTCGCATTTGAATACAATGCGGCACCCGTCTCGTTAATAAGTAACTAATTGTTTGACACACCTCGGATCGTCTCGGGCAGCTTGGTAAGATCATGCAGTTCACACCGTCTATTCTTCAAACGTACTAACCCTAGATTACTAAACCCTCGTAAAATCTACTATTGCAGTACCGTATAAAACACGACATTTTGTACTTAGTTTGGTATATAACATACCTCTCGATATCTAGTAATTGTAAATGACTAATGCATAGCCTTTAAATTACCACTTACTTGGGAAAAATTAGTAGTACAACGTAAGGGGGGTGGCACCAATATAATATTTTTCATTCTTTACTGTTCTAGGGTTAACGGGAGTGGTGATGATATCAGACAGAAAAATCCTGAGGGTTGAGACAAGATGATCTTGGAGGCCACGGCACGTGGCCCACTCGACCTATCCACCCTAGACAGTATCGGTGCCTTAGAAGTCGTCTTACATCAGCAGCAATATGCGCCGGTGCACAATTTGCATGCAGCAGATTCTCCGTTGTTGCCTCAGGAAGATCCCACTGTAGAAAGTAGAGGAACCTTCGTCCGTCAAGTTTACGTGGATGAATCTGTGGACCGATGAGACGATCGCCTCGTACCCTTAGCCACACATTTAATGACAAAAGATGCTGATGTGATTACTCATGAACAGCATGTAAGTTTATGCCAAATTTGAACCAAGGCAAACGGGAAATTAATCGAAAAGTCTACATTTCAAATACTTCTGTACTAACTAGAAACTAGGGGAATTTTTCATACTGAAATTAATTTTCGCTAATAATTGTGGTACAACATGTGTATACTGAGAAGACTTAGGCAGATTGCCTGTCACTTTGAAGAGGCGTCTACAAAATGACGGTGATAGAAGCTTAAATAGAAAATTTTCGTCCGTTCTCCAATTTCTAGACGTTTCCGAGTATTTTTACATGACTTCACCGCCTGTGGCTTGTTAAAAGCTGCAATTATTTTATCTTCCAGCCTTGTTCCCTTGCCTTTTTAGTTTTTTCTTCCTTTTCATTGTTTTGTGGGTAACTCGTACTTGGTGATAAACGCGAGAGGTCACCCGGTGACCCGTAGACAATTGCTTCAGAATGATAGCCTGCCAGCTAGCTTGCATTGCCAATTACAGTGATGGGCAGATAGCGACAGGATCAGCTGACGCAACTCCATGCAGTGGGCAGGTGGCTCGTCTGCAGAAACCGTCTTCATACCGAAGTATGTACATACGTAGACTCGTTTCTACCTTTTGCATTTCTTTTGTCAGCCTATTACTATACCGCAAAAGAAACCGGAAGTGTGCTTAGAGGCAATAGTGCGAAGATGCACGCGGCTCTATAGCCGTAGTTACGACAATGTGATCTCACCGTCCCACTGTACAGGCGCAGCTTAGATGGATGGTACTGTCAACCCTGTCATCTGAAAATTACTGGAAAAAGCAGTGAATCCGACTGTCTCCTACCTGCAAGCTCCTTCAGAGATTTCCCCCGAAAAACAACTCCCCCATCCCCCCTTCGTTCTTGCAGCTAAGAAATAATCAAGTTTGGCGGCAACTGACTACATCGGAGAAAAACATACAACGTATGCGACTAGATATACTCTGAAAAAAACAAAAACAAAATAAAACTCTTCAAAAAATATAGCGTGGTCAATTCCTTCATAGCAAACGCCTATGCAATAATACACTACTGGCCATTAAAATTTCTACACCACGAAAATGACGTGCTATAGACGCGAAATTTAACAGACAGCAAGAAGATGCTGTGATATGCAAATGATTAGCTTTTCAGAGCATTCACACAAGGTTGGCGCCGGTGGCAACACCTACAACGTGCTGACATGAGGAAAGTTTCCAACCGATTTCTCATACACAAACAGCAGTTGACAGGCGTTGCCTGGTGAAACGTTGTTGTGATGCCTCGTGTAATGAGGAGAAATGCGTACCATCACGTTTCCGACTTTGATAAAGGTCGGATTGTAGCCCCTCGCACTTGCGGTTTATCATATCGCGACATTGCTGCTCACGTTGGTCTAGATCCGATTACTGTTAGCAGAGTATGGAATCGGTGGGTTCAGGAGGATAATACGGAAGGCCGTGCGGGATCCCAACGGCCTCGTATCACTAGTAGTCGAGATGACAGGCATCATATCCGCATGGCTGTAACGGATCGTGTAGCCACGTCTCGATCCCTGAGTCAACAGATGGGGACTTTTGCAAGACAACAACCATCTGCACGAACAGTTCGACGACGTTTGCAGCAGCATGGACTGTCAGCTTGGAGACCATGGGTGCGGTTACCCTTGGCGCTGCATCACAGACAGGAGCGCTTGCGATGGTGTACTCAACGACGAACCTGGGTGCACGAATGCCGAAACGTCATTTTTTCGGATGAATCCAGCTTCTGTTTACAGCATCATGATGGTCGCATCCGTGTTTTGCGACATCGCGGTGAACGCACATTGGAAGCGTGTATTCGTCATCGCCATACTGGCGTATCACCCGGCGTGATGGTATGGGGTGCCATTGGTTACACGTCTCGGTCACCTCTTGTTCGCATTGACGGCACTTTGAACAGTGGACGCTACATTTGAGATGTGTTACGACCCGTAGCTCTACTCTTCATTCGATCCCTGCGAAACCCTACATTTCAGCAGGATAATGCACGACCGCATTTTGCAGGTCCTGTACGGGCCTTTCTGGATACAGAAAATGTTCGACTGCTGCCCTGGTCAGCACATTCTCCAGATTTCTCACCAATTGAAAACGTCTGGTCAATGGTAGCGGAGCAACTGGCTCTTCACAATACGCCAGTCACTACTGTTGATGAACTGTGGTATCGTGTTGAAGCTGCATGGGCAGCTGTACCTGTACACGCCATCCAAGCTCTGTCTGACTCAATGCCCAGGCGTATCAAGGCCGTTATTACGGCCAGAGGTGGTTGTTCTGGGTAGTGATTTCTCAGGATCTATGCACCCAAATTGCGTGAAAATGTAATCACATGTCAGTTCTAGTATAATATATTTGTCCAATGAATACCTGTTTATCATCTGCATTTCTTCTTGGTGTGGAAATTTTAATGGCCAGCAGTGTACAACCGAATTCTTCCTTCACTGTCGACATTCGGAGTCCACACTCGCCATAGCTCCAGACAATGATAGAGAAGTAGCAAGCAACAGATGTCCCTAATGTGGATTCTTAGAAATATAAAGTTCAGTTGATGTTCTTTTGCATTAACGATATCCACTCGCTATCAGGTAGTACACGTTGACATTGCACAGTGAAGAGTTTACAGTGCTTCAGCTGCTCGACAGAATTCAGAGTCCAGAGATTCTTTTTAAGCTCGCCGTCTAGCGCGATGAAGAACCTTCTAAGTTGACACACAACACAGTTTCCAAGGCAGAACGCAGGCTAGCGCGGTGATAGTGTCCTTGTACCAGAACGATTGTCCTCTGGCCCGTGCGGGGCTCAGCTTTCATCTGATTGAAGGGACACCCGCCGTCAATTTGCTAGTGATTGCTTTCACTCCGAGCAAATTGTGGCCCATCCGATCAACTAAATATCTTCCAGCGCTTCCATTTGGGTCTCTGGCTTTGTTTTATAATTAATTCCTAAAGGAAACCCAGCGACAAATATCACCTTAGTCTGAAAAACAAAGACAGGAATTTCTTAAAGACGCGAGACGGTCGGCTATGGGCTCTGGAAGACGCCATGAAGACTTCATGTCGGTTGGAGTAATAACTTTACACTGCTCCAAAAACCACATATCTCAACGAATCGCTGTAATATACGAAGTATCAGATTATCTGTACCAAACGCTTAAATGGAAGAGTAGCTACCTAACCAGTATATTTTTCAATATTTAGTGAAAATCATTAACTTCATAACATCCTAAAACAGAAAAATATTTCTAAATTTGCTCAGGGAATGTTTTCTGTTATGAAATGCACGTCACTGTTGAGTTACAGCTCTGTAATGTCACAACCTAGAGGCCATAAATGCATCGTAAAAAACATGAATATAGAATGAGAACACAGTAGGTTGTGACGTCACCTCTAAGCTCTCGGAGCGGATGACGAACTGAGCACGACTAAAACAAATATAGCCGACAGCATTACTAGTGACCATCTGTCAACTGTATTCAACACAACAATAACGTCTGGGTCTCCGGCAAAACGGACAGAACGAACTATAATACACATGACCGTAGCGGACTGGGACACCAATGAAGACATTCTCTATGACACTCACTGACGATAAGGACATGGAGCTCATCAACAACAAAACAGAACAGACCCTATAGACAGCTATGGACGAGGCAGTGTCACAAATAACCATAAAAAATTGCAGACCTTCAATCCCACAAGATGCCCTCCGACTAATTCAGGAAAGGAAAAGAGACGGACCTACCGTGAAATAAAGAGAATGAACAACCCAGAACTTAAACCCATAAGTAATAGATTCAATGTCCTGATAAGGCCATCCATCCCCAACTACAGACATCAACTGTGGAACGACACGTGTCAGAGACTTACAGAATACAAAGTAAAAGGCACTTCGGCTGTCAAAATTTTAACAGTAAATTGCCAAAGCATTTGAAAGAAAATTCCGGAATTTACTTCCCTCCAGGAAATTTGTTACGCTCAAATTATTCACAGAACCGAGATGTAGATGAAACCCGAAGTAGAAAACTCCGAAATACATTGACGGAAAAAATCGCAATACCAAAAATTTATTAATGTAGAGTAATGAAATTTCGGGGATACATATTTAAATCATTAACATTGCGGGGTCACAGGTTAATGTAAGCACGAGATAAGCCGTTGCAAATGAAAATGCTGGTACATTAGTAGCCTGTGTAACCGCCAGAATGTTAAATTCAAGCATGCAAATGTGCATGCATTGTGCTTTACAGGTGCCAGACGGCACTTTGTGTGATGGAGATCCATGCCTGCTGCACTTGGTCAGTCAATACAGGGACAGTTAACTCTGTTTGTGGATGACGCTGAAATTGTCGTCCGCTGATGCCCCACATATGCTCGACTGGAGAAAGATCTGCGCAGACTAATCCAGCACGCCTCTCAGCCGACCTAGCGCCACCTGCTAGGATAAGTGACGCTAGGTAAGAACATGGGTCGGCCGAGAGGAGTGCTGAGATAGTGCGCGCAGTTATAACAAACCCTTTGTCTGGGTGGCGCAGTTGTTAACCCAGCCACCTAGTAAGCAAGAGATCTTGTGTTCGAATCCCGGTCCAGCACAAACTTTCCACTCGTCGCCGCTGTTGTTGCACAAAGCCCTGATGCAACTGACATCAATAATCCTTTCCCTCTCCTTTCCTTTTTCCTCTCTCCTCCTTCAATTTACATAACATGTTTCACACCTGCAGATTCTGCATGGCGTCTATTCTTTTGGACATGTACAAAAGAACAGACGCCACACATTGATATAACATGTGGAATAGTAAAATTTGCTTGTGTGCCTTGTCTGTGGGGTCAGTGGAAGCCACACCAGGGGCTGTGGGATGAGCTCCCTGCAGAGGTGATGTTAGGTCAGATCTTGCCACTTCTAAAGATAGTCAAATAAGCCAGCCCAGTTATCATCAGGCAGGACAAGTAGGAGGGTAAGATAAATTTGATACATTGCTCAAGGTTATTGCAGAAATGATCCAAGAAGTAATGTTGCAGAGTAAGGAGCAATAGAATAGGATTGAGAGACTAAGCAGGTGTTTGCTGGGCAGGAGGCACGGTTAGTGGTAATTGTCTTCCAATTGTAGCAGATTATAATCTTACAACAACGTGTTAACGATGTTGAATGATGAAAGGAAGAGCAAGAAAAACCTATCGAAAGTGTGGAGAAGTGCGTTGACAGGGTAGGAGAGAAGATCAGTCATTTACAGGGTGAAACAGGAACTCGATTATGCGACGCCACCGATCAGCTAAAGAATTATAGAACAGGAAGTGAGAAATGTAAGGGAAAGACTGGACGGAGCATGACCTGTACCAAAAGAAGAAACAGCAGACGTGCAGTCACTTCTTGCTTTGAGCCACACCCAGGAGAATTTGATCAACAGGCAACGGAAGAGTAGTGATCACCTAGCTAGGGATTATGGCTGCTTTAAAGAAAAGATAGCGCAAGTGTTTGGAAAGAGAGAAAAAGCAGGTGGCGCACATAAGTGTGCACTGGATGGCAGAAGTCACGCTCAAGACTCTGAAAATGTTAATTCACAGGATAGTTGTGGATAGAAATATTCTCCTGATGACGTTTTGAAGAAGAAAGAGGGTACAACAAGATTGTGAGAGATGGACTCATTTGACTTGAAACATTTTCTCATCATACGAAAATTTGAAGCTTTAAGGGACAATAGTAACACATTTCATCCTAAACTGTGGATTGAACGATTAGATCAACCTTTACAACCCGCACAGTTATTAAGACACAAAACTGAATTTATAAGTGTGTAATTAGAAGAAGAAACTAAGACTACCATTAAGACACAAAACAGAATTTCTGTGTGGCTGTTTTGAAGAAAAAACTGTGACAAAAATGAGGCACACAGTGTTAAGAATTTCGTCACACAGAGAAATCAAGGAAACATTTCTGGCACACTACTGGTTAAAGGCAACATACGAGAGGATCAAGAATGAAATCACTATGTCTAGGAATTTAGCAGGATCTGGTTTCAGGAGCCCTGTCAAATTATTTGAGGTGGTGCTTAAGAAAAATCGATTTCTTGACGTGTGATGCAGTGCTTCGGAAATATATAGTATTGCTTCAAAAATTACCAGCAAACTATAGGCATGTAAATGCAGGAAGTTGTGGTAAGGAATCATTACATAGTCTTCTTCAAGAAACAGAATTTGTGCCAGGAGAAGATGATGCATGACAAAGGCAATGGGAATTGAAGAACAATTGTTTTGGAGAAAATTTAATAACAAAGATTAGTATTATTTGTTCTTGATTACTGATTTCAACAGTTAAGAATGTCATCTTCTGATTTTTAAAGGATCTGTTGTCATAGCTCACATACCATGATGACATTCTATTGAATGTTGTGAAGTAAATTCCACACAGATTTGTTAAAAATAAATTGAATATCATTTTGTCACAAACAAAAACAATACAGTTAAGAAGCACCTCTTGTATGAAGAGATGTCCACACACATAAAATTCTACAGATATTTGTTAAATGTTGAATTACATAACTGCAGAAACGTGCACTGCTGCACAATACGACGTCTACAAAGCATCAGTAGAATGTTGTGTGTAGACAGTAGTTAAACAAGGTGTTTGATAACTTTATTGATTTTATTTGTGTCAAGCCAATTATTTTTAAGAAACCTGTGTGGTATGTGCTATATAATATCCAGTAGAATGTCAACATGATATGTATGGTACAGTCATGACAGAACAAGACATATAAAAACAAGATTCTTTGAAGATCAGAAGATGACAGTTTTAACTGTTGAAACCAGTAATTTTTCTCCAAAGCCGTTATGCATCGCTCCTTCTTATCTCTAATTATGAGAAACTTCAAAGAGAATAAGCAGTAAGTGGGCAGGTTAAGCCCACTCAGTGGGTTTTTTGTGAGCCTACTTTCTGTGAGTATGGGAAACAGCCAATCATAATAATCTAGGACATAAAAACTTGTAATATTTCACACTAAGAAAGGTCACGCATGGCAAAGCTGCATGCAGTGGTAGCTAACATCTCCAAAACACATTGACAAAAAAACTAGAAAATTGGAGGAAAATTTTCAATTAAGAAATTAAACTAGAAATTCAAAATTAAAGAATTTATTATCGTTATTTTTAAGTTTCTTCATTACTTTCTACATCAACTCAATATTTCGATAATCAAAACACTAAAAATTATGATCAGTAATTAATTTGTGGTATCTCTCAACCAAAAAAATTTTAAGCTCGTTATTGAGCTCATATAAATTTTCTCGCCATATCTAGTACTCTAATTTCCACATCCAGCAATGTTGTACAAAACATTTACTTGTAGTTCACTAATTATTTCAAATGAATTAGAATCACTTGCATTACTGAACTTCTTAAGTAGGTTATCCATTTATATAGAATAAATCTTTAATACGATGATAAAATTTATATCAGAGACAAACAGTTGCAAAATACGTCAATAAATTACCATTAAAAATTTCACTCAAAATTCTGTGGTGAGCATCATATGTCAAATTTTTCTTACCATACATGTCTATGTAGCTAACTGTTTGATTCGGAATTTTACCTCTAAATGTGCCACACAGTTTCATTGTTGTTACCCGTGCAGAAAACACATTAATTCTCCTAGACATATTTATGACAGGGCAATTTGTTATGAAATTCTATGGATTCACATTAACATCACCATTCAATTGCGTGACTTACTTAAAATCTCAGAAAGCATCATATGGGTTCATATAATTTTTTACGGATCTAGATTCCACACTTCTTGAGGAAAAGTCATTGCTTCCATTCTTTGTATAGATATTCAGTGGTTCGATGTGATGAAACAAGGAAGAGTCAGTCCTCTGATTATTTTTTTCCATTTGTTAGGAAAACAATATAAATAAAGTAAGGTATATCAAATTCTGCAGAATTGTACTAATTGGTGATATGTGGCTCAAAATTTCTCTTTCCCTACAATCTGGCAATCTCTATGCTTTGTGATTCAAAGAAAGATATGTGACTCATTGGATTTTTTAATCTTTCTTGCTCTATTTTGTGTGAATCTTCTAGTTCATATCGAACCACAGGAAAATGGATTTCCATTGACTCCACAAAAGTTTTACCTTGGTCGCATATTCAGCAACAGCTTGACTATGGTCAGCTCATCAAAGAGTGGCATTGTTTGCACTAGAACTACAAGTAAAAATTACAGTAATATCCCCCTCCCAAACCACTTCTTTAAAATTTTTAAAAATTGACCAAGCTAGTCTGGTGGAAAAAAGGCTTTATTCTTTTATTACTTTTTATCTTCCTGTTATTGAGGATATGGCCTTCCATATTTGTTTCACTGCCTAGAGACGAAGTTAATCACGGAAGGACATATTAAGATATAAAAGGATGTTCCATTACAGACAAAAAATATAGTTTCCTTTCTTTTTTGTTATAAAAACAACAGCTTTGCCCCATAGTTTCTATCAATTTTTTGGATGTTCCATCATATGTTGGATAATCTATACCATCAGTTAAAATAATACTGAAGCTCATGTACAGTTGGGTATGATTATGATGAAACTACTCATCTCCAATATTTATGCTCATCTCTGTGTGCTTGTTGGGAAGATTTAGGTTAATTTTAGTTTCTAATAGCTCTCGATATTGTTCATTTATGAAGTTTAATATTTGTTAAAAGGTTTCTAAAACAACCATTATATGGGCACCATTGAAATCAATTAATTCATCATTTCTATCAGAATTATTTATTATTATCATGAATAATATAAAAAACTAGAATATATATATGGGATATGTTGTTCATGAATTGTTAGAGCACCAAATACTGCATGAGGTTTGAATGAAGGAACAATAACGGCCTCTCAGTGAAAAATAATTGTTATTTCTTACAGATATTAAGTTATCTAAATTAAAATTGTTGTTAATTAACACAAATGGAATAATTTAAGGAATATCGTTACCAAAATTTTTTTAATTTGCTGCAGTAGTTCAATTACTAAATTCAAGCACACTTCCAATATTATCTTTTACATACATACGTAACTTAATATCACTCTCAGTAATAATTCTATTTAAAATTTCATTTGCTTTAATGTGTACATTAGGCTTTTTGAGTGAAAAAATTTTTTCCAAGCTTTTCAAGCTATATGGACCAATAGGAACTTCTATCATTTCTCCATCACGATACAGTATATTGTTTTTGATGTAATATTTGGAATCAAAAAACTTGTATAAAAGCTAACTAGTGCAACATTGCTATACCTGTCTTGTACAGGTACGGTCAAGCTTTTTTGGAACAGATGGCTTTCCACTCAACTGAAATAAGTGGTTTATTTCATTTAAACAAAATATTATTTAATTAAATGAAACAGCTTGGGAATCAAAATTAAGAATCCCAGAGAAGAAATCAAAAATTAACCTTTTATCAAATTCTATTCTATGGGCCATAGTAGGATCAAGTGAATGTGGAAAAACTATATTAATGATCGATAATTACATTTTAGGTACCTAGTATGGTTAAACTGGGATAAAATTAATCATTTACACATGTATTTTAAAAGTTTAGATCAACAAAAAATATAAAGATTTTATGAAAATGTGTAAGAAAGTTAAAGAAAATATTGTTATTTTTATTGAAAATGATGAAGAAATTGTGCCATTAGATGAATGTGAAGATAATATGATCGATTTATTTGTCGATTTTATTCTTGAGGATCCAGGTATATTTAAAGACTATTTTACTAAAGAAAAACACAAAGGAACAGATAGCTTTTTTGGCACACACTTATTAAAGGTATCAAAGCAATTAATTACAGATAACCTAAATTACTTAAATATTTTTAGACAAGATGATACAAATGTACATAGTGTTTACCATAAGTTTTTTGGTGGAGATTTAAAGACTGGTTATTTTAAAGAAATGTGTAGTAAATGTTCAAATCACGATAAATTTGAATTTTTTACGATAGATATGACAAGAACAATTAATGATAGAAAATATAGAAATAAGATTAAAGATTCTTTAAAAATGTAAAAATTTAAAAATAAACAAAAATAAAACATTAATCCATTTATCCTTATTAAATTTTTGGAAAATACAACCTAGAAGTGGTTAAACTAAACAAAATAGAAATATAAGGGAATAATTAAAAGAAGAATTTAGAAAATGTGAGAAACGACCAAGAAGAGTATATGAAAAATTAAAAAAGATCAACCTGTTATTGATGGATAGAAAAAGAATCGAAGGTTTAGGCATACATGTACAGAAAACTAGTGAGGAAAAGAGAGAAGTAGAAAAGTAGATGGTTCCTTATCATCAATGTCAATCTTGAAGAATTTATTAGCATACCAAGAATTAAACACTATGATAGTGATAAAAGGGATTATATGCTAAGCCAGGGCTTCACAACATATGTGCTCACGGAGCAAGCTGTGAGCAGCAAGGCGCGAGCATGGAGCAGTGCGACCACGCTACCGGACCAGAGCGAGAGTGGGGAGAGTCATGTGAGGCACACAACAGCTGCTGCCAGTCAATGTAAATCTGCGGCCACCTGCAGAGATATCACTCACGAATTATACTGCGACAAGTGAAACAAATAAAGGGGAATGTACACGTGCTAGATAATTTTATTAGCTTAGTGTATGCCTCTACATTCATATTAATTTGTGAAGTGTTTACACAATAAAAGGTGTCACTGAAGTGTGGGGTTCTTGGTTATCTTGTACTTTTTGCCCGTTACAATTGTGTTTATGTTCAGAGTAATTGTTCTTGTGCATTGCAGTCGCAGCGTGCAGTTTAAATTTCGATAAGAAAATGCATTTCTCAGGCGCGTCTTGTTACATTTCATTGCAGAGAACAGTTGTTCACAAACATACGTGGAACCGAACATTGATATTATTGTAGTCGCCAGTTTGTGCAAACGAGGAAATCTATGCTGAGGGAAGTGTCTGTAGAATTCCAAAATGTTTTTCTTGTTCTGAAATTTGTCTCCGTATTCTCTGTCACACTGCAGGTCAATAATTTCTAGTTGCAGCTCAGGACGAATCTCTTCAATATTCGCTGAATATTGAGAGGAGAACAGATCAAAATCACTGTCTAGTGCTGTCAGATCTTGAAAGCGTTGATCAAATTCTTCCTTAAGGGCAACTAAACTATGTGAATAACGTTCACTGTCTTTGTGAACATCTTGCTTCGATGGTAATTTAGGAAAATGAGCTAGATTTCCTGTTTCCAGCTGACTCACCCAAAGTGTCAATTTCATTTTAAAAGCTCGTATTTGATTTATGAAATGAGTAATTAGCAGATCTTTACCTTGTAGCGAAATGTTCAAAGCATTCAGATGGCTAGTTAAATCTGCTAAGAACGTGAGTTCACATTTCCATGAAGGCTCTTTCAATTCAGGAACACTCGTTATTTATTTCCATGAACATATTTATCTCATCTAATAGGTAAAAAAATCGATTTAATAATTCGCCACGACTAAGCCAGCGGACCTCGCTGTAATAAGGCAGGCTACCATACTAGTTTTCTACATCCTCAAGAAAGCTTTTAAATTGTCTGTGTTGTAGCCCATGGTTCCTTATATAATTGGTTGTACGAACAACAACACTCATCACATTTTTTAGAGTGATACTCTTTGCACATAAGTTTTCCTGGTGGATCACACAGTGAACGCCGCTTATTTCATTCGGCACAGTCAGTTTTTGCATTTTCTCCTTCAACAGCGCAACGAAACCTGATTTTTTCCCTGTCATCGCTGGTGCACCGTCTGTAGACACTGAAACTAAAGAATTCCACAACAATCCTATATTTTCAACACTTTCTTCAACACTACTTAAAATGTCACCTCCAGTTGCAGTATTCTTCATGACTACTACATTGAGGAGCTCCTCCCTCACCTGAAGATCTCTATTAACACCTCTAATAAATATGGCAAGCTGTCTGTTCCAGTGATATCAACACTTCCGTCCAGAGCTAGAGAATACGCCATAAAATCTTGACAGATATTTGCAAGCTGGCTCTGGACGTCGTCTGCCATGTCCTGTATGCGACGCATAATGGTCATGTTAGATAATGGCACAATCAGAAACTGTTCAACTTGAGATGGACACAAATGTTCCGCTGCAGCTACCAAACATTCTTTTATTAAATCGCCATCACTGAAGGGGCGCAGGGATTTTGCTAAAAGCAAAGCAATTTTGTAACTCACTCTGAGAGCTGCCTCAGTTGATATTTCTTCATCGTACAAATCTTCTTTTGATAGCTTCCTTACATATAATCAAAAATATAATAAATGTTTGTCAAATTTTATGTGTAAGTATTATAAAACAACTAAAAAGCTAGCATTTTCGAGGTGTCTTCACCAGTGATAAGTTACCTAAGAAAAATTCTGAATGTTGGATAGGAGATCTAGATATTCCTCATAATATTTGCGCTCATTAAATAGACTGTTTTAAGAATAATGATAAGAAATTTGCATTTGATTCATATCGAAGAAATATTTCCTAAGAATTGGTTAAAATTCTTGGTTCAAATGAGTTGTTTTACAAGGGACAGCTACTACAAAATTTTAATGAACTAATAAGTGGTTTATTCAAATTCTGAATCAAATAAATGGACATTTTTGGAAACAAGATTCATTAGATAGATTAGCAAATCACTGTAGAGTTAGACAAAAATCAATAATTAATTACATTCAAAAATGGATCCAATAGTAGAAAAGTTAATTAAACAACCTCAGAAAGGATTAGGTAAAATTTTTAAATCAACTGAAACCTTAGAGGTAGAAGATTAGTCAATTTAAAAGATTGTATAAGTGGTTAAGATGCAGTTACCAAACAACAGTTAGAAAAGGAATTAAATAATCTTGTTACAAAAGCTGAGTACTCAAGCCTTCCAACACAGTTCAATAACTATAATACCATAATACATCTTAATGAAAAAATTCTACAGCTTCATAATGATAACTTCGCAACAATAACAAATTTTGGTCAATAGACTAGAAAATATGGTACAGGATAGACAAATATTTGAGTTTACTTTTGCGACTGGAACTGAACAAAAAAAAAGTACATCATTTTAAATACAGTTTCAGGCTTAAAAGAATTATTGTTGCTGGTGAAAATATAAACAAAGATTTGGTATTTGATGGTTTTGATACCACAATACACGTATCTGATAAGCTTCATGATGTAAACAATAATAATCAATCAATAGTGGTACACAAAGCAAATTTTCTATCTTTGAGATTAAAAAATACAGTTAAAACAGTACTAGTAGATGTAAAATAAATTATACTTGGTGAAATAGTTACATTAGTAAAAATTTAAAATTGGTTATTTAATTTTCTACATATAAATGGATACTCATTTTACTAGCGTTTGAAGCTTCTCTTTACATTTTTCCACTGTTGCTATTTAAAAACTAGTATGTTTTGAAAGGCAGCCTTATGCAAATACAATTAGTTTATTTTTATTTTTACTCATATATGAATATTTACCCACAGATAGGTAAATATAAAAAACTAAATGCATTTGCATAAGACTGATTTTCCCAGTAATAAATGCACAATCATATTCGGTGGCTGAAGTGCAGAAAATTTACACTTTCCTCAAAGAGTAACAACTAAAAATGGAAGACAGAAAGTTGAAGGTCTTCCCGCAGAATGTAAAACTAAAAAGAGTAAATTTCTTTAAGAAAGTGTAAATGAAGAAGGCAACCTGAAAAATACAAATGTTCATGTAGAAATAATTAATGATTTACATAAATCAATGAGAAAAATTTAAAATAAGTAAATGTGTTTCACTTGGTATATATGATCTATTACGATTTGATCTAGTGGACATGAATTCTGGCAACTTAAAAGGGATATCAAAAATCAATAAAGCATATAAATATTTATTAACTGTAATTGACGTTTTTCTCAAAATTTTCTTGGGCTATTCCAGTTAAAGACAAAACAGATAAAATGCATTTGATGCCTTTGAAAAAATGTTCAAAGGGAGAACTCTAAAACATTTACAAGCAGATAATGCTAAAGATTTCTACAAAGAAGATTTTCTATAACTGATGTAACTGATGAAGAAGCATGACATCAACCATTATTCAACATTTACAGAATAAAAGCATCCGTTGCAGAAAGATTTGATAGGACACTCAAGGAAAAAGTGTGGAAAAAATATTACTTACAAGGAAATTATAAATGGATGGAGATGGTTTCGAAACTAGTTGATGAATACGACATGAAAATTCAACAATAAAAATCAAGCCACTAGAGTTTAATAATAAAAATTATAAGCCAGCTGCCACTGTATCTAAAGGTAGAACATAATTTAAAATAGGAGACAATGTGAGAATCAGCAAACTGAAGGAATTTTTGAGAACAGATACACTGATAATATGGCAATTGAACATTTTGAAATTGAAAGTGTTATTCATTCTGATTCAATCACATACAAATTGAAGGCACTGCCTAGAGAAGAAGTAAAAGCAAATTTTTGTTAACAAGAGCTACAGAAAACCAACTATCGAGATATATATCATGTTGAAAAAGTTTTGAGGGAGAAAGGAGGCAAAGTGTATGTCAAGTGGTTAGGACGTGATGATTCACAAAATAGCTGGGTAAATAATGAAAAAATTACTCTATAAAAAGTTTCATGTATCTAAATGTGTGCACTATGAATGAGAAAATTATCACATTCAAATTTTTTCTATCTGTATTTTATGCTAATGATGAAGTATACCTTCATTCATAAATCCGTTAACTGATGAAAGTGTGAATTATTTATGTGATCTCAATGGAGAAAGAAATATACATTGTTTATGAACAGTTTAAAAAACAGACTACTGGTACTTGAAGTTTAGTAGCGAATTTGGATTAGTTTCTCTTAAAACATTCTTTGCATTATTCCATATCATTACCTTTGCATTAATTTTGTATCCTATAGTTTCAAGAAGATCTTATGGTGTTCTTCTAGCCCTCATTAAATGTATCATGGTATTCATCATAGATTTCAGAAATAACTAGAAGAAATTTCTCCCTAGGCAGTTATCTAAGACAGTAGATTTTGAGTTTATTTCTTATTGAATTAAAATCTGAGCTTACACAGAATGCGTACTCAGAACCTCAGACTGATCAGATTCTATAGTACGTTCAGTTAAAATTTCTTCATAAACATTTTATCTCTTTCGCTTATTACATCAGCAGTGTCGTTCGATTGTATGTTTAGTTTCTCAAAAAAGTAGGACAGACAATTGAAGTGAATATTATACATTACTTTATTTTTATCAACTCTGTATACACTACAATATGTTAAGCATATGTTCTAGTAATTAATAATTTTGAAATACTTTTCTTATCACACTGCTTACATGTTGTAATGTAAATATTCTGTTCTTCCTTCATCTATACAATGTCAGATACTATATTTTTCTGTTGTGAGCATTTATTATCTTTATCTTCTAACTTTTGTTTTAATTGTTTGGTTTTGCTCTTAGCTTCTGTTCTAAGTCAATGGTTACTCATTCTTTTTCTTGTTGAAATCTATTGGTTCCATGTTATTTTGTGTTTATCAAATAATCATAAAATATTCCGTCAAGTGCATTATAAGAGTCTTTAATTTCATCAGCTAGTTTCGTTCTTCACGATTTTCTAGAAGCTTTTAACAAGTATTAAAATCACTTTATTATAGTTAAATGTTTTGGTGTTGTTTGCTTGAATCCATTTTGTATATATTCATCTTTTAAAGCTAATTGACCATAATATTTTATTTCAGTAATGTCTAGGTTGGAACTGACTGACCATAAAAATTTAATCCATTTCCTCTTTCTTCAAATTTTTCTTGCATGAAACACAATTTTGCTCCAGTTAGAATATATCCATCTAAATCATAAACAGTTTTACCGTAGCATAAACAATTAGCATGTTCTATCCCCAAAATTCAATATTTGTCTTACCTGTTTTAATATTGTCTTGATGATTAATTAATATACATCCATTTTACATTTTCCCAAATTCTTTCTCAATAGATTTTCTAATTTTTGTTTCATCTATACTATAAAGAAGTTTTTATAATTTATATCTTCTTGGATTTTTTATTACCAATTGTAACAGCTTTGTAACTTTGGGTATACCATTGTATTTATTAAATAACAATTTTATTTATACCTATTAAAATTTTTCTATATTAAATGGAAGCAGCTAATTCAAGAAGCATAAAAACTGTGAAATGAGAAGCCAACTGATAACATTCACCTACACACATATAAATGAGATAAACATTGACATATTTGTAAAGAAAGTGTTAGCAATATTCTCGGATATTATTATATATAGAAATTATGATGATGCACAGCAAACAGAACATAAAGAAGGTATTAAGTGTCAAGAATTTAAAGATTTTGGGTGATTTTACTAAAATCCTACATCTGAGGACGAGCTCTCAAGCAGAAACATTTACGAAAACTATTTAATTCTGTAGAAGTGTATGGAATGAAGCCGCAGTAATTTTAATCTACCATCCTCCATAAACTTTCACGGTGATCCCAATGAAACATAAATATTGATCATATCTACACTCCTGGAAATGGAAAAAAGAACACATTGACACCGGTGTGTCAGACCCACTATACTTGCTCCGGACACTGCGAGAGGGCTGTACAAGCAATGATCACACGCACGGCACAGCGGACACACCAGGAACCGCGGTGTTGGCCGTCGAATGGCGCTAGCTGCGCAGCATTTGTGCACCGCCGCCGTCAGTGTCAGCCAGTTTGCCGTGGCATACGGAGCTCCATTGCAGTCTTTAACACTGGTAGCATGCCGCGACAGCGTGGACGTGAACCGTATGTGCAGTTGACAGACTTTGAGCAAGGGCGTATAGTGGGCATGCGGGAGGCCGGGTGGACGTACCGCCGAATTGCTCAACACCTGGGGCGTGAGGTCTCCACAGTACATCGATGTTGTCGCCAGTGGTCGGCGGAAGGTGCACGTGCCCGTCGACCTGGGACCGGACCGCAGCGACGCACGGATGCACGCCAAGACCGTAGGATCCTACGCAGTGCCGTAGGGGACCGCACCGCCACTTCCCAGCAAATTAGGGACACTGTTGCTCCTGGGGTATCGGCGAGGACCATTCGCAACCGTCTCCATGAAGCTGGGCTACGGTCCCGCACACCGTTAGGCCGTCTTCCGCTCACGCCCCAACATCGTGCAGCCCGCCTCCAGTGGTGTCGCGACAGGCGTGAATGGAGGCACGAATGGAGACGTGTCGTCCTCAGCGATGAGAGTCGCTTCTGCCTTGGTGCCAATGATGGTCGTATGCGTGTTTGGCGCCGTGCAGGTGAGCGCCACAATCAGGACTGCATACGACCGAGGCACACAGGGCCAACACCCGGCATCATGGTGTGGGGAGCGATCTCCTACACTGGCCGTACACCACTGGTGATCGTCGAGGGGACACTGAATAGTGCACGGTACATCCAAACCGTCATCGAACCCATCGTTCTACCATTCCTGGACCGGCAAGGGAACGTGCTGTTCCAACAGGACAATGCGCGTCCGCATGTATCCCGTGCCACCCAACGTGCTCTAGAAGGTGTACGTCAACCACCCTGGCCAGCAAGATCTCCGGATCTGTCCCCCATTGAGCATGTTTGGGACTGGATGAAGTGTCGTCTCACGCGGTCTGCACGTCCAGCACGAACGCTGGTCCAACTGAGGCGCCAGGTGGAAATGGCATGGCAAGCCGTTCCAGAGGACTACATCCAGCATCTCTACGATCGTCTCCATGGGAGAATAGCAGCCTGCATTGCTGCGAAAGGTGGATATACACTGTACTAGTGCCGACATTGTGCATGCTCTGTTGCCTGTGTCTATGTGCCTGTGGTTCTGTCAGTGTGATCATGTGATGTATCTGACCCCAGGAATGTGTCAATAAAGTTTCCCCTTCCTGGGACAATGAATTCACGGTGTTCTTATTTCAATTTCCAGGAGTGTATAATAGTTTAGGATTTACTATTAAACTGAAATTAACAAGTTTTGTAACAAAGACGTGAATTATAAAATATGAAAGCTTTGGTCGATCTTAACGATCTACATTTCATACAGAAGTGCATAATTCAAATGACAAACTGTAACCTTATTTGTTTAAAGGATATAGTAAATTTAAATTACCAGTATTTTCAGATAAGCATCAACTAATCGTTTCCTCCACTTGAATGATGACAGCATGACACCTTATTGAATCATTAGGTAATAGAATATTTGTTGTAAAGTTTAGTGCATAATTGTTACTTTTGTTTTTTATTTATCAGAAAGCACATTGGTGAAACGCTACTGGCCGTGACATTCAAAGTTAAGAAGCAAATTGTAATGGTTTTATGTAAAAGAATTTAACTTTTATTATGTAATGTATATTATTGTTACTTTATTTAGAACATGAAAGTGGTCAAGCTTTGATTATTTAAATGTGTTAAAATGTAAAACCATGTAGAATAAGCTGTAGCTAATCAGATAGATGCCTTCAGGAAAGGGAACTGCCCTAGTCAGCTGAGCGAGGATATGCGCCACTGGACACCAAACAGTATAGTTCGGCTGGCGACACTAAAGGGTATAGTTGGGATGCAGATACGAAAGCGAACAGTCGGGCTTTAGGCAGCTGGGAAGTGAAACGACTTAGAAAATTTTGCGTTATGTGGTATCACGGGACTTGGTCTCTGTTCAGTGAGCAGTCTTGTGCCTGGTGGGAACTCTAACTTTTCGTATAGTACACGAGGTGGAGTATTGAACTTGTAATTCACGATGAGATTGTGAATGATCAAACTGTGTCAAATGGATATGTGCTCGAGTGTAACAGTAACTCTAAATACTACAACTCTCGATATTAATTTGCTTTCTGAATCAACATTTTTCTAACCAAATCACAACTGTGTGGTGTACATCATTGAAGGGTCGTTAATTTAATTTCTGGTATTATTATTACCGTTATTATATGTTATGTTAGGCCATTGTTATCTTAGGCCATTTGTGTTTGGCAAACTTGCCATCAGCCAGACAATTTAAACAAAGGGTGACAACTGTCTAGTTCAGGGCATGTAATACGACATGTGCAGTTCAACCCCTAGACGAGTTTGAGCCAAGATATTTTGATGAAGAGGAACTGCATATGAGCCCGAACATCAGTGGGATGCTAGCTCACACCATAAAAGTAAATGAGCTAAAAACCAGAGCTAAAACTCGTGGCATTAGAGCTTACAGCAAATTAAGGATATCAAAATTAGTTAATTTAGTTATGTTATAGGTGTTCCTACTTCATATTGAATTATTCCAAACGACTGATGTGGACTCAGTATAAATTACTACTACAGGTTTGATGATGATGTTTTTGAAAACCTCAACCACATAGGAAATAAAAGATAGGGAGACTTGATGAAATATTAATTTCATTCAGTAATAAACTATTTGAGCAAGAATAAGAGGGCAAGGTATCGAAAAAAGAGTTACATGAAAGGAAAGAAGTAAGATCAAGATTTAATGAAAAATTATAAGAGTTTCCTGTTGAATACAAAATTATCTTTAACGATGCTATCGTTAAAAACTCGATACCGTTAATGAAAATACAGATTATGTAACGACAGCACTTTAGTCTATGGTAGAAGTAGCCAAAAACAGAACTAACTTCCGAAAAGTAGACAAGTTGAATATAATAACCACAAACCCAGAAATGTAACCAGTTTCTACAGGATACAAAGTGTCAGATAATACTGAACAATATGTTCTTGTTTTGTGCAATAAAATCAGAGATATATTATCAACTGATGAGTTTGTTGATATAGCAGATACCACATTTAATATTCAAATGTTAGGAATTCCTTGTGGCAGCAGAGGTAGTAAAATAATACATTTAGCTGACAACATAAAGGCTGAAAGATGTATTATGAGATGCAATAATAATGATAATATGTGTTGTCCTAGAGCTATAATAGTAGCATTAACATATCACATGAATAACGTCTTGGGTAGCGAACTAGCTACATATGAAATAAAGAAAACTAGAGGAGAAGATCAATACAAATTACAAAAAGAGTTAACCAAGATACTCTGTAACCAATTAGGAGAATACAACAAAGAAGGATTTAGTCCAGATGATGTTAGAATTGTTGAGAAACTACTAGATATCAAGTTATATGTTGTATGTGCTGACTATTTCAGTCTAGTTATCTATCATTGTTCTGTGAAAGCAATAAAGATAATCCATATAAAAATCAAAACCTTTTTGGTGTGACTGACAGTATATCAAGTTTCTTAGGAACATCATATTTTTGTGATACATGTAACAAGACACATAACAACAAGAACAAACATAGATGCAAGGTAATAAGAAAAGTGTGTATATTATACAAAAGAGAACACAATCCTGTGGAAAATAAGATGTATTGTGGAAACTGCAACAAATATTGTTATAACAAAGAAGGAGTAAACAATCACCAAGAAGTTTGTCATATAGTTTTAAATGTGAAGAACGTAACTGCATTTCTTTGAGATTTTAAATCCATAAATGAGGTTTTGTAAGATGTAGACACTACTGACTTGAAGTAGAAACTAAAAGTCATCTATGTTGCACGCAATATAAAAATGAAAAAGGTGGTGTATGTGAAAGAAAGATTGGTGAAGAAACTATAATTAAAGAATGCCAGAAATGTAGTAGAATACATATACTATTAATGGAGAATACAAAGATTATTACCTATTCAAATGCTTCAAATGCAATAACATAGTTACAGGTAAACAGTTTGAATGTTGTGAAGATGGATTCCCAGTGAAAATTCCTTATACCTAAACCAAAAAATGTTTCTGGCTTGATTATGAAGCTCAACAAAAAACTGGAATACATAATCCAAATCTAATAATAGTTCACAATTTTAATGGTAAAACTCTTTATAAATTTGAGGCAAATGACGAACTTCGTAAGTGGATGATATCTGATAAATATGATGACTATTTATTTCTAGCTCATCATGCTAAAGGCTATGAGTCACAATTCATTCTGAAGTACTATGTTGGCTATCTACACAGGAACTAAAGTGATGCTCGTGGAAACAAAGCATTTAGGTGAAAAATTATAGATAGCAGCAATTTTGTACAAAGCCTACTTAATAGGATCCCAAAAACATCTGATTTGAAAGAAATGAAGAAAGGTTGTGTCCCACATTTGTCCAATACCCAAGAAAATGAAAACTGTTTAGGATCTATTCCTGATATCAAATACCTATGAAGCCAAAAGACAGAGAAATATCTCTTAAATAGCGTAGTCAAAATGGTAAAGAAAATTACGTTTCCAACATGAAGAAAGAAATGAATGAACCCTGTAATTATGATGTAGATATATTAAGAAGATGTTTTTTAGAACTAAGGAAACAGTCCCTAGAAATAGCTAACATAGCTGCGTATATATGGCTATATACATATTTAAATATTTGTCTGGTAGAAAAACTGCTGTATTGGATGAAGAACATAAAGACAATTATAGCAGAGAATCTAGAGCTTGGTTAAACAGTTCAAACAATAATAATATTCAACATGCTCATAATGGAGGTGAAGTAAGTCTAGCTGGAGGGAAAGTAGCTGGTTTTGATAAACCATTATTGTTTATCAGTACCATGATTGTTTTTGGCATAGCTCTAAAAAATGTTTTAAAAATGAAAAGATTAATGACAAAAATAAAGAATCGATGGATGACGAATACAGAAATACAAAATACTAGATACAATTTAGTAGAAATGTAGGAATCTGATTGGATTAACTCAGTAGAATATAAACACCTAAAAAATTAAAAAAAAACCTGAAATCATCGAGCCTTTGAATCCAAGAGATGCCCTTTATGGTGGCTGAAATAATACTATAAAATTAAGAGCTAAATCGGAATGTTGTTAACAAAAAAATTAACTTTATTCTTATGTGTCGTTTTTTCCTAACTGTACAAGATTACGAGGGTGGTTTGAAAAGTTCTCAGAATCACCACAAGAGGTCAGCATTAGTGCAACGAGTTGTTCATGTGATATTCATTGGATTGTTGCCTGTCAACCTGTGCCACGTCAGTGTTCTTGGAAGAGAGCTGTCGTGGTGACATTACTCTGTTGTTCCCATGTAGTGATTTGCGAAGATGGAAAAAATCGAGATTTGGGCCGTTATTAAGTACTCTGTAAAGAAAGATATGAAAGCAAAGGACATTCATTCCAGTTTCCAGAATACACTGGGGGACTCTGCTCCTTCATATTCAACTGTTGCCAAGTGGACCAATGAATTTAAATTTGGTTGGGAGAGCTTAGATGATGATCCCCACAGTGGTCGGACAAGATGCATCACTACTTCAGAAATCATTGCAAAAGTGCACAAAAAGGTAACGGAGGATCGACAACTGATACTGCATGAAATTGCTTACACTAGCCAAATGTCATCTGAAAGGGTATATCACATTTTAACTGAAGAGTTATAAATGAAATAATTATCTGCAAGATGGGTGCTGCGACTCTTGAGACTGGATCAGAAACGCAACAGAATGGACATATTGGAACAATGTTTGGCCTATTTTAGCAAAAATGAACAAGATTTTTTTGAACCAGTTTGTGACCATATGTGAATCTTGTGTGCACTACTATATCCCAGATACAAGACAACAGTCTGCCACCAAAGAAATCAAACGCTATACCTTTGGCAGGAAATGTCATGGCATCAGTGTTCTGGGATGCGAAGGGGATTCTGTTAGTAGATTATCTCCCCACTGGGCAAAAAATTACTGGAGAATACTAGCTAACTTCAACAACTTGACAAATTGTAACAAGAGATAGGCGAAAAAATGCCAGGTTTAGTAAGGAAGAAAGTCATCTTCAATCAAGACAATGCGCACCCACACACATATGCTGTCGCTATCGCAAAATTACATGAACTAAGGTATGAAATGTTGCCACACCCATATTATTCACCTGATATGGCTCTGTCAGATTTCCATCTCTTCCAAAAACTGAAAATTTTTCTTGGTGGACGAAGATTCACTTCAGACGAAGAATTGATAGCCAGAGTTGACAAATATTTTGCAGGCCTGGAGGAAACTCATTTTCGAGATGCCATTAAGGCACTGGAACATCGTTGGACCAAGTGCATTAATCTACAAGGAGCCTACATTGAAAAATTAAAAAAAAGTTTCGATGATGTAAGTATTTTTTTTCTATTCAGTTCCGAGATCTTTTCAAAGCGCCCTTGTATGATTAATATCCTGAGTGACAATCAAGAAAAACATATAGACCAAGATATTATAGTTGAAAATAGTATGTGTTTTTGAAATGTAGGGTATTGGTATCCAGAGAATTGTGTCATACAGTTTTGTTAGTATTGATAAAGATCGATAAAACTGAAAAACTGTTGTTTCCTTTGAGTGTCAAATGTGCAGAAATGAAAACAAGTAAAATGAATCACAATGATAACAAAAGAAATTTCTTTGGAACTTGGATGAGTGATGAAGTAAATAAAGCTATGGGAAAAGGATATAAAATTATAGATGTCTATGAAGTACAGGATTGTAGAAATAACAGCAACATATTGTTTAAAATAATGTAAAAGACTTCATGTAAATAAATTTAGAAACCAGCCCTCATGATTTTGAATCCAAGGAGTTATATATCAAAAGAGCTCAAGAAATATTGGGTGTTGAATTTAATCTATATCGGATTAAGAAAATCTGGAAAAATGTGCTGTTGCTAATATATCTCTAAATTCATCATGGGAAAAATTTGGGCAAAGACAAAACTGAATGTGAGTTACTATTGGATGATTGGTTACATACTATAGATATCAACTATACTAGTGAGAGTATGCTCCAGGTGAAGCACAATTTCAGAGGTTATTATGTAGAAAAAAACACTGTTATACAATATGTTATAGCAGCATTCACTACATCAAGTGCAAGGCTTAGGTTGTATGATATGTTAAATAAGCTAGGAGAATCTATTATATATTTTGATACAGACAGAACAGTATGTATTGATGATGGTAAAAATACTATAGAAACAGGTTGTATGTTCGGTGAATGGACTAATAAGTTGGGAAAGAATTGGATTAGAGACTAGGTTTCAACTGGTGCTGAAGTTTCTCTTTTGAGATGATAAAAATATTGTAATGAAGGTATAGGTCTCCACATAAAACTCTAAGAATATTCAAAAGCTGAATGAAGAGTCTATGATGAGGTTAACTGAGAGTGAAATGAAAGAAGAGATACAATTAGAGAACAACCAGATAAGAAGAGGTGCAAATATAAAAAATCAACAAGCAAGTTAATAAAGAACTCTAATTTCTGTGTTATAAAAGAGTAGCTCTAGAAAATTATGATATAGTGCCATTACGATTTTAAAATTATTTAACAAAATATGTTTAGTTTTTATACTGTTGGCTATTTATAACACATAAGTTTTGATTCTACTAAAAATTTGTCTGTATATAAATGAATACACTACTTAAGGAGCCCTGTAACACACGAAATTCTAATTTGTTTAATTAATTAGAGAGCTACAAGTACATGTTCTACATCTACATCTACATCCATACTCCGCAAGCCACCTGACGGTGTGTGGCAGAGGGTACCTTGAGTACCTCTATCGGTTCTCCCTTCTATTCCAGTCTCGTATTGTTTGTGGAAAGAAGGATTGTCGGTATGCTTCTGTGTGGGCTCTAATCTCTCTGATTTTATCCTCATGGTCTCTTCGCGAGATATACATAGGAGGGAGCAATATACTGCTTGACTCTTCGGTGAAGGTATGTTCTCGAAACTTTAACAAAAGCCAGTACCGAGCTACTGAGCGTCTCTCCTGCAGAGTCCTCCACTGGAGTTTATCTATCATCTCTGTAACGCTTTCGCGATTACTAAATGGTCCTGTAACGAAGCGCGCTGCTCTCCATTGGATCTTCTCTATCTCTTCTATCAACACTATCTGGTACGGATCCCACACTGCTGAGCAGTATTCAAGCAGTGGGCGAACAAGCGTACTGTAACCTACTTCCTTTGTTTTCGGATTGCATTTCCTTAGGATTCTTCCAATGAATTTCAGTCTGGTACCTGCTTTACCGACGATCAACTTTATATGATCATTCCATTTTAAATCACTCCTAATGCGTACTCCCAGATAATTTATGGAATTAACTGCTTCCAGTTGTTGACCTGCTATTTTGTAGCTAAATGATAAGGGATCTATCTTTCTATGTATTCACAGCCCATTACACTTGTCTACATTGAGATTCAATTGCCATTCCCTGCACCATGCGTCAATTCGCTGCAGATCCTCCTGCATTTCAGTACAATTTTCCATTGTTACAACCTCTCGATACACCACAGCATCACCTGCAAAAAGCCTCAGTGAACTTCCTATGTCATCCACAAAGTCATTTATGTATATCGTGAATAGCAACGGTCCTATGACACTCCCCTGGGGCACACCTGAAATCACTATTACTTCGGAAGACTTCTCTCCACTGAGAATGACATACTGCGTTCTGTTATCTAGGAACTCTTCAATCCATTCACACAATTGGTCTGATAGTCCATATGCTCTTACTTTGTTCATGAAACGACTGTGGGGAACTGTATCGAATGCCTTGCGGAAGTCAAGAAACACGGCATCTACCTGGGAACCCGTGTCTATGGCCCTCTGAGTCTCGTGGACGAATAGCACGAGCTGGGTTTCACACGACCGTCTTTTTCGAAACCCATGCTGATTCCTACAGAGTAGATTTCTAGTCTCCAGAGAAGTCATTATACTCGAACATATTTCGCGTTCCAAAATTCTACAACTGATCGACGTTAGAGATATAGGTCTATAGTTCTGCACATCTGTTCGACGTCCCTTCTTGAAAACGGAGATGACCTGTGCCCTTTTCCAATCCTTTGGAACGCTATGCTCTTCTAGAGACCTACGGTACACCGCTGCAAGAAGGGGGGGCAAGTTCCTTCGCGTACTCTGTGTAAAATCAAACTGGTATCCCATCAGGTCCAGCGGCCTTTCCTCTTTTGAGCGATTTTAATTGTTTCTCCATCCCTCTGTCGTCTATTTCGATATCTACCATTTTGTCATCTGTGCGACAATCTAGAGAAGGAACTGCAGTGCAGTCTTCCTTTGTGAAACAGTTTTGGAAAAAGACATTTAATATTTCGGGCTTTAGTCTGTCATCCTCTGTTTCAGTACCATTCTGGTAACAGAGTGTCTGGACATTTTGTTTTGATCCAGCTACGGCTTTGACATAAGACCAAAATTTCTTTGGATTTTCTGCCAAGTCAGTACATAGAGCTTTACTTTCGAATTCATTGAACACCTCTCGCATAGCCTTCCTCACACTACATTTCGCTTCGCGTAATTTTTGTTTGTCTGCAAGGCTTTGGCTATGTTTACGTTTGCTGTGAAGTTCCCTTTGCTTCCACAGCAGTTTTCTAACTCGGTTGTTGTACCACGGTGGCTCTTTTCCATCTCTTACGATCTTGTTTGGCACATACTCATCTAACGCATATTGTACGATGGTTTTGAACTTTGTCCACTGATCCTCAACACTATCTGTACTTGAGACAAAACTTTTGTGTTGAGCCGTCAGGTACTCTGTAATCTGATTTTTGTCACTTTTGCTAAACAGAAAAATCTTCCTACATTTTTTAATATTTCTATTTACTGCTGAAATCATCGATGCAGTAACCGCTTTATGATCGCTGATTCCCTGTTCTGCGTTAACAGTTTCAAATAGTTCGGGTCTGTTTGTCACCAGAAGGTTTAATATGTTATCGCCCCGAGTCGGTTCTCTGTTTAACTGCTCAAGGTAGTTTTCAGATAAAGCACTTAAAAAAATTTCACTGGATTCTTTGTCCCTGCCACCCGTTATGAACGTTTGAGTCTCCCAGTGTATATCCGGCAAATTAAAATCTCCACCCAGAACTATAACATGGTGGGGAAATCTACTCGAAATATTTTCCAAATTATCCTTCAGGTGCTCAGCCACAACAGCTTCTGAGCCAGGGGGCCTATAGAGACATCCAATTACCATGTCTGAGCCTGCTTTAACCGTGACCTTCACCCAAATTATTTCACATTTCGGATCTCCGTCAATTTCCTTCGATACTATTGCACTTGTTATCGCTATAAACACGCCTCCCCCTTCACTGTCCAGCCTGTCTCTGCGGTATACATTCCAATCCGAGTTTAGGATTTCATTACTGTTTACGTCTGGTTTCAGGCAACTTTCTGTCCCTAGTACTACATGGGCATTGTGACCGTTTATTAATGAGAGCAGTTCTGGGACCTTTCTATAGCCGCTCCTGCAGTTTACTATTAGCATATTAATATTGTTATTCCCTGTCGCATTTTGCCTACTCCTACCTTGCCGTGTCTCAGGAGGCGTCTTGTCGGGCCTAGGGAGGAAATTCTCTAAACTAAAAAACCCACATGTGCACTCCACACGTACTCCGCTAGCCTTGTAGCCGCTTCCGGCGTGTAGTGCACGCCTGACCTATTCAGGGGGGACCCTACAATTCTCCACCCGATAGCGGAGGTCGAGAAATTTGCACCCAGATCTCCGCAGAATCGTCTGAGCCTCTGGTTTAAGCCTTCTACTCGGCTCCAAACCAGAGGACCGCGATCGGTTCTGGGAACGATACTACAAATAGTTAGCTCAGATTCTACCCCACGAGCGAGGCTTTCCGCCTTCACCAATTCCGCCAACCGCCTGTACGAACTGAGGATGACCTCTGAACCCAGACAGCGGGAGTCATTGGTGCCGACATGAGCAACAATTTGCAGTCGGGTGCACCCAGTGCTCTCTATCGCCGCCGGCAGGGCCTCCTCCACATCTCGGATGAGACCCCCCCCCCCGGCAAGCAGACAGAGTGAACACTGGCCTTCTTCCCCGACCTTTCCGCTATTTCCCTAAGGGGCTCCATCACCCGCCTAACGTTGGAGCTCCCAATAACTAATAAACCCCTCCCCCTGTGTGCCTGCTCGGACCTTGCTGAAGAAGCGGCCACATGTCCTCTCGCAGGCAGAGCAGGCGATGCCACACGGTCAGCCTCCACATTGACCCTCCGCTTCGTGCGCCACGAAAGCCGCTGAACCCGCCACTCCCCTTGGGGAGAGGGTGGACCAACCGCGCCCGGTACCCGCGAAGATGTCTCGACAGCAGGGACAGTGGGTGAAGCATGTAACACCTGGGGTGTACAATGCGACGCACCAGACTCCCCACTGCCGCTACACTCCGAGGCAGCAGCCCGAAGACGACTGACCGTGGCCATCAACACGCTCAGCTGTTCGCGAACAGTGGCCAACTCTTCCTGCGTCCGTACACAGCAGTCACACATCCTATCCATCCTAAGAAATCAATTTACTGTAGAGAGTTAATCAACTTTTAACTAGACTGCTAATCCACTAAAGGCGGCTGATTGTTGACTGAACTGTGGTTGCTAGACACTTCTTGTAGAAAACAATGAAAATAGCACTACCTCTCTCTGGACTCTACTGAAACGAACACTAGCATTACTGGCACTATGGTTGACTAAAGGGACTCTCTCTGACTGTATTCAAAACAAGCACGAAATCTACGGAACACTATTACTAGCACTCGACAATTAAAGCTTCCTAAAAGTAAAAACACACGGAAGAAGAAGTGACAAGTAAGAAAAATACAGTTAATACTTAAATTAATGTAGCTCGCTGCACAGCATACTTGAAGCAGACGGCAGTTACGACGACACTGACACTACTGGCACTATGGCTGACTAAAGGGACTCTCTCTGGCTGTATTCAAAACAAACACGAAATCTATGGAACACTATTACTAGCACTCGACAATTAAAGCTTCCTAAAAGCGAAAACACACGGAAGAACAAGTGACAAGTAAGAAAAATACAGTTAATACTTAAATTAAGGTAGCTCGCTGCACAGCAGACGTGAAGCAGACGGCAGTTACGACGACACTGACACTACAATATTACTGGATGTGAATATTTCAATACTAGATATGAGGAGGAAATTTGTATGAAACTCAATGTTGTTGTTGTTGTGGTCTTCAGTCCAGAGACTGGTTTGATGCAGCTCTCCATGCATGCAGTAAAGCTGCCTGCCCTTGGGAAAAATTACGGCTGTAGTTTCCCCCTTGCTTTCAGCCGTTCGGAGTACCAGCACAGCAAGGTTCAAATGGTTCAAATGGTTCTCAGCACTATGGGACTTAACGTCTGAGGTCATCAGTCCTCTAGAACTTGGAACTACTTAAACCTAACTAACCTAAGGACATCACACACATCCACGCCCGAGGCAGGATTCGAACCTGCGACCGTAGCGGTTGCACGGTTCCAGACTGTAGCGCCTAGAACCGCTCGGCCACTGCGGTCGGGTCACAGCAAGGCCGTTTTGGTTAGTGTTACAAGGCCAATAACGAGTTAAAAATTATTTTGCCACAGAGATACCATAAATTAATTACTGGTTCAGATTTTTAATTTTTTTGAAGATGGAAGTGTTAAACTGGGATATAAAGGAATAAAGAAACTTAAAAATAACAATAATTAATTTAGATCTTCTAGTTTTTTATATATATATTTTGGAGCCATTGGCTGCTACTGTGCGTCACCTCACCATTTTCGCCCTGTCTCGGTGTGAAATTTCCAATCTTTTGTGTCCAGATTATTATGATTGGAATTTCCTGAGCTCAGAGAAAGTAGGCTCATAACCCCACACCCCTCCCCACACCCCCACCTCCCATCCCAGCGCCACTACAATAAGCCTAGAGACAATTGGTTTTGACCACAAAGAGTAGGACAGTTTCAACCACATCAGCCGAATAGAAGGACCTGGAGTCACTACCAGCCATTCATACCAAATTGGAATGAGCAAGAGAAGCAGACCTTATGCTGAAGTTATAGAGATGCTATCTCTCGACAAAGGAAGCTGTGAATGACATAGGCAACCACCAAACGAATCTGATACGAGGATGTAGGAAATATGGTATTAGAAGAAAGGAAGAATTAAAGCATGCAAGTTTTATACGCAGTATTTCCATTTATGCTAGAGAATATTCTGTTAGAGGTATTCTGGACAGCTTCCGTATAAGTTTGATGTAAGGAAGCATGAGTAATTTTTTGTGCAAACTTACACAGTTCCTCTGGTACTTAAGTATGTGGTTCTCCATTAAATATGGAAAATCTGATTCTAGAAATTTTCCAAAAAAATGGCTCTGAGCACTATGCGACTTAACTTCTGAGGTCATCAGCCGCCTAGAACTTAGAACTAATTAAACCTAACTAACCTAAGGACATCACACACATCCATGCCTGCCCGAGGCAAGATTCGAACCTGCGACCATAGCGGTCGCTCGGCTCCAGACTGTAGCGCCTAGAACCGCACGGCCACTCCTGCCGGCGAAATTTTCCCGACGTAAAATGGAAATGCCGTGTGGCTAGGGCCTCCGTCGGGAGACCGGTTGCCTGGTGGAAGTCTTTCGAGATGACGCCATTCCGGGGACTTGCGTGTCGATGGGGATGAAATGATGATGATAAGGACAACACAACACCCAGTCCCTGAGCGGAGAAAATCTCGGACCCAGCCAGGATTCGAAGTAGGGCCGTTAGGTATGACATTCCGTCACGCTGACCACTGACTACCAGGGGTTCCCGACGTAAAGAGTATTCCATGAATTTTTGGGATTGCACCCGTCGTCTTCTTGCCACGATATTTCGATTGACAACCATTCCGCCATTCCACCATCTTCAGGTTAGTGTTTTGCACTGTAGATTATTTGTTCACATCGCTAACTTTAAACCAAAAATTAGCGCGGAGACTCATGCGCAAAGGCAGCCACAACATGAGCGACCTCTGTCGACTTTCCCGCTCTCTTCGAATATTGATCTATCTGTGCTGCACTGGCACATGCGTTCTGGTGATAATACATGAACGCTCTCTGACGGAATGTGCTCTAGCGGGATTAAAATTCAGATGTCAAAATTAACAAAATTAACTGTCGTTAGTCGCATCATTAGTCATAATTTTTTCTGAAGAAATTAAAGAAATCATCGGGTCCCACGCCTTATCCAGTTGGATTAATAAAAAAACGAGATTTTGTTGGGATTTAAGTTGAAAAGGTTGTTATAATTGATCATTAGACTTAACAGATCACAAATGATAAGTTAACTAAGAGTCACAGCTAAATTAGTATTTCATGAAGGGTAATTTTCTTAGAGAGTCAAAGTAATTGTAAATTTGTGAGCCAATAGGCAGAGTTTCTGTTGGAGTAATCTTTCTTTATGTTTTGTAAACAACTTATAAACAAAAACATACCTTAAGAAAGAACTGGGCTGTTTGAGTATAGCGCAAGACCAAGGAAGAAATACTGGGCGAGCGACGCAACCTCCCTTTCCTTCTGTGAAGAAGTTTACCCGAAGGGGGGTTCTGCCATCTGGAAAATCAACCTCGAGGGAAGGTAGACGTCTGCTGGCGTCAGACCATGACAATATCTCTGCTCTGCAAAATGGTGTCAAGATGCATAGAAGGTGTCACTCCTGTTCCGGCAACTCTCAAATGTATGCTCAGAGACGACGCAACAGCATGAAATGTGATTTCCATTTGCCTTCTGTAACAACAGGGAACAGACTTTAAAAGGATCATTTTGATGATTGGCGAGGTGAACATTGCAGGATCTGAGGTCACCATAATGCATACCTTTCCCGACGATCACGATTTTGGGCAATCTTTCATGCCTACTAGCACTGTGCCGGAAGCAATAATCCCTTTTTCTCTTTTTGGGAATTGAATTCCTTTAGCTATCGCCCGCGTCACTGCGATTGAGAAGCATCTCCTTATGCGTCATTTTATGTGTGTGATCTACCACACCAAGTAGAGCTGCTACATAAAATTTTTCCTCACTTACTGAGTAACAGTGAAACCCAGATGATCCATACGATGATGGTAGCAAGGGCTTTTGTCTTGCTCCAGCTTGACACTTGACATCACACCTCATTAAGCAGATATAAGTTTGGCTGAACAGCATTTTATATGAAAGAAGGAAGCCTGTTCTTCGCACAGACATGCCAATGGAGATAGCCTGACGCGAGATGCTCTGCTACCAGCACCTGACGACGACGGTCAACCGTCTCTTCCCCACTATCCCTCCCCCCCCCCCCCCCTTTGAACTGATCTACATCATTCTCCTATTTTCATGCGGCTAGTGTATCTGCACATTTCTTGTGTGCCAGACTTAGTTGTGACATGGTTTTTATTTGATATTAGGCTTGCACAAGGATAGTTATCGTCTCTTGTTTCTTTTATTCTCCTTTAAGTGTCTCTGTCGACAAAGGACAAAACGTCCACGTAATGCAACATGTTAAATTTTTCTGTTTATGTAAATTTGATTGAGCCATTTGAGCTACACACGCTTAAGATGCACTCTTTCACAAACACTGCCTTTCGTTTATGTGTACAATGTAACGCGAACTGTGTTTGCGAACGTTTAAATGCATGAAAGAACGTCGTGCATCGCCTGAGACACTTCTGTAATACTTTGACATAAATTATGTGTAAAACTACATTTTTCGTTCCATAATTATGGGTAAACCTTTTATGATATTATTTTTGTGTTACTGATTGAATTGACGACATTTTAAGTGCGTGAATTAACGTTAAGCTACATTTTTCATTAGTCGCGTTGTCATACATTGATTGCCATGCCTTACTGCAATTATTCTTATTAATTATTTACGTTGTGTTCACGTTAATGTTTGTGTATTTATCACTAGAGTAATATAAGTTTGTATTTTTCATGCTAAGAAAGAATGAATGCGTTAAGTCTGGTATGACTACACAAATGCTTTTTTGTGAGCAGTAAGTTCTAAGAGAATATATTAACTAAGAATGAGTGTTTTCTGATTAATTATTGATATGTGGAGTGGGTGAGTAAGTCTGCGGACCCAATGACAGGTCGGATGAGAGAGTGAGTGAGGCATATAATTAAAAGAATTATAAATGCATGAATGAATCAAGATTAAAATGACAAACGACGGTAACGCTATTTATAAAAAGACTGGTTTTTGCATGTGTGGGATTTGCTAGCTGGATACGTTTCTTAAAAGGGATTTTACCCGTATCAGTTACAAGTAAAACATTACATAAAAGACTTCAGCACCTACACCAGCAATTAGGATGAATGAGATTTGTGTTTTCCATACTTATGATTGAATGAATCTTATGTTTAAATGTTGCCAGAGTGACTTTTTCCCATGTCCTTCACAATCTTACTTCCACTTGTCATATGGTGCTCCTACCTGCTGTACAAACAAAAAATGAACCGGAGAATAGGAGGAAATTTGGTTTTGGCGTCACTCCATAACCAATTAGTGTAACACCAACAGGGCAAATTTATATTATTGGCTGAATGTGATGAGGGACATCATTCCGTTCCCAGCCTCACACTTCTCATTTCATTCTGTGAAATCCATTAGTACAATATAGTACTGTTTCTAGCAATCGATTTATGCTTGTTGCTAATTATGGTAATGCTATCAATAATTGTAAGGGTCAAGCCATTTTTTCCCGTCTATTAACCTTCATTATTCTCAATGGAAATTTTATAACCAGGCCCAACTCAGAAAAAGTACGCTTTGCAGAGGGCGTTGTACTCAGCCCAGTGACTTCTCGGAAGACTATTGGAATGAAAAACAGTTTGTACAGATCCCTATCTCCTGCTCTCCGAAAGAAAGCGACGCTGTTCAGCTGGATTTGTAGAGCTAAAAGGAAGTTACGTCAACCAGGTGACAGCACCGATGACGTGAGGAATTCTTCCACCAAAAGGAGGAAATTGTTCTGTGTGTGTTCTTAAAAAATAGTAGAGAGTGGGAGGATAGGAGCTGACGTTCTGAATAACTACAAGATAACTACGGATTGGCAGTATAACGAAAGAAAGCGATGATGTAAGAAAGCAACGTATAATGTTACAGAATTGGCATCTACAGTAATCCGGCTGATTAAAGAACCTTTTACTCCAATAATTTGGTGGGAGAACAGACAGTGACTTAACAGTTTCCTCACTGGTCAGAGTTTGGTGCGCCGTTTTCCATTGGAGTGTTATGTTGTAGCACAGACCCTGCTGAGAGCAGGGACAGGAAACGCGGAGGAAAGAGAGGCTCTGGGAGGAGACCTGTGGCAGTACACATGTTCAGCGTTAAGACAAGAGGCTTCAGACTTCGGCGACAGGATGCAGCAGTGAGCAGAATTTCTATTCGTAGAGGCGGACTGCGAGTTGTCTGACGAGTAGCAGTGACAGTCAGGTCCACCGAAAGCTGCTTCCTTCCTTGACAACGGTTATGGCGAGATTTTTTGGCAGCATCAGCGAGTTAGGATGGAGTGAAATTAGGCGTGTTTTGTCAGTTAAATTCAATGGAGCAGGAGTAGTGGTACGTTATTTTTTCTTCTCCGATCGGTACAATCCTACAATCGCTGTCTGTTTACCGGTGGATATGTTTCACGTGATTAATGTTTTAGAATGATACTCATTTCAGAACCCCGACTCCTTTACCGAGAACTTTTCCAAGTTAATCAATGCTAGTTTCCTCTGAATTATTTGCCATAATTAAATAAAGTTTTTTCATATGCTTGATTAATCTATAAACCTCCAAACGTCGGTGCTATGTCCTCCTTTCAGTCTGCCCTGTCCTCGCTCGTGACACTGTATGAACACATAATCATTATGGGCGACACAAACATCGACTTACAGTTAAAATCTCCCTCTGCAGAAAAACTTAGGAGACTGTTCCACTCCAATGATATGAGTTTAACACCGCTGGACCCAACTCATCACACGCCACACAGCCATACACTCATAGATATAATAGCAACAAAGCGACCAGATAAAATAATTCGCGCCAATCAGACATCCGCTCCAGGACTCTCTGCTCATGACGTGATTTTCTTAAATTACTCAGTACATACTACCAAAGAAAAATCTCACCTGGTAACCTACAGAAACCTAAAAAATGTTAACCATGAAGCTCTTCAAAAGGATTGCTCAGACATCCCTTGGCATGATATAAGCAATGAACCGACTTTAGACGGAAAAATTCGGGAATTATGTCGCAAAATTATTGCACTGTATGATAAACATGCTCCTCAACGCACTGTCAAGGTAAAGAGAGCTCCCGCTCCGTGGCTCACCACTGCATTACGCCAGTTAATGAATGAACGTGATGCTGCACATAGGGCCTTCAAGCGTAACCCAACTCCCGAGGCGTACGAAGCCTATAGGAAACTCCGAAATAGAACCAAGCAAAGCGTGAGGAATGCCAAAATCAGACATGCCCGCTCTGTCGTATGCGGCATATCAAAACCTGCTGCACTGTGGAAAAAGCTGCGCAGTTTCGGTATAGGGAAGCGAAGATCTGACGCTGTTTATCAAGCGTCTGCAGAAGAATTAAACAATTTCTTCTCAACAGCCGTAAACTGCCACGCAGCGACAAATTACCAGCCCCAAGATATCAATCTCTCGAGAGACAAGTTTTTCCTAAAACATGTCACTACCGGCACAGTACACAAGGCAATTATGAGAATCTCTTCCGAGGCAGTAGGAAATGATGGAGTGAGCATTGGCATGATTAAGAACGTCGTAAACACTATTACTCCAGTTATCACAGACATCTTCAACCTGTCTCTTGTCAGTAGCACATATCCTACTGAGTGGAAGCAAAGCTTAATTCAACCTATACCCAAGACTGACAACCCTAAGTCGCCAGGTGACTACAGGCCGATCAGCATACTTCCTGCAATATCTAAAGCCCTAGAACACATCGTCCATGAACAGCTGACGGATTACCTCAAAACTCATAACATCCACGACAAATATCAGTCAGGCTTTCGAAAGCACCATAGTACAGCAACTGCATTAATCAAAGTAACTGATGACATTAAACATGCTATGGACAGACGTGAAGCTACCATCCTAACACTGCTTGACTTTAGCAAGGCTTTTGATACTGTTGACTTTGATATATTACTAATTAAAATGAAGCAGCTGAATTTCTCAAACAGCGCAATACACTGGTTCGACAGCTACCTCAAAAACAGAAGTCAACAAGTCATTTGTGGGTCGGAAAAGTCATCATGGAAAAACGTGCGCTCTGGAGTTCCCCAAGGCTCCGTCCTTGGTCCATTACTCTTCTCACTGTACATTAATGATATTTCTTCAGTGATTCACTCCTGCAACTACCATCTATATGCCGACGACATCCAACTGTACATAAGTGCAAGCCCCAAGAACATTGCTGACGCAGTAGCGAGTATGAACGCAGATCTTTGCTCTGTTTCTCGATGGGCACAGAACCTAGGTCTGAAACTAAATCCCAAGAAATCCCAGGTCATACTTATATCTCATCCAAAGTTAATCAGTCGGTACTTTCGCGAAACAGTCCCTCAAATACTCCTCAATGGTACCCAACTACCATACCAAAAAACAGTAAAAGACCTTGGAATAATCTTGGATGAACACCTAAACTGGGAAGAACAAACAGTCACAGCTTGCCGGAAATCGCTCTCCTCCCTACATGCAATTCAAAAATTTAGAAAAATATTTCCAACCCATGTTAAACAAAAATTAGTCCAAACACTAGTCTTGCCTAATCTTTACTACTGTGATGTAGTTCAACATGGCACAAATAATGAAAATTCGAGATGCCTCGAGCTAGTGATGAATGCTTGTGTTAGATACGTATGCAACATACGGTTGTATGATCATATCAGTCCTTCATACTCCCAGCTAGGTTGGATACGCCCACATAAGGCACGCGATCTCCACACGATGTGCTTACTTCATCGATTTCTTAGCCACTGGTGCCCCCAATACTTATCTTCTCACATTAAACACCTATCATCATTCCACAACCGCAATACCAGATCGGATACGTCTAGCATCTTGGCTGTACCTTTACATAACACAAAATCTTTCTCCGTGTCATTCTCCATCTCAGCCATACGACTATGGAACGCGCTCCCCTGTGATCTGCGTCTTATCCAAAACCACTCAACATTCAAGAGGGAACTTAAGACTTACATATTAGGGACGGTATAGCCACCATTGTTGTGCCCCCCCCTCATCTTTTTCTTTCTCCTCTCCATCATAGCTTCGAATTTTACCATTCTATTTCTCTTCCTCTAACCTATCTACCTCTTCTATATCTCTTTCACCCCATTCCATCGTCTTATGTCTCTGCTTGATGAGAATAACTCACAAGCTGCAACAATATAACGAGAAAATTCCCAACTAGCAATTGGACTGACACTCATAAAAGAAAAATATGTTTACTTTCATATACATAGTCATTATTATTATTATTATTATCATTATTATTATTATTTTTATTATTCTTGATTGTTATAATTATTTTTTGATTGTTATAATTATCATTGTACTACTTTTATAATCTCTATTTTTTTCTTTAACATTAATACTGTATAACATGTTATATGTCCTAATTTTCTGTAGACACTGAAATTTGTTGAATCTGAGTATGCCTGGTTAGGTGTAAGAGAGGGCCTGAAGGCCCTAATCTTGCCAGGTAAAATAAATGCATAAATAAATAAATAAATAAATAAAATCCTTATTAATATCATTATTTGACTTGTGCATACTGAGAATCATTACAGTAAGCTTAGATTTACTTGGACTTGGAATTAAATTACTCAGTTAGTAATTCCCTTTTCCATACAGTGTCTTGGTCATGATTTTGTGAAGCCCAACACCTAGGACTCGTGTGGCCACCCCTGTAATATTGTTAAATGTGTTGCGCACAGTTATCCATTCAGTTTGTGAGGTCGTTGGGGAGCGGTCTGCTTGTCAGTGGCCTAGCTGATGCAGACCATTATAGCAGCCGGAAGGCTCGCATTCATAGCAAGGTTGGCGCTTGGCACAACTAGTTCCACAACCCACTCGAAATGTAAATATTTTAGACCTTGTAGCTACAAACCGATCTGACCTTATCGACGGTACCCGTATAGAGACAGCGGTCATGATGTCACCATACCGACGATGCTTACTAAACTTTATAAATCTGGCTAGAAGAGTATCTATGCTGGAAAGAGAAGATAAGCAATTGTAGGCATCCTACTTAGCGATCTACATCTACATCTACATTTATACTCCGCAAGCCACCCAACGGTGTGTGGCGGAGGGCACCTTACGTGCCACTGTCATCACCTCCCTTTCCTGTTCCACTCGCGTATGGTTCGCGGGAAGAACGACTGTCTGAAAGCCTCCGTGCGCGCTCTAATCTCTCTAATTTTACATTCGTGATCTCCTCGAGAGGTATAAGTAGGGGGAAGCAATATATTCGATACCTCATCCAGAAACGCACCCTCTCGAAACCTGGCGAGCAATCTACACCGCGATGCAGAGCGCCTCTCTTGCAGAGTCTGCCACTTGAGTTTATTAAACGTCTCCGTAACGCTATCACGGTTACCAAATAACCCTGTGACGAAACGCGCCGCTCTTCTTTGGATCTTCTCTATCTCCTCCGTCAAACCGATCTGGTACGGATCCCACACTGATGAGCAATACTCAAGTATAGGTCGAACGAGTGTTTTGTAAGCCACCTCCTTTGTTGATGGACTACATTTTCTAAGCACTCTCCCAATGCATCTCAACCTGGTACCCGCCTTACCAACAATTAATTTTATATGATCATTCCACTTCAAATCGTTCCGCACGCACGATTAGACGTCATTTAGTTCCAGTATGATGGACGTAGAGAAAAAGCAGTGGGCAAAGGATAAATCGATTCTAAAACACACTCTAGGGAAGTATGTATAGAGTAAGTGGATTAAGGATGGAAAAAAAGCCATCGCGGTTTGATATCAACATTCAGTAAATAATAAGGAAGCAGAGACTGTTGCAGTCTCGTGTCAGAAAAGAACGTGGAAATATCGACAGGGAAAAGTTCGTAGAAATTCATGCGTCTGTAAAAAGATCGATGAGCGAAGCACCCAACTTCCACCCTCAACATATACAAGACGTACGTAAGAGCAGTAATTGAATACGCCTCTGGCCGACTACCAGGAATGACACGACCCGCAGCAGAACGATATTACGCAACAGAACGGGGACTGCGCAGCATACTACAGCTGCAATAGACCACACCCGGGACAGAGGCGTACACTGCAGCAAAGCTCTACAACCTTGACTTACAAAACTTGGTGCCACAAATGGTCGACATATAATTGGAAACACACCGGACATAAACCACATACTGACGCAAAGAGACCGCGTCACTGTCCAAATCCAAACACAAGTACACAGTCATAGACCACAACTCAAAAGAGACATATGAAGACATAAGTGACGAGATGGATGTGTCATCAAGAGGTACCACTATCCCTTCAATCCCTTTAGAATCTAGCTCCCTTAAACACCGACGACCATAACCCAGAAGAATGACTAACAAAACTGCACACAATTAGCCGAGACACTTGTCATGTCAAGACAAGACCATGAAAAGAGACAAATCAATAAATTTCAGATGGAAACTAGATATGGGCTTAAATGTAGGCTTAGATGTAGATGCAGAATAATGTACAAAATGTTGCTTGAGTGTAGATGTAGAATAATCCTCAAAATGTTGAAAGTAGGAACTGTCGCAAACATATACTCAGAATCAGATCGAAGAGCTAATACAAACCATTGTCAATATGTTCCAACAATTAGAATTAGAATAAGAAACTACATTTTCTCTTGAAGACTCAAATTATTGTAAACATGTATTTAAAAATTAGAACCAGAGACTAGATTGTAGGACACTCTGTTAAAGAGTGACCATAAATTACCAAACGATACCCTTTTACTAATCTTTTAACAAGTAACCCTAAACTTTGTGAGCAAATTTAAGTCATGTAAATAACTGTAAAACCAAAATTGAATGTAAAATAAAAGATAAAGTACTAGAAAAAAGTCCACAAACACTAATTTAAAGGTCTCCAAACTAATGGCAAATAACTGCATACTTTAGCTTAAAGGTCTGCGACGCAAATTGACATTACTGCTTTATGACACGAGAGTGGAAAACGCTGAGGGTATGAGACCTGGAGAAAGGTAAGGTAAATAAGAATTCAACTTGTGTTCGTCTGTTGTTTTGTTTCATACAAACCAGGTGGTAAGGGAAAGCGTCTACGAAATGTTCGTGACAGCGTCGTTCTCCCAAAGAGCTCTCTCCGAGAGCTGACGTGCACGATGTTTGCGCCTAATTCACCGGCAGGGACAACAAAACCAAGGTTTACATAATTAATTATTAATGTTGCGCATTAAGAGTGTGAACTGAAAGGACATTTTTCTATTTTTGTTATTTATTATGTCTGGAGAACAAGTGAGAAGTAACGTCTGAAGTACATAACATTTTTATTGTGTGCATCTCGGAAATACACTTTCGGAAAAAAATGTAACGCCCTTAAGGACAACGTAATTTTATTGACAAATAAGGAGACAGGTAGTTCATCATTGTAGGAGCTTATGAGAAATTCAGACTAAATGAAACAAACGCCACAATAAAGGGTGCCGAAACAGTCCCATTTATACACAGTGTACCCCCCCCCCCCCCCCCTCTAGCGGCAACGATGACGGGTATTGTCGCATGCAAACGATCATAAAGTTGCCGAATGGCATTCTGTGATAGATTGTTCCAAGTCTCTTGCGTCTTTTGTTCCATTCGGAACGATTCTTGCAGGACCTGGAGAACGAGAAAGTTCCCGCTTCATCGTGTCCCATACGTGTTCAGTTGGCGAGAGATGTGGTGATCCTTGCTGGCCAGGAAAATTGTACAACGCGGAGAGCAAGTTACATCGCAGCGGACGATGTGGACGTCCACTGTTCTCGTGAAAAAACACATCGCTTTTCTGTCGAAGAAGTGCTGGGATAACAACCTGTACAATGTAGCTGGTACTGGTTGGTTTACCGTGTAAAAACATCAAATTTGAGGGCCAAGTTGTAACTGGTGGCCACCCTCTTTATGAAGCCAGGGATGGGACCTGTGTGTCGTGGATGTGTGTACTCTCGAATAGCTCGCTTAGCAAGTATACACCACGTACGTGTACGTCCATAGCTCGCATACAGATAGAACCTAGTCCCATTCGACACCTTCAAGACACCAGAGTAGTCATACTTGGCGGTGTCGTGGAGTCAATGGTAGCCTGGCCAGAGACACGTGTAATCTTAGCCCTACTGCAAGCAGACGGTTCCTTCTTGTCCCTGGTAACACATAAGGTGCAAACGTTACCCAGATTTCTTCCCTAGGTGATGATAGGTCGACCACTGCTGCTCTCTCAGTGCGTCGATGTAGATGTGTGTCTGTACTACGCGGGCGTCCGTAAAGCAGCGACACACCACCGATACACAGTGCCTACATGTGCAGCAACGCGTCGATACGTCCATCAAGCTTCCCGCAGGCCTATAATGAGACTGTGGTCAAATTAGCGAATCTTTTTCGGCAGGAGTACGTTCTCGTCGGCGAGACATGGTTGTAATCTAGAATAAATGCTACAGACATTGTTATTGTTATTGTGATCTTCAGTCCAGAGGCTGGTTTGATGTAGCTCTCCATGCTACTCTATCCTGTGCAAGCTTCTTCATCTCCAAGCAACTACTGCACCCTACATCCTTCTGAATCTACTTAGTGTATTCATCTCTTCGTCTCCCACTACGATTTTTACCCTCTGCGCTGCCCTCCAATACTAAATTCGTGATCCCTTGATGGCTCAGAACATGTCCTACCCACCGATCCCTTTTTCTAGTCAAGTTGTACCACAAATTCCTTTTCTTCCCAATTCTATTCAGCACCTCCTCATTAGTTACGCGATGTACCCATCTAATCTTCAGCATTCTTCTGTAACACCACATTTCGAAAGCTTCTATTCTTTTCTAGCCTAAACTATTTATCGTTCATGTTTCACATCCATACAAATACGAGGGTTATTCCAAAAGTAAGGTCCGATTGATTGCCAAATTGAAACCACAGTGAACATCAGAAATGTTTTACTTGTAACAATTAGCTACACCTTTCAGCTACTTCTCTACGTAGTCGCCGTTCTGACTTAGACTTTTGTCATAGCGTTGTACCAACTTTTCAATAGCCTCATCATAGAAGGCAGCCGCCAGTGCTTTCCGCCAATTCTCCACGCTGGCCTACACCTCGTTGTCTGTGTCAAAATGTTGTCTTCAAAGACAGCGGTTCATGTGACCAGAGATGAAACTCAGGGGGAGACAATTGCGGACTGTATTGTGGGTAATCTAACATTTCCATTTGAAAACGATGCAGGAGCATCTTCATTGCCCCTGCAGAATGCGGCTGAGAATTGTCGTGAAGACGAAACAGCACGACAGTTATGTAATGTTGGCTGCATAGCTTCAGGCGAAATTTCTCACCAGGCCCTCGTACTTGGCGGCAGACACTATTTTCTAGACATCTTTACGCACTCACTGCGAGCTCAGAAATGAGAAGAGCGACGTGATGCTAACTGGGGTTATACTAGAGACACTACCCAACACATCTGTGCAAAGCTTTATCGGATTTTCATAGTCGTTTCCATTTCGCGACCGATCGGCCCTTACTTTTGGAATAATCCTCGTACTTTTAGAAAAGACTTCCTACACTCGATTTAACAAATCTACACTCGATTTAACAAATTTCTCTTATTCAGAAACGCTTTTCTTGCCATTGACAGCCTACATTTTATATCCTCTCTATTTTGACCATCATCAGTTATTTTGCTCCTAAAATAGCAAAATTTATCTCCTACTTTAAGTGTCTCATTTCCTAATCTGATTCCCTCAGCATCACCTGATTTAATTCGACTGCATTGCATTATCCTCGTTGTTATAGACATTATTCACTTCTAAACTTACCACAGTTACTACCTGCAGAGTCAAAACTGACTTTGCAGTGACAAGTGTCCAGAGCACCATATGATCGCCGATGACCGTCACAAATGAATCACTAGCATTACAACCCTTCAGTATGCGTATATTTTATCCCACCACTACTGAACACGGTCTTTGAGGTGTTGCACGTTTCTTCGGAAGTGTACTTGTAAAGAAAATAGGCCAGAATTGAAAAAATAACGAAATTAGCCACAACTTTCCATTATATTTTCAGTAGACTGATATCCTTATGGTATTTCGTGACCTTACGGAGCTTCACTGTAAATTCCCAATCACAGGTTCAATGCTTCACAGTAGATCAGTGAGAAGAGAAACGATGAGATCATCAGAGACGGAGGGCAGACTCTGACTGGCAAAAGTAATCGGCCATCGGCTTTCAAGGAACAATTCCGGAATTTGACTTAAGTGGTTTAAGAAAATTACGGAAACCTTAAATCTGGATAGCTGGATGGAGATCTGAACCGTCGTTCTTCCTAATACGTGTCCAGTGTTTCACCGCTGCGTCACCACATTCTATATGGACCGTTGCGTACCTATAGATCGCTGCTCGTTATATTCTACTGCTAGTTTCTCTTGATAACAAAAGTTCAAAAACTGCACTGTCAGTTGTAATGAATTTTGCAAATCGTGTAATCAGTTCCCGTACATCCAACAGGAGTTGGTGCCTACAAATCTCTTTAATATGCGGACAAGACTTTTAAAAGGCAAGCACCAAATACCTCCCTTGTTCGCACATTTTGCCTCTGGACTTAGAAATGGAGAAATGTCGAGCGATCTTGGCCACCGTTCAAGAATTTAGTCTAACGGGAGAAAATCTCAGTACCAAGGAATAATTAATGAAGAGTAATGAAATTTTGGGTATATATTTGTCTAGGTAACATATTTAAGTGATTAACGTTGCAAGTTGACAGGTAAATGCAAGCTCGGTAAAGCCATTGCAAATGTGAAATGCTGGTGTAATAATAACCGATGTAACCGCCAGAATGTTGAATGCAAGGATACAAATCTGTATGTATCATGTTGCACACGTTCCGGATGTCAGTTTGTGGTATGGAGTTTCATGCCCATTGCACTTGGTCGGTCAACACAGGTACTGTAGATGTTGGTTGTGGATGACGCTAGTTGTGTGCGATGATGTCCCATATGTGCTCGATTGGAGACAGATCTGGTCATTTAACAGACCAAGGCAACATGTTGACACTCTGTAGAGCATGTTGGGTTACAACAGCGGTATGTGGACAAGCGTTATCCTGTTGGAAAACACCCCTTGTAATGCTGTTTAAGAATGGCAGCACAACAGCTCGAATCGCCAGGCTGCGGTATAAATTTGTCGTCACGGTGCGTGGGGTGGAAACAATGCTCCTGCTGTCATACGAAATCGCACCCCAAATTATAACTCCAGCTGTAGGTCCAATGTGTCTAGCACGCAGACAAGTTGGTTGCAGGCCCTCAACTTACCTGATACATTTTTGGTATGAAGAATGCACCATGTTGTTTTGGATGGACAGTCGCCGACAGATGTAGAAGTAACTTCAGGCGCTCCCCAAAGAAGTGTGATGGGAATCATGTTCATGTGTATACTGATGATCTGGCGGACAGTATAACAGCAATCTCAGAACCGGAAACGATGGCGTTTTCTATAACGAACTACTATCCGAAAAAGCACCAGGAATATCAAGTCAAATATTGAAAAGATTAGTGGTGCAAAGATTGGCAACTTAATTTAAAGGTCCAGCAACGAAAAAAATGTGTCCTTCACAAAACGTAAAAACGTAGTATCCTATGACTACAATATTAGCAAGTCAGTCAGCTCATACAAACACCACAGTCTAACAATATGTGGGGATGTCAAATGGAATGATAACACAAGCTGAATTGTAGGTAAAAGAGGTGGTAGAGTTGGAATAATTATTATGATACTGGGAAAATGTAATCATTGAAAAATGGAGGTTGCTTATAAAGCAGTCGTACGACATATGCTAGAATATAGATCAAGTATATTGGACCCATGGACTGACAGAGGATACTGAAGGTATTCAAAGAAAGAGAGCACGAATGTTCACCAGTTTATTTGACTCGGAAGAGCATCGGCGAAATATTGAAAACCTTTAACTGTAATCGCTTGAAGATAAATTGTTATCCCGGGATAGTTTGTGTATAAGTTTCCGGGAACCATTATAAGGAGAGGAAGCTAGGAATATACTAATTGCCCTCTCGTTAAGACCGCAAACACAAGATGAGACTAAATACAGAGATCGTAGGGGGATTTAAGGAACCGCTGTAGCCATTCTTTCATCGTTCCATAGGCGAATGGAACGGCAGAAACTCTGATATGCGGCACAGTATGAAGTACTCTCTGCCATGCACTTTCCTTGGGTGCAAGGTATGGATGGTGATTTAGACGTGTTTGTTGACACAGCGTACTTCTGTACTGTATCACTACTACTTTCACAATTATAAATAGGTAATTCCAAACCGCTGATATGAGACATTGTAAGTAGAGAAATTCAACGTACTGCTATGTTTAAAATATTTAGTGCTTTATTGTTTGGTTTTCTAGAGGCCCATTTCGGCTACGGTACCATTTTCTAGCTGCCTGTGAATAATACATAATTTCGTTATCCTTTGTTTCTATTCTTATGTACAACTATTGACGTCATTGCGTGATAATACAATAGTACTTACGTCTAGCAGTTTTTGACGTCCATAAAACATCGATTGGTACTGTGACAGTCTAATGATTCCATTTCTATGTATTATAAGCGGCGTGATTATGTGACTGTGGCAGCTATACTACCATATCTCGATTGTTAATGTTGCTGCAGACGAGATTTTTTTATTGGCTATGACCTTTTGTGCTGTTTAATATTTTTTGTGATTTTGACAGCTTTATTTGACAGGACACCAGCGATATTATATGGTTACAATTTTGGTTTAATTTACCACTCTATGAGTTTCTGTGTTAGTGATTTGATCTTTGCTCTTAATTTAGGCCTATCGCAAACCAAACAATAAAGTACTAAATACTTTAGATATAGTAGCATGTTGAATTTCTATTTTTATAATGTCTCCGCAAGACATATATTGCGCTGCGAGGCCTCAAGAGCACAAAGCTCACACAATTATTCATTTTATAAGATTTGCCCGTCGCCATTTTCCTCACCCTAATGAATCTCAGTAAGTTTACTTGGTACCACTAAAGATGTGATCTCCAAATATTCAGTGTATCGCGCTCTTTAAAGTGATGTATCGTGCTTCTCTGTACCTTCTATGGTTGATTTGATGTAAACACATAGTTATATCGCATTATGAAATAAACATAACATATGGCTCACTTTATTAAAAAATATTAAAAAAAAGTATTACACAACCATATTGTATGAAGATAATCGGACAGTTGTGTGGGATAGTCTGTCAGTTACACCAGTTCGACTGCACATTACCATAAAAGACAAAAATTTTAATAAAAAATCTATTTTTATATATAAAAAACGCTCTCTTAAAATCTAAAAGTTTCCTCTTACAAACCTGGATGAAATGGCAAATACTTTTGGCAGCTGACCTCTTCATGGAACTACGAGCTACTCTAAGAGAAATATAATCCTTAATTTTTAAAATATCGTATACCGGTAGTGTGACTGTTCTTGTATTAGTAAACTTATCACATTCTATTAGTATACGTACAATAGCTTTTCAGCGGAGCAGGAATCACAGCTTGGAGAGTGTATTAATTTAAAAATCTGTATTGTTTTATTAGTATTCATGTGACCTTCTCTTTGTCTGTAAATACTAACAATTTCTTTTTTCGTGGACACCGAGCTGAGAAACCAAGGCTGGTGGGAAGTCTGTTGCTGACTTGCCCAATACCATCTGCCTTTGGTCTAATGGTCTATGTCCATTATTATCGTAAATCCCGTTTTAGCTTGATTGGTGAGTGTACTATGAATGTCACTATATGGCAGGGGTATGTCGGTAGGAAGTAGATGCAGCACAGTTATCACCAGTTGGTCTTCACATTTGTTACCCCTAGTACCAACATGCAACGGTATCCATAGTAGATGAACCAGTCGACGCAGCACCTTCGCTCTATTGAGACTTCTCAGTACATTTTTTGCCCAGGAGTTTTCAGTCTCTTCTGCGGCTGCCCTCGAAAGAGACTGTAGCGCACTCGTCGAGTCAGTACATATTAGGACTTTCTCGACTGTAAATCGATGATGTAAGGAATAGTTAGACGAATGGCAAACAGCTATACGGTTAATACCAACGTTTCTGCTGGCTAAAGTTTGACAGAACGTGGCCGACGGGCCAGCGCAGGAAGTATCGATCTGTAAGCGGGCTTGCCTCGCCTACACTCGTGTCCGACCGGCGATCGGGCGAGATTGTCACGTCACACATTGCGTCGGCGTTATTTTATGACACGCTTTTTCTTTTCGCCTCACGAGGCAGCGTGGAACACATTCCAGACTTTTTCACCGTAGTTGTTGCCACTGGAAACTTCACGCCAGTATCCCAGCAAAGCTAACCAATAGTCTACTACAGCGGTATTCTAAACTTTTTATATACAAGGTGTTACAAAAAGGTACGGCGAAACTTTCAGGAAACATTCCTCACACACAAATAAAGAAAAGATGTTATGTGGACATATGTCCGGAAACGCTTAATTTCCATGTTAGAGCTCATTTTAGTTTCGTCAGTATGTACTGTACTTCCTCGATTCACCGCCAGTTGGCCCAATTGAAGGAAGGTAATGTTGACTTCGGTGCTTGTGTTGACATGCAACTCATTGCTCTACAGTACTAGCATCAAGCACATCAGTACGTAGCATCAACAGGTTAGTGTTCATCACGAACGTGGTTTTGCAGTCAGTGCAATGTTTACAAATGCGGAGTTGGCAGATGCCCATTTTATGTACTGTATGGATTAGCACGGGGCAATAGCCGTGGCGCGGTATGTTTGTATCGAGACAGATTTCCAGAACGAAGGTGTCCCGACAGGAAGACGTTCGAAGCAATTGATCGGGGTCTTAGGGAGCACGGAACATTCCAGCCTATGACTCGCGACTGGGGAAGACCTAGAACGACGAGGACACCTACAATGGACGAGGCAATTCTTCGTGCAGTTGACGATAACCCTAATGTCAGCGTCAGAGAAGTTGCTGCTGTACAAGGTACCGTTGACCACGTCACTGTATGGAGAGTGCTACGGGAGAACCAGTTGTTTCCGTACCATGTACAGCGTGTGCAGGCACTATCAGCGGCTGATTGGCCTCCACGGGTACACTTCTGCGAATGGTTCATCCAACAATGTGTCAATCCTCATTTCAGTGCAAATGTTCTCTTTACGGATGAGGCTTCATTCCAACGTGATCAAATTGTAAATTTTCACAATCAACGTGTGTGGGCTGACGAGAATCCGCAGGCAATTGTGCAATCACGTCATCAACACAGATTTTCTGTGAACGTTTGGGCAGGCATTGTTGGTGATGTCTTGATTGGGCCCCATGTTCTCCCACCTACGCTCAATGGAGCACGTTATATGATTTCATACGGGATACTCTACCTGCGCTGCTACAACATGTGCCTTTACAAGTACGACACAACATGTGGTTCATGCACAATGGAGCTCCTGCACATTTCAGTCGAAGTGTTCGTACGCTTCTCAACAACAGATTCGGTGACCGATGGATTGGTAGAGGTGGACCAATTCCATGGCCTCCACGCTCTCCTGACCTCAACCCTCTTGACTTTCATTTATGGGGGCATTTGAAAGCTCTTGTCTACGTAACCCCGGTACCAAATGTAGAGACTCGTCGTGCTCGTATTGTGGACGGCTATGATACAATACGCCATTCTCCAGGGCTGCATCAGCGCATCAGGGATTCCATGCGAAGGAGGGTGGATGCCTGTATCCTCGCTAACGGAGAACATTTTGAACATTTCCTGTAACAAAGTGTTTGAAGTCACGCTGGTACGTTCTGTTCCTGTGTGTTTCAATTCCATGATTAATGTGATTTGAAGAGAAGTAATAAAATGAGCTCTAACATGGAAAGTAAGCGTTTCCGGACACATGTCCACATAACATATTTTCTTTCTTTGTGTGTGACGAATGTTTCCTGAAAGTTTGGCCGTACCTTTTTGTAACACCCTGTATTTCATTACATGTTTTCTTTTTTATTCCATTTCTGAAGCTGCAGCCTTTCATGTTGTTTCCAGAATGAGATTTTCACTCTGCAGCGGAGTGTGCGCTGATATGAAACTTCCTGGGAGATTAAAACTATGTGCCGGACCGAGACTCGAACTCGGGACCTTTCTTTCAGGAGTGCTAATTCTTCAAGGTTCGCAGGAGAGGTTCTGCAAAGTTTGGAAGGTAGGAGACGAGGTACTAACAGAAGAAAGTCTGTGGCGAGGGGGTGTGGGTTGTACTTGGGTAGCTCAGTTGGTAGAGCACTTGCCTGCGAAGGCAAAGGTCACGAGTTCGAGTTTCGGTCTGTCATATAGTTTTAATCTGCCAGGAAGTTTCGTGTTGTTCTTATGCCGAGTTCAAATTTATCACAGTGCGGCATAAGCTCCAGAATACTTAACACAACTTTTCTCTTACCTAGGTAAAATATGTTATAATTCTGGGGGACATATTAACAGAGTGGAAAATAAGGCTATAACTTCACCATCACTAAACATAAATACATATGTTTGAAATTTGGCAATATTGCTATAAAAAGATAGAAGTAAACAATGCCCCTCATAAAAAGCTGTAGGACAAAAGTCGCTTAAAGATAGGACCAGCGAGTATTGTAGTTGATGGCAGAAGTTTTGTTCTAAAATCTAGCCTCGATTCATTGAACTATCAAACATCGATTCAGGCATCCAGGACATCTGCATGTCAATGTGAAGGGCCCCATCGCGTGGGAAAATAACCTCTTCTGATACCAGCGATGCATCTAGAAGGCAGAGCTGCATGAACATTGAGAACGTCTGTGTAGTCAGGCGTGCGAGTAGTCCTACTGGAACAGACAGTTTATCACCTAACAAGGAGAGGCTCCCAGCAGAGGGACCAACTTTTTGAAATCACGGTGATGTAGGTTACGATCCTAGCTATCACGCTCTGTTGCCATTCACCTTGATGGGCCGTTGTTTACGAGTAATCGAAGAAAAAATTTCTGAATTTCGATTAAAGCTCTTTTCTTGTAATAAAGCGATATATACCAAAGCATTTCCGTCGTGTAACGATTAAGGTATGAGACATACATGGAAGAGGTTGTGGGTTCGAATCTTGTCAAGTGTATCATAATTTTTCATTTTTAAATCTTTAACGGAATTACTTTAAACATTTTTTTTCAATTGATTGGGTTAATTGTAGTTTCTTATTTATAATGGTTCAAATGGCTCTGAGCACTATGAGACTCAACATCTGAGGTCATCAGTCCCCTAGAACTTAGAACTACTTATACCTAACTAACCTAAGGACACCAGACACATCCAAGCCCGAGGCATGATTCGAAACTGCGACCGTAGCGGTCGCGCGGTTCCAGGCTGAAGCTCCTAGGACCACACGGCCACGCTGGCCGGCCTCTTATTTATATTCCTTTGTCACATGATTCTAATCAACATATTAATTTATTCAAATTTCTTTCATTTTTCCTATCCTGCTTTTTCCAGTCAAGATATTTATGCATGTGTATTTAATTATTTTTATTTATCTATCATAATAATTAAACAATTAATCCCGCCGATTAAAAAACTAAAGACGAAATAATCTATTTACATTGACTGTGCAGTTGTGCCAAAAATGTATTTTTCATTACGATCTGTACATTTTTTGTGTGGTTAACGTCATAAAAACATATACAAATTAATAATTATTCCACTGTTCACAAAGTAAAGTAGATGAAGAGTTCAGCATAAGAATGGATTATAAATAAAACGAAATTCAAGCAAAATGAGGAACAGAAATGATGAATGCAATAACATGGACAAAAATGTAGAATGATAACACAGAAGAAATTAAATAGAAATCAGTACATAAAAATAATTAAAACCACATGTACAAAGTTCCAGAGTGGAAATAACACGATAGGAAGTAGAAATGAGAGCAATTAGAAAAAAATTTATATGTTGATTAAAATTATGTGACAAAGGAATAGAAGTAAAATATACATTTATCCCAATTAATTGGATAAAAGTAACGATTAAAATCATTTCTATGAAGACTTCAAATAAGAAAAAGATTTCAAAGCGACTGGAAAGATAAAAACTCCCGATTTCTTGCAGGCAAGTCCTGTACCTGGACTGTTGCGTTGCGCGATCAGACTGTTACTATCCCCTTTTTGAAGGCTGAAGGGTATAACGCAGGGTGTGAATCTTGAGACTTTAACCTACATCACAGTGTAAATGATTTCAAAAAGTTGATCGTATTGCTGTGGATCTTCCCTTGTAACACATGCAGTTGAGGTTTTAGCGTGTTGCAGAGTGGCTGACTCCTCCCTTTTTTCCTTGCGGTCAGCCAGCCACTTCCATCTGCTACATTGTTTTAGCTCCCTCTACCATTTTCTTCCTGTGTTGTCTATGTTTTACTGCTGACGCCCTGCTTCATCCCACGCTTCGGTGTGGGTTAGCACATTTTTTCAATGATTGTTCCCTGTGTTTTATGTTCCGTTTTATGTCCATGTTCTGAGGTTTTTTTCTTGGCACCCGTCTCACTATGATACTGAACGGGCGCTGAAGACCTTGCTGTCGTGCGCCCACAAACCCCTCTACTACTACTACTACTACTACATGCAGTTGACTTATGGGATAAAGGGACCTGGCCTTCAATGATATTGCGACGGGATGACCAAATCTACTCTGTAAGATATTTAAGAAAACATTTTTTTTTTAAAAAATAATAAATTCCGAGGAGAGAAGACAGGACTTAACTTGAGATAACTGTTGTTAAAGTATGCAAGAATACTGGGAACGTGTAAAGTTATGAAACCAATGACGTTAGGATTGTTGTTTGCAATCAGCTGAAGGTTCCAAAACATTTACTATGAGGCACTTGCCTTGCTGCAGCTCGTAAGGGAACAGAATTTTACTTGAGTCATCATTTGCATGAGTTACGGCCACCTCTAAGTTGAGAGCAGCTTAGGACTGCGTCTCCAAGCTGCAAGTCGTGAAGATTCCATTTAAATTGATTAATTATAATATATACTTTATTTCGATTATTTATTTATTATTTATCGAAATAAATACGTCAGAAAACCTAATAAACAGGGACGGAGGTTTCAATTTAAATAACGCCGGCTAGCATCACATCCATCGAAGGTGGAAAACGCTAAGGGAATTTGCGTTTCACGCAGTATCAGCGGGTGCTCTATAAAACAAATGATCGTTAAAGGACGTAGCTGACATCGGGAATCGAACTCGGCTACAAATAGCGGCGTGAGACCAACAATAACTCACAGGATGATGGAAATCCAGGCAGCGAGTACACGTGACAGCAAAACTCGCAGCATCTAAACAATACGGCTGGGTCGGTCGTCGAAATATTGTGCAGAAAATGGAAACAATAACTCTGCTAAACACCCAAAAGCTCACTATTATTCAATCACGCCGAGAAAACTTGAGAGATCACCCTGTACGTTGTTATAAAATCGAAAGATATTTATACATTTTATAAATCAAAGTGATCTACCGCATTTTCCTGTCTGTATGTGAAGGCTAATCTCAAGAACTGCCTCAAGGACTTTCATACGGTTTTCACTAATAGACTGACTGATTCAGGAGGAGGAAAAAATTTGGAAATTTGTGGTAAGGTCTTATGGGACCCAACTGCTGAGGTCATCGGTCACACACTATTTAATCTAACTCATATTAACTTACGCTAAGGACAACAACACACCCATACCCGAGGGAAGACTCGAACCTCCGACGGAGGGAGCCGCGCTAACCGTGACGAAGCTCCATAGACCGCTCGCCCATATATGATTAGCGTTTGGGGTGACATACCGTGACAATGACGGGAGCTGAGGCGGTATCTGGCGAGAAAAGAAATAAAGTAAACAGCCGTCGAAATTCCAGAGACCACCGAAGCTAGATGAGAATCTACAAGGAGAAGTCAAACGATAACGAGAAAAATGGTAAAAAATAAGTAAACTGATCATTATTTTAAAAGTTATAGCGGTAACTGTTAATACATTTCTCCCACTGTGAGAAAAGACAGTCATTGTCTACATGGAGAAATGTTTGGTGTTGTCTACAGAACCATGATTGTAACCAAGCGTGCACCTCTCCGTCTGAAGCAAATCAACTGACATGAACGGTTTTATTCAGGGCTCCAAAAATATGGAAATCGCATGGGGAGAGGTTGGGACTGTATGGAGGATGTGTCTGGGCTTCCCAGTGGGCGGGCCTCCGTGATGCCAAGTTTGTTTGGACTGCCCTGCAGAAGTTTAGCTGGGAAGCCCTTACACATTCTTCATACAATCTCTATCTCTCCCCGTGCGATTTCCATATTTTTCAAGACCTGAGGAAAGAGATTCGCGGACGTAGATTTGTTTCGGACGAAGAGGTGCACGCCTTGGTACAATCACTGTTCCGTAGGCAATCGCAAAGATATTTCCATGAAGGCATTGACCGTCCTTTCTTACAGTGGGATAAATGAATTAACAGTCACAGTGATTACCTTTGAAATTATAAACAGTTTACTTATTTTTCCATCTGTCTGGTTTTCACTTGTCTGTCTTTTATATACATATCTTCTGTGCGGGATATAATATAATCTCATGATCTACTGATTACCTTTGAAATTATAAACAATTTACTTATTTTTCCATCTGTCTGGTTTTCACTTGTCTGTCAAAAATGGTTCAAATGGCTCTGAGCACTATGGGACTCAACTTCTGAGGTCATTAGTCCCCTAGAACTTAGAACTAGTTAAACCTAACTAACCTAAAGACATCACACACATCCATGCCCGAGGTAGGATTCGAACCTGCGACCGTAGCGGTGTCGCGGTTCCAGACTGCAGCGCCTAGAACCGCACGGCCACTTCGGCCGGCACTTGTCTGTCCTTTATATACATATCTTCTGTGCGCGATATAATATAATCTCATGATCTACTACAGAGGTTTTGATAAGATTTTCATTAATAGACAGATTGATTCAGGCGGAAGGTTCCTGTATATGCTTTATTACCGATACGCCAGACAAGTCGTCCGGCCGCAGATAAAGTGAGACAATTATTGAACTATATGAAATAAAATCGTCATAACCTCTGAATGTATTGCGCTAGGACGTCCAAACTGCAATGTTGGTCGTAGGACATGATAGGAATTAGTATGCTCATTGTTTAGCGACGAATCCCAGTTTTATTTGGATTTGTTCGTCAATAAGCAAAATTGGCGCATTCTGGGTGCTGAGAAACCGCATTTCCCGATCGAGAAGTCTCTTCAGCTTCAACGGGTGACTGTGTGGTGTGCAATGTCTAGTAACGGAATAATCGGTCGATATTCCTTGGTGGCACGGTGACTACCGAACGGTACGTGAAGGTTTAGGAAGATGATTTAATCCCCATTATCCAAATTGACCGTGATTTCGACAAGATGTGGTTCATGCAAGACGGAGCTCAACCCATCGAAGCACGAGAGTCTTTGATGTCCTGGAGGAGCACTTCGGGGAGCGCATTCTGGCTCTGAGGTACCCAGAGGCCACTGGTGTGGGCCTCGATTGGCCTCCATATACTCCAGATCTGAATACATGCGGCTCCATTTTGTGGGGCTGTATTAAAGACGAGGTGTACAACAATAGCTCCAAAACCATTTCTGAGCTGAAAACAGCCAATCAGAAAGTCAGTGACAGCATCTATGTTCCGACACTTCAGCGGGTCATGCAGAATGTCGCTATTCGTCGGCGCCACATCATCGCCAATAAAGGTAGACAGCCGGCTGGGGTGGCCGAGCGGTTCTAGGCGCTACAGTCTGGAACCGCGCGACCGCTACGATCGCAGATTCGAATCCTGCCTCGGGCATGGATGTGTGTGATGCCCTTGGGTTAGTTAGGTTTAAATAGTTCTAAGTTCTAGGGGGCTCATGACCTAAGAAGTTAAGTCCCATAGTGCTCAGAGCCATTTGAACCAAAGATAGACATATCGAAAATGTCATAACCTAACCCGGAATATCTGTAGTGACGTTTACATGTTGAATTAAGTGTGTGTACGCCGTAGGTTGTAGTTAATTTACCTTTTTCATGTAGTTCAATAATCGTCACCCTGTACTTACAGGTGCCCGCTCGAAGCTGCAGCAGGTGGCTAATTTCAAATACAGGGGGTGAACTAAAATGAGGAAACACCACAAATGCTGCGCATTATCGTGTAAGAAAACCGTTGGCATTCCGAACAGATTCCAGTCATCTCAGAATAGATAAATACAGATCTTTAAAGTTTTCAGGCGAATCTTACACCATTCTTTCTGCAAAATAGTGGCAAGAATGATGACGGAGATGGACACAGATGACACACTCTTCTCTCCAAAGTGGACCACAAAGACTCAACAATATTGAGAACTGGTGATCGTGATGGCCGGGTGAGATTCGACGATTCATCCTCGTGCTCATCAAGCCGGTCATGTACTATGCGACCTTTGTGGACAGGGGCCCTCTCGTCTTCGAACACATCATCACCATTGGCTAACAAACATGGTACCGTGGATGAATCTGATCAGCCAAAATGATCATATAAATTTTGGTCCATGGAATAACACGACGTGGCTCCCCATATCATTACCGAACCCTCGACACGTTTCACTCTTGGGACGTAAACTCGGTCGGAAGCTGGCAAGAGTGTGAAAAAAGACTCATTCTACCAAATTACTTTCTTCTGTTCTTCGAAAGTCCGGGTTTACGGCTTCGGCATTACGTTTTCCCGTTACGAGCATTTGCATCACTGATGTGCAGGTTTGGAATTCCAGGTCGGCCTACAATTTCTGCTTCTGGAAATCCCTTAGTGTTGTTTCGGTGCTGGTAGGGTTGGCGAGTGCGACATTCAGTTCTGCTGTGACTTACGCAGAATTATTCCGTCATTTTTCATTCAATCGTCTTGAATGACCGTCCGTCAAGCGGATGATGTTTCCTGCTCTCCCCATACGCGATATAAATCTTCGATATGGTGCCTCCTGAAACACCAAACACTTCGGCTACCTTGGTAACGGGAGTACCCACCAGACGTACAACAATTTGCCCTCATTCGAATTCACTTAGATCCGACACAATGCACTCACAGCTACACAAAACATTGTTTTTGACGACGACTGACACTTTTTCCGTGGTGTTTCCATGTTTTTGTCCAACCTCTGTACACCTACACTGTTGTATATTCTGTTTTTTATTCTCATGGTTTTGCCGAAAATTTAAATATTGTAATTAGGCGTACCTGACGCTTTTGTTTATTACCCAGTGTTGTATCTTCTACATCTACGAGAGCGTGCTGAGAAGTAATGTCTCTCAATTTTTTATATTAAAACACGTAAAGCTTTTTAAATAAAACAAACATGTTTAACATTCTACATCTTTATTCTTCTTATCTAGTCATTTATTTCTTAACATAGTCACCCTAGCGACAAACACATTTCACCCAACGAGAGACCTGTTTGTTGATACCATCACTGCAGAACGTTTGACTTTGTTGATGGAGCCAAAACCTCACCTCTGCTTGTACCGCTACACCACTATCAAAGCGAGGTCCTGGAAAGTGTTCTTTGAGTTCCGGAAACAGATGAAAATCGGATGGGGACAAGTTTGGACTGTATGGAGGATGATCGATGACAGTGAATCCAAGGCATCGGATTGTTGCAGATGTCGTAGCGCTCGTGTGTGGTGCATTGTCGTGCAGAATGAGAGAGGGCTCCGTGTGTGGACGAATTCTTCGAATTGGTAACTACATTTAGATCTACATCTACATCTACATGGTTAATCTGCAATTCACACTTAAGTGCCTAGCAGAGGTTTCATCGAACCATTTTCATACTACTTCTCTACCATTCCTCTCTCGAATAGCGCTTGGGAAAAAGGAACACCTAAATCTTTCCGTTCGAGCTCAGATTTCTCTTATTTTATTATGATGATCATTTCTCCCTACGTAGGTGAGTGTCAACAACATATTTTCTCATTCGGAATAGAAAGTTGGTGATTGAAATTTCGTAAATAAATCTCGCCGCAAAGAAAACCGCCTTTATTTCAGTGACTGCCACCCCAACTCGCGTATCATATCAGTGACACTCTCACCCCTATTGCGCGATAACACGAATCGAGCTGCCTTCCTTCGCACTTTTTCGATGTCCTCCGTCAATCCTACCTGGCAAGGTTTGTTGTTGTTGTTTGGTTTAAAGATTAAAGGGACCAAACTACCTGGTAAGGATCCCATACCGGGCAGCAATATTCCAGCAGAGGACGGACAAGTGTAATGTAGGCTGTCTCTTTAGTGGGTTTGTGGCGTCTTTTAAGTGTTCAACCAACAAAACGCAGTCTTTGTTTCGCCTTCCTCACAATATGACTTATGTGGTCTTTCAAATTTAAGTTGCTTGTAATTGTAATTCCTAGGTATTTAGTCAAATTCACAACCCTTAGATTTGTGCGATTTATCGTATACCCTAAATTTATCGGATTTATTTTAGTACCCATGTGGATGACCTCGCACTTTTCGTAGTTTAGTGCCAATTGCCACTTTTCACACCATACAGAAATTCTCTCTAGATCATTTTGTAATTGGAATTGATCGTCTGATGATTTTACTAGACAGTAAATTATAGCCTCATCTGCAAACAATCTAAGGGGGCTGCTCAGATTATCACCTAGATCATTTATGTAAATCAGAAACAGCAGAGGCTCTATGACACTACCTTGCGGAACGCCAGACATCACTTCTGTTCTACTCGATGATTTACCGTCTATCACTACGAACTGTGACCTCTCTGAGAGGAAATCACGAATCCAGTCACACAACTGAGACGATGCTCCATATGCACACAATTTGATTAATAGTTGCTTGTGAGGAACGGTATCAAAAACCTTATGGAAATCTAGGAATATGGAATCGATCTGAGATCACTTGTCGACAGCACTCATTACTTCATGGGAATAAAGAGAGCTAACTGTGTTGCACAAGAACGATATTTTTTGAATCCGTGTTGGTTATGTATCAATAAGTCATTTTCTTCAAGGTGATTCATAATGCTCGAGTATAGTATATGCTCCAAAATCCTACTGCAAATTGAGGTCAGTGATATGGGTCTGTAATTCAATGGGTTACTCCTATTTCGTTTCTTGAATATTGGTGTGACCTGTGCTACTTTCCAGTCTTTAGGAAGAGACCTTTCGTCAAGAAGCACTTTCAGCAGTGGGCAGTACCTCAAACCTGTCACGGAGGCGTAAGCGCCTTGCGACCAGCACCAACTTTCGCCTTCCGCCCAGGGATTCGCGACCCCCTCACGGTTCGCCAATCACCGTCAGGCAGGTTCCAGAGGCGCCAAAGCGCTCGCCTCTGGTGTCCCAATGTCACCGCGGAGCAGGTCAATAGACTGGAGATTGTCGACCACGGCCAACAGGAATGCCGGACATTTGCCACGCCGGACATTTGCCACACTTGCCCCTTCGCCAGGTAGCGATCCCTCAGGTAAGGGACGTCCTTCCTCGTACTTCTTCTGTCCGCTTTCAAACCGCCGTCTCCACATCTTACTCGATACAACCACTACGTAAGGGACCTTCTTCTTCGACATCTTGGCGAAATACAGAGCTTCTTTTCCGAAATCGAAATATTTATATCTTTTGGGAAACGAAAGCAATTCCGACGATTATGTCAGTACGTAATTAGTTCTGCCAAGTATAAATATAGATTCCTCTGTCTGTTCGGTAGCTTCCTTTCACGCTTACTGATTGCGATAGAAACAGTCCATCGCCATGGGAGCAACAAGAAAGGAATGCTGTAAAGAGAATGCGAATGTACGCTAATCATTTCTTTTTGATCGCTGCATTTTTGCCTACTATAATTACTACAACTGCATGCCCAAAAGACAATAAGGAAAGAAGAAATGGGTATGTGAATGTTTGAAAAGAAGAACGACATACTCCACATTAATTTACTCTCTAAAATCCGATATCCCTTCCGGCGAAACATTAGTTAATAAAGTGTAGCGGGACAATAATCAAAACATGATTGAAAGTACGTTCATAAACAGAGATAAGAACATCTATGATTGACATGTCCTCTAAAGTCGACATACAAATTTAAAATGTTAGAAATAAGGAAATGAAGTAATACAAAATGCTATGCTTGTAACGTACGTTGTTGTTCTACATTGTTTAGCTCTGGTATTAACATGGTCACAGAGAAAGCATCCTAGAGTTTGGAGGGTAGAGCCGTAATTGTAATGATCTCCACTACAACAGAAACAAGAAGTACAACTTAAGGAAAAATAATGTAATGTGTGTTCCAGCTCACAAGCGACATTGAAGCAGGTAGCTCCTGTGACTTAGTATGGACAGAGGTTATATTCGACAACCAGAATAAATTAATAACTTGCTCCTTTTACCGAACCCCGGTCTCAGATGAAACAGTTGCTGAACATTTCAAAAAAAAAAAAAACTCGAGTCTCAGCGCAAATAGGTACCCTACTAATACAATTATAGTTGCCAGTGACTTCAGTCTACCTTCCGTATGTTGACAAAAATACATTTCCAGACGCTACTGTAGATAGAAAACAACTTCCATAATTGTTTTAAATACTTTTTAGAAAGTTATTTTGAACAATTAGTTCACGAGGCCATTCAAATTGTAAATAGTTACGAAAACACACTTGATCTCTTAGCCACAAATAATCCTGAGCATCACGATGGGTACAGGAATTAGTGAACACACAGCCGTAGCGAGGCTCAATTCCGTAGCAAAGTAATTCACCAAAACTAAACGCGAAATATATATATTTATAAAAGCAACTAAAAATTCGGTTGACGTCTTTCTAAGAGACAGTTTCCAATCCTTCCAAACTACGTAAGTGAAGACCATATGTGGCTTAAGTTCAAAGAAATAGTATCAACAGCACTCGAGAGATTCATACCAAATAAATTAATATCAGACGGAACTGATCCCCCATGGTACACAAAACACGACAGAAAGCTGCTGCAGGAGCACCGAAAAAGACACGTATAATTTAGACGAGCGCAAAAGCTCCACGATTGGCGAAGTTTTACTGTGGCTCGAAATTTGGTGCGGATTTCAATGCGAAATGCATTTAATAGTTTCCACAACGAAACTCTCTCTAGAAATGTGGCAAAAAATCCATAGAGATGCTGGTCCTATGTTCAGAAAAGCAGCGGAAAGGCTCAGTAAGTACCTTTACTGCGGGTCGGGCGGCGAGTGAGGAGCAGGAGGAGGGGGAGACAAGGGACCCAACCCTTCGGAGCAGGTAAAATCGTGGCAAATGTCCGGCGTGGCAAATGTCCGCACACCGGCCAACGCAGCTTCCAGCTGTTTACGGACGGTGGCCAATTCCCCCTGAATCCGTACACAACAAGCGCAGTCCCTGTCCATCCTTAACAATTTTTTTCCGCTCTTTTATCTCACAAACCGTTCAAAACAAACAGATGACTGTCGGCTATACAAATTTACTCTATACGGGTAGTACAACGCGATGCTACAACTCTCAAATACTATAATACGCTCGAAATTTGTGAATTAAACTATGGAAGTATCCACAAGCACGCAAAGAAATTAAGAATTAAACTATAATACAAATAAGTGAGCTAAGAGTGCGACTTGCTGCTGGCTGCTGCTTATCCAACGGCGGCAGGGAGCTCACTCAACTACAGCACGCTGTTTCTCACACACCAACTAAATTACCTGCTACGATTCGGAGCCCTTTAGCTGAAGAAGGCTGTAAAATATGTAGACATGGATACTAAAGATATGGAATGTTAATAATGTTTATATTATATAAAAATCTTTAAGAATTTTCACGCACAAAATTCGTTGGCACTACTTTTCAGTACGCCCTCGTATATTGCGTAAAGGAGCTTACAGTGTGTGATAGACCGTACTTCCAGAACTACTTGCGTTTCCCCTCAATACTGTTCAGGTCGTGAAAGGTCTGTGGGGAAAAACGACTGTTTGTGAGCCTCTGCATAAGCTTTCATATCTCGGATTTTCCTGTCGTGATCATTACGTAATGTGTGTGTGGGAGGAAGTAGTCTGTTACCTGTCACTTCATGAAACGTACATTTCGGAAACTTAACGGTCACTCTGTCTTTTATGTTCAATGTCTTTCTTGTAGAGTCTGCTACTGTAGTTTGATGACCATTTACGTAAAGCTCTCTTTTCCTAAACGAATCCGTGACGAAACAAGAATCCCTTTTTTGGATCTTCTCCATCTACACTTCCAGCCCCGCCTGATAAATTTCCCGGACCGACAAGCAATACTCAAGACACAGTCAAACGAGTATTTTGTGAGCTAATTCTCTCGCGGATTTATTACACCTCTTTGGGTTTCTTCCAACGAATACGAGACTCACAAACGAGTATACTTCTCCTACAACAAGATTTTAGTGATCGTCCCACTTTAAGTAACTTCTACATAATCTTACGATTGTTGTTCTGTGCATTATTTAATCACCGATACTGTAGTCGAACTGTAACGAATCTTTCCGTCTATTTATGCGGAATATGCTACATTTATTTACGTTCAAAAGTCAACAACCAGTCCCTGCAGTAGGCGTCGATCCTCAACAGATCGACCTGCATTCCACTGCAGATGCTGAACGTTGCGACTGCCCTGTATACAAGAGCATCATCCGCAAACAGCCTCGTGGAGCTTCTGGTGGTATTCGCAAGATCAGTTGTATACACTGACGTGACACAAGTCATGAGATGGCGATATCCACATATACAGATGGCCATAGTATCGCATACACAAAGTATAAAAGGGCAGTGCACTGGTGGAGCTGTCATTTGTAATCAGGTGATTCATGTGAAAAAGTTTCCGATGTGATTATGGCCGCTCGACGGGAATAACAGACTTTGAACGCGGAATGTTTCTTGGAGCTAGACACATGGGACGTTCCATTTCGAAAATCATTAGGGAATTCAATGTTCCGAGATCCACAGTCTCAAGAGTGTGCCGAGAATACCAAATTTCACGCAAGACCTTTCACCACGAATAACGCAGTAGCCGGCGGCCTTTACTTAACGACCGAGACCGGCGGCGTTTGCAATGATTTGTTAGTGCTAACAGACAATCAACACTGTGTGAAATAACCGCAGTAATCAGTGTGGGGGCCCGCATCTCGTGGTCGTGCGGTAGCGTTCTCGCTTCCCACGCCCGGGTTCCCGGGTTCGATTCCCAGCGGGGTCAGGGATTTTCTCTGCCTCGTGATGGCTGGGTGTTGTGTGCTGTCCTTAGGTTAGTTAGGTTTAAGTAGTTCTAAGTTCTAGGGGACTGATGACCATAGATGTTAAGTCCCATAATGCTCAGAGCCATTTGAACCAATCAGTGTGGGACGTACGACGAACTGACCTCTCGATCCTGTCCCATAAATGTTCGTCGGGATTCATGTCGGACGATCTGGTTGGCCAAACAATTCGCCCGAATTGTACAAAATGTTCTTCAAAGTAATCGCGAACAGTTGTAACCTGGTGACATGGTGCATTGTTATCCATAAAATTTCCATCCTTGTTTGGGGACATGAAGTCCATGAATGGCTGCAAGTGGTCTCCAACTTGCCGAACGTAACCATTTCCAGTCAGTGATCGGTTTAGCGGCGAAGTTCGGCGTTAAAGGGTTATGACAGCAGGCTACAGACGCGAGTACGTTTGCTAACAGCACGACATCGCCTGCAGCGCCTCTCCTGGGCTCGTGGTCGTATCAGTTGGATCCTAGACGACTGTAAAACTGGGGCTGCTCAGATGAGTCCTGATTTCAGTTGGTAAGAGCTGATGGTAGAGTTCGAGTGTCGCGGAGACCCCACGAAGCCACGGATCCAAGCTGTCAACAAGGCACTGTGCTGATGGGTGGCTCCATAACGGTGTGGGCTGTGTTTTGTGATGCCCTGGCTATTAATCGGATATAATTTTTTTCTCTTTCTTTTACTACCTTGTACTCCACAGATATATTTCTGATGACGTAGAATATTTTTCATTTGGCTATATAGTGTTGAACATGAAGTGTGTGTGACTTGTTCAGTGTGCTATTTTCTATACGCGTTCCTTACGTAAAGACTTGGATTTCTTTTGGTGATCTTTCAAATAGTCTTACTAAATATATTGTGTGAAACAGAATGCCATAGGCACAAGTGTTGTAAGAACTGTGCAGCGAGAGAGGTATCGATAGTTGTCGGACCGAACAGTGAAGCAGACAGTCGCGGATGGCGCGGCGGTACGAAAGGAAGTACTGTGTGTAGTAGTATTAGTAGTGGTAGTAGTAGTATTAGTATTAGTAGTAGCTTTATTCATCCGTGCCGGCCGGAGTGGCCGAGCGTTTAAAGGCGCTACAGTCTGGAACCGCACGACCGCTACGGTCGCAGGTTCAAATCCTGCCTCGGACATGGATGTGTGTGATGTCCTTAGGTTAGACTTATGACCACAGCAGTTGAGTCCCATAGTGCTCAAAGCCATTTGAACCATAGTCATCCGTAGATCTCTTTTTACAAGGATATAGGACATGTCAAAGTATTTACAAGTTTAGACCAATTTAAAATAAGCTAATTCGTATACACATGTATTTACAGACTTCTAGTTAGAGGCAATGATTAGACTTACTCCTGGTATACAATACTTTCTTTACAGATAACTTATTAAATTATGTTATGCCACACTGTTCACTCATAACTCACTATCAGTCACTGCACACACTATACGCACATTGTTTCATAACACACACACACACACACACACACACACACACACACACACACACACACACACATACACACACACACTGGTGATCTCTGGGCCATTTTCTGTACCGCACCTTCCCATTTGCTATCCTGAGAAACTGAGTCAGCATCCCTCCATAATAAGTGAGATGTTAAGCTCAGAAAGTGGAAGAGGTGCTATGCATAGCTTGGGGCTAAGTATTTCTAGAAAGGAAAAAAATGGAAAACACATAAAGTGAAGGTGTTATGTGGAATGTTGGATGATTTACAATTATTATTATTATTATTATTATTTATTTGTATAACATTTTTTATCAAAACCCTACTCTGTTTTATCTAAGTAATCCTTGAATGTATAAAATGTATTGCATAACAGGTAGTTTTTAGCTGCCTTTCTAAATAAGTGTATTTTTGCAATTTCTTTAATCTCTTTTGGTAATTTATTGCACAGTTTTATTCCTTGGTAGAAAATTCTGTTTCTAGTTTTATGTTTATTTTTTCTTGGTAAATATAAGTTGAGTCTATCTCTTGTTGCATGGTCATGGACTGAGCTGTTTGTGCAGTAATTACCAATGTTATTTTTGATGTGGACAACTGACTGATAAATGTATTCACATGGAGCAGTTAAAATCCCCAGTGTTTTGAACAGATCTTTACAATGAGCTCGACTAGTATTTTTGGTTATTATTCTTATGGCTCTTTTCTAGAGTTTGAAAATTGAGTTCATATTTTGTGCGTTTGTTCCCCAAAAAAGAATGCCATAGCTAAGAACTGAGTGTACATATGAATAATATGTAAGTAAAAGACACTGCAGGTTACACACTGATGATAGGATTCTAAGGGCATAACATGCTGACGACATTCTGTTTGCAAGTACCTTTGTGTGTTCACACCACTTCAACTGAGAATCAATATTCATTCCTACAAATTTTGCATTTGTTACATAATCTATAGAGGTGTCATCTATATTTAATTTAACATTGTCATTTTTCATCTTCAAACTGAAATTCATCATAAGACTTCTTTGAGAGTTCCATTTGCTTTCTCGGCAAGGAGTTCTCTTGTTTTCTGTGACTGTAATACTGCTGTCATCAGCGAAGAGAATTTTTCACCATGAGTAACACTACTGGGAAAGTCATTCACGAATATCAGGACCGAGCGAGGTGGCGCAGTGTCTAGCACACTGGACTCGCCTTCGGGAGGACGACGGTTCAATCCCTTCGCCCGGCCATCCCGATTTAGGTTTTCCCTAAATCGCTTCAGGCAAATGCCGGGATGGTTCCTTTGAAAGGGCACGGCCGTCTTCCTTCCCCGTACTTCCCTAATCCGATGAGACCGATGACCTCGCTGTCTGGTCTCCTCCCCCAAACAACCCCAACCCTATATCAGGAATAGTATTGGTCCTAATATGCTACCTTGTGGAACCTCTATATTAATATATTTTGGTTCTGATAAGAGTTTTAATAAATGTTTAAATCTATTTGAAGTATGTGTTATCTCTACTCTTTGTACCCTATCTGCTGGGTATGATCTAAACCAGTCATTAGCTACCCCTCTTATTCCTAATGCTTCTAATTTATTTAATAGAATCTTGTGGTCAGCTGTATCAAAGGCCTTAGAAAGATCCAAAACTATGCCCGTGACACACTCATCTTTATCAAGAGTATCAAGTACAACTTTTGTGAATTCTACTATGGCTGACTTCGTATTTTTGCCACTTTGGAAACCAAACTGTGATTTCTCCATCTACATGACTACTCTGCAATTGACATTTAAGTGCTTGGCAGAGGGTTCATCGAACAACAATCATACTATCTCTCTACCATTCCACTCCCGAAAAGCGCGCGGGAAAAACGAACACCTAAACCTTTCTGTTCGAGCTCTGATTCCTCTTATTTTATTTTGATGATCATTCCTACCTGTGTAGCTTGGGCTCAACAAAATATTTTCGCATTCGGAAGAGAAAGTTGGTGGCTGAAATTTCGTAAATAGATCTCGCCGCGACGAAAAACGTCTTTGCTTTAATGACTTCCATCCCAACTCGCGTATCATATCTGCCGCACTCTCTCCCCTATTACGTGATAATACAAAACGAGCTGCCCTTTTTTGCACCCTTTCGATGTCCTCCGGCAATCTTACCTGGTAAGGATCCCACACCGTGCAGCAATATTCTAACAGAGGACGAACGAGTGTAGTGTAAGCTGTCTCTTTAGTGGACTTGTTGCATCTTCTAAGTGTCCTGCCAATGAAACGCAACCTTTGGCTCGCCTTCCCCACAATATTATCTATGTGGGCTTTCCAACTGAAGTTGCTCGTAATTTTAACACCCAGGTACTTAGTTGAATTGACAGCCTTGAGAATTGTACTATTTATCGAGTAATCGAATTCCAACGGATTTCTTTTGGAACTCATGTGGATCACCTCACACTTTTCGATATTTAGCGTCAACTGCCACCTGCCACATCATACAGCAATCTTTTCTAAATCGCTTTGCAACTGATACTGGTCTCCGATGACCTTACTAGACGGTAAATTACAGCATCATCTGCGAACAACCTAAGAGAACTGCTCAGATTGTCACCCAGGTCATTTACATAGATCAGGAACAGCAGAGGTCCCAGGACGCCTCCCTGGGTAACACCTGATATCACTTCAGTTTTACTCGATGATTTGCCGTCTGTTACTACGAACTGCGACCTCCCTGACAGTAAATCACGAATCCAGTCGCACAACTGAGACGATACCCCATATTCCCGCAGCTTGATTAGAAGTCGCTTGTGAAGAACGATGTCAAAAGATTTCCGGAAATCTAGAAATATGGAATCAACTTGAGATCCTCTGTCGATAGCGGCCATTACTTCGTGCGAATAAAGAGCTAGCTGCGTTGCACAAGAACGATGCTTCCTGAAACCACGCTGATTACGTATCAATAGATCGTTCCCTTCGAGGTGATTCATAATATTTGAATACAGTATATGGTCCAAAACCCTACTGCAAACCGACGTCAATGATATAGGTCTGTAGCTCGATGGATTATTCCTACTACCCTTCTTAAACACTGGTGCGACCTGCGCGATTTTCCAATCTGTAGGTACAGATCTATCCGTAAGCGAGCGGTTGTATATGACTGCTAAGTAGGGAACTATTGTATCAGAGTAATCTGAAAGGAACCTAATTGGTATACAATCTGAAGCTGAAGACTTGCCCGTATCAAGCGATTTGAGTTGCTTCGCAACCCCTAAGGTATCTACTTCTAAGAAACTCATGCTAGCAGCTGTTCGTGTTTCAAATTCTGGAATATTCCATTCGTCTTCCCTGGTGAAGGAATTTCGGAAAACTGCATTCAATAACTCCGCTTTAGCGGCACTGTCGTGGGTAACAGTACCATCTGCACTGCGCAGCGAAGGTATTGACTGCGTCTTGCCGCTTGTGTACTTTACATACGACCAGAATTTCTTCGGATTTTCTACCAAATTTCGAGACAATGTTTCTTTGTGGAACCTATTAAAGGCATCTCGCATTGAAGTCCGTGCCAAATTTCGCGCGTCTGTAAATTTTAGCCAATCTTCGGGATTTCGCGTTCTTCTGAACTTCGCATGCGTTTTCCGTTGCCTCTGCAACAGCTTTCGGACCTGTTTTGTGTGCCATGGAGGATCAGTTCCATCTCTTACCAATTTATGAGGTATGAATTTCTCAATTGCTGTTGAATTTGAGCCACATCTCATCTGCATTTGCATAGTCAGTTCGGGAGGAATGGAGATTGTCTCTTAGGAAGGCTTCTAGTGACACTTTATCCGCATTTTAAAAAGAAATTATTTTGCGTTTGTTTCTGGTGGATTTGGAAGAAACGGTATTGAGCCTAGCTACAACGACCTTGTGACCACTAATCCCTGTATGTCATGATGCTCTGTATTAGCTCTGGATTGTTTGTGGCTAAAAGATTGTGTTTATTCAGGTAATTCATTAGTCTGTCTTTCATTATTTCTTCTATTATTTTTGAGAATGTTTACATCAGGGAAATGGGCCAATAATTTTCTATTTCTTCTGCAGTACGTTTCTTAAGTAAAGGTACAACTCTTCCCTGTTTTAGCAGCTCTGGAAATGTCCCCGATGTGTAGGATTCATTTATTATATTTGTTAAGGGGCCTTGTATAATCTCTATGCATCGCTTTAGTACACACAGTGGACCTTCGTCTAAGCCTACCGACCTTTTATTCTTTAGTTTTTGAACAGTTTTATTGACTTCATTCTCTGTGGTTGGAAATAACATAATTGTATTTAGTGCAACATTATTAACGCGACTTATTACCACCGCCAGCCGAAACACGATGTAAGGAAAAGAGGAAATATTAATGTCAGGGACACGACTGGACGAACTTATAGGATTCATATCAGCAACTTCACACTGCTTCTTGCGCCGTCGCCACATCACCCTGACCCAGAACAGATAAGACTCAAAACCATTCCTCTCTTCGAGAAACACAATTGAAACCAATTTAATTTCTTTCTGCTTTGTAATAGCCTATCTCTTAATGTTTCTCCCTCTAAATAGCAGTAGTGTATTGTAAAGACTGTTCACCTTCAGTGATTGTTGACAGTAGTTATTGCCATCATTTATTTGTTTTTGCTTTTCACTGTATTTGTACTAGTCGTTTCATGCATCGTATGTGTCTTTTGGAAGGGTGTGCTTCGATGTGCAAATACAGTAGTTTAGACAGGAGAATTTATGTGTTCTACTGTGAAACGTTGCCAGATGTGTAATTTGAGGAATCCGCCATTGAAGTTATTTACACCGTATACAGAGAAGTACCTTATTTACCATTGGTTCAAGTTAGCGTATTAGAAGGATCTTTGAAACAGACAGCTGTCAAAGTACGCGACCTACCACTCGTCAGGAAATCTGGCAGAGCGTTACGTGAGAGAAATTTGAAGGCTATGCCTCATGTATTGTAGTAGTAATCATAGTTCATGGGGAGATATTGTGGAAAATATTGAGGATGTAATGAACACAATACCTCATGGTGTAACTGGGTGTACCCCATATGAGATTATGAAGGGAGAGAGATCCTTGAGTTTTATAGAGTAGAAGTTGTCGTTTCCCCATAGAGATGAGTTGAGTTGGGATGAAAAGAAGAGACGACTGAGAGACTTAATGGAAAAGGGATTAGAGGAGAGGAGGAGACGGCATGATGAAAAGATAGGGAAGGTCGAGATCAATGTGGGAGACTTAGTGTTAGTGAAGGCTTATGAGAAATATGAGGACATTAACAATGATATATCAAAGATTATTTATGGGTATAAGGGTCCATTTGTGGTAATGGATATACCTCATCCGAACTCATATTATCTGGTGTATCTAAAGTAAAGGAAGAAGTTTGGTCTGAAGAATACAGTAGATTTGAAACCACATAAGCCCAGAGTGTAAGACCTCAGGGGATTCACTACAATTTGGTGAATACGTGCCGTAGCATGCACAGGGCCCCAAGTTCTAGTAGTGCAACTTCTTCTTTAGATTTTTGCACTGCTGTGTACTCTTTTGCTATCCTTTGTATCTACAAAAAGAACTCTTCAACTGTCAACTTATCCGGGATTAGGAATGAGTAAAGATAACCTGATATGACCAGTTTTACCTGAAAGCGACAATTTTCATGATGATGAATTAGAGATAGAAGAGTGCTTAGGAATCAACGAATGGAGGAAAATTGTTTGGGAACATCTTGTTGGGAAATGTTAGAGGGACGATGTAGGAATATTTCAAGGTGTACAATTCATACAAGAATAACAAGAAATCTTAGGTATTTGTTTCTGTGTAATAGAATTAATGATTGAAGATATGAAGGAGTCAGTGATGCGCAATAAGGAGTGGAGAGTAATTAAGAAGTATGGTTGTTTCGCTGATGTGAGTGAATGAAAGAGTAAGGTGTGAGGGTTGAAAGAAGTCAGTAATTTTGATGAACAGTGATAAGGAAAAATAAATATTACATAATTGGCGAAATGAAGTAAGAATAAATGGGTTACAATAAATAGGGAACGAGGAATAAGTGAAGTAAGACGAGGAGTAATAATGTGAAAAGTAATAAGAGTATTAGATTAAGGTGTGTGCATAGTTTTGCTTTGAAAGATAAGAAGGTAAAATGGATGAATGGGTTCCTCCATCTAGATGGAGGACTTAATTACAATATTGATGACTTAATCGAAATATATGGTTAAAGAGGAGTTCTTGCATGTAGGATTTTGTTTTATTGTGAGTTGAAATAATGAAGAAGTAAGCTGACAGATGGGTGAGAACTTTTGAAATATGACGAGATACTTAAATCATTAATTTTATAATCGAGTTTGTGTTGTTACAGCATAAGATGAGAAGCAATAACTTCCAAGAGATACGACATATTATAAGAAAAACACATGCAATAACTATTTGTAAAGGAATTCAATGACTGAGAATTCAAGTACAAAAAAAAGGCTATAAATGGGACTCGCTGATATAGAGCCATTAGTGTGAAGCAGTAGTAAAGACACTCAAAGGTGTGATGAAAAGTGTTGTGTAATATGTTGCTTTTCAGTGTATTTGTACTAGTCGTTTCATGTGATGTATGTGTCTTTTGGAAGAGTGTGTTTCGATGTGTATACACAGTAGTTTAGACAGGAGAATTTATGTGTTTTACTGTGAAACGTGGCCAGACATAAGTTGAGGTATCCGCCATTGAAGTTATTTACAACGAGCAGATACAAAGAAGTAGCTTATTCGCCATTGGTTCAAGTTAGCATATTAGAGGGTACTTTGAACCTGACAGTTGTCAAAGTGTGCGATCTTCTTTTGCATGCCACTTAACGTCATATTTCCGTTCATTCATGTTTATATGCAAATTTATCTGGATTTAATTGTTACTGGTGAGCAAAATTGCAGTATACTATGTCATTATTTATCAAATTAGCTTCAGACTGTTTTACTGTTTTCCACTATCAAAGGATTTTATTATCAGAATTTTAACAGGATTGGGAAACTTCTCAAATAGAGGTTTGGTTTTGAAGTTTTCGGAAATAAAATGGGCTCTTGGGGTATATACAATATTAATGTACTTCATGCAATTTTTCTTTAAACATTTTCTGATTACAAATTCACGGTCATGTTAAATCTCCAGGAACCGTTTGCTTCACAGTTTACATGGAATGGACTGGGTGCTCTGGTCCAGTTGAACCGACCTGGCCAACCAGATCGCCCTACATGAATCCCACCGAACGTTTATGGGACATGATAGAGGGGTCAGTTAGTGCACAAAACCCTGTAGCGGCAACCCTATCGCAATTATGGACGCCTATAGAGGCAGCATGGCTCAGTCTTTCAACAGGGGACGTCCAACGCCTTGTTGAGTCCACGCCACATCGAGTTGCTGCACTACGTGGGACAAAAGGAGATACGACACGATATTAGGCGGCATCCCTTGACTTTCGTCATCTCAGTGTATGTCGTGAACAGTAATGGCCTTATAACACTCTCTTTAATTGCCCCCAAAGTTAATTTCAGTTTTCACGATATCGCTCCCTTTAAGAATAATAATTTCAGTGACAACTGCTAGGAAGTCCTGAATCCAGTAGCAAAGGAAGGACAATGCTTCATAAGCTTTTATTTTGTTCACTAAGTGAAAGTGTGAAAAAGAATCGAATGCCTTTCGGAAGTCGAAAAACACAGTCAACCTGGGCGCTGTTATATGTATACGGATCCTGCATCTCATAGACAAATAGAGCCATCTTAGTTTTCTATGATTTCTGTTTCTGCAATCCATGTAGACTGTTATAAAGAAGATTTTCATGCTCCAAGATGGTCCTAATACGTGAGCATATAACGTGTTCCACAATTTTACGACATATTAATGTCAACGATGTAAGCCTACCATATTGTAACGGTTGTGCTTTGACATAATATATTTTCATCATATGCTATTACTATGTACCTATATGTTTAGTTTGACTTTGATACTACATCAGACTTTTTTATGATCTGAAGATGGCAGTGGGCGATACTATTAATAGTGAAGTGTCCAAAAATGGTTCAAATGGCTCTGAGCACCATGGGACTCAACTGCTGAGGTCATTAGTCCCCTAGAACTTAGAACTAGTGAAACCTAACTAACCTAAGGACATCACAAACATCCATGCCCGAGGCAGGATTCGAACCTGCGACCGTGGCGGTCTTGCGGTTCCAGACCGCAGCGCCTTTAACCGCACGGCCACTTCGGCCGGCAATAGTGAAGGGTAAAAGTTTATGTGATCAAGACGGACCTGTAATATAAAGTGCAAAAAATATGATCACGGACTCATTTTCAGACTTTATGTCTTCAATTGATAAGGCAGAAGGCTGCCAGACCAGTGTGTGTGAGCGGTAGCAGCCACTAGGGTTTTCCGGCGCGGTCCGGCGAAGAGGCTGTGGCACCCGGTTTCACTTTACACTGCCATTCTAGGCGATGTATACACAGCCGTTTAGGGAGCCTCCTCCATAATTACGAGCTAATTCGTCAGGTAACTCATAAGTTGCATTGATTACATGAGTACGAGTCTCTAAAGTAGGCTGCCATCCGGGATGCCACGTTCGGGAAGGTACCGACATCATCTTGTAAAACGACCCCTGTAGCTTCAAAGATCTGCTGGATAGACATTTATTAACTGATCTTAATGCTGTAGCGATGATTCAGAATTGCAATTACATAAGCTACCATGTTTCCTTGGATGACATCATTCATAAAAGGTATTTGAACTAATGACTTTTTATCTGCTTAAGTTATTATAAATCAGTGACTTTGTCCATTTCAGACTTTCTTCCGGAAAATATCAGAGCAGGTAGGGGACCTGTAAGGCATCATCTTGCTGCAATCATTGCTCTGAAGACATGGCAAGTAAGCGAACTTTCCGGCTACCTACAACTGTGGTCAATATAATTGCAAATAGTAGACTTAACTGCCTTAAGTAAATTTAAATAACACTATCACTGTTGTGGCTTGGTGCTGGAGCATTAATTACTAATTTCTTTCAGTGATACAACACCAATGTTGACTGGAATACTCTCTTTCAAATTCTAAAAGTGGCAGGGGTAAAATACAGGGAGCGAAAGGCTATTTACAATTTGTACAGAAACCAGATGGCAGTTATAAGAGTCAAGGGGCATGAAAGGTAAGCAGTGGTTGGGAAGGGAGTGAGACAGGGTTGTAGCCTCTCCCCGATGTTATGCAATTTGTATATTGAGCAAGCAGTTAAGGAAACAAAAGAGAAATTCGGAGTAGGTATTAAAATCCATGGAGAAGAAATAAAAACTTTGAGGTTCGCCGATGACATTGTAATCCTGTCAGAGACAGCAAAGGACTTGGAAGAGCAGTTGAACGGAATGGACAGTGTCTTGAGAGGAGGATATAAGATGAACATCAACAAAAGCAGAACGAGGATAATGGAATGTTGACGAATTAAGTCGGGTGATGCTGAGGGAATTAGATTAGGAAATGAGACACTTTAAGTAGTAAAGGAATTTTGCTATTTGGGGAGCAAAATAACTGATGATGGTCGAGGTAGACAGGATATAAAATGTAGACTGGCAATGGCAAGGAAAGCGTTCCTGAAGAAGAGAAATTTGTTAACATCGAGTATAGATTTAAGTGTCAGGAAGTCGTGAAAGTATTTGTATGGAGTGTAGCCATGTATGGAAGTGAAACATGGACAATAAATAGTTTGGACAAGAAGAGAATAGAAGCTTTCGAGATGTGATGCTACAGAAGAATGCTGAAGATTAGTTGGGTAGATCACATAACTAATGAGGAGGTATTGAATAGAATTTGGGAGAAGGGGAGTTTGTGGCACAACTTGACAAGAAGAAGGGACCGGTTGGTAGGACATGTTCTGAGGCATCAAGGGATCACAAATTTAGCATTGGAGGGCAGCGTGGAGGATAAAAATCGTAAAGGGAGACCAAGAGATGAATACACTAAACAGATTCAGAAGGATGTATGTTGCAGTAAGTACTGGGCGATGAAGAAGCTTGCACAGGATAGAGTAGCATGGAGAACTGCATCAAACCAGTCTCAGGACTGAAGACCACAAAAAGAACGATGTAACACCAGCAAAATTTATAACAAACATTTATTTTTCATCTCATTCGTATACAAAGTGTCCCTCCTTATTGTCGCCAGGCGCATTTTCTCCGGTATTTCAGCAATTTCGTTTTTACAATGTGTAGCTGGAGTCAGCTCAAACAAGTGCTGCTCATCATGGTTTTATGCGCCGCCCAGTGCCGACCAAAAGTATCAGATTGTTTCCCATCACAAACAAAATTATTTTTAAGGCGAAATTTAACGTGCCCATTCAATAGAGCAGTCCTAAATTGGTCTTCTATTTTATCGACATGTTTTAACCGGGACAGTAAAAGATGAAGGAAAGCCAGTACGCCATCAGCGACTGAGCAACACTGCTAAGCCTGGGCCAGGGCACTGCTCAGTTGCTGCTGGAGTACTGGTCATTCTTCGTGTTTTGCTGTCCCTGCTCATACATATCAGTAAAGCGAATATAGAACTAGACTAATTTTCGACCGCTCTGTCGAATAGGCACGTAAAATTTCACTTTAAATTTCTGTTTTTTCTTTCTTTTTTTTTTTTTTTACGGGAGACAAACTGGCGCTTGCCACATGAAAGACCTGATGAACCGTTTTTGTTTCGACTGATTCCAGCTACACATTGCAAAAATGAAATTGCAAATATCTGCCGTAACACCAGAGAAATGCGCCTGGCGACTCTTACGAGGGACACGCCGTATATGTGGACTCGACTTTTTCCATGAAGCTGAGAGTTCCCCTTTTACGTTGTTGGTTAATGTGTTGTGTTCAGAGCTCAGTTAATTTGAAGTAGCATATAAATGCAGCAAATTTTAATTTGTGACGTGTCCACTACTACCATATGTGAGGAAGAGCGTGGGAGGCTGAAAAGAGAGTGAAAATGGAAGAGCTTGCAGCTCGATAAGTTGCCAGGGATAGAGAGTGTGTGTACGGCTTTTACAACCATGATGCAGCGAGAACAGAGGCTGCCAGCTGACTACATAGAACGTGCTCGTACGAAGTCAGTAAATTTTGTCTGCAACATACGGATGTTATAATACTGAATCTGACTAAATACTTTAACTAAAACGGAGTTTGAGAGACGAAAAATTGTTGTGATATGAAGGAAAAGGCAGTGCTCGTGACAACTAGTGCTTGATGCATTAGGGGAATCGATTTAAACACCCAAAGAGTGAACTAACGTTAAATGTGCAGCTGTCTGATTAAGCTTCCTGATACTGGAAATCATCTGTGAGTCGGTCCAGCCACTTGAAATCTTTCCTTGCTCCAGCAACGTATAATAAACTGCTGCAAGTACACGGGCAATGTATAAAATCGTACAGATATCTCATCAGCTCCGGATAACTTTTCTCTGTTAAACAATTTTATTTGATTTACAACTTCTCGAACACTTATCTCAATACATATATTTGTGTGATGAATTCTTAAGGGACCAACCCACTGAGGTCATCGCTCCCTAGACTTACACACTACTTAACCTAACTTAAACGAACTTATGCTAAAAGCAACACACACACACCCATGCCCGATGGAGGACTAGAACCTCCGGTCTCAATACATGTCATTTCGGCATTGGCATGATGTTTGAAAAGAGGACTTTTATTATGATATTCCGCAGAGAAAGAGATTAATTTGTAGAAAAAATGATGTCCATGAAAATAAAGCTATAAAATACGCGTGCGAAAAGAAAACTTCCTGACGCAGCGTATAGAATATCTGCTCAGACAACGAATTTGTAAGTCAGACTGTTCTTTCACTAACTACACACAGCAAGCCCTGAGCAGTTCCATGCAGCCAGAGTGATGGTATTTATCATTTTTTCCCAACAGGACTGTCTTTTCATTCTTCCTTTGCATTTAAGAACTCGAACAAAAGTAGTTATACTCGTCAAATGAGCCTTTTGTTTTACGAAGCACAAGACAGAGAGTCTGAATCAAAGTCGTAGATCTGAGAAAGTATTATGGTAATGTTTTGGTATTAGAGAATGTCGAGAGGGAATGGAGGACAATTTAGCTTCTTCTTAAGACACTTACAAAAACTAGAGCAACTGAATATATATTATGTCATTCTTTGGCACAATTTCAAACACAAACTCGTAAACAGATCAGACAGCTAGTTATATCAGCTCGATACTAGTTGAACACCGGTTATACTAGTTCACTAAGATCAATACAGCAGACAGATACAGTCAGCTGTAGCTTGGGTTCCAACTCCGTTTTGCAGCCCTTCTACCACGTGGACAGTAGTACAATTTATCAGTGTTGTCAACAAATCGTGCAAGCTTAATTGAAAGACAATTCTTCCATTTAAATTCATAAGACTCAAAAAGTAGAGGTAATTAAGTGCAATTTTGTAGCCCATACCCCAGCATTTGATGTTACCCGTATAATTGGTGTTCTCTGTTTGCTTGTGGATTTCTTGAAAAGTGGAGCGCTTCGGGAAGAACTCTGCCCAGTGTAAACAAAACACAAGTAATACAAACTTTACAATACTCCTCAGCCGTTGATGCTTTGTGTGACGCCGGATAACAGTTAATACACACTCTCCTTTAGGAGAAGCGCCAAATATTTAAACAGGAGCATGATTAACCACTTTTTGTTCGTATAAGCATATAACTAGTTTCCAACTAATAAGGTGCAATATGTTTGTTAACATAGATACAAAGAAATCTAATACCTTAATATGACGACACAAGTGACTGATTGCTTGTATTTAATGAGAGGAGAGCAATCGATAGAGTTCCAGAAACGGAAATTAAATAATCAAAAATTCCATAATTACTTTCAGTGTGCTTTTCGACCCCACAATAATACATGTTGCTCCTTTACTATCATTCTTGCATTCAGTTTTAGGGTACACAGGTACATGGGTATGATCAGTAGTGTTCCAGGTATGTCTGACTGGACCACTAGTGTTCTCTACATACATAAACGACCTGAAAGATCAGGTAAGGAACAGTCGGCGGCTGTTTGATGATGACGCTGTAGTGTACGAGAAAATGACATCGTTGAGTGAGCGTAGGGGGCTATAGGACGAATTAAACAGCTTGCTCCAAGTGTAGAAAAATATAAGTTAACGCAGATGTGTAGGAAAAAATTCCTGTAATATTCGACTACGGTATTAGTGGTGTGCTGTTTGACATAGCCACGTCGACTACATATCAAGGCGTACCGTTGTAAATCGATACAAAATGAAATTACCACGTAAGGTCGTTACTAGGAAAGTCGAATGGTTGGCTTCGGTTCATTGGGAGAATTCCACGTAAATGTAATTCATCTATAACGGAAAACACTGGTGCCACTCATTTTTTAGCACTGTTCGAGTGTTTCGGATCCCCACAGGTCTGGTTAGCAATTCAGATGTACGCTCCTAGATGTGTAACCTATAGATCCAATCAACAAGCGATTATTATGGAAAAGGTCAATGAACTCAAATCGGAAGCTCCAGAGGGAAGACGATGTTCTTTTCGCGAAATACTAATAATAAAGTTTAGAGAACGGGCATTTTCAGCTGACTAAAGAACGAGACTACTGCCACCAACGAACATCTCGAGCAAGGCCTGCAAAGACAAAATATGAGAAATAAGGGCTTGTACATAGGCATACAGACAGTCGTTTTTTCCTTCGCTCTATTTGTGAGTGGGCCAGGAAAGGGAATGTTTCGTAGTGGTACAAGATACTTACTGTCATGCCCAGTACCTACATCTACATTTACATTGCACATACTCTGCAAACCACTGTGCAGTGCATGGTAGAGGGAGCAGTAGGACAAAGCCGGTATGGTCCCACTCTGCATTGTTGCCAAATTATTCAACATGGAGGATCCAAGATGGCGGTCATAGATGTGGCAACATTGCAGTGATGTCATGGTGGGAAGTTTAAGTCTTGGCAGGAAAACAGGTCAATTGGGCTACCTCCACTAAAATAACTCCCCTCCCCTCCCTCCCATCCCCTCCCTCATTCCCTACCCTTCCTGTGCCCCATCTGGAAGTAGGCAGGCAAAGGACAGTTAGTGCTGGGGTGTTGGATAGGATGGATGAAAGTCTTTATTTTATATGCATTGCTCCCCTCCACCATCTGGATTCGGTGGAAAAGGACTCAATCTGTACTGGGCTGCCAGATAGGATGGACCTAAGTCTTTATTTTGCATGCATTGTCCATTTAAACAATTTGAGTTGTCATAGACAGTAGCTCCATCCAGTGTATTCACCATGAACTCCAGAGTCCAGCTGACCTAGTTCACAACACCGCCACCAGAGGGCGCTGTCGTTCCTCCCCCTCTCACCTCTCAGGATGTAATTAAAGATGGCAGTCTGGGAAAAATGGTGGGAAAAGGACACCAGTCTGTGTCTAGCTGCTGGACTGGGAGGACGGATGTAATTGTTTACTGTGTTCAATGGGCGAGATGTCTGTGCTGGAGAAGGAAAAGTCTGTTAGCATGTGAGGACAGTGTCAGTAGTAGTGATATTTGGTGAAGACGAATACACTTCATGAAATAATGACGATGGGGCTAAGATACGCTTCACAACTCATGCTGATAAATACGTGTGCTGTCGCGTCCCACTGACAAGTCCTGAGAGGGAGTAGGAAGGACTGTACGAATGTGCGTCATGGAACACACCGATAAGGTACGTCGCGAACAGCTTCTGCTAGTGGGCCGCCTGCTCTTCACTTGTTCAGAAGAAAAGTAGGCTACTGAGTGGGTTAGAGTACTGAACTCGGCAGGAATCTCGGGGATTCGAGGAAGATATCATAAAGAGGGAGATAGGAATATTGTTACTGGAAGCATCCCCTAGCACATTCCTTATGTACAAGTCTATCTACGAAGTGTCTTCATTTGGTTATAAGACTTCATCTTCATCCCTGAGCCTAAGTCTTGTGAACAGAGGCGACCGTCCCAGCCAAAGTGTCGACTACATCATATTCTTCTAAGTCCAGCCCCTGTCACATAGTGACACTAGCTAACCTTCTCCCTACGACTATACAACAATGATCCTTACAGTATGGTGGGTAGCCCTTTCACAGGCGTCTTTGCGCGTCGGCCTCATCCTTTTGGAAGCTTCTACCCTTACCTATATGGGTGGGGCTGATCACGAGGTAGCGCGTGATACCTGCATGGCGTACACGCATGACATTTCCACACTGACTGTGTTCAAAGGTCACTTTTCCTCACTTACTCCAAGCCTCGTGATGCTACAGAGTCCCCCTTGTTGGCAGATCAAATACACTACTGGCCATTAAAATTGCTACAACACGAAGATGACGTGCTACAGACGCGAAATTTAACCGACAGGAAAAAGATGCTGTGATAGGCAAACGATTAGTTTTCAGAGCATTCACACAAGGTTGGCGCCGGTGGCGACACCTACAACGTGCTGACATGAGGAAAGTTTCCAACCGATTTCTCATACACAAACAGCAGTTGACCGGCGTTGCCTGGTGAAACGTTGTTGTGATGCCTCGTGTAAGGAGGAGAAATGCGTACCATTACGTTTCCGACTTTGGTAAAGGTCGGATTGTACCCTATCACGATTGCGGTTTATCGTATCGCGACATTGCTGCTCGCGCTGGTCGAGAGCCAATGACTGTTAGCGAATATGGAATATGTGGGTTCAGGAGGGTAATACGGAACGCTGTACTGGGTCCCAACTGCCTCGTATCACTAGCAGTCGAGATGACAGGCATCTTATCCGCATGGCTGTAACGGATCGTGCAGCAACGTCTCGATCCCTGAGTCAACAGATGGGGACGTTTGCAAGACAACAACCATCTGCACGAATAGTTCGATGTTTGCAGCGGCATGGACTATCAGCTCGGAGACCATGGGTGCGGTTCCCCTTGACGCTGCATCACAGACAGGAGCGCCTGCGATGGTGTACTCAACGACGAACCTGGGTGCACGAACGGCAAAACGTCATTTTTTCAGATGAATCCAGGTTCTGTTTACAGCATCATGATGGTCGAATCCGTGTTTGGCGACATCGCGGTGAACGCACATTGGAAGCGTGTATTCTCATCGCCATACTGGCGTATCACCCGGCGTGATGATATGGGGTGCCATTGGTTACACGTCTCGGTCACCTCAATGTTCGCATTGACGGCACTTTGAACAGTGGACGTTACATTCCAGATGTGTTACGACCTGTGGCTCTACCCTTCATTCGATCCCTGCGAAACCCTACATTTCAGCAGGATAATGCACGACCGTATGTTGCAGTTCCTGCACGGGCCTTTCTAGATACAGAAAATGTTCGACTGCTGCCCTGGCCAGCACATTCTCCGTATCTCTCACCAACTGAAAACGTCTGGTCAATGGTGGCCGAGCAACTGGCTCCTCACAATACGCCAGTCACTACTCTTGATGAACTGTGGTATCGTGTTAAAGCTGCATGGGCAGCTGTACCTGTATACGCCATCCCAGCTCTGTTTGACTCAATGCCCAGGCGTATCAAGGCCGTTATTACGGCCAGAGGTGGTTGTTCTGGGTACTGATTTCTCAAGATCTATGCACCCAAATTGCGTGAAAATGTAATCACATGTCAGTTCTATTATAATATATTTGTGCAATGAATACCCGTTTATCATCTGCATTTCTTCTTGGTGTAGCAATTTTAATGGCCAGTAGTGTATTTGGGCGTAACGCTGCAAAGCAATATAAAATGCAACGAGTATGTGAGGATTGTGGTAGGGAAGACGAATGGTCGACATCGGTTTATTGGGAGAATTCTGAAAAAGTGTATTTAATTTTTAAAGGAGACCGTATATAGGACGGTAGGGCGACCTGTTCTTGCGTACTGCTCGAGTGTTTGAGATGCGCACCAGGTCACGTGCGCGCCTCTGTTGCTCTGGCTAAAAACTTTTTTTCTACTATACTAATGAACTTAGCTTGTTTTGCTACTATTCGCGACAGTGTTGTAACCGTAGATCATAAAAAAATAGATAAAAGTTCCGTCAGTCAGTCTTCGGAAGCGCGGGAGGCAAGACGCTTACCCCAGAGCTGGAAGAGACGCAACGCGCCGGATTATGGTACGGCCAGGGAGCACTCTGGCTTACGGCACGGTCACGCGGTAGCCGCTAAGCAGTTCCTATTGCATTGGAAATACCCGCGGCCTTCCTCCTCCTCCCCGTCCCCAACGCACTGATACCCTTTGTCGCTGAACATGAACTGCTTCAGGAGTTATTACATATGGTGTTGCTTGAAGATATCACAGGAATTAAATGTACCACTGCACAAAGAGAGAGAGAGAGCTTTGCAAAAGACACGAGAATATTTAAACAATCACACATTTTATTCTGAGGAATACCACAACCGCCATACTTGAACACGGACTCTAAAAGAAAAAGATCGCGACACAGTTATGAGACCGTCCCAGAGAAATGTCGCGTGTTTTGTGGGAAGTACCCTTGTCTTCGAGCACGAGCTGCATTGGGAGTTACTAAATCCAGTTGAATATGTCTCTAAATGCGCTTTCAAAAAGATCGCTGCACAATAGTTTGCTTCAGTTTAGCGATGTATACCGCCACATTCGAACATGATCTCTAAAAAGAGCGCTGCACACTTGTGAAACCTCGCCAATACACTTCACACGATATATCCCGAAATCGATATCAGCTGCAATATCTGATTTTACACACCAAAACGATGATATTTGGAAGTCGAAATAAATATCTCTCTAACTGTAAACAGGACGCTCACCACTTTCCGAGTTTCAGCTGCTTGTTTGAAGGCATTGCCAGAGAGAGAGAAAGCTTTCTGAGTCCTACAGCTGATGTGGTGTTCATCACTTTTCTGAAACGGTGAGTGGGCTTCCTTTTATATTTGCTGCTGCTGGAGTCAGGGAAGTTATTTTCCTCACTTCTCTAAGCACTGTCTAAGCACAGACGGGAGAATCGGAACAATTACGCAAACTGAATTCGAAGCAATGTTCTACAGAGGAGAAAAATGGCTGGAATTTTCGGTTAATTTCCAATGTCCTACAGCTGCTTGTCTGGAGATGCTCTAAATCCACAATGGCAGGTGAAGGACAGCACCCCACCAGAGGTGGATTGTCTGCTTGGACGTGTCTCTGAACATTCAAACAAAGAAGACATTATGTTACTCTTAGACATACAGAACTCTCCGTTTGTACCCTGTCCCCAGTATTCTACCAATGTGCCTCAATATGCTACCTGTGCCGGCCGCAGTGGTCTTGCGGTTCTAGGCGCTCAGTCCGGAACCGCGTGACTGCTGCGGTCGCAGGTTCGAATCCTGCCTCGGGCATGGATGTGTGTGATGCCATTAGGTTAGTTAGGTTTAAGTAGTTCCAAGTTCTAGGGGACTGATGACCACAGATGTTAAGTCCCATAGTGCTCAGAGCCATTTTTATGCTACCTGTTTTTCCTACAGCTGAGTCTATGTGATCGTCCCATTTCATATCCGTGCAAATTGTTGTACCTGACTGCCTTATCCATGGTTTTCAGGATGACATGTGAGGAAAGTGCTAGCTGGGTTTCACATGATCGATGTTTTCGGAATTCATGCTGGATGGCGTGGAGGAGGTCATTCTGTTCGAGATATCTCATTACTTTTGAGCTCAGAACATGTTCTAAGATTCTACAACAAATGAATGTCAAGGATATTGGACGGTAGTTTCGTGGATTACTTCTGCTACCCTTCTTGTACACAATTGTGACCTGTGCTTTCTTCCAAATAGTGGGCACGGTTTTTTGTTCGAGGGATCTACGGTAGAATATAGTTATTAAATATAGAAATGTAGATATAGATGTAGATGTAGATACACCAAGACCTACAGTGATAGTGACCACTGCTGTTGTTTGTTTATTACATAGATTTCTCCTCTCTATACTCTAGAATCTAATGATACGTTATTACGTAATTTGGATATGTGATGAATGTCACACTACAAGTCAATCTATCTTTCGTGCAAAGTTATATTAAATTAACACATGACTTCATGATTGTAATATGCTGATCCCCTTCATACGGCAAGAGTGTTGTAGGAGCCCATCAAATTTGATATGACTAAGGGGGTGGACACCAACTGATTTCCTGCTCTTCAGAGATTCCAGTTCAAAACACTGGTGTTCGCAATTCTCCGAATTCTGAACGGACCATTTTAGATCGAGTAGAAATTATGGCATAGTGACTTCTGCTATTCGAGAGGTGGTATGATTTGACAAGGAGCTTTTGTCAGACCTGGAACTGTCTCACTTTCGCTCTCCTGTCTCCATAGTTTCCATTTAGTAGCTGCCGCTTTAATATTATTCAGTGTCACATTGACTACTGCTGCATGCTGCGTCCGATTACGGAGCAGGAAATCCACTAACTGCCTGATCTTATCCATGGGTTGTCTGTTTCTTGATACTGTAATCAGTGGAAGATTGGTTGTGCCATGTGGCAACTCATTCATCACATACTGGTAATCGGATAGAAAGATGACCCAGTTCGTGCTCTTTTTTGCACAATACACCCTGTATAAATTACCTAGATCATTCGTAACCCGTTCGGTTTAATTTTAATAATTATTATACTTCAACGCGTCCTGCTTCAGCCAGAGCCCTTTTAGAGTGACTTGGATACCGTCAGTCCTAAAGCTTTTTTCAACGGAGTAAATGTCACAATTTTATATGTTAGTTCTATAGCTATGAAAACATAGCAGTAACCTCTCCTTGTCCTGGGAATGAGACCTAGCAGGTCCGCCGCCCTTAACCGTTCTAATTTATGTGGAATGATCGGATAAAGAGGCGCATGATAATTCTGATTGTTCTGTTTCGCTTTCTGGCAAGTCCTGCAGATGGGGAGGATTTTCCTGGTGCACCTCTCCATATTTTGAAGTGGCACAACGTTTTTAATTTTAAGAAACACTTTCGTGAACCAAAGTGCTCATAACTGAAACGACTGTACCATATGAGTTTGTTTATCATGTCTTCAGGGATGCAGAGGAGCCACAAAGAGTCATTCATATTCTTTCTGAAGAATAAACTCTTCCTCGTACTAAATAAAATAACAAAATCATAACTTGACTTTTGTTTTTACACTTTTCCTTGTTCTTCTGTTATGTACCACATAAAGGCTGTTATACACTGAAGCGCCAAAGAAACTGGTATAGGCATGCGTATTCAAATACAGAGATATGTAAACAAGCAAAATACGGCGCTGCGGTCGGCAACGCCTATATAAAACAAGTGTCTGGCGCAATTGTTAAATCGGTTATTGCTACTACAATGGCAGATTATCAAGATTTAACTGAGTTTGAAGGTGGTGTTATAGTCCGCGCACAGCATCACCGAGGTAGCGATGAAGTGGGGATTTTCCCGTATGACCATTTTACGAGTGTAATGTGATTCTCAGGAAGCCGGTAAAACATCAAATCTCCGACACCGCTGCTGCCGGTAAAAGATCCTACAAGAACAGGACCAACAACGACTGAAGAGAATCGTTCAACGTGACGGAAGTGCAACCCTTCCGCTAATTGCTGCAGATTTCAATGCTGGGCCATCAACAAGTGTCAGCGTGCGAGACATTCAACGAAACATCATCGATATCGGCTTTCGGAGCCGAAGGCCCACTCGTGAACCCTTGATGACTGCACGACACAGAGATTTACGCCTCGCCTGTGCCCATAAACATCGACATTGGACTGTTGACGACTGGAAACATGTTGCCTGGTCGGACGAGTCTCGTTTCAAATTGTATCGAGCGGATTGACGTGTACGGGTAGACAACCTCGTGAATCCACGGACCCTGTATGTCAGCAGGGGACTGTTCAGGCTGGTTGAGGTTCTGTAATGGTGTGGGGCGTGTGCGGTTGGAGTGATATAGGGGCCATGATAGGTCTAGACACGATTCTGACAGCTGACATGTACGTAAGCATGCTGTCTGATCACCTGCATCCATTTATGTCCATTTTGCATTACAACGGACTTGGGCAATTCCAGCACAACAATGCGACACCCCACACGTCCAGAATTGCTACAGAGTAGTTCCAGGAACACTCTTCTGAGTTTAAACGCTTCCACTGGTCGCATTTAGACAACACCCGACTCCCGAATCCAATCGTCCTTAGTCTCAAACTCTCGAAAAATCACAGCTCCTAATACCATTATAGCATAAAGAAACCCTTGCTAAGATTGAGCTGCGACAGAATGACGCAGTCATCAATGCTGCTCTCAGCGCCTAGAATCCTGTTTCTGCAACATTATCCCATAACCAAGATGTTTTCTTCCTGGTTAGGGCATATATGTGTGAAGAAGCAAGACAATCAATGTGAATGAATTTCTTGTAGAAATTGACTAAACCTAATGACTGACATGGCAAAGTATTCAGTGGCTTCTAGTTTCTGTGGGTCAGGTGAGATTTCCTTTCTGAAATTACGTGTCCCTGAAAGTTGATCTGTGGTCTGCCGAAACACCATTCTCTATACTTACTGTGACACCATAGTCACAAGTGGTCAATTTATCACCGATGTATGTTGCGATTCGCTGTTTTAATTTTTCATCTGGGATTTTATCGACACTAAGAATAAATGCTGACGATGAGACGTTCAGACCAAAGGTAAACCTTTTATATTGGAAACATTTACCAAAGGCTACGAACGCGGTGTATTGACAACATGAAAGTTGGAGCTCAATCTCCAGAAACAAGAACGAAGGTTGATAGAAGTAAATTCTCACACGCTGTGAAAATTTTACAGTAGTTCTTCTAGTTTTTCCGGTCTGTCTATCTCTGCGCCAATAATGGTATTAATTTAATCTAGTACAAGCCTAATCGACCCATTCTTCTTTTCTACAAGGTGTAATCGGCTGCAGTAAGACGACGAAGTGTGTTCAGTTAGTCTTTCTCAGACATTTTATATAATTCCTCAAACACCTTTTGCCTCATAGACAGTGGGATCGAATAAGATGACACTTTGAATTTGCTGTGTTCTTTAACACTGAATTCATACTGAAGGTTCTCGATTGCTCCTGGTTTTAGCAAATACACCTGCGAGCTATCATGCAATACCCTAGCTAAGTCTTCCCTCTCCTCTATATTTTTGCGTAACTCTAATTTGTTCTGAGTTTCTTAAGCAGTGTCACATGTCACCACTTTCTCCTGCTCTCTCCGTCTTCTTACTTGTCCCTAGCAATCCTTCTCGTCTCGGTTCTTGGATCTCTCGTTTTCTATACAGAGTTCCAGACAACTCGCTGGAAGTTGGGCAGTAATGGCCTGTTCCTCAGATCGGATTTCGTTCTCAGCCTGCTTGTGTAAAGTCGCTATACCTGCCGCGCATCAAGGACAGCTTTGTTCTCTTTCAACAAATCCACGCGATGGCTCCTCCTACCTTCAATCTTTTGACTTTCAATGTCAGCCAGGAGCGACTTTCCATGTATTTCTGCAATTCTGCTTCTGAGATAGTCGAAAGCTAGATTCTGCTGTCCACGATTCCTTTTAACGCAACATTGCCGATTGATACTTTAATTATCGGATGGAGATCTTCAGTGGAATTCTCCTCCTTTTCGTCTGGTAAATCCTGATTTATGTCATCATAATCTAGCATGTGGAGATGGCTCAAACCTATCGTTTCCGTGGGCGTTTGAGTATCCGTTCCCCCATTCGTTTCTCGTCATTGATGCGGTATTCCAATCAACGGTTATTTAACTGAAGATTCCAGTTCCTCCTATAGTTTGGGTAAGGATTATCATTATACCAGTTACAAGGTTTCTGTCAGAAATTGCCTCTCCATCTGTTGTACTGTTCTTATAACCTCCAGGGCCGTTATTATTATATAGCGCTCTGCGAGAACTGGCTGTTGTGGATAATGTTTTGTCCGTGGCCTCTCCTATGCTCACGCTCACTGTCTTCTTCTTCAAATCCGAAATCCAGTTCGCTTAACGGGTTCTGGAAATCCTATACTTCATTACCACACTTCCCTGCCAGTGACTGTTGGTACTGGAATGGTAGCTTTATGTAAAAGAACCGAATTATTTCGTTCGTAGCCGGCCAGTGTGGCCGAGCGGTTCTAGGCGCTACAGTCTGGAACCGCGCGACCGCTACGGTCGCAGGTTCGAATCCTGTCTCGGGCATGGATGTGTGTGATGTCATTAGGTTAGTTAGGTTTAAGTAGTTCTAAGTTCTAGGGGACTGCTGACCACAGCAGTTAAGTCCCATAGTGCTCAGAGCCATTTGAACCATTTCGTTCGTGCTACAAGGTTCTTCTTTCCCCTTGAGTCAAAGAACTTCACAGGATTTCTTGTATCCAAGCGCCTAGAGATCCTTACACATCATTATCTCCTGTTTAATACGCTCTGCGTTGCTTTGAGCCAACAACTGTCCAATAACACTTCCTTAAACTCGTCATAGCTACTGTATGTGGCGAAACTGCCTCGCATTTTCTCGATTACGTTTCCCTCGAGATGTCATAAATGATACGTAGTTTAAACTGTAAAGGCCAGCTGGATGGCAATAGTACTTCATATTGATAAAGGCAAACGTTCGGATGTAGCATGTTTCCACTGTCTGTAATTTTGCAAATTTTGCACTGACACAAAATGTTTGAAATCAAAGTCTATTTCTTTCGTGGCAGCTCTATGATTTTTATTATTTGCGCCTACTGATACTACAGGATCGGAACGCCATGACTTATTTGATCTGATCTGTGAGCAGTATGCATTCCACCTACAGTCCTTTGCAATGGTATACAATTGTCTGTTGTGGTTCTGCTACACAATTACTCCTCACTTATGGACTCCGGGCCGGCAAGTCTTCTATGCATTTCTAGAGACGTTTCATTAATTCCTCCTGCTATTTATTTTGTGCTTTCCTGTCTCTTTTTAAATGACATCAAACCTTGGACTTCTTCCGTTTTGTCTACCGGCACCAGTTCAGTGATATCTGACCCTTTTTGCACCTTACGAAACTGTCGCTCCACAATACAACGATTGTGTAACGTTGACTGTTCTGTGCCCTCACTTAGTCTGGTCTCAGAGTGCTCTTCGGGCTGGTGAGTTTTGTCTTCGTTGATTTAATGCGTTGTTAGTGACGCAACTGTCATTATCCACAACAACCAGTTCTCGCAGAGCGCTATATAATAATAACGGCCCTGGAGGTTATAAGAACAGTACAACAGATGGAGAGGCAATTTCTGACAGAAACCTTGAACTCACTAGTGGCCTTTTTGCCCACTGGTATAAAATCTGTCTATAATTTCATTGCAGTTACTGTGCTTGTTAAAGCTGCAATGATCTCACTATCTGTATCGCATTTTTCTACTGCTTTTCTTATGTGTTCGTCAAAATCCCTTTTCGTTCGTTTCTGGATTTCTTTGATTTCTTTAATTTGATTGCATTTTTCCTCTTTACATTTTATCCACTCTCCTAGATCCGCATTTACCCGCTCAGTTGGATCCGGTACACATTTGTTATGTCCACCGAGGTCCTTGATGGAGTGTTTCATGAAATCAAATAACAGTTGGAATTTATCGTTCTCGTCTATTGCGCTATCCGTCCTCCAGCTGGTGACAAACCATGTGAGCTCATAAGAACATATTTGTGGCTGATGGATGGAGGAACTAGTCTTTTATTGTCATCACGCCCAAAATTTTGGCTTGTTACTGCCGCATTACCATATAGTGGAATTACATTGTCGGATTCGGAATCATCCAGAGAATCCGCGTTTTCTGGCTCGGCATCAGACGTTCCCATTTCTAAACGACTAGGATCTGGCTGTTCTATTGGGACAAGCAACTCCTGCTCTCTCATTTTCTGTATTGTTCTGTGATTTTTTTCTGAACCATCAGCTCGTTTACCCTGTTTTACTTCGAGCTAACAATCAATTTCTGATCAATAAAAAATGCAGCAATAGCTATTCTGAACTTCATTTTGCTCTGACACGAAAATTGTTATGACAACATCCAATCGCATCTACATCCCTACCATCCTAAACATTACTCAGTTATTCTTCCTCAATGATTTCCAATTAAGAATTATATGCAACAGGATGTGGTACAGATCCATAAAACCACGCTGAAAAGATCACAGATGAAAAGTAAATGCTCCAGCACTAGATCACTAATGTCGCAAACTGAGGTTATTTTGAATATTTAATTTTGAAATCTGAATGCACAGTCGAAGTTAATTTTGGAGACAGTTTTACAGGAGACCCACTAAATTGTGGCTCTTGTCAAGGCAAGCCATTTTTGTACTAGACATTCTTTGAGTGTTGTGTATTCGGGTAACATAGAATTGTGTACGTATATGAGAAACACCACACTACTCTCCGTAAGTTAAGTGCTGAACAAAATTACGAAACGAATGTTGAATAACGCAAGAAATATATTAGCTCTGTAAGATTCAACCCAAGGTTGGGAATCCTGATATACGAATAATCTCTTTCTAAAAATTGACTGAAAAAATTACGCATTTGACCGAAATAAGTGTGCGAGATTCGATCAGTGGCTCTCTCACCCTTAAGACTCAAATACAGATAGAAATGACCATTGCTACCAGTAACTTGAAAGAAAAATAGTATGTTTAAAAAATTTCATTTACTTGAACAAACAAACAAAAAGTCACAGTGAACATGTTTCAAAATGGTTCAAATGGTTCTGAGCACTATGGGACTCAACTGCTGTGGTCATCAGTCCCCTAGAACTTAGAACTACTTAAACCTAACTAACCTAAGGACATCACACACATCCATGCCCGAGGCAGGATTCGAACCTGCGACCGTAGCAGTCGCACGGTTCCGGACTGCGCGCCTAGAACCGCGAGACCACCGCGGCCGGCGAACATGTTTCAGCAACACTGCTCACAGAGTGGTGTATATAAGCAAGAGTTACTCAACAAAAACAAAATTAACTTAATTAATTGGTTGACAAATGTTTTTAAAGCAAGGGAAAAGGACTGGAGCGACCTGACAGTTTTCCTACTGCTCATTCACGAAAGAATACGCCCTTCCTAATCAGCAATCAGTGTGCAGTATGGCATTAATGTTGCCATGCTAGCCGAACGATCAACTATATCATGACCAGAACTGAGCAAGGAGTCGACATCGAGATTCCATACACTGCAAGAACTGAGCTACTTTACCGTATCTAACATTTGTGCTGCGTCATCGTGGCTGCATCTGATGGTGTGATATCTCGGCTCATGTGCTGCGCGACGGGTCTGTTTGTATGACATGTCTGGTGGTTGGTGGTGAAAATACAACTAATTCAACCCTACACTGAAATAAGTACCGAAAGACCCCAGGCCGGCCGGTGTGGCCGTGCGGTTCTAGGCGCTTCAGCCTGGAACCGCGTGACCGTTACGGTCGCAAGTTCTAACCCTGCCTTGGGCATGGATGTGTGTTCTGTCCTTAGGTTAGTTAGGTTTAAGTAGTTCTAAGTTCTAGGGAACTGATGACCTCAGATGTTAAGTCCCATAGTGCTCAGAGCCATTTTGAAAGACCCCTGTTGAAATTTAGACTAATGAGGACGATAGCATGCATCAGCTCCAACGCAAATCGATTTTTAAACTTTCAAATAACCATATTACAGGTTAATGAATATTCTGTCAATATGAACAGAGTCAGAAGGACTAAATTCACTAAAATATCTGATCTGAGTGATGCACATAACGAACATACACTTAGAGTGAAGCTCTCCCACTTGCATCGAAAAATGCAAAGTACTCTCCACTTTCAGAAATCTAAACCAAACATTTATCAAATCTCATATCTAAAGACATATCTGCTAACAAAGCAGGAGGTTGAACAAAAGTTGTCCACGACTGCACGTCAAGACAGAAGATTTCCTGCAAACACATTGGGTCAGTTAGACGATTGTTTGATCTGGTAAGTTTGAAAACAGGGTGGCCCGACCTGCCTGATGTCAGAATATCGACAACCCAGATTAGAGCAGAGGTCTGAGAGTGGCGTGTGAAGTCTGACAAAGTATGTCTCCCAGTGGGAATTACGAAAACTCGTACCCACTTACTTTACTATCTGCTTCACTTGTGTTGTCCAATCACAGGCCTGAGCGCTGTGAGAGCCTCCTTGCTACCAAAAGAAAAAAAAAGAGTCTAGAACTGAGTATACATATGAATAGTATGCAACTAAAAGACACTGCATGTTACACACTGATGATAGGATTATAAGGGCATAACATGCTGATGACATTCTGTTTGCAAGTACCTTTTTTGTGTGTTCACACCACTGCAACTGAGAAGCAATATTCATTCCTAGAAACGTTGCATTTGTTACACAGTCTATAGAGGTACCATCTACATTTAATTTAACACTGTCATTTTCCCTCTTCAAACTGAAATTCATGGTATTAGTTTTTCTTATGTTAAATGTCACTTTATTGCTTATTGACCAGTCGTAAACTTCCTTGAGAGTTTCATTTGCTTTCTCGGCAAGGAGTTCTCTTGTTTTCTCTGTGACTATAATACTGCTGTCATCAGCGAAGAGGATTTTTTTCACCATGAGTAACAGTACTGGGAAAGTCATAGATGTATATCAGGAATAGTATTGGTCCTAATACGCTACCTTGCGGAACCCCTATACTAATGTATTTTGATTCTGATAGGTGTTTTACTAAATGTTTGGATCTATTTGAAGTATGTGTTATCTCTACTATTTGTACCCTATCTGCTAGGTATGATCGAAACCAATCATTAGCTACCCCCTCTTATTCCTAACGCTTCTAATTTATTAATAGAATCTTGTGGTCGACTGTTTCAAAGGCCATAGAAAGGTCCAAAAATATGCCTGTGACACACTCACCTTTAACAAGCGCATCGAGTACAACTTTTGTGAATCCTACTATGGCTGACTCCGTATTTTTGCCACTTCGGAAACCAAACTGTGATTCGCTTGAAAGATCGTATTTATTCAGGTAATTCATTAATCTGTCTTTCACAATTGCTTCTATTATTTTTGAGAATGGTGACAACAGAGAAATGGGCCGCTAATTTTCTATTTCTTCTGCATTACCTTTCTTAAGCAAAGGTACAACTCTTGCCTGTTTTAACTTCTCTGGAAATGTCCCCGATGTGAGGGATTTATTTATTATATTTGTTAAGGGGCCTTGTATAATCTCTATGCATTGTTTTACTACACACATTGGTACTTCATCTAAGCCTACTGACTTTTTTTTAGTTTTTGAAAAATTTTATTGACTTCATTCTCTGTGGTTGGAGGTAACGTCATTCTATTTAGTGGAACATTATTTACAGGTGCTATATTTGTTTTGGGGAATTTTTCCTGTAACTTCTCTGCAATACTTGAAAAATACTCGTTTACATAGTGTGCTAACTGTTGTGGATCATTTATTATCTTATCCCCCTCCGTTAGCAGTATGTTATTCTGCGTTTTTTTGCCTCTCCCGTTTCCTTCTTTATAACATTTCACACTGCTTTGCTTTTATTCTCTGCATTATATATTATTTTGTCATTAAATTACTTTTTTGCAGCAGTCAACACCTTCCTATAGATCTTTTTATATCTATGATAGAAATTTAAGGATTCTGGATCATTGCGACTCTTTTTCATGGAAATGAGGTGTTTAATGTTTGGGAGGACTTCTGAATACCTGCTGTTTTCCATCTGTTTTTGTGAGATGCTGATACAGACATGCATGCTTTTGGAAACGCCCTTTCAAAGTTCAATTTAAAAAATGTGGAGAATTTAGAGAATTTCATATTCACATTGGTTTCCGTACACACTTCATCCCAGCTTTGTTTCGCTAGTTCTTTTGAAAAATCTTTTATTTTGTTTTCTGATAGATATCGTTTGTAGGCTTGTAGTTTCTGGAATGATTCGATGCCTGATTTTACTGTTGTTAGTTGACAGAGATGGTCTGATAGTCTGAGATCTTTTACAGCTACATCACATTTTGCCCTGTCCATATTTCAGGCCACATGCTCAATTACTGATACAATCATTGTAGTAACCCTTGTTGCACTATTGGCCAATAGGGACATGCCAAACCTTTGAAGGATATTTATGAGGGTGCTACTAGATTAATTTATGATATTAGTATTGATGTTAATGTCCCCACACAGAATTATGCTGACCATTTCAATTGGGACTTTATATAGCACTTCTGTTATTTTATTGAAAAAAGTGTCCACATTGCCACTGGGAGATCTATACACACACAAAATGATTAATTTCTTGGTGATATCAAGCCCTGTTAATTCAACAGCTGATATTTCGAAGTGTTTGTCTTCACTTACTGTACTGATGTCATGTCTTGATTTGAACTGTGTTCCTTTTCTGATATAAATGCATGACCTTCCATCCCTTGAAGTAGTACTGCAGTAAGAGTCTGCCATTTCATAGAATGATAATACTACATGTTGGATTTCTGAGTCTCTACACCAGTGCTCAGTAATACAAACTACTGTGAAGTTCAAAGATTGCAGCTGGCTGGCTCTGAGCACTATGGGACTCAACTGCTGTGGTCATCAGTCCCCTAGAACTTAGAACTACTTAAACCTAACTAACCTAAGGACATCACACACATCCATGCCCGAGGCAGGATTCGAACCTGCGACCGCAGCGGTCGCACGGTTCCGGACTGCGCGCCTAGAACCGCGAGACCACCGCGGCCGGCGATTGGAGCTCAACTTCTAATAGTTGTAGTTTATTTTTTATTGATTGCATGTTTTGATGGAGGATTGTTAAGTCTGTGAAATGCCCCATGTTACTCTTTCCAATGGTATGTTTTTCTTTGTGACATCTAGTATTCCTGTATTTGGAGTATTAAAATCTGTTTTGTGAGTTATTGTTTCAGTATTTTTTAAACTGCTGGAGATATTCTTTAGGCAGGTCACCGGCTAAAACCTTAATACCCATCCCATCTTCTCTTACTCTCAAACATGATAACTTTTTGGGTTTCATTTTAACGCCTCCATCGAAGATAAAAGACATTTTCTTTATAATATACAATATCCAAAGTACGTTGCCCTCTGCGACTTTTATCATGGCAGCGATTTGCCTGTTTTACTCTCTGGATTTTCAATTGACTTCCTCTCTGCGGAGACGCAAACAGTGGCAGAGATTAGTTTTTAGCTCAGATTTGTGCACTGAGCCGCCGTTTTATGGAAGCATAATTTACTGAATATTACTGCGATGTATCAGGTATTAGCCACAGTCATATTAGAATGTATTAAGTGCATCTTCGGAAGTAATATTTGCAATGCCCAAAAATAATTAAAGAACAAGATACTATTTTCTCTCTTTCGTCATATACCAATAAATACTAATGCTTTAGAATTTTATGTTTGCAGAGGTAACTGCCGAACAGCGGCGGAAGATGAGAAGTATAGTAATTGTTTATTTTTATCTTGTACATAGTGTCCAAAAAGACAAAATGTTAATTGCTACTAATTTACGACTTATGAACTTAAAAAAAATCTTTCTCATCGGAATATGAAAATACGCACCCGTCTGCTACGTCGAGAGGGTGAAAGTTCCGCAGGGATAGTTTTGTGTAGACTTACTCTGGTAACAACACACGCAACTAATGTTTCACTTGCTGCATTGTATAATTAATGCCGTTTTTCTGCGATTTACTCTACGTGATAAGACAGAATACGTGACAAAAATCAGGATGTAATTCTCTTTTAGTTGTCAAAGAAAGAGCTCTGAAATCTACGAACAGCTAAAGACGCAAAACGAGAACTAGAAAATAAATAAATAACCTATATTATTGTCTTGTAGTTGCAGGTGTCGGTGGTATAATAGATGTGGGCGACTGCACTGATTATAATGGCGATATTGACTATGGTGATGATAATGTCGTTAATAATAAAAGATGTAGAGCTGCCATCAACCTAAAGGCTGGTTTAAACACGACAGTACTTCCCTCCGACTTTCGAGCTGATTTACTGGGCAGAGATACAGTTAGGGCTCTGTCTCTTTTATTCGTGCAGTGCAGAGCCGGCTAAGCTGGCTCAGGAATGATCGGAGAGCAATCAGAGCAGAAAAAGTACCTTCTCCTTATGTAAGTCTCCTCTTTTGGAAGGAAACTGCAGACTACAATTAGGTGCAGTTACGATCGTCTTATATGGAACAGTTTTATTGGTGCTCTATATCCCGACTGTTCTGCATGAGCAATCCTAGAAGGACAGTCATTGAAAGCTTTTTTTCGCCCTGTAAGTGTAGAATACTAGCAAATTCTAAGATTAAATATCTCTTCTAAATATTAGACAGAAATAGCTATTGCTGACCCAGAAGTTGAACTATAGTCTTACCTAACATGCTTGGTAGAAAATTAAAAAGGACAGAACATTGTAATCGAACGATAATGTGTAAAAATCAAAGATATTGTATTCAGAACGAATATAAGAGGAAAATAAATACACTCCTGGAAATTGAAATAAGAACACCGTGAATTCATTGTCCCAGGAAGGGGAAACATTATTGACACATTCCTGGGGTCAGATACATCACATGATCGCACTGACAGAACCACAGGCACATAGACACAGGCAACAGAGCACGCACAATGTCGGCACTAGTACAGTGTATATCCACCTTTTGCAGCAATGCAGGCTGCTATTCTCCCATGGAGACGATCGTAGAGATGCTGGATGTAGTCCTGTGGAACGGCTTGCCATGTCATTTCTACCTGGCTCCTCAGTTGGACCAGCGTTCGTGCTGGACGTGCAGACCGCGTGAGACGACGCTTCATCCAGTCCCAAACATGCTCAATGGGGGACAGATCCGGAGATCTTGTTGGCCAGGGTAGTTGACTTACACCTTCTAGAGCACGTTGGGTGGCACGGGATACATGCGGACGTGCATTGTCCTGTTGGAACAGCAAGTTCCCTTGCCGGTCTAGGAATGGTAGAACGATGGGTTCGATGACGGTTTGGATGTACCGTGCACTATTCAGTGTCCCCTCGATGATCACCAGTGGTGTACGGCCAGTGTAGGAGATCGCTCCCCACAGCATGATGCCGGGTGTTGGCCCTGTGTGCCTCGGTCGTATGCAGTCCTGATTGTGGCGCTCACCTGCACGGCGCCAAACACGCATACGACCATCATTGGCACCAAGGCAGAAGCGGCTCTCATCGCTGAAGACGACACGTCTCCATTCGTCCCTCCATTCACGCCTGTCGCGACACCACTGGAGGCGGGCTGCACGATGTTGGGGCGTGAGCGGAAGACGGCCTAACGGTGTGCGGGACCGTAACCCAGCTTCATGGAGACGGTTGCGAATGGTCCTCGCCGATACCCCAGGAGCAACACTGTCCCTAATTTGCTGGGAAGTGGCGGTGCGGTCCCCTACGGCACTGCGTAGGATCCTACGGTCTTGGCGTGCATCCGTGCGTCGCTGCGGTCCGGTCCCAGGTCGACGGGCACGTGCACCTTCCGCCGACCACTGGCGACAACATCGATGTACTGTGGAGACCTCACGCCCCACGTGTTGAGCAATTCGGCGGTACGTCCACCCGGCCTCCCGCATGCCCACTATACGCCCTCGCTCAAAGTCCGCCAACTGCACATACGGTTCACGTCCACGCTGTCGCGGCATGCTACCAGTGTTAAAGACTGCGATGGAGCTCCGTATGCCACGGCAAACTGGCTGACACTGACGGCGGCGGTGCACAAATGCTGCGCAGCTAGCGCCATTCGACGGCCAACACCGCGGTTCCTGGTGTGTCCGCTGTGCCGTGCGTGTGATCATTGCTTGTACAGCCCTCTCGCAGTGTCCGGAGCAAGTATGGTGGGTCTGGCACACCGGTGTCAATGTGTTCTTTTTTCCATATCCAGGAGTGTATGTGTACGAGCATAAAGTACTGCTGATGCACAGAACATGCTTTATCACTATATCTCAAGGAAAGTGTCAGTAGAGAGGGTTTCTCGATAGACAGCTATTGCAAGTAGATAGAAGGAACATTAACGGAGACTATGCTTGATAATGCTAACAATACATGTAAAGAGACATGAAAAAAGTATTAAGTTGCACAGCCAATATTTTTGTCACTATGACTTTGACGATGAATTGAATGGAATGGTTGGAGCCTTGAAAACAGGTTATAGGGTGAAATCAGTAAATATGAAACACTGATAATGGTGTGTACTCGAATTAAAACAGACCATGATGAGAGAATAAAATTAGTAAATGGAACATTAAAAGTAGTAGATGTCTTTTGCTATTTGAGCAGCAAAATAACTGATGATGGCCGAAGTAGTAAGTATATAAAATGCAGACTGGAAACAGAAACAAAAGATTTTCGTAAAAAGCTAAGTTTATTATGACCCAATATAAATTTAATTGTTTGGATGTACTTTATAAAATACTGAAGGGTAACATGGAAGATTAACAGACAAAACAAGAAAAGAATACAAACTTTTGAAAAACGGTGCTATAAAATAACGCTGAAGTTTAGATGTGCAGATCGAATAACTAATGAAAAGGTACTCATCCGAATAGTGGAGAAAGGAGCGCATGGCACAACTTAACTGAAAGGAGGAAAACTTTAATGGGGCACATGCTGATGCATCAATGAATATTTCGTTAGGTAATGGGGGGAAATATGGGGTACCAAGGCTTCACTACAGTAAGCAGGTTTAAATGAAGGTAAATTGCAGTTGCTATGTACATACGTCGGTCTCGTAAACTTACATAAGGCCGGGAGAGCGGTGTGCTGACCATATGCCCCTCCATATGCGTATCCAGTGACGCCTGTGGGCTGAGGGTGACACGGCGGCCGGTCGGTACCGTTGGGCCTGCATGGCCTGTTCGGACGGAGTTGAAGTTTGTACAGATGAGGAGACGTGCACAGAATAGACTAGCGGACGGAACTGCATTAAACCATACTTCCAAGTGAAGACCACAAATACATAAACTTCTAGCGTTCAAGGAGTTCTGGCAAGTGTGTACACGCTCACGAGCAAACTTTGACTCAGACTGTCGTTAACAATGCACATTTTGCTCAGATTCACTGATTTCAATATTTATGTGAGTACACAGTAACGAGCATTAACCACCCAGCAAAATACTTGTCCCACTGTGTGGCAAAAACCATGTTTCGTTGATTACACAACACTAGCGGAGAAAATGCTAAGTCGGACACTCTGTGCTACAGTCAACAAAAATAAAACATTACGTACACAGACACATAAACAAGACACCACTGTAACCAGCTGTGCAAGTAAGAAGTAGGAGATTCAAATAAACCTGTTATAGTACCGGACATTTTAGCTGGAGCCCCAAGTTGGGCGCCAGTTCTGTAGTTACGGATTTTTGATTGAGGCCTCAAGCTGGAAATTCTAATTGACTCATGTTGATTACATGTGTAGAAGGTAACAGAACGTGAGTGTATCAGTTGCAAATTATTTTAACAAATAAAGAGATTTGTATGTAAATAGAGAATGTTAAAATCGATTTAGTTGTATGAAAAATTGTGTTTGGACCACAAGCAGTTAATTTCAATCGCCCTTTACATAAAGAAACAGCGAAAGGCCCTGCCTCATTGAATACACCGCTTCTCATCACAACACAAGAGTTAAGCAACGTCTCGTGTGGCCAGTACTTGGATGGGTGACCACCTGGGTACGCCAGATGATGTTCGCTGCTTCCCCTTTGCCTTCAACGCGCAAGGGTAGAGAGATGGTGGCGCAACGTCTCTCATCACCAGTCTTTGGGTCAATGTCCAGGATTAAATTTCAAACCCTTCTGCAGCGCTTCACGAAGTGAAGCCGTGTGATACTGTTGATGGTAATCATCCGTCGGATGGGGACGTTATGTTCGGCGGTCCCCTGGGTGCTATTCGAGAGGAGTAGGCCATGTCCCTGCACCGAGTTTCATCCTCTACCTTCTCTCATAATCATACAACACAAACACAACACCATATAGCACACACACCCATTACAGTCACCTACACTTACCACATACTCTTAAACACACAACTCTTACACCTCGCGAAGGAAAGGTGCCAGTGAGCGTCAAGGATAGGAACATCTTTCCCATTAGGCGGCTGAGTCTACGCTTCGGGGTCTCGCAACCAACCATGCCATACGACTTTACTTTTTACGTAACCATAATATGAAATAATTAATAAATTTCCATTACTACAATTACAACCCGAAAACAGAAATATGCCCATTATATTAACAAAATCTCTGAGAGTCGCTTTTGTTACGATTTAGTTATTTTTACTCTTAGACAAATGCAACATTCTGGGGCACACTATGATGGGAGTGCATACGTCCATGTTAAGAGGAGAGGCTCGGTCTATCAGCAGCGTCGACTGAATGCGACAGGCATCTTCAAGCAACAGCATGGGGGTTGTGGGCGGTGCGTACCTTGCGCTGTAGCCGGAGCTGCGCTACCAACTATAACCTGATAACGACGGTTACACTCAAAACCAAAGTACTGAGCTATCGTCGAGCTGTAGTTGAAGTGCCTTGCATCAGGCCTAGTAGTGAAGTGTCTCCGGTGAGACCTCACATTGCAGTATCATACTAGGAGGATCCCTACCCTACCACTGGATAATATTTGCGGTTGGCATGTACATCCATCTGATTGGCCATCTCATATTCACACTCTTACTAGTCGATTTATTTAGCAGCTAATTTCGTAGTTACTGCACAACGCCCACTTTTCTCACGCTTAAAGACACACACGATTGCCGAGAAATTTCCTCTCTGAAAGCATTTAATCGTTATTGCACATTACACGTTCTATCTGCAAGTCCCACATCTTCGAGATGTGCCAATTTGTTAGCTCTCATTAACTAGCTTTAATTTGCAAAAGTCTTGGTTCCTGTAGCCTACCGAAACACGGACTGGTCGTACATTTTCCCCGTCTAAACAGACAATGGCGCTTCAAGATCATTCTTTGGTGATCGTCCCTGACTTGGCTCGACGCTCTGCCCTACCCTCCTTTTCCCACAAACGACAAGGCTCTCTACAAAGAGCAGCCCTATTATTGTCGGCAGAAGGCAGTCAGTGAATTTCATTAGAAGAGGTGAGCACCCCCAGGGAGATGGGCAGTTTTCGTGGAAGTACAGCTGTGAGGGCAGTGCCGCCACGTGTTCTCTCTGACGGCGGAAGAACCCACGCCACCGATACTATGGTGGCGGTAGTAAGTTCCTATGGGACCAAACTGCTGTGGTCGGTCGCTAGCTTACACACTACTTAATCTAACGTAAACTAACTTACGCTAAGGACAACCAACACATACACCCATGCCCGATGGAGGACTCGAACCTTCGACAGCGGGAGCCGCGCGAACCGTGACAAGGCGTCTCAGACAGTGCGGCTACCAAGCGCGGCCTCCGCTAGTATACCCAGAGGATAACTGAGCATGACATTTTTGCTTTTTCTGCAAAGGAAGAGAATGGTGTCGCCTGGCCAGAGTCCTTTGCCATTGCTCCAAAAATTTTGGTGTTACAATCAAACGTGCCAGCCCCGCCACCGTATTATGTGTGAAGAAACCGAGCAGACACTGCTTCAGACTAGTACCAACCCTGTCTTCGTTAATGTGCATGCATGCCAAGACTGGGAAGTATCCGCTGTGTTACACTGTCTTTTTGTGAAATAAGTAATATTCTCGTCTGTCACATTGGCAACAGCATTGAGTCGCTTCGTAGCTTTTCGTCTCCAGCCCACCATCTGGTGCTGATGGGCACATACTTTGCTGATAGTGGGGAAGTATATGTCGCAGTAACTTTGAAGTTGGAAGCCGTTCAGATAAGGATATCTTGTTGCATTTCCTCCATGCAGTCCTCCATATAATTTGGAGCCTCCGCACAGTATTAGCGTTATTTTGTGTAAATTCAGTGGAGATTTTGGAGAACTTCGCTCTCTGTTAACTTATTGTGAATTTTGTCCATCAATTAAAGCCAATAAAAAAGTCTGTTATAAGCAGGGTTGACAGAAATTTCAAAAGCCTTTAATTGACCTTCAATTTTTCCATGGCTAGACGACCCACTAATAACGAATATAGCTTGTCGTACATTTAAGTTTGTTGTCCTCAGTGTGACGGTGTTATCACTGTGCACAGTGATCAAACTCAACGATCATTTCCTCGGTGTTCAATGAAGCTAACAAGAATTGCACTAGCTCATCTTGTATGATTACAGATTTTTTATTGACTAGTGAGAGTTGTGTCGATTTGCTATAGAATTATGACATTGGTGTGTGTTGTTTATTTATTTATTTATTGGAGAAGTCTCCATCGTCATGGAACGAGTCAATAAACGAAATTATAACACGATAGTAGAAACAGATAAAATGAAATATAAGAAACGTATTCAGACGACAAGTCGTAAGTTTAAATAAAGAAAATCAACAATGTAACACTGGAATTTGCTTAATTTTTCAGCTCTTCCAGGAGCTCCTCGACAGAATAGAAGGGGTGAGCCATGTGGAAACTCTTCAGTTTAGACTTAAAAGTGTTTGGACTACTGCTAACATTTTTGAGTTCTTGTTGTAGCTTGTTGAAAATGGATGCAGCAGAATACTGCACTCCTTTCTGCACAAGAGTCAAGGAAGTGCATTCCACATGCGGATTTGATTTCTGCCTAGTATTAACTGAGTGAAAGCTTCTAACTCTTGGGAATAAGCTAATATTGCTAACAACAAGCGACATTAAAGAAAATATATACTGTGAGGGCAATGTCAGAATTCCCAGACTATTGAATAGGGGTCGACAAGAGGTTCTCGAACTTACACCACATATAGCTCGAACAGCCCGTTTTTCAGCCAAAAATACCCTTTTTGAATCAAAAGAATTACCCCAAAAAATAATACCATATGACATAAGCGTATGAAAATATGCGAAGTAGACTACTTTTCGTGTTGAACTGTCACTTATTTCAGATACTGTTCTAATGGTAAGTAAAGCAGCATTTAGTTTCTGAACAAGATCCTGAACATGGGCTTTCCACAACAGAACGCCTAGGAACTTGAATTGTTCCGTCTCGCTTATAATATACCCATTCGTCTGATCAAAGTATCGGTTCTTGTTGAATTGTGAGTTAGAAACTGTAAAAACTGAGTCTTACTGTGATTTAGCATCAAATTATTTTCCATAAGCCACGAACTTATTTCATGAACTACACTCCTGGAAATGGAAAAAAGAACACATTGACACCGGTGTGTCAGACCCACCATACTTGCTCCGGACACTGCGAGAGGGCTGTACAAGCAATGATCACACGCACGGCACAGCGGACACACCAGGAACCGCGGTGTTGGCCGTCGAATGGCGCTAGCTGCGCAGCATTTGTGCACCGCCGCCGTCAGTGTCAGCCAGTTTGCCGTGGCATACGGAGCTCCATCGCAGTCTTTAACACTGGTAGCATGCCGCGACAGCGTGGACGTGCACCGTATGTGCAGTTGACGGACTTTGAGCGAGGGCGTATAGTGGGCATGCGGGAGACCGGGTGGACGTACCGCCGAATTGCTCAACACGTGGGGCGTGAGGTCTCCACAGTACATCGATGTTGTCGCCCGTGGTCGGCGGAAGGTGCACGTGCCCGTCGACCTGGGACCGGACCGCAGCGACGCACGGATGCACGCCAAGACCGTAGGATCCTACGCAGTGCCGTAGGGGACCGCACCGCCACTTCCCAGCAAATTAGGGACACTGTTGCTCCTGGGGTATCGGCGAGGACCATTCGCAACCGTCTCCATGAAGCTGGGTTACGGTCCCGCACACCGTTAGGCCGTCTTCCGCTCACGCCCCAACATCGTGCAGCCCGCCTCCAGTGGTGTCGCGACAGGCGTGAATGGAGGCACGAATGGAGGCGTGTCGTCTTCAGCGATGAGAGTCGCTTCTGCCTTGGTGCCAATGATGGTCGTATGCGTGTTTGGCGCCGTGCAGGTGAGCGCCACAATCAGGACTGCATACGACCGAGGCACACAGGGCCAACACCCGGCATCATGCTGTGGGGAGCGATCTCCTACACTGGCCGTACACCACTGGTGATCGTCGAAGGGACACTGAATAGTGCACGGTACATCCAAACCGTCATCGAACCCATCGTTCTACCATTCCTAGACCGGCAAGGGAACTTGCTGTTCCAACAGGACAATGCACGTCCGCATGTATCCCGTGCCACCCAACGTGCTCTAGAAGGTGTAAGTCAACTACCCTGGCCAGCAAGATCTCCGGATCTGTCCCCCATTGAGCATGTTTGGGACTGGATGAAGCGTCGTCTCACGCGGTCTGCACGTCCAGCACGAACGCTGGTCCAACTGAGGCGCCAGGTGGAAATGGCATGGCAAGCCGTTCCACAGGACTACATCCAACATCTCTACGATCGTCTCCATGGGAGAATAGCAGCCTGCATTGCTGCGAAAGGTGGATATACAATGTACTAGTGCCGACATTATGCATGCTCTGTTGCCTGTGTCTATGTGCCTGTGGTTCTGTCAGTGTGATCATGTGATGTATCTGACCCCAGGAATGTGTCAATAAAGTTTCCCCTTCCTGGGACAATGAATTCACGGTGTTCTTATTTCAATTTCCAGGAGTGTACATTATTTGATACTGTTTCAATATTTCACACAAGACCCTTCACTACCAAGCTGGTGTCATCAGCAAACAGGAATATTTTTGAATCACCTGTAATACTAGAAGGCATATCATTTATATAAATAAGAAACAGCAGTGGCCCCAGTACCGATCCTTGGGGAACACCCCACTTAACAGTGCCCCACTGGGACTGAACATCACTACCACTCTCAATATTGCGGAGAATTACCTTCTGCTTTCTGTTCTTAAAGTAAGAGGCGAACCAATCGTAAGCTACTCCCCTTACTCCATAAAGGTCCAACTTCTGCAGTAATATTTTGTGGTCAACACAGTCAAAAGCCTTCGTTAAATCAAAGAAGACACCTAGCGTTCGCAACCTTTTATTTAATCCTTCCAGAACCTCACAGAGAAAAGAAAATATAGCATTTTCAGTTGTTAAACTATTTCTAAAACCAAACTGTACATTTGACAGCAAATTATGTGAATTTAAATGCTCCAATAACCTTGTATATACAACCTTCTCGATAACTTTAGCAAACACTGATGGCATAGAAATAGGTCTAAAATTGTCAACATTATACCTGTCTCCCTTTTTATAAAGTGGCTTCACTACCGAGTACTTTAATCAGTTAGGAAACCGACCACTCCTAAAGGAAAAGTTACAGATATGGCTAAGTACTGGGCTAACACACATAGAACAATCCTCCAGTATTCTGCTGGATACCCCGTCATATCCATGAGAGTTCTTGGTCTTTAGTGATTTAATTATTGACTCAATTTCCCTCTTGTCAGTATTATGGAGGAGCATTTCATGTAACGGTCTCGGAACACTTTTTTTCTAAGTGCGCTATATGATTCCCTGTTGGGACTAGGTTTATATTTAGTTCACCTGCTATATTCAGAAAGTGATTATTAAATACTGTACATATATGCGACTTATCAGTAACACGGACATTCCCACTACGCACTGATTCCATATTCTCGACCTGTCTCTGCAGGCCAGCCACTTCCTTTACGACTGATCATATGGTTTTAATTTTATCCTGAGACTTAGCTATCCTATGTGCATACCACATACTTTTTGCTTTCCTAATAACATTTTTAAGCACCTTACAATACTGTTTGTAATGGATTGCTGCATTTAGATTTTGACTGTTTCTAACGTGTTGATATAACTGCCATTTCGTTCTACAAGATATTCTTATCCCTTTGGTAAGCCACCCAGGCTGCCTGTTTGTGCTAGTACCCTGTTTTGAACGTTCTAATGGAAAGCAACTTTCAAAGAGCATGAGAAATGTCTCGAGAAACTCATTATATTTATCGTCTACTGTATCAGCACTATAAACATCTAGCCACTCTTGTTCCTTGATAAGGTTTACAAAGGTCTCTACAGCAACTGGATCAGTTTTCCTAAAAAGTTGATAACTATATTTAACATGTGTTGCAGCACAAAAATCTTTTAGAGTTAAAATTTGTGCATCATGATCTGAAAGTCCATTCACCGTTTTGCTAACAGAATGCCCTTCTAGTAATGAGGAATGAACAAAAATGTTGTCTATGGTTGTTCTACTGTTCCCTTGCACTCTCGTTGGAAAGACTACGGTTTGCATAAGATTATATGAATTAAGGAGGTCTACCAGCATATTTTTCCTTGCACAATCACTTATACAATTAATATTGAAGTCACCACATATAACTAACTTTTTGTATTTCCTATAAAGTGAAACATGATAGCTGGGCTAACGACCTTGCAGTATTCAGATGCAATAAGCAACAACATATTTATAGCAACATCAAATCGCGACATAAGTCGAGGGCACACTGCCCTACCGATCAGAGAAGACAAGTACGGAACTTTCAGTATGCAGGAATGTACGTGTGCACACTGATGAGAAAGATATTTTTCATTACATGACACTACGTTAGTCGTATTCCATGGATCCCATGGAGAGTGGTCTTTGGGCTGTGGAAGGAAGTGAGAGGAGTGTATTTAATTTAATTTAAATACAAAATAGTGAAATAACATTAGATTACTTCATTACAGTGCTATTTCTAATTATATATTAACGTGAGACGTTAAATTTAAGACATTATTCTATCCATACTGGTTTGAGAAGATCATGGCTGCTTTCGTCACTGAAAGAAAAAAGTGCAATCAGCCACACTTTTTGATGAATACCTGATTCCGCCGTAACTAGTTTCGGGCCTAAGCCCATCGTCAGATGGTAGGGAGGATTTCTTGTACAAATTTCACATTATTTTGGTCTTGAGGTAAGGTTTCTCTTTATGCTTTACAGCATAGGAGTCTCCCTCAATTATATGTGACACGCCGAACGTGAGCTTGACTAAAGATAAGGTGGCGGAAACATTTGTTTACATCTGACATGACATCAGCTAGTCTGGTACAGTCTGACGATGGGCCCAGGCCCGAAACTATGAAGTGCTTTACAGCATAGGAGTCTCCCTCAATTATATGTGACACGCCGAACGTGAGCTTGACTAAAGATAAGGTGGCGGAAACATTTGTTTACATCTGACATGACATCAGCTAGTCTGGTACAGTCTGACGATGGGCCCAGGCCCGAAACTATGAAGTGCTTTACAGCATAGGAGTCTCCCTCAATTATATGTGACACGCTGAACGTGAGCTTGACTAAAGATAAGGTGGCGGAAACATTTGTTTACATCTGACATGACATCAGCTAGTCTGGTACAGTCTGACGATGGGCCCAGGCCCGAAACTATGAAGTGCTTTACAGCATAGGAGTCTCCCTCAATTATATGTGACACGCCGAACGTGAGCTTGACTAAAGATAAGGTGGCGGAAACATTTGTTTACATCTGACATGACATCAGCTAGTCTGGTACAGTCTGACGATGGACCCAGGCCCGAAACTATGAAGTAAAGGTGAAGTAAAGTATTCATCAAAAATTGCTTTTTTCTTCGTTGGCATTACCAAATTTAACAGTTCCTTTGACAACACTTTTCCAAATAGTAAAAGGAGTTGCCCAATAGAAACTTCATTACTTTAGTCTCAAACGCCGTCACATTACCTACATGCCACTTAATATACTCTGGCAGGTTGTTGAATATGCTGTGGCGCGTCTATCGCGGAGCGCCGGCGACCGAATATCTGCCTGCAACATAACTGAAATACCCGCGGCTCCACTCGGACCGCAGCAGGGCAAAGAAGTCAGCTAGTCGATCATCAAAGCCTGCCACTCCAAATACTAATCGTCATGCGCAGCTAGCGTCGTTATGCGCCGATCAAGACTATGTTCTGCTTCCTACGACCCAGCCAAGCAGCCAGTCATAAATATGTAGTATTCTGCATGTCGTGGATTTGAGCTCGCCCCGGGGCAGCAGAGGGCAGTGACTCAGCCAGCCCAGAACCAACGAACTTTACCAGAGCCGCTGCCACTATCGCCGTTCAGTCCACCGTCGACTGCCGCTCTTCAAAAAGACGCTGCACCCTTGGAGACTGGACTTTACCAGCTTGTCGCGTCTGGACTTTGTTATTATTTTGCTGGTTGTAGTTAGGAACATTACATTTTTCCAGTACTTGCGTCCGGCATGGACTTAGTGTTCGCGACGAGTGTGCTGCACAGTTGCCTGTCGGAACATTAACGTTTATACTACCAGTTATATCATCCATCAAGGGACTTGATTATTTGTTTTCAAGTGTTCAAGAATATGTGTTCTGGCCAAAGTAAGTTTTCTGGAGAAGTAGTTAATTTTTGTGATGTTAATTGATTAGCTTCGGAACACACTTCAAGAAGCTTTTATATGATGAAGTTAATTATTAGCTAAAGGTTCAGAGCTGGTTGCATTCAACATAAACGTGTCAATAAATGTTTTTTCAGTTTTGGTTCTGTGTATCAATTATGTCTGATATAATGGAATATATGTGTAGCCATATATCTGACTACTTTCTATACTAATGTTAACTCATTGAGGTCTTTGTACAGGTTGTTTTTGGTTTCGACGTACTTCACTGTAGCTTCGCGGCAAAGCAGCGAAAATTATGAACATGACAGCCATCACTGCAGATTACAAAATACCACTGAGTGCTGTGCACGTATAACATAACGCTGTCAACATTGCAATAGGCACCTTTGGACAAAGTATATGGTCAAACCGATTGCAACTGTGACAACACAAGTGGAATATGTGGAAGTAACTTTCAAAAGCAAGCAGAGTTAGTTTTGTTTTCCCTGATATCAGGAAAAGAATACAAGTTAAACAACTTAACCAAAATCAGAGACATGTGCATCTTATCAGTGGTCGTGGTCCCTACACCCGATATTTATTTAAAACTGGGAACGGTACTCGGAAAAGTGAGACTGTGGATAGGTAGGGATTCACACTCACGTATTAGTTTGCCCACTTATGGAAGATGTTAATCAGTAAATTCCTTCTGACGATTTCTATAAACTCCTAAGTGACCAAAAAGCTTTGTTCATTAGTGCACACAAATGCAAGTAGAGTATCGAAAATAGGGGGCCATGATATCGTTATTCCTGCACATGCCAACGATACATATCGGGCGATCAAAAAGTTTCCGTTTGAGGGCGTTGCTGCAGTGTACATTCAACATAGCGGGACTCTGATGTGGATATATAAGCACCGATATGGAGGTAAGGGGTTAGCTTGGCATTCGTGTCTCTCCAAGGTGCATGTGGTAAACGCAGGAACGTGAACTATGGCGAAGTTATTACTAAATGCGTCCAAACAGTACCAGCGTGTTCATATTTTTTTCTTCGCTGCCAAAAGGCAAACTGGTAAAAAATCTATTGGAGAGTGAAGAATGTGTATCGGGCACCATGTCTGTTGAAAACCACCATTGTGGAATTGTGCACCAAGGGCATGATAATGCACATCCAAACAATTTTTGCAAATTTCATACTTTAGAAGTTACGCCAACTAAGATGGAAGACACTCGGGCACCCGCCTTATAGTTCAGATCTCTCCTCACACGATTATCACCCCTCCAGCCCTTAAAATTGGCCTTGTCCTGTCGGACAAGGATGTGCTGCAGGCAGTTTCGGACCTCTTTACGCAACAGGAGACGGTGGTTTACCGAAAGGGTTTCTTCAGCATGGTGCATCGCTTGGATTATTGCCTCAGTGCTCATGGTGATATTACCTGGTTGGTATATCGATTCCGGACCATACAGCCTGTGGGGCGGCGAATAATTTGTAAAAAATCTAATTGCTGTATAAATGTTTGAATGTTGAATCAGTTTCAGGCTTTTAGAATGTTGTTAATGCTGTCTTTCGCCGTTCTCAACACTGGCTCTCTATTTACTTTTTTAGCACCCAGAAAGTGATTTAACAAACGTGAAGCCTGTAATTAGAGTTCCTAGTGCCCACTTCATCTGAGAATACCATTATAGCTGCAACTTATAGCTCTGAGGAATTAGGAGATTGTCCGGGATTTCTAATCAAAAACGATTTTCCAAAATAGTTGAGTATATTCTGAAATTCACTGATAAAAAACACAAGTATCCCTACAACCTAACTAACAGAGCAGTTCAGAGTCTAATGCGCTGATGCAACTATAAATGTCCGAATTAAATGTTAAAAAGAATGCTCGCCATAATTTGATGAAAATATTTCATCAAACGCCACGCTAAATATTTGGTAGAGTGTCTGTCCCGCGACGGCACGTGAAAATACGACAATACGCAAACTGAAGCTAGATAATGAAAATCATCCCAGAATTAGCACTTCACTTGAAATGTTTTCATGGTTCCGCGTATCTCTAGTAACTTAATACGGCACCCGAGGCTGTTTGTAGCAGTGATACCGATGCGACGCGACTCCCGACACAGATGGCGTGTCATTCAGCGTCTGAAGAGAACTGGGGCCTTGCTTCCTCGCGCAACGTTCTTATATATAAAGCCGCAGTGCGGACGGCTAGGGGAACGCCTGATCAAATCGGCTCTCCTGACTAGCCGCTGGGCTAGTAACGCACCACTTCAAGTTACATAATAATTTATAGCTTCTTTTGCTGATGGCCGATGAAGCTCTTAATTTAAACGTGCATTCAGCACGCCGGTAAGTATTGATAATAAAATTTTGACGTGGCTAAGTTAAATATTTTGGGCGAGAGAATTAATTAAATTACACTGCACGCAGTAGATGAGCTCTGAAGTGGCCCTTTTGAGATCCGCTATCGCTATAATTTTATAGGTATTCAAAAGAAACTTTTCACATCTTCATAGTCATAGTGGACCTCCAACCTATTTAAATCTAAACATCCTAGCCTTATTTATTAGCTTACTTAATCTATCTTGCTTCCTTCAGTTTTGAGACGAAAACCAGAAAACCATGACTTTCCACTAAAGTCTTAATTTGTGAAATCCAAAGTACTGTTTTTATTAAATCATTATGAAAGATGAATCTAAATATAAATTTTGAAGTCTCTAGCTCTTTTCTGTTGCGCCAATGATTTTTTTAGAAAAATGTCCAAATTTCGAAAATGGCTGAAGTTATCGAACTGATATTTAACACACATTAATTTAGTATTATTCCTGACATGCTAGAACAGTTTTAGGTCATTTGCTTGATTTTTAAGGTATTGCGCAACATTTATGACGTCAGAGCTAGTTACAGCAGACTGGCTGGCACACAATGGAAACATGTGAATTTACTACAGTGTGAGTAGGCTGCTTCCCTACAAGCCTTCGAACGGAAATTTTTTGGTCGCCCTTTATATGTTAGTTTATGCATTACCTGATCACAAGTATTTGGATAACATAATATAATGTGTAATTAATCAACAGCTGTCAGGGGAGACGGAACTGCCTGTATAAAAGGAGGTAGGGAGTCTTCAGTAGGTAGCAGTGGGTGATCTGGTGCAGAGTAGGTCATCAGTGACGTCATTTATGACATCATCAGATTTCCCTATCCATCACCCAGCGCCCCAGCTGACATAGCCTATTGCCCTATGCATAAAATGGAGCTAAATTTAAAAAAAAATTGTGGGAAATTCGAAAGTTGATGGGAAGTTCTAAATAGCTCAATTTTGCTACATAGCTTTCCCCCTCTCTTAGGACGTCACTGTGGATGTAGAGCTGTTGTCCTGAGTATTTTTTTTTTGTCATCAGTCTACTGACTGGTTTGATGCGGCCCGCCACGAATTCCTTTCCTGTGCTAACCTCTTCATCTCAGAGTAGCACTTGCAACCTACGTCCTCAATTGTTTGCTTGACGTATTCCAATCTCTGTCTTCCTCTACAGTTTTTGCCCTCTACAGCTCCCTCTAGTACCATAGAAGTCATTCCCTCATGTCTTAGCAGATGTTCTATCATCAGATGCTTATCAGTGTTTTCCACATATTCCTTTCCTCCCCAATTCTGCGTAGAACCTCCTCATTCCTTACCTTATCAGTCCACCTAATTTTCAACATTCGTCTATAGCACCACATCTCAAATGCTTCGATTCTCTTCTGTTCCGGTTTTCCCACAGTCCATGTTTCACTACCATACAATGCTGTCCTCAGAAATTTCTTCCTCAAATTAAGACCGGTATTTGATATTAGTAGACTTCTCTTGGCCAGAACTGCCTGTTTTGCCATAGCGAGTCTGCTTTTGATGTCCTCTTTGCTCCGTCCGTCATTGGTTATTTTACTGCCTAGGTAGCAGAATTCCTTAACTTCATTGACTTCGTGACCATCAATCCTGATGTTAAGTTTCTCGCTGTTCTCATTTCTACTACTTCTCATTACCTTCGTCTTTCTCCGATTTACTCTCAAACGATACTGTGTACTCATTAGACTGTTCATTCCGTTCAGCAGATCATTTAATTCTTCTTCACTTTCACTCAGGATAGCAATGTCATCAGCGAATCGTATCATTGATATCCTTTCACCTTGTATTTTAATTCCACTCCTGAACCTTTCTTTTATTTCCATAATTGCTTCCTCGATGTACAGATTGAAGAATAGGGGCGAAAGGCTACAGCCTTGTCTTACACCCTTCTTAATACGAGCACTTCGTTCTTGATCGTCCACTCTTATTATTCCCTCTTGGTTGTTGTACATATTGTATATGACCCGTCTCTCCTTATAGCTTACCCCTACTTTTTTCATAATCTCGAACAGCTTGCTCCATTTTATATTGTCGAACGCTTTTTCCAGGTCGACAAATCCTATGGAAGTGTCTTGATTTTTCTTTAGCCTTGCTTCCATTATTAGCCGTAACGTCAGAATTGCCTCTCTCGTCCCTTTACTTTTCCTAAAACCAAACTGATCGTCACCTAGCGCATTCTCAATTTTCTTTTCCATTCTTCAGTATATTATTCTTGTAAGCAGCTTCGATGCATGAGTCCAAGGTTGTGTATTGTCATGTTCATCTACATCTATATCATACTCCGCAAGCCACCTAATGTTGTGTGACAGAGGGTACTTTCGGTACCACTACCTGATGCCTCCAACTCTATTCCACTCGTGAATAGTGCGTGGGATGAATGATTGTCGGTAAGTCTCTGTACTGGCTCTAATTTCCCGAATTTTCTCCTTGTAGCCAATAACCGAGAGGTATATGGGGGGAGGTAATATGCTGTCCGACTCCTCCTGAAAAACACTCTCCCGAAATTTCAACAGTAAATCTCTCCGTGATGCACAACGCCTCTCTTGTAACGTCTGTCAGTGGAGTTTGTTTAGCATCTCCGTAACGCTCTCTCGCCAGCTAAACGATCCCGTGACGAAACGCGCCACTCTTCGTTGGATCTTCTCTATCTTCTCTATCAGTCCTACCTGATAGTGATCCCAGATCAATGAACAATACTCAAGAATCGGGCGAACAAGCGCCTTATAAGCTACTTCTTTCGTGGATGAGTTACATTTCCTTAAGGTTCTTCCGATGAATTTGGATCTGGTATACGCTTTTCCCATTGTCTGTTTTATCTAGCCATTCCACCTAAGGTCGCTCTGGATAGTTACGTCTAGATATGTTACGGCAGGCACTGTCTCGAGTTGTTTGTCATCAATAGTGTAGCTGTACAGTAGTGGATTTTTTTTCCTATGTATGCGCAATATGATACATTCATTTACGTTCAGGGTCAACTGCCAGAGCCTGCACCATTCATCAATTCTCTGCAGGTCGTTCTGCAAATTCTTACTATCTTCTGGCGTTGCTACTTTGGTATAGACAATTCCATCATCTACGAATAGCCTTAACGAGCATCCGACGCTTTCTACTAGATCATTTATACATATTGTAAACAGCAACCGTCCTATCACGCTTCCCTGTGGTACTCCCGATATTATCTTTACGTCTGATGACTTTGTTCCGTTAAGAGCGACATGTTGAGTTCTATCTGCAAGGAAGTCTTGAATATAATCGCAAGTCTGCTCCGATACTCCGTAAGCTCGTATTTTTTCATTGAACGGCAATGCGGGACGGTGTCAAATGTCTTACTGAAATCAAGGGCCGTTGTCCACTGCGCTGTGGATCTTATGGAAGAACAGAGCGAGCTGAGTTTCGCAGGATCTCAGTTTGCGAAATCCATGTTGATTTTTATAGAGGAGATGTTCATTTTCCAAAAACGTCACATTTCTTGAGCATAAGACATGTTCCATAATTCTACAACATTCTGGAATTCTACAACAGATTGACGTTAACGATATAGGTCTATAATTGTGTGGATCTGTCTTACGGCCCTTCTCAATAACGGGAATGACCTGCCTTTTTTCCCAGTCGTTAGGTACCTTTCGCTGCTCAAGCGATCTACGATAAATTACTGCTAGAAGGGGAGCAAGTTCTTTCGCACGATCTTTATAGAATCCTATAGGTATCTCATCTGGTCCTGACGCCTTTCCACTACTAAGATGTTGTAGCTGCTTTTTAGTCCATGCCATCGTTTATCTCAATATCTGCCATTTCGACGTTCGTACGACGATTGAAAGAAGGGACAGTGTTCGATCTTTCGCGGTGAGACAACTTCGGAAGACCGAATTCAGTATTTCGGCCTTCTCTCTGTTATCTTCCGTTTCGGTGTCGGTGTGGTCGCTGAGAGAATGAATAGATGATTTTGACCCACTTACTGATTTTACATACGACCAAAATTTCTTAGGGTTTTTACTCAGTTCGGTTGACAACGTCTTACATTCAAAATCATTGAACGCGTCTCTCATTACTCCCCTTACGCTCATTTTAGCTTCGTTCAGCTTCTTTTTGTCAGCTAGGTTTTCATTTCTCTTGAATTTGAGATGAAGCGCTCTTTGTATACGTAGCGCTTTTCTATCATGGCTATTAAACATTGGTGGATCTTTCCCATGTCTTAAAATCTTACTAGGAACATACTTGTCTAGGGCATACTGAACAAGGCCTTTGAATTTTTTCCATTTGTTCTCCACATCTTCGTCCTCATCATCGAATATTTGATGCTGACTGCTGAGACATTCTGAAATTTGTATCCTGTCACCCTTGCTGAGCAAATATATCTTCCTACCTTTCTTAACAGGCCTTGTAGGACCCGTCGTCATAGATGCTGTCACAATCTCGACGTTAACCGATTCGGCAAGTTCGTGTCTGTTTGTTGCCAGGAGGTCTAAGACGTTACCCTCACGAGTTGGTTCTCTATCTGCTTAAGGTAATTTTCGGACAAGACATCCAGAACAATGTCACACAAATCCCTGTCTCTGGCACCAGTTTTGATCACATGACACTCCCAATCTGTACCTGGTAAGTTGAAGTCATCCCCTATTACATCGGCATGCTCAGGAAAATTATTAATGATATCCTACAAGTTCTGTGTGAAGAGCTACAGATCCTGACCCAGGCGGTACATAATAGCACCATATCACCATTTTTGACCGTTCTTTAATACTCAATTTCATCCACATTAATTCACATTCGGTATCCGTGATAACCTCGCTAGATTTTATCGATTTTTTTATTGCAATAAATACGCTACCACCAGTCGCGACTAACCTATCCTTACGATAAAAATTCCAATTTGAACTTAGGGTTTCAGTGTCATTGACGTTTGGTTTCAACCAGCTTTCCGTTCCCAATACTACATATGCATTATAATCTTCAGTAACCGACACTAATTCTGGGACCTTTCCTTGGATGCTCCTGCAGTTTAATAAAATCATATTAATCTTTTCTATCTCTCATCTGCGAGGACCAAAATTCTCTGAGGTCACTGTGGCTGATTTAACAGGCAAATCGTCTTTGATCCCAAGGGAGGAGTTCGCTAACTTGGAAAAGCCCTATGTGCACGCCACACGTACTCTGCTACGGTTCCTGCGAGTAGTGCACGCCTGACCTTTTAAGGGGAATCCTACAGTTCTGCACCAGATAGCGGAGGTCGAGAAATTCGCATCCGATACCGTCGCAGAATAGTCTGAGCCTCTGATTTAGACGTTCCACTCTGCTCCAAACCAGAGGATCGCAGTCAACCGTGGGTACGATGCTACAAATAGACAGCTTAGCCTACAACCCGCGTGCGTTGCTAGTTGCCTCCACCAAGTCAGCCAGCCACCAAAAGGATGGCCTCAGAACCCAAGCAGAAGGCGTCATTCGTGCCGGCATGAGCCACTACATGCAGCCGGTTGCACTCAGTGTGCTCGATAGCCGCCATCAGGGCCTCCTCCACATCACGGATGAGACCTCCCGCCAAACATACCGAATGCACACTGGAATTCTTTCCCGCCTTGCCTGCTATCTCCCTGAGGGGCGCCATCACCTGCCAAACATTGGAGCTCCCAGTGACAAGCTTACCCGCCGTCTGTACTTGTCCGCACTGGGCAGGACGACCGCTGGCCCAACAGGAGAGGCACCCGTGCTGGCTCAGAGTTATTATCAACACTAGGTAGCACCATGTACCTGTTGCTAAGACGTAGGGAGACAGCCGCACGGCCTGCTCCCTCTTTCGTCTTCCACCCAGTGACACGCGAACCCACTACTATCAGCCACCCATTCTGCAGTGACGACGGACCGGTCAGATGTTGCGTATCAGAAGCCGCAGTGACGCCCGGGTCACCAGGGGATTCCAGTGACACCAAAATTGTCGCAGGTCTCGTCACTGGCGCACCGACGTCACCAAAACTTTGAGCATTAGCTAGAAGCTTGTCTGCGGTAGCCAACGCAGCTTCCAGCTGTTTATGGACAGCAGCCAACTCTCCTTGCGTCCGCTCACAACAAGCACAGTCATATCATACTGTGTATAAAATAGATATAAGGTCTCAAATGGAGCTACTGATTTTGAAATGTATACAAAATATACCAAAGGAGAATAAAGTAACACTAAAAATTGCTGTGAAGATTTCTCACTGTACTCTGAGACCGCAAGCTGTTAAACAGAAATAAATTTCTCTATTGAGGTTGATGTTTTTACAGATACCTGTTATTAGAAACCCTGTTTTCCAAAAAGTTACTGCACGAGATAAATAGTCAAACTAGAATACACTAATATAAACTGTATGCTGTCTACTAGCACAAAATTAAAACTTAGTGGGGTGACGGAGTTTCTGGCAACGGGAAAAATTAACACACTAGGAAGCCGCCCTACGCAATGGCATTCACAATATTTACGCAAAAAACGAAAACTACGATTAATTTTCTAACCACTAGTCTGCACAGTACAATGCACACGTATAGTTCACTTCTTTTTCAGAAGCACGTGAAATAAGAACAAAGACCAAATTAATTTACTGTTTATCAGTCAACAGCTGCTGCTGTTGGCGGTGCTGCTACACGTCCTCTCGGCTGGTGTGAAATTCAAGAATTCGAGATGGTGATCCAACATGACTGACTTCAGATACTGGTGGAACTCTATGATATCAGCATCCAAAATATCTCACCTGGAATACGAGCACAGTCCACATTGTTGTCAGGTTTCCTGGGTTTTCCCCCTGAGTCAAAGGATATTTCCCCTGACGGTCGAAAACTGCCTGTTAGACAGAAGATGCTTTCTTCCTGCCAGTCTTTCTGTGTGATTCTGAGGCAAAGTGCAATACTTCCCTCCCTACCCCTGCACCAGTTCTAGGACAAACAGCAGTGTATGACCCAAGACAAAGGATGTTTGTGGTTTAACTTCATGTGGACCTGTAAGCCATTGAGCTGAATGTTATTGTAAGGAAGATAAACTTAGGTAGTTTATGGATATACCTCGAAAGAGTATGTCTGTAGTTGTCTACTGTCTAACTCCACTGAGAGATATATTTCGTTTCCAGGGAGAACGAGAAACAAAGTTACCCTGTGGATGCTCGACAAAAGCTGGTAGTAGCACTAGACTCGTTGATGTATGTTTCGAGTTTCTGTAAGTCTTCAGGATGGTACTTCTGCTCACCTAAACAGATTTTTCTAAGATTGTGTATGGTAAACTACCAGCTTTTCTCAGCTCGTTATCAGCTATTCCTACAAAAACTGACTACTATCAATATACATCTCACTAGCCAACATGATGAAAGTAAGCTTTTTGCTGGAAGTACGAAAATGGGCAGTGAGAAATGTATTGATAGTAGTCGATTTTTTGTAAGTGTAACTGGGAACGAACTGTGAATAGCAGTTAGTTTACTGTATACAGCGGCTAAAATCAAAGAATGTTTGAAAAACATTTGTACAAGGGTGTGCTGCAAAGTAGTGCCTCTGAATTTTTTATTCTATTCTCAATATTGGGTGAAGTATTACATGTTTACAAATTTCTCGGTCGACTTTCCTGCTTCTTTCCCAACGCAACTTGCAGCACCTACCCCTCCCACATGATGAGCTTCGCCCTGACATCTACTCCTCCTACCAACTCTAACCCCACCTTCCTCTTCCCTCCTCCTCAAGGCTCTCTCTTCTCCCCCTTCCTTCCCCTAAGTGGCTTTCCCCCTCCTACACCCCCTCCCTCTCCTGTGCTCTCCTTCAGTGTTTCTGCACTCTCTCCTGTCTTGCGTCCCTCTTCATCTCCCGCCCTGTCCGTCTCCTGCCTCTTGGTGCGTCCCCTGTCCCCCCCTTTTCCTCTTCCTCCTGCCCCCATCGCCCCCTCCCATCTTTTTCCCTCTTCTCTGAGCTCCAGTCCCTCGGCAGGTCCCTACCAGCGGTTTTTATTCTTTGTGAGTGTTCTCTGGTGTCCAGTGATCTTGTTTCTTGTGACTCGCGCTGTGTGATATTTATACTGTGGCCGACTTTTAACTTATGTTTGACTCTTGTGATTTTAAGTGCACAACGAATTGCCAGATGTGTTCTTTTAACTTTATGTCGACTTTTTAACTATCCCCCCCCCCCCCATGCATGTCCCCCATATTAATGTATATCTTAACTCCCATCATCTCCATTTGCTGTGTTTTTATGTCCCCCTTTTATCACCCCCTTTTTTTAATAAGCGTTCACCTTTCATCTATGTTGTAAAACCTTTTGGCTGAAGAGCAGTGGACTGTGCCAGCCCTCCCCTGCCAATGGGGCAGGGGAATGAAATTACAATAAAGAAAAAAATTCCTGCTTCACTGACTCAAGCTGCAACACTCTGCTGCTAGAGGGCTCCAAATTTAAGCATCTAACATGACGGTGTGTAACATAACTGTCAGCACGTCAGAAACAGCGCTCTGTAAGGCAGTTTCTAACCACCAAAAACGTGTCTCCAAGTGAAATCTATAGAAGTATGAAAGCTGTGTTCTTTTATGGCTGTATCGACATCATTAATGTCCAATGTTGGGTTGTTCATGCTTGTAATGAAGGGAACATTAGTGCTAACCTCAATGTGTTGCAGAGTTTGGAGTGTTTGCAAAAGTTAAAGAATAACTTTGAGGACTTCACTCTGACAATGATGAAGCGGTTCATTTAGAGGTGAGATTGTGGCTTCATCAATAAAGTCAGTCATCGTTTAGTGACGGTATCAACAAACTGGTCTCTTGTTGGGAGAAATGTGTTTGTCACCAGGGTGACTTTGCTGAGAAATAAATATGCAGATATGAAGAATAAAGATGTAGAATGTTAATAAAGTTTGTTTTATTCAAAAAACCTTATCAGTTTTAAAATTAAAGAATTCAGAGTCATTATTTTTCAGCATGCCTTGTAGTTGACAAGAACCTTTGAAAAGCGACTACATATACTCAGCAAGCCTTCATACAATACATTGTGGAGTATATCGATGCTAATTGTTCCCCTCCCTATTCCACTTGCAAATGGAGCAATGGAGGAACGATTACGTATTTCTGTAACATAACTTTACTGTGAACCTGTGCTGCAATATGAATCGCTTTGTAGAGACCACTCTTCGATACAATCATAATAGCAAAAAATACGGAATATCGTGTCAGATTTATGATTATATTGAAGAGTTCCTGGCAAATAGCATATTGTCCTTAACGTGTGTAGGAAGTTCATTGATTTCAGTACTATATACTCTGTTTTCGACGGAACATTTATTGTTGTCGGTACAATATTCGTTTTAAAAAGCGTAAGAGGAGAACAACTTTACACTTCCGTTGCATGTATGCACTATACTGTGTGCATATCCTACATTGCTATCAGACACATGTATCACCCAACACCAGCTGGTTGCAGTCATGGTAATCTTTCACAGAGTGGCTAGCATTGTGCTTTGCTGCTCGCGATAACAGAGTTTTTAGATGTGACTATGTTATGGATCACCACTCTCGTAAAAATAAAGTTCTTTCTCCTCTTACGTATTTACTGCTGTTTGATGGTTACGATTCACCTTGTCACTTCATATAAACGCGTTAACTCTTGAATGTTGTTGCTACATGCCTGTCACGAATACGTTCGAGTGTTTGACGGCTTTTCGGTCTCCAGATATCCCGAAGATCCCTCCAAATCCATCTCAATCAGTTTACCTCTTGGTGTAACCAGTGGCTCCTCAACATCAACCCCTCCAAAAAACAGGCAATAATTATAGCATGAACCACCTGCACCTTCCACCTCCATGACTTCTACCTTACCCTTTATGAGCGTCCTATCCAGTCAACTAACATGTTGAAATACCTTGGACTAACCATCTACCGGTAACTAACTTGGAAACCTCAGATACTAACCATCAATTAGAAAACCCACAATACATTAAAAATAGTAATAGGCAGAACTAGGGAATTACAACCCCCCACTGTTCTCCACACCTACAGAAACCTGATCCGACCCATTCTCTGCCATGCAAGTATTGCATGATTCTCTGCCCACCAAAGTTCTATAAGCCCCTCCAAATCCTCGAGTCGTATGCGCTCTGTCTTTCTCTCTGTATCCGTTTACCTTCCCCCTCATGGATCCTCTACTATCTCATCAAATTCCCACCTCTCCTCACCAACATGGAACACCTACACATATCCTACACTATCCGAGAACTATATTCCAATAACCCCATTGTCTCCCCTCTAATCACCAACCCTGTTATACTGCAGCGCATCCACAAACCCATCCTTCCATCCCTACATCTACACACACTCCGCATCCTATCCCAGCACAACTTCAACCAACTCCCTCTCCCAGACAGTGAAACGACCCAATTTTTATCCATTCTAGCAACTTTAACTTTTCCACCCACTCCATATCAGGGCTCCTCTCTCCTTTTACCTCTCCATCCAACACCATACCTTCCCTCTTGTAAACAGTACCCTACGCTCACACCACACTATTCCTTATCCTCTTGTATTTACCACTAATCTGCCTCAACTCCTACCTGTCATCTTCATAGTTTCCTACATAACAGACCGATATTTTTTAACGAAACCCTCAACAACATCGAACATATTCTCTTCTCCCACAATACTTCTCACTGAGTGCAGAACATTTAGATTTTAAGTGAAAGATTTCACTACTCAGCGATGTGTTTTAAAAAATGCATATTTTCTTTTTTAGATGTCTATCGTTGCTTTTTAAAAAATATATATTATAAAAGTAAGTGTACAACGTGCGTGCTGCTGAAACTCAGAAACGAGTCCTGGTACGATCAAGAAAGTTCTGTGGTGTGTTAGTCCTCTCTCCCCTATTCATGAAGAAGGTTCCCGTTTTTACCTGAAGGACATGCTTTTGAAGATATAAGGGCTGGGACGTTTCGCCCTCTAGAAATCTCTAGGACATCCCAGAACATTCTAAAGTGTTCGAGAGCATTCCACAACATTCCAGAATGTTCTGGAATGTTCCACAATGATTCGGTATGTTCTGGAATGTTCCGGAGCAGTGTGGAACATTAGGAAAGATTCCAGAATGTTTAGGAACATTCCAGATCATCGTGGAACATTCCAAAACACTCTCGAATGTTGTGGAATGTTCTGGAACATCGTGGACCATTCGAAGCCTTTTTGACTAATGGGACTACCGATTGGTAGGGTTATTTAAACAAAGACCCGTAGTAGGTTCGAACGTCAGTTTCTTATCAGTGTCGAAGGGGGATACCGCAAAAGTAGTGCAATGAGTGAATAAAAACAAACAGTGAAGTATGAGTAGTCAAAGAGATACAGGGACTGACTATAAATCGAAAATAAAGTGTGTAAAGCGTACTTAGTGTATTTTTTGTGAAAAAGTTTATTTGATTTATATTTTAGACAATACCCAAACGTAAAAGAGGAGGAGATCTTGCCAGTTATGAAGCAAAACGGCGAAAACAAAAAGGCACCGAAAAAACGAAACAAACGAAGAGCGCGAAGCACGTTTATATTCCCAACGAACGACAGTGACCACCGTGAGAAGTAGAGAAACCGAAGAACGATGAAATGAACGGATTGAAGAATTAAAATGTGACTCAGTCTTATAATAAAAGACTGCGAACACAAGCCAGCCATGAAAATATCAACCTACGAGAAGCGAGAGCCAGCCGCTGTGGCCTAGCAGTTCTAGGCCCTTCAGTCTGGAACCGCGCTGCTGCTACGGTCGCAGGTTCGAATCCTGCCTCGGGCATGGATGTGTGTGATGTCCTTAGGTTAGTTAGGTTTAAGTAGTTCTAAGTTCTAGGGGACTGCTGACCACAGCAGTTAAGTCCCATAGTGCTCAGAGCCATTTGTACAATTAGAGGCGCGAACGAGGACAAGTAAACAGTACAGCCTAACAAATGAAGCATTCCACTAGGACCCGATGAGAGAATATAACAAACATAGACACATCGTAATTGGAAAAATGGATAACTTCGCCGGCCGAAGTGGCCGTGCGGTTCTAGGCGCTGCAGTCTGGAACCGCGAGACCGCTACGGTCGCAGTTTCGAATCCTGCCTCGGGCATGGATGTGTGTGATGTCCTTAGGTTAGTTAGGTTTAACTAGTTCTGAGTTCTAGGGGACTAATGACCTCAGAAGTTGAGTCCCATAGTGCTCAGAGCCATTTTGATAACTTCTGCCAGTTCTGCAACGCGAAAACATTCAGTAGAGGGTCACCATGATTCTATAGCATGAATGGAAAAATCCAATTACCACCACTGGAAACACCTCCGCAGGAATGTTTACGTTACACGACTGGGAAACTCCAGACTCAAAACACTTTCTTCAAAATGTAAAAGCATACAACGCCTTGTTCGAAATGACCTCTTTCAGTGTCACTACCAGTGGTGAAATCGATTATCTCTCTAGGGACATCTTTTCAGAGATGGTCGCGGGACTCGTCTTTTCGCTACAGGATGTCAAATCAAACACCTTTCACCGTCTAACTCACAAACTTATTTTACTTGGCTTACAGTTTCGGCGATTTAATACGTCATCTTCAGGCCCCTGAACGATGTGTAAGAAGATTCCACCTCGGTTCTGGTCAAAATAGGGACCAGCATGCAAATACTGGCATCTGTAGATTTCTGCTTGCTATAGCGATCACTTCAACCATCAACTGCCGACTGTTGATGGTTTTTCTCAGTTCAAGGACAAATCTACCACAACATGGGATAATTACTACCACTACCCAACGAAGACGCCGGCCGAAGTGGCCGTGCGGTTAAAGGCGCTGCAGTCTGGAACCGCAAGACCGCTACGGTCGCAGGTTCGAATCCTGCCTCGGGCATGGATGTTTGTGATGTCCTTAGGTTAGTTAGGTTTAACTAGTTCTAAGTTCTAGGGGACTAATGACCTCAGAAGTTGAGTCCCATAGTGCTCAGAGCCATTTTTGAACCCAACGAAGACTATAAATTTCTCCAAGTATGCTCCATCGGAAATGAAGAAACAGAAATTGATAAATTGATCAACGATGCACAAATATCAGTGGATTGAGACGAGAAGTAGTTCAAGATGTACAGAGGATCTTACACAAATACAATCAACTGATTCACATGTTCAAAACAGCACTTGACCGAATGATTTCTGATGGCTATAAAGTTAAAATTCGAGCCGACAAAAGACCACCTGGAGACCACGAAAATCTGTTTAACGCACCTCAGATAGACGAAGTCGTCATCGTAATTGTGGACAATGAAAACGCAAGCCCTGACATAGCTGTACAACGAAGAAGGAAAGGACTACAACCCATTGCAGAGACACACCACTCACATGACGCCCTCCAATATCCATTAATATTTCTACACCGGAGGACGGATATCATCTTAATATGAAACAAATCCAGTCTGAAACAGGCGTAGAAACAAACGAAAAAGTCACCCCCAAGGAGTTTTATGCCTACCTATTAATGTTTAGAAACAATGAAACATACTACCGCATTCTCAACACTCGCCATTTATTCGAACAATTCCTGATAGATATGTATGCGAAAATAGACCCGTAACGGATGCTTTACAAAAGATCGAGTCAGAAGAAACTACGCACGGAAGAATACATCCACTTTAGAGTCGCAGTCATAAACGACGGAAACATTGACGACATTATAACAATGGTAATCTCACCCTCATCATATATAGGACGTCCGAGACACGTGCAAGAATACACTCAAGATCCCATGACCTACATAAGAAAGTATGGACGACCTGACCTCACCATAACATTCATACGCGCCGGCCGATGTGGCCGTGCGGTTAAAGGCGCTGCAGTCTGGAACCGCAAGACCGCTACGGTCGCAGGCTCGAATCCTGCCTCGGGCATGGATGTTTGTGATGTCCTTAGGTTGGTTAGGTTTAAGTAGTTCTAAGTTCTAGGGGACTGATGACCTCAGCAGTTGAGTCCCATAGTGCTCAGAGCCATTTGAACCATTTGAACATTCATACGCAACTATTCGTGACCAGAAATCACAGGACGACTATGATACGGACAAGCCCCCATGCATCGACACGACATAATAGCCCGAGCTTTCCGACAAAAACAAATGAGACTTATTGAATTCATCACACCATATCACATCTCTGGAACCGTTAGATGCTGAATGTACACAGTCTAATGGCAAAATCGAGGACTACCCCACTTACACAATCTCATATGGCTACACGACAGTATTCATTCCACGGATGTCGACAAAAATCATTCACGCTGAATTTCCCAAGCCACAAGAAGATCCGGAACTGTGCGACATTGCAGTGATAAACATGATTCACGGGCCATACGGGTCATTAATCCCCAATTCACCATGTGTGAATGTTGGAAGATGTACAAAAAAATACCCAAGACCATACTGGGACGACACACTAACCGTAGTTGATGGCTATCCCAAATACAGAAGGCAATCACCCAAAAAAGGTGGCTTCACAGGAAAAATACTAATACGAGGCAGCGACGAACTGGAAATAGACATTAATGGGTAGTACCATATAACATACTACTTTCCAAAATGTCCCAAGCACATATAAAGTTAGAATACTGCAATTCAATGAAATCCATCAAATATGTCTGTAAGTATGTGAACAATTGCAGTGACATGGCGGTATTTCAAATAGCCAAAGACAGCGAACAACAAAACAGAAACGACGAGATCCTCATGTACCAAATGGGAAGATATATCAACAGTAACGAAGCAGCGTGACGGACTTCCGGTTTTCTCATACACGAACAGGAACCAACTGTGAAACATCTAGCAATACATTTGGAGAACGAACAGAGTTTACTTCACAGAAGACACCACCAGAAAAATTGCAAGCAAACTGCCTCAGAACACAACATTAACAGCTTTTTTCCAAAAGGATACATTCGCGAAAACATTACTATGTGCCAATGTCCCTTCCTATTATATGAGGAACACAACAAGAAAAATCTTTCAAGGACGAAAACAAGGAATTTCAGTAGAAGGTCATACAAGAATCGTGAAAACTGGCGTACTAGGCCGTGTTACGGGGACCAATAAGTTTCACAGATCTCAAGAATGTTGGCGGTTACCTACACCAGATGTACAGGGAAGCATTCCAACGCTTACGACTACTGGAAAACAACTGCCATTGGGACTTAACACTAAAAGAAGCCTGACGCACAGCCTCACCTAAACAAATGAGAGACTTATTCGTTATAATTCTAACATGTAACCCATCGAATCCAAAACAGCTATAGGATCAAAGGGAATAAGAGCGATGACATACTGTACCAAATCCGACAAACTCATCCTGAACTGACCATAGGATTCAACGACGTCATCTTCAATTAAATGCTCACTCGCCTAGAAAAAAAATGTTTAGCAACAAACAACTAGACCTTAGTACAACTTCGGATGCAAGCACCACGAAAAGATGCTGTCGGTATGCTAAACTTCGAAATTACAAAGGAGAATAGCTACAACACAACGAACTACTTCAACACATAGCTCACAACAGACCACTTCTTAGTGACAATCAAGACGAAATTTACAACGTCATCATGGAGTTGATCGACGACAATCCTGGCGGAATTATTTACTTGGACGCACCAGTTGGCAGCGGGAAAACGTTTTTAATAAATCTATTGCTGGCGGAAATACACGCTAAACAACACATCAAACTTGCACTAGCATGATTCTGCATTGCAGCCACACTTATGAAAGGAGGACGAATTGCCAATTCCGCCCTACAACTGTCGTTGAATGTAGCCGAAGAATAATTCCCGGCATGTAAAATCTCAGGAGCATCTGGACAGGGTGAACTTCAAAACAAGCTAAAGTTATCTTCTGGGACGAATGCACAATGGCATACAAAAAAATCACTCGATGCCTGTCTGAGGTGACAGGAGAAGCTCTACTCGTGCTCTCAGGAGATTTTCGAGAAACACTTCTAGTTATCCCCAAGCGAACACCAGCAGACGAAATCAATGCATGCTGAAAAAAATCGCATCTCTGGCCACACATACAAATACCGTGACTAAGAAAAATATGAGAGCTGAACCATCGAAAGACGAAACAGCAGCACAATTTGCTCAACAACTTTTTACAAATAGGCGAAGGCACATATACTACTGACCAGCAGACCGGCCACATTGAACTCAGCAGTGGTTTCTGTAACATAGCCTCTGCTGAAAACGAACTCATAGACCAAATTAATCCAAACATTGTTCACAACTATACCACTCCAGACTGGCTATTTGAAAGGGCAATTTTGGCACTAAAAATAATATAATCGACGATATCAACTTAACATTCAAAAGCAAATTCCCGGTTAAGATAAAATATACAGATCGATCGACGCGATGGTAAACGTTGAAGAAAGTGTGAACTTCCGTACAGAAATTCTAAACTCTTTGTCAATACCATGAATGCCATTACACCGCCTTCGACTTTAAGTTGGATTTCCTGTCGTACTACTCAGAAATCTCAACTCACTGAAACTGCGTAGTGGAACAAGGATGATCAACAAACAGCTATCGACAAACATCATCGAAACCGCACTTATGACTGGAAAGTACAAAAGGACACAAACAATTTATCTCCAGAACACCACTGATCTCTACTGAACTGCCATTCCAATTTAAAAGACTCCAATTTCCAATCAAATTAGTCTACAGTTTTACGATTAACAAAGCGCAAGGCCAAACATTAAAATATTGCGGCATCCTCATGTCGTTATCTGTGACTTTTCCAAGTCATATTTGACTTCTATTCATGGTATGTTCTTCAGTTTTGCAAGTGTATGTCAAAATCTTATAAGTTAGCCTTGAAGATGGGAGTCTATGAATGTGTCCATAGAATTTCAGACTTCGTTTCCTGATATCTGTGGCAAGGTTGGACAGTTTGTAACGCCGGAAATGCATATCCTCCTATTTCCATCTATTGTACTATAATTTTTTTTCCTTGTTTTGTTACCTCAAGATATGACATTTCTGTGTCTTTATATATTGTAATTGTTTTACTATTTGTATATATATATATATATTTATGCATTTATGTCGATTTATAATTGGTTGTTTTGTAAATATTATTTGTATTTTTACGCTGGGTCTTGCCTATGGAAAACTATGCTATCGAACGAATACATCGATAGGTCGTGTGGAGAACCAAAGTGTATAGGATCTTTGGTAGTGTTAACTCTGTCGCGTGGAGGGCGGGCAGAGCGGAGTCTGGCTGGGGTAGGGCGGTGGAGCAGGTGTGTTGTGTGACGCTCCCGCGAGTTGCCGCGCTCTCGGGGTTGGGCAGCATGTAATTGCGTTCGACTTGCTATGAGAGTTTCTGACACGGTGTCGCGGACGGGAAGCATTAGCTGGCGCACATCAAGAGCCCGTTTCGCCTGGTGACCGTATCGAGAAGAAGGCGCGCCAACATCCAGCTTCTGCAACAGCGACGTCCGACAATGAGTGACTGTCGCCACCTCCTCGATCGACGGCTTCAAACCTTCAATCAACCAACAAGGAAGACTGGAAGCACGTAAAGTTTTAGAACTGTATGGCAGACCTCAGCTTTTCAAACTGTTCCATTTTCGTAACTATAATTACAGCAACTTAGCATGAACATTTGTTGCTCATTGTCCCAATTGCATTACCAAGCAGGGTCCCTTCCTTTTCCGGAATGAACCCGTGTCGTTGAAATTCAAACGCCAGCATTAAAGTAATATTATTCCATTTCAATGCTTTAATTTCAAAGTTCAGTTAAAGTATTCATAGCTGGTTACAATATTTAGATAACACAAGCACAAATTATGAGTGCGAGTTTTTTTACCATATTTTAGCTTAACCGTGACTACAGCTCAGCTTGGTACGTACTAAATTTTACTATTGTTAATTGTTCGGAATCATTAAATTCAAGTTCAAAGTTAAATCTCTTATTTCTAAATTGCGTAGATTCAAGTAGCTTTTGAAATGATTGTTGAGGTAGCCCAAGACTAACCTTATTTTATTGAATTTCGTAGTGCTTCAGAAACAAAGCTCACTATTAATTTCAGTCACTAAATTAACTTTCAATTTTCCTGTTTTATTAATTCTTTTCCTAAATTAAGTCAGGGTGTAGCGAAATTTATTACATCTGACAAACTTTCAGTTTTCACACTACACGTGTCAACCTTCAGTTGCCACGCTTCTAGTGCTAATTATATGTGCAATAACCTTTCTTTTTCAGTTACTATAGTAATTGTCCATAGGACTGGCGACCGTAATTTTCCCCAAATCTTAAATATCTAATTACCGCTAGTTAATTGTTAACGTAGTTGCCGCACATTTACTTTCTTTATTAACGTTACCCCTTTTCAAAATTAATTTCCACCAGTTTCATTTGCATTTTTTCCTTTCATTTAGATGTAACCCTCTCCTCCCTCTTTACCGACAGATTAACTTCGGTGACGATTGCTTTTCCCAAATTTCCATTAGGTACACGCGGTTTAATTTTTCACTGTCATTAAGGTCGCTAAGTGAGCGGGAGGTTACACGTTCTTCAGTTGCTTTGTGCGATTTGAGTCTATATCCCTCTTCCGTTTTATCTGGTCCCAGAATTTTGCTCATGATCTTTCTTTCCTCCTTCAAAATATTCTCCAGATTGCCTTTTATATTAAGTTCCAAGGTTTCGCTTGCGTACAGCACTTCAGGTTTAATCACTCTATCATAATGTTAGATCTTTGTATGAATGGACATACACCACTGGCCATTAAAATTGCTACACCAAGAAGAAATGCAGATGATAAACGGGTATTCACTGGACAAATATATTATACTAGAACTGACATGTGATTACATTTACACGCAATTTGGGTGAATAGATCCTAAGAACTCAGTACCCAGAACAACCACTTCTGGCCTTAATAACGGCCTTGATAAGCCCGGGTATTGAGTCAAACAGAGCTTGGATGGCGTGTGCAGGTACAGCTGCCCATGCAGCTTCAACACGATACCACAGTTCATCAAGAGTAGTGACTGGCGTATTGTGACGAGTCAGTTGCTCGGCCACCATTGCCCAGACGTTTTCGGTTGGTGAGAGATCTGGAGAATGTGCTGGCCACGGCAGCAGTCGAGCATTTTCTGTATCTAGGAAGCAATTTTCATGGCCAGTAGTGTATCTTTGTGTCTTCTTTGGGGACTAATGCCATGATCTTCTAGAGTTTAGAGCATAACTACTCTACCTTCCGCAGATCTCTCTTACTTTCAATGTTCGTGTTTGCATGTACATTAATTAGTGTGTATTTTTTGCACATTGTATGCGTATTGTCATTAGTCTGTTACTTATGGGGGGTGACTTCTTTAATCAAATCAACTATGCTCTTGTGAACTACAAATGCCATACTCATTAGTGAGGTGCCACCTCTCCCTATTCGTTTGTCTGTTTTACTTTTGAAGATACGCGAAAATACCATAGTCTAGAGAGTTTTTATCTGTAAAGCGTGTTTCGTGAAGAGCTAGTATCTGTACCTTTTGTCGATCTAATTCTGAATGGCTCTGAGCACTATGGGACTTAACAGCTATGGTCATCAGTCCCCTAGAACTTAGAACTACTAAAACCTAACTAACCTAAGGACATCACACAACACCCAGTCATCACGAGGCAGAGAAAATCCTTGACCCCGCCGGGAATCTAACCCGGGAATCCGAGTGCGGGAAGCGAGAACGCTACCGCACGACCACGAGCTGCGGACTCTAATTCTGATGTTAAGATGTGTAGTTTACCTGACTGTCGTACACACACACAAAATTACTTACACTATGATAAGAGAGTCGTACTACTTCTCTGTAAACACTCTCTATCTCACTCATTCCCCCCTTCAATCAGAGTCCCTCACCCCTTCTCTCACTACAAGTGAGTAGTGTGAGTACAAGAAGTTTCAGTCTCGTCATCACAAATAACTCTTTTATCATCATGAGGCGAAAGGCCGACTTTAGACTGCGGCATAGTGTACACCTCGTGTTCTGTCGACGTTTGTTTGCCATGCCATATGTGGCGACTGTGGTGCAGCACTGTGAACACAACTGTACAGGCACCGCAGATAGTCTTTAACAGAGAGGGTTGTTGATGCCTTATGACGCACACCTTCAGCCTGCCTATGAGGGACACCTTCTAATGTGCGATAAAATTGCATTTTTGATCGCAGACCTACAAATTCCACAACTAGTAATCCATAACCTTGTTGTTCTGTGGGACAATACCATAAGGATTATATGCCGTGTATGAGGACGTGTCGAATTCATTACCATGGTACCTCATTACTTCGTACTGATTACATTTCTTCACTATCTGTACCAATATAAAGTAATTTAGGATCTGCGAAATGAGTTTTCGCACACTCATAATGAAAGTGGTACATGTGAAGTTTGGTTAGGTGTACTACGCACACCCCACATAAATAGGTTTCGCAAACTCTACCACAGTCTTCGCCATCTCCACAGCAACAAAGTTCTTATTGAATATGGTGGCTTAAAATTTGATTTGGCAGTGTATTTTCTTATGCCGTAACGCCCATCCGATTCGGTTCTAATTAAAATTTCACGTTGTTCTCTCAGATTCCCCATTGTTTTGCCGAAAATTGGATAATTCATTGGTTTAAATTAATCTTTCTCTAAGTCGCATGTTGCGAAAGTTCTCTTTCTCGTGTTCAGATCAATATACTCCAACCAGGGGGACTGCTTAAAGAAGATTGCACAGCTCGAACCCGAAGCTGAGACACTGCTGGAGATTACGATAATGAATAATGTGTCTCAGCATATTCCCTAGCGCTGTCATCAGTTTTGGGGTGGAGCCTACTCGCAGAACTAGTTGCTCTGGACACAGCAGCAAAACGGCTTGCGCATCATGCAAACTAATAGGGTATGTGAGTTCTGCCTCTACCACATCAGAATCAGCTGCTATACATCTCATGATTTTTCCATCTAATCCCATGCATTCATCTTCGGGCACATATCGAAACTCATCAATCAGTCACGATTGTTGCATGGCTCGCACCTATAAGTTATTTACATCCAGGTACATGATGTAACTCGAATCAAGGGATGTGTTGAACCTGTCAACCATCCATGGGTTATTTGCCTTCATATGCTTAGGGACACAATGGCAATGTCCTCTATGGGTCCCTCGCTCAAAGAAAAGAAGCATGTCAGCATTGGTCTATAATTCGATGCTGCACTTCGTATTCTTGAGCACTGCGTCCCAATAGAACTCAGGTGCCGTGTGGTAAAAGGCGAGATCCTGAGAATATGTGGTCATGCATAGACTCCAGAATTGTGCGAAAACGTCCGCAAGCAAGCACACGTCTGAGTCTACGTAAAGCCGTACTTACTCTCCCAAAGTGGATATGTTGACTCCCCACAAACATTCATGCCATGCTCTTACTCTGCATTTGTTATGGCATCGCTTGTAAGTTTGCTGGAGAATGCAGTTATGTTGGGTAGCCTGGTTCTATTGAGTTTTGCCATACTGTCCACATACTCGTAGGTGAAAACCCCTGTCCTGGTCACAAGTTGAAACGTTTCCTCACCAGGAAATAAAGTTCGAGTAGTATGCATATCCTCCCGAGGTAGAGTTTCAACGAGTTTCTGGAGTGGTATCTGCATAAAACGTAGCATGTCAAGGAAGCGGAGCGTAATTCTCAGTGTCATTCGTTTGGACAATGAAATGCATTTCTTGACGCTCTCAAATAGGACACTGACCTGATCTTTTCCGTGTCGAAATCAGCCAAATGCTCAACTAGAAAGTGAGCGTCATACCCACTCAAATTATAGAAGAAAACGGGTATTGCCGTAGTAGGTGGTATTTCAAATTGCACGTATTATCAGCTGCGCCATGGAACTTCCCCGAAAAGATGACAGTGGCCCTATGAGGAGTTTCCACTTTTATATCTAACGGTAGCCCACAAATATGACAGTCAACCGCGTTATTGTACAAATCTTCATTCTCCTCCGATTTGGTTAGGGAAACGATGTTGCTGTAGAGCTTATCAACCTCCCACAATAGTTTTTCGAGCTCAGTGAGCGGCCAAACTGCAAGATTCTCTCCGACATAAGATTTTTAGCGGTTAAGACTTGAATTATAAGAGGATACAATTTGGTACACTGACGCATATGGTACGTGTTTTTCTGTAAAGGTGGTAGGTGAGGCAGTAGGGTCACTTTCACAGTGGCTCACAGGGGCGAGGAGGCATTCAAAGTGGGTGCACACTACAAACGGGCATCACTCCTTGTGGTGAGCATTTTTAAACTTTATTAATTTGTCTTCCTCACTAGGCATAATAACATGTACCGGGTCCTTGGAAGAGCAATCTATGAGATGCTCTGTTAATAAATTATCTGAGGAAAAATAATTCAGGCATCTTAAGTAAATGTGCCATTTACCACTATGCTTGCTTAGTTTGGTGTAAAGGGGTCGGGAAGTGTCTTTGATCCAAACGTATTGATAATTATCACCTTTAGAGAAGAGTAGCATATTTACATGCATCTCACGCTCACCACCAAATATTGAGTTATAGAGGGGGCCGACGACTTCATACCTGTCCTGCTCATCTGGCTTGCTTTTATTCTCCAGCCCATAAACATGAACCGATATTCTGGTATTCTGCACTTCAAAATTTAGATATGTCCTGGATCTTGACAGGGAACTCGATACCACTTATGAATGTCAAGGTACAGGGTGTTTAAAAAATGACCGGTATATTTGAAACGGCAATAAAAACTAAACGAGCAGCGATAGAAATACACCGTTTGTTGCAATATGCTTGGGACAACAGTACATTTTCAGGCAGACAAACTTTCGAAATTACAGTAGTTACAATTTTCAACAACAGATGGCGCTGCGGTCTGGGAAACTCTATAGTACGATATTTTCCACATATCCACCATGCGTAGCAATAATATGGCGTAGTCTCTGAATGAAATTACCCGAAACCTTTGACAACGTGTCTGGCGGAATGGCTTCACATGCAGATGAGATGTACTGCTTCAGCTGTTCAATTGTTTCTGGATTCTGGCGGTACACCTGGTCTTTCAAGTGTCCCCACAGAAAGAAGTCACAGGGGTTCATGTCTGGCGAATAGGGAGGCCAATCCACGCCGCCTCCTGTATGTTTCGGATAGCCCAAAGAAATCACACGATCATCGAAATATTCATTCAGGAAATTAAAGACGTCGGCCGTGTGATGTGGCCGGGCACCATCTTGCATAAACCACGAGGTGTTCGCAGTGTCGTCTAAGGCAGTTTGTACCGCCACAAATTCACGAAGAATGTCCAGATAGCGTGATGCAGTAATCGTTTCGGATCTGAAAAATGGGCCAATGATTCCTTTGGAAGAAATGGCGGCCCAGACCAGTACTTTTTGAGGATGCAGGGACGATGGGACTGCAACATGGGGCTTTTCGGTTCTCCATATGCGCCAGTTCAGTTTATTGACGAAGCCGTCCAGGTAAAAATAAGCTTCGTCAGTAAACCAAATGCTGCCCACATGCATATCGCCGTCATCAATCCTGTGCACTATATCGTTAGCGAATTTCTCTCGTGCAGCAATGGTATCGGCGCTGAGGGGTTGCCGCGTTTGAATTTTATATGGATAGAGGTGTAAACTCTGGCGCATGAGACGATACGTGGACGTTGGCGTCATTTGGACCGCAGCTGCAACACGGCGAACGGAAACCCGAGGCCGCTGTTGGATCACCTGCTGCACTAGCTGCGCGTTGCCCTCTGTGGTTGCGTACGCGGTCGCCCTACCTTTCCAGCACGTTGATCCATCACGTTCCCAGTCCGTTGAAATTTTTCAAACAGATCCTTTATTGTATCGCTTTTCGGTCCTTTGGTTACATTAAACCTCCGTTGAAAACTTCGTCTTGTTGCAACAATACTGTGTTCTAGACGGTGGAATTCCAACACCAAAAAAATCCTCTGTTCTAAGGAATAAACCATGTTGTCTACAGCACACTTGCACGTTGTGAACAGCACACACTTACAGCAGAAAGACGACGTACAGAATGGCGCACCCACAGACTGCGTTGTCTTCTATATCTTTCACATCACTTGCAGCGCCATCTGTTGTTGAAAATTGTAACTACTGTAATTTCGAAAGTTTGTCCGCCTGAAAATGTACTGTTGTCCAAAGCATATTGCAACAAACGGTGTATTTCTATCGCTGCTCGTTTAGTTTTTATTGCCGTTTCAAATATACCGGTCATTTTTGAAACACCCTGTATCTACCGTACTAAGAGGTGCGCTCTGTATGCACCTTGTAATTTCTTTCGCAAATCAGGAAGCCGGAAGGAGAGTACGTGGGATGTTTCAATTATCTCAGTGATCTAGCCGTGAATGGCTCGTGTTTCTCAATAAATCGCAGTGGTATTTGTTCTTGTTATAATCCTATCACGCGGTAGACCCTTTCGTACCTTCTTCTTTGTCCTGATGTAGCTAAAACAACCAGTCAACTTAGGAATTCTATAGTACTTTTGAAAAGGAAAATACCCTTAGCAGAACTGTAGTGGCTGGGAACTCTATAACAGTGACGGTATATATTCCTGTCGAAAAACTGGTTCAAATGGCTCTGAGCACTGTGGGATTTAACACCTGAGGTCATCAGTCCCCTAGAAATTAGAACTACGTAAACCTAACTAACCCAAGGACATCACACACATCCATGCCCGAGGCAGGATTCGAACCTGCGACCGTAGCGGTCGCGCGGTTCCAGACTGAAGCGCCTAGAACCGCTTGGCCACACCGGCCGGCTATTCATGTCGAAATCTGAGATTCCAACTATTATTTCATACATCACTGCTTCCAGTTGAGACGTCAAATAATAATAGTTTTGGATTATTTAATGAAATTTCTCGTCAAAAACATAACGCTGATGTTTGTACACAGAAACTACTGTACAGGGTCATTCTTTTTTCATTTTCCGTAGTTTTAAACTGCGTGAAGCAAAACACTATATTAACGATTTAATTAATATTTCCCGTGGCACATCTTCTGACGCAACATTTGTGTCATCTTCAAGATGTGACATGCTGCACCCAATTTAATAACTCCTAAAGCAGTTCGTGAAATGCACCACAAGAGAGTGCGCCAGGAAGGCTGCGGCAGCGTACAGCCCATGGTGGAATGAAATATCCCATGCTAGCTCCTATGTCATCTGCAAACCAAACTACAGTTATCTCTCTCTCTCTCTCTCTCTCTCTCTCTCTCTCTCTACTACTTGCCTACTTTAGCCCATATGAACAGACACTCGTCTGCATTGAGCTTCTTCTTTCTTCTTGTAGACAGAAAAAATGGCTTATCTGGCACCGAAGTACCGTAAGGAACCTTAGCAAGGAGTCCTGTACTCTCTGCTATACTCCACGTCTTCCAAGCCAAGACGTTTTTTGAGTGTGTTTCGAGACGGCCTGCTACTAGCTTTGTGACACCGTCAATTTGTGTATGTGAAATAGCTACCGCATCTGTCGCTCTCAGTATCAAAGAGTTGTGCCCACATCACACTTTTGTTCAGGGATTAGCGTGGTACTTCACAAAGCTGTGGAGCCACCAACAGCCGTTGTGGGCCCCAGGGTACACGACCAGGGCAGCCTGCTTGAGTGGTGAGATGCAAGAAGATTTTTCAGATATGTTTAAGCGGTCTGTGACACTATACTTACGTGTTTCGCTAAGTGATTGGAACAAAAGTAGTGACGCAATTGTTTATATATTCAACAAACTGCTATCGATTTCCTGACAAATTCTTTAAACAAACTATATTCGATACACCTCCTTATATCCCGTAAATTGTTTAAATAAACAATATTTCAGTGTTTGTCTAAATTGTTCAAACAATATTCCATACACTGCAATCGGTTTCCCGCCAAATCACCAGTCATCTGAGTCTTTTTCCCACCAATTTTCACGTGTAGGGGGGCTGATGGGTTTCCCAGAGGGGGAAGGGTTAATTATTTGATAGATTTAACTTATTAGTCAATGAAATTGATATCAAAATTGTGCTTGTATGGCGAGGGGAGATCCCAGAGGAGTGGGGAGAATAAGGGGAAGGGGAAGAAGCAGGGGGAAAGACGGGGGTTTCTTGGAAAACCATTTAACCAAATAACAGGTTGAGGACCTGTAAATCAAAAGGTCGGGTTATCCCCAGGGGGTCATAATCCACTTAGGAGACAATAAGTTATGGACTTGTCAATCAAAAGAGGAGAATAGGTTTGCCCTTGAATGTATGCTTGCCCCTGAATGTATACAACCCGCACTCACGAATTGTCCTCATGCTCCCCTTGCCCCACTACTTTCTGTTTGGGTGGAACTTTACTAGTAATAGTAACAGTAACAGTGTAAGAGAAACTGTACCTCTGCAGTAGCTGTAATCAGTAGTGCATTGTAAAGTAAAAAATTATTTCAACCAGTACCATTGATTGTAAAACCAAGAACTGTGAATAAAATAATTTCAAACAGTAACAAGAACTGTGAATCTTCGTGTATTGTAAAGATTTGTGAATGTAAAGCGGAATTACTATTGTAAATATTTATGTCTGAATTTAAAAAAAAAGAGTTATTCGTTACCATACGTCTTTGTTGCTATTTCACAAATCCCTACACTTACAAATGTATATGAAGGCAGTGCAAGATGCACAACGTATTGGCTGGAAGATTGAGGGGGGTGACGTTCAAGATGGAGGAAAACAAAATATATGTAATGATTTCATGTATGCATGCATATATGTAATGATCCTGCGTGTATAGGTTTTTGGGAACAGGCGGCGCGTGATCGTGTCCGGTTCCAAAGGTATATAGCACACATGGCTGAAATTGTATCATCTGTGCTTGAACAAAGCCAGAGGCGTAGGATCTGGGCACATCTACATACTGTCTAAATGGGAGCTAGGTAGAAACAAAGAAAAAACACAGAATGTAAGGTAAAAAATTCATTTGTTTTCATTAACCCAACGTAAAAGTAATTGTACATTTTCATAAGTAGGCACAACACTGGTTTCACACATCTCCTTCTTCTTGAGCTGACGGATAGGAGGGCACCCATAGAATTCCAGGTCTTCAATAGATGCAAACTTGAAGATTCGCGGCAACCATATGATCTTCTACTCGCCTTTGACGTACGTAATGGTATCAGGATGATCGAATATTCGAAATGACGTCATCATATCTTTATAAGTTATACCAGGATCATTGTCTATTTGTAGCAGGATGCCAGCAGATACCTGGTGTGCTCCAGAGGAATGTAGTAAGACCGCAGCTGTTTATGTTAGCGTATATAAAGAAGGGCGATGCGAATGGTTACGAATGTATTTGACTGGCAAGGAAGTATAATTGAATTAGGAAATTATTAAATTAGACAATAAGCTTTGCAAACAATTATATAATAATTAAGTTTGACAGTAATCATTATAGAACAAAACCTGAAGGCTAACAGCAACTTCCAGATGCACACATTAACAAAATACACATGTTGCTGGAACTCATAACAGGACGAAACTACTTTCAGTTCGTGGATGAATTCTATAGGATGTCAGCACAGTGTCGAAAGCCCCACTAAATATTTTCAACAGATACAACCTATTATTGTAGGTCAGATACATGGATGATAGCCTTTGTATAATTCATAAAAATTGACCAGTTACATGCAGACATAAGCACGACACATAAAAAGAAAAATTCATATCGTAAAAATAACGTCACACCAAATGAACTTCTTAGATATAACAAGAAAATAAAACAACCAACATAATTTTGAATCTTACCAGATACCTGGAACTAACACAGTCATACAGCAGACAACAAATCCTCTTTACCACCATCACACGAATAGCAGCAAACAGTAGCTACAATAGTAATCTAGCCATAAAATTAAACAAAAACAAAAAACAAATGTAATCAGTAAACGCAATACACACACCGCCAGAAGCAATAACACACCATAACTCCACAGCAACAAACACACACAATGAGAAAACAATGAACCAAACCGTACATGAGAACAAGAAGAAGAAAAAAGGTATAACAAAATGGCATACCAGCGCAAAGCTGCACATAAAATAACAAACATTTTCAAAAGAAAAGGCATAAAAATATGTTTCAAAACAGACGGTTCAGTCCAAAATCACATCGCAAAAAAAAAGAAATTAGGAATATACCAGTTACTATGTAACACATACGAGGCCTGTTCAGAAAGTAAGCTCCGATTGATTGCCAAATTGAAACCACAGTGAACATCAGAAACGTTTTACTTGTAACAATTAGCTACACCTTTCAGCTACTTCTCTACGTAGTCGCCGTTCTGACTTAGACTTTTGTCATAGCGTTGTACCAACTTTTCAATAGCCTCATCATAGAAGGCAGCCGCCAGTGCTTTCCGCCAATTCTCCACGCTGGCCTACACCTCGTTGTCTGTGTCAAAATGTTGTCTTCAAAGACAGCGGTTCATGTGACCAGAGATGAAACTCAGGGGGAGACAATTGCGGACTGTATTGTGGGTAATCTAACATTTCCATTTGAAAACGATGCAGGAGCATCTTCATTGCCCCTGCAGAATGCGGCTGAGAATTGTCGTGAAGACGAAACAGCACGACAGTTATGTAATGTTAGCTGCATAGCTTCAGGCGAAATTTCTCACCAGGCCCTCGTACTTGGCGGCAGACACTATTTTCTAGACATCTTTACGCACTCACTGCGAGCTCAGAAATGAGAAGAGCGACGTGATGCTAACTGGGGTTATACTAGAGACACTACCCAACACATCTGTGCAAAGCTTTATCGGATTTTCATAGTCGTTTCCATTTCGCGACCGATCGGAGCTTACTTTCTGAACTCCCCTCGTATAATGTCAGATATTAGGACAAACTGGCAGAAGATTCGTAATCCGATAGAAAAAAATGGTTCAAATGGCTCTGAGCACTATGGGACTTAACATCTATGGTCATCAGTCCCCTAGAACTTAAAACTACTTAAACCTAACTAACCTAAGGACATCACACAGCACCCAGTCATCACGAGGCAGAGAAAATCCCTGACCCCGCCGGGAATCGAACCCGGAAACCCGGGCGTGGGAAACGAGAACGCTACCGCACGACCGATCCGATAGAAGGAACGTATTAGAGCCTGGAAGAACGAGACAAGCCACACAATTTCTGCATGGGCCAACTGTAAGAGAGAAAGAAATGGAAATATCTAGAATAAAAAATAATTAACGGCAACTGTAAATTTATAAGAAAACTATCACATATACAAAATGAACGTAAAAAGGAAATATTGTTAAATGACCAAGAGAATATGCGACCAACTCGCTATTTACCGTACACTAACTGACTCCATAGTTGACAAATATCCTAATATATGATCACAAATCCCATCCCTCTCCTAACTAAAAAAAAGCTCTCTTTCATGAACGCACACACTCACGCACACACACACATACACATGCTGACAGACAGGATACATTTTTTCTTTTCACTGGCCTTTATCCCGTATCGTCACGGGAACGGCATGTTAATTTTCGGATTTGTCAATGTTAGTGATAGAGGGCGGCAGATGCCATTTCCATCGTCACCCCTTGCCCTGGGGACGGAATTTGTGTACTTCTTCTGTCTGTGTCTGGTGTTATCCACGTGAAAGTGTGACAACGTTTGCGGATCGTGTAACTGAGGAGGGACATGCGTACCAGGCCGGTATTCACCTATTCTGATGTGAGAAACAGCCTGAAAACCAGATCCAGGTTAGCCGACACACGGAGACTCGACATTAATACGTTGGACGGATTCGATCAGGAACCAGCGCTCCTCCTAAAACTCCCGAAGCGGCGTGCTAACGAGCGCAGCCTCCAGGCGGGCCGCAGACAGAAAACAAATAAAAATAAGAGACCGGAAAATTTGGCATCACTTACGACAACAACCTAAAGCGGCAGATGAACTAATGTTATCTTACGAAATTACAGTGACCCTACACGAAAAATTCCACTCTCTATCGGGTTTCCACATAGATCAAAACTGCACGATCTTCGAATAGTAAAGTACACGTTGTACTGTAAGTAACTTTTCATTTCATTATAAAACATTTACGTGAACTGTTTTAAATCTAAAAACCGATTGAAACAACGAAAAATCATGTAATATTCCAGAACTCTCACTGAAGGTGTCTTGTTAAAAAGGCGAAACGTGTCCTGGTGTACAAATAAAAAGTCATATGTGACATGCAAAAAGGCGTTTTATTGCTAACTATTGCAATTTATTCATAGCAACCGCGAAAAATAGCCACCACAGGAAACTTATTATAAACAAAAGTGGAATTCACGCGAGGAAACACGCGGTACTTTTCGCAGGAACCTGTTTATAAAACTTCCAGTGATTTGCAGAGTATAGATGCTGATGTGGAAATATAGCAGTTTTAATATAGACTGATCATTTCACGTCACGCTTAAGACGTATTGTCTGTCCCTTAGTCACTGCCATGCATATCGTGGGTCCGTCGCTAAGGAAGTGGATTTTTATGAATTGTCCGAGGACAACTATTTGTTTTGGGATGAACAAGAAACAGGCCACGTTGGCACGTAGTACAAACTAAACCTCTGTCGCCAGGGGGTGGGAGAGGCCCAGAAGGGGAGGTAAGCTGTAACCCTTCCACTGCGATAAAGAGGCCGAGATTTGTTTTAGATTTGCTAGCTAACAATACCGACAGTTTTCAGTATTTATGTTGAGAAACTAACAGATAAGACATCAAAACAATCGAGAGTCTTATAGAAGTAGGAGAGAGGATAAAGACAATTATGTATGCAAATGATGAATCTGTGTTGGCAGACATAGAAGAAGAAGAACTACAATGTATTACGGAGATGGTTGTAGAAGTGGGAAAAAGTGTATGGAATGTGGATGAATGTAGAGAAGACGAAAGTGATGAAACTCCGTAAACACTGAAGTTCTGACGACAGAAAATTTAAGCTGTGGAGGAAATAAGAAGTAGAATATCTATGGGTAGAGCGGTATTTGAAAAGATGGAAGGTTTGTTGACAGCAAAAAGTATTTAAATATAACTAAGAAATATGTTCGCTCAATGTTTTTGTCTGATATCTAGTATTATGTGCCGGCCGCGGTGGTCTAGCGGTTCTGGCGCTGCAGTCCGGAACTGCGGGACTGCTACGGTCGCAAGTTCGAATCCTGCCTCGGGCATGGGTGTGTGTGATGTCCTTAGGTTAGTTAGGTTTAAGTAGTTCTAAGTTCTAGGGGACTTATGACCTAAGATGTTGAGTCCCATAGTGCTCAGAGCCCCTAGTATTATGTGACGTTGAATCGCGGAGAAGCAAAAAGAAAGAGGTAAAACTCTCGAAGATAATGGAAAGCGTCCAGTCGACACCTGCATAAGAAATATGAATAAAAAAGGCTACAGTGAGAACTCAGTCCCAGGAAATGGTTTTTAACATTTGGTTCCCCATATTCAGTTCAGAAGTGCAACTATGTATTTGTATACACCGTTGGCTCTCAGTCCAGGAAGATCATCGTCTGCTCAGTGGTGATACCCAAATATTTTCTTCGAATTTATCTTAATGAGTGAGTTCACGGTATTGTATGCAGAGTAACTCTTGAATGTGGTCTTGAATGCAATGGATCAGATGCGTGTCAAATTTTACATCTACTCCGACTTGCTCAACACCCTTGAAGTCGTCTAGCTCATGCATCCGGTTGAGGAAGTAGTTCATAACACACATGACACTCCTCTCTGACTATGTAGGCAAGAGAAGGAATACACAGAATACACTAGAATTCAAGAGGAAATATTTTACACAATATCATTTGTAACAACTAGGAGAGGAAACTAATAATGCCTTTCAACTGCAAGTTTTATGGATCCCATCCAAAAGGTGGAAGGAAGGAAGATTAAAATTTAACACTCAGACGAAGAGGTCATTAGAGACGGAGAACATCCTGAGATTGGGGATGGCAACTGGCTGTGTTGTTTTTATAGCAACTATCCCGGAATTCGCCTTAAGCCATTTCGGGAAACCACCTGGATGGCCGAAATGGAATCTGAGCCGCTGTCCTCATGAATGTCAGTTCAGTGCATTATCATTATTCTCAGTAGACGGGTCCGCTGGTATCTTATGCCCTGATTCCACACGACACAAAATGGCCAGTACATCGCTGAAATCTGGCGGCCGAAAGTTGTAAGCCAGCGTCACTCTTCCATTTAGGAGATAATTTCGGTGATGAAAATTCTTAATTACAAATTGTTACTTCCGCGTGCCAATCCACAACACCGCCATTATTTAGTGACCTTAGTCACGGAGTCAGGTTGTAATCAGTGTACATAACTCTTAATGAAAAACGTTGTTTCAGCTCGGCAACATAAGCATTTACGTAAGTTTTAATTCATGAGGTACGTTGCTGGTAGCTGTCGCCTAGTGACCACGTAGGAAATTAGACAACCTGCTGCGACGCAATTAACTAAGTGTGCTGGTTGCGAAAGAGGCAATACTGGCAACATTGACACGCCTTCACTCGGTTGCGATATTTCACGTGCGGCACACAAGCATGACACCTTGTTGGGTAACGGCATTGCTGGACTTCATATCAGTACCGAGATTAGTGTTCAACATCCTAACAGTTCACCGACTCATAAAATTGTGCACGTATTTTAATTTAATTCTTTGCGTTCCGTGTTACCGTATAAGCCAAAAGAACTTGGTCATAGAAAGAGTCACTGCATATTTCACAGTTAACTGATAAGAAAGATTAAAAACCATAACTGAAGACTATAGGAATTTTAAAGAACACAAAGATGTTTACAGAAGTACATTCAATAAGTAGTAAGTTATACTGCAAGGGTCTAAACTAATGCGAGGATTTCTTGTACATAATAAAAGGAGTGTGTCGCAAGAAAGCCTGTAAACTAAAATTTGAAACTCTGTGATTTATCGTTCAAATTTTTCAGTTCTCCTTGAAGCCCTTTCGAAATGAAACCTGCAGAATAGTACACACCTTTTTGTGCTGTGATTAATGAAGTTTTATTTAACGGCAAACTGTTTTTCCATGTAGTGTTCACTTAGTGAATGTGATAGTTCCTTTAGCTTGAGCCCATATTATTAACCAAAAATCTCATGCAGGAGCATATGTACGGGGCTAACAGATTTAGCATTCCGAGACACTTGATCAATGGCCTGCACGAAAGTACCGCACATCGATCTCACGGACCTGTTCTGGGCTAAGGATATTCTTTACGAACACACAGAGTTGCTTCGAAATGTGATAGTATAGGATATAATAGAGTAACAGTATTCAAAGTAAATAATCTTTCGCGTTTCAGTATCAGAGCCCACAGAGATTATTCTTATAGTAAAGATCCTAAATGTAGTACATCAGAGGGAGTTTTTCAGTCCTAAAAATTTGAAAAGATCGTATTTACTAATTATTTCATTAGTTGATGTCAAAAAAATTTGCTTTTACAGGAATTTCGTGTCAGAAACTGTATGCACTGTGTTCTGTTGCAGTTCAGAGTCAATCTGTTTTCTGGCAACCAAGATCTGTTTTCCACTATACCATCTGATAAATCATTTACATTACATTGCCGGTTTTTGTCGTCTGCAAACGGGAAAAGATTTTGAATCAACTGCCATTTTAGGGACAGAGCGTCCTACGCTTTTCTATGTTTCAAAAATAGTTTTACAGGCCTTGGGCAGGTTTCTTGCATCAAAACAATAAACAAATGCCTGGTAAACATGTGCTCTAAAATGTTATGAGCACTTGTTCATCTTAGATACTGTGAAAGACGTCTCTTCTATTGCAAGTTCTTTGGTTTACACACTTTTGGAGGAGGTAGTATGGACCAACACAAGATAAAATTGTCCAACAATCATGGGCTCTAAAATGTATGCCTTAAGAGCTATGTCCACTTCTTCTATGAGAGGTGTGTGTTTCACAGTAGCGAAGATGAATAATATTGGTCCAAAAATCCGTTACCCAGCTACGAAGGTATTCTCTGTAATGACTACCGATTATGTAGTGCACTTCAGATGTGCACTTTTACTTACATTATTCATTACAGATAGTCTTGGCCTTTGTGTTTAGTTTTTTTCTGATTGTCTGAATCACCGTTTGGGATGGGATAATTCATGATCAACACATTGATCTTTATTTCTTCTCACAACGTCTTACTGGGCAAACGCCTCTACAATTCCTCAGAAATGAGATGCTTGATAATTTTATACCTCTAGACGTCATACAGCGGACGTGGTTTACGCATAATAGTGCTCCACCTCACTTTACTGTAAATGTTCGCCGGTATCTCGATAACCAGTTTCCAAATCGATGGATTTGTCGAGACGTATGCGTTTTCATGACCTACCGGATCATCATATTTGAATCCATTGGATTTTTACTTCTGGGGACATTTAAAATTCTTTGTGTGTTCAACACCTAAACCTAATGACAATGTTCATCCAAAACGAATTTGACCAAATACGATGCAATCCAATAACTTTCAACAGAGTACGGAAAAGCGTGGAATACAGTCTAATGGAATGCATCGAAATCTGAGGAGGTCATTTCGAGCAATTTCTGTAACTGTACGTCGCTAAATGTATCGCATGAAATATTAGAAATAAACCCATCTAACTCTCTAACAAATATTTTTCGGACCCATGTTCGTTCGCACTTTTTGTAATGTTTGATGTCAAGAATTCATCCGTATATTTTATGGACACAGATTTACAAACACCATGTATAGATAAAATAACAGAACCAGAACAGAACTTGGTTATATCACCTCACTATACCACACCCCTGAGAATCAAATCTGTTACCTATCAAAGGATAAGTAACGGACTTGAAACATTCAATTTCGGTAAAGCATTTACTTAAATTCGAATGGCATTTGTTCTGTATTAGTACAATATGTGACTCTTTCTATCAAATAGTTGGTGATACTAGACTCGTATTTGGAAGAAACAAGGGTTCACTACCTCATACGACGATCGCGATGCAGATTTGCATGGTTTCCCCTAAATTTTCCGTGATGAATGCTGAGTTGGTTCCTTCAACAAACAAGGTCGCTTTGACACTCCGTCCCTGTCAAACTGAGCTAAAGCCGATAGCTAATAATAACAATATCGACGATGAGGGAAGATCTGAACATATTTTCTTCCCAAAGATATGGACATAGCTACAAGTCGCCTGAGATGTGATCACACGGCTGCGAAGTCCAAAAGCCACAGTTTAACGTATTTTCTAGAGTTGTATTTTGTATTGTCTGGCCCTTACCTGTTCCGATCTGGCTTTATAAGCAGAACGCCGGACAGGCCACAACACTCAGTAGCTAGGCAGCCTTGTAATTAGCTTACAGTACATTAACTATTTTCCTTGGCTCCTGCGGGGAGGGATCCCTGAAATGCGAAAGAAATCAAACATCTACAATTTACTGAAGTACATTGCAGTTGAATGACGTAACACTATGAAATATGATAGTGCTAATATGGCGTACTTGAATTTCAAATGGTTCAAAGGGCTCTGAGCACTATGGGACTTAATATCTGAGGTCATCAGTGCCCTAGAACTTAGAACTACTTAAACCTAACTAACCTAAGGATCACACACACATCTATTCCCGAGGCAGGATTCGAATCTGCGACCGTAGCAGCAACGCGGTTCCAGACTGAAGCGCCTAGAACTGCTCGGTCACAGCGGCCGGCATACATGACTTTGCGTTCCTCAGTATGAAAACTTTTAAATTTATTCTTTTTTATTATTAGATGGTAGGATTTATGTACAGATCTATTGTGGCTATCCTATCACTGTTTTTGACTTTCTCTAGCCCCTCCTCGACTTCTATGTGTTGGTTGGCTGGTTGACTGGCGAGAGGGGACCGAACTGCGAGATCATCGGTCCCATCGGATTAGGGAAGGATGGGGAAGGGAGTCGGCAGTGCTGTTTCTAAGGAACCATCCCGGCATTTTCCTGAAGCGATTTAAGGAAATCACGGAAAACATAAACGAGAACGGCCGGACGCGGGTTTGAACTGTCGTCCTCCCGAATGTGAGTCCAGTGTGCTAACCACTGCGCCACCTCGCTCGGTGCTTGCATGTGTTCTAGGAAGTATTTCACAGAGGATCGTAAACGTAAAACATGCGTTTTTCCATTTCGAATAGGTACTAAGTCGAGAAGTATTACAAGACTTCTTAATACTGAGGGTGTAGACCTATCTGAACTTAGGATTTTATATCGTAGACCACCGATACAAACAGTGAAAGTGATGAAAATAGATAACGTTAATAGGCACAATGTCTCTCGGTTTTATGGGAGTGAAACAGTAACTATGTGTATTCCAGGGAATTTATTTATGTGTGTAGATACATCGTAAATTAATGTATGCCATCATTTTATAGTCCTCTAGTTACTGTGCAGTACATGACGGAAAGGACACTTTGTGTCAGCATTAGCCGGCCGAAGTGGCCGTGCGGTTCTAGGCGCTGCAGTCTGGAACCGCGAGACCGCTACGGTCGCAGGTTTGAATCCTGTCTCGGGCATGGATGTGTGTGATGTCCTTAGGTTAGTTAGGTTTAACTAGTTCTAAGTTCTAGGAGACTAATGACCTCAGACGTTGAGATCCATATTGCTCAGAGCCATTTGAACCATTTTTTGTCAGCATTAATCATTTTCTTTTCCATTGCGTACGAATAGAGGGCGCTGGAAGAATTAATGTGTGTTTGTGTGCATCAGGCTTATGTCCCGCCGTGCGATTTTCGACACAAATAGCAGAACTGGTGCATTGTCTTCCTGAAATGCAGGTTCGACTAATTTATCCAACAGGGTTTCACAAGAACAACATTGCCCTTCTTCCAAAGGTTCCCAATTAAGATCTCTGCACATCTCCGAATTGTATGTTGGATGTACTAATCTCGTACGATCCAAGTGGCACGCTTCTAAATTCCTAAGACGTCAGTTATCAGGCATGTTTTATAAGAACTACAATGAAACAGTGATCAACAATTGGCCAAAAGGGTGTTCTGTTAATGGTATCTCCTACAGCTGCACAGCTATTTCCCAAAATTTCCCGAAAAAAATTCATCTTCTGATAGCCTCCCCAGAGACTGATATCACGTGTTCGTTCCCTTTCATATCGTTACGTAGAACTACCTCTAAACATTTAAACACTGCTACAGACTACAGAAAGTTTAGGCTTCGGACTCTTCCTGTTTGCTATTGCAAAATACCTTGCATTTATCCATATTTAAAGGTAGTTGCAGTTCAGTACAACGAGTACTTCTGCATTTCCTTACAATCATCCACTATCGATAGACAAACGCATCGTCAGCTGTGTCTATTTTTAATGAATCATTTATGTGAATTCAGAACATCAAAGGCCCTATCACGCTTCCTTTCAGCACAACGTTACTTCCGTTTTCAAAATTCCGTCCCCAGAATAACATGCTACACTGTATCTTCTGTTCGGGAGGAAACTTATCCTCGTGTTCTAACTTTACTTTTTTCTGTGGGTCGTAAAGGTGAACGAATTTCTCTCTGTGACAAATTGTGTTGCATTTCATTTGTGCTACCCGCAATTTTTTTAATATCTTGCAGCGATAACGAGGAATACTAACTACATCTCTGGTAGAAAAATGAAAGATATATGAGAGCAACATTAATCGTAAGATTTAGCTTAGGAGATAAAGTGAAGTAAGGCAAATAAACGTTCATAGGATTTTTACAGTTACAGGTAACTAACGACAATGTTGACTGGAATAACGCTCTGTAATTCGGAAGATAGCAAGGATAAAACACAAGATACGGTAGATTTTCTACAAGTAGTACAGAAACCTGGGCGCAGACACACTGACGTGACAAATGTCATGGGATAGTGATATGCACTTAAACAGAAGGCGGTAGTATCATGTGGACAAGGTGTAAAAGGGCAATCCATTGGCGTAGCTGTCACTTGTACTCAAGTGATTCACGTGAAAAGGTATCCGACGCGATTATGGTCGCATGACGGGAATTGACACACTTTGAACGCGGAATGGTAGTCGGAGATAGTCCCCTAGGATACTCTGTTTCGGAACTCGTTAGAAAATTCAGTACTCCGAGATCCATAGAGTCAAGAATGGGCCGAGAACATCGAATTTCGGGCTTTACCTCTCACCATGTACAACGCAGTGGCCGACGATCTTCACTTAGCTACAGAGAGTAACGGCGTTTGGTAGAGTTGTCGGTGCTAACAGACAAGTGATACTGCGTGAAATAACCGCAGAAATTGCTGTGGGACGTACGACGAACGTATCCGTTAGGACAGTGCAGCGAAAGTTGGCTTTCATGGACTACAGCTGCAGACGACCGACGCGAGTGTCTTCGCTAACAGCACTGTATCGCCTCCATCTCCTCTCCTGTGCTCGTGACCATAAGGTTTGGCCCTTGACGACTGGAAAGAGCTCACCGCAGGTTCAAAATGGTTCAAATGGCTCTGAGCACTATGGGACTTAACATCCATGGTCATCAGTCCCCTAGAACTTAGAACTACTTAAACCTAACTAACCTAGGGACATCACACAACACCCAGCCATCACGAGGCAGAGAAAATCCCTGACCCCGCCGGGAATCGAACCCGGGAACCCGGGCGTGGGAAGCGAGAACGTTACCGCACGACCACGAGATGCGGGCTGAGCTCACCGCAGGGTTCGAGGGTGGCGCAGATCCCACAAAGCCACGAACCGAAGTTGCCAACAAGGCACCGTTGAAGTTGGTGGTGGCTCCTTAATGGTGTGGGCTGTGTTTACATGAAATGGACCGGATCCTCTGGTCCAACAGAACCGATCACTGACTGGAAATGGTTATGTTCGGCTACTTGGAAACCACTTACAGCCATTCATGGGCTTCATGATCCCAAACAACGGTGGAATTTTTATAGATGACAATGCGCCATGTCACTGTGTCACAATTGTTGGCGATTGATTAGAAGATCATTCTGGACAATTCAAGCGAATGATTTAGCCACCCAGATCACCCGACATGAATCCTATCGAATATTTATAGAACATAATCAAGAGGTCACTTCCAACGCAAAATCCTGTTCCGACAACACTTTCACAATTATTGACGGCTCTAAAAGCAGCGTGGCTCAGTATTTCTGCAGGGGACTTCCAACGTCTTGTTGAGCCCAAGCCACGTCGAGTTGCTGCACTAAGCCAGTCAGAAGGAGGTCCGATGTACACTACTGGCCATTAAAATTGCTACACCAAGAAGAAATGCAGATGATAAACGGGTATTCATTGGACAAATATGTTATACTAGAACTGACATGTGATTACATTTTCACGCAATTTGGGTGCATAGATCCTGAGAAATCAGTGCCCAGAACAACCCCCTCTGGCCGTAATAACGGCCTTGATACGCCTGGGCATTGAGTCAAACAGAGCTTGGATGGAGTGTACAGGTACAGCTCCCATGCAGCTTCAACCCGATACGACAGTTCGTCAAGAGTAGTGACTGGCATATTGTGACGAGCCAGTTGCTCGGCCACCATTGACCAGACGTTTTCAGTCGGTGAGAAATCTGGAGAATGTGCTGGTCAGGGCAGCAGTCGAACATTTTCTGTATCCAGAAAGGTCCGTACAGGACCTGCAACATGCGGTCGTGCATTATCCTCCTGGAGTGTAGGGTTCTGCAGAAATCGAATGAAGGGTAGAACCACGGTTCGTAACACGTCTGAAATGTAACGTCCACTGTTCAAAGTGCCGTCAATGCGAACAAGAGGTGATCGAGACGTGTAATCAATGGTACCCCATACCATCATGCCGGGTGATACGCCACTATGGCGATGACGAATACACGCTTCCAATGTGCGTTCAGCGCGATGTCGCCAAACACTGATGTGACCATCATGATGCTGTAAACAGAACCTGGATTCATCCGAAAAAATGACGTTTTATCCTTCGTGCACGCACGTTCGTCGTTGAGTACATCATCGCAGGCGCTCCTATCTGTGATGCAGCGTCAAGGGTAACCGCAGCCATGGTCTCCGAGCTGATAGTCCATGCTGCTGCAAACGTCTTCGAACTGTTCGTGCAGATGGTTGTTGTCTTGCAAACGTCCCCATCTTTTGACTCAGGGATCGAGACGTGGCTGCACGATCCGTTACAGCCATGCGGATAAGATGCCTGTCATCTCGACTGCTAGTTATACGAGGCCGTTGGGATCCAGCACGGCGTTCCGTATTACCCTCCTGAACCCACCGATTCCATATTCTGCTAACAGTCATTGGATCTCGACCAACGCGAGCAGCAGTGTCGCGATACAATAAACCGCAATCGCGATAGGCTACAATCCGACCTTCATCAAAGTCAGAAACGTGATCGTACACATTTCTCCTCCTTATACGATGCATCACAACAACGTTTGACCAGGCAACGCCGGTCATCTGCTGCTTGTGTATGAGAAATCGGTAGGAAACTTTCCTCATGTCAGCACGTTGAAGGTGTCGCCACCGGCGCCAACCTTGTGTGAATGCTCTGAAAAGTTAATCATTTGCATATCACAGCATCTTCTTCTTGTAGTTTAAATTTCGCGTCTGTAGCACGTCATCTTCGTGGTGTAGCAATTTTAATGGCCAGTAGTGTATATTAGGAGTAGATGAGAAGGGAATGGGACAGTTAGTAGCCTACTCACTATCTTATTAAATCTGTACATAGAGCAAGTAGTAAAGGAAATAAAGAAGAATTTTGGAATAATTTTCAGGGAGAAGAAATGAAAACTATACGATTTGTCACTGATTTTGTGATTGTATCAGAGACGGCAAAGGGCGTGGAAGACCATTTGAAAGGAAAAACTGGCGTCTCGAAAAGATGTTGTAAGATGAACATCCATAAAAGTAAGACAAGGGTAATGGAATGCAGGTGAATTACACCAGACATTGCTGAGAGACTTAGATTAATAAATAAGGCACTAAATGTAGTAGATGTCTTTCGTATTTGGCCACCAAAATAACTGACATTGGCTGACGTAGAGATAGCTTAAAATGCAAACTGGCAAAAGCAAGCATTTCTGAAAATCAAAAATATGTTAATAATAATGCAAATTTAAATGTTAGAGACAAGGGCGATAAACAATTCAGAGAAGAGAGGAATAGTACCTTTTGAAATTTGGTGCCACACAAGGATGCTGACGATTAGACTGGAAGATCGGGTAACTAGTGAGGAGATTTTATGTAAATGGAAGGTGGTGGAAGAAGAAAGGAAAGGGAAGGTAATATTGATGTCTGGTTTTTTTTTCTTTATTGTTGTTTTGACACCTTTACATGAAAGGTAGGCCGGCAGCAGCGTATCTATGCAACTCTTCGGCCACAGATAACACATACAGTATAAAGAGAAACAGAAAAACAAAACAAACACGGTGGATAAAAACGGTAGACAGACATATTAAAATACATGGAGTGGTTCACAGGAGCATTGTCCGAAAAAAAACGTGCATTACTTGTACACAAACGAAGAAGACAGAAATTACACACGTGAATGGTGGAGCACAAACGGAGAGACACTGAAGCACTAACACGAAGGCACCCACAAACATTGGCGACGATCTCCGGCGCACAAAGCTAGGGACCTGCCAAAGGGAAGAGGTGTGGGTAGGAGGGAGAAGGGAAAGGTGTTGATGCAAGTGGCAGAGGAGAAGGGAGGGGGAGGGGAGAAGGTAGAGGGGTAGTGGAAGCCTGGGGGGGGGGGGGAGAGGAGGGAGGGAGGAAGAGAGGAGGGAGAGAGGGTGCCCTGGGGGAAAAGCACAGGGGGAGGAAGGGAGGATCGAAGTTGGTAGGAGGGATAGATGGAGGGGAGTAGGGCATCATCAGGGAGAGGGAGTTGGCGGAAGCCACCTTGGGCAAGGATACAGAGTGTGGAGAGATGGAGAGCAGGTGGAATGTGGGAGTCGAGGCGCGGCAGTGGACGGGGGTGGGAAAGGATGGGAGAGACTAGCGGGTGAGGGGGATAAAGTTTGTGGGTGGTGTAGAGGATCTGTATCCATTCAAGGAAAAGGGGGAGGTGGGGAACGGAATTAGGTCATACAAGATCCGTGTGGGTGAGGGGAGGCGGATGCAATAGGCGAGGTGGAGAGCATGGCGTTCCAGGATTTGAAGGGATTTGTCGAAGGTAGGAATGGCGGAGATCTAGGCAGGATGGGCATAGCAATTGGTGTCAGCTGCATCGGAACTTTATACGGAATGAACGGTGATGAGTGAAAATGTGTGCTGTACCAGAAATCGAACCTGAGATCCCCTGCTTACAAGGCAATTGCGCTAACAACTGTTCCAACTGAACACCCCTCCTATCCAACTCACATGTCTGATGGGCAATGATACAGCCACCTTCAGTGTGAACGCACAATTACGTTCTACCTCCTGCAAGAATCACAAAGTAGCGAGTATGGAGGACATGGACGGCGACTGCAGATAGGTAACGGTAGATGGGAGTGTTGGCCAGTCGAGAGGCGTGCCGAGATAGTAAGCATGGGATCCGGCGTTTGTATCCCTGTCCGCCACAGATGTTTGTCTCGTCATCACAGATCCCGCATAAAGTCCCGATGCAGCTGTTATCAATAATTCCTTTCCTTTCTCCCCCTCCACCTTAAATGTACATAATATGTATGACAGCTGCGAATTCCACGGGGTGTCCGTTCTTTCGGACATATCCGAAAAAAACAGACACTACGCATTCATATAATGAGCAGATGCTGAATCTAATTTGGGGGAAGTAAAATTTATACCATATACGGATGGGTTGATATAACACAGGCTGAGGCATCAAGGCTTCATGGTAATAAGCAAGTGCAAACGGGTGTACGTTGCAGTAGGTATTCTGAGAAGAAGAGACTTGCATGGCATAGACTAGCACAGAGAGCTGCACAAAACAAGTTTTCGCACTGAAGACCACAAAAACACCAATATTAGTGATAAATTAATGTAATCGGCTGATTTACAGACCCATGTGACCAACGGCGTTAGTAGCAGGATTTTAGAACATTCATTGTGTTCGTACATTACACTGAGGTGACAATGTGAGCGTGTTGGACCTCCTTACGTCCGGCGTAGTACAGCAATATGGCATGGTCTCAACACGTCATTGGGAGTCACCTGCAGAAGTATTGAGCATGCAGCCTCTATATGCATAACTGCGAAACTGTTGTTGGGACATGGTGTCGTGCACAAACTGACCTCTCTGCTATGTCCCACAGATGTTCTATGTGATTAATGTCGCGCGATCTGGGTGGCCAAGTCATTCATTCGCTCGAGTAGTCCAGAATGTTCTTCAAAGCAGTCGTAAACAATGGTGGCCCAGTGATATGACATCTTTGTTTGAGAACATGAAGCCCATGAATGGCTACAAATTGTCTCCAAGTTGCCGAAAGTATCCATTTCCAGTCAATGATCGGTTCAGTTGGGCTAGAAGACCCAGTCCATTCCATGTAAATAGCCTAAACCATTATGGAGCCACGACCAGCTTGCTTGGGTCCATGGCTTCATGTGGGCTGCGCCACCCTCGAACCCTACCATCACTATCTTACCAACTAAAATCTGAATTCATCCGACCAGGCTACGGTTTTTCAGTTGTCTAGGACCCAACCGATATAGTCACGAGCCAAGGAGAGACTTTGCAGGTGATGTCGCGCTGTTAGCGAAGGCACTCGCGTCAGTTTTCTACTGTCCTAGCAGATTAACGCCAAATTTCGCCACACTGTAGTAACGGATACGTTCGTGGTACGTCCCACAGTGATTTCTGTGGTTATTTCACGCAGTGTTGCTTGTCTATTAGCACTGACAACTCTATGCGAACATCGCTGCTGTCGGTCGTTAAGTGAAGGCCGTCGACCACTGCGTTGTCCGTGGTGAGAGGTAATACCTGAAATTCGGTGTTCTCGGCGCACTCTTGACTGTGGGTCTCGGAATATTGAATTCCCTAACGATTTCCGAAATGGAATGCCACATGCGTCTGGTTCCAACTACCATTCCGTGTTCAAAGTCTATTAATTCCTGTTGTGCGGCCATAATCATGTCGGAAACCTTTTCACGTGAAACACTTGAGAACAAATGATAGCTCCGCCAATACACTGCCCTTTCATACCGTGTGTACACGATACTACCGCCATGTGTACATGAGCATATCGCTATCCCATGACTTTTTTTCACCTCAGTATACGAATTACGTCGATAAAAACGATTTATTGAGAAATAATCGGCACAGATTCAGAAAATATCGTTCTCGTGAAACGTGACTAGCTTTATATTCTCACGAAGTAGTTAGGGTTATCGACAGGGGATGTCAAACCGATTCCATATTTTTAAATTTCCTCACAAGGGATTTCCAATCAAATTGAGTGCCTATCAAGTGCCGCCTCAGTTGTGCGACTGGATTGGTGAGTTCCTGTCAGAAAGGCCACAGCTCGTGGTAATCGACGGAGAGTCATCGAGTGAAACAGATGTAATATCTGGTGTTCCCCAAGGAAGTGTTGCAGGCCTTCTGCTGTTCCTGACCTACATAAATCATTTAGGAGACAATCTGAGCAGCCCTCTTAGATTGTTTGCAGATGATGCTGTCGTTTACCATCTCATAAAGTCGTCAGATGATCGACAACAATTGCAAAATGATGTAGAGAAGACATCCCCAAGGTGCGAAGAGTAGTACTTGAGTCTAAATAATGAAAAGGGTGAAGTCATCCACATGAGTACTAAAATAAATCCGCTAAATTTCAGTTACGGCATAAATTACGCAATTCTAAAGGCTGTGGTTCAACTAAATACTTAGGTATTACAATTACGTATAACCTAAATTGGAACAATCATATAGATAACGTTGTGGCGAAAGCAAACCAAAGACTGCGATTTATTGGCAGAATACTTAGAAAATGTAGCTGCTCTACTAGAGAGACTGCTTACTCCACTCTTGCCCACCTTCTTCTGGGGTACTGGTGTGCGGTGTGAGATCCGCACCAGACGGGACTGACGGCAGATATCGGAAACGTTCAAAGAAGGGCAGATCATTTTTTACTATTGCGAGAAAGTGCCACGGCAATGGTATACGTGAATTGGGGTGAAAATCATTAAAACAAAGGCGCTTTTCTATGCGGTAGGATCTTCTCGTGAAATTTTAATCACCAACGTTTTTCTCCGATTGCGAAAATATTCTGTTAGTGCTCATCTACATAGGGAGCAATGATCATCGTTATAAAATAAGATAAATCAGAGCTCGCACAGAAAGATTTAAGTGCTCGTTTCTCTCGAGCGCCGTTCGAGAGTGGAACGGTATAGAAATAGCTTGAAGGTGGTTCGATGATCCCTCTGAGAGGCACTTAACTCTGAATTGCAAATAAATAATGTAAATGTAGATGAAAAGATGAGTATTACCAGATTCTGTGAAATACACTGACAGAAAAAAAAAACGCCACCTCAAGAAGGAGTTATGCGGAAGTTGGTAGGCGTGTTTCTAAGTCTGAAAGATGGTCTCTATTCGGATTTCGCGCCAGTCGCATAAGAGTGGCGCTAGTAGAGCGACTATAAGGACGCAAATCAGGTTTGTTTTAAATGTACGCTGTAAGGTTGTGGGCGTTAGTTGCCTTTGAGGTTGTACATGGTGAGTTGATGTTAATCAAGAATGTCTTTAAGGCGATAAAGACGCCATTGTGCCGGCCGTTGCGGCCGAGCGGTTCTAGGCGCTTCAGTCTGGAAGCGCGTGACCGCTAAGGTCGCAGGTTCGAATCCTGCCTCGGGCATGGATCTGTGTGACGTCCTTAGGTTAGTTAGGTTTCAGTAGTTCTAAGTTCTAGGGCACTGAAGACCTCCAATGTTAAGTCCCATAGTGCTCAGAGCCAAGACGCCATTGTCAAGCCGGCCGTGGTGGTCTAGCGGTTCTAGGCGCGCAGTCCGGAACCGCGCGACTGCTACGGTCGCAGGTTCGAATCCTGCCTCGGGCATGGATGTGTGTGATGTCCTTAGGTTAGTTAAGTTTAAGTAGTTCTAAGTTCTTGGGGACTGATGACCACAGATGTTAAGTCCCATAGTGCTCAGAGCCATTTGAACCATTTTTGAAGCAATTGTCAACACTTCACTGAGTTTGAATGAGGTCGTGTAATAGCATACGAGAAGCTGGATGTTACTTCTGCGTTATTTCACAAAGACTTGGCAGGAATGTAGCCGCTGTACATAATTGCTGGCAGCGGTGGTCACAAGAACGTACGGCCGCAAAAAGACCGGGCTCTGGACGGCCACGTGGCGCTACCGAGAGGGAGGACCATCGTGATCGACATACGGCTCTGGCGCGTCATACGGCGTCCGCAGCAGCAGTCTGAGCAGCAGTTGGCATCACAGTGGCACAACAAATTGTTACAAGTCGGTTACTTCAAGGAGAGCTCCGAGCCTGACGCCTTGTAGAGTGCACACCACTGCCATTTGTGACTTCAGTGATGTCAACCGAGAACTCATCGGAGGGCAGGGTGGAGGTCTCTTGAGTTTTCTGACGAAAGCTAGTTCGGCCTTGATGCCAGTGATGGCGTGTGTTGGTTAGAAGGAGGCGAGTTGAGGGCCTGCAAACAGCCTGCTGCGTGCTAGATACACTGGACTTAAACCTGGAGTTAGGGTTTGGGGTGTGATTTCGTATGACAGCTGGAGCACGATCGTAAATATCCCATACACTCTGACTGAAAATTTGTATCTCAGTCTGGTGATTCGACCTGTCGTGCTGCCATTCATAAACAGCAATCCAGGGGGTGTTTTCCAACAGGATAACGCTCTCCCGCAACCGCTTTTGTAACCCAACATGCTCTACAGAGTGTCGACAGATTACCTTGGCCTGCTCGATCACCAGATCTGTCTCCAGTCGAGAACATACGGGACATCAGCGGACGACAACTCCAACTTCTACAAACAGCATAACTATCCCTGTATTGAACGACCAAGTGCAACAGACATGGAACTGCATCCGACAATCTGACATCTGACACCTGTACAACAAAATGCGTGCACATCATGCTTGCAATCAACATTGTGGGGCGGCTATACTGGCTAATAATGTACTAGCGCTTCACATTTGCAATGGCTTATCTCCCGCTTACATTAACATGTGATCTTGCAATGTAATCACTTAAATATGATACCTAGGCAAATGTATTCCCGAAATATCACTTCTCTATACTGAGTATTTTTTGGCCTTGTGATTTTTTTCCGTCAGTGTAGAAAGAGATGCTGAACAGAAATTTCATTAACTCAGTCTTAAACCCCACTATATCGTGATATAATTTTGCTGAATTCACCTCAGTTTAACACTGCAATATCCATTGGAAGCATTCGACATGCTCGACTGCTTCAGAATAAATTTAATGTAAATTTTCGCATTTTTAAAGTTTATTCTGGTCGAAAAGTTCGGCTGTAGTATAAAATTGCTTGAAATTACCCATTTGTTCTTAGATTAATTGTCTGTTTATATTTAGCCTATCAACTACCAACAAGTAATTCGCGGTTACATTTCTGGTTTTCTTTTCCGATATTGTTCCTCATGTTGTTATCATTTACTGGAAGATAGAACCAACATTTATTTCAGTAAGTACCTTGAGCCAATCCTACTAACCGTACACGAAAACACTTCCTACTAGCCGTACACGAAAAAAATTCTCCATGTTTTTAAGCTTTTTTCAAAAAATACTTTTGAACGAACTGAACCACCTCAGTCGACGCAGGACGTCAAAATACGCCGACTCACACAGATAATTTCTATATAATAAAAGACAGTATCTGAATTCATATGAATTAATTAAAATTCCAATACGAATACATAGCTTACTTTCCAGATGCATTTTCCATGCAAAATATGATTCTAGATTTGAATTTCCAAAAGTAAATACTCTCTTTTAGTATACACTGAAGTGACAAAAGTCATTGCATACCTCCTAATGTCGTGTTGGACCTCATTTTGCCAGGCGTAGTTCAGCAACACGACGTGGCATAGACTCAACAAGTCGTTGCAAATCCTCTGCAGAAATATTGAGCTATGCTACCTTTATAGCCGTGTATAATGTTGAAGGTGTTGCCAATACACGTTTTGTGCCTGAACTGTCCTCTCGTTTATGTCCCATAAATGTTCGATGGGATGCATATCTGGCGATCTGGGTGGCCAAATCATTCGCTTTAATGGTCCAGAATGTTCTTCAAACCAGTTACGAACATTTGTGGCCAATGATATGGCGCATTGTCTTCCACAAAAATTCCACCCATCTTTGGGAGCATTAAATACATGGATTGCTGCAAATAATCTCCAATTAACCGAACATAACCGGCTACAGTCAATGATTCGTGTAAACACAGCCCACACTATTACGGAGCCACCACCAGCTTGGTCGGTGCATTATTTGTAACTTCAGTCCATGGCTTCGTGGGGTCTGCGCCACACTCGAACCCTACCATCAGCTCTTACCAACTGAAATCGGGACTCATCTACGCAGGCCACGGTTTTCCAGTCTAGGGTCCAACCGATATGGTCACGAGCCCAGGAGAGACGCCGCAGGCGATTTCGTGTTGTTAGCAAAGCAACTCGCGTTACTCGTCTGCTGCCACAGCCTATAGAAGCGAAATTTCGCTGCACTTCTTAAGGGATACGTTCGTCGTACGTCGCACACTGAGTTCTACGATTGTTTTTTCATGATGTGTTGCTTGTCTGTTAGCACTGACCAAACGCCACTGCTCTCGGTCGTTAAATGAAGGACGTCGGCCACTGCTTTGTCCGTGGTGAGAGGTAATGCCCGAAATCTGGTATTCTTGGGACACTGTTGACACTATGGATGTCGGGATATTGAATCTCCTAACGGTTTCCAAAATGGAATATACCATATGTCTTGCTGCAACTACAATTCCGCGTTCAAAGTCTGTTGATTCCCGTCGTGCGCCATACTCAAGACGGAAACCTTTTCACACGTGTCACCTGAGTGCAAATGATAGCTCCAACAATGCACTGCTCTTCTATACCTTGTGTACGTGATAATATCGCCTTCTTTATATGTGCATATCGCTGTTCCACGACTTGTCACCTCACTGAACACTGATGATCTAAACCATTATGATCATAGCTCACAACTAAACTGGGCGCCACCTAGTGGCGTAGCGGTCGAGTGACACGTAAGGAAAGAAATAAGTTCACCTGGAAAGACGACGTCTATTTTGATTTGATAATGACATATGCCATCTGGGTGATAGTCGATGTACTGATGATGGTTTCAACGTTGTCCGCCAACCCGTAGGATAGTGGCATAGCTACCAGAGCACCATCTGTGTCTATCTTTTATTCGGGAATGCTCAAGGCCAGGGTGTACAGTATGGCGCAAACGTGTGAAGCAAGCAGACAACCACCTCAGCGAGACACACTCGTGCTTCCTACAGCCAACTGAGCTGTTTCAAATGGGTCAAGTTGTGGCCTTTGAGGTGACAGGGGTGGTCCTTCTGGAGAATTGCCACCCAAGTTGGACGTGCCGCGACAGTTGTGCAACAGAGCTGAAATGAGCGGTCACGTGAACGTTCTCACAGCTATAGAAGAGGTTCTGGACGTCTACGCAGCACAGATGCCCTCGAGGAGCGTCATGTAAGGGCAGCAACGACAGGTTGGTACAGCTACCACAGTACAGATAAGAGGGCTTGTGAGCCTAGACGTGTGAACACGAACTGTTGCGAACCGATTACTAGAAGTGGAACTACGGGCACGCACACATCTGGCGTGTCTTCCTCTCACGCTACAGCGTCGACGTAAACGGCGCGATTGGTCCCGCCAGAGGATCACTTGGGAGATGGAATGACGCGCTGTGGCCTTTGGCAATGAAAGCGGATTCTGCCTGAACGCAAGTAATGGTCGTTCGTGTACGGCATAGACCTAGTGAGTGCTGTCTCGTAAAATGCATTCGTCCAAGACACAATGGCCTTTGGTCTGGGGTGGGGTAAGATACAACTCTTGCTCACCTTTAGTGTTACTGGAGTGGCGCTAACCAGCGTTCAGTAGGCGCAGAATGTTGCTACATCCGTTCTTTTACAACAGGTAGGTGACTTGTTGTTCCGACAGGACAATGCTGGCCCACACGAGACCTGTGGGTGAGATATCATGGGACGATAAGTGACTGGTACGACTCATCAACCAACAACTCTTGCAGAACTGCGTGAAGAGGTCGAGCAGGCGTAGAATAACGTATCACAGGACAGTATTCCCTATCTGTCCGAGCAACAGGATGCATTGCCGCCTGTGGAGGTAATATGGTTGTTTCAGGATGGGTCGATATCTGGTGCCTCAGAACTGCATGTGCCTTTGATCTGTAAATGTAATGATTTCATGTACTCTGTATGCACTGTTGCAGCAATTAACCTTGAGTGAATTTGAAACTTCTAAAAGGATGTACTGTATTGTTCCCGGCAGTGCATATAACCGGAGCAGGGACGAATGGGGTTGGGGTATCAAATGGTGAGCAACAATAACAATTTAGTGTGGCTCAATTGCCTGGTGCAAATTTTTCAATTTGACGCCATTCCGGCGACTTATGTTTCCCTAACTTACTACCTTTATCCAGCTGGGAAAAGGGGACATAGAGTTTAAAGTGGAATCCGAATTACGTGTCGTCTCTGGTGTTTTCTCATATAGCTGAAAGGTGGAGGCTGGGTAAAACGCAGACTGAAAAATCCTCGGTCTGACCACGATTCGATCCCGCGACCTATCGGTTTCCAGCGATTCACTTCACCGCTTTTTTCTGCCTTGTTTCTTCTTCTGATTGTTTCTTCGTCTATTTTAGTATGTAAGGAGATCGTGTGTGTCCGAACATCGGATGACGTCTCTCAAAACCTTAGTATGAAAACTTTACTGAGTTTTTTTGTTACAGAAAGTTGCTAACCACCTGACCAGCCCCGCTGAGCTACCGAGAAACATTCTAACTAGTCGTCTGATCGCGAACGATTGTCGTGAGCATCTATGGAAAGGAATTGAAGGACGGTCAAATCACGAGTATGCTACAAGGTGTTGTCTGTCCACGTTTCACCGCAGAACACGGAAGTCGGCTGCTTGTCGCTCTCTAAAGCAGGATAGGCGGCGATCTGTGGCGCATCTGATGAAAGAGTACAACGCTGGTGCAGACAGAAATGTTTCAGAGCACACTGTTCAGTGGGACTTCGCTGCAGATGGCCCCTCTATATACCCATTTTTACCCAAAAAAATTGTCTACGATTCCAGTGGGCACGGGATCATCGATACTGAACGATGGATGAATAGAAACGTTATGCCTCGTCGGATGACTCTCGTTTCTTGCTATACCATGTCGACGGTCGCGACCGGTTAGGCCGGCATCCAGGCAAACAGCTGCTCTAGACACGCTCCGCAAAACGGACGCAGGCCAGTAGGGGAAGTTTTATGCTGTGAGGAACATTTACCTCGGACCTTTGATAATAATCGAAAGCACCATGACAGCTATGGATTACAACAACATTATAGTGGACCACCAGCATCCTTTTATGCTTGATGTCTTCCCCGAGAGCGATGGAATTTTCTAGCACGATAACCGTGCATGCCACAAGGCCAGAACAGTGGTTTGGTCGTTTGACGTGCATTAAAGTGAACTCCGATTGCGAAAACATTCTGTTGGCACCTACCTACATAGAGAGAAATAATCATCACAATAAAATAAGAAAAACAGTAGAGAGACAACTTGAAGGTGGTTCATTGATCCCTCTGCCAGACACTCTAGTGTGAGAAGCAAAGGAATCACTTAGATGTAGATGTTTTGGTGACCAAATTCGCCCTATATGGACCCGGTGGAACACGCTATCTGGCGCTAGCCCCGAGCTAACAAGCCACAGGATCGTAATTTACGGAAATTGCGTAGATGATTTCTGGTGCCAGATCTCTCCAAAAGCCCACCACGGACTATTCGAATATCTGATACGCAGAATCACTGCTGTTTGCGTTCCAAAGTTGGACTGGTACCCTATTAAGCAGATGGTCATATAGTTCTGGCTCATCGGTGTGCATGAAAACAAGATTTCTTTCGTTTTTTATTTTCCCGATTTCGTTTTTCTTTTTTTCTGCCATTTACACTTTCATCAAGCGGCTTCAGTCATAAGATTATAAATGTTATTTGTGTGAAATCAGATCCAGCAGCCTATCAGGGACTTCCATTTCCATTATGAAATGTTGAACCGTGCGGTATATAACCATCATCTTAATAGGATATTATGTAAAGTCAGAAACAGTCTCATAAGCTTGTAAGGGCGTTGCAGGCTAGATTCTGCAGAGAAATTATTGTTAAGGGAAAATTCGATGCATTGTGCCGTTTCCTGGTCAATTAGCACTGAGGTTAGAGAATCAGTCCTATGCAAGCTCAAATTCAGGCAGCCCGTCAGATGTAATTAGTGTCGGTTGTCCTCATTGCGTAGATGACAGCACATAACATTGCTCAGCCTTTGGCTCGGGATGAGTCCTTACTGCCATTCCATGTCTAATTTTTTTATCGTTCTCTTGTTCGGTTTTAGGAAACCAAACGGAGAACACATTTGGCGACACCATCTCTGGCGGGCCTAATGAAATTGCGAGTGCAATGGCCTGATTGGCTAACTTGAATGATAATTAACCCAGAAACGGCGCAGCGTATCGAATATTTTTCTTAACAATTGCAACCCTTACAAGCGTTTTAGACTGTTTCTGGTCACCCTGTATATACTGCCAGAAAAAATGCAGCACTATCGAGGACTGTGTTCAATGGCACCAGAGAATAATGCGTGCAGGCTGAGGGGCTGTAGTATTAATGATTCACTTTTCATGGTAATCTGCTATCAGATGGCGCTCAGGAGGCTTATCTGTTCACCCTCTATCTAGTCTCTGCAGACAGTATCTGTGCTGGATTTAGGGGTGAACAGAGTTTGCAACAATCATTCCAGGGTACAGCAATGTCCCACTGACGATTACGTACTCCTGTGAACAACTGCAGCCATTTGAATGGGGTCGCATTGTGAGCCTGCAGGAAGCTACGTGGATATATCGACGGATTGCTGCATATGTTGGATGCAAAGTATGGGTAGTGTGTCACTGGTTTCAAAAGTGGTCCGCGAGACATTCTCGCGCCTGTAGCCCACGTTCTAGACGTCTGTGTAGTACAGGCGCACGTCAAGGTGAACGCAATGTGCGAGCAGTGGTGGCTGACCGAACATCATCTAAAGACAAAACCTAGCCACATGTTGCACCTGCTATGTCATCAGGGACTACTGGCAACCGTCTGCTTCAAGCGGGATTAAGATTAGACGTACGTCTGGTCAGGCCACCACTGACACCATGAAACCGCCCAGCATGGGTACTCTGGTGTCGTGAAGAGCAGACTGGAGAGTGGACTCGCACTCCCTTGTCTTCAGTGATAGGAGTAGGTTCTGTCTGCGTACGAGTAATGGACATACACATGTATGGCGTAGACCTCGTGAGCTGCCTGTTCCAGAGCGCATTCGCCCACGACAACCCACAGGTCTCGTCCCAGATTACATGGCGTGGTGGCCACGAGCTACAACTCTCGATAACGTGTAGCGTTTCTACAGGGTAAAGTAACCAGTGCCCCCTACCTTACACAGGTTGTTTCCCCATGGTACTGCCATTTCACTTATATGAAGGTGATGCGCTTTTTCAGCAGAACACTGTACATCGACATACGACTTCTGCGACACAATTTGCTCTTCATGGTGCACAACAACTGCCCTGTCCAGCTAGATCAACAGCGCTCTCACCATCTAAGCAAGTATGGGACATGATGAAGCGGAAGCTTACTCATTCTACATCTACGTACATACTCCGTGGCGGAGGGTACCCTGTACACTACTAGTCACTTCCTCTCCTGTTCAGCGAGGGAAAACGGCTACCTACATGCCTCCATATGAGCCCCAATTTCTCTTATCTTCGTGGTCCTTAGGTGAAATGTATGTTGGCGGCAGTAGAATCGTTCGGCAGTCAGCCTCAGATGCTGCTCTTCTAAATTTTCTCAATAGCATTTCTAGAAAAGAACTTCACCTAACCTCGAAGGAATCCCATTTGCGTCCCAAAGCATCTCTGTAATCCAAGCATGTTGGTCGAACCTACCAGTAACAAATCTAGCCTTTGTACTGCTTGAATGTCTTCCTTTAATCTGACCTGGTGCGCATCTCAAACACCCAAGCAGTACTCAAGAACAGGTCGCACTAACGTCCTATATGCTGTCTCCTTTACAAATTAAATACACTTTTTCAGAATTCTCCCAATAAACCGATGTCGACCATTCGTCTTCCCTACCACAATCCTCACATGCTCTTTCCGTTTCATATGGTTTTGCAGCGTTACGCCCAGATATTTAAACGGTTTGACTGTATTAAGCAGGACACTGTTAATGCAGTATTCGAACATTACGGGTTTGTTTTCCCTACTCATCTGCATTAACTTACATTTCTGTACATTTAGAGCTAGCTGCCATTCATCAAACCAACTAGAAATTTTGTCTAAGTCATCTTGTATCCACTTATAGTCACTCAACGGCGACATTCCCTCACACCACAGTATCGTATGCTAAAAACCGCAGATTGCTGACCACTCTTCCGCCTCATCATTTATGTATGTAGAAAATAAGAAAAGTCCTGTCACACTTCCCTGAGGCACTCCTGACGATATCCTGGTCTCTGATAAACACTCCAGGCCTGCAAGAGCCACTGTCAAATTGCAGCAAAAGGGGCTAGATGCCTCGGATAATGTACTGTAAAACACCATTCGGCACCTCTATGAACGTTTGAATGTGTGAATACACATCTCTTTTGCCGTCAGAGAGGCGTTACACTGTATACAAACTGATGTGACTGTTTGGGCACCCTTTATTGTGATATACGTGTTTCATTCGGTCTGAATTTGTTATCATATACACCATCAATGATGAAATACCTGTCATTTCACTTTTCAATAAAATGACATTGTCGGTACAGGTGTTGCATTTTTCCGGAAATATATACATGGTGCCTCAGAAATGTTGCGACAAACTTCGAGGTTTGTAGAGGGTGTCCTGAGGAACAAATCGACGATAGGAACCTGTATCAGGAAACGACATCCAACAAAGCTACAGAGCGTCGAGTCGCCAGCGCCTGCCACGAGGCTTTCACTTCAGTAGCACACGTGATGTACGCTGATGGACCGTAGGCGGAACGTCTCCCAATGTTATTTGTTATTCAGTGATCACGACTGATTGCCGTGGAGCTAGCTGCTGCATAGGAAGGAACCCACCAAAATCTCCGGTGTTCTCCGGTATACGGGAGAAAAATAAACTGCAGATGGAAATCCGTGTTCGAAACCTTCATCCACCAAGGCAACAGAGTATCGCATTCATAGCAGACAATGTCTGTCTATGCAGCAGCTAGCACCACCTTCTCTACAGGGGATCGTGGCAATCAGTCGCGGTCACTGGATAATAAACAATGTTGCAGACGTACCACTTACGGTCCGTGAGCGTGCAAAGTCACGTTTGCTAGCGGAAGTGGTAGGCTAGCGGCAGGCGACGGCGCCCATGACGTTGACGCTCTGTAGCGTCGTTGGATGAAGTTTCAGAACACTGGCTCTTACCTAGATTCGTTCCTCAAGATTCCTTCTGCAGCCCCATGAAGTCTGACGCAACATTACTGGGCCACCATATACACGATAATCAAGGACTCGTATTGTAAGCCAATCAACAGGTTGTAATTATACTTGGAAAATGCGTTTTTTGTGCAGACATACACTTTCTTAAATGGAACAATGCCTACTGACATTAACAAACTAAAAGTAGGCTAAATTAGAATGTCAATGGCATTTGTTGCATGAGTCTAATGAGAGTTATTTACGAGATATCGTACTTGGAAAAATTCCCACACCGACACTTGTATAATTCCTCTGATAGCATACAATAAAGAACAGCAGAAGTACATGCACTACTTACATGGATTCTGACCAGTAATGAGACAATTGACCATCAAAGGTTTTGGTCAGAATGACCACCACTAGCGGCAGAACACACTTCCAGTATGGTATGGAAAGAGTGCTGCACACGTGTTAGCATTTCTGCCGTGATGTCCGAGCAGCCTGCAGGAATACGTTGTTGCATATCAGCGGGCGTAACTGGTGTGTCCTTGTAGACAGCCTCTTTCAACTTGAAACTTCTCTGTGGAGTCGTTTCACAGACGCTTGTCTCACTGGATTCTGTGCATCCTATTCTGTCTACCGCCTGATTGCGGTTTAATTTATTAACTCTCCCAGAAAGACTGAGCAATCAAAGTAAGGCCTATTAAATGATACTATCTTTGATTTTGTTTTCTGTTCCATAGGAAATCATGTCCCGTATTTATTACGTTTTTCCCTTCACCCTACCCTACGTGTGCGTAAATGTGACTGAATGAGTGTTTTTACGAGTGGTTTCGAGTTTCGTTTGTGGGGGACGCTGAGTTGGTTGTCGTCTGCTAAGAGCAGGTGATGTTTGCTTCTCGTTTGGAGGGTAGCACAGGATGACCAACTTAGGATCCCAGTACGTGGACAGAGAGGTTTACCCCTTTTAGTCTGAGGTGGGTTTGTCTGTCAGGTTGGTGGTGGAAGCCTACCCCTCTGGTAGCTTCCGTTGCACGGGTTGCTAGGCGAAGCTCGGTGGAGAAAGGACAATCTGCAGCTAACGATTGGTGAATACAGTTCGTAGCTCCTGGAGAGGGTTTCTGCCTTGCCGAGTTTTTATTTCGAGACGGCAAAATCATTCTGCTATGGCACGATTAAAATGTCTTGCATTTGTGCCTGGTTTATATCTAATTTCTGAACATTTAACTCGTAATCAAGTTTACCACGTGCTGAAGTTCGGCCGTTCGTAAGCGGCAGGTGTGAATTCCATGTCGTATATCTACTATACAAACCTTGCGAATCGGATACATCTCTTCCCAAGCTAGTGCATGAGCATAATGATGATAGGTATCTCTCTGAACTATTTCTGTCATTGGTATGTAGATGGAATGATTGAATTATTGTGTTCCACTTCCCTTTCTTGTGTTTTTCCTTTTTTAATTGCGCTATTCTACCATTTTTTGGCGAATTATTTAGTTAAATTTTTCATTCAGCACCAGCCATGCTTACTGTTAGGATGTGCATCAAATTCAGTAATGAAATAAATGTGCTACGTAAAAGATAAACTCTGCGTCCTTTATCTTTCTCACTGATGCCAGTTTTCAAATTAATTTTCTATTCCCTGATTTTTTAAAGTTAATCTGCTTGCTTGTGATGAACAAAAATGGGAGGAAAAATCAATTTACTTAAACAAGCTCATTGATATAAACATACAATGCTGTTCATCTTGTTAGTGTCTTTAATAAAAATTGCATTCTTGTAATTAAATTCTGAATTTGATTGAACTGATAATTTCCAGTTCGGTCTTTTCTTAATTGTTAGGAAGGGCTTGGGCTGGTGGCGACCCTGAAATTTTTAAATTTATAATTGTTATTGTGAGGTGGATTAACCAGAAATTGCGCACAGGGGCTACATCTCCATTATTCTTGGTACGTAAGGCATGTCGAGCCTTCGTTAGGATCCGTTTACAGTTCTACATACATACTTTACAAACTTTCCCCACAAAAATATGTCTACATGCGTCAAATCTGGGAAGTGGGACGGCCAAGGTACAGGTCTTTTGTGTCCAATCCAACGATTTGGAAACAGTTCGTGAAGACATACTGTAGTGCTTCGTACCATCATGTAGGTACCACAGGTTCCTCGTCTGCAGAGAAACGTCTTCTAGCGTTCGTGTAACACGATCTGTTGTTGTGGTTGTGGTCTTCAGTCCTGAGACTGGTTTGATGCAGCTCTCCATGCTACTCTATCCTGTGCAAGCTTCTTCATCTCCCAGTACCTACTGCAGCCTACATCCTTCTGAATCTGCTTAGTGTATTCATCTCTTGGTCTCCCTCTACGATTTTTACCCTCCACGCTGCCCTCCAATGCTAAATTTGTGATCCCTTGATGCCTCAGAACATGTCCTACCAACCGATCCCTTCTTCTAGTCAAGTTGTGCCACAAACTCCTCTTCTCCCCAATTCTATTCAATACCTCCTCATTAGTTATGTGATCTACCCATCGAATCTTCAGCATTCTTCTGTAGCACCACATTTTGAAAGCTTCTATTCTCTTCTTGTCCAAACTATTTATCGTCCATGTTTCACTTCCATACATGGTTACACTCCATACAAATACTTTCAGAAACGACTTCCTGACACCTAAATCTATACTCGATGTTAACAAATTTCTCTTCTTCAGAAATGCTTTCCTTGCCATTGCCAGTCTACATTTTATATCCTCTCTACTTCGACCATCATCAGTTATTTTGCTCTCCAAATAGCAAAACTCCTTTACTACTTTAAGTGTCTCATTTCCTACTCCAGTTCCTTCAGCATCACCCGATTTAATTCGACTACATTCCATTATCCTCGTTTTGCTTTTGTTGATGATCATCTTATACCCTCCTTTCAAGACGCTGTCCATTCCGTTCAACTGCTCTTCCAAGTCCTTTTCTGTTTCTGACAGGATTACAATGTCATCGGCGAACCTCAGAGTTTTTATTTCTTCTCCATGGATTTTAATTCCTACTCCGAATTTTCCTTTTGTTTCCTTTACTGCTTGCTCAATATACAGACTGAATAACATTGGGGAGAGGCTACAACCCTGTCTCACTCCCTTCCCAACCACTACTTCCCTTTCATGTCCCTCGACTCTTATAACTGCCATCTGCTTTCTGTACAAATTGTAATAGCCTTTCGCTCCCTGTATTGTATCCCTGCCACCTTCAGAATTTGAAAGAGAGTATTCCAGTCAACATTGTCAAAAGCTTTCTCTAAGTCTACAAATGCTAGGAACGTAGGTTTGCTTTTCCTTAGGCTATTTTCTAAGATAAGTCGTAGGGTCAGTATTGCCTCACGGAATCCAAACTGATCTTCCCCGAGGTCGGCTTCCACCAGTTTTTCATTCGTCTGTAAAGAATTCGCGTTAGTATTTTGCAGCTGTGACTTATTAAACTGATAGTTCGGTAATTTTCACATCTGTCAACACCTGCTTTCTTTGGGATTGGAATTTTTATATTCTTCTTGAAGTCTGAGGGTATTTCGCCTGTCTCATACATCTTGCTCACCAGATGGTAGAGTTTTGTCAGAACTGGCTCTCCCAAGGCTGTCAGTAGCTCTAATGGAATGTTGTCTACTCCCGGGGCCTTGTTTCGGCTTAGGTCTTTCAGTGCTCTGTCAGACTCTTCACGCAGTATCGTATCTCCCATTTCATCTTCATCTACATCCTCTTCAATTTCCATAATATTGTCCTCAAGAACATCACCCCCGTATAGACCCTCTATATACTCCTTCCACCTTTCTGCTTTCCCTTCTTTGCTTAGAACTGTTAGGAAGCTGTATATTTGTACGCATTCAGTGTTCGTCTATGAAACATGGGCCTATTAGCTGATGGGTCACTATCCCACACCACTCATGTTCCACCTGACGAAGCCAACAGGGATTGTCAACAGACCAACAGTTTAGGTTCCGATGGTTTACCTGGACATGATTTGTAAATGCGACTTCATCACTAAACAAGGTACATGCACAATAATCACAAAGTTTACATTGACCGAGATTATGAGGTAAGTACATGTTTTTTAAATGGGACGCTGTACTTTTTTACCATCATTCGAACGCTCTGTAAAAGACCCGTATAGTGATGTAACGCATGTTGCTATTGTGATTCAAACTTCGCTTAAAAGACGCTGGGAAATATTGTACGACTGAAGATCGAGGCGGTCGGAAGCCGCTGCAGACCGTAAACACGCCTCGCGCGACCCGCAGGCCGAGTTGCTCTATGCAGCATGCACGGCCTACGCTACGTAGGTAAATCCTCATCCGCCCTCTTTTATGCAAAGTTTGAACCACAATAGCAACATGCGTTACATCACTATACGCGTCTTTTACAGAGCGTTCGAATGATGGTAAAAAAAGTACAGCGTCCGATTTAAAACAACATGTACTTGCCTCATTATCTCATCAATATAAACGTTGTGATTATTGTGGATGTACCAACGTATATACCCCATAGTCCGCTATGATTCGCCGAAAACCGCATGCCGATACGTGCAATCGCCCCCGGAATAAAGGGGGTGTTACGTCTTACGCGACTCACTGTAAATGGCTCTGAGCACTATGGGACTTAACATCGGTGGTCATCAGTCCCCTAGAACTTAGAACTACTTAAACCTAACTAACCTAAGGACATCACACACATCCATGCCCGAGGCAGGATTCGAACCTGCGACCGTAGGAGTCGCGCGGTTCCGGACTGAGCGCCTGAACCGCTAGACCACCGCGGCCGGCTCACTGTAAATGCGAATCTCTGCGGAATTCATTCACTCTCTCTCTCTCTCTCTCTCTCGCTCGCTCGCTCTCTCTCTCTCCCTCTCTCTTATATATAGTGAGAGAGAGTGAGTGAATTCCGCAGAGATTCGCATATCCTCAGAAGTGTTTACTGTTATTTCAAAAAACATGGGGCACACAATCAGACTGCTGACACGACACACAACTTTTCGATTTTTTCAATGTCAAGAAGTTCTTCATTAACATAGAGTGCTACTTTTGGGCCGGCCAGTGTGGCCGAGCGGTTCTAGGCGCTTCAGTCTAGAGTCGCGCGACCGCTACGGTCGCAGGTTCGAATCCTGCCTCGGGCATGGATGTGTGTGATGTCCTTAGGTTAGTTAGGTTCAAGTAGTTCTAAGTTATAGGGGACTGATGACCTCAGATGTTAAGTCACATAGTGCTCAGAGCCATTTGAACCATTTTGATACTTTTGGTACACATTTAGACAGTTTTCGTGTCAGTTCGAAGTTGGTATTATATTTACTTACAAGGGAGGTACCAAGTTCGAACGGCTAAAACCAAATAAAAATGATTTTAAAATATAGACTTCTTTCTGATCTACCACTCTTCAGTGTTATTTGTCCGTAAAGTTTCATCATTGTATAGAACGATGTTTGAATGTTTACAAGCATAAAGGCTATAAAAGCATAAGTCGCTGAAGAAACAACACCGCGTAAGGAACAATTACACTGACATGAATAAAGTCAAAGGATAACTCCTAATACCGTGTCGAAGTGGCATGGACTCAATAGGTCACGGGAAGACCCCTGCAGAAAGACTGAGCCATGCTGCTCCTACAGCCGACCATATTTGCCAAACTCTTGCCGGTGCAGGATTTTACGTCCGAACGAATCTCTCGATTATGTCCCATAAATGTTCGATGGGATTTATGTCGGACGATATGGGCGGCCAAACCATTCGCTCTAATAGTCCAGAGTGTTCTTCAAACCAATCGCGAATAATAACGGGCCAGTGACATTGCGCATCCCATCGTTCTTTGGTAATATGACGTCCATAAACGGCTCCAAGTGCTCTCCAAGTAGCAGAACATCCAGAGGACACAGTTCACTCCCCGTAAACACAGCCCACACCATTATGGAACTACCACCACCTTGGAAAGTGCCTTGTTGTCAACTTGGGTCCAGGGCTACGTGGGGTCTACGCAACACTCGAACCCTACCATTCAGCTCTTACCAACTGAAGCCAGGGCTCATCTGATCAAGTCACGGTTTTCTAGTCGTCTAGGGTCCAACCGATAGTGTCGCTAGCCCAGGAGAGGTGCTGCACGCGATGTGGTGCTATTAGCAAAGACACTCGCGTCAGTCGTCTGCTGCCACAGCCCACCGTAGCCAAATTTCGCCGCACTGTTCTAATGGACACGTTCGTCACACGTTGCACATTGATTTATGCTGTTATTTCACGCCGTTTGGTCTGTTAGCAATGACAATTCTATGCAAACGCCGCTGCTCTCGGTCGTTAAGTGAAAGCCGCCGGTCACTGCGTTGTGCGTGGTGAGAGATAATGTGTGACACTGTGGGTTGCGAAGTATTGAATTCTCTAACGATTTCCGAACTGGAATGTTCCATGCGACTAGCTACAACTCCAGTTCCATATTGAAAGTCTGTTGCTTCACGCCGGAGACATTTTCACGTAAACTGCCTTAGTACGAATGACATATCCGCCAATGCACTGCCCTTGTGTACACGATACTACCGTCATGAGTATATGAGCAGATCGCTATCCCATGACTTTTGTCACCTCTGTGTATGTCTGCCAAATTCCTAAGTGTCACAATTGAAACATCTTTGACGATAATAAACATTTGCTTCAAACAATAAATGTTAAAACATACAGTAATTACAGAGTCAGATTTCCTAATTCGTCATCGAAGTGCAAATGTGGGGTTCAAGTAAATAAGTAAAACACAACGAAATGAACTACTAATGGCAAATGTATAGATATGTGATGACTGTTGCTTTTCATATTAGACCATGGCAGAACGGATACACCGAAAATGATACAACATTTTCACATTTTGCTCCTGTCAAGGGGTTTATAAATTTGTCTTGGGGACGCATGGATTAATATGGACCTGGTAATATACAGGTATGACAGCCGGGTAAGAGGGAGAATGTAGTAACTTCCTACCATGCCTCTACAAGAGAGGAACAATATTTAAGAATAATGACTGCGCTGAATTTTGGTATACGTAGTTAGTTGCGTCAGCTGACGTAGTTTCCTTGTGACGCGCGATTCTCGCGGCGCCTGACCGACCTTGGTACGCTGTCGGAAGTGAATATCGAATGAGAGCGAACCACTAAACGTGGTGCCATCTCACAGGTCACGGCCACAGGGTAATAGGTTTCGTTGCGAATATCGCATTAGTTCACAGGGACATGTTGACAATTCAACCATCGTGGTCGTTCCAATTTGCATGCTTCAAGTTGCTCTGTCTTCGAGGAAATCTGCGAACTACGGGATCTGCATCTGCCTGTACAGAAATACTAAACAGTTCACACTTAAACGAGTGTGAAAAATGAATACCTAAATATTTCTCTACAAACTCTGATTTCTCTTACTTTACCACTAGGGTTATTTCTCCCTATGTAGATGAGCGTCAATAAATAATTTGGTATTCGGAGAAGAAAACTGGTGATTGTAGTGTCGTGAACAGATCTTGCCGCAACAAAAAACGCCCTTCTTTTAATGACTGCCGCTCCACCTCACTTATCGTAGCAGTGATACTCTTTCACTTATTTCGTGATCACTTTTTCGGAGTAACGCTCTATAAGCACAACAAAAATGTTTTCTGAACTCGTGCACGTCACTGTCCAGCTTTTATCAGAAAAGCCGCGGTTTATCAAATAATTTTCAACAACGTGCTTCCGGCCTGGGGAAGAAAAGAAGAGTTAAATAGGTAAACAAAGAGGCTGAACTTACCCCGACGCCGATACACGTTGTTTCGTAATGGAAATACAAATTTAAAGGTCATTTCAATGCTAAGCAAATGCGAGGCATCAGACTTTGGCCAGAAACACGGCTATGAAGAAGGAGCTGAGGGATGCCATATCTTTCACTCTGCAGTGGGGTGAGCGCTATTTTGAAATTTTGTGACGGGATATGCTGTGCACTGGACCAGCTCGGTTCCTTACCTTCCGCGGACAACATTCTTACCCAGCTTCAAATCTGTCAGTCTACGTCTACAGGGTATGCACGAAAAACAGGCCCCGAGTACAGACTGCTCGCCAATTAAGCCTGAATTGTTCCCCACCACTTCCTACATGTTGCTCTTCGCCAGGAAATTTCTTTGCAACAAATAGATAAACATGTAATTATTAGATAATCAAGAAATAACAAATAAGTAATGCAAAGGACTATATTTACTGTTGATCTTGTCTTTCACATTACATTACATTAGGTGCTGAAAAGACCTCTCTCTACTGCAATGCACTTTTGCGTGCGCCCTAACACGTTAACATACAAAAAGTCAGAGGCAAAGGTCCCGAGTTCGAGTCTCGGTACTGCACACAGTTTTAATCTGCCAAGAAGTTTCATATCAGCGCACACTCCGCTGCAGAGTGCAAAATTTCATTCTACGTTAATATACACTTTTCGCAAATCTTCAGCATCAATTCTCAAAATTTCGTTACGAATTTGTCCAAGTCTTCTAACGTTATTGGGTTACTTGAGTACGCTTTTCCATTTAGACTGCCCCACAGACAAAAGTCACAATTAGTTAAGTCGAGCTTACGCGGCGGCTACAGTCCGCTGGCAGTGCTTTCCTCTGTCAATCTTTCATGAATTTGTTAGATTGACTCGCATGAAGTGTGACGGGTCGCCCCATCCTGTTGAAAGACAGCATACGTACGTTCGTGGTGAGCTAACTGTGCGTAAAATTCCGCAGAGATTCGCATATACACAGCAGTGTTTACTGTTGTTTCAAAAAATATGAGACACAGAGCCCGACTGGTGACACGGTACCCAACATTCCGATTATTACACCGTGAATAGGCTCTTTATTAATCATATAGAGATTGTTTGTTGACCAGTATCTGGTGCTCTAGGAGTTCATATGTTCTGTTAGATGGAACCAGGCTTCATCCTCACTCATGAAATACAGCAGCGGATCCAACATTCCACCCTCAATTGTTTGACACAGCCACATACAATAATTCATACGTTTTGCCTTATCTCTCTCCTCCAGTTCTTGGACACATGTCATTTGATAGGGCTTCATCCCCATATGGCGTAAAACACGATGACAAGACCGACGCAAAACGTTCAGTTGCGACAATTAACGTGTCTACTTCTTTGGATTTTGGGTCATTCGTACTCGAACATCCGCGATCACAGCAGGTGTACGAACGGACGGGGCTCGATTCTTTTTTGCGTTTGTAACTGACCCCGTGTTACGGCATTTTGTCACCAAATCCTGTATACTACTCCTTGCTGGTATGGAAATGCCAGGAAACTTCTTTGGAAAAATGTTCGCGTTCCCTTGAATGAACCTGTAAACACGTTCTCCTCCATTATTGCAATTCTTTCTTGAATAGGATAGAGCTCGCTGAGATATTCACTTCACACGTCTTAGTCAAGTCGCAACGGCTTTCATATTGACAACACAAAAGGTATTCACAAAAGCTTCGAAACAATAGATGCCAACTGGCGGGCTATGATGAGCAGTCTAGTACTCAGGCCGGTGTTTCGTGTGCTACTCTGTACATATGTGATCAAAAGTATCCGGACACCTGGCTGAAAATGACTTACAAGTTCGTGGCGCCCTCCATCGGTAATGCTGGAATTCAGTATGGTGTTGGCCCACCCTTAGCCATGATGACAGATTCCACTATCGCAGGTGTAGGTTCAGTCAGGAGCTGGAAGGTTTCTTGGGGAATGGCAGCCCATTCTTCACGGAGTGCTGCACTGACGACAGGTATCGATGTCGGTCGGTGAGGCCTGGCACGAAGTCTGCATTCCAAAACATCCCAAAGGTGTTCTATAGGATTCAGGTCAGGACTCTGTGCAGGCCAGTCATTACAGGGATGTTATTGTCGTGTAACCACTTCACCATAAGCCGTGCCTTATGAACAGGTGCTCGATTGTGTTGAAAGATGCAATCGCTATGTATGCCTGTGCTGTGATAGTGCCACGCAAAACAACAAGGGATGCAAGCCCCATCCATGAAAAATACGAACACACCGTAACACCACCGCCTCCGAATTTTATTTTTGGCACCACACATGCTGGCAGATGACGTTCACCGTGCATTCGCCATACCCACACCCTACCATCCGATCGCCACATTGTGTGCCGTAATTTGTCACTCCACATAACGGTTTTCCACTGTTCAATCGTCCAATGTTTACACTCCTTACACCAAGTGAGGTGTCGTTTGGCACTTACCGGCGTGATGTGTGGTTTATAAGCTCGACCATGAAATCCAAGTTTTCTCACCTCCCGCCAGTCATAGTACTTGCAGTGGATTCTGATGCAGATTGCAATTCCTGTGTGATGGTTTGGATAGATGTTTGCCTGTTACGCATTACGACTCTCTTCAACTGTCGGCAGTCTCTGTCATTCAAGAGACGAGTCGTCCTGTACGCTTTTGTGCTGCACGTGTCCCTTGACGTTTCCACTTCACTATCACATCGGAAACAGTGGACCTAGGGACGTTTAGGAATGTGGAAATCTCGCGTACAGACGTATGACACAAGTGACACCCAATCACCTGATCACATTCGAAGTGAGTTCCGCAGAGCGCCCCATTCTACTCTCTCACAATGTCTAATGACTACTGAGGTCGCTGATATGGAGTACCTGGCAGTAGGTGGCAGTATAATGCACCTAATATAAAAGCGTATGTTTTCGGGGTGTCCGGATACTTTTCATCACATAGTGTACTCAGTAAGCCACCCTACAGTACATGACGGAGGTACCCTGTACCTCTACTTGCCATTCTCTTTCCTGTTCCACTCGGAGACGGAGCGGGCGAAAAAAAAACTCTATTTGCCTGCAGACGAACCCTAATTTCTCTTATCTTGTTTGGCTTCGGTCCTTGCGTGAAATATACGCCGACGACAGTAGAATCGTTTCGCTGTCGACCTCAAATGCCGGTTCTCTAAATTTCCTCAGTAGTGCTAAGCGAAAATAACGTCATCTTCCTTCCAGGGATTCCCATTTAAATTCATGGGGTATTTCTGCAATACTCGAATCTCCATCGAACCTATCGGTACTAAACTCTAGTAGCGCTGTTCTAAATTGCTTCGATATCTTCTTTCGATCCGACCTGGTAGGGATACCAAACACTCGAGCACTACTCATGAATTGGTCGCAGTAGAGTTCTATACGCTGCCTTATTTATAGATGAGCTACAGTTTCCTAGAAATCTCACAATAAACCGAAGTAGACTATTCTACATCTACATCTACATATATGCTCCGCAACCCATTGTACGGTATATAGCGGAGTGTATCCTGTACCACCACTAGTAATTGTCTTTCGTGTTCCACTCGCAAATAGAGAGAGCGGAAAACAACTGTCTGTATGCTTCCATATGAGCGTTAATTCCTCGCATCGTTTCTTCGTAGCTCTAACGTGAAATGTACGTCTTCCTGCAGTACAATCGTTCTGCAGTCAGCTTCAAAAGCCGGCTTTCTAAATCTTCTCAGTAGTGTTCCCCGAAAAGAATGTCGTCTTCCCTATAGGGATTCCCGTTTGAGTTCAAGAAGCATCTCCATAACACCAGCGTGATGATCGAATCTACCGGGAATAAATCTAGCAGCGCGCTTCTGAATTTCTTCGATTTCTTCTTCAATCCGACCTCTTAGGATCCCAAACGCTCGAACAGTACCCAAGAATGAGTCTCACTAGTCTTCTATACGCAGTCTCCTTTACAGGTGAACCATTATTTCCTAAAATTCTCCCAATAAACCGAAGTCGACCATTCGCCTTCCTACCACCGTTTTCATACGCTCGTTCCACCTCATATAGCTTTGCAACGCTAGTCCAGATTTTTAAACGACTTTACTGTGTCAAACAGGACACTAGTAATTCTGTATCCCAACATTACAAATTTGATCTTCTTACTCATCAAAAATGGTTCAAATGGCTCTGAGCACTATGGGACTTAGCATTTGAGGTCATCAGTCCACTAGAACTTAGAACTACTTAAACCTAACTAACCTAAGAACATCACACACATCCATGACCGAGGCAGGATTCGAACCTGCGGCCGTAGCGGTCGCGCGGTTCCAGACTGAAGCCCCTAGAACCGCTCGGCCACAACGGCCGGCATTAACTTTCATTTTTCCACATTTAGGGCTAACTGCCATTCATCGCACCAACCGGAAAATTTGTCTAAGTCGTCTTGTATCTTCCTGCAGTCACTGAACTTCGACATCTTACCGTAGATCAGCAAACAACCGCAGACTGCTGCCCACCCTGTCCCCCAAGTCATTTATGTATGTAGATAACAACAGCGGTCCTATCAAACTTCCCAGAGGCACTCCTGACGATACCCTTGTCTCTGATGAACACTCGCTGTCGAGGACAACATACTGGGTTCTATTTCTTAAAAAGTCTGCGAGCCACTCACATATCTGTAAACTTATTCCATATACTTGTACCTTCGTTAACAGCGTGCAATGGGGACCGCGTCAAATGGTTTCCGGAAATCTAGAAATATGGAATCTGTCTGTTGCCGTTCATCCATAGTTCTCACTATATAATGTGAGAAAAGGGAAAGTTGAATTTCGCACGAGCGATGCTTTCTAAAACCATGCTGATTCGTGCATATAAGATTCTCAGTCTAAAGAAACATTATTATATTCGAACTGAGAATATGTTTAAGGATTCTGTAGCAAACAGAAGTTAGGGATATTGGTCTGTAATTTTTCGGGTCCATTCTTTTACCTTTCTTATATACTGGAGTCACCTGCGCTTTTTTCCAGTCGCTTGGGACTTTGTGCTGGGCGAGATTCACGATAAATGCAGATAATGTGCCAATGTCGTAGGGTACTCTTAGTAAAATCTAACTGAGCTTCCATCGGGGCCTGGTGATTTATTTGCTTTCAAATCCTTCAGTTGTTTCTCTATGCCAGGTATGATTATTTCTATGTCGTCCATACGGGAATGTCTCCGATGTTCAAATTACGCTATGTTGTAGAAGTCGCCTGTTGAATGATTTCTTGACTGTGAAATTTTAAACTTCAGCTTTCGTTTTGCTATCTTCAGCTGCCACACGAGACTGATCAACAAGGTTCTGGGTGGAAGCCTTAGACGTGCTTTAGCGCTTTTAAATACGACAAGAATTTTCACGGGTTTTCTGCCAGATATTTTGCTAAGGTGTGACGGTGGTATTTATTGTATATTTGCCGAGAATCTCTACTATCCTTCGCTTGTCGTCATTTATGCGTTCCCTTTTGAACCTCAGCATCTTACCAATTTCGTTATTAAGCCCTGGTGGGTTTTTTTCCATCCTTTATCCACTTATTAGACCTGTAACTCTCCAGACCACAATTTACAGTCTGTTTAAACTTTGCCCATAATTCCTCTACATCCATCTTACTGGAACTAAGTGATGCCAATTCAGTATCGAAGTGAGATGTTAATAACTGCTTATCTGCTCTATCTAGCAGAAACACTCTCCTAGCCTTCTTGACTGATTTATTAACTTTCGTAATCGTAGTTGCTGTGACGACATCATGATCGCTAATCCCCGTTTCTATACTGACACTGTTGATAAGTTCCGGCCTATTTGTAGCTACAAGGTCTAAGATATTTCCATTGTGTTACGGCGTAAAGTCAGGTGCCGGCACGCCAGTCGGAAAGGATAGAGCAGAGAGGGCTGTGAGAAGACGTCAGCCAGTTGCGCGCTATCCGACCCCTCACCAGGACGATAACACGACAGCAGCGGACTCTATACAAAGAGGACATCAGCGCCGCGCCATACTGGTCGCGCCCCAGTTGAAGAGTAGCTTCAAGATTAGCGAGTTCTATAGCAGCATCGACACTGTTACTTTGTTTGCACAATCTATGTAATACCGACTCGGGAATTGTTTATACTGAACAATATTGCTTATTTTGCATGTCGCCCTTTGCTTGTGACACATATGTGTAATGGACAAAGTTAAGTATTGTAATCATTTCATTTGGTAATAAAACTCATTAATACTATTTGTTTGAATGTTGTCTGGCAATCAGAGAAGGCAGGTTTCCTAGACACCATATATTTGATGATTAGGCTGGATTTAACATTTGGTGACGAGATGTTTGATGAACCCAGCGCATGGCTACCACAAATTTTTCCTTTGTCGTGGGCTTTTGTGTTTTGCTGGCTCCTTAATTCTACCTTGTTTTTCTTTGCAGGGGTGTGTTTACATGTTGAAATGAAATGATCGTATGGCATTGTTGGGCGGGAGGCCCCATTCGGGGGAGTTCGGCCGCCGTATTGCAAGTCCTCTTTACTTGACGCCACATCGGCGACTTGCGAGTCAATGATGATGATGAAAATGATGTTGAAGGACACACAACACCCAGTCCCCTGCCGGGAATCGAACCTGGGCCCTCTGCGTGGTAGGCGGTAACGCTATCGCTACGCTACGGAGGCGGACTTGTCTTATAGTGTTTTTGCTAATCAGTGTCTTCAGGTGGGCGTTGCAGAAATGGTCTTTGCTTGTGTGCTTATTTTTATTGCCTGCATTGTCTGTTTATTGCTTTTTCCAAAATGAGAAACCCACCTCTCCCACTCCCTTCTCAGGCGGCTCAGCTGCAAGCTATAGATGCAACGCAGCTAACACAGGTGTTTCACTTTCAGACGAACAGGTCGCCACGCTACTAAACACGGTACAACAGCTGCTGTCAAATCAGTCGAATACAGTGCAACAGGCACCAACTGTAGCTCCAAGTTCTATACCGCCTTTTCGTCGGTTTAATAAAAAAGACGGGGACTGGCTCGAGTGGTTGCAACAGTATGAAGCCCACGTAATTGCTCACAACGTACCAGGTACTGTGAAACTCCATCACTTTTTGTCAGCGGTAGGAAATTCTGTGTTCCGCCTCATTCAGAAATTGTTCCTTAACGCCACTCCGAGTGAACGTCTCCGTGAACAGGTTGTAGATTCTCTAAATAATATTATGACCAACAAGTGAATGTGGTGGCAGCTAGGTACTAATTCTTTCGTTGCAAGAAACGGTCAGAACAAACCCATCACGAGTGAGTAACAGATTTTCAGGGTATCATGCGGCAATGCCAATTCAATGTGCTCGTGATGGTTTGTATTCAGATGTTATGTTGCATGATGCGATCGTGTACAATGTAACTGATGTCAAACTTAGTCAACAGATTTTGAAACAGACACATCCATCATTTCAACATGTAGTGCAAGTTTTAGATAAATATGATTCAGGTGCCGTATCGGCCGATAAATTTGAGCAACCGCCAATTTGTCGGGTTGAGTCGTCCCTTCCTCACGACCAGCCCATTAGGCAGCAACAGCCCGTGCACTCCACGCCGTGTAAACAGTCCTCTACACGGGCGAACAGAATTAAGTCATGGGCTTAGTGTAATTCATGGCACAAACGCCACCTCATCAAGTATGCCACTTACTCCCACAACCAATACCACTTCACCTTCACCCCCTCACTACCCTCGTCTAAATCTCCACTACCATGGCGTGACAATATTACAGTACCCTTTACCATAATATCCGCTCCCTGCCCACCCACAAACTCCTCTTCCTCAACACCCTCAATCGAGACCCTGTGGATGCCTTCATCCTAAATGAAACCTTCCTCCAACCCAGTCTCTCCATCTCCACAGCCCCTTCACCCTCCACCACACCAATAACCCATACCACCTACCGTATGGTTTGGCCCCAACCTCTCCTCAACAATCCCACCAAGCATCTCACCTTCAGCCTTTTCTTCCACACCCTTACTGTCACAGGTGCCACCATCTACATCTGCCCTTGTACCCCCATCCCGTACAATTTCTCGGCCCATATTGACCGCACCTTCACCACCTATGCGATTGCTGCAGACCTCAATATCCAGACCTGTGCTCCTGCCAAACTCCAGCAGTGGCATCAGTTTATCACCACCCTCCAGGAAGACCTGGTTCCCCTCCCCAAACACACCCGACCCAAATCCAACACCATTTCTGGTGTGATCCTAGCCTCTCCCAACCTCCTTGGGCGCATCATTGCGGACATCCTTGACATCATTGGCAGCAACCATGCCCCTGTCCTTCTCACTATCTCTGATGGTAACCATTCCTGCACTATTGCTCACCCTGACATTCCTCCTAAACTTGTCCATGATTACTCCTGCACCAACTGGGTTGCCTACTGGGACTCCATACACACCCAGGTCCGACGCCCCGATCCTACCCTCCAATCTCGTGATGACATCTTCCGAACCACTACCTTCCTCCACCAGACCTCTACTGACGCATCCCAAACAAAGCCATCCACTCTCACTGCCCAGCCCTGCACCCATATGCTGTCTTTCTCCTTCATGAATCCCAGGGGGTAGAGGATGTGAAATCAAAAGGAGTCGGGGGCGAGAATGGAGGCAAAGAGAGGGTAGGTGGGGAAAAAAGGAGGGAGGCGTGAAGAGGGAGCCCGGGAGAAGGACAGAGATAGGGAGAGGGAGGTGAAGATCAGAGTTGATAGGAGGGATAAATGGAGTGAGAGAGGGCATCATCCAGGAGGGGGTGTTGATGGAAGCCACTTTGGGAAAGGAGATGAAGGGTGTAGAGGTGGAGGGTAGGGGGGACAATGGTGAAGGCGCGGCAGTAGGTGGGGGTTGTAGATTAGAGGAGCAACCAGGGGATGGGGGGATCAAGGTGGCGGGAGGTGTAGAGGAAGCAGATATGTTAAAGGAGAAGGAGCAGATGGGGGGAATGGAATCATATCATAGAGGATACACGTGGGGTACGTGTCTAAGACGACGGGGTGTTCACTTTGTTTGGCATGTTCAGAAGGGCCTGAAGGACAATCGCATTGATACTGGTGCCTTTATCCTGGCCTTTGAAGGGGATACCATCCCTGAGAAGGTCAAGATTTTCGTTTATCGTTGTAATGTGAAGCTGTACATCCTACCACCTATGAGATGTTCTAAGTGTGTAACATTGAAAATGCAGGACATGGCACCTGCTACCTATATATAACTTTTTTTCTGAACTGTATGTAAATAGTTGTAATTTAAATGCTTTCTTTTAATAAGTAAAGACATTGCTTCGCGGTATGTGTACATTTAGGGAGAAGTCTGTTGACGTCTCATTGTATTTATCTGTGTTTTACTGTGAAACTTATAAGCTCTGGGAAAACGCCAAAGGAATTGTTATTTGCGTCGACTAGCAACGATAATAGCAGTGCTTGTGCGTTGTAAAATCTTTGGGTAGGGAGTTGTTGCGCAGAGCGCGTGGAGAGAGGGGAGACGGTTTCCAGCACTTGTAGCGTACGGAAGTGTGTTAACGCTCTCGCAGTAGAGAGTACCATTTTCGGCGGCATCATGTACGCGCGCCGGCCAGATGTCGTAGAGCAGTTGTACGGACAGTGGACGGGCGGAAGAGGCTGTATTAATTACGATTGCCCGTTCCTATAATTAGCCGTGGCCTCACAATATGCTACCGCCTTCAACAACGACAGCAGTTCCAGCAACACAGTTTCATCGTTGGCTCCGAGTTTGGTCGAATGCACAGCACTGAAGTGAGACTGTTCATTGGTAGAAAGTATTAACGGCTAACCCAGCAGCACAACTGAATGTAATTTGATTGATAAGATTTATTTAAATAATAATCAGTTAAACTCAGGGCGATGGTGTCCTCATTGCCCTCCAACATTGTTACCAAGTGGATCCTTGTTCCTTTTTTTCCTAATATACTAATTGAGTGTCATAAGAAACAAATTGAATAGTTGCAGCCAGTTTATTAATGAATAATGTTTCTTTTAAGAATTTTAGCCTCGGTCTACTTTCAATTAACTGTTGTAGAACAGAAGCTTCAGTACATGACTAAACTAAAGCAATTTCATTTTTCAAGTTTGAGAATCAATCACTGGAAAAAATCCGAATCTAAAGAAATGCACAAATTAAGAGTGCGGAAGTTTTATTTATTTTACATATAGCTTGGAGCACATGGCTGTTTGGTTTGGTACGTATTCTAGTATTTAATTCTGTTCAAGTCAGTAAAAAAGGCTCAGTTGTTCCGACAATAATATGAAATCGAATTTGCAAAATATGTAACGGCAAAGTAAAAGGTGCTTGCTTTTTTTTTAAAAAATTTCTTTGATGACGTTATGCTAAGGTCACTGAAAGTCATTGTTCACGTAACGAAGTTCAGTACTAACATGCAGTTTAATTGCATATTTTCAAATCATTACTCGATTGCCTTTTTCAAAAATTAATGCCAAACATAACGTAAGAGTGACTTCTCAGTTTTCTTTATCATTACATACTCACTTACAATTCGTGTCAAAAAAAAAAAAAAAGAAACGTGTTTAATAATACACGTTTTTCCTTCCCATCATCTTGTACAGGATTTTGGAAGTAAATTGCCCTAGTGGGCTGGCGACCGCTAATTACTTCTTTTTCGTTCATTAGTGTAACTTTTGGATTCATGATCAGTGGTACCCCTTTCTGTCCAGTGTTGTTCGTGAGTGAATGCACAAAAGAACTTTCATTTTCCAAATTATAGCCCTGTTCGGTTTAATTAGTTTTATTTTTAGTAGACTTTCCATCAGAAGGGTCGGTTGTACACTTTCCTCCTACTTATCAGTATCAATTCTTTGGGAAAAATAGCCTCATACAATTATAAAGAATCCATTAGGCATACACGTGATCCACAGTCATATTTTATATCGCAAGCAGGATAGGCCGATTAGTAAGAGGGAGGTTACAATTGCTTGCGTTTTGGACACATGTCTTCCCACTGTTCGCATACTCCTCTCTGTGGTGCCGGGTGTGTTAATTGTCATGGCAATCATTCTCTGCATTCACTGGATTGGTTAAAATGGCTGTGAGCACTATGGGACTTGACATCTGAGGTTATCAGTCCCCTAGAACTTAGAACTATTTAAACCTAACTGACCTAAGGACATCACACACATCCATACCCGAGGCAGGATTCGAACCTGCGACCATAGCGGTCGCGCGGTTCCAGACTGCAACACCTAGAACCGCTCGGCCACACCGGCCGGCTCACTGGATTGCCTGGCTTATAAGAAGGAAAAGAAGATACAGGAGTGTAAGTCCCTTGATCGTCTAACCTACACTGAGGCTCATAAGAAGTATGCACATCTTCGTCCTATGTCAATGATGTCTAGCTATGCTTTAGTTACGTCTTAACCCCTTTCTCCACCTTCCTTACCCCCACCCCGAGCCCCTCTCCTCCCCCCCCTCCCCTGCAGTTCAGACACCCTCCCCTCTGGGCGCCGCTCTCCCTCCACAGCCGCAGAAGTGTTCCATTTCTTCGGCGTCTGCTGGTCAGGGGCGCCCCTCCCGGGATTCCCCTTCGCAGCACCTTCCAGGCTAAAGGTCTACTGCCACACGACGACCAAGAGAACCACGGTCTGTGGGCCCCCAGGTGGCCCGCTCTCTTTCTGTTCCAGATATTGCTGCAGCTGGCTCCTTTGTGCAGCACAGCCGTCCTCCATCTCGAACACAGAAGAAGAAGAAAGACAAGTCCCAGCACAAGGAGACTCTGGTGTTGCCAGAGATCCCATCCCCCCCTTCGCAACCTGACTCTGACTTGCTGTTCATGGATGTTGCCCCCTCCTTGTCGGTGACTGATGGTGACCTGGTGGCATGACTGGCTTTAGCCTGTCACCCCCCCCCCCCCCTTTGAAACATCCTTCTGTGGTTATCCAATGGAATTGTAATGGATATTACCGTCACCTTCCAGAGTTGAAATATCTTATGTCGTTTTACTCTGCAGCTTGTGTGGTTCTACAGGAATCTCATTTCACTGATGATCACTCACCGACCCTGCGTGGGTTTCGTGCTTTCTGTCGAAATTAGATCGGCCCCCATGGGCCTCTGGTTGTGTTTGTACATTGGTCCATATGGACGTTGCTGGCATGTGGATTCCTCTTCAAACTACATTGGAAGCAGTTGCTGTTAGGATCCACCTGGACTCTGGGGTCACAGTTTGTAATCTTTATCTGCCTCATGACAGGACTCTTACACCTGCTGCCCTAACTGCCCTTCTTCAGCAACTTACTCCTCACTGCCTCCTTCTCGGGGATTTTAATGCTCATCATCCCTTGTGGGACAGTGCATTTCCATCTAGTCAGGCTCTTCTCATAGACCAGTTTCTTGCAGGCCACGACTTGTGCCATTTTAATGATGGCTCCCCTACCCATTTCAGTGCCAGTCACAGTACCTTTTCTGCCTTGATCTTTCTCTTCCTTCTCCTTCCCTGCACCCTTCATTACACTAGTCACCACATGACGACCTTTGCGATAGTGACCATTCCTCATTGATTCTCTCGCTCCCTTCCTGTTCCCCGATGGACAGGTTACCTTGTTGGTCTTTTCAATCCGCCGATTGGCCTCTGCCTCTTTGTAGGGTTGTATTGACAACGTCCTACGTGACGTGTCTGATGCGATTGTTCATGCTGCTGGCCTTGCTACCCCATGCCCATCAGGGCCATTTCGCGACCGGCAAGTCCCTTGGTGGAGCACGACCGTTACCATTGCCATCCGTGATGGCTGTCGAGCTTTGCAACACCTTAAGAGGCACCCATCCACTGCCAATCTTATTACCTTAAAACGCCTTCGCGTTAAAGCCCCTTACTTAATCACATGGAGCAAACGGGTGTGTTGGGAACACTTTGTTTCTTCCCTCGGCTGTACTGTCCCTATGTCATGGGTATGGGCTACACTTCGCTCTCTTCAAGATTGCCATTGGCAGTCTATCCTCCTGGGCCTTGACCTCCCAGATGGATGGACACGTTGATTCTCACAGAACATCTTGCGACCTATTTTGCAACAGCATCAGCATCAACCTCCTATCTGCCTGCTTTCCTTCACCGGGAACAGTGGGCTAAAGCTTCCGCCTTATGTTTTATCCCTTGTCAGTCAGGACCTTACAAAAACCTTTTACTGAATGGGAACTATTTTCTGCACTTTCTTCTTCTCATGATACTGCCTCCATTCATAACCAATCACTTCAACATCTCAGTGCTCCACAATGACAACATCTCCATATTTGGCTCCAGGGTGACTTCCCTTTTCAATGGATGGATAGCATCATGGTTCCCATCCTCAAGCCTTGTCAGAATCCCCTGTTTGTCGAAAGCTATCTGCCAGTTAGTCTGACAAACATTTTTACAAGTTACTTGAATGGATGGTAGCCTTCGGGTCAATTGGGTCTTCGAATCTTGGGATCTATTGTCCCCTTGCCAGTGTGGCTTCCGAGAGGGATGGTCTCTGATCGATCATTTACTTCGCTTGGAATCTGCAGTTTGGCAGGCTTTTTCCCAGTGCTGTAATTTGGTTACAGTATTTTTCAACCTTCGCAAGGCCTATGACACAGCATGGCGCCATGATGTCTTACTTATATTTCATGAGTGGGATCTTCGGGGCCCACTCCCGGTTTTTATCTGCCAGTTTCTGTTCCATCAGTCGTTCAGGGATCGGGTTGGTACTGTTTTTAGTCCTCCACAGACCCAGGAGAATGGCATCACACAGGGTTCCGCATTGAGTGTACTTCTTTCCCTCATTGCTATAGATGGACTTGTGGCCTCTGTGGGTCCTTTGGCCACCCCTGTTCTGTATGTGCATGATTTCTGCATTTGGGTTAGTTCCTCTTCGATGGTCTCTGCAGAGCAGCAGCTCAAGGGTGCTCTCTGGCGTGCCTCTGCATGGACCCTCTCACACGGGTTTCAATTCTCTCCTTTAAAATCGCAAGTGGTCCACTTCTGTCGCCGTACCACGGTCCACCCCAATCCGGAGCTCTACTTCGATGCACAACGATTACCTGTGATCCCACAGTTTCTTTTCCTGGGTCTTCTTTTCGACAACAGGCTCACTTGGCTGCCTCATATCAGACTTCTGACGATAGCATGTTTCCATAAACTCAATGTCCTTCACTTCCTTGCCCACACCTCTTCGGGTGTGGATCGCTCCACTCTTCTCTGCCTTATTGGGCTTTAGTGCTGTCTCATTGGACTATGATTGTCTAGTTTATGGTTTGGCTGCTCCTTCAACACTGCACCTCCTAGATCTGGTCCACCATCGTGGTATCCGTTTGGCCACCGGCGCCAACCTTACTAGCCCCGTTGATAGTCTCCTGGTTGAAGCTGGGATCCCCCCCCCCCCGCCCCCCTTTTTGTTCAGCGGTCCCAGCTACTGGTGTCTTAAGCAATCGCTGTCTGTTCCTCTCCCATGCATCCTTCCTGTTCTATCCTATTCCCAGACCAAAGACATCGCCCACCTGATTCCTGCCCTTGGGCAGGTTTACTGGTTTGGCTCTGCCTTGCGTCTCTTCACCATGATTTTAAGCTTTCTTCTTTGTCCTGTCTCCCACGTCCTCCCCCCCACCAACATCCCCCACCTTGGTTAGTTCCTCAGCCACATGAATCTCCACCAAGGTCCAGAAGATTCCATTCCCCCGATGGTGTTCCGTTGTTTTTTCCACCGAATTTTATGAGAATTTCGAGATGCTGTTGTTTTTACGCTGATGGCTCTAAATCTGCTGATTGTGTGGGATATGCCGTCATGTCCTCTGTTGGCAGGGAAAATCATCTCCTGCCAACTGCATGTGGGGTACACCTGTCCCGTGGCATTCTTCCTTCTACCTCTCCCGAATGGACTCGACCACCCTGTGTTGTCTCCACATCAGCCATACCAGGCTGACTCATGGTTTTCTTTTGCGTAATGAGCCACCCCCACTTTGTGATTGTGGGGCCTTCCAGTCAGTAGCCCACATTTTGGTGGAATGCACCCTTCTTTTGGCTCTGCATACTAAGTACGGACTTCCCTCCACTTTACCTTTAATATTGGTAGATGATTTCTGGATGGTTGAACTGGTTCTCAGATTTTCCATGAAAGTGGTTTTTATTTTCACTTCTAAGGTTTTTAATCTCCCTCTGGAGTAGGGTTATGGCAGTGAGGGTTTAGGGTGTCTCCCACTGTAAGCTGTGTTTGGAGATTCCTGACTCCCCTCCCTGGCCAAGATTCTCTTTTTCCTCCCTGTTACCCTTTTTTTATCACTTTTTAGATTTGGTTAGTCTCCTTTTACAATATGCACCTTTACATTCTAGCAGTTGAAAGCTTTTGTATAGCAGGTGGTCTTGCCTGTTATGCATCAGAGACAGGATATTTCCTGCCTCTAGCATAGCCTTGGGGATGCCCACTTGCTGACTTCCCTCCTTTTGTTTTCACCATTGCCAACACGACTGCACATTTACGTATTTTTAGCCTTTTAACTTTTATCGTTGTAACTCTTCTGAGATGTAAATCCGTCCAAATGGACCACCTTTGAAACAAGGGACTGATGACCTTGCTGTTTGGTCCCTTCAGCCTCAATCAACCAACCAGCCAACCCTCCTCTGCCTTCCCCACTCCTTCTTACATCCACCTTGCCCCGCCTTTTTATGTGTCTTCTCCCTCCATTGGCTCCCCCTTTTTACTTTTCCTCTCTTCCCCCGATTTTTCCCTCGCCTGTCTGAGTCCTCCCCCCCCCCCCCCCCATTTGCGTTAGACTGTGGTGTGTTATCTCCATGTCTACTCCATAGTGCAATGTGTAAGTGAGTGTTCAGTGTTGAGCATCCCCTTTTTTAAGCGTCGCTAGGTGTGGTTTTTTCTCTTGCGAAAAGAAACCATACTGTTGCTAGGTGTTTTTTACACTCCTGGAAATTGAAATAAGAACACCGTGAATTCATTGTCCCAGGAAGGGGAAACTTTATTGACACATCCCTGGGGTCAGATACATCACATGATCACACTGACAGAACCACAGGCACATAGACACAGGCAACAGAGCATGCACAATTTCGGCACTAGTACAGTGTATATCCACCTTTCGCAGCAATGCAGCCTGCTATTCTCCCATGGAGACGATCGTAGAGATGCTGGATGTAGTCCTGTGGAACGGCTTGCCATGCCATTTCCACCTGGCGCCTCAGTTGGACCAGCGTTCGTGCAGGACGTGCAGACCGCGTGAGACGACGCTTCATCCAGTCCCAAACATGCTCAATGGGGGACAGATCCGGAGATCTTGCTGGCCAGGGTAGTTGACTTACACCTTCTAGAGCACGTTGGGTGGCACAGGATACATGCGGACGTGCATTGTCCTGTTGGAACAGCAAGTTCCCTTGCCGGTCTAGGAATGGTAGAACGATGGGTTCGATGACGGTTTGGATGTACCGTGCACTATTCAGTTTCCCCTCGACGATCACCAGTGGTGTACGGCCAGTGTAGGAGATCGCTCCCCACACCATGATGCCGGGTGTTGGCCCTGTGTGCCTCGGTCATATGCAGTCCTGATTGTGGCGCTCACCTACACGGTGCCAAACACGCATACGACCATCATTGGCACCAAGGCAGAAGCGACTCTCATCGCTGAAGACGACACGTCTGCATTCGTCCCTCCATTCACGCCTGTCGCGACACCACTGGAGGCGGGCTACACGATGTTGGGGCGTGAGCGGAAGACGGCCTAACGGTGTGCGGGACCGTAGCCCAGCTTCATGGAGACGGTTGCGAATGGTCCTCGCCGATACCCCAGGAGCAACAGTGTCCCTAATTTGCTGGGAAGTGGCGGTGCGGTCCCCTACGGCACTGCGTAGGATCCTACGGTCTTGGTGTGCATCCGTGCGTCGCTGCGGTCCGGTCCCAGGTCGATGGGCACGTGCACCTTCCGCCGACCACTGGCGACAACATCGATGTACTGTGGAGACCTCACGCCCCACGTGTTGAGCAATTCGGCGGTACGTCCACCCGGCCTCCCGCATGCCCACTATACGCCCTCGCACAAAGTCCGTCAACTGCACATACGGTTCACGTCCACGCTGTCGCGGCATGCTACCAGTGTTAAAGACTGCGATGGAGCTCCGTATGCCACGGCAAACTGGCTGACACTGACGGCGGCGGTGCACAAATGCTGTGCAGCTAGCGCCATTCGACGGCCAACACCGCGGTTCCTGGTGTGTCCGCTGCGCCGTGCGTGTGATCATTGCTTGTACAGCCCTCTCGCAGTGTCCGGAGCAAGTATGGTGGGTCTGACACACCGGTGTCAATGTGTTCTTTTTTCCATTTCCAGGAGTGTATATCTTGGAAACAGAAACCAGACTGTCACCATGTTTTTTTAATCGTGCCTGTCTACTTACTGTGTGTCTTCATTAGCAATGTCACCCAGTGTTTTTTGTTTTAACTTTCATTACTTTCTGCCATTTCACAGTTTTTAAAAAGGCACCGTTTTATCGCCTATTTTTATAGCTTATCTTCTCATTACGTTTTTTTAACTCTTCTGTATGCTGTAGAGCGGCATGTTAAGCTGCTGCCAGCCCAACTCAATAAGGGAAAAAAAAGCACACTGGGACAGTGAGTTGCTGTCATAATATTATTATTACCCATCTTTATGTTCCTCCCAGCAGTAGCTATTTAGTTGTAGTTTGGCCAGAAACTGCTCCTCTATACTTCAGTGATAGCTTGCTGTCCTATCATTATTTCATGTATAGGGTACTGGCTACACTGGCTGGAGCAACTCCAGTACTAGACTGATAGCGAAAATATCCACATCCAGCAGTTATTGATAAAACCAGATGAAGCTAGTGCTTAGTGTTCAATCTATGGCAACCCAAATTGGTTAACTAAACAATATACCTCATTGCCTACAAAGTAGTTACATCTTTCCTATCGAGCAACCCAGCACAGATTGAGTCCTTTTCTCACCAATCTCCAGATGGGGGAGGGGAGTGGGCAAACAGAGCCCTCTCGTGGCGGTGTTGCGAACTTGGTCAGTTGGTTTCCGAACCTCAAGGTGAACACACAAAATTTGATATACCCACCAATAAATGTGAATTTCCCAACATTTTTTGAATTTCCCACCATTTCCAGGGCAGGAATGGATGGTGGAGGTTAGGGTAGGGGAGAAGAGTGGTGCAGAGAGGAGGGAAGGGGAGGGGAGAGGAGATGTGTGGAGGGGAGGTGAGCTGAGGATAGGTGGCTGGAAGTTCCCTGAGGGGGACCCACATAATGGGTGGGGAAAACCCATGATATCATCATGGAGTGTGGGTAATCAATTGATCAATTAATTATTTTGAATAATTAATTTGATATCAAAATTGCACCAGAACACCCTTTATCCTACTACTCACTTCCAGTGTCATGTTAAACCTGAGACAATCAAGATTCTTACTTTCAATATCCCCCTCCTCCCTGGGTCATCCCTGCATTTCGGGCAATTGTATGTGATAAATTCAAGGTCCCCAAACATCTGTACGAATTTAGGTCAATAACGATAAATGCTGTTCCCCGTTTTCTTCTCTAGGCCACTAAAAATCAAGGTCCTCCTCCTCCCTCCCGTTTTATTACTAGAGCAATTGCGTAGACCTCGTCATTCAAGGTCCTTGCACTATAGTGAAAGCATCAAATACATCTTGGCATATTCTGCAAAATGGCGCTAAATATTAATATAATTTAATAGGCAAGCCACATTGACATTACAGTTTGTGCCTGAATTACTATAACTTGCTAACATCATAGCATATACTGCAAAATGCCGGTAAATTTTAATATGATTTATGATGCATGACACTTTGACATTACAGCGTGTGGATGAATTACCATAAATTAAAGATGTCGTGCCATTTTATGTGAGCACTCCAAAATATGACCCACTCCCAAGACAATTTTGCAATAATGTTACCGATTTTATCCCGATTCCCGCATTTCCGTTCAAAGATATATGTAAATATGTGATTTTAAATGTTTAAAACTTAGAGCAATTTTAACAAAATGCACGGATATCCTATGTTTATCGATTTCCAGCATGTATTATTTACCAACAAATATACTCCTTCTTGTTACTCCTTTAAGCACACAGACAAATGACCCCATCCCTATACTGCTATCTACATTTCGTTACAATTTTTTCGATTCTGCCTCAGTATTCCAAAGATACGGTCCGCACAATTCTTGCCGTAGCATGGCACTGTGAGGTGGCCTAGAGCCTAGTGCAGCCGCTACCCTCTCCGGAGAAGTGCTAGCTCGACCTATCACTCTATGCACAGCCGCTCCTACCTATCAGAGACAACTAACAGCTCTGTACATTGCGTATACTCATGTATACCGTCTGGCCTGGGGAAGTACAGCGACGCATGATCTGCAACCGATAGGCTCCACCTTGCAGACAACACATATGTATTCGCTGCCAGTAACTGCAGGAAACGACCAATGCATGCCTGGTGAATGTTGAATCCCGTCCTCTTGTCGCTCTTGCTAACGGTCAAGAATTCCACACAATGCCGCACGCGCGTCTTGCAGATATCAGTTGCACCGCAATCCAGGGCCGCTTACAGGCCCTGCATCTTGCATCTTACAGGCGCATGGCCGCCAGCAACGATACGCAACTGAGATGAGATCAGCATGATATCAAAAGCAACCAGAGGACATACAATGCAGTCAGTCTAAAAAACGATGTAAGCATTTTTGTCACACACCTCTCTAAACCTCGAGAATATTTTCAGTAATGACTTGTTATTAAAATCATCACATCATAAGAGAGTAGCCGACCATCAGTGTACCATTCCTTCATTATTTTACGAAAATTCATTCCACAACTACGGAACTGGAAGACTCCTATCATTTCCTCATGGAACTGAAAATGGATGTCGCATACATAGTGTAAGAAGAAACCAAGCACTGATGGTCTGAACTATCGCTGCAAACATTAGCTACCATAAATCGACTAGGAGTAAGCATCTGGAGCCATCTGAAGCGTATGCCAGGTTCTCATTCATTGCGGGAATGTTAAGGGAAAGTACTTCATCATCCACGAAATAAGTGGGCTACAAAACTTCTATTAGACATGTACATCTACATGGATACTCTGCAAATCACATTTGAGTGCCTGGAAGGGGGTTCATCGAACCACCTTCACAATTTTCTATTATTCCGATCTCGTATGGCGCGTGGAAACAACGAACCGATCTTTCTTAGAGACTCCTCATCGGCGTTAGACCCTTACCAAGCTGTATTAATAAAAGAGCTGTGCTTTTCTTTCATACGTTCGCAATAATATTATGGAATGGTCAACAACGGCCGGCCGGAGTGGCCGTGCGGTTCTAGGCGCTACAGTCTGGAACCGAGCGACCGCTACGGTCGCAGGTTCGAATCTTGCCTCGGGCATTGGTGTGTGTGATGTCCTTAGGTTAGTTAGGTTTAATTAGTTCTAAGTTCTAGGCGACTGATGACCTCAGAAGTTAAGTCACATAGTGCTCAGAGCCATTTTTGAATGGTCAACAACAAAAAACAACAACGAGAGAGGCGTTGTGCACGGAGAGGTATTTTGTTTGGTGTGTGTGTGAGTCAACCATATCATAGTGCTGGTAATATGGATGACTTGTCAGTTTTATTTTGTGACGATACGATGCTGTCGCAATTAGATCATGTATTATCACGTATGGTGCAGAACGTATCTGATAACCGATGGATTTGTCCATACGTCTTCCAGTGTAAGTATCTATGCATGCAGGAGAACACTGAATTTTATTTTGAAATTTTCTTATTATTGTCTTTGTAGTCTTTCATTAGGAATCTTCTCTAATAGATAATTGCTGTTTGCAGGTTTCAAGATATAATTCCTGGCACCCGTCTATAACATTTGTTTCTACTTTGATATCTCTATGCAGCCTTTTGTATGTCCAGCCGACTTGCAGTCAGTTTCAATGTATGTATTAGATTATTAACAGCAAGGGCTGGACATTTTTGTCTCATAATGTGTTGAACGTAGGTCACTTTCTGTGATACCTGGTTACAGGAACCAAATACCTTACCAAATTAAGCACAGCATATATATATATATATATATATATATATATATATATATATATATATATACACTTGTACAACCAATGCTTTCAGTGATATTTAATGTCTTTGTACTATTCGCTATCAGAGCACCTCTTACTTGTCTTATTATTTCTTTAGAATCGACGTCAATTAGGTTGCATATTTTTCCCCTAGTTTCACAACCAACTCTTCTGTTTCAACACATCCAGTAAAGGAATGCGCTCTTTGAGTCACAACAGCCCCATTTTATCATTTCTCACAATTGGCCCAAGCTGCTTCCTTGTAAAAACGGTCATTATGTTCGAGATTTTCTACGATGTTTTGGGATTTCGTAAGTGTTATGCTAACAGGATTTGACAGTGAACAGTAGTGTAAATTTGGTGAGTGGGTGCAGACCATACAGATTAATGGATCTAATGGATCTAGAGAGAAGACGCAACCCTCTCTGACAGAACGTTGGTTTGGGAAATGCTTCTCTAAGGTGTCCGTTTATTTAAACATAGGAAATCATTTAGAAATAGTAAAGCTGTTGTTGCTTGTGGAAATCCGAAATACTGTAAACATGCCTTAGGTAATTATGGCCAGCTTTGTCGAAGACTTTATCTAAATCGATGATCACTAGCCCTATTTTTTAAGGCCAGATGCTGGCAAGAGGAGAGGGTCACGTTTCTTAAGAAACAAATTTCGTTTGTGACGGTTTTGTTGAGTACGCTACATGCCTCTTCTGATCCATGGATGTCTGAAAGAGTTTGTTTTAATATTGCCGCTATGACACAAGATATGATTTTCGAGTGTACGCTTAACAACGGTATCTGTCTGAAATGTTATTCTTTGTGGTTTTTTTGGTTTCTTGAGAACGAGGATTGTTACATCTGGTTGTTTTTAATAATATAAGTGTTCAGAACGGTGTTTCTCCCTCTCTACTTCCGGGACTATTTCCTGATGATCGACCAGAAAAATTTACAGAAGTTAATTGGGGGGGGGGGGGGTGTGGTAAGGTCTACTCTGGGGTTTTTATTATGTCTTACAGATATTGGCTTTGCCAAAGTAGTAATACTTTCGTGCGATAGATACACATCCAACCTTGTAACAGTTAGGTTTTTTTTTCTGCATCAGATGGTAATGCTCGATACAGCCTCTAAACGATCTTTTATTCACTCCTAGACAACATATTCATACCCGTCTGCAGAGTGGGCGCTAATAACCTTGACGCTGACCGCACCTAGACTACAAACACACACGCGTGCGCACACACACACAAATACATCATCTGCAGACAGGATATTACCCATATATCTTTGTTTACGTCGTTTTCGTTCTCTTGTAAGGTTGTAAATGCTTCATTTCTCGTCCGTAGGAGCCTGCAATCCTTGCTTGTAATGGTTTTCTCATCTAACTCGCTTTCCTGAAGGTTTAAATTATCCGTTCTGAATTTATTTTTAAATAGCTTGCTCAGTCGTCATCGACATCTACTTTCGCTTGCAGTTCACGAGGTAGATGGTAGTAATATTTGATGCTCTTTCTCCAGGCGAAATCTAGCCCGAAGGCTACACTTTTATATAGTTTCTGGATACCAGGTTTCACGAGGATTTCCCACCAATCAACCGCGTCATGAAAGAAAAGTTTCCGGTTGACCCGCGACTGAAAACGACCACTGAACTCTAATTTTACCCATACTATTTGGATTATCATACAACTTAATTTTCAGTATCCTATACGTCCATCATGTCCAAAGTATCGTGTAAGTATGTGGGAAGAAGTGATATACTGCCTGCAGCATACTCCCTCCGATTTTTACAACAGGTAAGTTCTCCATTGTACACAATGCCTCTAAGGCAGCAGCCGCCGCCTAGGTAGGAAATTTAGGCACATGTAATATACACCAAAGCGCCAAACAAACTGGTATACGCATGCATACTCAAATACAGAGATACGTAAACAGGCAGAATACGGCGCTGCGGACGGTAACGCCTATATAACACAAGAAGTGTCTGGCGTTGTTGTTAGATCGGTTACTGTTGCTTAATGGCAGTTTATCAAGATTTATGTGAGTTTGAACGTCGTGTTACAGTCAGCGCACGAGCGATGGGACACACCATCTCGGAGGTATCGGTGGAGTGGGGATTTTCCCGTACGACCATTTCACGAGTGTTCAAAAATGGTTCAAATGGCTCTGAGCACTATGCGACTTAACTTCTGAGGTCATCAGTCGCCTAGAACTTAGAACTAATTAAACCTAACTAACCTAAGGACATCATACACATCCATGCCCGAGGCAGGATTCGAACCCGCGACCGGAGCGGTCGCTCGGCTTCAGACTGTAGCACCTAGAACCGCACGGCCACTCCGGTCGGCCTTCACGAGTGTACCGTGAATACTGGAATCCGGTAGAACATCAAATCTCCGACTTCGCTACGGCTGGAAAAAGACCCTGCAGAAACGGGTCCAACGACGACTGAAGAAGATCGTTCAACGTGACAAAAGTGCTACCCTTCCGCAAATTGCTGCAGATTTCAATACTGGGCCATCAACAAGTGTCAGAGTACGAACCATTCAACGAAACACCATCGATATGGGCTTTCGGCGAAGAAGGCCCACTCGTGTACCCTTCATGACCGCACAACACAAAGCTTTACGCCTCGCCTAGGCCTGTCAACACCGACATTGGACTGTTGATGACCGGAAAAACATTGCTTGGTCGGACGAGTCTCGTTTCAAGTTGTATCGATCGGATGGACGTGTACGGGTATGGAGACAACCTCATGAATCCATGGACTCTGCATGTCAGCAGGGGACTGTCCAAGCTGAAGGGGCTCTGTAATGGTGTGGGGCGTGTGAAGTTGGAGTGATATGGAACCCCTGATACGTCTAGATACGACTCTGACAGGTGACACAAACGTAAGCATCCTGTCTCATCACCTGCATCCATTCACGTCCATTGTGCTTTCCGACGGACTTGGGTAATTCCAGCACGTCAATGCGAGACCCCACAAGTCCAGAATTGCTACAGAGTGGGTCCAGGAACACTCGTCTGAGTTTAAACACTTCCGCTGGGCACCAAACTCCCCAGATATGAACATTATTGAGCATATCTGTGATGCCTTGCAATGTGCTGTTCAGAGGAGACCTCCACCGCCTCGTACTCTTGCGGATTTATGGAAAGCCTTGCAGTATTTATGGTGTCAGTTCCCTCCAGCACTACTTCAGACATTAGTCGAGTCCATGCCATGTTGTGTTGCGGCACTTTAGCGTGCTCGTGGGCGCCCTACACTATATTACGCAGGTGTACAAGTTTCTTTAGCTCTTCATTTATAACACTGACCGAAAATATATCACAGCACCAAGAAAGACTTGTGCGACATAAACGAAAATTGACAGGCACGTTTCTCCATTTGAAAAATGTACTATGAGGATGTAAATCATGTTGCTTTAAATACTTGCTGTAACGGTCATGAACGTTAGTTAGCTTTGAGACTGGATATGGTGAGTTGATGTTAGTCAAGAATGCCTTTAGGGCGACGAAGACACCATTATTTCACCTCACTTAGTTTGAACGAGGTCATGTAGCAAGGCTACGAGAAGTTGAATGTTCTTTCTGCAATACTGCGGACAGATTTGGCAGCCATGTAGCCACTGTACATGACTGCTCGCAGCGGTGGTCACGAGAATGGACGGTCGCAAGAAGACCAGGGTCCTGATGGCCACGTGGGAATACCAAGAGGGAAGACCATCATGTCCGCCGTATCTGTAGCAGCAATTTCAGCAGTAGTTGACACCACAGTAACACAACGAACTGTTACGAATCGGTTACTTCAAGGACAGCTCCGACTCAGTCGCCCTGCAGTGTGCATTCTACTGAGCCCAAGCCGCCACCATTTGCGACGTCAGTGGTGTGAAGTGAGAGCTCACTGGGAGGCGGAGTGGATATCTGTTGTTTTCTGATGAAAGCCAGTTTTGCCGTAGTACCAGTGATGGTCGTGTGTTGATCAGTAGAAGGCCAGGAGAGCATCTGCAACAAACGTGTCTGCAGCCTAGAGACACTGGACCTACACCTGAAGCTAGGGTTCGAGATATGACTTCTTATGACAGCAGGAGCTTTCTCGTGGTTATCTCACGCACCCTGACTGCAAATTTGCACCTCCATCAGGTGATTCGGCTACTGTGCAGCCATTCATGGACAGTACCCTAGGAGGTTTTTTTCAACAGGATAATGCTCGCCCACATACCACTGCTGTAACCCAACATGCTGTACAGAGTGTAAACACGTTGCCTTGGCCTGCTTGATCACCAGATCCGCCTCCAATCAAGGACATATGGGACATCATCGGACAACAGCTCCATCATCTACAACCACATTAACCATCCTTTTATTGTCTGACCAAGTGCTACAGGCGTGAAACACCATCCCACAAACTGACATCCATCACCTATATAACACAATGCATTCAACATCCTGGCAGCTACACCGGTTATTAATGTACCAGCATTTCATATTTGCACTGAATTATCTCACTCTTACATTGACCTGTGATCTTGGAATGTTAATCACTTAAATACGTTACCTAAACAAATGTATTCCAGAAATTTCATTACTCTACATTAATTATTTTTTGGTGTTGTCATTTTTACATCAGTATACACACACACACACACACACACACACACACACACACACACACATGCATAATATACAGAGAGATAGTGTGCAGTCATTCACACATACACATACACACACTGATGACTAATGGAATATCCAGCTATACCACCCTCATACCCACTATAAATTAACCACCCACACATTGACTCTCAAATGTACAGTGTGAGAGGACATGAGTGTCCTGATCCCATCTCAAAAGATGAATGCTTTGTCATCATGGTGCGAAACCCCAATTTAACCTCTATTGGAGTATGTAGTGCAAGGCACCCAATCTAAAGACCATTTGGTATTACATTTATGGTTCACTGCCATCAACCTCGAGCAAGCACCGACTGTAGTCATGTATTGTGACAGCCTTTTAGACCACATGACGCTAACCCTCAGTGCACCCTTGGGCGGCACCTACATCTATGTGATATGCTTACATCTTTCACCTGAGCACCATACACTCCATTATCTGTGACCTATTCGATTTGTCTTTTGTCAGGCTGATAACCATCTTGTTTTGAGGTGCCACTTCGTTCTTCCATAACGATTATCATCTGCATATCCAGACATGTCGAAAGTTGCACGATTGTACCTTATTACTTCATATGGGTCACAGCATTTCAGCCGGCAGATGGAACTGTCTGTAGCCATAAAAAGTTATTTGGGATACGTGAGGTACGGCTACACTAGCTCGTAGTGAAAGTCATACATGTGGAATCTGGAGAGGTCCAGAATACACATACCAATCGATATAGATGGGCTTTGTGAACTGCACTGAAACCTTAGCCATCTCCACAGCGACGAATGCTTGTTTGAAGATGGTGACCTGCTTGAAGTTGGCCTGGCGAGGTAATCTCTTGCGCCATAACGTCCATCCAAATGGTACACTAAATAAATTTTATAGTATTCCCTGACATTTTCCTTTGTTTTCCGAAAATTGTTCATTAACTTACAAAAATCTTTTTCAAAATCAAACATTTTGAATGTCTTATTTCCGATGTTTAAATTAGTGTACTCCTTCAACCACCATGATTGGTCGACAGAGATGCCGTAGGTGATTCTACAAAGTTTCATCCCCAACCTGGGACATTTCTGGAGCTTTCTGTAGTGGAGAATGTACCTTTGCTTGTTCCCCAGCATTATCATCAACTTGGGGATGTAACCTGTGGATGGGACTGGGCACTCTACACACAATGGCAAGTCACTGTGCGTGTCGTGCAAATGGGTGCAATATTCCAGGCCTTCCTCCAGGACACACATCTCAGCAGAATCCTGAGCCACAAGTTGGATCCTTTTTTCAGTCTGGCGAGTTATCCTTTGAACATTCATCAGAACCCTCCAGTCGGCAGACATAGCTGCATGACGTGCCCACAGAGGTTGTTTACAACCAAGTAAAAGCTGTAACTTAATCGTCAAATGGTCTGCACTACTCCTTGTTTCTTTGCAGATTATTCGCCTTGGTGTACCTGTGCACGCACTGTAGATTCCTCCTCCAAATCCTGCATTCGAAGTAGAGCAACATGTCAACATCAGTCAACACTTCAATGTCAACACATGTCTTCCTTAACATCACGTGTTTTGAAAGACCTAGCACTGTGTAAAAAAGGCAGAAACGAAAAGGTATGTGCCCAGGCATACACTGTGGAATTTCTCCGATATATCTGTGAGAATATGTACATCAGTGTTCATGTATAATCTTCGATATTCCCTTAGATCAGAGACATTGAACTCCTGCCAAACATCCTGTCAGTTTGGTGGATAATGTGGTTACGTCGGGCAACATGGATTCTTGAAGTCTCTCCTCCGAGTCTGTGTATTTTTAAGGGAAGACCCCCTTCTACGTCACACCCTGAAGGTGTGTAGCAAACATCCTGGCCACTGTGCCACTGCTTCGATTGAACTACTTGGTCACCAAAATGTAGATACTGTACTTCGAAAATTTTGACTGTTGTTGTCTCAAAAATGGTCGAGTATCTACGCATAAACTGAGACACGTGTTCACTTATTATGACACCTCTTCCACTGAGAGAAGTTTCTGGAAAATCGGATTATGGAACTTGTCGTGTTCTCCTTGCCAGAAAATTCAGGAACCAAGTGTCATTTTTGGTGTAATTCTCTTGGAAAACGAAATGTACTTTTCAACATTGTCACGAATGACACTGATCTTATCACTGCTCGAATCGAAATCACCTAAGTGCTCAACAAGAAAGTGAGCAACATGCTCACTCAGATTATGGAAGAAGACGGGTATGTGCTTCGGCAACTAGTACGTCAAATTGCATGCATTGTGAACTGCACCATGGAACTTCCCTGTTAGACAATGGTTTCCACTTTGGTTTCCGCTTTTGTATCCAACGGCAGCCCACAGATATGTCAATCAACTGCCTGTTCGTTTAAGGCAGCATTCTCCTGCAAGTTGGTCATGGAAACGTTGTTGCGATAAATCCCATCAGTTTTTCGAGATCAAACAGCAATCATGTCATGAGATTACCCCTGACATATGATTTCAGTTTGTTGCAGCTGTTGTCATGTGAGCTGCCGCGTATGGTACATGCCATTATGTGAAGATAGTGTGAAAGACAGTGGGGTGGCCTTCACAATGCACGACAGGAGGAGCGAGACATTCAAAGTCAATGTACACAACAAATGGACACAGCTTTTTATCCTCGATAGGCATTTCCGGATGTACTGGTTCCCGGTTCGAGTAGTCAGTGAGATGCCTTTCTAGATACTCTCACTTGGTAAAAGACTTAAGACATCTGCAGCAAAGACGCCGCATACCACCAAGTTTTGATAACCGTGTGGAAAGTAGACAGGAGATGCTTTTGATCCAAATGTGGTATTGTTTCCCACCCTTGGAGAATAGCAAGAGATCTGTATTCTGGCGTGCTGGCAGGCTAATTTTGAAAAGTACATGGGACCAACTAGCTTATGCTTGACTACTTTCATCTGCATGGCATGCTCATGGCCATCTTCTTCTTTTTCTAGCTCGCTATCATCAAAATCCAGACAGGAAACACTAACTGAATACTCTGGATTCTGCCTCTCAAATTCTGGTGAGTCCTGGATTTTTATGGAGATTGAGATGTCTTTGAAATTATAAACCTGGTGGGCAGTAGATATTTTATATGTCACATACGCTGTGCATGAGTCAGGTAATTTCTATTGCAGGCCAAAAGCGACTATACAAAGCAATATTTATCCCCCTGATCTAGATTCTGGGCAATATTACTTAAATATTTAGCGGCAATATCTTTCACAATGGAGATTAAACTGGACCCTCCATTAAGTTGATCAAAGACATGTGAGTATACATGAGGTTAGAGTAGGTGGCTGAGTTAGCAGCAGACACAGTGGCTGCGCCAAAGACTGAGACGGCGTGGAGTTTTACTATTATTTATTGAACTTTCTTTACAATTTCTCCCTCGTCGTCGCTGCCCAGCCCTGCGGATCCCTCCGCCTGGCTGCTGCTGTGTAGATTCCCCGACAATGCACGCAATGCACCCACTGATCGCACTCGGGAGCCTCAGGCCACCAGTGCTTCGTTGAAGTCAGGATGCCCTGTGGTTGAGATGAACTCGTCACCGCTCGGCGCCCGGTACGGGCACCACCCACGAAGCCGCGTCGCCGTGAGGTCAGCTGCCGACGCCTGCTGCACCGGCGGCTGGGAAGCCGTCAGTCGCGATGTACGCGAGGTCCCGTCATGGATGGACCACGCGCTGTGGGGCCGGTTGCCGTGAAGTCCGGGCGTCAGTCCCCGGCGGCGCCTGTGACCAAGACCGCGCTGCGGCCGGTCCTGCTGGAAGTTTTCGCTGTAGTTAGTCAGCCATGGTGCCGACCGAACTCGGGCCGACCTCTGGCGGCAAACGGATGACTCCTGCGAGCTGGAACAGACTTCCGGAATCGTCACCTACGAAGATTGAACATTCGGACACGGACCACGTCCGTTCTCAGATCCGAACTGCTTCCTAATGGCTTCTGTCTGTTGCTGCCTGGGCTCCACTGTTTATATCCAGCAGGAGCACGTTTTTTACCGTCGGTGGTAGCTTTTTGTTATTACTCCCACAGTATATTGCAGCATAACTTAGCGTGCTGGCCTCACTTCCCCTTACTCAGCACTCTCCAGGCTTTGCTCGGCACTCGATCTGCGTGCGTCCATGTGTCAGTCTGTCGGTAGACTGCTGCTGTCAGCAAGGCTATCTGTGTGTGCTTATTTCACAATGCCTCGGTCGCCGGCGTACCTCTGTTTTGCCATTCTCGACTGCATGAAGCAACGCTTACTAAAGCTCTGATCCACTGACTGAACTGTCCCATGATATCATGACAGTTCTCCCCTAAATTTGGATAATGCTCTTCTACTGGCCAGTATCATTGCCCTCTTTCAGGGGTGCATAAGCTCGAAGTATAGAAATGCTTTTCAATTAATGGTGTACAACGAGTCGTTGGCGATTTTTGGGAGTATCCCTTCAAAAATTCCTTGGCAGGCATCGAGAACAGTGGCTGCGTCTCTGCAGCCCATATTTGTGTTGTCGATAGGAGCTTTGCAGATCCTCTTCCCAAAAGCATCATAAGCTATTGCAGCACAGGGGTAAAACTGATCGCCCAAGTCTCCAGGTGAAGCAGAATGACATCATGCAAGCCAAAGGTTCTGTAATACTAGTGACAATGCAGAGTGCCATAAGGAAGGATAGGTACAACATAATAGTAATTATTAAGGAGCCAAACTAGCAAAGTAGAGCCTCTGAAAGGTGATGTTGCGAAAGTCTGAAGTCATGAGGAGAGCTAACAGCGAAGGAAAACTAGGACGCATGACGTCATAGCCATCCCCACCGCCGTAAAGCGCATTGTAAACGCCAACATAAATATCCCACCTTCTTAACAAATGGTGGATTACTAAGTGCTCATTGCCAAATGCCCAGTGCATTGACTCAGCCCTTGTGTCAGTTGCAGCTATCCAGTGCGAGGAGATGCTATGGAGGTCGATCCTCAGGCTACCTAGCTGTTTTTAGATTGTCTGTGGAACCAAGAGTCCGGCAGGAAGGACGCTAATGCTAAAAGCTAAACTGCCAACTTTTGAGGCAACGCTGATGAGGCGTGGACGCCGTCATTTACCTGTAGGTCTGCTGGAAGCTTGATCTACATGACCTGGATGCTGTCTGTCATTTGACTTCGAGAGGGGGACCTCTGTGAGCCATTGGGCACTTCAGCCGAACCTGGGGCATGAATCCTGAGTGCAAATCATCGAGGCCAACGAGAGCACTTTGGAGACCGATATGTAGATGGGGAGGCTGCCAACGATCACATGTCGACGGCCGCCCTGTGACATAATAGCCACTGTTCGATGCTCTGTTGCATTGGTGAAACTGCAAATCAAGTGCATACTCCCTTTCACTGCAGGTTAAGCCACTGCTCTGCTGGTTCAGCTGTGGCACAACAGCCTGGAAGACAATACTGTATTACCGTCTAATACATGTTTTATTGTCAGTAATGTTTTCTTGGCGCTCTCGAATGTAGCTAGATCCTCACCGTTGCATCCCAACTGGTTCTCTTCTGGCAACTGTAGGAGTCTGAGATTGGACTCTTATAGTGTACAGAAAAGTGACTAAAATGTTTAATTGTAACAAAAAGTGCCAAGAGTCTATAGTGCCTGAACAAAAATTTGTAAAAATAGCTTTTTAAAAAAAATTCAGCAAAATACAGTGTAAAAATATTGTTGTTGACAAACTGTATTGCAAAAAATGTTAACAAACAATAAATTAACATGTTATTTCACCGTTATTTCCTGACCTTACACTACAGAGAGAAAATTATTGATCCTCTCCTTGTGGTGTCCAGCACAAGAAAGATATCGCATATGCAGATGCTCTAGTATTAAAAGGGTGAGGCGAGTGGAGGGGAAACTCGATTCCTATTGGTCCAGAAGGTGATCTTCATTTTCCCACCCAGAGACCATGTGACCAGTATCAAGTTATGACGAATTCATCATATTGTGTGTGGGGTTCCCCTCGGTGATCTTGAAAGTACCACATCCTGTACATGGGTAGCTCCCGGAAGTCTTTACCAATGAAATGTGACAATTATGGTCAAGGTCATCTTGAACTGGCAGTGTCTCGGGTGCATGGGCAGGCTTGGGGGGAGGGGATGGGGAAAGAGTGTGTGGGCAGGGTTTGTAACCTGGTACTCCTGGTCAAGATCATCCAGCCATAGTAGTGTCTCCGGTGCATGGGTAGGCTTGAGGAAGTAAGAGGGCTGACTGTGAATATATCTTGCCCAATTGGCTCAGTTGTAACATGGTACCCCCTCTCAAGGTCATTTCTCTCTATAATCCCAAGGTCAACTGCTACGAGATACCACATGTCCTTATCAGATGTGTGAGTAGGACGTCTGTCATCACATCAATAATTAGAGTTGCCTAGAATTCCGACAACTATCCTATAACTTATTAGTTAAACTTTATTTTATCGCTGAAAGTGATATGTCACCTAATATTTATTTGGTCCCGAACATACTCTCCCATCCTACTGATTATATTAATAACAGCTCATTATGGGAAATATTCTCAGGGTTTAGAGCGACAAGCAAAAAAATGTAGATAGTTTTTAAAACTGGTTCTATATTGTGTCCACTGTCTGCTCCTGATATCATGCTGGTCTAATCTCAGTTGCACTGGTACCCGGGCAAATCTTTCAGAAGCAAAGTGGCTCTGGAGGGTGGTGCGACTCAGGCAGGTGTCTGTGGAATTCTTTTCCTTTACCAGGGGCGACACAGAGTACACCATTATCAGGTGTGTGCAGGACGTTTCTGGCAGTTACTGGCAGGCAATGCATGTATGTTGTCCACAAATTGAAACCTGTTGGTTGCAGATACAGACACAGCAGAACTTCTTTGGCTAGACGATGTTTATACGAGATGTACAAAGGAGTTTGTCGTCTCAGATAGATAGGAACGGCTCTGCAGAGAGTCATTGGTGACCAAGCACTTACCTGACGACAACTGCGGCTGAACTAGGCTCTGGGTGTCCACACAGTGCCGTGCCGTGGTGATAATGACGTGGACTGCGGAGACGATTAAATGCAGGAGTCCACCTCACATTTTCTGTAGTTTGTTTTAGATATAGTACTTGCCTATCCTATTCCATTGGGGAAACTGATTACAGTTGAATTTAGCGATGTGATGTGAGTGTACATACTTGTATTTTTCCATTATCATCATTTACACATGTACTATAAGTCTATAGTATCTGACTCCTCAAAGGCATTCTTATAAAGACACCACACACTAATAAAGCATCTGTAACACAGACTTCGTATGTTTTTAGTGCAGTGTGCAATTTGTTTTATAGGGAATTTACCCGTATTTTTTTAAAATACACTCTAGAACAAAAAAAGAGACATACCACATAGGAATTATCCGAATGGGACGGAAATCGGTAGATTTGATGTACATCTACAGAAAAACTAATGATTACAACTGCAGAAAAGCTTCATGATTTAGTCAAGAAAAAGAGCTCCTCAAACTGAGTAAATTATGATAGTACATGGTGGTTATAATTAAACTTTCGCTAATTGAGCCAGTGTACACGGAAAACTATTCACATTATGAGTACCCAACTTCACAGAAATGATGTTTACACTGAGCGCTGCAGGATTTGCGTTGTTAGTAGTGACAGATTCCTGACATGCCATTAGGCGCCAGTGTAGTACGGTGATGTAGGTTTTAAAAAAAAGCATCAATGTGCATTATAGTTTCAGACAGTCTACATGGACCTGGACAGTGCGAGCAGGGCTGCATTCATAAACCTGTTTTATCAAATCGACAGCAATAGTGCTGCTGCTTTTTGCGAGTACCGATGCATGAATGGCATATGGAGATGTCCTGTTCCCCGCACCAGGGTTGAAGAACATGATTGGGAAGTTCAAATTAACTAGTGATTTGGGAACTGCTCCTGGAAGAGGCCGACAGCCTATTGTGCCACAAATTATTGAAGACGTTGTTGTTGCTATGGCTTAGAAGGGTGCCCACGAGGAACACGAGCCTCGCAACAAACATGTGAGTCACAGTCGGCTTCTCCGCCACACTATGCTCCATGCAGGACTCACGGGAAACCAATATGTAATTGAAAATATACCCAATAAATGTCTTGACGTTATCGTGTGCTATCGAGAGCTTGCGTGGATTTAAAGGTGCAGCCAAGAATTTTTTCACTCGTCTGAAATAGTTATTTGCTCGCCGTGGGAGACAGCTGTTGGTACTCGTCACGTGCTGTGACGTATGTGCCACAGCGGGTCTCTCTCGTGGGCCTAGACAGTGCGCGATCTTCGAGCAGTGTACGAGCTGTTTCACGACAGCTGAACATTTTATGGCCTAACGCACGAAAGTGGTGCAAACAACTTTGTAATGGTATGTATCTCTAACGCAGTTCTAGGCTGCCGTGAATGCAGATGGTCATTACACTGAGCGACGTTTGTGACCTGAAATTTAAACATGGTACGCAATTAACAAATGTTACCCTCTAATCTGGAAATTAAAATGCGTTCCTGTCTGTTCCACATTTACTTAAAAATGTTTCTGCAAAGCTTCATTGTCCTAGTATGACTCGTTTTTCATAGGGCCCTCTCAAGAACGAAAGTTTAATTATGACCATCCTGTATTTGCCACCATTTTTAAGTAGGGTAACTCTGCTGCTGATGATCCTTTCATTATGGTGCACAAGTAGTATATTTATGCCAATTCTGGACCAAAGAGCATATTGGATTAAAAATTCCAGGATATAAAAGAAGATTCTAGTTTCGCAGTACCCCCCAACCAAAAAATTCATCATCTAAAAGTAATAAAACTTTCTCACCAAATTGAGTAGGTAAAATTACAACTTTTGAAATGATGTGAAATTTATGTTTTTTAAGCTCTGATAATTTAATGAATACTTCTGCACAACTTTTTCTATAATTGTTAAGTTCAGTTAATAGATTTTCAATGTTACCCTTCATGTTCATTTTGTTTTGAGTTTATTCATATAGAAAAATTTTAAGGAATCAAAAATTAAAACGTCTTTCAAACGTTAGTAAAAACGTTTTACTTTTTGAAAATCTAAAGTTTCAAGTTTTTATCTTCCCTAGCTTTATGAAAATTTCTAAAAGGAAATGAAAACATGAAGTTATAAGTTCCATAATTAATTCTAATTTTTCATTCAGTTATGTAATTTAAAATTTTCACTAAGCATTCAGTGGTGTGAATCATAAATCAAATCCTTTTTACCATACATAATAACATAAGCAATTGTATCATTTGGGGTATTTCCACTAAAGAATGCAAATAATTTAATTGTTGTTTTTTGAGTAGTTACAACTTTCATTCTTCTAGACATAGTAATTACACACATAGGGTAATTTTGAATGAAATTGAATGGCCTTACATTTACATCATTATTTAATAGGGTTATTCTTTTAATAATTCTAAAAATATCGTAAGCTTGAAAGAAGTTACTTGGTGGATCCAGATTCCACAATTCTTGAGGAAAAACTTCATTTCTTCCATTTTTAACATAGATATCTTGTAATTTAACATGATCGAATGAAGAAGAATAATATAACTGATTATTTGTTCCATTAGTTTGGAAATAAACGAAAATAAAGTAAGATATATCAGTCTCCTTAGAATTATAATAATTAGTAATATCTAGTTCAAAATTTCTTTCTCTTATAATCCAGCAAATTCAATTGTTTGGAGTTCAAAGAAAAGAATTTGATTTTTTGAATTTTTGAATTTTTAGGTCTTTCTAGTTCTAGTTCAACTGAGTGTTCTGGTTCATATTTAACAACAGGGACACGAATTTCCATACTTTTACCAACAATTTTACATTCTTAGTAGTCCAGCTAAGAATAGAATTATTGGTCTTTTCTTGAACTCCAAGTGAAAATTACAGTTAAATCACCTTCCCACATAATTTCATTATACTCTTTAAAAATCCACCAAATTATTCTTATGGATAAAAAACTTCATTTTGCTCTGTTTTAATTTTTCCATTGTTAAGAATATTCATATTTAATCCATTCAATAGAGATGAAGTTAATCGAATAAGAGTTGAATAACAAATCAAAGTATGTTTGGTGCTAGGTAAAATGTTGCTTCATTTTTTAATTGTAACAACATCAAACAATTTTTAAAAATAATTTTATTGCTTCCTTTTTTAATTGTAATAACATCAAACAATTTTAAAACATAATTGTCAACTAAATTAATATTCGGTTTACCATCATATGTGGAAAAATCAGTTCCATCTGTGAAGAACGTAGAAAGTCATATAAAGTTCTGAACAATTAAGATGAATACAAGCATCATATTAAAATTAATTGACTGTTTCCTTGTTAGGAAGATTTAAATTATTTTTAATTTTCTCATCAAATGGAAATGAATAAAACTGATAATATTCGTTTTGGTTTATGATTTAATAAAGGTAAAAATTTGTTAATTCATTTCTAAAGCAACTGTTACATAAGCACCAATGATGTCAATTAAATTGAATTAAATTATCTCATTAATGGGAAATGAATAAAATTGACAACTTATGGTTTGGTTTTTTGTTTGGTTTCAAAAGGAAGGATCCTTTTAACAGAACAATAAGTTAATTACCTGTCAACCAAAGGAGAACAGTAGGTTAATGACCTGTCAATCAAAGAAGAACAATAGGTTTGCCCCTGAGTGCATACCTGCCCCTGATGTAGGCAACTCGCACTAACAAAATGGACTCACTCTCTCTTTAGTCCACTACTTCTATGACCACCAGTGGTATATATCAGCCCCATATAATGCCACCCCAAAACATCATGGAACCTCGACCTTGCTGCACTCTCTGGACAGTGTGTCTAAGGTGTTCAGCCTAACAAGGTTGCCTCCAAACACATCTCCGCTGATCGTCTGGTTGAAGGCATATGCGACATTCATTGGTGAAGAGAACATGATGCCAAACCTGTGCAGTCCATTCGGCATGTTGTTGGGCCGATCTGTACCATGCTGCATGGTGTCGTGGTTACAAAGATGGACCTTGCCATGGACGTTTGGAGTGAAGTTCCACATTATGCAGCCTATTATACACTGTTTGAGTCGTAACATGATATCCTGTGGCTGCACCTAAAGCATCATTCAACATGGTGGCGTTGCTGTCAGGGTTCCTCCGAGCCATAATCCATAGGTAGCGGTCATCCACTGCACTGTAAAAACCAACCAAAAATTGATAATCGAAAATGCTGAAAGAGAATGCGAATAAAATAACTCAAACCCGGGAACTGAGTATAAACATTCATATAACGGCTGCAACTGAGTGAAGAAACTGACTGGACGAAAAAACAATCGACTGACCAATTGAGTGTAAAAACAGTCGGTTGTCCCGTCACTGGTTCCAACTCCTCCATGAGCTTCCCGCAAACACTTGTCTTCTGCTTACGATTATTGACATTATTGAAGTGTGTAACTGAGTAGTGTGACCGAATCACATGTCATAAAGTGTCAGTTTTTCTGAAATAATAGTATATTAGTGATTGGAGTTAGTGATTAAAGACTTTGCCGCAGTGAATTGCAAGCTAACAGATTATTTTAGAAAACATCAGGGTAGGGCCTAAAACCCTCATAAGGAATCTGATGCCGCTTGCGCTAGAGAATTGGAACCGTCAAAGGCTTGTGCATCTACAGTCTACAGTTTCGACGACACAAAACAGTTGGTATGGGACATATCTTCTTAATTTTAAATAATACTGCCTTCATTTTATTGGGATTTTTTATTGGTAGTTATTAGTTTACTTAAGTAAGATTCACGATATTATGTTCAATTGATAACTAATGGTAAGAATATGACTGGTTGAAAAAATTTAAAGTGAGGTCATTTTTTTAAAGACGCCATTCATCTATAAGGAGGTAAATATTTTTTTAAGAAACTAGCATTGTGTAATTAATTTGTACTGAAAAATAACACTTTATTGTTGCATTTTTTACTAAAACTGGCCATATGTATTTTTGGTATTAATAATATCAACAAAATTATTCAAAGCTTCCTTTTTCAACAATATCTACTAACTTTCAGTAATAGTCTATAAACATGTGAAAGCATTTCAGAAGTTTCTAAAAACTTTTCAGACTACTAGAAGAGAGTTTATAGGCGTGCAGTAAGTAATGTGATGCGGAATCTTTTCTGGTTTTGCTGTTATTAATCTGACTGTGACCAACTGATGGCACAGGGTGGAATCAACCAACTAACTTCATTGACATAGATCGCTAATGTCGTGTTAAATTTTGATGCCTTACTGTAGGAACATTTGTAAACAAAACTTCCAGTCAAAGGCCACTAAATTAAAAGAAACTTAGATTTTACGTATCTTTCGACTCATAGATACCGTTCACGGACCGGTTTCACAAACAAATAGACTGACAGTGTGTAAAGTGTATCTTGAGAGTCCCATTCCATAGTACTGAATTGGTAGAAGTCGGGAGACTTCAGCCAGTGGTCACTTGTTCCAGGCTGCCGGTAGCATTAGGAAGCTGACAAGTTCAAGTTTTTACATTCATGTCATCTTCTGTACCCAGAAAATTAATGAAAACTTATATGTTGTAAGATGACCTTTTTATGGTTTATGTAATTTATAAAATCTCCCATGTTAAAATAAGGTTTTTCTACCCTGAACTCCAAAACAGTTACCAAAATCTACTTTAACCAACACCAAATTTTACCAGTTTGTTGGTGGAGGACTCCAACTATTCTATGTTAAGCGATATTCCATTTCCCCCAACCACCTCCATCCCATCAGCCCTCCCCCCCCCCTCTTGACCAATGTCTAGAATAGCCCCTGAGCCTGAGCGCCTATTGCAACCCTAACTGGTAACTGACAGTACTACTGAGATGGAGTTTCCGGTAGATACCAGCTCATACATCTGTGTGTTTTCCAGGCGCCTGTTGTAGCAACCATGACCACTTGCAAATTTGGACTTAGCAGCTCCAAATGGTTTTCTCATAGCTACATATAGGCCCCTGACCTTAAATTTGCAGACAGGTGTACAAAGGCCATTGGAGCCCATCCTGATAGCTGCACGGCCTAACGAGCTGCTTCCCAAGTCAGAAGGCATGCCAGTCCCCAGCACGAATTCTCCCAGCGGATTAGTGTCGAGGTCCGGTGTGCCGGCCAGCCTGTGGATGGTTCTTAAGGTGGTTTCCCATCTGTCTCGGCGAATGCGGGCTGGTTCCCCTTATTCCGCCTCAGTTACACTATGTTGGTGATTGCTGCACAAACACTGTCTCCACATATGCGTACACCATAATTACTCTACCATACAAACATTTGGGGTTACACTCATCTAGTATGAGTGGTTCCTGGGGCCGAACTGCACAATAACCCTTGGGTTTAGTGTGGGTCGGCGGTGGGGTGGGTGGACTGCTGTGGCCTGTTGTGGGGTTGTGAACCACTGAGGGCTATGGTGGGACGAAGCCTTTCCATCGTTTCTAGGTCCCCAGTTTAATACACAATACACAAGGCTACTGGAGTGGCTATTTGTAGTTGCAGACATGACCCACACTATCATTAGGCTGGATTTCTTGTTATTCTGTCCGCCCACTTAGCTCAGTAGTAACGTGCTTGCCTCCCATGCAGTGGTCCCAGGTTCGATTCTCGGCAAGGTTGGAGATTTTCTCCGCCTGTGGAGTGGGTGTCGGGTTATCATCTCATCATTACCGTCGCGCAAGTTGCCCAATGTGGCGTCGCCTGCAATGAAACTTGCACCTGGCGGCCGAACTTCCCGGGACGGGGCCTCCCGGCCAACAATGCCATACGATCGTTTCATTCTTGTTATTCTATGACCTCATCCTAGCTGTGAGCAACACTATCATTCTTGACCAGTCACACAGTGTAGCAGTCCATCGGAACACTTCATTGTCAAATTGCCGCCATTGGCACACCTGTTAAAGGAGTTCCCATCAGTCACGTGACACACCGCAATTTCGTCATCGTCTCGCCACTCAACAGTGTAGCGCATCAGGATAATGCCTGTTCTTTCTGTTTTCTCACAGCTTGAAGAGCTGGCCCTTGAATAGCTCCCCATCGCAAAAGCAGATATTGATGCAATGATTGAAGCAGGCATGCCATTGCCATCAGAAAGCTACTGGGCTTCCCCTCTTCATCTGTTATCGAAGAAACCGGATAGCTGGCGCTCCTGTGACAACTGCAGAGAACTCAACACTTGTAAAATTACTGACCAATACGATGTGCGCCACATCAGAGACTTTGCATGTCAACTGGGGAAGTGCACCATTTTCCCAGCGTTGGACTTAGTAAAAGCATACAAATAAAAATCTGTGGCAACAGAGGACATCCATAAAACTGCCATAACTATGCCCTTTGGAGTACTTAAATTGCCATACATGTCATGTGGCCTATGGAATGCAACACAGACCTTACAGCAGTCTACTGATGAAGTTTTGTGGGGACTAGACTTCTGCTTTACATACGTAGATGACATGTTGGTAGCATCAACATCCTTAGAAAATCATAAAAGACATTTACACATAGTTTTCCAATGGTATGATGACTACAAAATTCTCATGAATCCGGCCAAGTGTGTCTTTGGTGCCAATGAAGTGACGTTCCTGGTATTCTGAGTTACTTTAACTTGGATGTATCCGCCAGGTGAGAAAATCGCTGCACTTACATCTTACCCTTCCCCAAAAATGATGCACGAAGCGTTGGTGTCTGGGAATTATGAACTTTTACCATCACTGTGTTATTAGGCAGCAATTTCTGTGATATTCTAATCTACGTCTGCATCACTACTCTGCAATTCTCATCCAAGAGCTTGGCTGAAGGGTCACAGAACCACTTTCAAACTATTTTTGAAGTGTTCCATCCTCGAATATCATGTGTGAAAAATGGACACATAAACCGTTCATGTGATTTCCCTTATTTTATTCCGAGGGTGATTTCATTTTATGTAGATGAGACCAAATAAAAATTTTCACGTTAGGAGGAGGAAAATGGTGATAGAAATTAAAAGAAAAGATTTTGCCAAAGCGAAAACGCCTTTGTTTTAATGATAGCCAATCCATTTCTGGATATTACCAAACGAGCTGCCCTTCTTTGAACTTTTTTTCAATGTCCTCCGTTAATCCTATCTTATGCCAACAACTCGTAGCAATACTCTAGCAGAGGACGGACAACCGTAGTGAAGGCAGTCTCTTTAGCAGATCTTTTGCATCTTCTAAGTGCTTTGTCTGCAAAACACAATCTTTGGTTCACCTTCCCCACAAGATTTTCTCTCAGATGGTTCCAATTTAAGTTGTTCGTAATTGTAATCCGTAGGTGTGAAGCTGAATCGACAACCTGTTACCACTTAGTGTCACGAAAGTTGCCTGGACTAGTGCTGCTGGCAGACTTGCCGCGTGGGCGTGGAAGCCTGCGGTTCACGTTTCCTGTCAAGGAACACGGCGATCTGCACCTGTGTGTTCTGTCGCCAAAACAACAGCGCTAAAAACAGTCATTCCACGAATATCTTCACTATACTTGTCCGTCCTCTGCTAGAGTATTGCGGTGAGATGTGGAATCAGCATCAGGTAGAGTTGGCAGGGGGCAATGAAAAATTTCAAAGAAGGGCAGCTCGTTTGATATTATACCACAATAGGGGAGAGAGTGTCACTGATGTAATACGTGAGCTAGGGTGACAGTCGTTAAAACAAAGGTCCTTTCGTTGCGGCGAAGTCTTTTCACAAAATTTCTGTCACCATCTTCCTTCTTCTAACGCGACAGTATTTTGTTGACTCTCACCTAGATGGGGAAAAATGACACTCGTAATAAAATAAGATAAATCAGATCACCCACGGAAAGGCTTAGCTGTTCATTTATCACACGTGACATTCGAGAATTGAATACTCGAGAAATAGTCTGAAAACAGTTCTGTAAATCCTCTACGAGGCACTTGGATGTGAACTGCGGAGTAGTAATGTGGACGTAGACGAAGAGTATCACAGAAATTGCTGCCTAATAATATAATGATTGTAAAACTTCCTCATTCGAAGATACGACACAATTCGCGCACCAATTTTGGGGATGGGTAAGATGTAAATTTGTATTATTTATCGTGTAAACGAAACGTAACGGATTCTCTTAAGTACTCATGTGTAGGACCTCACACATTTTATTGTTCAGGGTCTACTGCCACTTTTCATGCCATGCAGATATATTGTCAAAATCATTTCGCAATTCGTACTGATCTTCTGATGACTTTATTAGAAAGCAAATAACAGCATCATCTGCAAACAGTACAAGAAGCCTGTTCACATTATCTCCCAGAAGTATTATGTAGATTATAAACAACATAGGGCCTATTACACTCCCATGGAGAACGGCAGATCTCACCTGTGTTTCACTCGATGACTTCCCATCAATTTCTACAAACTGTGTCCTTTTTTACACGAAATCATGCATCCAGTCACATGGCTGAGACGATATTCCATAGGCATACAATTTTAAAGGAAGATCAGGATCTAAATTCCAATCGACAACGAGCTCATTAGAGAAGGATTGGTGATAAGGAAGGAAATCGACCATGCCCTTACAAATCAATTATGGAAATTATGGAAGACCTACGCCTGAATGGTTGGCGGATTTGAACCGCCGTCCTACTGAATGTTAGTTCATTTTCCTAATCACTGATCCATCTCGCTCGGTACGTTGTTTGATTATAAGTCATTTGTGATAAACGGTGTCAAAAGCCTTCTGGAATCCTAGACATATGGAACTTGAGATTCTCTGTCAATTACGCTCATTACCTTGTGTGAATTAAGAGCCAGATGTGTTTCACGAGAGCGTTATTTTTTGAATCCGTGCTGGTTAAGTGTCAAAAGAGTGTTTTCTTCTAAATATTTCATAATATTCGAACCCAGTGTATACTCCAAAATCCTACTGCAAATTGATGTCAGTGATATGGGGGTATAATAATTCTGCGGATTACTCCTACAGTATTTCTTTGGTATATCTTGGTGTGGCCTGTGCAACTTTCCAGCCTCCTTATGTACAGATTTTGTCGAGCGAGAGGTTGTATATGATACTAAATACAGAGTTCTTACATCATCATACACAGCAAGGATCCTATTTGTTAAAAATTCTTTAGAAAACATAAAAAGAAAAAAAGAAAGAAAAGAACGACGCGCTACGAAGGAATTATCCGAATTGGTCGGAAACTGCTGTATGTGATGTACAGTCGTGCTCAAAAGTACCCGAACGACCTGAATTGCATTTCGCCTGATTCACATGCAACCCTCATAACGCAGCTGTCCATCAGGTCCTCTAATCGCTCCTTGGTACAGTCGTTTGACTATTGAAAATGGCTCCAACAATTCACCACTAGAAAACTCTGCTCTGTATCGCAATAACTCAAGATGTAAAGTAATACCACGATACTACAAATATCAGGGTTACACCTTATCACAGATAAGACTGTCCTTAAGGCTTGTAAGCTCACATTTATTGCAGTAAATGACATACCTGAAATGTTACCACTCTCATTATTTCGTCAGATAGGTAATTCACGTAGTAAGTTCGTCGTATTCATAATTTCCTCTTCAAAGTAACATACCGTACTTGTTATTTAACACAAAATGACCTTAAAAATTCAAGTTATTCACGAGCAGCTGGTTCAGAATATGTATGAACTTCAAATGGCACGACGAACCGTCTCGTTCTGCATATGGATTCAAACCCAGGTCATGCAGACTAAGATTTCGTGACTGACGGAAACTGACAGCCATTACTGACTAGGCATACAGAGAGTGATATACCTCGATTTTAGACAGTATCAGTTAGCAAATATCAACTTTAAATTGCATTACGTAAACATTTTTAACGGACGCGAATTCCTACCCAGCATCTATTGTCCCTGTTAACGAACTACGAGAGATGTTAAATATTGCTTCTTCACAAGTAACTTACTTGAAATGCCATCAGGCAGAGCTTTGTGTTGGACAGGGATTCTAACCCAGAACCTAATCGGATTGTTATCGAAGCACAATCAACTGTGACATATCGGATTTTCTCGGCAGTAGCTAGATGTTTTAACTGAAATGACGAGACGAAACATTAATTTTTTCCTTCCCAGGACTCCAACCCGGAACCTATCGCTGTTACAGTCTAGAGAAAACGAACGTTAAATATGGGTTTGTTACATCAGCAGCGACATGTGAGCATGTTTGAACTAGAAATAGTATGACGAAGAGTTCAGTGCTGACTGGGAATCGAACCCCACGCATACCGTTGTTAACTACACACAAAGAGACTACAGCTGCCGAATTTTTCTTCACCAGCAGCTCGTAATAACACCCTTGAACTTACAGTGATCTCTCAAATAGTTCTGTGTCTCACTGGGAGTCGAAAACGTCAGATATCGTTAGTGTTGACAACGAATGAAAATGCATTAAAAATCAAAATTATTATCCACCAGCAGATAGGTGTTCTCATACTAGAGCTTGATAATACATAATGAAAACCTTTAGTGCCGAGCTGGCATTCGAACGCAATATGTGGAGATGTTGAGGAATCTGCAGTTTTGAACAAACAACAAATTGCAGTCTAGCTGTATTGTCACGAAGGGATCAAATTCCGCATTAAGGGCGGTCTGAGTTGCATTCCAAGTTCAGAACCAGTTTTATCAACATACAGAAGCTCAAATAAAAGATGGAATTAGGGTCCTGTGACCCTACATAGCGTTTGTTTCGTCAGTAGAAATAAATAACTAGTATAAGAAAGGTTACTGGTGATAGAGTTCCCACATTTCGCCACTCCTGACTTTATTGTGGTGCAACCTAACGTCTACTTGGTAGAGAAGGAATGTCATGTTTAATGTGAATTTCAGACCACAATGCCATTATACCTTCTTCACTTGGCGTAGCCAGAAGAGAATAGAATCTGTCTCTCCCTATTAAAAAATCATCGGCAGAAGTTGGAATCGAACCCAGACCATCATCACAATAACTTATCATCAATCCAACAGACCACCAAATCCTCTTCTGTATGACTCATTTTTCTATCATAACACCGTTGCGGCACACTTTTTGAGAATTCCGACACACAGGCTCCCTGTAGTGGTTTGCAGCCTGTTCAGTACATTCATTTACTTGGTTGACCGAATCGCCATGAACTAGCTGCCTCGGCTACCCAGTGCATACATTCGACTCTATTTTGTAATCACCGAAATAAAATCACTTAACTGCCACCTACACAGAACTGGCAACAGTGTAGGATGCAGAAATTTAAATAGGAAGTGTTCCTTTCCATTTGAGCTACGCTATTGCGCTATCTGTTTGTTGAAAACGTCCTGCAGTGCAAAAGAAAAGCATAACTGTCTGTCTCTCAGAAGTCTAGATCCGGCCGTATGCATTATCTCACAGCACTGTGGAAAGCGGGAATTCTGGAGGAACTGTTGTTGACTTCTGCAGGTGCTGCAGCTAGATGACAGGTAGTAGCGTCACGGTAATTGTCGCGCATCGTACATAAGACGTCGCGAGTTCTATTTCATTCACTGCTACATTTCTTACAACGCAATTCTGCTGTCTGCTGAAGCTACAAATTTAATGGAACTTGGAACATAATTCCCTTCACTTCTCAACCCAAAATAGCCGCATGTGGAAAAAGGGCTAATTTCTGCGACATTTTGTTCTTTTCAGGTTTAATAGACGGCCAGGCAGCAGATGCATCTCGAAGCTTTTGTATTATGTATGGGGAGAGTGCATCGTGCCAAACTAGTCAGAAAAGTATTTTCTACATTAGCTGTCGTCTGGTAGTGGCATTTTATTCTTCTTCAAACCTTGTTTGACAGCTTTAACTCAGAAAAAGGTTTCCACATGCATGTAATCAATAAACTGCATGTGCTTTGTCAGACTGTTACAGATAACGTCAGAGAATTCGCATATATCGTTGATAATTAATTTCTCTCTCATTTTAAGTATTGTTTCAACAACACTAAAAGAAACCTTACGAAAATTGTGCACTGTATTATAAGAAATGAAATAAAACTACCCACGATAACCTTACGACGAAAGTCTGTTTTGATAAAACTGAGTATCTGTACACAAGCGTGCCTCTATCGGCATGAATTAGTAAAATGCTACTCACTTAGATTTCGATTGGGTCAGTGTTTAATTGGTATGCTGTGTCATACTCAAGATGTATGCAAATGTGGCATTTCATAAATAAAGTTATGTATTCCTAGAAACCCAAAATTTGCTTGTCAGCAGCGGAAAGAGGCGTTACCTGTTGTGCAGCATTGTAAGTTTTTCACCATTGCACTATGAGCTAAAAGTATTTTCTCGCGATTTCGTATCGATGTTTGATCTGACTGCTTGTAGCTTTTTCACAGAAAGGATAAAAGCGTTGCATTCAGGGAGACTGGAACCGCGAACCCTAACAGACGCTTTTTCACAGGTGAGCACGTCACCATAGAGCTAGCGAAGAGGTATGTGATGTGCTTTCCTCTTACGAGGCTAATAGTGGCTAGAACTCGTAAACCGCTGTTTAAAGGACGAGATTAGTTGCAATTTCCACATGCTGCGACTTTCCTGGGCTGAAAACCGTAAATTTACACTCTTTTGTTACACCTCAAGCGATAATAGCTTAGATTATTCAATGGAAATGACAGGAAAAATCAAGTGAACTTTGAGGCATAATTCCGTGCACACCTGGAAGTAATCGTCGATCACAGAGTTGCCAAGTATACCTTGCCTTGTTGCCACATCTCAGTTACAGTACTAGCAGGAAGAAGACGAACCGATGTGATCCTACAGTGGGCTGGGAAGTGACCATAGCTGGCCTCTCAAAGAAGCGGCTGCTACGGCCTGGAAAACGTAATGCGTCTGATTCGCATTTCTGTAACTAGGTTTAGGGACTGGAGCGTAGTTACTAATAATACTCAGAACTGACTGCAAACTAAGCATCATAAATCAGTAACTCTCATAGTTGTTTTTATATTTCTTTCGTAACTGTACTCAAAACTAAGAAAGTCATTCACGGACGTTTTCGTGCCTCGCCGATAGTCGAGCACACCAAACAAATAAAAATATAAAAAGAATGTGTGTGTGTGTGTGTGTGTGTGTGTGTGTGTGTGTGTGTGTGAGAGAGAGAGAGAGAGAGAGAGAGAGAGAGAGAGAGAGAGAGAGAGAGAAATAAAGATGAAAAATAATGAGAGAGAGGGTAGAAAATTATTGTAAAGAAATTGAATGCCGGTATGTAAAGAAATCATTCATAAAAATGACACGTTCCACATCATTACGAAATGTAGTATTCATGATATATGGAACAAGTATTAATCTAATCTAATCTAATCTCATCTAATCATATCATATTGCTGATTAGCCGTGAAGAGTCATGAATTACCGAAATTTTCGCCAATATAAGTAACCAAATCTAAACTTGAAAATAAAAGACGACAGTTTTTGTAATAAACTGGGACTCCTATCAGGACCCTTACATCCCTGTTAACTAAACACGAAAGAAGTCTGATACACCTCCATTCAGAAGTAACAAAGTGTGTATGCATTTAAAGATGAAGTGCATGATGTGAAGTTCCTGGGTTTTCAGCCCAGCAAAGTCGCAGCATGTGGAAATTGCAACTAATCTCGTCCTTTAAATAGCGGTTTACGAGTTCTAGCCACTATTAGCCACTATTAGTCATTATGGAAGTAGTTGCCCAAGAACAGGTTCTTTCCCTGTCTACGGAATCCTTTCCATGTTAATATCAAACATCAGCAATTACTCGTAGATTACATTAAAACTAAAGTAATTGATGAAGACGTTACTTGATAAGAAAATCGCGCTCCCTTTCTTCATTTACTTGCGCTTAGAAATGGCTGTCGAATACTGCCAAACCAAAAGACAAGGGATCTTACTGCCTTGCGATATACGTCGTTGTCAGTTCTTCCATATGATTTGGTCGACGTGACCTGTTTCAAGTTATGTATGACAGAGAATGTTTTAGAAAATCACTTGTTTTCCTTTACAATAAACAGAAAGATTTTCTTTCTAAGCTATCCAAGTTCAAAATTTTCGCAATATTAGTTCAAATTTAATATTCGCTTCTATAATATAGGAAAGTATTTCACAATTGCAAAACCCGCATCCGACTCATTGTCCTTACACTAAGTCCATGGCCAAAATTCGAGCCAGAGTGACACCAGTTTAAGTAACCTAATTTAGCGAAGACTGTTTCCCAGTGTTCTTTCTCACGGGAAAACATGCAATTCACTCATTGGGCTCCATAAGTACGCTGTAACAGTAATTTCTGTGTGTATGCAATGCATACTGATTGTAGAATTTAGTGGTGCTCTCTCTTCCTCTTCTGTATACAATATGCCTGACCTAAATGGACCCTTTATCATTACAGGCTCTGGGCGGTGCAACATCATACTGACAACAATAATGTGCTTATACTGACAACCTCACTGTTCGTTTTACCTGATTTTGTAATCATTTAAATAAAACAACATGACCTTCCAGTGGGAGGTATTTTGTCCCCCTTTTCCTTCTGTGAAATTTGTCAGTAAGCTTTTTGCCTTCGAACCAGCGAAGTGCAGCAGTGTACGGCCGGTAAACGATTCACAAACCACCATATAGTGCCGTTAAGACGAGGCGTATTTATAATATTGAAGCTAGACTGTGTATCCTTGTCTGTCTTGAGTGGCCATCGGAAGGCGTTACACACAAGTATACGAGGGTAACCCCAAAAGTAAGGTCTCCTATGGGACACACATGTGCCAACGCAGGCACTAACGAGAGATCCTTAATTTTAATGCTAGTCAGAAACCACAGTAGTAGCTGCACGGTGGCGAAGTGATAAAGAGCAAGAGAACCGATACGAAGGTCTCAGGTTCAATCCCTCGTTAAGCCCACAATTTTTATGTGCCATTTTACACTTATTTCTCGTCAGTGTTTGTTGATGTGAAAAATGCCGAGTTTCACTGTGGTCCGGAAGTCACGTTAAACTGCGGGTTCCCCTGTTAACTCGCTAGGTTAGTCAATTCAAAGGTCGGAGGAAAGCAACGGCATATCACCTCCAACAAGACAGTGCCTATTAAAGCACTGTGGTGTTCAAACCACTCTTCCGCCTGATGACTGCTTTACTTTCTATGGGTTTCAAAGTTAATGATCTTCGGGGTATTAACATTTTTGTTCTTTCATGCTGTAGCTTTGATACCAGTAAACGTAAGTAACCGGCTGGGCACTGTCACTGTTCGAGTTGTCAAGGTGGTAGACGATGATGCTGTCGACCCCAGTTATAGTCTTGGTCATGGCTATGTTTCAGTTGAATACCTCTATGTGACTTTCTGCGTATTTCAAGATATACTTTTATACACTCGGTACGCATCCAAATTGATATCTGAATTACGCAATAATACACTTAAAACTTGTATTTTTGCATTATGTATCCCAATGAAAATACCAGTAAACAGCTGCATATTAACCAAACCCCGCTCCTCCTCTCTGTATCCTCCTATGACACGAGCACGGGATTCTCCTCCCATAATGCTACAGAGCCGTTCCGAGCACAGCAAAGAACTGGCACATCGTCATAAAAATTTGGCAACACTATGACAGTGCAGTCACTTCCGCGTATGGTACTGAATTGACTCGCTAAATGTACTTGATATTCCCTTTCCATTTGAATGATTCGCTTGAATTATACTCATAGCTTCAGCACCAAGAGGAAAGGGGCGATAAAATTTTTGTCGACATGTGCTTTTGGTTACCAGACGTCGTGTTAGCTAGTCTAGCGTTTTACATCAAGAGTACGGTCGTAGACTGACTGCAGTCAAGAGTTCCTACGGGAAGTGTAGCAGTCTACAATGTTGCCAGGTCGAGGATATTGCCGAACATAGAATTCAGAGTGGAGCACGATTGTATTGTCCACTTTACGTGAACCACTTGGCGGTCAGTTTTTTCTCTAAGACTGTATCTGCAACACATATTGCACACGTAAGGACCAGAAGATTAAAAAAAAAATTAGTTTACGACAGCAACGTTAACGATAGCGTTCGAAGTATTCATTGTATTGTATAAGTGTGTGTCAACGCCTTCCAATGCCCACTCAAGGAAGACATGGGTACACAGTCTAGCTTCAATATTATAAATACCCCTCAGTTTGTGGATGAACTCAGGTTGATAATCATTTTGAATATTTAGCAGTGCTGTACCCATTGGTGTTCAACTCGTTTTCAACCAATGATGCCCACAGCTACAGGAACACTACTTGTGATACCCCTTAGACAAAATAATTTAACGCAGTGCTATCAGACGGAAACATCAATTTGACATAAACTGTGGGAAGTTTGTTTTACAACCTTCGTACCTGCATAAAGAGCTTTTCCTATTTTAGATATCTGAGAACGTTGATGCATAAGACGATTTAAGAAGAAACTAAATTCCTTCAGCTAGGCCAATGTTAAAGAACTCGTCTTAACGGCACTAAATCGTGGTTTGTGAATCGTTTACCGGCCGTACTCTGCTGCATTTCGCTGGTTCGAAGGCAAAAAGCTTACTGACAAATTTCACAGAAGGAAAAGGGGGACAAAATATCTCCCACTGGAAGGTCATGTTGTTTTATTTAAATGATTACAAAATCAGGTAAAACGAACAGTGAGGTGGTCAGTATAAGCACATTATTGTTGTCAGTATGATGTTGCACCGCCCAGAGCCTGTAATGATAAGGGGTCCATTTAGGTCAGGCATATTGTATACAGAAGAGGAAGAGAGAGCTCCACTAAATTCTACAATCAGTATGCATTGCATACACACAGAAATTACTGTTACAGTGTACTTATGGAGCCCAATGAGTGAATTGCATATTTTCCGGTGAGAAAGAGCACTGGGAAACAGTCTTCGCTACATTAGGTTACTTAAACTGGTGTCACTCTGAGCTCGAATTTTGGTCAGCGACTAAAGTGTAAGGACAATGAGTCGGATGCGGGTTTTGCAACTGTGAAATACTTTCCTATATTATAGAAGCGAATATTAAATTTGAACTAATATTGCGAAAATTTTGAACTTGGATAGCTTAGAATGAAAATCTTTCTGTTTATTGTAAAGGAAAACAAGTGATTTTCTAAAACATCCTCTGTCATACACAACTTGAAACAGGTCACGTCGACCAAATCATATGGAAGAACTGACAACGACGTATATCGCAAGGCAGTAAGATCCCTTGTCTTTTGGTTTGGCAGTATTCGACAGCCATTTCTTGGCGCAAGTAAATGAAGAAAGGGAGCGCGTTTTTCTTATCAAGTAACGTCTTCATCAATTACTTTAGTTTTAATGTAATCTACGAGTAATTGCTGATGTTTGATAATAACATGGAAAGGATTCAAATGATTCAAATGGCTCTGAGCACTACGGGACTTAACATCTGTGGTCATCAGTCCCCTACAACTTAGAACTACTTAAACCTAACTAACCTAAGGACATCATACACATCCATGCCCGAGGCAGGATTCGAACCTGCGACCATAGCAGTCGCGCGGTTCCGGACTGAGCGCCTAGAACCGCTAGACCACCGCGGCCGGTCGAAAGGATACCGTAGACAGGGAAAGAACCTGTTCTTGGCAACTACTTCCATAATGACCAAGAGGCATTAAATGATCTTCAAGTACATGTGTTCCAGCAGCGGTATGAAGAAAATGATAGTAATAATGACGGCAATAATCGAATTATCCGGTAACTTCACACTTCACAGTGGATTTTCTCGAACTAAAAATTTCCTGAATTAGTGAACATTTCAAAATGGCTTCACATCGAGGCTATGATGCCTAGAAGAGTCTTTACATCCTGCTGACGTGAGAATAACATAATGTCTGCGTCAGAAGCGTGCTTCTACTTAACCACTTAATAGACTCGTATTTTTACTAACGTGACTAATTCTGTCAGCTAAACACATCATCCGTTACAGCACACTCCTGGGGCTGGGAAATGTGGCCACAATGGTCTGGTGGAACGAACTATCACAGGTGCAATGCGTCGGTTCAGGCATTTACTTTTAAGAGGCACAAACAGATTTACTTTACCTCTGGTAACCTCAAGAGTAAGACGTCATAATCCGGAATCCGCATTAAACATCACGTTCCTTTATTCCCAACTGGACAGAGACGGTTTGCTTTGGGAAATGACACAGGCGGAGGTCATTGTAAACAGAAATACTGTCACCAGTAAACTTACTTATATTACATTTAAAGAAACAGGGCTCTTATTTTACTTGTACTTGATTGAACTAGAGACGTTGAAACATTTGGTGCTGGACTGTGATTCGAATTCTTATCTCCTCTTTCGAGGATCTGAATCCCTCGGAACAGTATAGTTCAATCATTTCGTTCCTTTTTCCAAGACTGCAATCTTCTCTAGGTCTCCTCCAAAGGTAAGTATGTGGGTCCGATTCCTGATCCAGTACAAAAATATTCATAATTTCATTTCAAGCCCTATCACGTGCACACTGGCCTGCTAGTGAAAAATAACGTGTATTTTTAATGTCTGTTCATGTGTTGCCAACAATTTCTGGTCAAACCGCACACATCTTACTGTTGGTGAGTAAGCAATTGACACTTAAGCTATATTCGTGGGCCAGCCAGTGTGGCCAAGCGGGTAAAGGCGCTTCAGTCTGGAACCGCGCGACCGCTACGGTCGCAGGTTCGAATCCTGCCTCGGGCACGGATGTGTGTGACGTCCTTAGGTTAGTTAGGTTTAAGTAGTTCTCAGTTCTAGGGGACTGATGACATCAGATGTTAAGTCCCATAGTGCTTAGAGCCATTTTATATTCGTGGACATTAAAGAAGCACGATACGAGTGCGGTTCGATTCTCGCTCAGGCACAAAAATTTGTATCCTTATTTTAGATACCTAGCAGCTGGTATGAAAAACCGATACGTAACATTTGATTTTACTTAGTTAACAATCCGATTACGTGTTGGGTTCGTACCTCTGTCACAGAACTTCACATCATGCACTTCATCTTTAAATGCATACACACTTTGTTACTTCTGAATGGAGGTGTATCAGACTTCTTTCGTGTTTAGTTAACAGGGATGTAAGGGTCCTGATAGGAGTCCCAGTTTATTACAAAAACTGTCGTCTTTTATTTTCAAGTTTAGATTTGGTTACTTATATTGGCGAAAATTTCGGTAATTCATGACTCTTCACGGCTAATCAGCAATATGATATGATTAGATGAGATTAGATTAGATTAGATTAATACTTGTTCCATATATCATGAATACTACATTTCGTAATGATGTGGAACGTGTCATTTTTATGAATGATTTCTTTACATACCGGCATTCAATTTCTTTACAATAATTTTCTACCCTCTCTCTCATTATTTTTCATCTTTATTTCTCTCTCTCTCTCTGTCTCTCTCTCTCTCTCTCTCTCTCTCTCTCTCTCTCTCTCTCTCTCTCTCTCTCTCTCTCTCACACACACACACACACACACACACACACACACACACACACACACACACATTCTTTTTATATTTTTATTTGTTTGGTGTGCTCGACTATCGGCGAGGCACGAAAACGTCCGTGAATGACTTTCTTAGTTTTGAGTACAGTTACGAAAGAAATATAAAAACAACTATGAGAGTTACTGATTTATGATGCTTAGTTTGCAGTCAGTTCTGAGTATTATTAGTAACTACGCTCCAGTCCCTAAACCTAGTTACAGAAATGCGAATCAGACGCATTACGTTTTCCAGGCCGTAGCAGCCGCTTCTTTGAGAGGCCAGCTATGGTCACTTCCCAGCCCACTGTAGGATCACATCGGTTCGTCTTCTTCCTGCTAGTACTGTAACTGAGATGTGGCAACAAGGCAAGGTATACTTGGCAACTCTGTGATCGACGATTACTTCCAGGTGTGCACGGAATTATGCCTCAAAGTTCACTTGATTTTTCCTGTCATTTCCATTGAATAATCTAAGCTATTATCGCTTGAGGTGTAACAAAAGAGTGTAAATTTACGGTTTTCAGCCCAGGAAAGTCGCAGCATGTGGAAATTGCAACTAATCTCGTCCTTTAAATAGCGGTTTACGAGTTCTAGCCACTATTAGCCTCGTAAGAGGAAAGCACATCACATACCTCTTCGCTAGCTCTATGGTGACGTGCTCACCTGTGAAAAAGCGTCTGTTAGGGTTCGCGGTTCCAGTCTCCCTGAATGCAACGCTTTTATCCTTTCTGTGAAAAAGCTACAAGCAGTCAGATCAAACATCGATACGAAATCGCGAGAAAATACTTTTAGCTCATAGTGCAATGGTGAAAAACTTACAATGCTGCACAACAGGTAACGCCTCTTTCCGCTGCTGACAAGCAAATTTTGGGTTTCTAGGAATACATAACTTTATTTATGAAATGCCACATTTGCATACATCTTGAGTATGACACAGCATACCAATTAAACACTGACCCAATCGAAATCTAAGTGAGTAGCATTTTACTAATTCATGCCGATAGAGGCACGCTTGTGTACAGATACTCAGTTTTATCAAAACAGACTTTCGTCGTAAGGTTATCGTGGGTAGTTTTATTTCATTTCTTATAATACAGTGCACAATTTTCGTAAGGTTTCTTTTAGTGTTGTTGAAACAATACTTAAAATGAGAGAGAAATTAATTATCAACGATATATGCGAATTCTCTGACGTTATCTGTAACAGTCTGACAATGCACATGCAGTTTATTGATTACATGCATGTGGAAACCTTTTTCTGAGTTAAAGCTGTCAAACAAGGTTTGAAGAAGAATAAAATGCCACTACCAGACGACAGCTAATGTAGAAAATACTTTTCTGACTAGTTTGGCACGATGCACTCTCCCCATACATAATACAAAAGCTTCGAGATGCATCTGCTGCCTGGCCGTCTATTAAACCTGAAAAGAACAAACTGTCGCAGAAATTAGCCCTTTTTCCACATGCGGCTATTTTGGGTTGAGAAGTGAAGGGAATTATGTTCCAAGTTCCATTAAATTTGTAGCTTCAGCAGACAGCAGAACTGCGTTGTAAGAAATGTAGCAGTGAATGTAATAGAACTCGCGACGTCTTATGTACGATGCGCGACAATTACCGTGACGCTACTACCTGTCATCTAGCTGCAGCACCTGCAGAAGTCAACAACAGTTCCTCCAGAATTCCCGCTTTCCACAGTGCTGTGAGATAATGCATACGGCCGGATCTAGACTTCTGAGAGACAGACAGTTATGCTTTTCTTTTGCACTGCAGGACGTTTTCAACAAACAGATAGCGCAATAGCGTAGCTCAAATGGAAAGGAACACTTCCTATTTAAATTTCTGCATCCTACACTGTTGGCAGTTCTGTGTAGGTGGCAGTTAAGTGATTTTATTTCGGTGATTACAAAATAGAGTCGAATGTATGCACTGGGTAGCCGAGGCAGCTAGTTCATGGCGATTCGGTCAACCAAGTAAATGAATGTACTGAACAGGCTGCAAACCACTACAGGGAGCCTGTGTGTCGGAATTCTCAAAAAGTGTGCCGCAACGGTGTTATGATAGAAAAATGAGTCATACAGAAGAGGATTTGGTGGTCTGTTGGATTGATGATAAGTTATTGTGATGATGGTCTGGGTTCGATTCCAACTTCTGCCGATGATTTTTTAATAGGGAGAGACAGATTCTATTCTCTTCTGGCTACGCCAAGTGAAGAAGGTATAATGGCATTGTGGTCTGAAATTCACATTAAACATGACATTCCTTCTCTACCAAGTAGACGTTAGGTTGCACCACAATAAAGTCAGGAGTGGCGAAATGTGGGAACTCTATCACCAGTAACCTTTCTTATACTAGTTATTTATTTCTACTGACGAAACAAACGCTATGTAGGGTCACAGGACCCTAATTCCATCTTTTATTTGAGCTTCTGTATGTTGATAAAACTGGTTCTGAACTTGGAATGCAACTCAGACCGCCCTTAATGCGGAATTTGATCCCTTCGTGACAATACAGCTAGACTGCAATTTGTTGTTTGTTCAAAACTGCAGATTCCTCAACATCTCCACATATTGCGCGTGAATGGGTTCGAATGCCAGCCCAGCACTAAAGGTTTTCATTATGTATTATCAAGTTCTAGTATGAGAACACCTATCTGCTGGTGGATAATAATTTTGATTTTTAATGCATTTTCATTCGTTGTCAACACTAACGATATCTGACGTTTTCGACTCCCAGTGAGACACAAAACTATTTGAGAGATCACTGTAAGTTCAAGGGTGTTATTACGAGCTGCTGGTGAAGAAAAATTCGACAGCTGACGTCTCTTTGTGTGTAGTTAACAACGGTATGTGTGGGGTTCGATTCCCAGTCAGCACTGAACTCTTCGTCATACTATTTCTAGTTCAAACATGCTCACATGTCGCTGCTGATGTAACAAACCCATATTTAACGTTCGTTTTCTCTAGACTGTAACAGCGATAGGTTCCGGGTTGGAGTCCTGGGAAGGAAAAAATTAATGTTTCGTCTCGTCATTTCAGTTAAAACATCTAGCTACTGCCGAGAAAATCCGATATGTCACAGTTGATTGTGCTTCGATAACAACCCGATTAGGTTCTGGGTTAGAATCCCTGTCCAACACAAAGCTCTGCCTGATGGCATTTCAAGTAAGTTACTTGTGAAGAAGCAATATTTAACATCTCTCGTAGTTCGTTAACAGGGACAATAGATGCTGGGTAGGAATTCGCGTCCGTTAAAAATGTTTACGTAATGCAATTTAAAGTTGATATTTGCTAACTGATACTGTCTAAAATCGAGGTATATCACTCTCTGTATGCCTAGTCAGTAATGGCTGTCAGTTTCCGTCAGTCACGAAATCTTAGTCTGCATGACCTGGGTTTGAATCCATATGCAGAACGAGACGGTGCGTCGTGCCATTTGAAGTTCATACATATTCTAAACCAGCTGCTCGTGAATAACTTAAATTTTTAAGGTCATTTTGTGTTAAATAACAAGTACGGTATGTTACTTTGAAGAGGAAATTATGAATACGACGAACTTACTACGTGAATTACCTATCTGACGAAATAATGAGAGTGGTAACATTTCAGGTATGTCATTTACTGCAATAAATGTGAGCTTACAAGCCTTAAGGACAGTCTTATCTGTGATAAGGTGTAACCCTGATATTTGTAGTATCGTGGTATTACTTTACATCTTGAGTTATTGCGATACAGAGCAGAGTTTTCTAGTGGTGAATTGTTGGAGCCATTTTCAATAGTCAAACGACTGTACCAAGGAGCGATTACAGGACCTGATGGACAGCTGCGTTATGAGGGTTGCATGTGAATCAGGCGAAATGCAATTCAGGTCGTTCGGGTACTTTTGAGCACGACTGTACATATACAAATAGGCAAATTACCACAATTTCAAAAAAATGTCGTAACACACTCGAAGTTTCCGAATGAATCTTTAGAATTTGAAGCTGCCTGATAAACACACGAAAACTTTTCCCATGCTGGAAACTGGATCTGTTTCGTGAGTGGTATATATTCGCCAGTTCTTAAGTTCTCAATCTCCTTTGATTGAAGATGATTCTCATTTATTGTTTGAAGTTAGTTGCATATTTTAATAAGACTACATGTTTCGATGTAATCTAATTAAAAATGTGCAACTGAGACGGAAAAACAAATGGGAATTATCTTAAATATGAATAAAGTTGCTGAAACTCTCAAGTTGACTATGTCGGCTATAGCGAATCTCGTTTAACTTTGGTCTGTTCATTTTCTACTCCCACCTTTACGATAGCTGAGCTGCAGTGGAACTACCTAAGCAAATATATACCTGGCTATCCCGTAGCCACGTTGGATTCATGGCGCAACATGATGTCAGGTGCAGCAGGCTGAACGGCTGCCTTTAAGTTTGCCAGGCCTGTGGAAGTTGGCCTGCCTTAACCACTGTGTAGTTTTGTTCCTCCGTTGCAGCAGATTGGGCTGCCTTAACGGTTTCGGCGGAGACAGGGTCAGGCAGGCTGGAAGCAGAACTTGTACACCTCTGAGAGAGATCCGGCGACCTTGCTGGCGAAGATGGGGTTTGGCAAGCATGAAGACAAGCAGCAGAAACTCCCGCTGAGAGGGAGCGGGCATTGTCTTCTGGACCAACCATCTGGACGTATACGGAAATTCCCTGAATAAAGGCCGTGCGGTTCTAGGCACTTCAGTCCGGAACCGCGTGACTGCTACGGTCGCAGGTTCGAATCCTGCCTCGGGCATGGATGTGTGTGATGTTCTTAGATTAGTTATGTTTAAGTAGTTCTAAGTTCTAGGGGACTGATGACCTCAGATGTTGAGTCCCATAGTGCTCAGAGCCATTTGAACCATTTGAACCCCGAATAAAGTGTTGGGTTGTTTGGGGAAGGAGACCAGACAGCGAGGTCATCAGTCTCACCGGATTAGGGAAGGACGGGTAAGGAAATCGGCCGTGTCCTTTCAAAGGAACCATCCCGGCATTTGCCTGAAGCGATTTAGGGAAATCACAGAAAACCTAAATCAGGATGGCCGGACGTGGGATTGAACCGTCGTCCTGCCGAATGCGAGTCCAGTGTGCTAGCCACTGCGCCACCTCGCTCGGTGGCATTGTCTTGCTGAACTGTAAACCCAGGATGGTTCATCAATTTGGGGAGAGATCAGGTGACCTTGCTGGTCAGGGTGGAATAATGGGGGCGTGGAATAACGTCGACGTACCCCTATGTGCTGTGAGGGTCTCGCGGATGACAGCCAAAGGGGTCCTGCTATGGAATAAAATGGCTCCCCACATCATCACTCCTAGTTTTCGGTCCGTATGGCTGGCGACAGCCAGGTTGCTGCTATCCCACCACTGCCTGGGGAGTCTCCAGACAAATCTCCAGCCGGGATTCCCATTGGCTGGAGCAGAATTGTTTTCAGAGATGAGTCCCGCTTCGAATGAAGCCACGATGACCAGCGAAGACGTGTCTGGAGATGCCCTGGACAGTGGTGGGATACCAGCCTGACTGTCACCCGCCATACAGCTCGACATCCAGGAGTGATGGTCTGGGTTGCCTTGTTTTTTTTCTTTTTTTCTTTCTTTTTTTCGAGACAGGAACCCTTTGGTTGCCATCCGCGGCACCCTTACAGCACAACGGTACGTCACCGATATTCTACGGCTCGTCTTGTTACCCTTCATGGTAAGCCATCCTGGGCTTTCATTTCAGCAAGAATATGACCTCCTGTACACGGCAAGAGCTTCTACTGCTTGTATTTGTGCTTGCCAAACCCTATCCGACCAGCAAGGTCACCAGATCTCTCCCCAAACTAACAACGGTTGGAGCATTATGGGCAGGTCCTCCATCCAGCTCAGGATTTTGAGGATCTAACTTGCCAATTAGACAGAATTTTTCACGATATGGATAATATCCAGCAATTCTGTCAATCAATGCGAAACTGTGTAACTGCTTACATAAGCGCCAGAGGTGGACCAACTCGTTATTGACTTGCTCAATATGTGCAAGGTCTTTTTCTTGCATGAAACATCCAATTTGTCTGCAATTGTAATCATTTGTTTGTCCGTACACGTGCTTCACATTTACCAACTGCAGTTTCATTCGGATAATTCAATTGTGGTGCGTCTTCTTTCTCCGTAGAGTGTGCAGTCTGAACAGGAATACTTGGCGTTTATTGAATGGCGTAAGTTTCTTTGCACCATCGACGGTATCTATCTTTAATTTACCCATGTTGGCAGCTGATAGGGATTTGAATTCTGGAATATTACCTGATTCTTGGTGAAGGACTTTCGGAAAACCATGTTTAGTAACTCCGCTTTAATAGTGCTTTCGTTGATAACATTAGGTTACTATTGCTATCGTGCAGTCAACATAGTGACTGTGACTTGCTGCTGGTGTACTATACATATCGCCAGAATCTCTTTGTCTCTCTATGTCCATCTTTTCAACTCGAATGTCAAATCAAACACCTTTCAGCCGTCTAATTTCCAAACTGTTATTTTATTGTGCTACCAGATTCGGCGATATATTACGCCATCTTCAGGTCCCCTGATTGAGGTGGAAGAAGATTCCAACCTCGGTTCCGGTCAAAATAGGGGCCAGCATTCAAAGACTCGCAGGTGGCTGCATCTTGTGCTCTTCATGACATCCAGAAGTACCCGTTCCACATCTGGGGACACTCGCCCCCGGCATGCACACAGAGTGCACAGGACGTCTTCCACTCCTTGTCAACCATATCCCTAAGGTGCTCCATTAGGCGCCTAACAACAAAGCTCCCAGCCGGCCGAAGTGGCCGTGCGGTTAAAGGCACTGCAGTCTGGAACCGCAAGACCGCTACGGTCGCAGGTTCGAATCCTGCTTCGGGCATGGATGTTTGTGATGTCCTTAGGTTAGTTAGGTTTAACTAGTTCTAAGTTCTAGGGGACTAATGACCTCAGCAGTTGAGTCCCATAGTGCTCAGAGCCATTTGAACCATTTGAACAAAGCTCCCAACTACCTATAGACCCACACTCTGTGAACGGCCACATCTAAGTGGCCGAGAGGCTCTCTCTGAAAATTAGTAAGCTACTGTATCTTGCTCAGCACAGCACAGCACAGACAATGCCTGAAACCTACTTGTCAGACAAACCGAGTGAGACTTTCGGTCGGTACCTCAGGAAGGCTTTCGCTACTTGTTACACCTTAAAACGACGTAGTATAGGACAGGGCAGGGCAGTGACAGAGAGTATTATGTAGCTATAAAATAACATTCAACTGTTCATGTTCAGCAATTACGGCCAGAAACTAAATTATGACATACATACAGCAGATTTACGTAACATATGCTAAAATTTACACTGACCATTATTATCGGCGTCGTAATAGCGTGTTGGTCCATCGTCAGAACGCAGTGCCGCAGCGATGCCCTGTTGTTTAGATTCTACAAGTTATTTACAGGTTTCCGGAGTATTATGGCACCAGATGTCTACGCAAATTACGGGCCGGTGGTTTGTGGGCGCACAGCGGCGTACGATAATGTGTCAGATGCCTCCCATCGAGGTACAGATGAGTTGAATCTAGCTGCCGAGACATCAACGTTAGTTCACTATCACGTTCCCCAAACCAATGACAACGTCCTTTTCGTGACGCACTGTAGAGAAAATTTAGAGAACAGGCATTTGAGGCTGACAACAGAACAACTCTACTGGCACCAAAGTACATTTCGCCCAAGTACCGCGAAAATAAGGTAAGAGAAGGTGGGGCACGTACAGAGGCATATAACAGTCGTTTTTCCTTCACTCCATTTGCGAGTAGAACAGGAAAGTAAATCGCTGGTAGTGGTCCGAGATACCCTCCGCCATGCATCGTACGACGGCTTGCAGAGTATGTATGTAGATTCTGGCCTTCTGACACGGAGAGTTATCCTGCTGGAAGACGCTATCACCCTTGGAGAAGGCTTCAAGCGTGTAGTCGTCCGCAATAATGTTCACGTAAGCCACGGCTGTCGTGGTGCCTTCGACTATTACCACAAGTTCCATGGAGGCCCAGGGGAATTTCATCTACAGCATAATGCTTCTGCCAACGTCCTGCATCCGTGATGCGGTGCATGTTTCGATCGGCAGTTCACCCGGATGGCAGCGTATCTGCACACTACCATCAACCTGGTATAACAATAAACGTGAGTCATCCGACCAAGCACCAAGTATTCAGTGATCAGCGGTCCAATCTCCATGATCCCGTGTCGACTGCAATCGTGATTGGTAATGACGTTGGGTCAGTATGGGAACAAGTAGGGCTCGGCTGTTGCCGAGCTCGCCGAGCGGTTCTAGGCGCTTCAGTCCGGAACCACGCGGCTGCTACGGTCGCAGGTTCGAATCCTGCGTCGGGCATGGATGTGTGTGATGTCCTTCAGTTAGTTAGATTTAAGTAGGTCTAAGTCTAGGAGATTGATGATCTCAGATGTTAAGTCCCATAGTGCTTAGAGCCATTTTATTGCAGAGCTCCATGTTCCACAGTGTAAGCTGGACTGTGTGTTCTGAAACACTTGTGCCTGCACGATAATCAAACTGAATCGTCAGATCTGTGACAGATTGCCGCCTATCCTGCTTCATAGAGCGGGCAAACCTTCGCTCTCCATGTGAACGTCACACAACATGTTGCCTATCCGCGGCGTCACCGCCCTTCAACTACTTTCCATAGATGCTCACGGCGGCAGTACGCGAACAGCCAACCAACTTCGTTGTTTCCGTGATACTTGTTCCCTGACGCCGGGGCGTAACAGTCTTCCCATTGTCAGAGAGTCTTATGTCATCGGATATCACCATTTCAGGTCCATATTGTCGCTAGAATGATGCTCTATTTGTCTCTGCTCTGCTGATATTCTCTCGTCGCTTCAAGTGCCCGCAACGCCCCCAGGCAACAATCAGTTTCGCGGTTGGTAGTGGTCATAATATTTTGCCTCATCAGTGTACACACCAATGTTTTATTTCTAGCTAACACATACTGAGGTGACAAAAGTCATGGGATAGCGATATGCAGACATTCAGATGGCGGTACTACCGAGTACACAAGATATACACTACTGTCCATTAAAATTGCTACACCACAAAGATGACATGCTACAGACGCGAAATTTAACCTACAGGAAGAAGATGCTCTGATATGTAAATGATTAGCTTTTCATGGCATTCACACAAGGTTGGCGCCGGTAGAGACACCTACAACGTGCTGACATGAGGAAAGTTTCAAACCGATTTCTCATAAACAAACAGCAGTTGACCGGCGTTGCCTGATGAAACGTTGTTGTGATGCCTCGTGTAAGGAGGAGAAATGCGTACCATCACGTTTCCGACTTTAATAAAGGTCGGATTGTAACCTATAGCGATTGCGGTTTATCGTATCGCGACATTGCTGCTCGCATTGGTCGAGGTCCAATGACTGTTAGTGGAATATGGAATCGGTGGGTTCAGGAGGGTAAAACGGAACGCCGTGCTGGTTCCCAACGGGCTCGTATCACTAGCAGTCGAGATGACAAGCATCTTATCCGCATGGCTGTAACGGATCGTGCAGCCACGTCTCGATCCCTGAGTCAACAGATCTGCTCGAACAGTTCGACGACGTTTGCAGCAGCATGGACTGTCAGCTCGGAGACCATGGCTGCGGTTACCCTTGCCGCTGCATCACAGACAGGAATGGCACGAATGGCAAAACGTAATTTTTTTCGGATGAATACAGGTTCTGTTTATAGCATCATGATGATCGCATCCGTGTTTGGCGACATCACGGTGAACGCACATTGGAAGCGTGTATTCCTCATCGCCGTACTGGCTTATCACCCGGCGTGATGGTATGGGGTGCCATTGGTTACACGTCTCGGTCACCTCTTGTACGCATTGACGGCACTTTGAACAGTGGACGTTACATTACAGATGTGTTACGACCCGTGGCTCTACCCTTCATTCGATCCCTGCGAAACCCTACGTTTCAGCAGGATAATGCACGACCGCATGTTGCAGGTCCTGTACGGACCTTTCTGGATACAGAAAATGTTCGACTGCCTCCCTGGCCAGCACATTCTCCAGATCTCTCACGAACTGAAAACGTCTGTTCAAAGGTGGCCGAGCAACTGGCTCGTCACAATACGCCAGTCACTACTCTTGATGAACTGTGGTATCGTGTTGAAGCTGCATGGGCAGCTATACCTGTACACGCCATCCAAGCTCTGTTTGACTCAATGCCTAGGCGTATCAAGGCCGTTATTACGGCCAGAGGTGGTTGTTCTGGGTACTGATTTCTCAGGATCTATGCACCCAAATTGCATGAAAATGTAATCACATGTCAGTTCTAGTATAATATATTTGTCCAATGAATACCCGTTTATCATCTGCATTTCTTCTTGGTGTAGCAATTTTAATGGCCAATAGTGTATAATAGGGCAGTTCATTGGCGGAGCTGTCATTTGTACTCAGGTGATTCACGCGAAAAGGTTTCCAACGTGGCTCCGGCCGCAAGACGGGAATTAATGTACTTTGAGTGTGGAATGGTAGCTGGAGCTAAACGCATGGGACATCCCATTTCGGAAATCTTTAGGGAATTCAATATTCCGAGATCCATAGTGTCAAGTGTGTGCCGAGAATACAATATTTTAGGCATTACCTCTCACTGGGGACAAGGCAATGGCTGACGGCCTTCACTTAACGACCGAGAGCAGCGGTGTTCGCATTGAGTTGTCAGTGCTAATAGACAAGCAAGACTGCATGAAATAACCGCAGAAATCAAGGTGGGACGCACGACGAACGTATCCGTTACTACAGTGCGCCGAAATCTGACGTTAATCGGCTAGGGCAGTAGAAAACTGACGCTAATGCCTTCACTAACAGCGCGATATCGCCTGCAAAGCCTCTCCTGGGCTCGTGACCATATCGGTAGGATACTTGACGACTGCAAAAGCGTCAGATGAGCCCAGATTTCAGTCGGTATGGGGCTGATGGTAGGGTTTGAGTGTGGCGCAGATCACACGAAGCCATGGACCCGCGTTGTCAACGAAGCTCTGTGCAAGCTAGCCGTGGCTCCATAATAGTGTGGGTTGTATTTACATGGAATCAACTGGATCTTGTAGTGCAATTGAACCAATCACTGACTGGAAATGTTAAATGGAGACCGTTTGAAGCAATTCATGGGCGTCATGTACCCAGACAACGATGTCATGTCACTGAGGCACAATAGTTTGCTATTGGTTTGAAGAACATTCTGGAAAATTCGAGCGAATGATTTGGCCACCCAGATCACGCGGCATGAATTCCATCGGACATTCACGGCACATAATCGAGAGATCAGGTCGTGCACGAAATTCTGCGCCAGCGACAATTTCGCAATTGTGGACCGCTATGGACGCAGCATGGATCAATATTTCTGCAGGGGACATCCAAAGACTTGTTGAGTCCCTGGCAAGTCTAGTTGATGCACTACGCCGGGCAAAAGGAGTTCCGACACGATATTAGGAGGTATGCTGAGCACTCGGTAGGGAAGATATCGACAAGAAATTCAGCGTTTGTGCAGCTCAGAAAACCAAACAGTAGGTAAGCGCAATAAGTCCGTGGCAGATGAATAATCCATAACCCGTCACGATGTTATAAAAAACCATACACTACGACACCATACACGAAGCGGATGAGAAATCCCTGCAGTAAAGAAGCAATAACGCAACCTGTAAGTCGAGTATTTTCCATTGCACAAGGCCTCATTGCCCATGCTCTCCTTACCTTCGTCGCCAAGAAGCCAGGTGATTTGTTGCCAGACATCCACATCGCTTGCAGGCGTCATTATGCAACAGACAATAATATTTTCAAGAGAGCACAATTACGTAAGGAATCGTGAGACGAGAACAGGACGTGGCGCTGGTTTCAATGTCACGACCACTGGGCGTGGCGCGCCTCGTCGTGCCCATTAGCACCAGCCCGCTTCTCGTTCGTGCCTCGAAACCCACGTAGAATGAAAAGAAGGTACCGACCCAGTTATGGCTGTGACGTAGTAACTACAGAGCAGACCTACCACCATTTGTGGAAGCGATATGTTTGGTGGTCTGCAGCTCTCTTTGAAAAGGCAGATTCAGATAATGGAACAGATATGAGACGTAGCACCATCGAATGGAAAGCTGCTTCTTTGTGGCTATGTTGGCTCTGGAAATTTGCAGGGATTACAGTATCTGTAGCTACGGTTTCTCTGTAAATGTTAAATAAGCTTTCCATTCCATAGTGCATCCCCTCTTACCTGTTCCATTATGTGAATCTGCCTTTCAAACAGAACTACAGACCACCAAACATATCGCTTCCAGTTATGGTTATAGCTCTGCCCTGATTGCTGATTGATAATGTACTACAAAAAAAGAAATAATGCGAAATCACAATACTTCTGTACGCTGGCCAACATAAATCATCCAGTACTTACAAAAATTGGTGCACGCCCCTTATTTGGTTAAATTTCAGACAACCATGCAAAAAAAATTATTCTCGCAACTACAGACCTGCAATTTATAATACCAGCAGCATATCAAACTTTCTATTCAACAGTAAAGACAAACTGAAACCTTTGGCATAGAACGGTGCATATAGACTCACATGCAATGTGTATATCGCAGGCAGAGAGCACGCAGTGGGCGATGACCCTTGGACCCCAGCGCGCCGAGAAAACACAGTGATCGATAGATACGAATCCAAGCGAGATGTCTGTAACGACAATTCCTTGTGAGGTTCCTAATTATTTGAATTACAATCTATCGCCAGTGGCAAGGAAATATGCTATAGAAAGAAACCAATTGGTATTAATACTAATTTTTTTTTAAAATATGGCATTTCAGTCTTTGATCGCTATTTTTCTTTAATTTTCAGTAACCGGTTTCAGGCTAGCTGCCCATCTTCAGATCATATATTGCAGTTACAGAGTAACCTGTCAGTACAGAACTACTGGTTCGCCGTCACGACAGGTTACTCTGTAACTGCAATATATGATCTGAAGATGGGCAGCTAGCCTGAAACCAGTTACTGAAAATAAAAAAAAATAGCGATCAAAGACTGAAATGCCCTATTTTTATTCAAAGACTGAAATGCCATATTTTTATTCAAAGAATGATCGCGACTATCCCAGTAAGTTTTGCTAAATTTTTTTGTTTTAGCGCAATGATTGCGATCAAAACTATGCAAACTGTCTTAATTTCTCAAGTATCGTGCGCTATTACAACATATTTCAGCTGAAATGAGATTTAGTATAAATTTTGAGCTTTGTGGATCTTTGACATGATTCTTCGACTTGAACAGTTGTACCTCATATCAACATACTTCTGTAAATGCTGTGTGCTTTTCACAACTCAGAATCAGACAAACCATTTTCGTGGACGCGTCTTCTATTAAAGGTAAAGTTTCGAGTGCTGGCCCTCACGGGGCTATCGGCCCAACCGGCCTGCTAGGTAGCAGAGCTCTTTAACTTCATCTACTTTGCAACCACCAGTCCTAATGTTCGGTTTCTCGCTGTTCTCATTTCTTTTACTTCTAATTACTTTAGTCTTTCTTCGATTCACCCGCAATCCATATTGTGTACTCGTTAGATCGTTCATTCCATTCAGCAGATCCTGTAATTCTTCTTCACTTTCACATAGGATAGCAATGTCATCAACGAATTTATCATTGATATCCTTTCACCCTGCGTTTTAATTCCACTGTTGAATTTTATTTCCGTAATTACTTTGTTGATGTGTAGATCAACAGTAGGGGTGAAAGACTACATTCCTGTCATTCACCCTTTTTAATCTGAGCACCTTATTATCGGTCTTCCACGCCTAATTTTCCCTCTTGTACCTAGTACTTATTGTATATTACCCGTCTTTCCCTATAGCTTACCCCTACTTTTCTCAGAATTTCGAACATCTTGCACCCTTTGACATTGTCGACAAATCCTATGAATGTGTCCTGATTTTTCTTTACTCTTGCTTCCATTATCACCCGCAACGTCAAAATTGCCTCTCTGGTGCCTTTACCATTCCCAAAGCCAAAGTGATCGTCACGTAACACATGTTCCGTTTTCTTTTCCATTCTTCTGTGTATTATTCTTCTCAGCAACTTCGACTGATGAGCTGTTAAGCTGACTGTGCGATAATTCTCGCACTTAGCAGTTCTTGCAATCTTCGGAATCGTGAGGCTGGTGTTTTTCGAAAAGTCAGATGGTATATCGCTAGACTCATATTGTACACACTAAAGTCAATAGTTGTTTTGTTGTCACTTCCCCTAATGATTGTAGAAATTCTGATGGAATGTTATCTATCCGTTCTACCTTATTTGATTTTAAGTCTTCCAAAGCTCTGTCTCTCATACTGCATCTTCCATTTTTTCTAAATCGACTAGTGTTTCTTCATCTATCATGTCATCAGATAAGTATGCCACCTCCTAGAGGCCTTCAATGTACTCTTTCCATCAGGTACAAGATTTTATTGTAGGTTCAGTGCATCAGAACAAATAAAGATTAAATATGTGATGTCCAGCAAAATATTGACATAATTAATAATTTGACTGGTCTATGTTTTGAAGCAGTATTATTGGAACCTTGTTCTTTGCTTCACGATGACGAAGAGCTACTGGAAGTCGTGAGCTAGCACTAGTATTGAAGTCCACTTTTTCAGTCACACACAATTGTAATTGGCTCATAATTTCCGATGGAAGAATAGTACAACTGTGTCCAGCGAGACAATGTCTTCTCATTCATGGAGCATTGCAAATCAGCGAGCTCCTGTATATATGCATAACCTCACTGCATTTGATGCTGGCGAGTGTGACCGCTCCTACGTGTCTGCTTTGTTCACACGCTCTCCTCACTAATTTGCTCGAAACCAGCTCCGCTAAAGAAGATAAGGAATACAAAAATATTGTCCTTTAATCTAAGACTAAATTTTCTTCTTTACAGTAATGACTATTTTAATCTATGTAATCCACGGATGGGAAGTGGTGACAATACAGTGCTTGTACATACACTGCCGCAAAGAATCTGTTCATCGTACAGATAGTGAATACTGTCCTGGCTTACGAAATGCCACGCTTGCTTGACCTATTCACGTAGTTCTGTAAGAGTTGTTGGTTGACGAGTAACTCGAGTCACTTCTCATCTCATCATATCCCATACATACTCAATTGGAGACAAGTCGAGAGATCGTGCATGCCAGGGAAGTTGCTGCACGTGTTGCAGAGCACGTTAAGTTTTATGGGCACTGTGTGAGCGAGCATTATCCTATTGGAACAACACGTCATCTTCCTGTTGCAAGAATGGCACGAAAACGGGTCTAACAGCCTTCTACACGTACCGAACACTGGTTAGCGTCCGCTCCAGAAACACCAAAGGGGAACGAGAGTAGTAGCTCACCGCGTTCCAGACCGTAAGGATAGGGTGGGTTCAGTGTCTCTTGGACGAATGCACTCTACGAGACAGCGCTCACTAGATCTACAGTGTACGCGCAACCGACAGCCACTTGTGTGCCAGCAGAATATGCTTTCATCGCTGAAGACCACGGCGCGCAATTCCATCTTCCTAGTGGTCCTCTGACGGCACCAAGCGAGTCGTGCACGTCGATACTGTGGCGTGAGTGGAACACGGCTAGAGGTGTGCCAATAACCGGTTTGCAACAGTTTGTGTTGGCACGTCTGGGTTCATAAGACCTCTAACCTGTGTCGTGGCAGCTGTATGATCTGCCACTGTTGCCTTTACAATGCGGCACAGTTTTTTTTTTTTTTTTTTTTTGTTTTATTTGGTCGTACCGCACGTCACATGACATCCGTTGAAGTTCGTTGTTGATCCCTTCACTCAGTTTTTTTCATTTTTTGTTATTATTACAAAGACCAGCCAGCTCTCTGACCGAACAGGCTGAGCTACCGTGCCGACGTTTGATCTCTCAGCTCGCTCAGTTGGCTGTAGGAAGCACAAATACGTCTCCGTGGCATGATTGCCTGATTGCTTCACACGTTTGCACCGCAGTGAGCCTTCCGCCTGGGAGCATTCCCTATTAAAGGGTAGACAGAGACGGTGCTCTGGTAGCTATGACGCTGAACTATTATCAGTACATCTACTATCCCCCAGGTTGTATATGCTGTCATCGGACGGAAATCGACGTCGCCTTTCCACGTGCACTAATTTTTTTCTGGCAGTGTATTACTTTTAGAATAAAAGTTATTTAAAAAATTTAAATATTATTTTCTCAATAAGTAAAAACATAAATAATCCTCTATATTTATAATAATAATAATAATAATAATAATAATAATAATACAGAACATGTTGCGGTATCGATGGCTTATCAACAATAGTATGACAGATTGCAGTGAGGACAATGACATCGATGTAGCAAGATGCTACTAGACATTTCTACATTCAGAGACTCTCAGTGTGTGTCAGCATTCAAGAGTGTTTCTTACGATCAGGAACTTTGTTCTGACTGTATTTCACTCAGCACCACCTAAGTTATGTGTATCTCAACTATTAAGTGCACATAATGCAAATAAACTTATTAATGTGTTATGTTTTTTAGATGCCTTATTTGCTGTCTTTATTAGCCACCTCTACTGCCATCACATTAGACATCGACTGGCGACGAGTCTGCTTTACTGCAGCAGTCAGGAGCAGTTAGTAATATTTTCATAACATTTGTGTGGAACTCGTATCTATTTCAGGTGTCTTTAATTTGTATTCACAATGGCAATTTATGGAGAGCACTCACTCTCTGCACCTATTCTACTTCTGAGCCAACAAGATACCTCGTTGCTCACTGCCATTGGTACACTGACAAACGTACAACAAACCCAGCGAACAATGATGACATAAGCACAGAATTCCAGCAGTGAGGTGCCGCCTCCTCCACCCCTCCATTCTTTTGAAGCACAAAGGAGGAAAGGACGGAGTATAGCAACACTTCGCTGCATACAAAATATCAGATGAATCACGACGCTCTTTTTTCGTGGGTATGAGTCTGTATGTCGGGATTGTGTTGCAACTTCTTCCCTCAGTTAGACACTCACACCCTAAACTATGAAGAGCTTGTTAGGAAACTGAATGACTTCTTCGAATCTCAGATTCATGTAGCTGCTGTTCTTTTCAAAATTTTTCGAACGCGTTGTTATAATAATCATTCTAAGAAGGAATGGATCACTGAACTCAAGGGCTTGACTAAGAACTGTATATTTAACTGCTCTTATGGAGCCTCAAATGGAATACATCGCGATGCCGTAACTCACAACCTTGCAGATAACAGAATATGGGTTGAGATTCTAAAGTATCGCAACCCTGGTCTCAAAGACGTGCTTAAACTAATGGAAGTTCAGAAGCCTCAAGACTTCGCTGAACGTGACTTAAATGTGCGTGTGGTTGCAACATTGACTGCGGATAGCTCGAAGCGACCCCAGATTCGCAGGGCAGATAACAACCGCCGACATAGGGAACAGCATAAACACGGCGAGACGCACTCAGCCGCTTCCTCGTCTCGTTCAAACCTTTCGAAGTCTTGTGTGAAATCTTATGTAACGGATGACCGCAGTGACTACTTTCTCCTCCACGCGGAATGCCGACACAGCCTAAATCGGATACACACAGCATGCATGCATGCATGCATGCATGCATGCATACATACATACGTACTAAAGAAACGCAAAATATTTTTCACACAAATCTTGAACTGAGTAAATGGAAACAAATATGAGTGCTCATTCTCAATCTGTTCCCACTCCTACTGGCAAGCTTCATGGGAGAAGAGGACGAAAGCGACGGAATCGCACAGCAAAACACTAAGTGTGCAGCTTGCCTTATCCTACGCAGCTCTCCTCTAATAAACGTACAGCTAAACACTTTGTCAATCACAGTTGAGACGAAGGCAATCCTCCACAAGTCAAAACAGTCACACTCAGAGGACAAATCGCAAACTTTTCATGTCTCTGCAGATTTGCAATCAATCTGTACCATTCTTGTTAGATACTGATGCTTCAGTCACAGTGATTAATCCCAATACTCACGAGCAACTGAGATATCCTCAGCTGCAAATATCACACGTTCACCTCACGGCTTACAACGGTGAACGTATCTCTGTTGGCGAGACGTGCACTTTGCATGCAAAATATAGAAATACAACTACACCAGTGCCTTTAGCAGTCGTTCAGTCCCGTCTAGGAATTAGATGTTCATCACAATGTGCAAGCTATTGATATGCAACTTTCACATGCCCGTATCTGTCAGCTGTATCAGAAATATGGACATTTGTTCGACGACACACTGGGACATGCAAAGAACTTTCAGGCGTATCTTACGCTCAAAGACAATGCAAAACCTAAGATTTGACCACCCGTTCCCGTGCATGCGCGTATAGATAACCAGACAGCATTGCACCAAGAAGTTTTCAACTGGCTTCGACCTGAGGGTCCTTGGCATCGTATTCATGCAGATCTTGCTGGTCCTTCCTGGAACACATGATAGTCATGGTCGTCGATGCATACGGTAAAAGCAAATATCCTTTTGACGTTCCAAAGGATTCGACTACTAGCGCTAAAACTATCAAAGCACTCGCTTCTTTCTTTTGCTTAGAAAGTTTGGCACACACAGTTGTTTCGACAACGGCCCTCAGTTTTCTTTATCGGAATTTCAACAATTTTGCAAAAAAAAAAAAAAAAATTGAAAAAAATGGAATTAAACATTCCTAACGGCACTATTCTCTCCTCAATCGAATGCTGAAACCGAACATTTCGTTTGCACTTTCAGGGCTCAGTAAACCAATCTTCATGCTCCACACTCGAGGTAAAACGCTTTATTGTTGTTTCTGAGCACCTATTGCACTATGCCTTCTGAAGGGCCATCGGCAGCAGAACTCTTACATTGTGGTTGCCACCGCATCCTGCTGCATCGCTTTCACCCTTGCCACTCTGTTTCCAATTCTCACTTTACTACAAAGTTCTTCACAGAAAATAAAGTCTTCAATTGTGTCCATAACAAGCCTCACAACTGTGGAATCCAGTGTTGTCTCAGAGGACTTGTCGTGCTCATTACATCATCCACTGAACATTGCACACCCATCGACGGCATCAAAACCAATTACATTTCTATGATTATAGTGATCCTTCTGTAGATCTTCATTTTACATACACGCTGCCTGCAACCCATCATACCGTCCCCGAGCAGTTCTTGTGATGCCTTCTGATGAGTCTGCTACGGAGATCGACCTGAGACCACCTAAGCAGCCACTACCACCTCCACAACTCGTCACCGTTTGCACTGATGACAGTCACATACACTAATGGCCATTAAAATTGCGACATTGCTGCTCACGTTGGTCGAGATCCAATGACTGGTAGCAGAATATGGAATCGGTGGGTTCAGGAGGGTAATACGGAACGCCGTCCTGGGTCCCAACGGGCTCGTATCTCTAGCAGTCGAGATGACAGGCATCTTATCCGCATGACTGTAACAGATCGTGTAGCCATGTCTCGATCCCTGAGTCAACAGATGGGGACGTTTTTGCAAGACAACAACCTACTGCACGAACAATTCGACGGCGTTTGCAGCAGCATGGACTATCAGCTCGGAGACCAAGGCTGCGGTTACCCTTGACGCTGCATCACCGACAGGAGCGCCTGCGATGGTGCACTCAACAACGAACCTGGGTGCACAAATGGCAAAACTTCACTTTTTCGTATGAATCCAGGTTCTGTTTACAGCATCATGATGGTCGCATCAGTGTTTGGCGACATCGCGGTGAACGCACATTGGAAGCGTGTATTCGTCATCGCCATACTGGCGTATCACCCGGCGTGATGGTATGGGGTGCCATTGGTTACACGTCTCGATCACCTCTTGTACGCATTGACGGCACTTTGAACAGTGGACGTTACATTTCAGATGTGTTACGACCCTTGGCTCTAACCTTCATTCGATCCCTGCGAAACCCTACATTTCAGCAGGATAATGCACGAACGCATGTTGCAGGTCCTGTATGGGCCTTTCTGGATACAGAAAATGTTCGACTGCCGCCCTGGTCAGCACATTCTCCAGATCTCTCACAAACTGAAAACGTCTGATCAATGGTGGCCGAGCAACTGGCTCGTCACAACACGCCAGTCACTACTCTTGATGAACTATGGTATCGTGTTGAAGCTGCATGGGCAGCTGTACCTGTACACGCCATCCAAGCTCTGTTTGACTCAATGCCGAGGCGTATCAAGGCGTATAACTTGTCGTTATTACGACCAGAGGTGGGTTGTTCCGGGTACTGATTTCTCAGGATCTATGCACCCAACTTGCGTGAAAATGTAGTCACATATCAGTTCTAGTATAATATATTTGTCCAATGAATATCCGTTTATCATCTGCATTTCTTCTTGGTGTAGCAATTTTAATGGCCAATAATGTACATAAAGCCTGCATCAGCTCTACAGCCTACTGCGTCCACAGCAGCGCCAGTGCTACCCCTAACCTAAACCGTTTCTCGGCAGGTGGTCCCGGTGGTTCATAAGACGTATGTCGGGACATGTGTTTGTTGACACTGTCATCGTGGCGCAGCCAACCCCAGCACCAGCACCACGGCAAAGACCACCTCACTGAGCGGTGGTGCGCAATTTGGGAGGGAGAGAGTAATGAGACATCAAGGGCATCTTCGACGACTGCACCTGGCTCTTTGCGCCCTACTTACACCTACACGAGAGACGACACTTTTGAAACACCCGCCAGCGCACCGCCAGGCGAGCTCCCTGTTTCACTCCTCGCGGTCTCCGATAGGTGGCGCCACGAATACACGCCACTAGAGCACTCGGAATTGACATCACCTCACTGCGTGCAACTCTGGTTGGGTGGCCCGTCTTGTTAAACATCCGCAGTTCAGAGCTTCACACCAGATTCAGTGCGTTTATAGACGTATCAGCATCAGTACGGAAGAATGCAGTGAGGACAATACATGGACGTAGCACAATGCAACTAAATTCAGAGTCTGTCTCAGTGTATCAGCATTCAAGAACATTTGCTACAATCAAGAACTTTAATTGTATTCAACACATCACCACTGAAGAACCTAAAGCACTTCAAAGTTGTTTATATCTCGACTGCTAAGTACACATAGCGTAAATAAACTTATTAATATATTATCTTTTTGTAAATGTCATACTGTCTTCATTAGTCACCTCTACTATCGAAAAACCAAAATTTGTAAATAACAAAATTCCACGTGTCTCGTTTGTGTTTAATATTGTGTTGTGTGTGTTACAGAGCCACCCATATTGAGCCTCTGGAGAGTGAATAAGGTAGCTTAAACGGTTGATGGACCAAAATCTCACAGAGCACTTGTTGTACGCTCACACTAGGCATGTTACGCCACCTGCAACCATGGGTGGGCGTATATAATTGGCAGTCAATTGAAAATGAGGCAGATGGAAAAAAGTAAGTAAATTGTTTATTATTTCAAAGATGATTGCCATAACTGTTAATACATTTACCGCACTGTGAGACAAGACGGTCATTGCTTTCATGGCAAAATGTTTGGGGTTGCCTACGGAAACATGATTGTACCCAGACATATTTCGTCCGAGCAAGTCGACGGCCACGAATATCTTTCTTCAAGGCTCTAAAATTATTGAAATCGCATGGGAAGAGATGGGGATTATATGGAGGATATGTAAGGGCTTCCCACGAAAACTTCTGCAGCTTACTCTAAACCACTAACATGTGGGCGGGCATTATCCTGCAACAGAATGGTGCTGTCCTTCAAGAATCCTGGGCGTTTTGACTTGACAGTGTGCTTCAATTTATGCAAACTGTCCACGAACCGTTGTGCGTTAATTGTAGCGCCGTGTTCCAAAAAGTCAATGAGCAGCGAGCCCTTGCAGTCAAAGACAAAGGTCATCGTGACTTTCCCGGAGCTGTGTTGTTGTTTCGTTTACGCTGCAGAAGTTCTCCTGGGTAGCCTTTACGCATTCTGCATACAGTCCCGATCTCTCCCTGTGAGATATCCTTATTTTTTGAGCCCTGAAGAAGATATTTGTGGCTCTCGAGTTGCTTTGAACGAAAAGGTGCATGAGTGGGTACAATCACGTTCCCATAGGCAACCGCAAACATCTGTCCATGAGCACAGTTTCACAATGGGGCAAATGTACTAACAGTTGAGGTGATTACTTTTGAAATAATAAGCAGTTTGCTTACATTTTTCCGTCTCGTTTTCATCTGACCTCCCCTAATAATTAGTTATATGGAAAAAAATCCTTATTCTGTCAAAAGCAGTAATGTACAACATACTGAAGTATTGCGACTACTTGTATTCCAAATAGTTTCGGGATTGCAGCAGGATTACGACGACTTCTGGCCACGACATTTCGCCTGACAACCATTCAGTCATCTTCGGGTGAGGGTTTTGCACTGGAGATTGATAGTTCACTTCGCTGACTTTATACAGAAACTGGCAGGGAGAGGCATGCGAAAAGGCAGCTGTTACATAAGCGGTCTCTGTCGAGTTCCGCGCCCTCTTCGAGTATTGCTCCATCAATGGCGCGCAGGTGCATGCGGAATGATGACACTACATGTGTCCTTTCTGTCGGAATGCGCACTCGCAGAGTTAAAATTCAGAAGTCCTAATTAATAAAATTAACTGTCGCTGGAAGTGTCATTAGTCACAAAATGTTTTCCTTCTGAAGAAATTAAAGAAGTCACTGGGTCCTACGCCTTATCCAGTTAGAATCCGCCATCACGATTAATTACATCTTCCACCAAATGTATTTCCACCGATTCCTTAGTAATTGAATCCCAGAAGTGTATAATCAAGGTCAAGGTATCCACGACAGAACAATCCATAGCATGTCCTGTGCAGAAACAATATGCTCGCCTATGGCTGACTTACTGGGCTACGAAAGGCAAGTGTGGCAATCATGTTGAACGCATCTTTCACGCAGTGTGCGCGATGTCTGACCAATGCAGGCTTTGCCAAACTGACAAGGTATTCTGTACATTCCAGTCCTCCACAACTTCAGATCGTCCTCTGCTGAACCGAGAAGAGCGTATGTCTTTGTGGACGGGCGGAAGATTACTTTGACACAATGTTTCCTTAGGACTCTGCCTAATTTCGACGAATATTGCCGACGCACGGGAGGAATACCCTTGGACTTGAACCGCTCCTTCTCCTCTTGATCTTGTCGTGGTCACTTTTCTTTTTCCTTAAAGCTGTGCTGATCTCATCTGATGTGAAGAATATCACTCATCTTTGAACACAGATGGTAGGTGTTCCAGCTCCTTTTTCTAGGCTATCTCCATCAGACATAACATATGCCCGGTGCACTAACTTTCGAAGGACGCCCGTAGTTTGTGATGGATGGTGGCAGCTAGAAGCCTTCAAATACAGGTCTGTAAGTGAGGGCTAACGGTAAACGGAATGCCCAAGCCCAAATAATCCATCCACTTCCCGACTCATTAAGACATCCAGAATGGCAGGCAGCCACCCTTCTCCACCTCCATCATAAATTTGATATTCCTGTGGATGGAATTCACATTCTACAAAAAGCCTGACAGTTCTTCTTCACCGTGGGGCCACACTACAAAAGTACCATCCACATATCGGCAAAATACTTTTGGTTTAAGTTCTGCCAAATTAAATGCATTCTCCCCAAAGTTTTCCATGTAAAGGTTTGATACCAGAGGGGAGAACTACCCATCGCAGCACCGTTAATTTGCGCAAAATATTCAGTGTTGAAAAAAAGGTAGGTTGAGGAAAGTGGACAATGCAACAGCGTTGTTATATCTGGTGAATGGCAGTCAATGCATGGGAGGGGCCTTAGTGAAGAGTATACTTTACCAGTTATTCTGAGACATTTTGACAATGTGCTTCGCATCTCCAGAGCGAATTGGCCAACAACATTGTTCTGACATTTGCGATTGCATAAAACGACTTCGTTAGCAGCAGCTGAATCCTCCTATGTATTACTTCACCAACACATCATCAGAAAATGACCAAGTACGAGATGGAAGAATGTCACATTTTAGGAAATAGCGTGGACCTTTCACATCCTTCCTAATTTCAGCTAATTTGACTTCTGATCATGCTATGTTTACGAAAAGCATTCAGAAATCGTTTTTACGTTTAATTTACGAAATACAAGTAAAAGTCCATCTATCGCAATTTATTCCCACGTCGTTGCAACAAGAATAATAACTGGACCGTTGAGTCGCAGGAAACGTTGGTTCTACTCTGTTTGCAATGATAAGAGGGCGTGCTGAAAAGTGATGACCTCGAAATTTTTATGTGAAAACTCTTAAGGATTTTTAAATAGCACAAACGTTATTGATGTTCTACATCTATATCATGTCTACATATTTATTTTATAACATAGTTACCCTGGTGACGAACACACATCTCTCAGTGAGAAACCAGTTTGTTGATACCGTCACTGAAGAATGTTTGACTTTGCTGATGGAGCCACAATCTCACTGCTGCTTCCACCGCTTTATCACTATCAAAGTGGAGTCCTGGAAGGTGTTCTTTACGTTCCGGAAACAGATAGAGATCGGATAGGACCAAGTCAGGATTGTATGGAGGACGACAGATGACAGAGAATCCAAGGCGTCGGAATGTTGATGTCGCAACGCTCGTGAGTGATCTAACATTGTCATGCTGAAGGAAAGGGTACTCCATGAATTCGAAACATTCATCGAGATACACTAACGGAAAAAAATCGCAACATTGAAAATTAATTAATGTAGAGTAATGAAATTTCGGGAATATATTTGTCTAGATAACATATTTAAGTGATTAACGTTGTAGGATCACAGGTTAATGTAATCACGCAATAAGGCATTGCAAATGTGAAATGCTGGTACATTAATAACCGTTGTAACCAACAGAATGTTGAATGCAAGCATGTAAACATGCATGCATTGTGTTGTACAGGCGTCGGATGTCACTTTGTGAGATTGGTTTCCACGCCTGTTGCACTTGGTCGTTCAATACAGGAACGTTTAATGTGCAATCTTAAAGCACCCATTGCACACCGACCAGCGCAGAGCCGCGAAACAGCATCAAGAAGGAACTCATTCATGTGCCAGTGGAAATAGTGGCAGTGCCACACTTCCAGGAAGACAGAGCTCAACGCCTCCTGTCGATGCTGACTTAACCAGCCAGCCTTCGCTAATCGGCCCCAGTTTGGTTGCTGTCTTCGAGAACATCAGTACTGAGTAATAAGAAGACGATACTTAGCCTGTGTTCTGCGGGTAATAATAGTGGAAAGTACTTCCACGTGGGAGGCGCTGTTTTATATTCTTTTCTTTTCAGAAATAAAGTGATCAATTAATTTTCAAATGTTTTGTACAGATGATTTTGGGTTCCTGCTACTGGCCATCGCAACTTCTGTCATTCCTTGTTTGCGTCATGCTGACTCCCACAATAGCTGACATAACTTCTGGTGACGGGGATTCGAAAACATATGCTGCCTCCGCTCTACGCCGGTCCATCAGAGCGCTTCACTAATACATCTCTCTGTTTCTTTCAGAGGCGCATTGCTACTATTTGTGTACTTGTAATTTGTTGCAGTGCTTCTCTCATTAAAATGGCCTCTAACCTGCCTTCTGCACCACCTGCGCCTGTGCCTCTGGGTGCTGGTGGCTTTGATCTAATGCAGTTTATTCAGTTTCAGAAACAACAAATGTCACAATTGACGACGGCAATACAGCAGCTTATCAATGCACAAGCCACTGATGCATCAACTCTGCCACAACAACAGGCCATATACACGGCACCATCTCCGCACATTCCACCGTTCCGAGCTGTCAGTGAACAAGAGGAATGAAACGAGTATTACGCTCAATTCAATGCTCATTGTGCAACACGTCAAGTGCAAGGTACTGTGAAACTTTCTTATTTCTTGTCAATGGCCGGCAAAGGAGTTTCCGGCCTTGCTCAGAAGTTATTCCCGACTAGTAGGTCCGAGTTGTTAGTTTTTGAAGATTTAGTTCCTGTTCTCACTAAGTACTACGAGGATCAGGTACAGTTTGCTGCAGCTCGTTACAAGCCAGAACAGACATACCGTCAGTGGGTCACTAAACTTCAGAGTTTAGCACGACAGTGTCGTTTTCATTGTATTTGTCGAAAGGACTATAGTGAAGCAATGACACGTGATGCAATTGTACATAATGTGCCAGACCGGAGGATTCGTGAATAAATTATCAAACATTCTGATTGCAAATTATTGAACATCGGGACTCGTTTGATAGTGCCGTGAAAAATTTTGAGGTAGCTCCTGTCTGCAAGGTAGCACAAAGTGACAAACAGGTAAAGCCTTGCGACAAACCACAACGTGTGACCAAGCCACCGCGCCGTAACCAGAGTAAACAAGTACCAATGCGTATGTTCACTGTGCAATCGTGTCCATACTGCTTTCCCATGCATAAACGACAAAATTGCTCATTGTGGAATGCCGTCGCCACCACAGCAGCTTAACTACCCAGCGCTTGTCCCTGCGCCGTCGCCGTCGTCATAGCCGCCCTCTACATTTTTCATAGCACCGGCTCAGGAAGAGGGTGGGCGTCTTTCCAGGGATTTTCCGACCGACGCTCCCCTCGGAGCTCAGAACGGATATCGATCGGGGCGCGACCAGGACCTCGTCATCGGCCCCAGCTGCGGCTACCGGTTCCTCACGTCATCCGGCTTTTTGCCCCCCCTCCCCACACACCCACCACACTTTTGCAGCAAGATGGCTCTCTACACAACAACAATGCGACATTTTTGGGAGAGGAGTGTGGAGTCCTAAAGCATCGACTGCACACTGACCAACTGCAGCGCCGCTAAACAGCAACAAAAAGGCAATGACCCGCATGCCAATGGAAAGAGTAAGCAGAGCCACATATCCAGGAAGACACGAGTTCAGCACCCCCTGTCAACGCTGCCTTAACCAGCCGCCCATCACTGGTCGGACTCCGTTTGGTCGCAGTCTTCGAGAGCATCAGTACCAAGTAATTGGAAGCCGATACTTAGCCTGCGTTCTGCGAGTAGTAGTAGTGAAAAGTACTTACACGTAGGAGCCACAAGAAGTTTCTTTTCTTTTCAGAAATGAAGTGATCAGTTCATCTTCAAGTGTTTTGTACAGATGATTTTGGATCCCTGCTGCCTGTCATCGCAAATTCTGTCCTTCTCTGTTTGTGTCGGTGCTGACCTCACAGTAGTCGACACAACAGTTAATGCTGGTTGTGAATGACTCTGGGATGTTTCCAAAACGTCAAGTACACCTTCGAGCACTTTACTTTGATAGTGATCAAGCAATGCAAGCAGCAGTGAGATTGTGGCTCCGTCAACAAAATTAAACATTCTACAGTGTTGGTATCAACAAACTGATCTCTTTTTGGGAGAAATGTGTTTATCGCCAGGGTGACCCTGCTAAAGAATGAATATGTAGACATGGCAAAGACGTATAACGTTAATAACGTTAGGTTTATTTAAAATCCTTAGAGAATATCACATAAAAATTCGAAGGCATTACTTTTCAGCATGCCCTCATATCACTGCAAGCAGAGTAGAACCAATGTTTCCTGCCATTCATCAAACCAGTTATTCTCCTTGTTTGCAACGCTATGAGAATAAATTTTTTTGAACACTATCAATGACAGAGAACCCAAGGCATCGGATTGTTGCAGATGTCGTGGCGCTCGTGAGTGGTCTAACATTGACATGCTGAAGGAAAGCGTACTCAATGTGTGGACGAACTCTTGGATTTCGACACTCGATTTCAGCACACATCGACATACACAGACGGAAAAAAATCGCAACATCAAAAATTAATTATTGTAGAGTAACGAAATTTCGGGAATACATTTTAGTAGGTAACATATTTAAGTGGTTAATGTTGCATGATCACAGGTCAATGTAAGCGCGATAAGACACTGCAAATGTGAAATGCTGGTACATTAATAACCCGTGCAACCACCAGAATGTTGAATGCAAGCATGCAAACGTGCATGCATTGTGTCGTACAGATGTCTGATGTCAGTTTGTGCAATGGAGTTCCATGTCTCTTACACTTGGTCGGTGAATGGTTAATGCTGGTTGTGGATGACGCTGGAGTTGTAGTCTGACGATGTCTCATATGTGCTCGATTGGAAACGGGTCTGGTGCTCGAGCAGGCCAAGGCAACATTTCCAGACTGTAGAGCATGTTAGGTTACAATAGCGGCATGTGGGCGAGCGTTATCCAATTGGAAAACACCCCTTGGAATGCTGTTCATGAATTTTGCAGCCGGGGTGAGTTGGGATACCCACGAGAGTGCTCCTGCTGACATCTGAAATCGCACCCTACATCATAATTCTAGGTGTAGGTTCAATGTACCACCTAGCACACAGACAGGTTGGTTGCGGGCCCTCAACTGGCCTTCTCCTAACCGACACACTGCCGCCACTGGCATCGAGGCATAACCTGCTTTTGGACTCGCATTCGGGAGGACGACGGTTCAATCCCGCGTCCGGCTATCCTGATTTATGTTTTCCGTGATTTCCCTAGATCACTCCAGGAAAATGCCGTAATGGTTCCTTTGAAAGGGCACGGCCGACTTCCTTCCCCATCCCTCCCTAATCCGAGCTTGTGCTCCGTCTCTAATGACCTCGCTGTCGATGGGACGTTAAACACCAATATCCTCCTCCTCCTCCTCCTCCTCCTCCTCCTCCTCCTCCATAACCAGCTTTCATCAGAAAACACGACAGACATCCCCCCTGGCCTTCAATGAGGTCTGGCTTGACACCAATAAAGTCGCAAGTGGCAGTGGTTTGGGGGCAGTGGAATGCTCACTACAGGGCGTCTGGCTCGGAGCTGTCCTTGAAGTAACCAATTTGTCCGGACCACCTGCATGCTTCGTACTTTGTGTCTTCCCCCAGAGCGGTGGCATCTCCCAGCAGGATAACTGCCAGTGTCAGAAAGCCGGAATGGTGCCGCAGTGGTCTGCGAAGCCTAATAGCGAACTCAAATTGATGTCATGGCCACAAAATTCACTTGATCTGAACCCGAAGGAACACATCTGGGACACTATAGGGCGCCAGTTACGCCTCCGCAAAACCACTCGCTCGTGATTGACGGGAATTGCGTGACCTGCTCGTAGACATCTAGTGCCACACACCTCTGGGAATCTACGAAGAACTTGACAAATGGAAGCCCCGCAGAATCGCTGCTGTATTGCATTGCGAAGGTGAACCAACAAGCTATTATGCTGGTGGCCATAACGTCCGTGAATCTCTTACCAGGCATATTTTACCGTTCTACTCAGCATTTCAATTGAATTCGGACAAAATCACAAGCCACATTCTCTCTGCACTGAACAAATTATCCAAATATCTCGACGTAACTCCAGCAGTAAACTAAAATAGCCAGCACGATGAGGTTTGCAATATGAGTACCGTAAACCGGGTATACTTTGACTGTCGGGATTACTTTGACCACTAGTGCACCAAAAGTTTTACAGCTCTCTGCTGGCTCTCAGTTGAGTATTTCGCATGTACTTTTTGGTGGTACAGTTCCAGCTATATACGCTAAATTGTATCTTGTAGAGCAGACTTTTCTTGGGCATAATTTGGCGAACCTGTTGCTACTTATAACTGTTTAAGAAAAGTGTGTTCAAAAATGGTTCAAATGGCTTTGAGCACTATGGGACTCAACTGCTGTGGTCATAAGTCCCCTAGAACTTAGAACTACTTAAACCTAACTAACCTAAGGACAGCACACAACACCCAGCCATCACGAGGCAGAGAAAATCCCTGACCCCGCCGGGAATCGAACCCGGGAACCCGGGCGTGGGAAAAGTGTGTTAACAGCACGTTGGGCACGATCACTCGATATCATTTAACTGCAAAGTGATCCGTGTTTCAATCTATATTACGTATATCACTCGACTTATTTTCGAAACAGATCACTTATTAGTTTTTTGTTCACATGTATATATCTGTCACTGCCGGCCGGAGTGGCCGTCCGGTTCTAGGCGCTACAGTCTGGAGCCGAGCGACCGCTACGGTCGCAGGTTCGAATCCTGCCTCGGGCATAGATGTGTGTGATGTCCTTAGGTTAGTTAGGTTTAATTAGTTGTAAGTTCTAGGCGACTGATGACCTCAGAAGTTAAGTCGCATAGTGCTCAGAGCCATATATCTGTCACTATATTACGATTTATGTTTCGAGGTTACTTTGAACACTGGTCATTGTTACCCCACGATTATAGATTCACACTTTATTAAACAGTGTTGATGCTAATGACAATGTGGAAGTAAGGTACATAAACGCAGGTTGATTTGTAATTGTTATACGTGCCTTCTTCTACGAAAAACAAATGTCAATCATATATCGCCCGACCTGCAAGCTGTTGTGGGTCAGGCAGTGATTCACGTACAACGTATAAAGTCAAATATCTCTCGAGACGAGGAATGAAGTTTGTTTGGCAACAAGTGCCAGATATCGTCTCAATAAGTGAAAAACAGATAACCTTAACTCTAACTGTAGTGTATACGAGGATTTAGGTCTAAGATGGATGGAACTGAAGGTATCATTCTCAGGTAAGTTGGAGCTATTTCCGGGCTATTCCCAATCTTATACCTTTCGTTACATTTATAATTTTGGTGATGGATCACATTATTTATGTACCATACCTGGTTTTTTTACGAGACTTAATGAAGCACTTACGAAATCTTTAGGTCAGTGTATTTATTTCTGCGAGGTCAAAGTTTCACTGGGTTTTTGAAATACTGACCACAAATGAAATAATAGCTGACAGTTGTGGTGGAAGTCTTGGCCAGTCAATGTTCCCCCAAACTCATGGTAATTTTGACCACTTACATTCTTTTCGAACAACTTCTGCATTTTAGAAAATGTATTGTACTAATTAGTATGCATGTGTTCAAATGTGTGTGAAATCCTATGGGACTTAACTGCTAAGGTCATCAGTCCCTAATTAGTATGTAATCCTCTCATACAAGCCCTGTGTTCACTAACATAAATACCACAGTAGTTTAATGAAAATCGGTCAGGTATACCCAGTTAACGGTGTAGGGTACATGAAACTGATTCTAAATACCATGTGACCAAGAATCTTCTTGTTTCAAAACTGAGACATGTGCGTGTCTGAATTAGGACCTCCACTGATTGCATAAATTTGTAACAGTAAGAAGATATCACAGGCTGCACCATATTAGGGAACTAACTCCCACAAAATCTACTTTCCTGTCGAGGTTGTTCTGATACCTGTCAACTTATAACTCTAAATATTTCAACAAGAGTCGATGATTTCCCACTTTGTTTCAGCCACTGTTCTCCCTTGCTGACACTGACTGGTTTTGCTTGCTTTGCACAGGTCCAGCGCTGTTTCAGTCGTACACCGCTGGACAGCAAACTGCAAAGTCATGAGGCAATGATAGAAAAAGCCTGAATCAGATGCCACACAAAACGCCTATTGATATAAGAGAACGATTTAATTTTCAGACCATGAGATCGTCTCGCCAGAGAAAACCAACAATTGGAGGTCAGTAGCCTGTTCAGACATGCGTCACGGCGAACGCACCCGGTTTGGGTGGTATGACAGAGCCAAACATTTGGCTTAAGTAATCGCGTTCAAACAACTTCACGTCTAAACCCACAGAAAATTGGCTGTATTCTGAGTGGATTGAACCTACAGATACCAAACGTATGGTTTCACCCATGATGTAATGCTACTGTGGTGTGAAGTGTGACGTCACACATGTGCGAACAGACATGCAAAAGATTTATTTTCCTTCTACATTTTTTGTAATTAGCTTGTAGTGACAGACTGATCTGTAACGTAACCCGACGTTTAAGCTAGATTGAAAGCTGACATTTTGTTTATGAGTTTGCGAGATATCACGAGAATAACTAATTCCTGTCATGGCGCGTTTTTTTAAGGGCGTTGGATTTCAAAGAGTGGTTTATATCTATCTGTTGTCGTAGGTCAAAGCAAACGAGTGATACCGACAATTTCAACATTTTCTTTCAAACATTTAACTAGAATTACCCACGCTATCATCTCCTGATATAGTTACCATTCCTACAGACACATTTTTGATTAATAATTTCCAAGTGGACCGTTAATACATTACATTTTGAGACAAACAGGTCGACGGTGTACTGGAGAATTTCCCGTTTCACCACCTGTGTGTTATGTGAGGTATTGAAAATGCAGTCTCCCTTTCTGTCTCTACTCCACAACCGAAGACAAGCTGCCTGTTCACAAGACCTACTTCCCTTCATTCCAGTACTGGTATGGAGCCGTTGCCTCCTCCACGGCACATCACATCCCTCTGCTCCATTCACGCACTTGTTCGTCGCCATGTTCTCTTTTGGCAGTCAGTGAGCGGACTGAAGATATTTCATTCGAAAAGCCGAATTTCGGCTCATTACGCACTCCCTCGTAGACAATGTCCTGCAGTTGATGTCTCCCGTCTATCAACAAAGACTCATAATCTCGACATTTCACAAGGCCGTGGTCAGGTGTACGTATGGCTCCGCAACCATAGCCGGATTGTTCTCTTATGAAGATTCTATATAGTTAACTTGGGAATTACTCATTTCTCGCCAGACCAGCGTTTAGCTGAATGTGAGCTATTTGGAGTGTCTTCCTGACATTTGGGCAAAGGCAACAAGTCTGACTTCCAATGGCACAAGAGTTCCATCTGCCTTGTCATGAACACACAAAACGCTCTCTGATGGAGATTCGTTTATTTTCTCTCGTCCTAAGCATGTAATTTACTTTATGTGGCACATTTATCTGCATCCAGTAGCTGGCAGCACACTACCTGAAATGCTTAAGTTGATGCACCAAATGCAGTCAAGCAAAGCAGAAGAACAGCGCGCTGCACTCGCACCACAAACAGCTTCTCTGTCTCCAGCCTAAGCCTACGCACCCATATGTTTGTACGATAACCCATTATGACGGTTAGTATCACTTCATGATAGACATAAAAAATGTTTAGAGGTCGATAGAATCTTCGTTGTCAGTTGTTCATGATTTCGAAACATTTTGGGTATGCTGCTTTAATGTGTGTACGGAAATTTATCGTCCAGGTGCACCCTCAGATAGTTAAAACTTGGGACGTCTGCTTATTGGAACAGCATTAATTTGTGTAAAAGAATAGCATATTGTTGAACAAAAGTATTTTATATATTCCTCTATAGTAGATCAATATTTCGAACATATTTCCATCTTATATCTTTAGAGTATACACTGATAAGCCAAAACACTATGACCACTGCCCTCCGCGACTTTAGATGCCGCCTGGTGGCGCTGCGGGCGCGTAACGCTGTAACGAAAGGATATAAGCGGAGCAGACGCGGACGGAAAATGTCCACCTTCTCCAGTTTGCCGATGACACCGCCTTCCTTGCCGTTGCCCCCACCCTACAGCGCTCCCAACACCTTCTCCAATCCCATCTTGACCGGTTCACCGCTTGGTGCAACCAGTGGTTGCTCAAGGTCAATCCCTCCAAAACCCAGGCGATCATTGTAGGCAACACCACCCCTTCCTTCCGCCTCCTTGATTTCTATCTCACCATCTATGGCCGTCCTATCGCCCTCACTCCCACCCTTAAGTACCTTGGCGTCACCCTCGACCGTCGCCTCTCCTGGACTCCCCACCTCCGGACAATCCAAGCCAAGGCACGCTCCCAACTAAGTCTCCTCAAGCTCCTCTCCGGCCGTACGTGGGGTCTGGACCCCTCCACCATCCTCCACACCTATAAATCCCTCATCCGCCCTATCCTTTGTTATGCCCATCCGGCTTGGATCTCCACCCCCCTACCTTTTATAAATCCCTCCAAATCCTTGAACGTCATGCTCTCCGCCTCGCCTATCGCATCCATCTCCCCTCCCCCACGCGGATCCTGTACGATCTCATCCCCTTCCCCCATCTCCTCCTTTTCCTTGAAAGGATACGGATCCTGTACACCTCCTGCAAACTCGATCCTCCTCACCCGCTCGTCTCCCCGATCCTCTCCCACCCCTGCCCGCTGCCGCGCCTGTATTCGCACGTCCCACCCGGTCTCCATCTCTCCACCCTCCTTACCCTCTCCCAAGGTGGCTTCCGCCAGCTCCCCCTCCCTGATGATGCCCTCCTCCCCTCCATCTACCCCTCCTACCAACTTTGATCCACCCGCCCTCCTCCTGTGCTTGCTCCTCCCCCAGGCTTCCCCTCCCCTGTCTCTCTCCTCCTGCCCCCATCTCCTCAGCCATTGGCATCCTTTTTCTCCCCTCCCCCCCACCTCACCCCTGTTCCCCTCTTGGCAGGTCCCCGGACTCGCACACGCTAAGTGGACATTCGCGCGCCGGAGATCACCGCCATCAGTGTTTCGTGTGTGCCGTCATGTTAGTGTTCAGTGTTCACCGTCACACTCCATCGTTCACCAGTGCCATCGTCTTCTTCAGTGCTTGCGCGTCGTGTCAACAGTTCGTAGTGTGGATTTTCATCGAGTGTGAACGGCTTCATGTTTCTTTATGTTCATGTGTCTACTGTTTTTTCCCGCCGTTTTTCCAAGTGATGTATCTTCTCTGTTTATATCATTGTACTCTCTTCGGCTGAAGAGCGGCGTATTGTGCTGCTGCCAGCCTACCTGTTCCACAGGTTTTAAAATCACAATAAAGAGAAAAAAAAAAGAAAAGGACGGAGAATCACTATAATGAAGATATGGGCTGCAAATGGGGATATCCATTGAGATAAGCGACTCTGACAAAGGGCAGATTATTATTATTTCTTTCTTGTCTCAGACGTTATGTCTGGTTAAAAATGGAAGGTGACGCGGACCTTGATCAAGCGTGACTTCCTTTTAACTGTACGGTATTTGTTACATTGCATTTAGGAACTTTCGGGTAATTGAACAAGTGTCAATAATTACAGATTTCTGTAGTTGTATATATAAGTTTGGATGTAGCTGTATTGCATTGATGTACTGGTGGATATTGTGTGGTATGACTCCTGTAGTTGATAGTATAATTGGTATGATGTCAACTTTATCCTGATGCCCCATGTCTTCCTCAGCCAGTTGGATGTATTTTTCAATTTTTCTCCTGTTTTCTTTTGTATATTTGTTGTATTGGGTATGGATATTTCGATTAGTTGTGTTAATTTCTTCTTTTTATTGGTGAGTATGATGTCAGGTTTGTTATGTGGTGTTGTTTTATCTGTTATAATGGTTCTGTTCCAGTATAATTTGTATTCATCGTTCTCCAGTACATTTTGTGGTGCATACTTGTATGTGGGAACATGTTTATGTTGTAAGGCAAGCTATTGATGTATTATTTTTGCTACATTGTCATGTCTTCTGGGGTATTCTGTATTTGCTAGTATTGTACATCCGCTTGTGATGTGATCTACTGTTTCTATTTGTTGTTTGCAAAGTCTGCATTTATCTGTTGTGGTATTGGGATCTTTAATAATATGCTTGCTGTAATATCTGGTGTTTATTGTTTGATCCTGTATTGCAATCATGAATCCTTCTGTCTCACTGTATATATTGCCTTTTCTTAGCCATGTGTTGGATGCGTCTTGATCGATGTGTGGCTGTGTTAGATGATACGGGTGCTTGCCATGTAGTGTTTTCTTTTTCCAATTTACTTTCTTCGTATCTGTTGATGTTACGTGATCTAAAGGGTTGTAGAGGTGGTTATGAAATTGCAGTGGTGTAGCCGATGTATTTATATGAGTGATTTCTTTGTGTATTTTGCTAGTTTCTGCTCGTTCTAGAAAGAATTTTCTTAAATTGTCTACCTGTCCATAATGTAGGTTTTTTATGTCGATGAATCCCCTTCCTCCATCCTTTCTGCTTAATGTGAATCTTTCTGTTGCTGAATGTATGTGATGTATTCTATATTTGTGGCATTGTGAACGTGTAAGTGTATTGAGTGCTTCTAGGTCTGTGTTACTCCATTTCACTACTCCAAATGAGTAGGTCAATATTGGTATGGCATAGGTATTTATAGCTTTTGTCTTGTTTCTTGCTGTCGATTCTGTTTTCAGTATTTTTGTTAGTCTTTGTCTATATTTTTCTTTTAGTTCTTCTTTAATATTTGTATTATCTATTCCTATTTTTTGTCTGTATCCTAGATATTTATAGGCATCTGTTTTTTCCATCGCTCCTATGGAGTCACTGTGGTTATTCAATATGTAATCTTCTTGTTTAGGGTGTTTTCCCTTGACTATGCTATTTTTCTTACATTTGTCTGTTCCAAAAGCCATATTTATATCATTGCTGAATACTTCTGTTATCTTTAGTAATTGGTTGAGTTGTTGATTTGTTGCTGCCAGTAGTTTTAGATCATCCATGTATAGCAAATGTGTAATTTGTATTATTTAGCATGTTGGATAGTGGGTTCAGAGCAAGGCAGAACCAGAAAGGACTTAATGAGTCTCCTTGGTATATTCCACGCTTAATCTGTATTGGCTGTGATGTGATATTATTTGAATTTGTTTGGATATTAAGTGTGGTTTTCCAATTTTTCATTACTATGTTTAGGAACTGTATCAATTTAGGATCTACTTTGTATATTTCCAATATTTGTAGTAACCATGAGTGGGGGTACACTATCAAAAGCTTTTTGGTAATCAATGTATGCGTAGTGTAGCGACCTTTGTTTAGTTTTAGCTTGATATGTCACCTCTGCATCTATTATCAGTTGCTCTTTACATCCTCGTGCTCCTTTGCAACAGCCTTTTTGTTCTTCATTTATAATTTTGTTCTGTGTAGTATATGTCATTAATTTCTGTTTAATGACTGAAGTTAATATTTTGTATATTGTTGGTAGGCATGTTATGGGGCGATATTTAGCTGGGTTCGCTGTGTCTGCTTGATCTTTAGGTTTCAGATATGTTATTCCGTGTGTAAGTGTATCAGGGAATGTGTATGGGTCTGCAGTGTAACTGTTAAATAATTTAGTTAGATGTGAATGTGTTGAGGTGAACTTCTTTAACCAGAAATTTGCTATTTTGTCATTTCCAGGGGCTTTCCAATTGTGAGTAGAATTAATTGCTTGGGTGACTTCATGTTGCAAAATTATCACTTCAGGCATTTGTGGTACCATCTTGTATGTGTCTGTTTCTGCTTGTATCCACCGTGCATGCCTGTTATGTTGTACCGGGTTTGACCATATGTTGCTCCAGAAGTGTTCCATGTCTGTTATGTTTGGTGGATTGTTTATTTTAATGTGTGTGTTATCTATTGTCTGGTAAAATTTCTTTTGGTTTGTGTTGAATGTTTGGTTTTGTTTCCTTCTATTTTCACTTTTTTTGTATCTTCTGAGTCGTTTGGCTAATGCTTGTAATTTCTGCTTCTTTTCGTCTAATTGCTCTGTCGCTTCTTGTTGTGAGATTTTACCTAACCTTTTTCGTTTTTTTCCGAGATTTCATTTCTTATAAATTGTGTTAGCTGTCCGATGTCTTTTCTCAGTTTTTCTATTTTGATCTGTAGCCTGTGTTGCCATGCTGGTTTTGTGGGTTTCTTCTGTGTGTTGGTTGGTTCTGATCTCTGCCTAGTGTGTATATTTAGTGTAGTGAGTCCTCCTATATAAACCAGTAGTTGTAACTCTTCCATAGTTGTATTTTCATTTATTTTGTTGTGTATGACTGTGTTGATAGTTTTTATTGTTGTTTCGACTTGTGGGTTATTTGGTGGTCTACGCAAGAATGGTCTAATGTCTGTATTTGTGTCTTTGTATTCTATATATGTTAGCTGAAATTTTTCTTCTATATCTAACATCTGTGTCACTTCGTGTTCTATTTGTGCTTGTTCTGGTGGCTGTCTTAAGATTTCGTTTTCCTCTGATTGTTTAATTGGTGCATGTTGTTCTTTGTTTGTTTGCTCTGGGATGTTTGAGTCCATTACTGTATTTTCTTCTTCTGATTGCACATTATTTTGTTCCAGTATTTGTTGTACTTGATGTTTGATGTTTTCTAATTCTGACTGGGGTATCCTGTTATTTTTTATTATTACACGGATCTGATCAGCTAATCGTTGTTCTGTTAAAAATTTTAATTCTGGGTATCTGGTAATAAATGTTGTGTATACTTGTGATCTGTATCCAGTTGTGTTGGTTCCTAGGTTTGTTGCTTGGTAATAACAGAACATGAGGTGTTGATTAACTTCATCTGACCATCTCATCCTCTGTCTTTGTTTTCCTTCTAGGGTGGTTGCAGGAAGCATATCCTGCAAAACACCTCTATTTGGATTTAAATCATTTTCCAGTTGGTTAGCAGTGTCGTTACCATTGTGGGCGGGCATAGGGTTCAAGCGTCGTCCCCGACCATGACGGCGCTTGTCCGAGGCTTCTTTAGTTCTGTCCTGAACCAACTAATCACACTAAAAGGGGGGTTAGCCCTATTAGTGGTTTGTTCTTTTCGTCGCCTTTTACGACTGGCAGAACATACCGGAGGCCGATTCTTTTCCCGGGCCTCCACGGGGTTTATTATTATTATTATTATTATTATTATTATTATTATTATTATTATTATTATTATGCAGGGCCTGTGAACGAATATTTCGAAAATGGCGAAGCTGGTCGAATGTTCAAGTGCTACTGTCGTTAGCACATACGGAAAAAGGTATCACAGTGAAACTACCACTAGGCGCTAAATGGTTGAACGTCCACGACTGTACACAGAAAGTCCGGTTCGGGGACTTGTCTGCTCTCCAAAGGATAGATGGTGATCTGTGGCAACTCTGCTGAAAGAGCACAATGCTGATGCACGCACAAGTGTTTCGGATCACAACGTGCACTGTACATTGTTGAACATGGAGCTCCGCAGCAGACCACCAATACATGTTCGTATTATGACCCAACGACGTCGTCAATTACGGCTGCAGTGGGTATGGGACCATCGGGATTCGACCGGGTGAATCACATTTTTGCTGCACTAGGTCCATGGTAATTTCCACAAACGCCGTCATCGAGGTGAACGGCGGCGCGAAACGTGCAGCGCGCCACAGACGCAGGCTGTTGTGAGCAGCATTGTATTTTGGAAGACATTCTCCTGCACTTGCACGGGACCTGCGGTAGTGTTCAAAGAACGCTGACAGCTGCGGATCACCTGCATCCCTTCATACTTAGGGTCTTCACCGACGTCAGTGTAATATTTCAGCAGTATAACTGTCAATGTCTCGGAGCCACAATCGTACTACAGTGGTTTATGAAGCATTATAGTGAACTCAAGTTTAATTTATCGGTGACCAAATTCGCCTGATGTAAATCCTAGGGAACCCATATGGGTCGCTATTGGGCACCATTACTGCGTGTGCAAATCAGCGGCCATTTCTTTACGCGAATTACATGACCTGTGCACAGACATCTAATGCCACATACCACCACAAACCTACCATCTTACTGTCGGATCCCTGATACGTAGAATCAGTGATGTATTTCGTTCCAAAGACGGAAAAACAAGCTATTAAGCAGGTGGTCATAATGTTTTGGCTCATCAGTGTATATACAAAGCTTTGCCAGTCACACTTTGTATTCTCTGTCATCAAAGGACAAATGGCTGTCATCATTATTAGGTGGTTATGGAGTGATTTTTTTTTTTTTTTTACAAATCAGTAGACATAAAGCTGTATTTAAGATAGATAGATAGTGAGTGAGTGAGTGAGTGAGTGAGTGAGTGAGTGAGTGTGTAGTCTTATTACTTTGTCGAAATACTCGTCTTAGTTTTACTTAAAACGATATCAAAGTCATACATTTATTACGGTGCCCCCTACGCTAGGTTAACGTCCAACGTTAACACTTGGTCGGCATTACCACCCCGTTTTTTACCTCTGTTCTCCTATACAGTCGCCAAGGTGGGATGTACTGTGTACTTGGGAGCAATTTTTCACATTTTAAAGACTGGGATTCATAATTTTATAAAAATACACAAGTAAATTTCTTCCTGTAGTATACATTTTGGTTTGTAGAGTAACACCATGTATACAACAAAGACATGCAAGTTATTTGTTGTTGCTGGTGGATCCACTACTGCCTCCTGCCCCTGGCCTTGGGGTAACCACGATGCAGCCCAAACAAAATACTGTAATTAGGCTTGAAGTTTACATCTGGATTGCAAGTACAACCAAATTTAGAAGGTATGACTGGAATATAACGTGAACATAAGTGCTGCCATCTTGAGTCTTTAGAGTATAAGGTCCATGTGTGATATTACTATAGTTCTGCGATTTTGTCTACTTAGGGGGGGGGGGGGGAGAGAGATTCTGTTTGCCTGCAGCTTTTTTTTTAATTTTTTATTTATAAAATAGGAGGACGAGGAAGAGTTTGATAACAAATATATAACCTAGGATAGTTCATCATGGAGGATAATTCTGTGCAGTCACTAAGGATCATTTCACATATTAAACTACCACAAAGTGTCTGGAAATTACTTAAGATGGGTATGGGGATCCTACTACCTGCTGTCATGTCATGTGTATTACAAATACGGGAGTAGACCTACTTATTAGATAGATAACAACGTTTTATATCTATAGGTATCATACACGCACAGCATAGGGATGCAAGCACTTACAAGGGAAACTCCCCATCGCACCCCCCTCCCCCCCCCCCCCCCACCAGATTTAGTGGTAAGATGGCGCAATGGATAGCCTGTCACAACCAGATCATGCTATAAAACAGGAAGAAGGTGTGCTGAGCAGTGGAAAAAACAGCAAAATAAAAATAGTGAACGGTCAACAGCAAAATAAAAATAGTGAACGGTCAAAGAACACCAAATGCAATAAAGAGCCCGCTGCAACAGCAGTGGCGTCGTGGGTAAGTGGTCATGGCGTTGGGCTCCCAGGCGGGCGAGCCGTGTTCGAAACTCCCTCGTATCATTTTATGAACTGTCCGTCCTGTCACTGAAATGTTTGTTCTCTTTCATCTACATCTACATTTATACTCCGCAAGCCACCCAACGGTGTGTGGCGGAGGGCACTTTACGTGCCACTGTCATTACCTCCCTTTCCTGTTCCACTCTCGTATGGTTCGCGGGAAGAGCGACTGCCGGAAAGCCTCCGTGCGCGCTCGAATCTCTTCCGTAGTCTTGGCAATTGTCATACTACACATTAGTTATAGAACATGAGTCACACTTACTGTTGCAAGTAAATGTGATGAATAGTGAGAGCAGGCGAGGTACCACATAGACATCTCACAGGAATGGAAACAAATAAAAGGGTATGAATTGTACAACAACAAAGGAATTCACGAGTCAAGGCTTCCAAAACGGAACGCAACTTCAAAAACGTTAAAAACCTATGTTGTGACAGAGGACAGAGAAACTGTGTGATTGTGAAACTGTAGCATTCATTTGTTGCAACATGGTGACAAAGTATTATGTTTCCACCATTTCCTTGGGAGTGACCATGTTCACACGAACACCTATCTCGGGCAAGGAGGTGTATCTCGGGCAAGGAGGTGTATCTCATTCACTCATCAGTCGTACAAATTAGGTGCGTAGATAAGATATTCGTTTCATAAGACACGCGTACTGTCACTAATGCCGTATATGACAAAACAGACGTGTTTTCCGGTGGAAGATTCGGTAGACGCAAATTTGAATAAAGCTAACAGCGAAAAAAAAGAAAAAAAGAAACGGGGGAGATATGAACACGGCTCGCACGGTATTGTCCAACACCACAACCACTAAACCACGACGCCCTTTATCCCCTTGGCTGCTGTGTAGTGGATTTGTTCTTGGACCGTTCACTGTTTCTATTTTGCTTTTTTTTCCGCAGTCCAGTACGCCTTCTTCCTGTTTCCATGCTCGATCTGTGTCCAGTTTTTGATGGGCAGTCCACTGGGCCATCTTACACTACATCTGAGGGGCGCGATTGTGATGGGGAATTTCCCTTTTTAATAGTATGTCCAGTATGCCGAGGGAGCAACTGATTTTTCTCCGTTGCTCGGCCAAGCTCAGGCCAGCGTTGGCTATTGCATGCCATGAACAGAGCGAACAAAGAGATTGCGTAACAATCTTTGGTGAAATTAAATGTTTAAACATTATTACAAAAATTGGCTGAATTATTTAAAACTAAGCCAATGCCAGAGATTTTGAGTCTCGCCAAAAAAGAGCTTCTTCAAAAACCCAGTTTTTTCGAAATTTTAAAAATGCATTATATTAAAATGATAAAGTTGAAATTTTGGAGGTAAGTTCAGTTGGCTACAAAAACAGTCTGCAAAATTTTTCATGGAGCTACCCCTCTTACTTTTCTAATTTTTCCATTGTCTTTCGGAATATTAAACCATGTGATACTGAAGTTAGTGTTCTACCTTTGGAACTGGGTTCACTTTACCATGAAAACATGTAGTAGAGGTTTTCATGAAGCCGACACCTTTTATTTTTTGAATTATTTAGTAAAACCGAATTTTCGTATCAGAAACTGCAAAAAAAAGGAGTTAGATTAACTTGGCAAGTAAGATACAAAAATAATGCAGCACACCGACCATATTCGGCCAGAAAAGCGCAAAGTAGGATGTAGATTACAGCAGAGCCGACCCAAGCGCACGCGGATGTTACGCCTCACAAGACAACACACAGCCGTCGCATATTGCGAGGGTAGCCGGCCGGGCGAGATGTACACTCCTGGAAATTGAAATAAGAACACCGTGAATTCATTGTCCCAGGAAGGGGAAACTTTATTGACACATTCCTGGGGTCAGATACATCACATGATCACACTGACAGAACCACAGGCACATAGACACAGGCAACAGAGCATGCACAATGTCGGCACTAGTACAGTGTATATCCACCTTTCGCAGCAATGCAGGCTGCTATTCTCCCATGGAGACGACCGTAGAGATGCTGGATGTAGTCCTGTGGAACGGCTTGCCATGCCATTTCCACCTGGCGCCTCAGTTGGACCAGCGTTCGTGATGGACGTGCAGACCGCGTGAGACGACGCTTCATCCAGTCCCAAACATGCTCAATGGGGGACAGATCCGGAGATCTTGCTGGCCAGGGTAGTTGACTTACACCTTCTAGAGCACGTTGGGTGGCACGGGATACATGCGGACGTGCATTGTCCTGTTGGAACAGCAAGTTCCCTTGCCGGTCTAGGAATGGTAGAACGATGGGTTCGAGGACGGTTTGGATGTACTGTGCACTATTCAGTGTCCCCTCGACGATCACCAGTGGTGTACGGCCAGTGTAGGAGATCGCTCCCCACATCATGATGCCGGGTGTTGGCCCTGTGTGCCTCGGTCGTATGCAGTCCTGATTGTGGCGCTCACCTGTACGGCGCCAAACACGCATACGACCATCATTGGCACCAAGGCAGAAGCGACTCTCATCGCTGAAGACGACACGTCTCCATTCGTCCCTCCATTCACGCCTGTCGCGACACCACTGGAGGCGGGCTGCACGATGTTGGGGCGTGAGCGGAAGACGGCCTAACGGTGTGCGGGACCGTAGCCCAGCTTCATGGAGACGGTTGCGAATGGTCCTCGCCGATACCCCAGGAGCAACAGTGTCCCTAATTTGCTAGGAAGTGGCGGTGCGGTCCCCTACGGCACTGTGTAGGATCCTACGGTCTTGGCGTGCATCCGTGCGTCGCTGCGGTCCGGTCCCAGGTCGACGGGCACGCGCACCTTCCGCCGACCACTGGCGACAACATCGATGTACTGTGGAGACCTCACGCCCCACGTGTTGAGCAATTCGGCGGTACGTCCACCCGGCCTCCCGCATGCCCACTATACGCCCTCGCTCAAAGTCCGTCAACTGCACATACGGTTCACGTCCACGCTGTCGCGGCATGCTACCAGTGTTAAAGACTGCGATGGAGCTCCGTATGCCACGGCAAACTGGCTGACACTGACGGCGGCGGTGCACAAATGCTGCGCAGCTAGCGCCATTCGACGGCCAACACCGCGGTTCCTGGTGTGTCCGCTGTGCCGTGCGTGTGATCATTGCTTGTACAGCCCTCTCGCAGTGTCCGGAGCAAGTATGGTGGGTCTGACACACCGGTGTCAATGTGTTCTTTTTTCCATTTCCAGGAGTGTAGAAACAGTTCACACAGCAGCGCGGAAGCCTTTCCATAGTAACAACTATGGAATTCTTCAGTATACATGCCACAAGGCATAGCAAAGCCCAAGCAATGATGACGATGATGATGATTTATGGCGGAGGGCGCTAAACAGCTAGGTCATCAGCACCCTGGCAGTAATGGTATACCGAAGAAGATTGTGAAAATCTATGGAAGGAGATTAATAAACTGGAAAACCACGTTCAATCCCACCACGGGAATTGTAAAGCAACCCCAAGAAGGTGAACTTCAGAGACGCCCGGAATAAAATCCCGGCGAGACACAGCGGAATAACTAAATAAAATCATGGATAAAATACCTGTAAAGAAGCTGTTAAAAAAGTTATAGATAACCGTGGCTGGGTGGCGACTTAGAAATAATGTGTGACCCAGTCACTCTGTGACACATTAAAATCTCACATCCAGTATTTTGGGAAGAATTCCGGACACCACACAAAATCTTAAGACACAAACAACACTGGCCTCATTATCAGTTAAAGGAGAGGGAAGATCCTGTGGGAGTTTCAGTTCAACCCTCAGGTCGTCATATAAACCACACACAGCTAAAATATGTCGTCTGATAGCTGTGCCCCGCATCTCTGACATTCTGGGGGCTCCCCCCGACGTAAGAGGAAGCCATGTGTCAATGGACACTGCCCCACTCTACGCCGAGAAAGGGCTACTTCTTCACACCGTTGCGAGCGGAAGGAGGTGATCCATGGTCCCACTTAAGTCTTAATGGAACGTATTTTATTGTTCCTCACTTCCAGCCACTGAGACTCCCACCAACATATGGCCTGGTCAGAAAGGAAGTGACAGCCCGCAGAGGGACTGAACATCGAGCAGGAGGAGGGAGGGAGCAAGCCTCCTTAGCAGCAGCATCAGTGAGTTTGTTTCCGTGCCCTGGAACCCAGCAAAAAATGAATTTCCTTGTTTTGCCTTTGCAAGAGAAGGAGAGTGTCTTGCACCTGTTGCATCATCCGATCTGCTGCGTACATCTGTCCAACAGATGAGATGGCACTTTGAGAATCGGAGCAGATGGTAAATTTTTTGTCACGACGCCGTCTCATCTGCTCCGTTACTCTCAGGATAGCAAACAGTTCCACATAATCAACTGAAAACTGCTCTGGGAGCTCTATTCTGAGGAAAATGTCGGGGAACACGAGAGAACAACCATAAACATGTCCCTGCTTAGAACCATCCGTGTAGACAATAATAAAATCTGGGTGGCATCATAAAATCTCAATAATGTAATTTTAAAAACATAGTCTGGGGTACAATGCTTCATGTAAGCAGTCAGTTCTAAAAGCAATCTGGGCCTTGGTAGCAGCCATGGGGATGCCCTGGCTTTGGACCTTCATACCCCCCACCTGTAATAAATCAAGGCTCTCCCTTGCACGGATCCCAAATGGCCGTTTTTCTTGTGGTCGATGATTGAACAGCCGTTCCAGTGGCGGCTGAACAACGGAACTGGTGCGATGTAGGAACGGGCAATGACCTATATGCTTGGCGTACCACGAGAAGAAGATGTCGAATAGATAGAGGCGGCTCACCAGCCTCCGCACACGAGCAAACAACAGGGCTCGTGATATAGGCCCCTGTTGACAGCCTAATACTCTCGTGGTGAACGGCATCCAGCATTTTAAGGTATGAAGGTCTTGCTGACCCATAATTCTGGCATCAGTATTCAAGCCAGGGTCACACAAAAGCCTTATAAAAATGGAGCAGATGCGCCCTGTCAGCTCCCCAAGACCTATGACTGACACATTTAACGATGTTTAAGGCCCTGAGACACCCCAGTTTCAGTTCTTTAAGGTGTGTCCACCATGTTAACTTCTCATCAAAGATAAGACCAAGATACTTCACCTTTTCCTTAAAGTGAGAACGGTGTCCCCCAGTTTTAAAATGGGGAAATTAAACAGACAGCAGGAACGATTAAAATCAACACAAATTGTTTTCTCTAATGAGAATTTAAGACCTGTGGTGCAACACCAGTAGCCGTGGCGAGGCTGGAAGACGCACAGAAGATGTAGTAGTAGTCCACAAGCAAGGATCATAGTACTGGACGTCGCACTGTGGATGTAATACGGTTGATTCTAATGGCGAAAGCCGTGGCACTTAAAACACACCTTGAGAGACATCATTCTCCTGCTTAAAACGGTCTGATAGGACATTTCCCAACCTTGTTTCTAAAATACCTGTCAGAGAGAAAGAACCGTATGAAGGTCGGCAGACGTCCACGGAATCCCCACTGATGGAGCTGCAACAAAATATTATGCCTCCAGGTAGTATCTTAGGCCTCTTCCAAATCCAAGAAAACACCGATAAGGTGTTGCTTACGAAGGAAAGCTTGTTGAATTGCTGCTTTGAGCAAGGTCAGGTTATCGAGTGTGGAGCTGAACCCACACTGGGAGCTACTGAGTAGGGACCTGATTTCAAGAACCAAAACTAGGCTCGGATTGACCATATGCTCCAGTGTCTTTCCTACACAGGTTTTTCAGGGTAATACTACGATCCTCCTCTCCCCCCCCCCCTCCCCATGAACCATGGACCTGGCCGTTGGTGGGGAGGCTAGCGTACCTCAACGATACAAATAGCCGTAACGTAGGTACAACCACAACGGAGGGGTATCTGTTGAGAGGCCAGACAAACGTGTGGTTCCTGAAGAGGGGCAGCAGCCTTTTCAGTAGTAGCAGGGGGCAACAGTGTGGATGATTGACTGATCTGGCCCTGTAACGGCCTTGCTGTTGTGGTACTGCGAACAGCTGAAAGCAAGGGGAAACTACAGCGGTAATTTTTCCCGAGGGCATGCAGTTTTACTGTATGATTAAATGATCATGGCGTTTTCTTGGGTAAAATATTCCGGAGGTAAAATAGTCCCCCATTCGGATCTCCGGGCGGGGACTAATCAAGAGGATGTCGTTATCAGGAGAGAGAGAACTGGCGTTCTACGGGTCGGAGCGTGGAATGTCAGATCCCTTAAAAGGGCAGGTAGGTTAGAAAATTTAAAAAGGGAAATGGATAGGCTAAAGTTAGATATAGTGGGAATTAGTGAAGTTCGGTGGCAGGAGGAACAAGACTTTTGGTCTGGTGAATACAGGGTTATAAATACAAAATAAAATAGGGGTAATGCAGGAGTAGGTTTAATAATCAATAAAAAAATAGGAGTGCGGGTAAGCTACTGCAAACAGCATAGTGAACGCATTATTGTGGCCAAGATAGACACGAAGCCCACACCTACTACAGTAGTACAAGTTTATATGCCAACTATCTCTGCAGATGATGAAGAAATTGATGAAATGTATGATGAGATAAAAGAAATTATTCAGGTAGTGAAGGGAGACGGAAATTTAATAGTCATGGGTGACTGGAATTCGACAGTAGGAAAAGATAGAGAAGGAAACGTAGTGGGTGAATATGGATTGGGGCTAAGAAATGGAAGAGGAAGCCCCCTGGTAGAATTTTGCACAGAGCATAACTTAACCACAGCTAACACTTGGTTCAAGAATCATACATGGAAGAACCCTGCAAATACTAAAAGGTTTCAGATAGATTATACAATGGTAAGACAGAGATTTAGGAACCAGATTTTAAATTGTAAGACATTTCCAGGGGCAGATGTGGACTCTGACCACAATCTATTGGTTATGAACTGTAGATTAAAACTGAAGAAACTGCAAAAAGGTGGGAATTTAAGGAGATGGGACCTGGATAAACTGAAAGAACCAGAGGTTGTACAGAGTTTCAGGGAGAGCATAAGAGAACAATTGCCAAGAATGGGGGAAAGAAATACAGTAGAAGAAGAATGGGTAGCTTTGAGGAATAAAACAGTGAAGGCAGCAGAGGATCAAGTAGGTAAAAAGACGAGGGCTAGTAGAAATCCTTGGGTAACAGAAGAGATACTGAATTTAATTGATGAAAGGAGAAAATACAAAAATGCAGTAAGTGAAGCAGGCAAAAAGAAATACAAACGTCTCAAAAATGAGATCGACAGGAAGTGCAAAATGGCTAAGCAGGGATGGCTAGAGGACAAATGTAACTATGTAGAGGCTTATCTCACGAGGGGTAAGATACATACTGCCTACAGGAAAATTAAAGAGCCCTTTGGAGAAAAGAGAACCACTTGCATGAATATCAAGAGCTCAGATGGAAACCCTGTTCTAAGCAAAGAAGGGAAAGCAGAAAGGAGTATATGGAGGGTCTATACAGGGGCTATGTTCTTGAGGACAATATTTTGGAAATGGAAGAGGAGGTAGATGAAGATGAAATGGGAGATACGATACTGCGTGAAGAGTTTGACAGAGCACTGAAAGACCCGAGTCGAAACAAGGCCCCGGGAGTAGACAACATTCCATTAGAACTACTGACGGCCTTGGGAGAGCCAGTCCTGACAAAACTCTACCATCTGGCGAGCAAGACGTATGAGACAGGCGAAATACCCTCAGACTTCAAGAAGAATATAATAATTCCAATCCCAAAGAAAGCAGGTGTTGACAGATGTGAAAATAACCGAACTATGAGTTTAAAAAGTCACAGCTGAAAAATACTAACACGAATTCTTTACAGACGAATCGAAAAACTAGTAGAAGCTGACGTCGGGGAAGATCAGTTTGGATTCCGTAGAAATACTGGAACACGTGAGGCAATACTGACCCTACGACTTATCTTAGAAGCTAGATTAAGGAAAGGCAAACCTACGTTTCTAGGATTTGTAGACTTAGAGAAAGCTTTTGACAATGTTGACTGGAATACTCTCTTTCAAATTCTGAAGGTGGCAAGGGTAAAATACAGGGAGCGAAAGGCTATTTACAATTTGTACAGAAAGCAGATGGCAGTTATAAGAGTCGAGGGACATGAAAAGGAAGCAGTGGTTGGGAAGGGAGTGAGACAGGGCTGTAGCCTCTCCCCGATGCTATTCAATTTGTATATTGAGCAAGCAGTAAAGGAAACAGAAGAAAAGTTCGGAGTAAGTATTGAAATCCATGGAGAAGAAATAAAAACTTTGAGGTTCGCCGATGACATTGTAATTCTGTCAGAGACAGCAAAGGACTTGGAAGAGCAGTTGAACGGAATGGATAGTCTTGAAAGGAGGATATAAGATGAACATCAACAAAAGCAAAACGAGGATAATGGAATGTAGTCGAATTAAGTCGGGTGATGCTGAGGGAATTAGATTAGGAAATGAGACACTTACAGTAGTAAAGAAGTTTTGCTATTTGGGGAGCAAAATAACTGATGATGGTCGAAGTAGAGAGGATATATAATGTAGACTGGCAATGGCAAGGAAAGCGTTTCTGAAGAAGAGAGATTTGTTAACATAGAGTATTGATTTAAGTGTCAGGAAGCCGTTTCTGAAAGTATTTGTATGGAGTGTAGAAACATTATGATGGCAGTCTATCTTAATAAAGTATTAAGTGTCTGTAAGACGATTGTGCCTATTTTAACACGAATTAGTAGGATATTACCGACTTCTGACTTCGAGAGGTCTGTATTTACTTCATGTCCCGTATCATGCTCAAGTATTATGAAAATGTGGCAATTCAAAGATAGAGTTATGTATTCACAACAACGAAAAATATGTCGACAGAAAAAGAAAGTGGCATTATGACCCGACCGAAGTGGCCGAGCGGTTCTAGGCGCTACAGTCTGGAACCGCGTGACCGTTACGGTCGCAGGTTCGAATCCTGCCTCGGGCATGGATGTGTGTGATGTCCTTAGGTTAGTTAGGTTTAAGTAGTTCTATGTCTAGGGGACTGATGACCTCAGAAGTTAAGTCCCGTAGTGCTCAGAGCCATTTGAGCCAATAAGCGGCAGAAAAGCGCCTGTGAACCAACAATTAATAATGCAGTCATAATTAGTGGAATCTGTTAAACTCTATCATATGATATTGTGAAAAACTACATTTTTTATCTGCACTGCACGGCAGAATGAAGAACTCAAGTGTTTCGTAGGATTCCTCTACTTTATTTCGTTGTGTTCGTTTCCAATGGCAGTAGGGGAGGAGCAAAGCCATCTGACTTGAAATATACTTTTCCAGCGGAGTTTGAGTCTTTGTCTACAGTTGCAGTAGCACATCCAGTGAGGTATCAAGTATGTGAGCATTCACTCATTGCTGTAGTATAGGCTAGGGCAGAAAGAAGCAGGTTTACCACAAAGCAAACGATGTGAGACACTGTAAATATCGCCCAAGGTAACTATCTCGCAAACTTAAATTTTCCAAATCGCTGTGACTAATTAAGCTTGAATTGTTCAGAAAATTACGACTATATATAGTGAAATGAGTAGGTTAATTCAGCTCAGTCCGTCACTATCACTGATTTTCCGAATAGCACTTGAGATAGAAACACGTGTGTGTGTGTGTGTGTGTGTGTGTGTGTGTGTGTGTGTGTGTGTGTGTGTGTGTCACCACACAGGGCGTTATAATACAGCTACGGCGGCAGATGAAAATTTGTGCCTGACCACGTTCGAACCCGGATTCGTTGTCTCTTTTCTTTCGGACACGTCCGAAGGAAAAGACACCACACAGAATGCATTTATAGGGTGTTTCAGGAGAAACAGTAGATATTTTAGGTGGTGGTAGTAGTATAGACGAATTACATAAAAAATGCCATATAAATGTGTCTACTTTTTATTGAGTACAGAGATACAGCTGTCAGTACGTAAGCCTAACAAACTCAAAGATAAGGCAAATGAGGACGTTCAAAGCTGATTTTCAAAAATTTCCCCACTAACTTCAATGTACTTTTAACTTCTCTTGATAACACCAAGTGTAGATCTTCTGATGTCTTTGTATACTTATGTGAGTGCTGCGCTACTCGTAATACGAACGATCAAATCGGCTTTTTCTTTGTAGACTTCGCCTTTAAACCATCCCCACAGGCAAAAATCCAATGGGATAAGGTCTGGGGACCTTGGTAGCCAGTAAAAGTGCCCATATCTACTGATCCATCTTCCGGGAAATGTTAGGTTTGGATGATGTGTCACCTGACGGTTAGAATGTGCAGGAGCCCCGTCATGCTGGAGGAACATACGCATTCTTGTAGCTAAAGGAACCTCATCAAATAATGCTGGAAGCTCATTTTCAAGGAAGTGTAGACAACGGGGTCTTGTAAGGACCAACAAACGAAAAAAAAAAAAAAATTCATTGAACCCAGCTGTATGTACTCAATAAAAATTGGACACATGTTATATGGCATTTTTCTGCAGTTTGTCTATACCATCACCTTCTACAACGTTTATTATTCCTCCTGAAACATCCTGCGTAATTATTCAGGTCTCGACGGGCCATCGAAACTTTTCAGTGCTAGACGCACTTCATCGCCCGAACCCTCGTGGGATTACAGTGTGGCTGCGATCGAGTGGAATAATGGACGGCGGGGTACAACGTATGTGGTATGCGGCAAACATGTTTTGTGATGGCGCTAACCCATGTCATATGCATGCGAATCAGATTGTAGAGCATATTTAGTCAAATAACGAATTGTCAGTATGCAAGTATTTACGAACAGTGGAAGCAGAATTGCAGCGAGCTGATCACCTCACCAAGTGCAACGTAGAGTACCTGTGTAGTGAGTCATTTCAGCTGCACAGCTGACGGTAATATTTGTCAAGCAATTCACTGCAGAATTAATGTAATACCCGCACGATGATCTCTGTAGTCATACTATATCATTAGCAGCTCGTGAATGGAATACAATATTCATTAAATCAGATTAGTCAAGCTGATGCCAAATAAAGAGAAGCGACGACGCCACCACACTATCTTTACTTAGGTAGTCAGCGCTAGACTATGTGCTCCACCATTAACGTCACTGTAAGCAGTTTGACAGCATAACACAACATCCACTGACAACCTGTACCATTATCATCATACACGTGGTGAATACAAGTTGCTGATGTTTGTCAAGAATAGCGGAAAGCACCTCATGAATGTGACGTTCCATTTGCATTACGCATAGGACAGAGAGAATCCTAAATAACAGAAGAGGTTACCCAATGAAGGGAAGAGGCCATGTACCGTCTCGAGTTCTTGCAGTTTGATATTAATGTAGTTCCCGGTAATTTCCCACTAACGGGTTCTTTTGGCTATCGGAATACTCATATGGGAATTATCAAAGTGTAATTGCTAGAACAATCAGCTACCTTAACAACACCTCATTTTGGATTGAATATGACTCTGAAAGCGACGTTAATTTGACGCTTCTGTCCGTCTCCTGACGACTTACTGAGTGAAGTCTGAAGTGCACTTGCAGTTGTGTTGCCTGCCGCATCAATTCCGAGAAGTGTTATGGCAGCTGGCAGCCATTGTTGAAAACAGACATGTGCAAATATCTTCGCAGCTCTAGGGAAACTCGTTTTTGTTCCATTTTTTCCACACCGTAATTAGCACAATAACGTAAGGCTCATTCTGTTGAAGAACTTGATTACCGCAAGACTTTAAATAAGAATCTGCGAGCGGTAATAATGCATGAAAGGTAACAGACTGTTGGACAAAGGAATGGAGAGCTCCCTGCTTGTTGCGTTTCCGAAAAAGGTCCATCGGTAAGAAACTGGTGTCATATTATGCTTCATAACTCTAAACTGTTTATTTTTTCACTTCATACTAAAACAAAAGCTATGATATGAGAAGAGAAAATGACTTACATGCTTCCCAGAAACTTTAGTTTTTTGTGCTTGTTTTCTCACTTCATACTAAAACAAGGCCGTTGATACGAGAGGAGAAAATGAAGAATAGGCTTCCAAGACATATTATTTCCTTATATGCTACTACGGCGAGCATGAAAGCTCTGCAGTTAATTTTTGTGTGTTGGATAAATTTTGATACCATCTCACATTACTTTGTGAGAAGGTTCCTGTTTTCTTGAGATTCAAATAGAGTGGACATTTCATCACTGGTTACTATTCTGATACCCGTTCCAATTCCTCCAAGCACCTGTGAGTGGAGTCTCACGTTGGTTGCTATAAGAACATGCAGGCAGTAATGTCCGCTCACTGCAGTCAGAGCCAAGGTGATTTCTTCCTGTTTATGGCGAAGCGTCTGCTGTAGTGTCCACGCTCAGCCAACATAAACAAACCGCGGCGGCAATAGTCACCGTTAATTGCTGCACTTGTCGCGAGCCGGGACAACAAGAGCGCACTGTCTCTGATAACGATATTATCGAAGATAATAACCTAGTGATACTCAACGATGGCTCTCCTACTATGATAACTTCACCTATCCGTATACCCTCCGAAGTTGATGTAACTCTTTGCACCCCCTGCTTTACTGAAATATCTAATTGGTGCGTTAAAAAGGATTCAATGGGATCCGATCATCTCCCAATAGAGTTTCACATTAACATCAACGTCGATACTACGCACATCTGTTACTCTAATAGTACGTGGAAAAGCAAGGAAGCCAATTGGGCCTCTTATAAGGAAACGGTTCGGCGGGCACTCGCAAATACGAGACGTGACTTACGGGACGAAGATGCATACCCAGTTTTACGCAATGCTATGAACGTTGCAGCTGGAACCAGCATCACTAAGAAAAAAGAGTTTACAGTAATGAAGCACCGTTCTCCTCCTTGGTGGAATTCTGAATGCTCTCGGGAAGTTGCGAAGCGACGACTCGCCTTGAAAACCTATCGTCAGAATCCTTCATTGGACAACTTCTTGGCTGTGCAAAAAGTGAATGCGCGAGTTAACAAATTCCTGAAGAAAACCAAGAAGGACGGTTGGAAACAATTTTGCCTGTCCCTAAATAATGAAACCAGTATGGCAAGCATCTGGCATAAAATAAAAGCTTTTAGAACACGAAGACTGTCTTCCTCCCCTCCTGCTACCAAGGCCTGGTTAGAGGAATTCATAGATACAATCGCTCCTCCCACGGTGCCATTTTTAAACCATCGGTTTTCTGCTGAAGAAGACCGCTATCATGTTCTCCTTCGTCCTTTCTCTAAAGAAGAACTCAACGAAGCTATTAAAGTATCGAGCGACAGTTGCCCTGGCATTGATCATATATACTACTCTATGCTTGCACACCTGCCTATAGAAGCGAAAGACTTTCTCTTGAACATTTTTAATCAGTACTGGATGAAGAAAGACCTCATATCAACATGGAAGACGCAAGCAATAATTCCAATTCTCAAAAGTGGTAAAGATCCAAATGTCGGTACTAATTATAGACCTATTGCCTTGTCGTCGTGTGTTGCAAAAACACTGGAACGAATAGTAAAAAAGGAGACTAGAATGGTGGCTTGAAAAAAGTAATTTGTTGCCTCGGAGTCAATACGGCCTCAGAAAAGGCAAAGGGACCATGAATAACTTGTTTTTGCTTAATATGGATATCACGTCAACCTTTCAAACGAAAGAGACAGTAGTGGCAGCATTTCTTGACGTTAAGGGTGCATATGATCACGTACAAATACCGATACTCTTGGACAAGCTGGCAGGATTCGGAATTCCTTCGCGGATGATCTACGGTATCAGTACTCTGATTACTCAAAGAACGATCTACGTCCGTTTCAAAGGTACCACGATCGGACCTTTTTATGTCTCCCAGGGCTTGCCGCAAGGTGCAATTTTAAGTCCTCTCCTGTATACTCTATATACGCACGACCTAGAACGCATACTTACTCCCCCCACAAAAATCCTACAGTATGCTGATGATATATGTGTTTATTCTACTGCTGCTTCATATCTTCAGGCCAAAACGGCATTAACCACAACCATCGCACACATCGATGAGTGGCTCTCTATCAATGGGCTGGAGATCTCGGCTGAGAAATCAGCAGTCGTTCCCTTCTCCAAGTCGACGACAGCTCGCACTGAAGATCACATTACCTGTGGCAAGTACACCTTCCAAATAAAATCTCACGTTCGATTTCTGGGGATGATTTTTGACTCTCGGTTAAGCTGGGCGCCCCACATCCGATCTACCGTTACCAAGTGTGAAGACGGTTTAAATGTAATCAGATCACTCACTCGTGTCTGGTGGGGAGCGCACCAGAGTGTTTTACTCACCATGTACCGAGGGATAATTCGATCTCGATTAGACTATGGCTGTCAATTCTACCACACTGCGTCAAAGATTTATCTCTCCAAATTAGATACTCTTCAATATAGAGCCATTCGTACCTGTCTTGGAGCCATGCGATCTACGCCCACCAACGCCCTTTTAATAGAAGCAGGGGATATGCCCTTGAGCGTTAGGCGCCAAATGTTATCGGACAAATTCTACATTCAAGGCATGGCCATTATTGACAGTTCCGCCTATCAAAGTAGAGACTGATTTATCGACTGTAGATTGCATCCCACAGAAGGAATAAAGTGCCAGCCGTTTGTGCCAGCTTTGACACTTGGTCACCTGTAATACATTCTATACGACGTTCAGCGCATCTACCTGTTTTTGAATATGCTCTTCAAACGCTCTGCTCCCAGATCCCAGTCCATTATTTAAGTACGACCTGGCTGGACAGTACTAATGTCAACGTTGGCTTCAATCGTCTCGTTCAAGCACAATGGCCGGGTTTCCTCTGTGTATATACCGATGGCTCCAAAATTCCGCAAGAAGAGTGTACAGGATGCGCTTATTTCTGCCCTCAGCTCCAGATCCGCAAAACCTTCAAACTGCCTACGAGCACTTCTATTTTTACGGCGGAGACAGTGGCAGTTTTGGAAGCACTTAAGTTTGTCTCTAGCACTTCCTTCCCCAAGATATTGACAGTATCTGACTCGCAAAGCGTTCTTAAAAACATTCAGTACAGTCGATGGACCAAAACAACCAACAGCTATATCTTGGATGTTATATCTGAATATATTCACAGCACACGCACGGGCCGGACGATCCATTTGTTGCGGGTACCTTCACACTCTGGTAGCCTTTATAATGATGAAGTTGATGCATTAGCCAAACAAGCAGCAACCTTAGGCACCGTCCTGGATCTGCACCTTCCTTATGCAGACTAATTACGTGAAGTCAAGGATCACGCAAGACAACAATGGCAGGAAATGTGGAACGTTCCTCAACAGACAAAAGGCGGTTATTACGCAGTGCTACAACCTCGGATTCCTTCACAGTCGTGGTTCATGAGGACACATCTGGACCGATCCACGATTTGTACCATCATAAGACTCCGCTTCAATCATGCCTCTTTCCCACAACATCTACATCGGATCAACGTTTACAGTTCACCAGCATGTGAGTGTGATCCTGAGTCGGAAGCTGATGTCAACCACATCTTATTTATGTGCTCCAAATTTGACCGTGAACGGTTAGTCTTTCTGAAGACATTGCTGAGTACGGGCTACCATCTTCCTCAATCAGCTTCTTCTCTTTTGTGTACTAAAGACGTTCATCTATATAAAGTGATAGTTAACTTCATCAAGAGCACTGGTTACAATCTGTAGGTTTTAATGGTGTACGTAAATTATAAATATGTCTTGCTGATGAGATATTTCAGAATTGGTGTGAATTGTAAGCCAAGACACTTTTAATTATTTTCCAATTCAATTCAATTTTTTAAACATTATGTACAAAACTGTGACAGTTAAGTTTTTATTCTTGTAAATATGCATTTCTGTATTTGTTTATTCAATTATGTGTACATTGTCACTATGTGTTGCCGATGGCTAAATTGAGTACATACTCAAAGGCCAAATAAACAAACAAACAAACAAAAAATATTATGGAGTTAATACAACTTACTTACTTAACGTAATATGCAGGACATAGGTTGGGTAAATACTCAGTTTGTAGTAGCTAGCCATTGCATTAAAATACTTTACAGTATATTTGATGCAGTATTTATTGTTGCTTGTCTCTCTAATGTTAATAGTATTGATTCAGATTGTGCGTGAACACGAAAACGGCAACTGGACTTTCGGATTCTGGGGAGTCCAGGCTAGCACAGCAGAAAATGTCGGAGATCTCTGGTAAACGTCCCTACAAGCAGAAAACATTAACTGGAACACTAAATATCAATACATAGACACAAACAGGAAAACTACAAATCTCAAATCAGAAATCGACCGACAAAAAATTCTCATCCTTGCTCTTCAAGAAACGTGACTGACAATGAATCCTTGCACTGCGAAAACTATCGCATCATAAAGAGCATAACACAACAAAAAGGAAGCGAAAGGTGCACCAATCTTCGGCATGACATTTCTCGTACACAGATCCATCATCAGCTCTGTCAAAGAAATCACACCCATCAACAATCGACTTATGACTACGAGCATTCAGAGCGCCAATAAAAAATACACACTCATCAATGCACATGCCCCCACCAACATCGAAAATAAGAAAAACCCCGAAAATATCGAAAAATTCTGGAACACACTCGAAAGAACCATGAGCAGAATTCACCAAGATGACGTGAAAATCCTAATGGGAGACTTCAACGCTCAATTTGGGACAAAAACAAAACCATACAGGAAAATCGTCGCTAAAAAATCAGCTCACCAAAACACTAACACCAACGGCACACGTCTGATTGACATTTGCCAACAATTCAACCCCAAAATAGTGTCTACCCACTTTAGGAAAAAAACAGATAACATGGCGATCCCCGATCTAGCATCTTGATGAATACCAGATCCACCTCAGACTGCTACCTCACCCGAGTTCAAGTGAAATTCTCTCTGAAGAGAGACCACCTCAAAAATCTCAGCATTCAAAAATTCGACACATCCAAAACTGAAGAAACCAATATCACAGAAGAATGGGAAAAAGGACCGACGAACAACTGGATTGACTTCTGCAGTAAAATTATCTGAAAAGCCAAAGAATTAAACCCACTTTGAAAAAAGGCAAAACACTCATGGTGGGACTCAAACTACGATCAAGCCATGATCAATCGCCGACTCGTCTTCCAAAAATACAACAGCAACAAATCGACAGGAACCATATAACACTAACTCGAAATCCGCAAAAAGGCAAACAGAACAATCAGAAAAACCAAAATCAACTACATCACCAAAAAGCTGAAATCAATTGAGGACAACTTCGGAAATTACAACAGCAGAAATTTCTGTAGAACTTTCACAAACAAAATTAAATGTTACTCACCACAAAATTTGACCTTCAAGAAAAAATGGAAAACTTACCCTCACCAAACAATAAAACTGTGAAGAATTGGCATACTACTTTTCCAATCTCCTTAAATGCCCCGAAGCACCTGAACGATTCCCACATACATCCCCAAGATACAAAAAACCGGATGCCGCCGATCCACAGACACAAGAAGAAATCCAGCTCCACATCAAAAAACTCAAGAACGGAAAGTCGACAGGAGAAGAAGGAATCATCGAAGGAATACTGAAAAAACATGGGCCACAGACACTACAGGAAATCATACAGACCACTCAGGAAATCTGGCGAAGTGAAAACCTCGCAGACGACAGGAAATGTGCACTGATCCAACCACTCCACAAAAAAGGAGACAAATCGGATGTGAATAACTACCGAGGAATTTCCCTCCTTTCAGTCCCTCATAAAATCATCTCCAAGTGTCTCTTACAACGTGACAATAACAAATCAAACACCTACTTGGTGAATACCAAGCAGAATTCAGACCACACGGATTTGACACCAAACAAATTTCCTACCTGAAACCCGCACTGAAAATACTGCGGTGGTGTGCAGATGAAAAACGTAGTTTTTCACAATTATCAGACGAGAGATGGAGATTGTCAGATTCTACTAGTTATGATTGCATTATTAATTTTTGGTTCACGTGAGCTTTTATGCCGTTTAATGTAACTACTTTTTGAACGGTAGAGTTGGAACAATAGAAACATCAGATTTTCGCGATATGGAATATTCGAATTCACCAGTCTCCACGTTTCGAGCAACGGCAGAATATCCGTCAGAAAATCTAGCAACAAGAATCCCGGTCATGCCTGTCTTCTTGCAGATGTGACAATGACAGTGATCTCAATAACAATATTGTACAACAAAGATAAGTTGCCAAATCAGCCACTGGAGAAGCTCCAAAACTGTGAATCGCGTCTGGTGAATACGCTTACAAGGTTTCAGTACGATTAAGACAGTAAAACACAAATAATTGTATCAGTCATTAATTTATGACGTTTCGTTTGCACTCAGTGCATCGATGTATTACAAGTAATTACACTCTAGCCCCTTAACCTAGTTACAAAAAAAAAAAAACAAAAAAGACTCATTGACATATAATGAGGGTATTCTGGCCCTTGCCACCCACAACTTTAAGACGAAATTATAGTCACTTCTGAGGTCACTCACAGAACACATCAGCTAATATCCTTCCTGGCAGTATAACTGAAACTTGGCAACAACGCAGAATATGTTTGGCAACTCTGTGACCGACGAGTTACTTCCTTGATGACAGAAAACTATCCTACTACTTCACTTGATATTATCGTGTCATTTCAATTGAATAATGTGAGGATTTTCTCTTGAGATGTGATATAAAGATATCAGTTAATGCTTTTGAGTCCACGAAAGTCGTCCCACACGGGAAATACAGCTTCTCTCGTCTCATATATTGCGATTTATCTGCCATAGTGGCTACTGGGCCAATAAATAAGCCCCTAAATCCTGCACCTCGTCGCTAGCTCCCCGGTAATGTGCCAGCCTACCAACTACAGACACCTTCCGTTCGCGTTTCGAGACACTCTGAACGCCAGGTTTATACTTCTTTTGTAGCACAGCTACAAGCACGCAGACACAAACTCAATAGGGGAATCGTAAGACAACGCTCGAGACAAATTCGTCTTGCTACTTTCAGCACCCCATAGCGTCAGAGCGAAAATCTTATGGTACTGCAAAATTCATAATGCCACTTTTGTTTCCTGCTGAAATATTTTTCGTTGTTGTGAATACATAATTTTATCTATGAACTGCCACATTTTCATAATACTTTAGTATGATACAGGACATGAAGTAAATACAGACCCCTCGAAGTCAGAAGTCCGTAATATCGTACTAATTCGTGTTAAAATAGGCACAATCATCTTACAGACACTTAATACTTTATTATGATAGACTGCCGTCGTAATGTTTCTACAGTAAACTGAATTTAATTTGATTTAGTACAGGGAATATTTTAACTGCATTTTTGATTAGTTTATTGAATACAATAGCAATCATCAGAAAGAAATTAATCAGCAACAGTATATTCTTTCACAATATCTAAAACAATCTGACGAAGCTAAAGTAATTTACAAATTCACGCCTGTAGAAATCTACAGGTTCTAACAATGTCATTAAACCAGTGTAGTTTGAAGAGCATTTTCTCCAAGAAATGAGTTGCCTTGGCGGTTGATCGATCAGGAGTGGGACAGGTAAAGTTTTACGAGTAAGCAATCAGAGGAACAAATGCCTGAGTCATGACTTCCCTGTCAGTCTCCTGGATAGTTTTGTTTCTCAAATTAACAGAGTGTGTTATCATGCAATAGCAAACGTGATGTAGTTTTGTCGGTAGATTTTCTTGCACTGCGACCGAAAGGTGTCTCAATTGTTGGCAACAAATTCCAGCTGTGATGGACACATCCTTGGGGAAGAATTCGTAGTGCAAAACACCCTTTTGGTGCTATCAGATGGAAAATATTATGTTCACACAACCATGTGCTCGAGTTTAGGTCTTTTGGTAGAACCCAGCCTTTCATTTCTTCTGAGGAAATTAACAATAAAGGCATCATAACTTGTCACCAGCAACAGTATTGCATAAGAATGCTCAATGAGCGACCTGATGAGGTTCAAGCAAAACTGCAATAATAATCACTCTGTTGATTTTTGTTGTTTCGAATTAGAGCGCGCAGTACTTCTACACCATACTTCTGAACCTTGTCTGTTGAATGCAAATGTCTCATGATGATTAAATGGTAATCCATCACTTATATCAGTAGTCAAGATATCCTTCATGTGGAAAATTATTCATGCCAGAACGATCTTTGTTAAAACAAGAATATCTTTTCTTGTCTTATTTTTCTCAAAAGCACTCGCGCTACACGCAGTTCATATTTTCCGAGCTGCCTCCCCTGCATTTACCCCTCTTTTATACCAAGAGTAAATATTGTGTTGCAGATGTTAACACCTTTCTTCACTTGCGACCCAATTTTACAACGCTTAATCGTAGTTCATGATCATCAAGTAGGTGACCTCCAATCTTGAACTGCAAGATGATAACTAGAACTTCAAATTCGAAAATGACAGCTGATACAATGACAGCGTCGCGCCGCGTTCACCTGGGCGGCGCCCGATTTCAGGCGGCGGGTGGCGTCTGGCCAGTGGCCGGTGCAGCGGGAGGAAACGCTCGAGTGTAAGTTGCTCTGATCGCGACACAGCCACGAGCTGTCCTGCGGAATTGTTTCTGGAAGTATTTGTTATTACTGGTGGGTAGAATGTGAAGCGAATTATGTTAGATGTTCTATCCGACTCGTAACTTTAGACGAGGGCCGAAATGTGGTTAAAAAAGTAAGAGAGACAGTCGGACGCGAACTCTCTACTATAAGTTTACAATGCACGACGTTTACTACTGGAAATGGAAATGTCGTGTGACTAGGGCCTCCCGTCGGGTAGACCGTCCGGCGAGTGCAAGTCTTTCGATTTGACGCCACTTCGGCGACTTGCGCGTCGATGGGGATGAAATAATGATGATTAGGACAACACAACACCCAGTCCCTGAGCGGAGAAAATCTCCGACGCAGCCGGGAATCGAACCCGGGCCCTTAGGATTGACGTTCTGTGGCGCTGACCACTCAGCTACCGGGGGCGGACTTTTTTACCACTAGACCACTGGCTCACACAACACTACAACATCTCAGAAGTAGCGAACACTTCCTCGTGACACTTCCACATTTTACCGTGTTGCCAGATTGTGCAGATGGCCGTACTTAGCGTTGTCAGGGGCGGTCTAGTTCATCATCCTTGTGGGGCAGAGAGCCACAAATCCTGTCTCCAGTAAAACGAAGTAAAGGACAATCGCTGTCAAAGGAGCAGGTACTAAACATAATTACGTACAAAGATAGTCCGCAGCGTAGTAAGAAACCAGTTAGAAACAGAGTTCGAATAAGTCTGCAACAATATGACCATGCGGTGCATAAAGAAGCCTATGGATATTCAACAGAGGACAAGGCACATTGTTACAAAAACTGGTGTTTGCACCTTTCAAGGATACTTGATACAATATACAGGATGTGAACGATAGTAACCTACTACGTCTATGCACATCAAATTGCGTCTGACATAGGTTACAGTAATTTCAAGAGAAGCAGTGGATGGTTCCATAAATTCGAAAAGTGCTACGAAATTGGAAGATGTAAGATAACGAAATTTCAAACAAAGTGTCAACTTCACGGTAAACAGAACACTGTGGAATCGGTTCGAAAATTTAGATATGAGTTGAACTTACCCCATTGTTCAGTACAGAATTTGTTTTCAACTCCGACCAATCGGGGTTTGGAGAGGAAATGCATATGAAAAGGAACACTGGAAATTTGAGATACCGAGACAGTTGTATCAAGATCAACTAACATCAATGTCTTAAGACATTTCTATACAACTCTGTCGACTGTTAATCTGGATTGTAAATCGGCTGGAAAGTTATTTATTGTGCTATGAGAAGTTGGAGGTGCTCTACCCCAAAGATTCTTTACAGTGTTCGTGAACCTCCAAAGGCAGCGGGGAATATTTGCGTCACAGCAAGCAAGAGTGGCAAAATTGGCAAAAGAGAAATACAGCTAGGATATGAGCACTGCTTTTGGCCAACAGATGGTCCAAATAACATGCTTTGGCTTGATTCTTAGTTTACATATAAAAATCATACTGCTTTAGAGCAGATTATCGCTCGTGAAAAGTGTGAGACAATGCAATTCATACCACCTGGAATCACTGACCAAATTCAGGCTCTATATTTTTTTTTTACGTGTCTATAAAGCATATTGTTACACTATTTGCAGCTATGCCTTAAAGGATATCCAGTTTCACAATAAGCTCCACGACAGACTCTTTCGCATTCAGTTACATGCCATCAAATTCCATCAGTTCTCATCACCCCGTTATACCAATATGATTCTATACACATTCTTTAAGAGTGGGTACCTAGCTGAACGCAGTGGGGGATACAGAAAACTTCTAGGAGGGGGGCACTAAAGATATCTTGAGCTACCTTTACTTTTATCGTAATGCAAAATAATCAAGTCACATGCAAAGTTTAAGAAAGTTTTATTTAAACTGATTATAGACACATACAAGACAATGCCATCTTTAATGATATAAAAAAGTTACAATTGTGGTTCTCTTCCTTAAATGATGAATTCTATGCGCCTATTCTTCCTGGCAAATTGGTTACTTACATCGTCAATAGGACAATCAGAGTGAATGTTCACCAGAGCTAAGCCATTAAGTCCATTGTCAACCTCGGAGGTTCTCTGTACAAGAAAACAGTATAATATTCGCGACTTTTCTCAAACAAATGCCAGACAGAATAACATATCGAGATCACTATAATGGCCGAGACTTTTCTCGTACGTATGTGTCAGCTTATTGTGCCAGACAGAAACGTATAAAATACGAAGATGCGGACGAACGTGCTAAATAGGATAGTACTACTACTCGATAACTCGATTCAGTCGAGTCCACTGACGAAAGAAACGAACGAACAGAGAGCGGGGCGACTGGCGGGGGCGGCAATGCTGGCGGCCTCGCAAGTAGTGTGCCGTTTTTTATTCGGTGTTCATGGCGTAAGTTAATGGTTTGTTCTGAAGATTTCTTGAATGTCAACGACGTTCATTTTGTGAAGCGTAATATATACGTGCTACAGAAGGTTGATTTCTGCACTTCCCAGACACTCATTTTCCTGTCGTAACTGTTTACAAAACACTTTCAAACGAGCCTTACTGAAGTTTCAACTTAATATTGAGTCTAGCTTACTGGTAGGAATTTTGTATGTGGTTACCGTTTGGAGTAAATGAAGTATTGGATCAGACAGGTTCCTTAGTGAATAGAAGTGCTGTACACCTATGAAAGATAAATTATGAGAAAATGGTACTTGTATTTGTGGATAATTTCAGCGCCGACGATTTACGGTTAAAGGGATTGTAGCGCACTAATGTGAATCTCCTAGAGGAGAAAGTGTGGCACACAAAGGGCTGTCGGCCAAGGACAAACACCAATCGCCACTGACACTGCATTACGATGGAAGGTAAATCACTCAAAGGGAAGTGACAGGGAAAGGATGGATGAGTTCTTTTCGAATTTAGGAATTTGTTATTCCCAAGAAGGCTGTTGTCAGCTATACATATTATGCAGCAAGGGATACCAACAGGAAATGAATCACCTGTTTACTACAAACCAAATAGAACACCAAGATTTTTGCAGTCAATTCTTGAAGAATTTATCGATCAGCACCTGAAGGATGTGATGACTGAGGACAGTAATAGCCCATGGAGAGAGAGAGAGAGAGAGAGAGAGAGAGAGAGAGAGAGAGAGAGAGAGAGAGAGAGGGGGGGGGGAGGCGGAAAATACAGTGCTCGAGGGAACTATTCCTGAGACTGAAGGCAGCGAATTTAACAGTTAGTATTGAAAAGTCTAATTTTGTGTTGAAAGAGGTGGCATACCTTGGTCACATAATTAGTAAGGGTGGGGTTAAGACAGACTCAAGGCTGATTAAAACTATTAATGAATTTTCTGTGGCTGAGTCAGTGAAGGAACTACAATCATTCCTCAGGTCGCAACGTATCACTGAAGATTTGTAAAGAGACTTGCGGATGTTTCCAAATCGTTCCATTTACTGAACAAGGGTTCAAAAATTGTTTAGTCAGAGGATTGTCAATGTGCTTTCGAGAAACTGAAAGAAGCTTTGATTTCAAGTCCAATCTTAGTATTTCCACATTTCAGTATGGAATTCATCCTGTCATGCAAAGCAAACAACCTAGCACTTGTTTGTGTTGTCTCAAGAAATATAGGACACAGAGCACATAGTAGCCTATGCATCAAGGCAAATGAACTTAACAGAGAGGAATTACTCCATGATGAAAAGATATGTTGAGCCTCATCTATAGAATCAGCTCTTCAAGTGTTATCTCTACAGGAAAAAGTTTAGGGTGATAACGGATCATGCAGTGTTGAAATGGTTGCTGGGGTTGAAGGACCCATCTAGCAGGTTGACAAGATGGGCACTACTACTGTGTGAGTTTGATTTTGAGGTCTTACATAAACCTGGAAAGAAAAATGGGAACACAGATGGTGTAAGTAGGAAAGTAGCAGTGTTGGTAATAGGTGGTAGTGAGCCTGAGTGGCAGAAAATGGATGAAGAATATAAGCAGAGAAGTAAAAGAAGGATGGACTGCTGTGCAGAGAAGTCAAGCTGGGATATGTAGTAGTAGTAGAAGTAGTAGTAGTAGTAGTAGTAGTAGCAGTAGTAGTAGTAGTAGAAGCGAAACTGAGGAATAGAATGCTACAAGGCACACAAGATCACGTGTTAACAGGTCATGGAGGATGTAGAGCTACCAACAGAAGAGTAGTACAGATGTATTGGTGGAAGAATAGGAAGACAGACGTGAACTAGTATGTGTGGAATTGCATATAGAGTGAGAGAGTGAATTTGTATTGAACAAAACTTCCATTGCAGAGATTACCCGAGGCATTAGCACCGGTTGAATTTTTCAGGATTGATGTTTTAGGTTCTTTCAAGGAAACATCTGTAGGTAATAATTATGTACTCACGATTATAGATTTTTTTATTCTTCGAGGTATGTGGAAATGGTCGCAATGTCAAACGAACACGTAGCAACAGTGGCACAAGAACTACCAAACAATTGGTTACTAAAATTTGGGGTTCCTGAAATAATGATAACAAATCAAGGAATCAACTTTATGTAGCATTTGCACAAATAACTGTGTAAGCTGTCATGTGTGAAGAAATTGAGGACCAGTTGTTTTACAGGGTGAGGCAGCTAAGTCATAATACCCCCTGTATCCCCCCAACCGTAATAGATACAAAGATGCCGTTTGGACAGCGAATTGCAGGGATAGGGGCTACTTGAATACATCACATTTCATGTTTGTGCTATTTTTTATTACAGAGATATGAGGCCATCTTTCGTTTCTTAAATGGAACCCTATGTTAAATTTTAGCGTAACATGATGGGCTTAAAAAGACGGTTTCAAATATGTGTATATCATAATATTTAGGCGAATAGTTTATGAGACACAGATATGTTCTCGTATCGTGTTCGTCCTTCGAAGTGGCGTTGTCCAATGCGACCTTTCCTGTTGTGTAGAGTACATGGTAAACGTCGCGAGTCCGTCCTTACACAAACACGCCCATTTACCCGACAATACTAATACATACAGCGATGTTTTGCGCAAAAATTAACTGATGATGTGGCACCAATATTATTCTGTTATTTGACAACTTTGATACAAAAATAGTAGACAACATACAGTATTAAAATACAACAAGACGTTAATACATTTTAAGTAACAGAAATGCAAATATAAATGAGGAGGCCATTATTGGTCATAATTGTTTCGTACGTATTTGTTTATTTGAAAATATTTACTATTGATCACAATACAAAGCAAATACACACGAAGATGCCAAATACATACTGTACATGATACAAAACTTTACTGAAGCATGTGCTCAAAATGCTTCCCCCCTGCTGCAGTGCACATTTGCAGTCGCCATTCGAATGATTTGTGAACGACTGCGAGGGTGTCATGTGAGATATCGGCACACGCTTCGTTGATACGTTGTTTCATATCGTCAGGTGTAGTTGGTATTTGAGCATATACTTTATTTTTGATTGCTCCCAAGAGGGGTCAAATCAAGAGACCGGGCTGGCCACTTCACTTCAGCACGTCTTCCTACCCAACAATCCCGGAACTTTTCATTTAACAGCTCTGTAGCCACACGGGAAGAGTGAGCAGGACAGCCATCATGTTGGAACCACAAGCACTGATGTGTAGTTAGTGGTACCTATTCCAGCAAAATGGGCAAAACGTTTCGCAGTAACTGTGCATAATTGTTGCCATTTAGTATACCCAGAATGACGTACGGCCCTACAATGATATTTCTGATGATGCGGCACCACACGTTAACACTCCACGGTTGCTGATGCTGTACCTGTCGAAGCCAATGAGGGTTCTCGATTCACCAGTAATGCATATTATGCAAATTAAGATTACCGTGGTTGGTGATAGTCGCTTCATCAGTAAAATAGCACCCATTGAAAAAACGTTGGATCATCTTGTAGGTGCTGCAGAGCAAACTGGCAAAATTCCTGACGCCGTTCGAAATCCACACCGGAGCGTGCTTGATGTAATGACAGGTGAAAAGGGTGAACTCTATGCCGGTGCAGTATGCGTAGAACACTTCTCTGACATACCACATTCTGAAGCGATACGTCACGACGAAACAGTAGGGTCGTTATGTGGCAACGCTAGAACGCCCTCTTCATGTACCTCGCCAGTTGCAGTTTTCTGCCTTGTCCTCTGTCTGGCGTTCCATGATCCCGATTCCAGTAGTTTCTTGCAAATAAGTGCAAGAAGCTGGCGCGTAGGACGCTCACGATCAGGATACAGTTCTCCATATTGCTTTATTGCTCTAACGGCATTTCTTCTGCTTTCACCATACACTAGAAGCATATCTAACTTTTCTTCGTTGGTGTACATGTCTGCTCCAAGAAACTGTGACGGAAATGCGATGTCTCATTACCACAGCAGCAAATTTATACTCTTCTCTCCAGCTACCTCGTGCGTTACCTTGCGGCGTTATCGAGAAGCAGGAAAACAACGCCTTCCCTGCTAAGTTCCTCAGTGGTCAACAGGAAAGGTCGCATTGAACAACGCCGCTTCGAAGGACGAACACGATACGAGAACATATCTGTATCTCAAAAACTATTCGCCTAAATATTATGATATACACATATTTAAAACCGTCTTTTTAAGCCCATCATGTTACGCTAAAGTTTAACATAGGGTTCCATTTAAAAAACTAAGATGGCCTCATATCTCTGTAATAAAAAGTAGCCAAACATGAAATGTGATGTATTCAAGTAGCCCCTGTCCCTGCAATTCACTGTCTAAATGGCATCTTTGTATCTATTACGGTTGGGGAGAGAAAAGGGGTGTTATGACTTAGCACCCTAACCCTGTATATCCTCAAGCTAATGTGAAACGGAAAGGGTGCGTACAACTATAGCGAAGATGCTAGGACACTATGTGAATACTCACCATACCAACTGGGGATATCTATACAAGGCTCGTGCCCTCCACGTACAACTTGAAGCATCACCGGTACAATATTGTCGCCATATGAGGTGGTACGTGGTAGTAAGCTGCTGTCGCTGTTCAACATATTGAAAACCAAGGAGGAGACGATAGGAGAACTGCTTAAGGAGTTTGTGAACAGGGTCCATAGGATGAATACACAGGCACTAGAAAAGCAAGAGGAAGTGATGAGCCATACAGCAACAAGGCCACAATATAAGGTTCGCCAAAGGGTAATGCTACTGACTGCTTACACTCCAAAGGAGACGTATCAATGGCCATATAAATATGTGGAAACTATCTTACCACTGAAGGTCAAAATTTAGTTGCTGACGAGAACGACAACTGTGCTTGTGGGACATGTGAAACCTTTTCGAGGAAGTCCAGAGGATCGGAAAGTGAAAGTGGCAAGTAAGGTGTGGAGAAGTGAGAGAAAGGCTGTAGGCGAAACAGCGATAGGAAGTCCATATAAGTTGAGACTTAGGAGATGAGAATAGATTTATGTCTTCTTTATGTTAGATATAAGAGTAGCATAATGTTTAGTACAGGCAAAATGAAGCAAGCAGAGCCTATCAGCGTATAAATACCAAGCCACTTTCGTACTGGTATCATCTTTTGTTAGTATCACAGCACTGCCACCACGGGGTTGTGACACTTGGGGCGCCGTCCGGAATGCTGTACAGGGTGCACAGTTCGGCCCCACATCAGGGCAGCCTACTCTGGGACATGAGACGCAGAGCCGCCGCTGTCACGGTGCCAACTGAGCCCTGGGACATACGCGCCAGCCACAGTGCTTCTGCAGTGGGTCACTGTCACTGTGTCACCCATTGCCACCAGCTGGGCAGTGCTGGAGGTATCAGCCATACCCCGGCCGCCGCTGACTTACCTGTCTAGTCCAGGGACTTCCCTGGTAGGAGCAGTGGCGTTGCGCCGCCACTCAGCTATGCTGCCCGTCACACGTACACGCATGGGATGCAACTGGATGCCTCAACCACACTGCCGCTACTTGTAATGAATCACGGCAGAGAGCAGTAATAGAGAGATTTGAAGAGCACAAACGATCTCTCAGACTCTGGCCCTCTTGAAAAAAGTGACAGCACTGCATTTGATGTAAGTAAGAATGAAACTCTGCCAACTTTCACTACGATACTGTAATTTAACGAAAGGTACAGAAATGAGGTGGTGGTGGTTAGTGTTTAACGTCCCGTCGACAACGAGGCCATTAGAGACGGAGCTCATGCTCGGGTTAGGGAAGGATTGGGAAGGAAATCGGCCGTGCCCTTTCAAAGGAACATCCCGGAATTTGCCTGACGCGATTTAGGGAAATCACGGAAAACCTAAATCAGGATGGCTGGAGACGGGACTGAACCGTCGTCCTCCCGAATGCGAGTCCAGTGTGCTAACCACTGCGCCACCCCGCTCGGTACAGAAATAAGGAAGAGACAGTTAAACTGCCACAATCTATCCTCAGTTCGGGTCGAAAAATTATGGATGTTAAAGTTTAAAAATTATTAGGCTGAGAATATTGTATAAATAACTTACACAGAGAAAAATTAAGATCGTTGAAGGTCTTCAACTAACAAAAATATAGAAAATTTTATAGTAAAAAACGCTGCAGGATAAACGCTGCTGCCGGTGCTGGAAGAAAATGTAGAGGAGTGCTTCCTTCGCCGTCTGCACGGCGCATATACAGTATGAAGACCGACATGTGTGCACTGAGAAGTTATTCGATCGTTGTTAGTGACAGCAGATGTGTTACACTCTGTTACAGAATGTCTGCGATTCTGTTCCTGTCTGTGTAAGCCTCACATGACGGCGTTGATGATCTACATCTACATTTATACTCCGCAATCCACCCAACGGTGTGTGGCGGAGGGCACTTTACGTGCCACTGTCATTACCTCCCTTTCCTGTTCCAGTCGCGTATGGTTCGCGGGAAGAACGACTGTCGGAGAGCCTCCGTGCGCGCTCAAATCTCTCTAATTTTACATTCGTGATCTCCTCGGGAGGTATAAGTAGGGAGAAGCAATATATTCGATACCTCACCCAGAAATGCACCCTCTCGAAACCTGGCGAGCAAGCTACACCGCGATGCAGAGCGCCTCTCTTGCAGAGTCTGCCACTTGAGTTTGCTAAACATCTCCGTAACGCTATCACGGTTACCAAATAGCCCTGTGACGAAACGCGCCGCTCTTCTTTGGATCTTCTCTATTTCCTCCGTCAACCCGATCTGGTACGGATCCCACACTGATGAGCAATACTGAAGTGTAGGTCGAACGAGTGTTTTGTAAGCCACCCCCTTTGTTGATGGACTACATTTTCTAAAGACTCTCCCAATGAATCTCAACCTGGTACCCGCCTTACCAACAATTAATTTTGTATGATCATTCCACTTCAAATCGTTCCGTACGCATACTCCCAGATATTTTACAGAAGTAACTGCTACCAGTGTTTGTTCCGCTATCATATAATCATAAAATAAAGGATCCTTTTATGTATTCGCAATACATTACATTTGTCTATGTTAAGGGTCAGTTGCCACTCCCTGCACCAAGTGCCTATCTGCTACAGATCTTCCTGCATTTCGCTACAATTTTCTAATGCTGCAACTCCTCTGTATACTACAGCATCATCCGCGAAAAGCCGCATGGAACTTCCGACACTATCTACTAGGTCATTTATATACACTCCTGGAAATGGAAAAAAGAACACATTGACACCGGTGTGTCAGACCCACCATACTTGCTCCGGACACTGCGAGAGGGCTGTACAAGCAATGATCACACGCACGGCACAGCGGACACACCAGGAACCGCGGTGTTGGCCGTCGAATGGCGCTAGCTGCGCAGCATTTGTGCACCGCCGCCGTCAGTGTCAGCCAGTTTGCCGTGGCATACGGAGCTCCATCGCAGTCTTTAACACTGGTAGCATGCCGCGACAGCGTGGACGTGAACCGTATGTGCAGTTGACGGACTTTGAGCGAGGGCGTATAGTGGGCATGCGGGAGGCCGGGTGGACGTACCGCCGAATTGCTCAACACGTGGGGCGTGAGGTCTCCACAGTACATCGATGTTGTCGCCAGTGGTCGGCGGAAGGTGCGCGTGCCCGTCGACCTGGGACCGGACCGCAGCGACGCACGGATGCACGCCAAGACCGTAGGATCCTACACAGTGCCGTAGGGGACCGCACCGCCACTTCCTAGCAAATTAGGGACACTGTTGCTCCTGGGGTATCGGCGAGGACCATTCGCAACCGTCTCCATGAAGCTGGGCTACGGTCCCGCACACCGTTAGGCCGTCTTCCGCTCACGCCCCAACATCGTGCAGCCCGCCTCCAGTGGTGTCGCGACAGGCGTGAATGGAGGGACGAATGGAGACGTGTCGTCTTCAGCGATGAGAGTCGCCTCTGCCTTGGTGCCAATGATGGTCGTATGCGTGTTTGGCGCCGTGCAGGTGAGCGCCACAATCAGGACTGCATACGACCGAGGCGCACAGGGCCAACACTCGGCATCATGGTGTGGGGAGCGATCTCCTACACTGGCCATACACCACTGGTGATCGTCGAGGGGACACTGAATAGTGCACGGTACATCCAAACCGTCATCGAACCCATCGTTCTACCATTCCTAGACCGGCAAGGGAACTTGCTGTTCCAACAGGACAATGCACGTCCGCATGTATCCCGTGCCCCCCAACGTGCTCTAGAAGGTGTAAGTCAACTACCCTGGCCAGCAAGATCTCCGGATCTGTACCCCATTGAGCATGTTTGGGACTGGATGAAGCGTCGTCTCACGCGGTCTGCACGTCCAGCACGAACGCTGGTCCAACTGAGGCGCCAGGTGGAAATGGCATGGCAAGCCGTTCCACAGGACTACATCCAGCATCTCTACGATCGTCTCCTTGGGAGAACTGCAGCCTGCATTGCTGCGAAAGGTGGATATACACTGCACTAGTGCCGACATTGTGCATGCTCTGTTGCCTGTGTCTATGTGCCTGTGGTTCTGTCAGTGTGATCATGTGATGTATCTGACCCCAGGAATGTGTCAATAAAGTTTCCCCTTCCTGGGACAATGAATTGACGGTGTTCTTGTTTCAATTTCCAGGAGTGTATATTGTGAAAAGCAATGGTCCCATAACACTCCCCTGTGGCACGCCAGAGGTTACTTTCACGTCTGTAGACGTCTCTCCATTGATAACAACATGCTGTGTTCTGTTTGCTAAAAACTCTTCAATTCAGCCACACAGCTGGTCTGATATTCCGTAGGCTCTTACTTTATCAGGCGACAGTACGGAACTGTTGATGACTGACATGATCAATCGTGCATATCATGTGGAACTATGTAAAAGTGAACTTACTTGGTTTCATAATATAATTGGAAAGCCTGTGCTTTGTTTACTATCTTCTGTTTTGCGTGCTGACCCACTATATTATAGAAAGCCAGGTGGCTAATGCCTGATATTATTCTCTACTCTTAAGGCGAGCAACTAACTTTACGCAATTACGAACAAAAAGTAGAAATCGTCTCTGAACTGTGTCAAGTGCTGATTATGGTAGAACAAGCTTTAATGATTTTCCAAACTAATTCTTGTGCATGTTAACTTTTGTCAGAATATACTGCTCAGTAAACCACAGTAGACATTTATGGGCGTGGTTTCTGACTCCTCTGCCTCAGTCTCAGAGTTATATTTTGTTTCAGTTTTGGCGAGCTGAAAGGTGGACCTGTGGACTGAAGACTATGAACAATGCGTTACATGTTTAGTGATCATCCCAAGAGTGTGTTTGTTGTTAAATAATATGTTGCAGAAATTGTTTAACTCAGGATATCAACACAATTCGTTAAACAATGTGCTTTGGTAATTGTTTAACATTGTGTAACACATATCTTAGGACTGAGATGTCTCTGGGAAACTGCAACAAATTAACTAAAAATTGTAAATAGCAATTACTTATGAAAAGAAGGGCTTACTTGTTTTTACATATCTCCTTTTTATTCTGCTTGGATGGAGGCAGTGGTGGACTCTGCTGGTGCTCCATGATGATCCTTCCACTACAGTGCACAGACTTCTAATGATGCAGCCGAAGTATTTGCTCTAGTAATAAAAGGATGAGTAGGGGGATGGGAGCTTGAATCTTACTGGTCCAGAAAGAAACAGGTAGGGGTGCATGGGAGTGGTGGGAGTCACTGGGTGAGGTGGGTGGGAGTGACCTTGGAGATAACAAGCCCACTCGCTTCACGTGTAACATGATACCCCTTATCACCAGAAGTCCTTATATTGTCAGTGGAATTTGATCTGTTGCCCAATGTTTCTCTAGGGTAGAACTGGTATTAGATAACTACTTAGCCCTGCTCTACCCCTTTCTGCTTTCTTGCCCGAACCTGACCCAATATTTCATGATCTTGAAATCAGACTGTAGTGTAACCTAGTTCTAGACTGAGTTGGAAAGTGTCAGTTTAGCTGAGAGATGACAATTCCAATGAATGTGGCGTCACAAAAATAAATAACTCATTTGTTTTCAGTAAAATTCATGTTATACAGAGCATTTTCTGGGTATTGAATTGTGATGATAGTTTATATCTGCCTTTTTGATTACATCATGGGTCAAAGAAAACTAAGGGCTTTTGTAAGATTCAGTACTTATGTGTAAGGCACGTTATACGATTCAACAACAGATCGTAGTCACTTGGATATGTCTGCAGCATTGTGCATCTGTCCAGCAACCCTTCTTAAATAAGAGAACAATCTGTCCCTTTTTCCACGGTTCTAGCGATCTATGTTAGATTGTTGCCAGAAGAGGGGCAAACTCTTCCACATATTCGGTAAAGAATCTAATGGGTACCTTTCCTCTATCAAACACCCTACATTGTCTTTCAGTTAAGCACACTTATTTCTATATCTACAATTTTCACACTTATACAGCCACTAATGGCTCACAGTATACACAGCGTGAATCACCTAAAACTTGCAGCACAAATATTGCGAAACTTTTAAGTGCTGTTTATGTGCAGCTTTCACAGAATGGATTAGTGGTCAGGGGCTCGTACTGTTAGCCAATAAACAGATTGTAATACCATTTATAAAGTGTAAATTTTGTGTAAACACACACTTTTTTGAATGTAACAAACTAAAAGTAGGGTATTAGAATGTCAGTGGTGTTTGTTGCAGTATACTAATGCAAGTCATTTCCGAGATATCGTACTTTGAAAAGTTTCCACACTCACATTTGGTTGTGTTATTCAACCTGCGTAGTTACTATGTATGATGATGTTATGTTTACTTACAGTGTGCTTGTGTGTTCCTCGGTTGCAGTGCAGCAGTACACTATGTGATCAAAAGTATCCGGACACCCCCAAAAACATACATTTTTCATATTAGGTGCATTGTGCTGACACCTACTGCCAGATACTCCATATCAGCGACTTCAGTAGTCATTAGACATCGTGAGAGAGCAGAAGGGGCGCTCTGTAAAACTCAGCGACTTCGAATGTGTTCATTTGATTGGGTGTCACTTGCGTCATACGTCTGTAGGCGATATTTCCACACTTCTAAACATCCCTAGGTCCACTGTTTCCGATGTGATAGTGAAGGGACACGTACCGCACAAAAGCGTACAGGCGGACCTCGTCTGTTGATTGACAGACTGCCGACAGTTGAAGAGGGTCGTAATGTGTAATAGGCAGACATGTATCCAGACCATCACACAGGAATTCCAAACTGCATCAGGATCCACGGCAAGTACTATGACAGTTAGGAGGAAGGTGAGAAAATTTGGATTTCATGGTCGAGCAGCTGCTCATAACCCACACACCACGCTGCTAAATGCCAAACGACGCCTCGCTTGGTGTAAGGAGCGTAAACACTGGACGATTCAACAGTAGAAAAACGTTGTTCAAATGGCTCTGAGCACTATGGGACTTAACATCTATGATCATCAGTCCCCTAGAACTTAAAACTACTTAAACCTAACTATACTTGAGTATTGCTCATCAGTGTGGGATCCGTACCAGATCGGGTTGACGGAGGAGATAGAGAAGATCCAAAGAAGAGCGGCGCATTTCGTCACAGGGTCATTTGGTAACCGTGATAGCGTTACGGAGATGCTTAGCAAACTCAAGTGGCAGACTCTGCAAGAGAGGCGCTCTGCATCGCGGTGTAGCTTGCTCGCCACGTTTCCAGAGTGTGCGTTTCTGGATGAGGTATCGAATATATTGCTTCCCCCTACTTATACCTCCCGAGGAGATCACGAATGTAAAATTAGAGAGATTAGAGCGCGCACGGAGGCTCTCCGACAGTCGTTCTTCCCGCGAACCATACGCGACTGGAACAGGAAAGGGAGGTAATTACAGTGGCACGTAAAGTGCCCTCCGCCACACACCGTTGGGTGGATTGCGGAGTATAAATGTAGATGTAGAACCTATGGACAGCACACAACACCCAGTCATCACGAGGCAGAGAAAATCCCTGACCCCGCCGGGAATCGAACCCCGGAACCCGGGCGCGGGAAGCGAGAACGCTACCGCACGACCACGAGCTGCGGACGAAAACCGTTGTAAAGGAATGACAAATCACACTACACAATGTGGTGATCCGATGGCAGGGAGTGGGTATGGGTATGGCGAATGCCCGGTGAAAGTCATCTGCCAGCGTGTGTAGTGCCAACAGTAAAATTCGGTGGTGTTGTGTGGTCGTGTTTTTCATGAAGGGAACTTGCACCCCCCGTTGTTTTGTGTGACAATCACAGCACAAGGTTACATTGATGTTTTAAGAACCTACTTGCTTCCCAGTGTTGAAGAGCAATTCGGGGATGGCGATTGCATCTTTCAACACGATCGAACACCTATTCATAATGCACAGCCTGTGGCAGAGTGGTTGCCCGACAATAACATCCCTGTAATGGGCTGGCCTGCACAGAATCTTGACCTGAATCCTATAGAACACCTTTGGGATGTTTGGAATGCCGACTTCGAGCCACGCCTCACCGACCGACATCGATACCGCTCCTCAGTGCAGCAACCCGTGAAGAACGGGCTGCCACTCCCCAAGAAACCTTCCACCGCCTGATTGAACGTATGGTTGCGAGAGTGGGAGCTATCAAGGCAAAGGGTGGGCCAACACCACACTGAATTCCAGCATTACCATTGGAGGGCGCAAGGAACTTTTAAGTCATTTTCAACCAGGTGTACGGATACTTTTGATCACATAGTGTAGGTTGTGAGTGGACAATGGCATTTACAAACGCAGAAAAAGCCTATGTGCTTATGATGCAGGGGGATTGCATGAAGAATGCAGTTCATCCGCGTACGGTGCATGCGGCAAGATATCCCAACAGATGTCAACAATATGGGCAATTATTTATCTACCTCTTTAACCAGTTTCATGAAAATAATAGTGTAACACCTAGACAACGTAACAGAAAGAAACAAATGACTACCGAAGAACAGGAAATTTATGTTGTTATTCGCATTGCAGTTGATCCGCACATTGTCTCCTTCACGAGGAAGTGGCGTGAGTCAGGTAAACGTCCTAAACAATCTCCATCGACATAGGTTCTATCCCTATCACATCTCTCTCCATCAGGAGCTGGATGGAAATTATCATGAGAATAATGTTAACATCTTTACATGGGCATTACGACAGGATACTCCAAGATGTATCACGTATCCTGTTTTGTCATGAAGCCACATTTACATGGAGTGTAAATGTGTGGTGTGGGATAGTGAATCATAAGCTCACAGGCTGGCTTTTAATAGACAGAACACTGAACGCACAGAAGTATCGTAGCTACCTAACCATACTTCTAACAGACCATCTTCCATGGACGCTAGAAGACGTTCCTCTGCATACTACGAGGAACCTGTGGTAACAACATTATAGTTATCCAACCATAGTGTTTGAAGTACTACAGCATATCTTTACAAATTGTTTACAATTCATTGGATTGGACACAAAGAACCTGTACCTTGGCGGGCCTGTTCGGCATATTTGACGCCTGCAGGCATTTGTCGGTGGAGAAACGTGAAAGATGCTGTCTAAAAGGGCATACCAATTACACCCAATGATATGCAACGCCATATTACTGCAGCCTGCTCGAACATCTCCGCTGAAATGCTAGCAAGCGTGGAGCAGTCGGTCCATACCAGATTGGAAGCGAGTATTACCGACGATGGTAGTCATTTTAAACGCCAACCTGTGATGATCATTAGTCTCGTTACTCTTCAGAATCCATATAACTAGTTATGCACTTTTTTTGTTGTTTAGTGTGGACTGCCACAGATATTGTACAAGTGTCGGTGTGGGAACTTCTCAAAATACGACATCTTATAAACAGCTCGCACTAGAATCCTGCAACAAACACCACTGACATTCTAATTTGCCCTACTTTTAGTTCGTTAATGTCAATAGGCATTGCTTCATTTAGAAAAGTATATTTGCACAAAAAATACAATTTCTAAGTATTATTACACTCTACATCTACATAGATACTTTGCAAGACACCGTAAGTTGCGTGGCGGAGGGTACCCTGTACCACTACTTGTCATTTCCCCTCCTGTTCTACTCGCAAACAGAGCGAGGGAAAAATGACTGACTGTACACCGTATCTTATACTTGTGGTCCTTACGCATGATGTATGTTGCGGCAGCAGAATCGTTCGGCAGTCAGCTTCAAATGCAGGTTCTCTAATTTTTCTCAATAGTGTTTCCCGAAAAGATCACCTCCTTTCCTTCCAGTGATTCCCATTTGAGTTCCCGAAGCATCTCTGTAACACTTACATGTCGTTCTACCGGTAACAAATCTAGCAGCCTACCTCTGAATTGCTTTGATGTCTTCGTACACTTCGACCTGGTACAGATCCCAAACGGTCGGCAGTACTCAAGAACAGGTCGCACCAGGGAACTATATGCAGTCTCCTTTACAGGTGAACCACGCTTTCCTAAAATTTTCACAATAAACTGAAGACAATCATTTGCCTTCCCTACCACAGTTTTCACATGCTTGTCCCACTTCATATCGCTTCGCAACGTTTCGCCCAGATATTTAAACAACTTGACTGTGTCACTCTAAACACTAGTAATATTGCATTCAAACACGACTGGTTTGTTCTTCCCACTCATCTGCATTAACTTACATTGTTTCACATTTAGGGATAGCTGCCATTCATAACACCAACTAGAAATTTTGTCTACGTCGTCTTGTAGCTTCCTACAATCACTCAACTTCGACACCTTACCATACACTGTGGCATCATCAGCAAACAACCGCAGACTGGGGCCCACGCTGTTCACCGAAACATTTATGTATACAGGGAACAGCAGCAATCCTACTACACTTCCCTGGGGCACTCATGACGATACCCTTGTCTCTGATCAAGACTCACCATCTTACTGGGTTATCTTATTTAAGAAGTCTTCGGGCCACTCACATATCTGTGAACTTGTTCCATATGCTCGTACCTTCTTTAACAGCCTGCAATTGGGCACAGTTTCAAATGCTTTCCAGAAATCTAGAATTATGGAATCTGCCTGTTTCCCTTCATCCACAGTTCTCAGCCTATAATGTGAGAGAAGGACTAGCTGAGTTTTACAAGAGCGATGCTTTCTAAAACCATGCTGATTCATGGACATAAGCCTCTTAGACTCAAAGTTTATTACGTTAGAACTGAGAATGTGTTCAAGAATTCTGCAGCAAACAGAAGTTAGGGATATTGGTCTGTAATTAATACTGGAGTCACCTGCGCTGTTTTCTAGTCGCCTGGGACTTCGTGTTGGGCGAGATATGTTAAATGCAAGCTAGGTAAGGGGCCAATACCTTAGAGTACTGTATAAAATCGAACTGGGATTCCATCTGGACCTAGTGATTTATCCATATGGGAGTGTGTCCAATCAAACGACCCCAATCAACGCTGGGAACAATGGTGCAAATTGTGGGCTCTACTTGCAACCTGCAGGCTGGGCCAGCAGTTTTCATCGCCTCCGCCAGCCGCCTGTACGAATGGAGGATCGTCTCAGAACCCATGCGACAGATGTCATTGGTGCCGATGTGAGCCACAACTTCCAGATGTCTGCACCCTGCACCCTCGATAAGCACAGGCAAGGCCTCCTTCACATCTTGGATGACGACCGCCGGCTGACATATCGAGTGCACATTGGCTTTCTTCCCAGCCCTGAACGCTATCTGCCTAATGGGCTCCATAATGTGCCTAACGCTGGTGCTCCCAATAATCAGTAAAGGACAGATGGCCAGTCTCCACTGGCCCTTAGCCTCAAGCGACGCTAACACATTACTACCTACCACTCACCCTGCTGTGAGGGTGGATCCACCATGTCGATTGCACTAGGAGGTGCCTCGGAAGCAGAGGAATCTGTTGATTGGCTAAGAGTACAAGCCTATGACTACTCATCAGTCCTGCGACAACTGCACATCAATAGTGCTTTCCATTTCCACTATATTTGCGGTGTAAATTTTAGGTGATTCACCCTGTATATACACTATCTGATCAGAAGTATGCAGACACCCCTATGTAACGAGCAATTGAGAGGTATACCCACTAGTATAGGAGGAGATTGGGCGTATTGTGTCCTCAGCAGAGGACCAGTAACAGCAGAATGGCTCAGTCAGGAGAGTTGAATGACATAGAATGTGGAGTGGTCGTTGGATGTTGCCTAATTAACGAATCCATCACCAACATTTCAGACCACCTACAGCTGCCCCAGTCAGCTTTTGGTGATGTGACGGAAGTGGAAACTCAAAGGAACAAACACAGCTAAGCAAACACCAGGCAGACTTCAAGTACCGATTGATATAGACTATCGAGCATTGCAGAGAGTGGTAGTAAAAAACCAACAATAGCCAAGCAGCTCCTCATAATCAACATATTTCTGTAGAAAAAAAAAGAAAAAAAAATGGCTCTGAGCACTATGGGACTTAACATTTGAGGTCATCAGTCCCCTAAAACTTAGAACTACTTAAACCTAACTAACCTAAGGACAACACAAACATCCATGCCCGTGGCAGGATTCGAACCTGCGACCGTAGCGGTCGCGCGGTTCCAGACTGAAGCGCCTAGAACTGCTCAGCTACACCGGCTGGCTTTCTGTAGCATTTGCTAGGCAATGGTTGAGATGGTATGAGCAGCAACGCCATTGCACAGTGGATAGCTGGAGTTGATGGATCTGAAGCGATGAATCACACTGTACTCTGTAAATATTTGAGGAAGGGTTTGGGTTTGACGAATGTCTGGAGAATAGTACCTACCAAATGCACTGTGCCAACAGTGAAGTATGGAGAAGATAGTGGTGTGGTCTAGAGGTGTTTTTCCTGGTTAGGACCTGGTCCCCTAATTGTACTTAAGATAATGCTAAATGGGAAAGGATACGAAAACATTTTACAGTGTTGTGTACAGCACATAGTAGAGAAGCAGATGGTGATTGAACCTGCATAACAATGAATCCAGTCACAAATCAGCATCTACGAGGCTATGGTTAGTAGAGAGCAACATTGCTGAAATGAACTTGCCTGCCCATCGTCCTGACCTGAATCCAATGGAGCACCTTTGGGACGAGTTAGAATGTCGACTTCTCTTCCGGCCCCAGCATCAAACATCACCTTCTTATCTAGTTTCAGCAATTAACAGTGTGCTGACATTCATCCACAGATAATTACACACCACACTGAAAGTGTCCGCAGCAGAGTTCAAAATGTCGAAGGTGAAGGGTGAACACACCACATATTAATGTCCACTATCTTTGTTCTCATCATAACTGAGTAGTTGTGTACCATGCAGACGTTGTCAATATCATTATGGCACTTACCACCCGACAAACAATGAATGTTCTACATGCTGCTTGCATGTGACAAAGATGATAGTAAGGGCAGAACTGCCACACTGTTGTATACAGTAAGTTTTCCCAACAAACACACACACTGTATCATACAGCATTCACAGATATGTAGAGAAGACAGTGACAGAACAGAAAGCCACAAGGAGAAACCACATTTTTGTCAGAACTGTTTCCAAAACTGTAGAATATGCGTACAGAAAAGTGATCTTTCTATTTTTCTCACATTTTTGTGTACACTCAGTGGTATCATGTAGGACAGGGAATGTATGATAGCCCTTTGACTACTGTATCTGTCATTCTGCAATTATGCCTGGTATTAGACGTCAAACGTTCCGAATGTGTGTGACTGTGTTTGACCAGTGAGGTGCAACCGCCGGGTGCGGGGGGGGGGGGGGGGGGGGGGGGGTCAGGCGCAACCGGCGGGGGTGGGGGGTGCGCAGGCGCAACCAGGGTGGGGGGGTTGAGGGGACCGCAAGCGCGGCTGGTTGCCTAAATAAATTTCTGGATCAGGGTGTAGTTTGGGTCAATGACAGAAATGTATAATCCGCATTTTGGGGTGACAAAACTGGGAGCCATGGATGGTGGCCCACACAGAGGCCTGTCGAAGGCACCTTGGAGCTATCGCTCAGCAGACATTACCGAGTGCGAGCTGCACCAGATGCAAAAAACCGTTGATGTACAGTGTCAGAGTAACCAGAGGACCAACAAAGTTCACAAGCCCATTGATGGCAATGAGGAAGAGCGTGACACTGAGCACAGAACCCTGTGGGATACCATTCTCCTGCATCTGAGGGGCACTGCGTGAAGTGCCAACTTGAACCCGGAAAAGCTGCTGATATAAAAACTCGCAGATAAAAATCAAAACGGGACAACAGAAGCCCCATTCTTGGAGATTAACTAAAATGTGAAGGTGCCAGGCCATGTCATACGCCTTAAGAAGGTCAAAGACGTCCTCGACAAGGTGCCGGCAGTGAGTAAAAGCCTGTGGATGGCTGATTCCAATTGAAGTAAATGGTCAGTTGGATATTGTCCTGCCCGGAAGCCACACTGATATGGGGGCAAAAGGTCACGAGAGTCGAGTACCCAACATAATATGAAGCTCACCATCCTTTTGAGCACTTTACAAAGTACATTCATTCATCAGGCGAATTGAGCGATAGCTGTCAGGAGACGTTGGGTTTTTCCTGGGCTCAAGGACAGGGATAACTATACTGTCTTGTCATTGTGACGGAAAAGCACCCGTGAGCCAAATGTTGTTGAAAACCCTGAGGAGCTGTTGCCTCTGGGGAACGTCCAGGTTTTGGATCATCTGGTTGAGGGTGGAATCTGGGCCTGGGGCTGTCTCTCGTGAAGAGCTAAGAACTTGCACCAATTTCCATTCAATGAAAGATGCATTATAGGGCTCATCGTGGTGCAGGATGAAACAGGGGGTCTGTTCAACTCTGCGTTTCTGCTGGGTAGGAAGAGGATGACAATGCGGTCGCAAACTGTGTCACAAGGTGTTCTGCGAGGACCAGTGGATCAGTGCACAGAGCACCTTGGAGGTTCAGACCCTGGACAGTTGACTGTCGCTGGGGGCCCAGAAGGCTATGGAGATTGGACCAAACCTCCGATGAAGAGGCATAGTGCTCCCAGCATTTATTTTACTCCACTTAGTAAGGTACGCGAGCCTTACCACAGAGACACTTAAAAGTGAGGAGGTTGGTCTGTGAAGAGCGTCACTTAAATTACTGCAGCGCCCGTCGGCAATCCAGAGGCTACCCCAGGGCCAGCATGGTTCTGAAAGAATGCCTGATCACCACGAAAAGTTGGAGAGTGGTCAGAACAGAAATGCGTTTCTTGAAGACAAGACAGAAGACAGAATAGGAGACAAGATGTTGCATTTCCGGTAGGTGATGACAGTATCCGTTGAAATTAAACTGGATGATCGTGTGGTGAGAGTCCAAGGTAGTCATGAAGAAGCAGAGGAGGTGGTCAGGTCACTCGGTCAGTAGTCATCACCGACAAGGATGGGGTGACATCCATGAATAAGTTGTCAGTCTCAAGCTGCGAGGGGGAGATGGCACCTCCAGCGGTGTCTTTTCTTGGGATTTATGCTGCTGCTGCTCCTCCTCCTCTTTCTGGGATGAAGGAGGGCAGGGCGCAGGAGGAGTACAGGCTTCTGCAAGATCTGGAAACAAAAGTGAGTGGGCGATCTGGGGGCACACAGGTGGCCGAGTGGTGGTAAGAGTCTTCTAGCCTGAGAGATGATCACAGGCATGAGGAGCTGAGGTTGGGTGGCAGAAGGATCTTTGATAGACAGGGAGCCCAACTGCTTCTTACTGAAGGACTCCACTTCACCAAACTTGTCCTCGACAGTTTCCAGGAAAAACAATGGCTTTGTTGCAGTGAATGTGTCCCCATCCGTACCAGTACAGACGAGGTAATGGAGAAAGGGTTACATCCCAAGATGGCGAGCCTGGCCCCCCCCTCTCATGGTGTAGCCAGGGAAAGGAAGGTTGCCAGGTCATACGAAGCAGCATTCAAGGATCCTTCACCATTAGAAGAGACGGCCATTTGAGAAAGGCCAGGTTTTTGCAGCTTGATACCCTTCATGCGCCAAGCACCCACCCTAATACCACCCACTCTGACCAGGGGCTCTCCCCATAGGAGCCACAACAAGAGCCATCTGGCATGGTGTCCAAAGCCGGGAGTTCTGATGCTCCAAGAAGATGAACAACCACTCCTTGGCATACATGGGGAGGGAACAGCTCAGATATCAGTAGTGTGATCCCTGTGTTGTCAGGGGGCTCAGCCATATACAGTCACGTTCCCAGTCCGTTGACATTTTTCAAACAGATCCTTTATTGTATCGCTTTTCGGTCCTTTGGTTACATTAAACCTCCGTTTAAAACTTCGTCTTGTTGCAACAACACTGTGTTCTAGGCGGTGGAATTCCAACACCAGAAAAATCCTCTGTTCTAAGGAATAAACCATGTTGTCTACAGCACACTTGCACGTTGTGAACAGCACACGCTTACAGCAGAAAGACGACGTACAGAATGGCGCACCCACAGACTGCGTTGTCTTCTATATCTTTCACATCACTTGCAGCGCCGTCTGTTGTTGAAAATTGTAACTACTGTAATTTCGAAAGTTTGTCCGCCTGAAAATGTACTGTTGTCCCAAGCATATTGCAACAAACGGTGTAATTCTGTCGCTGCTCGTTTAGTTTTTATTGCTGTTTCAAATATACTGGTCATTTTTGAAACACCCTGTAGGTACATAAGAGCTCTAAAACACGGACTGGCTACACATGCTGATGAACTAGCAGGGTGGAAGGGAGAGGGGAAGGGAGGGGAGGGAGGAATCCATATCATCGATGATAGGGCGGAAGTTCTTCCCCATATGGCTCACACTGAAAACAGGAAATTTTGAAGTGGAGGTCAAACATCAAGTGGGGACCTGAATGACAAAAAGGATGAAAGAACAGGAAAAAGGAACAAAATTGCAACCAATACAGGAAACCAGGTGGATAGCCAGGTCGACATGAATCAGAATACCGAGAGGGGGGAAGGAAGTGGCAATGCGGAAGGAGTGAGGATAGGGAGGGAAGGGGCAGGGTGAAAGAAATGCAGCCAGGGAATGAAGGATGGGCTGCAATAGCTTGGGGACCGTGTGCACCATGCACGAACTCACAAAAGAACTGTGAGCTGCCTGGGTTGGTTGGTTGGTTGGTTTGGGGAAGGAGACCAGAAAGCGTGGTCATCGGTCTCATCGGATTAGGGAAGGATGGGGAAGGAAGTCGGCCGTGCCCTTTCAGAGGAACCATCCCGGCATTTGCCTGGAGTGATTTAGGGAAATCACGGAAAACCTCAATCAGGATGGCCGGGCGCGGGATTGAACCGTCGTCCTTCCGAATGCGAGTCCAGTGTCTAACCACTGCGCCACCTCGCTCGGTGAGCTGCCTGGGGACAGCAGATGCAACCAAAGAGGGAGGTGGGGAAGAGCAGACGCAATGAGAGAGGAGGTGGAAGAGCAGATGGAATTAGAGAGGCAGCAAGAGCAGATGGAATTAGAGAGGCAGCAAGAGCAGGTGGAACTGGAGAGCAGGAGATGAGCAGATAGAATGAGAGGGGGTAGATGAGTAGATGGTCAGAGAGGAGGGTGGGGGAAGAGTTGCAGTGGACAGACACATGAGCAGGACGTGAAGGAATAATAGAAGACTGGAATAAATACATGCTTAGGTACTGAGTTAGACCTACAGTAAACTGTCTCTCATATCATGATATGCAATTACTAACCTTTATCATGAAAGTGCATGACGTACCAGGAAGAAACTTCAAGGATAAAAACTGAAAAACGAAATGAGGTGTTCAGGAATTAGTTGGAAACTAAATTGTTCCTAAACCATGGGTTACAAATACACTGACGTGGAATTTTAAGACAAAAGTAGCTTTTGCATCATGTTTCACTGTGAAGTAAAACAGCTTGATGAAACTTGGACCATACATAGAAAGATCTGCTACAGAATAGTACAGAAGATAACCAAAAGAAATAAGCAATGAGACAAACAAAAATTACACTTTTATTCAAACACAATAACTACACTGAAGTCACTGCAATTTGTGATGGTCACCTGGACATCACCAACATGTGACATAGTACTTATTGGGTGTGTGATCACCACAAATAGCATAATACACTTTGTAACATGCTCCAATGCTGGCCACAAGGGTGGTAAAGGGTTCTTGTGGTTGCGTATACATCCCCCACCAGTGGAGTTGACAACTGCTGGGTGGTAGTTAATGCCTGTGGACATGCTGCAATACATCATCTCAATGCATTTCACACATGCGGGATGAGATTTAAGTGAGGGAAACAGGTAGGCTTGTCTTTTGCCAAATATCCTCTTGTTCCAAGAGCACCTCCACCTACGCAGATCAATGCGGTAACACACTGTCATCTATAAAAATGAAGTCATGGCTAAATACACCCCTGATAAGATGCATATGGGGAAAGAGTACAGTAATACGATAATATTGACTTGAGAGATTTTGAGGTTATTGGGCCCATGCAACAATATAGGTGGAGGAGCTCTTGTAATAAGAGGATATTTGGCAAAGGATAGGCCTGCATATGTGGTGTGCATTGGGGAAAAACACTGCAGCATGTCCACATGCACGAATTATGAACCCCAAGTTGTCAACTATGCTGGTGGAGAACAAATGCCCAGCCACAAGAACTTTTTACCTACATTTTGACCAGCATGGGACCATGTTACAGAGCAAGCTTTGTGATCTGTGGTGATCGCACATCCTATTAAGAACCACATCAGATGTTGGTAATGTCCAGGGAACCATCATAAATTGTGTTGAATAAAAGTTTCATGTCTGTGTATATCATTGCATGTTTCTTTTAAATCTCTTCTGTCCAAGTTTCATTGAGCTGTCAGTTGGCAATGACTCAGCATGCAAAAATTAGAAATTCAGATGGCGCAGGTTGTGAAACAACCACTGAAGTTAAGCATGTGTTCAGCACTGTGTTCCGCCACTGGCTGGTTAACTCTGCTCTTTACCGGTTTACCATTGGTCATTCATGTTTGTGGCCCTGCCCACATAGAAAGCTGTGCCAAAGTTGCAGCAAAACACTATAGGATGCAACCAATTTCACAGGTGGCTACGATGCCCTGCTTTCATGTTCATAGTGTGCAAGTGACACCCTGCCACTTATTGATGCTGAAAGTTACTGTAACATAAATGTTGACACATCTAAGGTAATTGATGTGTACCATAGCCAAAAACTCTACTTCAAAAAGAAAATGGACAGATGACCTTTAAGAATCAATAAAATCGCAGTGAACACTCTAAAAATTTGATGAAACTCCTGAATTGCTTTGTGCCCACAAAATAATCCCACTATATATTCCAACAAAATGCAAATCCAGTCATGCAGCACCAAATGAAGAAATTGTAAGGCGAATGAAAAGGCTACAAAGTAAACCCTTTGCAGTAGACGGAATTAAACAGAATTCCAAAGAATTGACAAACACAGAAAATACATGATTACTTGAAAATTGCTCACTAAACGGGAGGAAAGACAGAGCACACTTACAGTTATGCAAGAAATACCATTCTTTACGTACTAAATTCTATCACAGCATCTTGCTTGGCAATATCAAGCAGGTTTCAGACCACAGTGTCTCCCCCAGGATACATATTAGATTGAAATAATTTCTTTGACAATTTTTTTAATGAAGTAGTCTGTACTTTTACATATTTTTAAATAACTTTATGCCTCTGTACACTTACTTCGTCCAAATTCTGAAGAAACAAAGGCCAGATGCCAAAAACACTCCAATTGTTAGAAAAGTGCTAAATTATCCATAATCTGAAGTAATTACCAGAAGAGAAATACTGGAACACTTTGAAAATATAACAGAAGTAAGGTAACATAAAATTATGAGGGTGGGCTGAAAATTAATGCCTCATATTTTTATGTGAAAATTCTTCAAGCTTTTGAAGTAACACAAATGTTATTAACATTTTACATCTTTATTCCTTAATGTACACCTGCAGCCCTCTCCCGCTAGAGGGCTCTAAATTGTAGCATCTAACATGGCGGTGTGTCAAGTAACAGTGTCGGTGCATTAGAAACAGCACAGTGTGTAATGTAATGATGCCGGTGCATTAGAAACAACACGTAGTAATCGAGTTTTGAATCTGAAGAGTTTTTCCTCTCATTCAGCTTAACAAAGACAGGCCACGCATGAGCCCTGCGAAATCTGTAACAATCCAATACCTTTGGTTCACTGTCATTGATCATCTTCCATGCAGTCCTGACTTGGTCACATCTGATTACCACCTGTTTCCAAACCTTAAAGAACACCTTTGAGAACTTACTTTGATATTGTTGAAGCGGAAAGAACATAGGTGAGGCTGTGGCTCTGTAAACAACGTCAAACATTCTATAATGACTGTATGGACAAACTGCTCTCTCATTGGGAGAAATGTGTTTGCCGCCAAGGTGACTATGTTAAGAGATAAATATGTAGACATGAAGAATAAAAATGTAAATGCTAATAACACTTGTTTTCTTTAAAAGCTTTAAGATCTGTCAGTAGGCCATCACACATTACATTTCAGCTGCCTTAGTAAAAAGTAATCTAAGAATATGATACTGTAAACTAAAACAGGAACTTTATTTAGGTTTTGCTGATCTATTGATTCAGAGTCAAGACATTCAAAATCTTCAAAACAAATTCTTATAGAAAAGCAAATAGTTTTCAAAATCCCAAATGAATAAATGGAGTACACGTCTAGCAACAATTTTGCACCTAAAATTCAATACACTAAATATGGAAAATTCAGAGTGTGTGACAGTTTAAATGTGTTTCTGAAACTCAGACACCGGCCAAGAACACAAAGTGGAGATTTTATTCACCCTTACCAAAGGTACTAAGAACAATAACGCAACTTTAAAAAGTTGCACTACAATATGGTCATCAATTCAGTATATCTATAAAATGAATGTTTCACCACCAGAAATAAAGACAGACTTTGAATGAATCCTAAAGACAGAATAAAAATAAAAATTTATGAACAACACACACAGATGTACTTCAAATATTTAAAATCACAGTCTAAAATTCTACGAGCATTTTAGAAGACTGGAAACAAAATGATTTACTGCACAAATTATGGTACCAACAAAATTTCAAGTAATGTTGAAACTGAGACAATAAAATGCATTCCGATAGTAAAAGTAGAAGGAAATACAAGACTGAAAAATTGTTACATAATTCAAACCAGGATAGCTGAACATTTAAAAAAAAAAAAGACTACAAGAAAAGATTCGTTTGCTTAGCAGATAGGAGAAGAGCCAATTATGAGAGAAAAAGTAATACTGAAAACTTAAAAATGTCCTTTGTTGTAAATCATGTAGTGAAATACAGCCAAAACATTCATAATAAATAACATCAACACTATAATACAATGAAATGTCAATGTCAAGTAATTTCATTGTACTGCACTTAAATAAAATGTACACATTCTTAACTTACCTTCATAAGTGCCCCCCCCCCCCCCCCACACACACACACAAACACAACAAGAACATATTTAAGTTTCAGAATAAATTGAGGTTTTATTGCCATTTTAGAAACCTTCCCTTTTTTTTATAAAAGTCTTAACAAAACCTAACAAATATTATCTCAAAATAGTAAACAATGGAATTAACAATTACAACTTAACAAGAAATTTATTACCTTATAACATTTCTAGAAACAGTTGTATTTTACAAAGTTTAATGTAGAAAATTAGTTACAAAAATAAAATTTAACAGCTGATAGTATAAAAACCAATTGTATAATCACAACCCCTTTTTTAAAATATAAAAACTGCACTAAATATTTTAAGCAGATACCTAAAAATCATAAAAATATATTTAAGTTAAATCGATTTTACGGTGTCTGATTTTCTTTACCAAGTTGGATGTGACGTCCGAGTTTAGTGAAGATCTGCAAATGAAATGTGGAATTACAATATAAATTTGGTCATATTTATTTGCTTCATCAATATGTATAATATAAGTACCATTTTTGCTACATATGTGCAGTGCTAAATTCACTTTACTTCCATACTATAACAAAAACATTAATTACAAATGCAACTCGATGCAGTATCTCTGGATACTTTGTAACACCAAAGACCAAAATCCTTTCTACGGGTATTTTTCACACTGCAATGAGCTTTCTACAGGTATTTTTCACACTGCAATGAGCTACTGCTAAAGACAACAACAGGGTTAAAAGGTGACTAAAGGGCCTATTAAGTACATCATCTTAACAGTGAAAACCAATTAAAGAAATGACCTGTTCTTACTGTCTCTACTAACATTATCACTGTATTAGCATATTACTTAACACCACATTAGGGCAAGGAAAAACTCATCCTGATATAGGTGGCAATGATGCCATGAAATTTGTTTAGTTACGTCGTTAGATAATGCATAATAATCCAAGTCAGTTCTCCTGTGGAATAGTTTTGTATGTATGTGACTTTAGAGCAGTCGTGTATGTTTAATCCAGGTTAATAAAAGGGAATATCAAGTTTACTGTGGTAACCACTGTTCGCAGCAACTATATATAACCTACTGAGGATGCTTTGTCAGAAAGCTTGTCTGGGTGTATACACTAAAAATTATGCGCAAAAAATGTTCTGTTACTAACTCTTACAATTTAAATTAGAACATAATAAATTTCTTTGTTATGAATAACTGATCACCAATGGAAATTTTTTAGTAGTTTAAAAATGGTAAATGTGAATGAAATATTTCACACCACAACAACATCGTAACGAGAAGTACAACAAATTACACATTTACAATCATCTGCGAATAAGCTTTGGCACTATGGAAGCTGCATTTGTTGATAGGCGACCAAAAGCAGAAAATCTGAAACTAATTTCTTAGCAATGGTTGGGTAAATTTCATCTGCTGAAAAGGTTGTGGCAAGTATTTTATGGGATATTTAAGAATTATTGTTATCTCACAAAACAACTGATGAATACAACTCAAGTCTTGTGGACCAACTGTATAAATAAATTAGAGTTGTGGATTGCAAAATAGGGAAAAATGTCCTCTCATATTAATGAACCTACCACAAATAAGCTTCAGAACCAGGAAAAAAAAATCAGGAATCTGAAGTATAATTTGTTTGAATATTTGATCTATTCACTAGATTTGACACCTTGTGATTTCCATTTATACTCGGATATAAAGAAATTGGTGGCTGAAAACAGTCGCACTGTATGAAAATGTTATGCCAGCCATAGGAGGGTATTTTGTAGGCTTTCCAGAATCAGTTGTTTAGGGATGAACACTACTCACCGCAAATATGTTGCATAAAGATACTGACCTAACAAACCTAGCCTTTCAGTGTAAGACTTATAAATCATCTCCGTGGACTCTTATGACCTTAAGAATGGGACAGCAAAATTAATACAACTCGTTTTAGATATCTGATAACAATCTGTTTCTTTACTTCAAGGAAGTAGCCAAGGAATATAGGATCTAATTCTGTCCATTATAAACCATTCACTGCATGAGGTAATAAAAAACTGGTGCCTTTATATCCGTACCTCTACCTAGGGAGGTGCTTTCACTATATTTATGGCCATCTTCCTAAAGAAATAAACGTTTGTCAGCACGTATTTCAGGTGTGCATCCACAATAGTATTATTTCTTCCTCCAACATATAGGTAGTTTTTCCAAACTGACCAAATATTTTGTTTTTATAAAAGCCAGTAAGACTGTTACAAAAACCCTGAGAAATACCTACTGTTTCATTCGCTATTTTAAAAGTGTCTAGTGCAATAGTTTTAAACTTGAGGCTGAACTGAATGTAAAGTAATAAAACTATCAACTACTATTATAATCCACTGTTGGGTAATATGTGCAATATGTTGTGAATTCTGAGGCTCCATTATTATGTAATACTTGGGATTCACTGAAAGTAATATATGTGCAACCAGCAATATAGCTTTTACATTCAAACATAATTTTAAGACCTTCATTTTCATGAAATTTGTATTTACTAATGCGATTTGTAAACAAAAGCCTAAACTTTAAGGATATATAATATGCAAGCACCAACAGTTCATCAAAACCTATATTTGGATGGTCATAAGTGAGCTGTAATTCCACTTCCATCTTACACAAGTCAAAATGTGTTAACCAGTATTCCTCATTTTTCATGAATAGTTCCCAAGACAGGTCAGATAGAAGGTAATCAATCCTGATGAAAAAATAGAGTAAACTCTTGATTATCCACTTTTTGGATTATCTGCGACCTATTTCTCCCAATTTTTAAGCTTCTGAGAATTTTTCTTTTAGCCAGGTGCAGTTTCCAGCGAACAATAATGTCACATTACAACACGAGTGTAGTACACAATGTGCTGCTTGAACACCTAAAGCACTGGACCGTATTGTCACAGAGGATGCTATAGTCATTTGATTTGTTACTGCCGAGCAATGTCTGAAATGTAAAAGTATGTTTTGTTGATGATACAGCAGAAACTAGAAACAACACACAAACTCTAAGAAGGCAGTACTGATACATGGAATCTGGTGCTGATTTACAATGTTGGTGAAACTACAATCCATGATATTCGGAAACACAAAGACAAAAGAATTCCATTTGCTAGCAGTTCTGCCTTGTCTAAAGGTTTGTCAAAGCAGAAGGTTATGAAAATGTCTACAATGCAGAACTGGATACATCTACATCTACATGATTACTCTGCAATTCACATTTAAGTGCTTGGCAGAGGGTTCATCGAACCACAATCATACTATCTCTCTACCATTCCACTCCCGAACAGTGCGCAGGAAAAACGAACACCTAAACCTTTCTGTTCGAGCTCTGATTTCTCTTATTTTATTTTGATGATCATTCCTACCTATGTAGGTTGGGCTCAACAAAATATTTTCACATTCAGAAGAGAAAGTTGGTGACTGAAATTTCGTAAATAGATCTCGCTGCGACGAAAAACATCTTTGCTTTAATGACTTCCATCCCAACTCGCATATCATATCTGCCACTCTCTCTTCCCTATTACGTGATAATACAAAACGAGCTGCCATTTTTTGCACCCTTTCGATGTCCTCCGTCAATCCCACCTGGTAAGGATCCCACACCGCACAGCAGTACTCTAACAGAGGACGAACGAGTGTAGTGTAAGCTGTCTCTTTAAAGCCATGTTGGAATGGTTTCAGCAGAAAAGTGCAGAGGGCACAAAAGTATCTGATCCAACACGTGCCAAACAGCCCCAGTTTTTCTTCAAAACCTTGGGGATTGAAGGAGATTTTAATGCATCTTCCAGATGGATAACAAGATTTAAACAACACCATGGTATCTGTTAGAATACAGTTCAAGGAGAAAAGTTAAGTGCAGATAATAAGACTGCTTCCAAATTTTATAATGATTTCCAGGAGTTTACTGCACGAGAAACTTTAGAGCTAGAGCAAATATGCAATGCGTATGAAACTGGGCTGTTTTGTGAGTGTCTACCAACAAAGACTTAAGCTCTCAAGACAAGAGTGTAGTGCACCTGGTTACAAATCAAGCAAGGGAAGAATAACTGTGTTGTGTTCCGCTAATGGTACGGGATCACACAAAATTAAGCGTGGTATAACAGGTAAAGTTAAAAAACTGTTGTTTTAAAGGAAAAGAATTGCACAATTTGCCTGTCCATTATTTTCACCAGAAATGTGTCTGGATAGACCGCACAATATTTCAAACATGGTTCCATAATTGCTTGGTGCCACAGATGCAAGAACATTTAACATTGAAGGGTCTACCTGCAAGGGCTGTGTTGTTACTAGACAATGCTCCATCACATCCAAATGGACTTTTTCTGGAATCAGATGACAGGATGATATTTGTAAAATATTTACCCCCTAATGTGACAGCCTTAATTCCGCCAATGGATCACAGTATCATTGCTGCCATTCAGAAAATTTTGTAGACAAAATCTGCTGCAAAAGCTTATTGATGAGGGCAGTGATCTTGAATCAGTTTGGAAACACCTGACTGTGCTAGAAGAAATTTATGAAGTATCAAACAATCAACCATCGCCAAGTCATGGAAAAACATTAATCCTAAAATTGATGAAATCAGTGATTCTGATGACAAATAAAACTGCTCATTAGCAACATTAGCTGCCGTTTTGAAAACTACTACAGAGTGTGAAACTGTTGACAAAGAAAATATTTCTGAATGGTTCAACATGGACCACACAGAGCCAGGTCATGAGATGCTGAATGACAGTGCGATTGTTCGGCAAGTACAAGGGAATTTGGAGGAGGTGAATGACAGTAATGAAGATGACAAAACATTTTCCTAATGCCAGAAACAGTAATCAGTCATGCATCAGCACTTCAATTGGCCAAAGGGTTACTGGATTACCTGGAACTGCAAGAAGGTGCTCTCCTTTCTGACAAGTTGGTGTTGGGTAAAATTTGTAGTGAGATATGTAAAAGACAAGCTACCTCACTTACACAGAAATCAGTTCAAGACTATTTTGTTTCAATATACTGCAGTGTAATTTGCAATTGGTTTGCACTAGTCTTTGGAAGTACTGTATTCTCACACATAATACAATGAATAAAGTATAATTTATTATGAACATTAGTTAAGTGATTTTAATGACATTATAATGAATTTTTGTTTTTGAACAACTCTAATACTTTACTGTGTACTTTAGTTGTGGATTATCTTCAGAGTATGATTATCAACAATTTTCAAGGCATCAATTACCATGGATAATTGAGAGTACACTGTATACAAATATGTATCAAACATTTGGATAAAGAGTTCACTTGCGGACACATCTAACATAATTCACATCACAGCCTTTGGAACGTTATCATCAATCCCGCTTGGCATACCATCAAGACACAATTCACCATGCACAATAAATTAACATGTGCAGTGACACTTCAGCTTCTGAAAGCAATCATATATCATGATCTGTAAGTACAATCACAAAGTAGAGCCATCAGAAATGTGGAAAAAGTACCAAACACAACAAACCATAAATATATCAGTATTAACAAATTGTCACCCAGGATCTCTTTTTTTGCACGTATTCCATGCCCGAAGTTTTGAGCTGTGGACTGTTAGGGAAGTTGCCTGAAAAGTACTCTCAAAAGAGAGAGTTGAGCATTTCAGCTGGTGAGCACTACAAACACTACCACTATCCCTTCCCAGGTGAAATGGCTATTAATTTGGGAGATGAGGACAGGCAACCATTACATTACAGATAAATCTCATGTGGGACATACATACATTAAGATACTGCACGTAACTTTCAAACTTTAGTCTTCTTACAATCAGAATCTCACCTCTGCAACTTGACTTTTATGTAGGAATTCAAGAAAATAATGATTATTAACAACAGATCTTTTATACAAAAATGTAAAATGTGGCTATTGCAAAAGCACAGTGCATCTGACTATAACTGGAGTTAACTTGAAGCAACAGCTTGCAAGGTAGAAACTAAGCATATTCTTCAGTGCCCAAACACATTAATTCCACAGAGATTGTGCAGACAAAATTAGGCACACAGAGATCTACAGGCAGTCCTCCTCAACAAGCTCCATCCACAAAATAAATGAGAAGAAATCATAATGTATAGTATTTAAAGTGCCCAATGTGGATATATTCTAAAAATTTATACTTGCACCTCTTTTTTGATAGAGTGACCGACACCTTTTACACACTGCATCAGCATGCTAATGCCACAATTTTAGATAAGAGCATACATTTTTGCACGAACAGGTGAACCACTACTACTTCAACTAGGTGTTCTATAAATGCAGGGTGCTCACAAAAGACTCTCACGGTTGCAATGCTATATCATAATAGGGTCATTCCATGTCAAGCGTCCAAGTTTAGAAGATTCTCCCAGCTTGACAATCTTCAATTTTGATGAAATGTGTACAGTATGTACCTGAGTGCCCTACATGAACTTATGCAAAGTTTCAGGCTCACCTGTAACTTGGTTGAGGTGCTAGAGCCACTTTTGTGAAGACCAGTTTTACTGAGACTGATAAGTCGCGAACAAATCTTCAAGTTTGGCATTCCACTGTTCCTAATGCAAAAGAGCTAGACTCTTGCTTCTGTGTATAGTGATACAACTTTTTGTGCTCTACACACAAATGATGGAAATAGAGTTCAGAAAGCAATGCATCTGGCATAATCTCAGTTCAAAGTGGGCAACAAGTAATGTCGTGAGGAATTTGTTCCATACTTTAACGAGGCATAAGTAGTGGAGAAAGTGTGCTATGGACCTGGTCTTTTGCCAAACTACTGTCTGTCTGGGTGTTAGTATATCAAAAATTTGAGCCTGGGTTTAGTGTTAAATTACTGTGCTACCATACTGTAAATGTGCTAAAAAAGATGAATGTATCAAAATATACCCATGTTCAAAGTCAGGTGTCTCAAAATGAACTACTACCACTTTACATTCCATAACACCATTTAACAGAGCATATTTCATTCTATTAGAAAAACTTATTTTCCTTTTGGTGTGTCTTTGTGTAAGGTGCAAAAATTGTGCATTACATTTGAAATTTTGTTGATTATGTCTGCTGATCCAATATTCATTTTGCTGTTTACCTGGTGATTTTAAACCTGTTTGTGACAGGTTCAGTGCTAAATCTAACCATTTAACTGTACTAGATATGCTACATAATTTTTGTGACACTGAATGCTTACTAATTTTATTTCTTTTCTTTATTTAGGACTCGACAATTTGATTTTAGTGCTTGAAGCATATCAAGTTGTTGCTAAAATGGAAAAACAAGATCAAGTTAATGTATGCAGTTTTGGCAATACTGATTCCCCATGCCATTTAACAACACACAGTACCTTAAAAGGGACTAAAAGCTGTAAAGGAACTTTCCTTAGAAGAACAAGAATAACTTAGTGGGCGGGTGGTTTACACTCTACTGAAAATGCTCAACTATGCCTCCACCATGAAGCTTTATTCCTACAAAGATTTGAATTTTTGGAAAGATCATGCTGTAACCCATTTGGTAAGTAGCTGTAGATGTAGGAAGTATGCAGCAGACCTCAGCAGTTACGGTGGCTAGGACAGTTGCAAAGTCTAAGAGAAAGAAGAAGGTTCTGCTGTTAGGTAGTTCTCATGGTAGAGGTGTAGGCCAGCAGTTGCAGGAAGTTTTGGGGAGTGAGTACCAGGTCACCAGCATTGTGAAGCCTAATGCAGGATTGGCTCAGGTGACTTTTAACATAGGGGAGTTGTGTAGGGATTTTACTAAAGAGGATCAGGTAGTGATTGTGGGTGGGGCTGGTAATAGTATTGATAGGGATGGGGAGTATGACATAGATGGTGACCTGGAAAAGATAGCCACTCAGACTGGCAACACGAATGTGCATTTCGTGGAACTGTTTCAGCGTCACGATCGGCCTCATCTTAATACAGCCGTCAGGAGTCACATTTCAGTGGTGTCGGTGGAGTCTATCAGTAGGACGGGTTTCACTAGACATGGCCTGCACCTCAACAGGTATGGGAAGGGGAGGTTGGCAAAACTTATAGGTGACAGCATAGGTGGGGGTGGTGGGATCACTCATGGGAAAATTCCGGTAGTTGTGGGTGTTAGAGCTGTACCTTTTTTAGATTGAAGTCAGCTGATAGGTATTCCTGCTTAAGGGAAGTCTCTCTACCAAAGAAACCACTTTCTACAAAGCTTGGGTATCCGATTAATGAGGGAATTAGTATATTTCATCAAAATATACAAGGTATTAGAGATAAAGTTAGTGAACTGCTTATAGATGTTGACTCTGAAATTATTGGTATATCTGAACACTTCTTAAATAAGGAGATAATTCAGAGGCTTCCTTTACCAGGATACAGGTTGGCTGGCAGCTTTTCTAGGAGCTCTTTGCGGTGTGGGGGAGTAGCCATGTATGTGAAAAACGGTATCCCATTTGAGTCAATTGATGTTTCAAAGTACTGCACTGAAAAGGTGTTTGAATGTTGTGCAGGTGTGGTTAAATTTAGTGGAGCTAAACTTCTTACTGTTGTTATTTATAGATCCCCAGACTCCGATTTCACAACATTTTTGCTAAAGCTAGAGCAGGTTCTTGGTTCACTTTATAGGAAATACAAAAAGTTTGTTATATGTGGTGACTTCAATATTAATTGTATAAGTGATTGTGCAAGGAAAAGGATGCTGGTAGACCTCCTTAATTCATATAATCTTATGCAAACCGTATTCTTTCCAACGAGAGTGCAAGGGAACAGTAGAACAACCATAGACAATATTTTTGTTCATTCGTCATTATTAGAAGTGCATTCTGTTAGCAAAAAGGTGAATGGCCTTTCAGATCATGATGCACAAATTTTAAGTCTAAAAGATTTTTGTGCTGCAACACATGTTAAATATAGTTACCAACTTTTTAGGAAAGCTGATCCAGTTGCTGTACAGACTTTTGTAAACCTTATCAAGGAACAAGAGTGGCAAGATGTTTATAGTGCTGATACAGTAGACGATAAATATAATGCTTTCCTCAAGACTTTTCTCGTGCTCTTTGAAAGTTGCTTTCCGTTAGAACGTTCAAAACAGGGTACTAGCACAAACAGGCAGCCTGGGTGGCTGGCTAAAGGGATAAGAATATCTTGTAGAACAAAGTGGCAATTATATCAAAACGTTAGAAACAGTCAAAATCTAAATGCAGCAGCCCATTACAAACAGTATTGTAAGGTGCTTAAAAAAGTTATTAGGAAGGCAAAAAGTATGTGGTATGCAGATAGAATAGCTAAGTCTCAGGATAAAATTAAAACCATATGGTCAGTCGTAAAGGAAGTGGCTGGTCTGCAGAGACAGGTCGAGAATATAGAATCAGTGCGTAGTGGGGATGTCCGTGTTACTGATAAGTCGCATATATGTACAGTACTTAATAATCACTTTCTGAATATAGCAGGTGAACTAAATAGAAACCTAGTCCCAACAGGGAATCATATAGCGCTCTTAGAAAAAAGTGTTCCGAGACTGTTACCTGAAATGCTCCTCCATGATACTGACAAGAGGGAGATTGAGTTAATAATTAAATCACTAAAGACCAAGAACTCTCATGGATATGACGGGGTATCTAGCAGAATACTGAAGTATTGTTCCACGTATGTTAGCTCAGTACTTAGCCATATCTGTAACTTTTCCTTTAGGAGTGGTCGGTTTCCTGACCGATTAAAGTACTCGGTAGTGAAGCCACTTTATAAAAAGGGAGACAGGGATAATGTTGACAATTATAGACCTATTTCTATGCCATCGGTGTTTGCTAAAGTTATCGAGAGGGTTGTATATACAAGGTTACTGCAGCATTTAAATTCACATAATTTGCTATCAAATGTACAGTTTGGCTTTAGAAATGGCTTAACAACTGAAAATGCTATAGTCTCTTTTCTCTGTGAGGTTTTGGACGGATTAAATAAAAGGTTGCGAACGTTAGGTGTTTTCTTTGATTTAACGAAGGCTTTTGACTGTGTTGACCACAAAATATTACTGCAGAAGTTGGAACATTATGGAGTAAGGGGAGTAGCTTACAATTGGTTCGCCTCCTACTTTAAGAACAGAAAGCAGAAGGTAATCCTCCGCAATATTGAGAGTGGTAATGATGTTCAGTCCCAATGGGGCACTGTTAAATGGGGCGTTCCCCAAGGGTCGGTGCTGGGGCCACTGCTGTTCCTTATTTATGTAAATGATATGCCTTCTAGTATTACAGGTGATTCAAAAATATTTCTGTTTGCTGATGACACCACCTTGGTAGTGAAGGATCTTATGTGTAATATTGAAACATTATCAAATAATGTAGTTCATGATATAAGTTCGTGGCTTGTGGAAAATAATTTGATGCTAAATCACAGTAAGACTCAGTTTTTACAGTTTCTAACCCACAATTCAACAAGAACTGACATTTTAATCAGACAGAATGGGCATGTTATAAGCGAGACGGAACAGTTCAAGTTCCTAGGCGTACGGATAGATAGTAAGCTGTTGTGGAAAGCCCATGTTCAGGATCTTGTTCAGAAACTAAATTCCGCTTTATTTACCATTAGAACAGTATCTGAAATAAGTGACATTTCAACACGAAAAGTAGTATACTTTGCATATTTTCATACGCTTATGTCATATGGTATTATTTTTTGGGGTAATTCTTCTGATTCAAAAAGGGTATTTTTGGCTCAAAAACGGGCTGTTCGAGCTATGTATGGTGTAAGTTCGAAAACCTCTTGTCGACCCCTATTCAATAGTCTGGGAATTTTGACATTGCCCTCACAGTATGTATTTTCTTTAATGTCGTTTGTTGTTAGCAATATTAGCTTATTCCCAAGAGTTAGCAGCTTTCACTCAGTTAATACTAGGCAGAAATCAAATCTGCATGTGGAATGCACTTCCTTGACTCTTGTGCAGAAAGGAGTGCAGTATTCTGCTGCATCCATTTTCAATAAGCTACCACAAGAACTCAAAAATCTTAGCAGTAGCCCAAACACTTTTAAGTCTAAACTGAAGAGTTTCCTCATGGCTCACTCCTTCTATTCTGTCGAGGAGCTCCTGGAAGAGCTGAAAAATTAAGCAAATTCCAGTGTTACATTCTTGATTTTCTTTATTTAAACTAACGACTTGTCGCCTGAATATGTTTCTTATATTTCATTTTATCTGTTTCTACAATCTTGTTATAATTTCATGTATTGACTCGTTCCATGACCATGGAGACTTCTCCTAAATGTGGTCCCACGGAACAATAAATAAATAAATAAATAAATAAATAAATAAATAAAAAATAAAGAAAAACCATACTGCACAATAAAGTTAGCGCTCAATCAACATGATCAGCTGACCTACAAAAAAGGATAACCATGTGTGATATTAAACCAGGCCAAAAAATGTGCCCTTCCTGTAGAAAAGAATTTAATAGACTGAAATATTCACAAATGGAAGTTACGTCTCAGACAGATGAAGATGATAAGACTAATGTTGCTCACAACTTGAATACGAGCTTAACAGCTGTTGGAATATCACCATCAAAATTTCAACGAATTGGTGCAAGAGATACAAAAGGATATGCAAAGTGCAAAATACATCAAGTTGAAGGTGCAATTATTAAGAAAATTGCAGAAGTGGGAAGACTTTTTCAGATTATTACAGTCAGTTGACCCAAGAATTTAAAGACAAATTACATATATCAAATTATAATGAGAAAATTCAAATTTTGACCTTAGTTTCCCAAAGCTGGCCTACCAAAAATACTATGAAAGAATTTTGTGTTCCAGAAAGAATGGTAAGGAAGGCTAGACAGTTAAAAGTTGAGCAGGGAGTACTGGCACAGTCCAAAGGTAAATGCGGGAAAAAGCTTTCTGAGGCTGTGAAGGGAAGAGTCAGAACATTTTTATGACTAAGAGTTTAGTCAGATTTGTCCACGAAAAATCGACTGTATTACCGTTCGGGTTGATGGAGAAAAAGTTCAAAAACAAAAATACTTATTACTGACCAACTTAGAAGAAATGTTTGTTGCACACCGCAATAAAAATGGACTGGAAATCGGATTTTCCAAATTTTGTGAACTGAGGCCAAAGGGTGTGTGTGACTGCACACACAGCTGGTTCACATTTACTTTGTGTCTGCACAATACATCAAAATGTGAAACTAATGTTGGCACATAGCCCAATAAAAGAAGATTACAAAATATTACTTAGCAAAACTGACTGTAATTTGGAAACAAAGAATTGCATGCCTCATCACAGTAAAGTATGTCCAGGAACAGAAGCTCTAAACGAATATTTGGGAAGTGCTTTTGCAGATATGGACCCTGAGAATAAAATTAAGTTCAAACAATGGACTCACACTTACACAGACAGACTTCAAACCAGAAAAATGACAGTTGAAGAATTCATTGAACTATTAGTTACCAAGTTTTGGCCCTTTCTACTCACCACTACATTGCAAAGCATTTGCAGTTCACTACAGAAGGTCTCAAACCACAAGAATTGATTAAATTAATGGATTTCACTGAAAATTATTCCTTTATTGTCCAAGATGCAATTCAAGGATTCCATCGGGAAAATAGTCAACCTACAATACATTCATTTGTCATTTACTACACAGATAATGAAAACCTAAAAAGCTTCAACTACTGTATAATCAGTGATTGCCTCAGACATGACACAGTTGCAGTGCATGTGTTTTTAACATACTTCATCAAATCCCTGAAGTGGATTTTTAAAGAAATTAAGCATATTCATTATTTTAGTGACAGTTCTGTTGCACAGTACAAAAATTTTAAGAGCTTCCTAAATCTTTGCCATCATAAAAAAAGACTTTGGCATTACTGCAGAATAGAATTTTTTCAGAACAAGCTGTGTGAAATCACCATGTGATGGAATTGAGGGCACACTTAAGAGTTTAGCAGCAAGAGCTAGCCTTCAGAATCCAACTGACAACCAAATCTTAACACCAACTGACCTGTTTATTATTGCCAAAAAAATGTGCATGGCATTGAATTTATCTATATTAAGAAAGAAATTATTGAAGATGCAAAAATTGATCCATAAAAACATTTTAGAATGGATGTACAGTGTCTGGTACAAGAGACCATCACCATTTTGTGCCCACTGGTGAAAAGCGACTTCAGATTCATAGCATATCAAAATGATACATTGTCCTCTATAGAAAATGTTAACCGATATGCTAAAGTTGCTACTAAACATTTTGCCATTACTGAACTATAGCCTGGCCAGTATGTTTCTTTGTTTATGATGGAAAATTGTGGATAGGAAATATCTGTGAACTTTCATGTGAAGAAAAAGATGACTTTATTAATTTCATGCATCTTCTTGGAGCTGCTCAATCATTTCACTGGCCAGCTAGAAGAGACATATGCTGGAGTCCAGAACAACATATAATTGCAGTCATACCAGTTCCAGCTGCTTCAATGATGGGGTGGCAATACAGTTTGCCAGAAGCCATAGTTTTGGACATCAGCAACAAATTTAAAGCACTTAACAACTGAAGAATTCTGCATTATGGGTTGGGAACCACAAAGAGATGCAAACATGGGTTGAGAACCTGTTGGATACTCACACTCAGGCTTGGGAACCTGCAGTAAGCAAACCCACCTGTGGCTGACCTTGCATGGCTATTGGGTGTGGCCCCTTGGTGATGAGGCTACCAGTCACTGAGATTAGTGGCTATGCCACTACTAAGGACCAACGCAAGGATTTTTCTCGAATTACAAAAAAATTCAATAGTTTAGGCGCAATTTTTGCACCTTACTCAAAGAGTCACCAAAATGAAAATAAGTTTTTCTAATAGAATGAAATGTGCTCTGTTGAATGATGTTAATGAATGGTGATGTAGTAGGTGTCCATTTCGAGACACATGACTTTGAAGACGAGTATATTTTGAAACATTCATGTTTTTTTGCAAATTTACAGGATGATTGCACAGTAATTAAACACGCAAGCCATGCCCAAATTTGTGACACACTAAACACCTAGACAGACAGTAGTTTGGTAAAAGACCACATTCATAGCACACTTTCTCCACTACTTATGCCTCAAAGTATGGGACAAGTTTCTCGCAACATGACTTGTTACCCACTATGAACTGAGGTTATGCAAAATGTATTGCTTTCTGAACTCTATTTCCATCATTTGTGTGTAGAGCACAAAATGTTGTACGACTATACACAGAAAGTCTAGCTCTTTTACATTAGGAATAGTGGAATGCCAAACTTGAAGATTTCTTCACGACTTATCAGTCTTGGTAAAAGTGGTCTTCACAAAAGTGGCTCTAGCACCTCAACCAAGTTACAGGTGAGCCTGAAACTTTGCGCAAGTTCACGTACGGCCCTCAGGTACATACTGTAAAAAATTCACCAAAATTGAAGATGGCTGAGCTGGGAGCCCAAGGACACTTCACATGGAATGACCCAATAGTATAATTTAGACTATTTACAACAAATCAACCATTAAACTGATGGTAAAATAACCTATCTTTTCTTACAAATATCTAATGTGTGTGTACCTTTAGTTATACAGCACACGTTCAACTAAAATCCAATTCTTTCCACACTTTTGTTAATGAATCTAGAGTAGTGGAATCAATAGCCCCTTCAATTCTGTGTCTGAATACTAGTGAATCATTAGGTAGGGGCGGAACACAGACGCAATCTTTTAAGAAGGTGTGAGGTCTGGTGAACGTGGAGACCAGTGGAAAAGAGCTCTATCATATTGATGATGATTATGTGTTTAAGGAACTAAACAATGGGGTCATTAGTCCCTCCTTATCATGAGAGAAACATGTAAAAAGATAAAAACTGAAAACAATGAGGACAAGGCTGCTCTAACTGTACAAGTAAGTCAAAGTGTTCAAAAGGAGGCTATAGTAGTTGTACAACAACAAGTAAAAAGAGATAAACCAGGCAGTTTCTTGCACAAGGGGGGCCAAAAGCACAACAAGGTGAGAGGAGGAGGAGAAAGGCATCTGCTGTTTGGTGGGTACCCACCACAGGGGAGGCTCTCGCCCCCACAACCACCCCTAACACTGGAAGTGGAAGATATTATAGGTTAGAGTAAAATCTACTCTACCTCAAAAAATGCAACACTTTGGTAGTGGCTGTCACGTCATTTGCAAGCACCTGAGGTAGTGAGGTAGGCAAGCTGAAAGTGTGCTACAGATCGGCCAGCACGGTGCACACAACAAGAACAAGTGCTATCGTTAGCAAACTACCGCAGCTGCAGTAAGGAGGATCCTCCCAGAGCAGTAGGAACTCTTGGGCGAGTCTCGTGTGGGCAATGCGTAGTTGGCACAACACAATGGCATCTTCCTGAGAGGCCTGGAAAGATGTATGCCACACCTTAGTGGACCCTTTAATCGCTGTTGACTTGTTTCGGGTTGTACTAGCCTGCCATTCCAATTCCCAGGGCCCCAAAATACTTTGTTGGAGTTGTAACCTTTAAGTCTGTGCCCAGTATCGTTAATCTCCTGTAGTTGCGTTTTTAGCCGGACGGTCGGCAATTTCATTTCCTGGAATTCCTGTGTGGTTCAGTGTCCAGATGAAGCTCATCATCTTTTCAGAGCTGTAGAGGTCAGCCAGTAGGTCCTGGATGTTTGCAACTCAAGATTTTTGGGGTAGCATAGGATTATGCTTTTTAAGCAACCCATGGAATCATTACAGATCAGAAAGTTCATCATGGCCTGGGATTTGATGTACCCCAAAGCGTGAGAGATGGCAACCAACTCTGCAGTGTATACACTGTGAACACTCAGCAAAGAGTTCTTCTCATGTCCCCTTGCACATGGAAAAACGTAACCAACTCTTTCATCGACTTTCGATTGATCTGTGTAGATGCAGTCCAAATTAGAATAATTGTGATGGATTGGGGAAAAAAAACCGGGTGTTGGAGAGGTTTTTTTTTTTTGTGGGGGTTTAAGGGCGCTCAACTACTGAGGTCATTAGCGCCCAGTCACAATTGTTAGAGCACATAGAATCTATTAAAACTCAAGGCGGGGGGAGGGGGGGGGGGGGCAGGGGAGACACCAGAAAGTTCTTACAAAGATGCGGATAAAATAAGTGAAAGAGTTAGATGTCTCTGGACAAGCCAGTCAAAGTAATGAAACGAAGAACACGAGCAGCTGCCCGAGCGTCATCAGCTAAAATATCCTGTAAAGTAGATGGCAGAGACAGGACAACACGAGATTGACTAAAATGGGGACACGACAATAAAACATGGCGCACTGTTAATGCATGACCACAAGGGCACTGCGGGGCTGGGTCACCGAAGAGCAGGTAGCGGTGGCTAGACCGGCAATGCCCAATCCGCAACCTGGTCAGAAGGACCTCTTCTCGCCGAGATGGTCGGGAGGAGGTTGTCCAAGCAGTTGGGAACGGTTTTACTGCCCAGAGCTTGTTTCCTTGAAGTGATGACAAAGTATTCCACCACAAGGACACAAGCCTCTTACAAACAACCCCACTAACGTCAGATGACGGGACACAATGGGAGGCTGGCCGAGGCAGGAGGACTGCAGCCTTGGCTGCAGCATCAGCAGCCTCATTCCCAGGCACTCCTACATGGCCGGGAACCCACAGAAAGCTGACAGGAGAGCCATCATCAGCAAAAGTATGGAGGGACTGCTGGATCCGTTGCACCAAGGGATGGACCGGATATGGAGCTCCAAGGCTCTGAAGAGCACTGAGTGAATCAGAGCAGAGTACATACGATGAATGGCGGTGGCGGTGGGCATACTGAACGGCCTGATGGAGAGTAAAAATATCAGCCGTAAAGCTGGAACACTGGTCGAGGAGCCGGTATTTAAAGGTGACGGCCCCGACAACAAAGGCACAGCCGACACCATCGTCTGTTTTGGAGCCATCAGTGTAAATAAAGGTGTGACTGGCAAGTCGCGCACGAAGTTCGACAAACCGTGAGCAATACACTGCAGCCGGAGTACCCTCTTTCGGGAGCGAGCTGAGGTCGAGATAAATATGAACCGGAGCCCGGAGCCAAGGTGGTGTCGGGCTCTCACCCTCTCTGAAGGTGGTAGGGAGGGCAAAATCCAATTGTCGAAGCAGGCGATGAAAGCGGACTCCAGTGGGGCAGCAGGGCAGACATATACAACCCATACTGACGGTCGAGAGAATCGGCGAAGAAGGACTGATAAGAGGGGTGGTCGGGCATTGACAACAGCCGGCAGGCATACCAACAAAGCAGTACGTCGCGCCGGTAGGTCAATGGTAATTCGGCAGCTTCAGCATAAAGACTCTCGACGGGACTAGTGTAGAATGCTCCGGTCGCAAGACGTAACCCCCAATGGTGGATGGAATTGAGACGGCGTAAGAGGGATGGCCAGCTTTGATCGGACTACGGACCAATACAAGCGAAGCAGGACAGTGCGATCCGCTCCCCAAGATGAACCACTAAGTACTCTGAGGACATTAAGGGAACGTGTACAACGGGCAGCCAAATAAGAGACGTGCGGAGACCAACAAAGTTTTCTGTCCAGTGTGAGCCCTAGAACCTTAGTTGTTTCCACGAATGGGAGAACAACGGGACCGAGATGTAAGGATGGCGGAAGGAACGCTTTATATCGCCAAAAGTTGATGCAAACCGTCTTCTCTTCAGAGAACCGGAAGCCATTTGCCACACTCCATGAGTATAGGCTGTCTAGACAACGCAGAAGGCAGCGCTCCAGGAGGCATGTTCTCTGGGCACTGCAGTAGATCGCGAAGTCATCGACAAAAAGAGAGCCTGAGACATTAGGTGGAATGCAATCTATAATTGGATTGATCGCGATGGCAAAAAGGGCTACGCTCAAGACGGAGCCCTGAGGCACTCCGTTCTCCTGGAGGAAGACGTCGGACAATACGGAACCCACACATACCCTAAACTTTCGATCTGTTAAAAAGGAATCAATAAAAAGGGGCAGGCGACCGCGTAGACCCCACCTGTGCATAGTGCGGAGGATACCTCCTCTCCAACAGGTATCATAAGCCTTCTCCAAATCGAAGAACACGGCTACCGTTTGGCGCTTTCGCAAAAAGTTGTCCATGATGAATGTCGACAAGGTCACAAGGTGGTCAACAGCGGAGCGGCGGCGACGAAAGCCAAATTGAACATTGGTAAGTAGCCGTTGAGATTCAAGAATCCAAACTAACCGAGCACTAACCATGCGCTCCATCACCTTACAGACACAGCTTGTAAGAGAAATGGGGCGGTAACTAGAAGGAAGGTGTCTATCCTTCCAGGGTTTGGGTATAGGAACAACGACGGCGTCACGCCAACGCATGGGGACTTGACCTTCGGTCCAGACGCGATTGTAGGTATGAAGAAGGAAGCTTTTGCCTGCCGGAGAAAGGTATGCCAGCATCTGAATGTGAATGGCATCTGGCCCCGGAGCAGAGGACCGGGACAGTGCAAGTGCACGTTCGAGTTCCCGCATAGTAAAGGGGGCATTATAATTTTCCAGATTCAGCGAGTGGAAGGAAGGTCATCGAGCCTCTTCTGCCTCTTTCCTGGGAAGGAAGGCAGGGTGGTAATGGGTGGAGCTTGAAACCTCCGCGAAAAAGTGGGCGAAGGCGTTGGAGACATCCACAGGATCAACAAGGACCTCATACCTGAAGTCAGGCCAGGTACCGAGGAGTGGGCCTTAATGCCCGACAGCCGGCGCAGGCCACCCCAGACGACAGAAGAGGGAGTAAAACCGTTAAAGGAGCTGGTGAAAGAGGCCCAACAAGCTTTTTTGCTGTCTTTGATGACTCTACGGCATTGCGCTCGGAGTTGTTTGTATCCAATACAATTCGCCAACGTAGGATGGCGGCGAAAGGTGTGTAAAGCACGTCGTCGAGCATGGATAGCGTCTCTACAAGCCCCATTCCACCAGAGGACGGAAACGCGACGGGAAGAAAAGGTAGTACGAGGAATGGAACGTTCGGCAGCATTGATGATAATACCCGTATTGTATTCGACCTGACTGTCACAACTGAGAAAATCATGGTCCGGAAAGGTCGCCAGGGAGGAGTAAAGTCCCCAGTCAGCTATTGGTATGTTCCAGCTCGAAGGACGTGGGGATGGGGTGTGGTGCAGGAGACGAACGACACAGGGGAAGTGGTCGCTCGAATAGGTGTCAGAAAGGACATACCACTCGAACCGACGGGCAATAGTGGTAAAACAGATCAAGAGGTCCAAGTGGGAGTAGGTATGAGTAGAGTCCGAGAGGAAAGTTGGGGCGCCAGTATTGAGGCAGACAAGGTTGAGATGGTTGAAGACACCCGCCAAGAGGGAGCCCCTCTGACAGGATGCAGGAGAGCCCCAAAGGGGATGATGGGCATTGAAGTCGCCAAACAATAAAAACGGCGGAGGAAGCTGAACAATTAGGTGCATCATGTCAGCCCGACTAACTGCGGATGACGATGGAGTGTAGACGGTACAAACAGAAAATGTAAAGGCAGAAAGAGTAATATGGACAGCTACTGCTTGGAGTGGGGTGGTCAATGGGATGGGATGGTAATAGACATCGTCCCGAACAAGCAACATGACCCCACCATAAGCTGGAATACCGTCCACAGGGGCGAGGTCAGACCGCTCCGAGGTATAGTGGGTAAAAGCAATACGGTCAGTTGGGCGCAACTTGGTTTCCTGGAGACCAAGGACGAGCGGACAGTGCAGGCAGAGGAGCAGTTGTAATTCCTCCCTATTAGATCGAATACCTCTTATGTTCCAATGTAACAAAGCCATCGCTAGTCAGAAATAAGGGGGAACGAAACGGGTGAAGAGCTGGTCACCTCGACGGCCGCAGAGGGCCAGGTTTCGAGGGAACAACGCTACAACCGGCAGGAGGCGGATCCTGTTCCATCGAGTCGTCGCCAGCTGCGGCTGCTTTCCCAGGTTGCATAGGAGGGGCAGCATCATTCGCCGACGAGAGGCCAGCTGAGCGCCTGGCAGCAGAGCGTCCCGGCGAAACTGAGGACGGCCGGGAGCAGCGACTCACGGATGGAGCGTCAGACGAAACGCGCCGGGGTGGAGAGGGGGATAAAGACTTCTTCTTGGAGGCCTTCTTGGAAGTCCGATGAGGCACGAGGGTGGTGGGCTGGACCCAAAGAAGGTCCTCACGCGCGGGGTCCGTTTTGGAACACCGGACCTCGGAAGCCGGGGTCCGGAACGTTTCCCCGATGGATGCCTGAGAAGAGGATCGCTTCTCAGGCGGCGGAGGGGGAGGAGGAGGAGGAAGGGCGGCCCCTGCGGCAGAGGGGGCAGGGGCCGTGAGGGAGGAGGATTTGGAAGGGAGGGATTTGGGAGGCGGAGGCATAGACCCAGGATGGGGTGAGGAGGTGGAGGGGGGACAGGATAGGGGTGAGGATACTGTGGAAGGAGTAGACACGACTGAGGCAAACGAAGTTGTCAACATCACGGGATGGAGGCAGTCATACATCTTCCTGGCCTCAGAATAAGAGAGACAATCCAAAGTTTTTAATTCTTGAATCTTCTTCTCCATCTGATACGCGGGGCAGTCTAAAGATCTAGACGAGTGGATGCCAGGACAATTCACGCACCGAGGTGGTGGGGTGCATGTATGTTCCTCACGAAGAGGACGTCCAGAATCGCCACAAAGGGGCTCAGCCTCACACCATGACGACATGTGCCCAAAGCGCAAACACCGAAAGCAGCGCATAGGAGGTGGGACGTAAGGTCGCATGTCGCACCAGTAGCACATCACCTTTACCTTCTCCGGGAGAACGTCCCCCTCGAAGGCGAGGATAAAGGCCCCGGTGCCGATGCGACGGTCTTTGGGGCCACGCTGAACTCGCCGGACGAAATGCACGCCTTGGTGCTCCAGGTTAGCCCTGAGCTCCTCATCAGATTGCAGCAGGAGGTCCCGATGAAAAATAACCCCCTGCGTCCTATTCAGTGCCAGATGCGGGACAATGGACACTGGGATGTCCCCTAGTCGGTCGCACGCCTGGAGCGCCGCCGACTGTGTGGCGGTCTTTATAAGAACGGACCCCGAACGCATTTTACTGAGAGCCTCGATTTCCCCGAAGATGTCCTCGATGTGCTGGACAAAGAACATGGGCTTGGAGGTGGCGAATGTCCCCCCATCGGTCCGAGAACAGACTAAATAGCGGGTGAAGTACTTCGCCCCAAGCCGGCGGGCCTGTCCTTCCTCCAAGGGAGTGGCCAAGGGGAAAAGGGCAGGAGAACCAGAACCAGAGACAGTACCTTTCTTTTTAAAAGACTCAGCCGCAGAACGACCTGATACATGTTGACGTTTCATCTGCGAAACGTCCGCCCCGATACCACCCACTCCGACCAGGGGCTCTCCCCACGGGCGCCACCCAGCCTCAGCAAGGGCCACCTGGCAGGATGACCGTTGCCGGGAGTCCTGATGCCCCAAGGAGACGGGCATCTACTCCTTGGCCGACGTGGGGAGGGTGCAGCTCAGGTATCGGCAGTACGATCCCTGTGTTGTCAGGGGGCTACAACCTAGAGGGTACATGACGACCCCACCACAACGGGCTGGCTACCGTGCTGGATTTCGGGTGCCATGGAAAGTCCATCATGATCGTAGGTGCAGATGGGGACGCACTATGGGCGTAACTTGTGCAACCCATCAGGCGTTTAGGCCCAATTTGAGGAATAGTGGGTGTGGTTACAATGCCGTTACAATGCTGAGTGCCAAGGTCTTAGTGCACTGAGGACCAGTGATACACCACGTAAGGCGTCCTTCCCCAAAAGGCTCGTACTTCTGTAGAATTTTGAAAAAAGGAGGTCAAACCCCAAGGGGGACCATCACATGGAAGGCCGAAACGGTTGAAACTCCTTTTAGTCACCTCTTACGACAGGCAGGAATACCTCGGGCCTATTCTTACCCCGGACCCGCGGAGGGGGGGGGGGGGGGGGGGAGTGTTGGAGAGGGGCAGGATCAGTATCCTTCTTGGGGCCACAAAAGAGGTCCATCCTTATAACAGCACATGGTACAGCCCACGGGGGATGTCGAGAAGGCACTCTAGGAACAGAGACTAATGGAGGCTGTTGGAGGTCCTTCAGTAGAAAATCAAATTGGATCCCAGCTGGTCTTCCCAGTTTCAGGTGATGCGCAAACAGTCTGAACGGCTGGTTGTGGAACAGTGTTGAGTGACATGGGTGGGTAGGATTGTGACTGCGTAACTTGCCAGAAGCTGCTATTGTCTAAACCACAGTGTTGGAACACCAGCTTCCACTAGGAGGCTGTCAAGAGGGCTTGTACGGAAGGCCGCCATAGCCAGCCGCATGCCTGTGTGGTGAACAGGGTCCAGCAGGCTCAGTATGCACTGTGCTGCTGACCCATAGGCAACACATTCTAAGTGTGATAAATCAGCACATTATAAAATGTCAGAAGGACTGTGTGGTCCACACCCCACGAGGAGTGACTAAGAAAACGAAGAGTATTCAGCTTCTTCATGCAAGCTGCCTTGAGCTGGTGGGCACGCAGCAAAAGCCGGTGGGCATGCAGCAGACAAGTTAGTTTGTGATCAAATAAAATACCTAAGAATTGAAAAGTGTCAACGACTTCAAGTAACTGGTCACCAAGATAAATTTCTGGGTGTGAGTGCAGTCTGAAGTAGACAAAAATGCGTAACTCATGATTTTGCAGGGGAAAATTTATAGCCAGTTCGGGGTCCACTCAAGGACTCATCAGACAGCTTTCTGAAGCTGGTGCTCAGCCATGCGTAGTGATGCAGAGGCACAGTACCCACAAAGATCATCCACATACACTGACAGAGAGACTGTAGGGCCCACTGCATTTGCAATGCCATTGGTGGCAATAGCAAACAGAGTTACTCTCAGAACTGATCCCTGAGGGACTCCAGTTTCCTGTACAAGTGGTTGCTGAGAGTCGAAGCAATCCGGACCTAAAAAAAAATTGGAGAGAGAGGAAATTATGGATAAAAATGGGTAAACTGCCCCAGAAACATCACTCCTGCAATGTACAGAGGATGTGATGTCACCAGGTGATATTGTACGCCTTCTGTACATCAAAGAACACAGCAATGAGATGTTGCTGATACACAAAAGCTTTGCGTACTGCAGATTCCAAATGAACCAGGTGATCTGTGGTGGACCGGAAAGCCCAAAAGCTGCTTTGGGCTTCCAGGGCACCAACAAAGATGGTGGCTGACCACTCATTCGAATAGCTTACACAACCCACTTGTTAGAGAGATTGGTTGGTAGTTAGTTAAAATATGTGGGTTATTTCCCAGTTTCAGGACAGGAATAATATCTTCCCACCATTGAAAGCGATTAAAAAGCCAGAGGATATGTTTCACATTGTCAGCACGAAGGTGTGTGACCATCCAGTTGTGGATTTTGTCAGGTCCAGAGCCTGTATTGCGACACTTTTCTAAAGTGCTGCGAAGCTCCCTTCCACTAAAAGGGACATTGTACGATACAGAGCTGTGTACATGGACAGATAGCGGGTGGTGCTCAATAAGGTGTTTCTGGGCCAGGAAATGAGGATGGTAATTACTGCAAGCAGACATTTCAGTGAAGTGTGCCACAAAACATTTGGCAAGTACCATGGGATCAGTGCTCTCTCACATTGTCCGTTACAACCAACCCAATGGTCACTGATTTTAACGTTCAACCACTCTTGTACAAACAGATGCCAGGGTATAGGCTCCATCTTGTTGCCAAATGAAGTTTTCAGGTTCACCTCATAATTGGGGAAAGAGCCATTCTTCCAATGTATCCAGATCCCCCCCACCCCCACCCCCCCAAAAACACACACACACACACACACACACACACACACACACACACACACACACACACACACAGACAGACACAGAGACACAGAGACACAGAGACAGACAGACAGAGAGAGAGAGAGAGAGAGAGAGAGAGAGAGAGAGAGAGAGAGAGAGATCAGTACACTTGACATTGGGGCACAGCACAGAAAATGTTTAATTTTGGGGAATCTCTGATGTTGCACAAGTTCATAAGGATTTTCTGACCCCCAGATATGAACATTATGGATAATTACCTTCCTACTTAAATAAAACTTTGCCTCAACACTGACCACCACATGATTAAGAGTGTCACCTTCCTACTCTAACACTTCACTTGTAAATTTTTGATGTAAACCATAATCATCTGATTTTAAGCACGTACCAACCGTAACTGGTATGGACACATGTGTGAACTTTAAAAACCTTCCACACTGTTATCTTTGGTGACAGAACTTCCAAGACTTGCTTTCTGAACAGACTTCTTAGGACTATGAAGGTAAGATGCTCTGAAACGGTCATCATCCTATTCAGGTTGTTTTGGTCATCCCATGTTTTTCCCTTTACACACACGTTTGGTTGTTCTGAATCAATTATACCATTGGCTAATGAACAAAATACATATTGAACTAAAATTGAAGGCATGAGAATGATAAGTGGATAAAGATCACTTTTTTTGAATTTGAGTTATTAGCACAAAATACAATTAGAATGCATGCTCCATCTATCCACCTATTGGTGAGTGAATGGTACTTAAATACCTCCCACAGAAGGTGCTAGATGGCTCTGCAAGTTATCACCTCATACATACCCACTTTTCATTGAGAATGAGAAGTGGGCAAAGACCCGTAAAATCCTGTTCTCACTCTGAATATGATAGGTATACCATGGCTACATCTACGTGTTCCTCTGATGAAAGTTTTGATGATTCTGGTTATTTCATGAGATTCTAGTGACAGTGATTTTAATGTTACTCAACAATCTCCTAAGAAATCCAAGAAAAGATCTAGAAACTTAGCCGCAATAGTGGACAAGCATACATGTTCACCAGTGGAAAATTAGTTCCAGAACTTAAATCTGTGAGTTACCAACACAAGAGGCAATGCATAAAGAGGTTTCCTGAAGATATAAAGAAAAAATATTCTTGACAGTTTTAATAATTTGAAAGAAGAGAATATACAGGATGCATATCTCTTTGGTTTGATATCAATGCAGCCTGCTGCAAGGTATGTATAATATATATTGTTACTTAATTACTTTGACGTTGGAGATTTACAAATGAAAATGTGTTCTGTATACTGTCTGAATTAAGAAATAATTTAATATTTTAGTAGATGGCCTGATTTAATACGGAGAAGAAAGTAGTAAAACAGTGCAACCAAACCGTGCCTTCATATACTCCAGAGCACAGGAAGAGTTCATTTTACTACAAGGCATGTACTTGATAATATTCCATTACATTTTCATTAATATGTTAACACCTTAGTGCTCGGTTTCCGATAACGGCTAGCTGAGACTGAGTGTCAGATGCGTAAATAATTCCCGTGAAATCTTAAGAACTCTCAGAACACTACCGTAGGCAAGTGGTAAAGTGTTTGCTTTGTGTGCAAGAGGTTGATGGTGCAAATCCCCCTAGTGGCATAAGATTTTCTAGTTCCTTCATTACTATTTACAAGTGTTTTTTTATATAATTTATTTGTAAATTTACATTTGTTTTACTGATTTACTTTATATTCCCTATAAGAGAAGTTGTACTTTGATACCATTTCATTGCTTTCGTGTATGCTGTATTTACAAATATTAATAAAGTTCCATGTGAGTTACACAAGTGCTTTTATGTTTTGCTTTTAATATTACTTTCTTTATTAAGAATGAGTGGTGCAGCCTGTGCTGGGGCTGGCCACTACTGTCTTGTTTTAATAATATTATTATATTCATTAAGCTATTTTCGAAATTGTTTTATTACAAAATAAATTTTGGTCAAAACATGTTTACGGTCAAAACCAGTGCACGACCTCAAATATTATTTTCGCAAAACAAACTGATATGGGCTCACATGTTTATGTATCAATATTTTCACGAGTACCTTGACACTTGCACCCCTTTTTCTATATAATACCAGTTCTACATTGTTTTATTTATTTCTCTATCTCTTTTAGGTTCAAAGGCGCAAAGGAAGTAGTTGTTTGTAAACAAGCATTTTCTGGTGTTCATGGCATAAAGAAGGGAAGGGTCGACAGACTACTGCAGCATACGATTCACAGGGCTTCCCTGCCTATGGATCAGAGAGGTCTCTCTGAAAATTCAAGATCTAGTAAGAAGCCTCAGTCTCTCGTAATTCAAGTGGAAGATCACGTAAGAAGTTTCCCATTCCAATGATCACATTATTCTAGAAATACCTCAAAAAGAAAATATGTAAGTACAGAGTTGACAGTACAGAAGATACATCTCAAAGGAGAGAAATATGAGCCAGGAAACTTTTTAAAAATGAACAGTACCAGTAAAGTTAAGGTAAAACCAACTGTTAGTTATGAGTACTACAACAACATTTTTCACAAACGATTCAGTCTATCATTTGGAGCACCAAGGTCAGACATGTCCTAAGTGTGATTCCCTGACAACTGATATTGAGACTGAAATAAATGAAACAAAGAAAATGCTACTTATCCACTCACGTGATCTACATTTGGCAAAACCTGATGCTTGTTATAAGGACCTGAAAGAAAATTCTGAACTTACCAAATCAGATAATGCTATGGAGGTTTTGTGTTTTGACTTTCAGCAGAATCTTCCTTTACCAGTGATCCCAACAGGAGGCTTATTTTACTGTTGTCCGGTATGGGTTTATAACCAGTGTAGATATTCTAGCTCAACTGATGAGAGCAAGATGTACATGTTCGATGAAATGACGGGAAACAAAGGCTGTAATGAGACAATCTCATTTTTGAAACATTATACAGATAACTTTGTACCTCCAGAGGTACAAACTTTGTATCTCTACAGTGACATCTGTGGAGGTCAGAATAAGAATCTAGTCATGGTGAAGTTTCTGTCTACGTTAGCCGCAAGTGGAAAATTTGACAAAATAATGTATCACTATCCTGAATGTGGCCATTCATTCTTACCATGTGACATGATGTTTGGATTTATTGAGAAATTAAAGAGAAAGAAAGAGTACATCTTCATTCCAGAAGGTTGGTATTCCCTAGTAAGGAGTGCCTTAAAGAAATTTGCAGTTGTCCTTGTGACTCAAGATCTCATTAAGGATTTCAAAGCCTATCTATCACCATTTTTTAAGAAGTCTATCAAAAATGATAAAAACCATTCACAATATCCAAGTATAGAATGTTTGTATATTCAAGAGATAGTATTTCAGTGTCTGAAGCACACAACATGTTTGTAAATCAGAAATTGGTCACTATGAAGAAAGGAGTGCATGCTAATGACAAATTTTGATTTAGCTACAAATCTATGCAATTGATCACTGCCAATAAGTCAGAAGAAACTGGATGCTATTATGAAGTTGGAAAAATGTATTCCTCCAGTGTATAAGCTGTGGTATGAATGTACTGAAAAACTTGGTGTGGATAATGAAAAGAATGAATGAAGAGACTGCCATGTATATTAATGTGCATTATATTTTCTAATTAATTTGTTAATTTTTTCCCGTACAGCTACATAATATTATCTGATACATACTATAACACAATGTAGGTTAAATAATTCAAATCAGTGGTGTTTCAGTTCACATATCAGTGATTTTGTGCTGGAAAAAATTCACAACTTTTATTGATTATGAGAACTGGATAAGTCCATCAACATTTTCTGTTAATGATGTACTTAAGGCTGAAATAATATTTACTTTATTACTAAAAAATGTTAAAAGATATTGGTAACATTGCTGGGACTACAAAAAAATTACTAAATGGTGAAATAAAATGACTAAAATAGTTTTTCTTGATTTTCTCAGTAGTGAACTGGTCGTTATCCACTTATCATTCTCTTGCCTTTAATTACAGATTCACTCTTAGCAAACTGCAGAATGCAACGTGTTTTGCATTCAGGAGTTGTCATTTTGTATTTTGGCAATGCAAGTGGGAAAACAACAAAGCAGTACACACAAATGTGCTTATTTAAAAATGTTTTAAAGAGTAACTTAAACGATTGACAACACTTACAGTTGATACTGTTAAATTTTATAATTGAGACATTCTTTTATGGGCACCCTGTATATGAAAAGTCACCATATGTGACACCTAACAAAATGTGAAGACTAGTTTTAGTTGGGGGGGGGGGGGGGGGGAGGATAAAAATAAGAAGGGGGACTCTGTGATTCACTTACATTTTACCATTTTACTTTCATGTTACACTAAAATTCATATTACTAATGTCTACAGCTGTTTAGTTTGATTTATGTTTTGGAGTGACAAAATACAGTTGTCTTCTACAATGTGTCTAAAATCAGATTACTAAAACACCAAAATGACGTTGCAGTCACAATGTCAGCATCAATAAAACTTCTTTTTCAAAATGTTGTAATATGAGGTGAAATGTGAACTAAATGTTTAAAGACATGCCTCTGAAGGTCCTACTATCTAAAAATGTTACCCATAAAATCAGTTCAGTTTAACAGCAGCAGACTGGTACTAGCAACTCTAAACACAAAAATGTCAGGTGTCTAGACGTAGTAGGCTCTCAATGATGAAAATGGCTTTAAAATAGCTGGTTGGTCACAAAAGTAATAATTAAAGGATGTTTCTGGACACATTTATTATTCATTACACATTTCAGGCTCTGCCCACCTTCAGATGATCTGGCGACAAATTGTTAACAGAAATTTCTTTTTACAATCTTTTCACAGTCTTTTTACAGTTTCTGAAAAAGAGGACCTATGCTAAAACATGACTGAACAACAAAGACATGTAAAACAAAATACATGGCATTTGTCACAGAATGAATATACAGCTCTGACAAGAATGTCATTGTTGAAAGATTGCACAGATCGCACACGGTACGTCATCCAGCAACAATAAGCTTTCTTATGTGGAACTAAAGCCCTGTATGTCCTTTAAATTTGTCTTTGCCTACAGTTAGCATTACCTTTTATTTACAGTGTAAGGAAAACCTGTATAAATTTTGTAATAGATACTGTTATTGTTGCTTGCAGTTATGCATCGGCCATATACTCAGCACCACAGTAGTTACACCATCTAGTTTAGATTAGATTAGATTATTACTTGTTCCATAGATCATGAATACGACACTTTGTAATGATGTGGAACGTGTCAGGTTAATGAAAGATGTCTGTACAAGATATTACATTACACAAAATATTGCATGACACTAATGTTTAAGTTTTTTTTTTTTTTCTTAATTTATATCTAAAAATTCAGCCAATGAGTAGAAGGAGTTGTCATCTAGAAATTCTTTCAATTTATTTTTAAATGTTAGTTGGCTATCTGTCAGGCTTTTGATGCTGTTTGGTAGGTGACCAAAGACTTCTGTGGCAGCATAATTTACCCCTTTCTGTGCCAAAGTCAGATTTAACCCTGCATAGTGAAGATCATCCTTTCTCCTGGTGTTATAGCTATGCACACTGCTATTACTTTTGAACTGGGTTGGATTATTAACAACAAATTTCATAAGTGAATATATATACTGTGAGGATCCCTAGATCCTTAAATAGATGTCTGCAGGATGACCGTGGGTGGGCTCCAGCAATTATTCTGATTACACGTTTTTGAGCAATGAATACTTTCCTACTCAACGATGAATTACCCCAGAATATGATGCCATACGAAAGCAGTGAATGAAAGTAAGCATAGTAAGCTCATTTACTGAGATTCTTATCACCAAAATTTGCAATAACCCTAATAGCATACGTAGCTGAACTCAGACGTTTCAGTAGATTATCAATGTGTTGCTTCCAGTTTAACCTCTCATAAATGGACACACCTAAAAATTTTGAAAATTCTACCTTAGCCACAGACTTCTGTTCAAAATCTACATTTATTACTGGAGTTATGCCATTTACTGTACGGAACTGTATATACTGTGTTTTATCAAAATTTAAAGAGAGTCCGTTTGCTGAGAACCACTTAATAATTTTGTGAAAATCATCATTTACAATTACATCACTTAGTTCTTGGTTTTTGGATGTTATTACTATACTTGTATCATCAGCAAAAAGAACTAACTTTGCATCTTCATCAATGTGGAATGGTAAGTCATTAATGTATATCAAGAACAGTAAAGAACCTAAGACCGAACCCTGTGGGACCCCGTACTTGATAGCCCCCCATTTGAGGAATCAGCTGTTGTTTTAACATTACATGAACCACTTATTTCAACTTTCTGCATTCTTCCAGTTAAGTATGAATTAAACCATTTGTGCACTACCCCACTCAAACCATAATGATTTAGCTTATCTAAAAGAAATCCATGATTTACACAATCAAAGGCCTTTGAGAGATCACAAAAAATACCAATGGGTGATGTCCGGTTATTCAGAACATTTAATATTTGATCAGTGAAAGCGTATATAGCATTTTCTGTTGAAAATGCCTTTCTGAAAACCAAACTGACATTTTGTTAGTACTTTATTTTTACAAATATGGGAGGCTACTCTTGAATACATTACTTTCTCAAAAATTTTTGACAGAGCTGTCAGAAGAGAGATTGGGCAGTAGTTGTTGACATCCGACGTATCACCCTTTTTATGCAATGGTTTTACAATGGCATATTTCAGTCTATCGGGCAAAACACCCTGCTCCAAAGAGCTATTACACACGTGGCTGAGAATTCTACTTATCTGTGGGGAACAAGCTTTAAGTACCTTGCTGGAAATGCCATCAATTCTGTAAGAGCTTTTACTTTTCAGTGAGTTTATTATTTTACTGATTTCAGAGGGAGAGGTTGGTGGAATTACAGTTGTTTCAAACCACACAGGTATGGCCTCTTCTATTAGTAGCCTTGCCTCTTCTAGTGAAGATCTAGATCCTATTTTCTCCACAACATTTAAAGAATGATTATTGAAAATATTTTCAATTTCTGATTGTTTGTTAGTACACTTGTCATTCAGTTTTATGGCACTAAAGTCTTCCTGTGCTCTTGGATGCCCTGTTTCCCTTTCAATAATATTCCAAATTGCTTTAATTTTATTATCAGAGTTACTGATCTCAGACATGATACACATGCTTCTGGACTTTTTAATAACTTTTCTTAGTACCGCACAATAGTTTTTATAATATTGAACAATTTCGGGGTCAGTATTCCCTCTTGCTGTTAGATACAGTTCTCTGTTATGGTTGCAACATATTCTTATTCCTTTAGTGTCTACAAACTCTCTTATGTGGGACTATCTACAAGCCACATCACTTGGCTGTAAGCAGCACATAAGTTAGGCCACAGCTATTTCCTGACTGGACTAGTAAACATTATGGTTCTTTCAACATTAATTGATATCATTGTCAATGTTGTGTATTCATTCTGTACTAAATGGTATGTATTTTGCTTTAAATGTCTTTGTTGTTGATCCATGTTTTAGCATAGGTCCTCTTAGACATGTGTAAATTTGCAAGATTCTTAAAAAAAATTTCAGTTACCAATTTATCACCAAGTTGTCTGAAAATTGGGAGAGTCCGAAATGCGTAATGAATAATAAATGGGTCCAGAAACAGACTGTGACTTTTATTTTGTGACCCCAGCTATTTTAAAGCCATTTTAATCATAGTGATTATAGAGGTCACACATCTACAACAAATATCAGTCACGTACATGACAGCAGGTCCTCTCTTGTATCTTTCTTCAACATTTAAGGGCAGTGATTAATCTCTACAAAATACGATGACCATATAATACTTAAAATTTCTTCTCGCGACACTTCGCTATAAGTAACTGTATCATTTACAAAAATGAAAGTTTGGTAAAAATAGACCAAGAATAGCTTTTTGCACAATTTTTTCAACAACAACTTTCACTAAGTTACTAATGTTGAGCCAGTTCTTTATATTATTAGGAAATAGGTTATTTTCAACTCTGCAATACTCATTTGCAACACACACAACTTCTTCACTGTACATCTGATTGCTGTGACTGTTCTATTTAAATTAGGAGACCAAAAAAGGTCCCATGGGAACCAAACTGAAAAATAGCCAGGGTTACAAATTGTTTGGAAGTTCAGCTCATGCTTTTTTATGGTTGGTTAGTTGGTTGGTTGTGGTTGAAGGGACCAAACAGCAAGGTCATCAGTCCCTTGTTTCAAAGGTGGTCCATTCGGACAGATTTATATCTCAGCAGAGTTCTAACGATAAAAGGTAAAAGGTTAAAAAATGTATAAGTGCAGTCGTGTTGCCAATGGTGAAAACAAAAGGAGGGAAGTCAGCAAGTGGGCAACCCCAAGGCTACGTCAGAGGCAGGAAATATCCCACCTCTGATGCAGTACAGGCAAGACCAACTGCTACTCATAAGCGTTCAACCACTAAAATGTAATAGTGTGTATTGTAAAAGGAGACTAACCAAATCTAAAAAGCGATAAAAACAGAGTAAAAGGGAGAAAAAATAGGATCTTGGCAAGGGAGGGGAGTCAGGAATCTACAAACACAGCTTACAGTGGGAGACACCCCAACCCTCACTGCCCTGCCCCTACTCCAGAGGGAGATTAAAATCCTTAGAACTAAAAATAAAAACCACTTTCATGGAGGAAACTGAGAATCAGTTCAACCATCCGGGAATCGTCTGCCAATATTAAAGGTAAAGTGCAGGGATGTCCATACTTAGTAAGCAGAGCCAAAATGTGGGCTACTGACTTGAAGGCCCCACAACCACAAAGTGGGGGTGGCTCATTACGCAAAAGAAAACCATTGGTCAGCTTGGTATGGCCAATTCGGAGATGACACAGGGTGGTCGAGTCCTTTCGGGAGAGGCGGAAGGAAGAACGCCATGGAACAGGTGTCACCTTAATCGCACGAAGACAGGGAGGTAGCCTCCCAAGAGTTGGCCCATGATTTTGAGAAGTGGTATTTGATCTGAAGCCGTAAATCCACCACAGGAGGGGTTAGAGGGAAGGGTTGTAAGTGACTGATCCCCCAGCCAAACAATCAGCAAGCTCATTACCTGGGATACCCACATGGCCAGGGACCCAAAGAAGTTGACAGAACAAGCAGCATGGTGAAGATCAGCGAGACGGTCACAGATGGCCGAGACCAGAGGATGGCGAGAAAAACACCGGTCAATAGCCTGAAGGCCACTCATTGAGTCAATACATAACAAGACGTGGTTGTGTTGGGACTGTTTGATAGAGGTAAGGGCCAGAGAAATTGCCATTAATTCCATAGTAAACACCCCACATGCACTTGGCAGGAGATGATTTTCCATGTTAACAGATGACATATCCCACACGATCATCAGATTTAGAGCCATCGGTGTAAAAAAACGACAACATCCCGAAACTCTCATAAAATTCGGTGGAAAAACAACGGAACACCATTGAGGGAATGGAATCTTTCGGACCTTCGCAGAGATCCATCCGAATCTGGGGCCGAGGAACTAACCAAGGCGGGGGGGGGGGGGGGGGGGGGGGGGGAGGGAACGTGGGAGACAGGACAAAGAAGGAAGCTGAAAATCACGGCGAAGAGATGCAAGGCAGAGCACGACCAGTTAACCCGCCTGAGGGCGGGAATCCAGTGGATTGCGTCCTTGGTCCGGGAACAGGATAGAATAGGAAGGATGACTGGGAGACAAATGGACAGCAACTGCATAAGAAACCAAAAGCTGGGACCACTGAACAGAAAGTGACGGGTGGGGGGGCTACCAGCTTCAACCAGGAGACTATCAACATGGCTAGTAGGGAAGGCAACAGTGGCCAAACAGATACCACAATGATGGACCGGATCCAGGAGGCGCAGTGTGGAAGGAGTAGCTGAACCATAAACTTGACAACCATTGTCCAAGTGAGACAGCACTAAAGCCCAATAAAGGCGGAGAAGAGTGGAATGATCCGCACCCCAAGAGGTGTGGGCAAGGAAGCAAAGTTCATTGAATTTACAGAAACATCCTATCTTCAGAAGTCTGATATGAGGCAGCCAAGTGAGCTTGTTGTCAAAAAGAAGACCCTGGAAACAAAACTGTGGGACCACAGGTAATCGTTGTGCATAGAGGTAGAGCTCCGGATTGGGGTGGACCATAGTACGGCCACAGAAGTGGACCACCCATGATTTTGAAGGAGAGAACTGAAACCTGTGTGAGAGGGTCCACGCAGAGGCACGCCGTATAGCACCCTGCAGCTGCTGCTCTGCAGAGGCCATTGAAGAGGATCTAACGCAAAAGCAGAAATCATCCACATACAGAGCAGGGGTGACCAAAGGACTGATAGAGGCCACAAGTCCATCTATAGTAATGAGGAAAAGAAGTACACTCAACACTGTACCCTATGGGATGCCATTCTCCTGGGTCTGTGGACAACTAAAAACAGCACCAACCCGAACCCTGAATGGCCACTGCAACAGGAACTGGTGGACAAAAATTGGGAGTGGGCCCCTAAGACCCCACTCATTAAGCATAAGTAAGATACGATGGCGCCAAGCCTTGTCATAAGCCTTGTGAAGGTCGAAAAATACTGCAACCAAATGGCAGCGCTGGGAAAAAGCCTGCCAAACTGCGGATTTCAAGCAAAGTAAATGATCGATCGGAGACCGTCCCTCCAGGAAGCCATACTGGTAAGGGGACAATAGATCCCGAGATTTGAGGACTCAAATGAGTTGACGGGCTACCATCCGTTCAAGTAACTTGCAAACAACCTTCGTCAGACTAATTGGCCAATAGCTTTTGACAAACAGTGGGTTCTTACCAGGCTTAGGGACAGGAACCACGATGCTATCCCCCCATTGAGAAGGGAAGTCACCCTGGAGCCAAATATGGTGAAGCACCAGGAGAAGATGTTGTCGATGTGGAGCACTGAGATGTTGAAGCAATTGGTTATGAATGGAGTCTGGGCCAGGGGCCGTATCATGAGACGAAGAAAGTGCGGAAAGAAGTTCCCATTCAGTAAAAGGTTCATTGTAAGGGTAAAACATAAGGCCGAAGCTTCGGCTCGCTGTTTCTGGTGAAGAAAAGCAGCTGGACAGGAGGTTGATGCTGATGCTGCCGCAAAATGGGTCGCAAGATTTTCCACGAGAATCAACAGATCCGTGCAAAGGCCATCCAGGAGGGCAAGGCCCAGAGGGTAGACTGCTGATGGAAACCCTTGAGAGAGTGAAGTGTAGCCCATACCCGTGACACAGGCGCAGTAGAACTGAGGGAAGATAAAGCGTTCCCAACCCATTTGATTAAGTAACGGGCTTTGGCATGAAGGCGTTTAAAGGTAATAAGATTGGCAGCTGATGGGTGCCTCTTATGGTGTTCCAAAGCTCGATGGCGGATGGTAATGGCAATGGCCGTACTCCACCACAGGACTTGCCGGCGGTGAAATGGTCCAGATGAGCGTGGGATACCAAGGCTAGCAGCGCAAACAATCGCATCAGATACATCATGTAGGACATGATCAATACAGCCTGACAAAGAGTGAGAAAAAATAATCTGCAGTATATAGAGGCCAATGAGTGCATTGGAAAGATCAACGAGGTAACCTATCCATCGGGGAGAGGGAAGGGAGCGAGAGAATCAACGGGAAGTAGTCACTATCGCAAAGGCCGTCGTGTGGTGACCAATGTAATGAAGGGAAGAGGGAGCGAGAAGAAAGAGAAAGATCAATGGCAGAAAAGGTACCATGACCGACATGGAACTGGGTAGAGTAGCCATCATTAAGGAGGCACAAGTCATGGTCTGCAAGAAACTGGTCTATGAGAAGACCCCAACTAGATGGAAATGCACTGCCCCACAAGGGATGATGAGCATTAAAATCCCTGAGGAGGAGGAAGGGAGGACGAAGTTGCTGAAGTAGGGCAGTTAAGGCAGCAGATGTAAGAGTCCCATCAGGTAGGAGATAAAGATTGCAAACTGTGACCCCAGAGTCCAGGTGGACCATAACAGCAACCGCTTCCAATGTAGTTTGAAGAGGAATCCACGTGCTAGCACCGTCCACTCGCACCAAACGCCACCAGACGCCCACAGGGGGCTGACCCGATTTCGACAGAAAGCATGAAACCCATGGAGGGTCGGTGAGTGATCATCAATAAAATGAGGTTCCTGTAGAACAACACAAACAAAGCCAGTCATGCCGCCAGGTCACCATCTGTCACCGACAAGGAGGAAGCGACATCCATGAACAGCAGGTCAGAGTCAGGTTGCGAAGGTGGGGACGGGACCTCTGGTGACACCAGAGGCTCCTTGTTCCGGGACTTATGTTTCTTCTTCTTTACTGTTCGAGATCGAGGAGGGCTGTGCTGCAAAAGGGAGCCAGCTGCAGTAAGATCTGGAACAGAAAGAGAGCGCGTGACCTGGGGGACCACAGCCCATTGTTCTCATGGTCGTCGTGTGGCAGCAGACCTTTGGCCTGGAAGGTGCCGGGAAGGGGGGACCCGGGAGGGGAGCACTTGACTGGCAGACACCGAAGAAGTGGAACACTTCTCCAGCCGTGGAGGGGGAGGGGCGCCTGGAGGGGAAGGGGTGGGAACCGCAAGGGTAGGGGGGGGGGGGGGGGGGGAGAGGTTCAGGACTGGGGTGAGGAAGGGGTGAAGATGTAACTAAAGCATAGCTAGATGTCATTAACGCAGGATGAAGACGTGCATACTTCTTACGAGCCTCAGTGTAGGTTAGACTATCAAGGAACTTATACTACTGAATCTTCTTTTCCTTCTTATAAGCTGGGGAATCTGGTGGATGTGGAGAATGAATGCCATGACAATTAACACACACTGGAGGGGGAACACAGAAACTCCCCTCATGGAGTGGATGTCCACAGTCACCACAGAGACGGGCCTGCGAACAGTGGGAAGACTGGTCCAAAGCACAAGCACTTAAAACATCTCACCCGGGGTGGAATGTACTGCTTCACGTCACATCGAGAAACCATAACCTTGGCCTTCTCAGGGAGGGTATCCCCTTCAACGGCCAGGATAAAGGCACCAGTATCGATGTGATTGTCCTTTGGGCTCTTCTGAACACACCGAACAAAGTTAACACCCCGCCGTCCTAGATTGTCAATAAGTTCATCATCAGTCTGAAGGATGGGGTCCCTGTGAAAACCATATTCAAAGACTGGTGGGGGGGTAATGGACACAGGAATGGTGCTAAGATGGTCACAGGCATGAAGGGCTGCAGACTGGGCAGCTGAAGCAGATTTGATCAACAACAAAACCGACCGCATCTTGCCCAGAGAGGCCACTTCGCCAAACTTGTCTTCAATGTGTTGCACAAAAAATAAAGGTTTGGTATTGGTGGATGTATCCCCATCAGCCCTGGTGCAAACCACATAGTGGGGGAAAGGTTTCGCCCCTAGCCGACAAGCCTGGCCCTCCTCCCAGGGGGGTAGCGATGGAAGGGAAGCCCGAATGGGCAGAAGAAGCAGCACCAAAGGAATCATTTCCGCTCGAATAGGCGGCCATAAAAGAACAGCCACAGTTCTGGACCCGTATGAGTTTCATTTGCATAGTGTCCACCCTGATACAACCTACTCCAATCAGGGGCTCTCCCCACGGGTGCCAGCCAGCCACAGCAAGGGCCATCTGGCACAGCGGCCACTGGCGGGAGTTCCGATGCTCCAGGATGACAACCAACCACTCCTACGCTAACATGAGGTGGTCACAGCTCAGGTATCAGAAGTATGATCCCTGTGTTTTCAGGGGGCTAAACCATAATGGTACATAGCGACCCCACCACACGGGCTGGCTACCACGCTGGCTACATACCCTAGCATCAGACAACAACGTGAAGGAAAAAGATGGAAGGAACTAGGAGGGCACAAGCTGAAGACACTAGGTAAGGAGCTCTTCCCCAAATGGCTCACACTACAGAATAGAAAGTTAGTAACCGAGGTCAAACCCCAGAGGGGGACCAGAGAATACCAAAAGGATGAGTTAATTACTCAACAAAACCAAATCGCGAAGCCAACATAACGAGGAGGATAGCAGGGCCAACATAAACAAGGACACCAAGAGAGGGAGAGGAGAGGGCGGAGGGGAAGGAGCAAGGATAGAAAAGGAGGGGAAGGGAAAGGAAATGCAGCCCGGGAAAGAAGGAAGGCTGCAATAGCTCGGGGCCCCGAGCTCGCCACGCATGTACTCACATAAGGACCGTGAGCCCCCTGGGGGGATACATTTTCATCACCATAATAGGCAAAATTTGATGCGATGCTTTGTGTAAACACTTTTTGCATGCTAATGTTTGCTGCCTAAAAAACATGAATTAAATGGTTCAGTTATGTTGAGTAATAATAACCAGTCACTATTTCACCCAATCCTGAGTAGTCAATTATAATGGCAACAGAAGTAACAGACAAAATCTGATTACTTTTTTAGTCAAGAAATTAGTCTATGCTTTTTTACATGTACAGAGTGTTTCTAAATGAATGTAGTAGCAATTACTATATTCAACTTACAATTATTTATAATACATCAACTGAAACAGCAGCTGAAACAGTTTTGTTTGTAAGCCTGTTATAAGCTCTAAAGCTACCGACTACAGTTTACATGCCAACTTTGTATACTATATTTTATTGCACGACGAAGAATTTCTGGAAATGTTAACACAAACAATATGCACATCTGGGGATCAGCAAATTGACATGAGATGGTACAGATGCAATGAGACTCCCCTAAATCGAATGTTTTTTGTGCCACATCCCAGTGGAAAGGCTATAGGTCTTCCTTTTTAGGTGAAGTAACTGACTGGTGTTTTTTATCTTTATGTGCTAGAATTATGGCTCTTTCTGCAAATGCATGAAGAGAAACCACAGAACTTTATTAAGATGTTGCACAGCCTCACTGGTCTAACTCACTATGTGACTGGTTAAATGATGATGTATCCAACGGCTGGATTGGCTGTGCAAGGGGCAGGATGACACAGCTTGTTTCGCGTGGCCTCCAGGGTCACTGATCTGATGCCACAGGATTTTACCTTTGGGGGTGCATAAAGGGTAATGTGTAGCTACAAGATGATCTACCTAACCTAAGAAATAGTACTGAAACAAGTGTTGCAACACTGACTCCAGATGCACCAGTTCAGGTTGCCTATCAACTCAATGTATGCCATATGACAAAAAATGCTCACATTGGACACTAGTAAGAAAAACTGAGAGTTATTCTTTCATAGAATGTATTATTTATAGCTGTAAGTTGAATGTAATAAATACTACAAAGCTTAAAACTCGTATACTCATTTTTAAATTCCCTGCATTTTAACCTCTGGCAATCCAGTACTTTTCTAATATTTTTTACCTAAGAGTTAGTGCTTGTCACAGAGATCTTTCCAGAACTGAGTTTTTGTGGCATTTCAGTCAGAGCCTCAAATGCTCTAGCTAAATAGGGAGCAAGGAAATTTCAAACAGCCAGTCTCTGTGGGATCAGGTTTACTGCCCCTTCCTCAAACCCACATATAGACTGAGGCATCTATTTCACTTTCCATACTTTTTGATATTGTACAGACATTGATAATCTATTTTCACTTTGACCATTTTCAAACACACATCCTAGGCTATTTATCATCTGTTAACATGTCACTGACTGTGTAATTAGATTCCTCATATTCAAAATTTCTTTCAAGGTCTTGTATCACAATATAACAACATTTATTGACTATTTCTTCAGAAAAAAACAAGACATCCAACAACCTCGTCAGATCTGCAGTTAGTTGTAGCATCCACGTTTAAATTCATTAATCCAGTAATAAAAAGTCTTCAGTGCTGAAACAGATTCCACATGAGTTTCCCGAATTCAGTCAGTCTGGGTTGAAGCTCACTTAAAAAAATAAATGTTCAAATAATATGCTAACAAACCATTGTGCATTATACCTGGAAGTTTGAAAAAACTTGTTGCAAGATTCATATTTTCGGCCATGCTTTTTAATACAATATACCACTATCTCACAAAATTAAACAGTTTTATCAATCAAGCCCCATTCAGTGTTATGTTACTGTTGTTACTAGTCACAAGTATAATAGTAAAAAGAGATGAAATTTTGTTATATTTACTTTTCTGACTGGTGTCTGTATCTTGGGTGTCACATTTGACGCAGTCTTCTGAATGATGTTTGCAGGGCTCTTCTTATCAGGATTTTTCTCAGTTAGGACCCTTGGTGCAGTAGATTGCGCAAGAGGTACATTGGTTGCTGATCTACTTTTCTGAAGCGGTTTCCTTACAGGCTTTTGGTTTGGTGACACTTTTACACCGTAAGAGCGTGACCTTTCACGTCCACCAGAATCAACCCGAGGAAGACACTTTTGACCTTTGTCACTTAAAGGTGTACTGATTTTAATACTTTTACTGGCTGAAGGTGACTGGGTACTTGATACTGAAACCATTCGGCGAATCGGTTGAATTTTTTTATCTTCTTTCACAATGACGGAAGCAATGGGTTTGTTAACTCTGAAAATAAATACAAAAAGGATTGATTTAGTTCCATAATCTTTGAAAACTTTTAATTCAGGATTATGAGAGAGAGAGAGAGAGAGAGAGAGAGAGAGAGAGAGAGAATACATACTTCTTTTGGGAGTATGGAGAACTCTTGATGCTTTCTGTTCTTAGTGGCTTTTTCCCATCATTAGAGGTCGTCTGCAAGAAATTAACAGCATTTAAAAACTCATGGTCTCGTTAACAATTAAGTAGCTATCACTCTTGATGTGAAACTAGGCAGTAATTCTTACTGATAAGGAGATCAGGTACACTTATCTGGTCATATGTTTCATGATGGGTACAACAAGTGGATCACCAAACAGCATGAACTTAACTTTCCTGACACACACACACACACACACACACACACACACACACACACACACACTCTATTGTCAAGTTTATAAGCCAGGTAAAGCTATATTGCAATTACATAGCAGAATCACCAGGAGCAGCTAATGAATGACACCATGTGTCCGTATGAGTGGCTGAATGTGTGTGGCACAAATGAAATAAGGTGCAACAATAACATTCCTCTGCACTGTTGTACAATCTGAAACTATGCAGACATCTTCAAAGTGGAAGGGAAAGATAACAAATGAAAATCCATCATGCATTTTGCAAGAATAAATCCAAATGATGGATATACTGGAAAGACAAAACTGCTGAATAATGTTAGCACAACTGATATTAACAGCATGACTGTGTACAAATTCAACTTTGGGCATTATATTCTACTTCATATACCAAAATATTTGTGCACATTAAGCTCTTCTAAGCCTTATAACTATGCTCAAGTAACACAATGCACACAATCATCTTTCAGGATTGAGATCACAGTATTTTTTCAGCTATGATTTGGGCATCCATATTGTGGTATTCCATGGACCTCAAGGTTAACCTTTAAGGTCACATTACGGCCAAGAACTGCATGACCAATTGGCTGATTAGGTCCAGCTCAAGGTACAATATTTATTCCCCAATAGTTAACAGAGCATGCATCATCCACGATTAGTAGTTTTGTGAGCATAAGGGTGGATTTTCCCATCTCCCCTGGCCAGCACAGTCATCACATCTCAATATTTTTGAACCTTTGGGGACTACTTTGGAGAGAGGATGTGATCACAATCCACCTCCATCATCATTACCTGAACTTACCATTATTTTGCAGAAAGAATGCTATAACATTCCCTTGAGAACCACACAGGACCTGTATTTATCCATTTTGGGATGACTGGAAGCTGTTTTGAAAGCCAACAGTGTTCCTACACAGCATTAGGCATCATAATTTGTTGTGTTTTGGGTATTTCCCTATTTTTCTCTGCCCCTGTACACGTGTTTGTGTTTGCTTCCATTCACTTTACTGTAAAACAGATAATACAGGAAAGGCTTAATAATAATAAAAAAAGAGCATTGTCTATTGAACCCACACTGAACAAGCTAAATAAAAAATCTGCATATGGCATAATGGTTGAAAATCCATTTAAGTCTGTTTCATAACATAAATTTATCATTAATTTAACCACTTTTTCAATGAGATGCTCCACCCCCTCTCTCCAGTTTCACAAGAGATCATTACACATAACTGGAAATGCAAGGAGCATAATATTTATGCATGATGGGGCCTCGATCTTCTGTAGTACTTCTTGCTTGTATTCAGAGATTCTGTTAGGGGCATTGTGGACATACTGACCTTACATGTTATAATATATTTCTGTACTGGTGGCCAAAAGATGTGGTTTATCACTCCTAATGAAAAAATTTTTAGGAAATGGAAGTGTGAATTCATTAAGTCTCCACAAACTTGCTGCCAGAGACTAAGTAGAAATCTACCTAGAACATCCTCAAACATTTATTACTGGCACCCGGACATCATGGCCTGTAGTTTTTAACTCAAAAATTTAAACAGATACTGGAATGAGACTTTAAGTGACTAATCAATATACTGTGACCTCTATGTGAAAGAAATTTAAAAACTCTGGAACACAGTGGAGTGAACACTGATATTTTTATCTTTTTTTCTTATGTGCTGAATTACAGGTAATTTTTATTTTAGATACACTGTACTTCCATACTATTCAACGATCAAAACAAATTTTATTCTTTTAAGAATTAACTTTTTAATTTAATTTTTTTTAATTATTAACAGTGAACCAGAAATATGTATCAATCTGTTGTTCTGTGTATTTTTAAGAAATGTTTTTTTTAAAGTCAATTTTTTCACCTAACAATTTAAGAATATATGACATGCTCCACCTGAAAATATTTAATACACTGTTGAATAATGTGGTTTATTGTGTAAGCAAGTGCTATATTATTCTTCATGCAAAAGTTTGTTTTCATAGCTTTAATATTGGACGAGATAACAAACTAAAGATCTGCATCTCATTTTGTTCTCAATGATAACATGACAAAACATTCAAGCTCCATAATCTTGTTGATTCCAAGTGTCCTTTTCATCTTATTTAGTTTTCTTTGTTATTCTGGTCTTCTTTGTCATGCTTTCAGCAGTTTTTTCAGCTGCAGAAACATGTTGCCTGGCCACTCTTAGCAGCATTTTTCCAGAAGTTTAGAATCTGAAAGATCTCAATATATTGGCTTTAGTTCTACCATAACATTTTTTGGCAAGGGGTGTGCATGTGAATGTTTTTGTCCATTTGCTTCACACCAGTTATACTTGCACCATGAAGTGATCCTTTTTTGGCAGAGGCCATACTGTGTATGTTCATCATGGATATTCTATGAAACAGAGTTGCCCAGATTGCTTTTCTCATCTCACTGACACTTTTGCTGTTTCTTCCTTATGGCTAGAACATATTCTATTTCTTAGTTGGAGCCCAATTGCTTAAGTTTGCCTACTGGGGGGGGGGGGGGGGGGGGGGCGATGGGCAAGACTTAGGAAACTCTTCAAGGACATGACAGGAACTGAAAGCAAAGCACCCCCCTTTCTCTTCTGCACATTCCTATACATTCTTTTCAGTTTTAGTTTCACCATATGGTTTAGCAGCCACAAACCCCTGAAGCCTTTTAAGAGTCACCATCAACAAGCTACTGAGTATCACACATCACATCTAGCAGTTGATCTGCTAAAAATAGAGACTGCTCCCCTTCCTTTCCAGACCACCACTGAAACCTTCAAAGTTTTTGTCATATTTGTGTTAATTTCTCCCCTTCCTTTCCAGACCACCACTGAAACCTTCAAAGTTTTTGTCATATTTGTGTTAATTTACCCAATGGCCCAGCCCTGTCAGTGTTTTGTCAGACATTCACAGTCCATCCCCTTGCCTGTATCTACAGAGGTAACTGTAAGAACCCCATGAAATGATGCACGACCTCTTCTTCCAGGAACCATCCAACACATCAACAATATCAGTAGATTGACATATATCTACAGTTTCTTTCACTACCCTTTGCATAGGCCCTTCACTCACTTCTGTTAGGGCACTATGCAAATGTTTATAATAGCTCTCAAATTTGACACATGGCAGGAGGTGCTCCATCATAGCACAGAATATCTAGGCTGCTTTTCTTCCCTTCCCAATACATCTCATGGCTGAAGCAAGACAAATATTCATTTCACTATGTTTTATGCATGTTACAGGAGATGTCACTGTACATTTCTTTTCTTTATGTACTTGACATTCCACTACAATTTTTCTGGATAGGCCTCTTCTCTTACTTATGTCCTCACTAAAAGTAATGGATTTTTCACTATTACAGTATTTACATTTAGCAACAGGCCAAAACAATTCTGAAAGCTTGCACTTACTAATTAAAATGTAACCATTATTTTCACTATTTATGACACCAACATCTTGTTCATTTTCGACAAGATGTTTGAACTTGCATTCTGAAGCTCTCCCAGCAAACTTTTAGGCCTAACCTTTCTTCACTACAGACTAACAATTTCTTTATTTTTATGATTTCCAACAACATCCTTGTGTTGATCAATGAAAAATTTACAACCGCAATTACACTTCTTCACTTTTGGCATTTTACAATGTAAAATGGTCGAAACATTCAGTCACAACAAGTTTACAACACAAATGCATGCAAAACACGTAAGTAAACTCAAGTAATCTACTTGTATTGACAGAAAGATTGACAACTGCAATAAATCTTTGCTCATAACACAGTCAACATGTTCAAGTCTACTACACAAATGAGTTGCTACGAAAAAAGCAGCGCCAAAATTTAATAATGAGACACAGTAGGCAAGATTTTGTGTTTTACAGTAATGTGACAGCTGGCATTCATGCGCTGCATCTGCTTTAGAAAAACATTTAAACACAAAAATGTTGAGGTACTATACATAAAGTATATATTTTCAGAATTGAAAGGAATCACAGAATTTTATTAAATAAAAAAAATTCAATTTTTTGGCCCTCATGACATCCAGGTCACCTTAAACATGCTAAACAATGATGAAGATTCAGTGAAATTTTAAAAATACAGTACTATAGGAAGCAACCATATTTTGCTCCATGAAGACAAGAATATGGGTTGACAGAGATGGCGAGGATGCTGGACAGAAGCAGAGTGAAGGAGTGCACACAAACAACAGAATGTGGGGTTGAGAAGTCACAGACATGTTACGGGAAATAATGAGCAGCACAATGTGGCAGAGACATGATAGTAGAGCAGTATATTCACACTGGTGATTTAAAATCACTAGTTTGTATGATGCTCCCACTCGTTTTAATCAATTTACAATAAGTAACATTAATACATGATGCATACAATATCCCATTTTCTAATGGTTCCAAAAGTGGCACAGAAACTGTCATTTCCACAAATAGCTGAGCTGGGAGTTGTCAGTGACACTGCTAATTGGACAGTTTATTGATACAGTCTTGCAACCTGCAGGGCAATTAACATTCTTACCCCTTATCTCCCCCATTTTTGTACTGTACAGGCAGTCAAAATTCAATACACAGATAGTAACATTTTCTATATCCTGCTTACAAACAGGCCTGAATTTTTAAACTTTGTTAACCTAGAACAGGAAATCAATGGTTGTGAAGCCCCTGTAGTATCAACTACAGGTGTCAATAGGAATGAAAAAGAAGTTAGAATGATATTTCTGCACAGTAAAAGTGAAAAGAAATAAACAGAACACTTGTCTTGAGACTGAAAATGCTGTGTATATATGGGCAAAATTCAAGAGTGTGTCACAATACACCTCACACAGGTAATGGATCAAGCAAAGGTGTGAGGGATGTGAGAGAGACCCACTGAGATTCACCAGCCATGCCAGAAAGCTGATCTAAAAAAAGATTCGAACAAAAATTGAATGGAGCCATGTGTGAAACTTTCAATGAATCTGAAAGTGAAATTTGTACCTATCAATCTGGCAGAAAATCCTAAGAGGTACTGGTATTACATTAAATCAGTAAACAGCTGAAAGCTACCTATCTGTCTAGACTCTACAGTGATCATAAGGGCACAGAAAAGCAGGACAACAGGGACAAGGTTGAAACAGTACATTTATTTCTCCAAACACATTTCACTAAGAAACACTGTACTGTAGCTCTCCCTTTTGGTCACCGTACAAACATCAAAATATCACAAATCAAAATAAGTGATCATGGGATGGATAATTAACTAAATTCACTTAAAAGAGGAAAGGCAATCAGACTTGGTGGGATACCTGTAAGATTCAACACAGAGTACACAAAAATCCCTGCTTCTCTTCGGGAACTCTAATGGGGCTCCCTGGAGGGAAGGTAACATTCTTTTCAAGGAACACTACAGAAAAAATTTAGAGAACTGGCATTTGAAGCTGACTGTAGAGCGATTCTACTGCCACCAACACAAATTTCGCATAAGGACCACGAAGATAAGATGCGAGAAATAATGGCTCATACGGAAGCATATAGACAGTCGCGTTTCCTTCGCTCTATTTGCAGCTGGATCAGGCACTGAAATTACTAGTAGTGGCTCAGGATATCTTCCACCATGCAGCGTATGGTGGCTTCTGGAGTAGGTATGTAGATCACTGCCAGTGAATAGAGGAGGGAAGTAATTTCACAAGGGAAATGTCCAATTTGACAATTTGACATCTCAAAACCTATCTTGAAATTTCTTTGTACAGGAAGAATACCCCAAAAGTATGCACTCTCAAAACTTTAGCTAAGATACACAAAACAAAAACACAGAGAGAGAGAGAGAGAGAGAGAGAGAGAGAGAGAGAGAGAGAGAGAGAGAGAGAGAGAGAGAGAGTTGAAAACCGCTAAATTCATAGCCCACCAGGTGGCAGGAGAAATGTATGTCACTACTGGAACTGTGACAACTGCAAATGCGCTACGAGGTAGTCACATTGCCATAGGCAATGGTACACCTGTAAGCAGAAAGCATGACAGAAGCCAATTTTAGTTCATAAAGTGAACTTAAGTTTGCATTAATAGTTTCTCTGAAACTAATGTACACAGTTACTATTCTACAGAATTTGCAACTCATTTAATATCCATAAAAATCATCAGTTGCTTTTTGCAGTACTGGTAAGTTATCAAAGGAGATAAAACTGCATTAATATTCATTTTCATAATATCAGGGGCAATAATGTTTCCAGTCATAGACCATACAGTCCAGAATTGGTATGCCAATCAGGCAAAATCATCATGAGCATTGAGGCAATGAACCCACCAAAGCACAGGGTTTGATGCACTCGTTTGGTAAAAACACCCTGTCCTGCTGCATGAAGAAGTCTGCAACTGCCTGCTGCACATTCTTATCTGACAAGAATCGTCAACCCTTCAAGGCCTTTTTCAAAGTACTCAAGATGTGATTATCGCTTGGGAGAGATCAGGACTATAGGGTGGGTGCTCAAGTGTTGTTGCCCATATCCGCATCGACTGGAGTCTTGTGTCAAATCCAAACCAGCATGGAAAATCCAGAGTTCCTCACTAATGTAGAATTATGGTTCTCAAACATGCAAAGATGAAATATGAACAACGTGGTTTGCATTCAAAATCAGCTACTTCTACTAAGGACCTACATGTGTGCTATGTGTCAGCTAATTTCTTGGCCATTAATTTAAATGATGTCAACATTTCATTAGAAGTTATGGAAACTTAAGAAGAAGTAGGAAGGAACTCTGACAATTCCATGAATCGTGGTTCAGATGATGACACCTGTGCCAGTAAGAATCAGGGACAATAATGTGATTCTAAAGTTTCTCCCGGCGTATTTCTTGCTCGAACTGTCCACGGATGTACTGCCGGTCCACAGTGTCCGATGGGCACAATATTTCAGTGATCAGACATATCCCTACCGTCAGGTGCCCTGATGAACTGAGCTGAGGACAGGCAGCTGTCTTAAATCCCCTCCCCCTGCAAGGCGTTCCCGCCACAGTCCGTGCCTGCAGCCACGCATCGGCGGTCGCTGAGATGCTGGTTTTGGCGTCTGTGGTGGCGTCGGTGCAATTGCCTAGTCCGCCCTGGCCGCCTGTTCGTTTTCTTTGCTGAGCGTCTTTTTAATTAGACTCAATGCTGGTTCCAATGCCTTGCTGAGGTTATAGCCACAATTTCAGTTGATGAGTCCGTGCGTGGTACAAATTTCGATAGCCCCTCTAATGACGCTGTCCCAATATTTAGATGTCTATGCCAAGACCCTGGTATGTTGGTAGTCAATTTCGTGATTTTCGGACAAACAGTGCTCTGCGACTGCCGACATGTTGGGGTACCCAAGTCGAGTGTGTCTCTGATGTTCTCAGCAATGATCTTTGATGGTGCGCACTGTCTGAACAATGTAAGTCTTCGCACAGTGACATGGGATCTGATATATGCCAGCCTTCCACAATCTGAGATTGTCTTTGACACTTCACAATAATGCTCGTGTTTTATTGGGTGGGCAAAAGACATTTCCTACTCGATGTTTCCTCAATATTCATACTTTTTTCCCCTGACAGTGCACCAGTATACAGTATATAGGCAGTGGCTATCTCTTCCTCCATGACTTCTTCCGTCTCCACATGCTGTGCTGTAGAGGTGGGGTGGACAGCACATCTGATCTACCATTCCGAGTACCTGTTTTCCTGGAATACAGTTTTGAGGTGTTCCAGCACTTGGGGCTGACTCTGTTCATCAGAGATGGTGCACAAACTGTGCACCAGTGTTTTTAACACCCCACTCCTCTGTGCAGGGTAGTGGCAGCTATCTGCATGCAAATACAGGTCGGTGTATCTTTTCTTCCTGTATACCCTGTGGCCCAGGGTGCCATCCACTCTTCTTTTGACCATGATGTCCAGGAATGGTAATCTTCCTTCAGCTCTGGTCCCTATAGTGAATTACATGTTCGGATGTATGGAGTTCATGTGTGTAAGGAAGTCTAGGAGCTTGTCCCTTCCATGGGGCCAGATCACATACATGTCATCCACGTAATGGAAAAAACAAGTAGGTTTCCATTTGGATGACGCCAAAGCTTCCTCCTCGAAGTACGAGGTGCAACAATACAGTAATGAGACTGATTTTCTTTGCAAGATGTGACAACCCTGCAGGCCCGCGCAGGCACAATATCTTTGACCTTGATCTATAAGCTGCTTCTGGTCCAAGCGGTACATCGATGCAACTGCTCAGTCGTGAGTTGTGCTGTAATAAGTTACCATGTGTTTGTCTCTGTCATCACGGAACTGGAACTGCATAATATTGAGCAACAGTATGCCACTTCTTTTTGCGTTAAATTGGGTGAAAATGTGACAGCAACTTACGGTAAGCTTTAGAAGGCTTTTTGAGAGGAGGTTATGTCAAGAGCTCAAGTTTTTCATTGGCATAAAATGTTTAGTGAAGGGAGAACAAATGTTGAAGATGAAAATCGCAGTGGACAACCATCAACCTCACGGACAGATGTCAACTTGGCCAGGGTGTGTGAACTCGTATGATCTGATCGAAGATTATCCGTGAAAATGATTGCAGAAGAACTGAACATCTATCGAGAAATGGTTCATCTAATAACTGGATCTTGGTATGAGAAAGATTTGTGCAAAAATGGTCCCCAAAAATCTCACACCACAACAGCGAGAAACACGGAAAAATGTGGCAGCCGATCTATTAGAGGAAATGGAAATCAATCCAGAATTATTTAGCTGTGTTATCACTGGTGATGAAAGTTGGTTTTTTTCAGTACGATCCAGAAACAAAACGTCAAAGTTCACAATGGTGTTCAAAAGGATCACCCAGACCAAAAAAAAGCTCGCATGTCAAAGTCAAAAGTGAAATGCATGCTTGTCTGCTTCTTTGATTCCTAGTGGATTGTTCATGAAGAGTGGGTGCCTCCTGGAAAAACAGTTGACCAATATTACTACAAAGAAACTTTGACTTAGTAAACGAGTTCTTCGTGTCCGTGCCAACATTGCTGATAATTGGATTCTGCATCACGATAACGCACCATCCCATACTGCTCAGTCAGTAAAGCAATTTTTAACCCCAAAACAAATTTCAGTACTACCACAGCCACCTTATTCACCAGATATCGCTCCATGTGACTTTTTTCTATTTCCAAGAGTCAAAACGGCGGTCAAGGAACACCATTTTCAAACAACATAAGATGTACAAAAAGCTGTGATGAGGGCCTTGGAGGATACTACAGAAGATGAGTTCCAGAAATGTTACCATCAATGGCAGAAGCACTGGAAAAAGTGTGTGCAATCAGAAGGGAACTACTTTGAAGGAGACAACACTAAACTTGACTAAAATGGTAAGCAACTTTTTTTTTCCTACCAGTCTCATTACTTTATTGTCGCACCTCGTACTCCATGTAGAAATTCACAACCACAGGTGAGAGTGGGCTCCCCACTGCAACTACTCCTGTTTGTTCATAGTATACGTGGAGGTCAGAACGTGCCTGAAAAGGTCAGTCATCGTCTTGTCAAATTTCTGTGCAGTAAGTTCAACTGACTCTAAAAGAGGCACCCTGGTGAATAATAAAACAACATCAAAACTCACCAGGATATCCGAGTCTTTCAGATTGAAGCTGTCAAGTTGTTTTATGAAATCCACAGAATTACGGACGTGATGAGGGCATTTACCCACATAACGGCTTAGTAGTTCTGCCAGGTATTTGGCCAGCAAATATGTAGGTGCCCTAATGTTGCTGACAATTGGGCGTAACGGCACACCTTCTCTGTGGACTTTAGGGAGTCCATGAAGTCTTGGCGGTACAGGTCCTTGCGGTATCAATTTCTTGGTGACACCCTCTGGTAAATCCGCATCCTTGAGAAGAGCCCTAGTCTTGTCCTCCACCTTCTTTGTGGGGTCAGCGTTGATCTTCCTGTAAGATTCGTTATTTAGCAGGCTCTGCATCTTCTCAATGTAGTCCTTATGTGAAAGAACAACCATAGCATTGCCTTTGTCAGCTGGTAAGACAACAATCTCGGGGCTCTGTCTCAGGTCTCGAATGGCTGCCCTCTCCCTGCTGGTAATATTTGATTTGATCGGTTTAATTCTCACCAGAGCACAGCAGGTTTCCAAGCATACTTCTTCAGATGCTTCAGGTGGTAGTCGCGCAGCAACCTGTTCAACTGTGCTGACAATGTCCACTACCAGCGTGAATCTAGGTGTGTGAGCAAAATTAAGTCCCTTCTACAGAACAGAAACTGCATCCCGAGTCAGTTCAATGTCCGTTAGGTTGATGACCATCTTGCGTTGGGCCTCCAGCGATGGTTTGTCGGAGAGACAGGAGAATTTAGATATCTTCGGAGAGACAGGAGAATTTAGATATCTGACTCCCCGAGGCCTTATGTGCATCGGCGGTCATCCAGGTAACACCATCAATCCAGTCCAAGGTCCCAGAATTAAAATTTTGCCCACCCACTAAAACATGAGCAGTATTGGGAAGTGTTAAAAACAATCTGGGTTTGTGGAAGGCCAGCATATACCAGATTCCATGTCAGTGTGGGAAGACTTATATTGGACAGACAGTGCGCACCATCAAAGATCATTGCCGAGAACATCAGAGGCACACACTACTTGGATACCCCAACAAGTAAGCGGTCGCAGAGTACTGTTTGTCTGAAAATCACAAAATGGTATACTAACATACCAGAGTTTTGGCACAGACATCTAAATACTGAGACAGCATCGTTAGAGAGGCTATCGAAATTTGTACCGAGGATGGACTTGTCAACTGAGATTGCGGCTATAAGCTCAGCAGGGCATGGGAACCAGCACCGAGTCTAATTAAAAAGACGCTCAGCAAAGAAAACAAATGGGCGACCAGGGTGGATGAAGCAATTACACCAACGCCACTACAGACGCCGACGCCAGCATCTCAGTGACCGCCGATGTACGGCCGCTGACTGCGGAGAGAACATCTCACAGGGGGAGTGGATTTAATACGGCCACCCGCCCTCAGGAGCTCAGTTCATCAGGGCACCTGACGATGGCGACATGTCTGATCGCCAAAATATTGTGCCCATTGGACACTATGCAGTGGCAGTACACCCATGGACTGTTCGAGCAGCAACAATAATGTCTTCCTAACCCAAAGGAAAGGTCTCATTACTTTGCCGACAGTTTTCCGTGACAAAGAAAAGGCTGTGAATCTTTGGTCAAATGAAGAGGGGACAAAATGCTTAAAGTTAAGCAGTGTGCAAAGCTGGTCTCATTTCGTAAAATCTGAATGCGAACTGTATAAATGGAAGCAAGAGTTGCACAATGTAAAAAGTATGCGCCAAAATAAAGCTCACAGAAGTGTGAAAGAAAAACTGTTTGAAAGATTTAGAACTGCTTATGAGAGAGAATGCAGTGTTACTGACGGATATCTACAAGACTGAGCCCTCTCAATTGTAAGTGAGACAATGCTGATATCCATGCTGCTTCAACCTGGTTAAGCAGGTTCGAGGAACCTTACAGAATAGGAAGTCACAAAATTACAAAGTTTCCTTCAAATAACCACGTAGAACAGCACTTATTAATAGGCCATACTATAGGGAAATTCATAGTTTTCATAAAGAGGAAGTTTGCTGTTATCCTTGCAACTGTTGTGTATAGCACTGATCACGTTTCAGGAGAGAAGAGGGTACACACTGCAATTTATCATTTTGCGGTCAGGCTATTAAAAAATAAAGAAAATCCAATAATGAAAAATCGAGGATGAAATGTAACAATAGAATGAAAAGGATAGTCGCTACTTAACATATAGTGGAGATGCTGAGTTGCAGACAGGCACAACTAAAAGACTGTCACAAAATAAGCTGGCCAACAAAGCCTTTGTCAAAAATAGATCTGAGATCATGCTATCTGCTCTTTACCAAACTCTATAGCACATTTTATGAAGAAGCCTATGTGGAAAGTAGTATAAATTATTTCACATTTCATTAATAATATTTTGTTAACATTGTCTTCCTTGAAGTGCTTCGCATATGTCACTGTGGACATTAAGAACTACTCGATACATAGCAGCTACTGAAATGCAAAACAATCCCTAAATAACAACAACAACAACAACAAAAACTATTATTATTATTTCTTTCTTTTCTCAGACGTTATGTCTGGTCAAAAATGGAAAGTGACGCGGACCTTGATGAAGCGTGACTTCCTTTTAACTGTACAGTATATGTTATATTGCATTTAGGAACTTTCGGGTAATTGAACATGTATCAATAATTACGGATTTCTGTAGTTGTATATACAGAAATTATTATTATTATTATTATTATTTTATTATATGTGGCTCAATAGCGTGGTGCAAGTCTTCCAACTGCATGCCACTTCTGTGACTTGTGTGTCCCTAACCTATCCCAGTTATCTATCCTGGTGAAGAGGGACCTACTGGTTAACGTAAAATTTAAACCGTGTGTCATTCCTTGCAACTCCTCATCGCTGGGAGGTGTAAGCTAGTTCAGAAAGCCAACTGAAAAAATCTGTGGCCTGATTGAGATTCAGTCATGTGGTCTCCCAGTTTCCAGGTGTGCACTTTACAGCTAGACTACCAGTTCCAACAACTAGAGTGTAACTGGTAGCCTTCCTTCAGGTTATGTTGGTTGTCAGTAATTATTAGTGTTATGTTTACAAACTTCCCCTCGACTGTAAAGAAGCCAAAGAGAAACAGTAGCCAACATCTGCAGAAAATGCTGGACTAATGCTAAGAAAAACTGAAGTTGCCAATTCAGTGTTTTTTTTAAAAAAAAAAAAAGAGAGAGAGAGAGAGAGAGAGAGAGAGAGAGAGAGAGAGAGAGAAAGGGGGGGGGGGGGGAGGGGTACTGAACACTGGCAAATTTTCTGCACATTCTCATTCGTTTAGTGTTTGCTTCCATTTGCTCAGGTTTTAGGTGCTGAAAATAGGCATATATGCACTCCAGATATTTACACCATGCATCATGGGGCCCTTTTCACAGATACTTCTCATTCGTCGAATTGCATGCTAGATAGGCAGTGCTATAGAAACCACTGTCATAATCAGTTCTTCGTGTATCTAAAATAAATAATTTCAACACACACACACACACACACACACACACACACACACACACACACACACACACACACACACACACACACACACTCTTGCAGTGTCTCTTAGCAACTAAAATTTTGTCTGTGCATTTCTTTCCATGTATTTTCCTGTGCCTGTGTAAAACAATTCAGGCTAGGTTTCAGCATGTCTGATTGATCATTCCCATGTCAGTGAGCAGAAAAAACTCAGAAGCCATTCAAGTCAAACACTGCATCACAGCAGATTACTGTTCTAGACTTGAACATGATCAGTTCCATTTCATTAGATATATTCATACCACACTTGCAAGATTACTGCAGATGTGTGGTCGGTAACTCCACTCTGTGCAGCCCACTCTACAAGCACCAGCAATTTCAGAATGGAACAGATTTATGCAGTCTACCAGTAACACGATTAATGGTGAAAGAACTTCAGTAACTTTTTTGATATCAATTAATTCACCACCAAGTGACTAAAACACAATTCCACAACATTACAACTGATAGCAATGATAGATCAACAATGTGTCACATTTACTAATCCAATCCCTTTCCCCACCAACACTATAGTTGTCACTGACAACATCACACTTACAAATTAAGCACACAGGAAGGTAGTTTACATAAAAGCTCACTTAACAACCAAAAGTAAGTAGTCATTCAATAAACCAAAAATAATTCCAATATATAAACACATGCTCAGAAATGTTATTTTGTCTATTCACTTAACAGAACTGGACAGGAAACCTTGGGGAGGTATAGCCTGTCTGTGAACTGAAAATAAAGCAGCATTCATATTGGAAGAAGTTATTTTTTCCAGAAGAACACTACAGTAGCCGTACAAGATGACTAAAAATCAATTTCCCCTCTAGCAGTGTACACACACACACACACACACACACACACACACACACACACACACACACACACACACACGTGTCAGAGGACTGCATCACCAGCAAATCATATGGCACACTGTCGAGGATTGATGTAACTTCGTGAAATAGTGTGTAGTTGCTTCTTGTGACATAGTGGGGTAGATAAAGACGGAAACAAACTGCTTGACCTTCAGTGTGCAGTCCTATGAAGTAGGGAAATGCATACACACAATCCAGCAACCTACCATCCCCAACACTTCTACCAGATACATTCCCACCTCCCTCCTTTTACACTACCAGAACACAATTTATCCCTTAATATGGCTCTACTGCATTTACATGCTGTACAAACATTTAATATTTGTTTTCAACTCCTTTCATTTAAAGATAAACATTAATTTTATACTGGTAGAAAAATATTTTAATAATCTGCAATTTTTCCATCCCTACAATGCAGAAACTATTTAGCCCTAGAGAAAAAATGAATAGGACTTTTTTCCCAGGAAATTTAATGTGTTTTAATTTTGTATTGGGAAAGATTTTTGCCAGAAGTTGCCAGTTTTTAGTTATTCAAGATAAACATTACAAAGTGACCTTTAAATGCAACCCCAAACCCCCACCCCAATGCTCACACTGCATTTTTTTTTTTTTTTTTTTTTGTCTTCGTTGAATGAGCTAGTAGTGAAATGAAGGAACACCTGAAGAGGAATGACACTTGGTGCAAGTACTGGCAGTTGACACAACACAAAAAGGTAATACATTACCTCCAAATATGTGGACATACCCATTATTGTATGATTACATGAATGCTGAACAATCACTGGAAGCAGTCACATTCTTTAAATATCTGGGATTATGCATATCAATCAGTTTTAATTTACGTGACTAAAAAAAAATTATAGGGAAGCAGCACCAGACATTCATTGGATAAATGGCCAGGAAATTATTCCATCTACAAAGGAGGTAGCTTACAAAATCCTTGTTTAACTAAGAATTTAATATTGCTTGTCAGTCTGGGACCCATCATAAACAGGATTGATAAAGAAAATGAGAAGACCCAAGAAGGGCGGATAGTTTTTTCACAGGTTCATTTAGCACACGAAAAAGCGTCTTGGAAATGCTCATTAAACTACAGTGGCAGATGCTACAAGTTAGATTAGATTAGATTAGATTAATACTAGTTCCATGGATCATGAATACGATATTTTGTAATGATGTGGAACGAGTCAAATTTTCCAATACATGACATAATTAAGTTAATGTAACAACATACTTAAGTTAATATAACAACTTTTTCATTTTTTGTGTTTTTTATTTTTATTTTTATTTTTTTATTTATTTTTTATTAATATTTTTTGTTTTTTTGTTTTTTAATTTATATCTAAAAATTCCTCTATGGAGTAGAAGGAGTTGTCATTCAGAAATTCTTTTAATTTCTTCTTAAATACTTGTTGGTTATCTGTCAGACTTTTGATACTATTTGGTAAGTGACCAAAGACTTTAGTGCCAGTATAATTCACCCCTTTCTGTGCCAAAGTTAGATTTAATCTTGAATAGTGAAGATCATCCTTTCTCCTAGTATTGTAGTTATGCACACTGCTATTACTTTTGAATTGGGTTTGGTTGTTAATAACAAATTTCATAAGAGAGTATATATACTAAGAAGCTACTGTGAATATCCCTAGATCCTTAAATAAATGTCTGCAGGATGATCTTGGGTGGACTCCAGCTATTATTCTGATTACACGCTTTTGTGCAATAAATACTTTATTCCTCAGTGATGAATTACCCCAAAATATGATGCCATATGAAAGCAACGAGTGAAAATAGGCGTAGTAAGCTAATTTACTAAGATGTTTATCACCAAAATTTGCAATGACCCTTATTGCATAAGTAGCTGAACTCAAACGTTTCAGCAGATCATCAATGTGTTTCTTCCAATTTAATCTCTCATCAATGGACACACCTAAAAATTTGGAATATTCTACCTTAGCTATATGCTTCTGATTAAGGTCTATATTTATTAATGGCGTCATACCATTCACTGTACGGAACTGTATGTACTGTGTCTTATCAAAATTCAGTGAGAGTCCGTTTACAAGGAACCACTTAGTAATTTTCTGAAAGACAGTATTGACAATTTCATGAGTTAAGTCTTGTTTGTCAGGTGTGATTACTATACTTGTATCATCAGCAAAGAGAACTAACTTCGCCTCTTCATGAATATAGAATGGCAAGTCATTAATATATATTAAGAACAACAAAGGACCCAAGACTGACCCTTGTGGAACCCCATTCTTGATAGTTCCCCAGTTTGAGGAATGTGCTGATCTTTGCATATTATGAGAACTACTTATTTCAACTTTCTGCACTCTTCCAGTTAGGTACGAATTAAACCATTTGTGCACTGTCCCACTCATGCCACAATACTTGAGCTTGTCTAGCAGAATTTCATGATTTACACAATCAAAAGCCTTTGAGAGATCACAAAAAATCCCAATGGGTGGTGTTCGGTTATTCAGATCATTCAAAATTTGATTGGTGAAAGCATATATGGCATTTTCTGTTGAAAAACCTTTCTGGAAACCAAACTGACATTTTGTTAGTACTTCATTGTTACAGATATGTGAAGCTACTCTTGAATACATTACTTTCTCAAAAATTTTGGATAAAGCTGTTAGAAGGGAGATTGGACGGTAATTGTTGACATCAGATCTATCCCCCTTTTTATGCAAAGGTATAACAATAGCATATTTCAGTCTATCAGGGAAAATGCCCTGTTCCAGAGAGCTATTACACAGGTGGCTGAGAATCTTACTTATCTGTTGAGAACAAGCTTTTAGTATTTTGCTGGAAATGCCGTCAATTCCATGTGAGTTTTTGCTTTTAAGCAAGTTTATTATTTTCCTAATTTCAGAGGGAGAAGTGGGTGAGATTTCAATTGTATCAAATTGCATAGGTATGGCCTCTTCCATTAACAGCCTAGCATCTTCTAATGAACACCTGGATCCTACTATATCCACAACATTTAGAAAATGATTATTAAAAACATTTTCAACTTCTGACTTTTTGTTCGTAAAGTTTTCATTCAATTTGATGGTAATACTGTCTTCCTGTGCTCTTGGTTGACCTGTTTCTCTTTTAATAATATTCCAAATTGTTTTAATTTTATTATCAGAGTTGCTGATTTCAGACATGATACACATACTTCTGGATTTTTTAATAACTTTTCTTAATATAACACAGTAGTTTTTATAATGTTTGATAGTTTCTGGGTCACTACTCTTTCTTGCTGTCAGATACATTTCCCTTTTCCGGTTACAAGTTATTTTTATACGCTTAGTAAGCCATGGTTTGTTACAAGGTTTCTTACGAGGATATTTGACTATTTTCTTGGGGAAGCAGTTTTCAAATGCATTTACAGAAATGTCATAAAATAAATTATATTTTAAATTGGCATCAGGTTCATGGTACACCTCATCCCAGTCTAACTGCTGTAGGCTTTCCCTGAAATTTGCAATTGTTAAATCGTTGACTGAACGTACTACTTTGGAGGACTGTTTAGTATTGCTGAATGGAGCTATGTCATATATTGTAACTAGCTGTGCACCATGATCAGAAAGACCATTCTCAACAGGCTGAGCATTTATCTGGTTAAACTTATCTTGGTCTATAAAGAAGTTATCTATCAGTGAGCTGCTATCCTTTACCACCCGAGTAGGAAAATCAATAACGGGTGTCAAATTGAAAGAACCGAGTAATACTTCAAGGTCATTTTTCCTATTACCCTCTTTCAGAGAATCTACATTGAAGTCCCCACAAATAATAGTTTGCTTCCCCCTGTCTGACAGATAGCACAACAAGGAGGAGAAATAGATGAAAATTTCCTGATGGGGACCTATATACAGTTACAATTATAAATGTGCCTTTATTTAATTTAAGCTCACAGGCACTTGCTTCTATGTGTTTCTCTACACAAAACTTTTTTGTTTCTATACTTTTTGCACAATGATAACTTTTGACATATATGGCAACTCCTCCTTTCTCCATATTTTCTCTCATTACATGTGCAGAGAGCTTATATCCACTTACATTTACCTTATCCATATCAGTAACAATGTGATGCTCAGACAGGCATAGTATATCTATTTCATCCTCAGCTTCTAAATCTTCTAAACAAACCAGAAGCTCATCTATTTTATTCTTTAAACTCCCAATATTTTGATGAAATATACTTACATTATTTTTAATTATACTTTTATGAGAACCTTTCCTCATTCTAACATTTGCAGTACTCTCCTGTCAGTTTCTCATTGTGCTTAGGCCTAGTTGCTATACCAGTAGTCACATGGTGTTCAGAGAGGCAGATTATGTCAACTGGGTTGGGTGACTTTAATTCATCAATGCAATTACCTAGGACTGAGATACAACTTGGTGGAGATAAAATTTCTGGTGATTGGTGAAAATTTATAATTGATAGCTGTGATTGGTGATCCAATGTGCTAGAATTGTGCTGTTTAATTTCTTTCCTAAACTGAAGATTTGTTTCAATCCTGACCTCTCGTAGAACTTGACATCTTTCTGTCTTACCTATCCTAAAAAAGGTGCTGCTCCAACACCTGTAACCACTGGTATTTTACCATTCATGGTAGTGCCTCCCCCCCCTTAAATTTCCTGCTATTACCCCAGCCAGTTTCCCCTTCCCTTTCCTGTTGAGATGTAGGCCGTGCCTGGTATAGTCCCACCTACTGAGGGAATCAACAGGAACCACACCAATATGAGCCCCCGCACCCGACCCAAGCAGCCGTTCCAACTCCAAATTAACTCTCCCAACAGAAGAGTTCAAATGAGGCCGGTCATGGCGTCTCAGGACAAATACAAACTCAACATTGGTGTGTCTCGATGCCGATGCAATCTTTACCAGGTCACACTCTATACTGTACCCAGGATCTCTGTCATAGTGTGCTTTCCTATTTAAATACTGAGAGTGTACATTCCTAGGGAAGTCAACCAATATCCAGTATTGCTTCCACCTACATTTAAATTGTGAAAAGAAAATCAAGATAAATTAAATTTGAGCTCACATGTAGGCTTATGAACAATCTTTCTTCCTACACACTATTCATTACTATGATGCAGAATGCCTCACTTCTTGTGTCTGCCACTGTAGTTTGATGAACATTTCCAAGACGCTTTTGCATGAGCTAAATGAACCTATGAAGAAACTAGCTGCCTTTCTTGGGTCTTCTCATTTCCTTTCCATTACTGGACAGGAAAGGGACGGGGGAGGGGTGGCGGTTTGCTGAGTATAGATGTAAATGTAATATCATAACACTGACTTTTCATAAAAAATACCTCTAAATGTTAAGTCTGAGAATATGGCCACTTGCTACATTCATTCTCTAAATTTAACATCCCACCAACAATGAAGTTATTCACAAGGTTGCAGAAGCTAAGACTGAAAGAGACAAGGCTGATTTGTTTCCTCAAAGAAATCATATTGGTATTTGTCTAGTGCTAATTAAGGAAAGCAAAGAGACAGCTAAATCTGTATGGTTGGGACTGGAGGGGGGTTATGTAGTTTTTCTACAAGCGAGTCCTTTATCTCAACCACTACACCATCTCACTCAGTTTCAGTTACAACCACATCCAGAGTACTAACCACCATTGCCTGATTTGGTTCATGTATCTGCTGAAAATGTATAAACAATCTTTATCTGACTAGTCTGACAAAAAAGTAAATCCTGGGTGCCTATCATCCAATTAGCAAATAAAACTTCAACATTTAAAATACAGTACACTGATAATTTCTTGCAGTCCCTGCTAACTGCTTGGTTTTCTGCCAGAGTGAACATATGTAGGGCTGAAAGAATGAAAACTATATTTTATTACTAACTTCGCTGTTACATTTAGTCCATTTCAGCAGCCATTTTATGCCACTTACAATGTTATTTTCTGACACCTCCTGCTTCCTTTTTCTTCTTTATTCTTGTTTTAGAACCAAAAAGAATAACAGAAAATGAAACAAAATTTAATAATCAAAGCAACCATATTGACATTAAATGCATGCAAAATTGTAATAAAGAACAAATATAACAACTGAGCAGTGAATATAGTATCACAAAGATCAATTTAGAAAGATATTCTACAGCCAAATGTATTTCAGAATATCTAAATTGGGTCTGGGTTTCTTATGCAGTTATGCAAGTCAAACTATAAGTTGACTACTGAAAGTAATTAAGTGCTGCAAGTTCAAACTGTTATATCCAAAATAGTCTCATTGGTTGCAAAATATGAATTGGCGGAAATTGATTCTAGAGGCAGAAAAGCAATTGTCTGAAGTGTTAAAGACTGTGAAACAGGGAAGACTCAATACCTCTGGCACAAGCACATGTCCTGGTATTTCAATTAACAGTTTCTCATCCTTGCCACAGAGGTAGAAAATAGGACAGGTCCTAAATGAACAAGTGGCCTGCACAAATACACGGAAAGTAGAACCTAACAATTACTAAAGTGTGTACACTGGTTTGAAAAGGGGGAGACTCACAGTGTTGTGGAAAGTGTTAACAAAATGCTTAGGAGTCAAGTTTCAACAAAATTACAGTCATCCTATGTGCAGTGCAATGTGAACTCATTAAATCTGGTCACACACTTGTATACAAGGAAATTTGACTAGAGTGAGAATAAATTATTGTTCCCACATAACACAGATTGATTTTCAATCTGAAAACACAGAGGGAAGCAAAGGTGGAAAGGAGTAATGAGAGCAGAAGAGGTTTAAAAATAATACAGATTAAATTTGAAAAGTAACAGTACATGCACGTTGAAGTTAAAGACTCTTAAAACATGTTTCTATCCCCTCCATATCTTTAAGTAACATATTTCATAAAAGTATTATTCTCCCAAATATTCCATTTTTAAATTCAGAACATAATACAGTCATGTCCGTAGTTTGAAATAATTTTGACAGTCGCTAAACTAGAGGTGAGAAGATAAACTAGAGGTGAGAAGATAAACTAGAGGTGAGAAGATAAACTAGAGGTGAGATGATAAACTAGAGGTGAGATGATAAACTAGAGGTGAGATGATAAACTAGAGGTGAGATGATAAACTAGAGGTGAGATGATAAACTAGAGGTGAGATGATAAACTAGAGGTGAGATGATAAACTAGAGGTGAGATGATAAACTAGAGGTGAGATGATAAACTAGAGGTGAGATGATAAACTAGAGGTGAGATGATAAACAGTGGACTGGAAACACTGACTGTGAGAGTGAGGGGTAAACTGTGTACCAGAAAACAACAAATTCTTCTGGGGTGTCACCCTGTGTCCCAAAGATACTGACTTGCTGAACATCAATACAGGGTGTGATGCTGTTGCAAGGCAATACAGGAGGCACTATGGCTCACAATATTGTGTATATGACCATATAGCATATCTTTTAGTAATGCCTCCCACTGCTGGACTAGTGTCCTCTTGCATCTCAGCAAAGGTCTGTGGTGTCTGTGTGTTAAATTTACACTCCTTTCATGTAGATCATCCCATGCTTGTTCCATCAAATTTTAATTGTTGGAGCCCACTTGTGTGTCTAAATTTGTTATTTTCTCATGTGGCAGGCACTCTTCTGCTAGTCTAGCCCTGCATTGTTGAGCATTATCATTCATGACACAGAACCTAGGTATATAAGCACACAAAAAGGTGCACATATCACTGCAAGATGTTATCCTAAACAAAGCAACCCTCATAGTCCACTACAAAACACATGCAGCAATCTAGTCATCATAATGTGGAACCACACCAAATGACAACACTGGTATTGAAGTATCTCTCTCTCTCTCTCTCTCTCTCTCTCTCTCTCTCTCTCTCTCTCTCTCTCTCTCTCTCTGCATAGCACTAGCAGAGATTAAATGTGTGCCAGTGATCTGCCAGATAAACATAATATGAATAATCACAATACACTAAACATCAACACATCAGAAGAGGGCACTACCATGTTCCAGCATCAGCTATTGGTTGGCAAAACATCACATTTTCCAAGCCACAGTAGGTCTGTGTAAGGGGGACTACATCTAATGTGTCACTGAGCACACAAAACAACCTCTGAAACCTGGTGATGTACTATATTGATGGAAGATGCATGACACAGTCTGGTGTACATTCTGCTGCAAGGGCAGGTGCTGTGCTGGTTTGGCCATGTCTGGGCATTTAGGACCAAATAATAATCTTGTTGCTGGGTGGCAGCACACTGTCAACCCTGCCTTTATTTCCACTGAACATTGACTGCTTCTTCAAACCACCTTGACAGCCATGAAATAAAATTATGGGCAATTTCAATTCTTTGCCCATCCTCGTATCTGTCAGTAATCTGGTGGTGTACGAACATCCAAAGGTGTGTACTGCGCCAGCCTGCTTTAATACCATTAACATTGTTTTCTATATGCATACAACATGAAGGTACAGTTAGTGGGCTTGTAACAGCACAACAACATCATCTGCCATTTCCTTGTTCCACCACAGTTCAGTCCAGACAGTGTTGCCATGCTGCCAAGTTTTTTTAACATCCCTTACCTCACAGACATGAGTGTAGCATGGTCTTCTATACAATAAGATAATAGAGCATACATCATTTCTAACTGTTCTCTTTCAGTGCTATTTAAACACAAGCGGCAACAGCATTATTTACCACAGATTCTGCTTTATGCGTTGTGACATTCTGGGATATTTTTCCGGCTCTTGGGTCAGCTACTGCCTCTGAAATGCAAGAATAGTATCTCTCAGCATAAATGTCACGTGATCTAACCTGAAACATTTAATGCAGGCATACAATAAACTAATCAAACATAAAAATATTCCTTACATAGACCAGTTTTCATTACAGTCCAAATCAAACTTGTGGAAGCCCACTGTGTACGTAATTTAGACCATTTGTGCGCTACGACTGATCACTACTGAATGACTGACATCATTATGTAGAATGCTACACGTCATGTATCCATCAGTGTAAATGGACATACTTAAGAGAGAAAGTAGAAAGCAATATAAATTAATCAGTAAATTATTTGGTGGGGTTAAATGCAACAACTGTGTGTGTGACGTATCAACACTATCTGCACTAAAAGCTTGCACTCAACAAATAGTAGCCACAAACAGAAGCCGATCCTTGGTAATTGGTACTGTTGAACACTGAAGTAATTTGTCATGAAGACCTCCCACAACCAATGTGACAAGTAACATCAAAATCAATCGGTATCCTACATAACCTCTTTCCTGAATCACAATTCACACACAGCTGTACAAGTTGAACATTTACAACATTTCTCAACTTCAGATCAACAATTTAAAAAAAATTCACTGGCATTAAGTAAACTGTGAATTTATGGTGTAACACAGACCAGTGGTGATCAGAAAAGATTAATATGGTACAGTCAATTACCCTTAACCTTGCATCAGAAAGATATGTTTCTCTATTGGAAATGCCAAGCAGCTTGTTTATCAGATTGTTTACTCCTGTCACTGAGCATGGAAGTTGTATGGGTGTTAGTTCCTACATGGCCAAGAAGTGTGTGCATTGTGTGTGACCAACTGCATCTGATAACACAGATGTTCCTTAAGAAAGTCAGTCTCATCCAACATGACTATATCCCAATTCACTGAAGCACCGTATCACCAGTATCATCCATTGTCATTGCTTTAACTAAGAAACTGGCAGAAAACTGTTTCCCTTTTCAAATGGTCCAAATGGCTCTGAGCACTATGCGACTTAACTTCTGAGGTCATCAGTCGCTTAGAACTAAAGAAACCTAACTAACCTAAGGACATCACACACATCCAATGCCCGAGGCAGGATTCGAACCTGCAACCATAGCGGTCGCTCGACTCCAGACTGTAGCGCCTAGAACCACACGGCCACTCCGGCCGGATTTCCCTTTTCATTTTATTGCTTCGTAAATCATCTATCTATATGAGACTATATAAAGACAAGTTGTCATTCATTCATTGTTACCGAAAATATAGAAAATTTCTTGACTGATTTACTTCGAAGTTTCTACATGATACACTTATAAATATTCAGACAGGCATAGGCTGTTTATTTTTCTAAACACCAATGTGCTGTTTTGTTTTCTTCCTTGTTGTCAGTTTTGCAGAAAACAGTAAAGGTGTATTTATTGCTTATCTGTTAATGATTAGAATGTTACAAAGGAATCTGAATCATCTAAGCCTTTGTAATCCTATCCATTTGAATATTAAAAGTATGCAAAATACTGTCATTTAAGCTATTATCCTCAAACATCCAGTAGCTGGAGAGGTCTTTACCATACCCAATATAACAACAATCCCACCGATTTACCCATTCATTCAAAGCGACTTCAGTTCCCAAATAATTTTCATTTGCGACAACAACAAACGAGGCTCAAGGTTAGGTTTTATTTTCATATTCTGTATATTTTCATGTTGTAAAAACTAGCCATGGAAGGTGAAAGAGAGAAATGTTTTACCTCAGTATACTCCATCTTGGAACTGAATAAGTTCCTTGTACTGTCAGATGTCCTTGTACTGTCAGATGTCCTTGTACTGTCAGATGTCCTTGTACTGTCAGATGTCCTTGTACTGTCAGATGTCCTTGTACTGTCAGATGTCCTTGTACTGTCAGATGTCCTTGTACTGTCAGATGTCCTTGTACTGTCAGATGTCCTTGTACTGTCAGATGTCCTTGTACTGTCAGATGTCCTTGTACTGTCAGATGTCCTTGTACTGTCAGATGTCCTTGTACTGTCAGATGTCCTTGTACTGTCAGATGTCCTTGTACTGTCAGATGTCCTTGTACTGTCAGATGTCCTTGTACTGTCAGATGTCCTTGTACTGTCAGATGTCCTTGTACTGTCAGATGTCCTTGTACTGTCAGATGTCCTTGTACTGTCAGATGTCCTTGTACTGTCAGATGTCCTTGTACTGTCAGATGTCCTTGTACTGTCAGATGTCCTTGTACTGTCAGATGTCCTTGTACTGTCAGATGTCCTTGTACTGTCAGATGTCCTTGTACTGTCAGATGTCCTTGTACTGTCAGATGTCCTTGTACTGTCAGATGTCCTTGTACTGTCAGATGTCCTTGTACTGTCAGATGTCCTTGTACTGTCAGATGTCCTTGTACTGTCAGATGTCCTTGTACTGTCAGATGTCCTTGTACTGTCAGATGTCCTTGTACTGTCAGATGTCCTTGTACTGTCAGATGTCCTTGTACTGTCAGATGTCCTTGTACTGTCAGATGTCCTTGTACTGTCAGATGTCCTTGTACTGTCAGATGTCCTTGTACTGTCAGATGTCCTTGTACTGTCAGATGTCCTTGTACTGTAGGCTGATCACTGATGCAGCTGTTTCCTTTGTATGTACAAACTGCTGTCAGCTACATTTGAGGTTGTGAGGTGTTCAATGCTCAAAATACATGATGTTTTTTGTACAGAGTATTTGGAGTAATACTGTAATGACTACTGCTCTTTTTTCCACAAGTACTTTACAATGACAAATATAAGTGAGTCTCCTTATGTAAGTAAGAGAATGAATGGTTACCAATACAAAATGTGCACCTATGTTCAAATTGGTACTTTGTATTTTTTTCAAATACAAAATCCAGAACATATATAATGGAAATTGTTTGTACCTTCCAATACATGGTAGTTAAATGCATGTATGCATGTATCTGTGAGACCAAGTCAGCAAGCTAGAGTGATATCAAAATAATTTGTGACAGTTTGGCTCGGGGGAAGGTGCATGATGCCATTGGCTAAGTACTTCCCTGTTGCTCCACTAAAAGGTCAGCATAAATAGTGTACCCAATTGCCCCACTTTCAGTGAACAATTGTACATGGCCTAAAGCACCAGTTGCTTCCATGTTTTTCAGCTCCCTTTATGAAGTCTAATATTTGAGCATTTGAGTATTCCATATTCAAGGCTCATGGCCACTAATGCTGTCACCTGACAACACGTTTAATGGTTTCAAAGTTATCGAGGATTGCAAACTAAATTCCAAATTTGATGACGAGAACATGAATCTGCATACCCTGTGTATGAGTAGCGTGAACTGGAGGACCTTAGTGTAGGTCCAGTTATAGAGTTTCAAGAGTGTTGAACAGCATAGTCACTCCAAGAATCATGCACAGACATATAATGCTGAGAAATGGAAATGAGAAGGAATGGAAGGAAGAGGAGGAGAACAATATAGTATCACCAGTTCGTTCTCTCCTGGAAACACTGGGTAATAAATAAAGTTATGAAAGAGACGTACATTCCAGCAGAATGAAATTCACACACATGTGTATTACTACCAATTCAAGGTGCAACCTACATAATAAATTAACTTCTTTACAGCCCCGAAAGAGCAATGTTATTTAAAGGTAGTAGGCCATCTCTTTGAAATGGACTGCACGAACTTATCTTCCAACACAACTTGATTATCAAGAGAGAACATAGTAGTTATCTGTGTGACAGAAGGAGCAGATTGTTCAAATAAACTAGTGTTGAAAACTTAAGGACATACCTAACTTTCACATGAAGTGTCATTGAAAAGTAACACAGCTCGATCGAATTTCCACATCTACATCAGTACTACACAAGCAACCTGATGGTTGTGTTGAAGGGTACTCCTGGCACCACTAACTAATTCCCCAAACTCTGTTTCATTCACGAATGGCATGTGCAAACAATTACTGTCAGTAAGCCTCTGTATTAGCTCCAATTTCTCTAATTTTTTTCATTGTAGTTGTTTTGCAAGGCATATGTGAGATGAAGTAACATGTTGTCCACATGCACAATGCCTCTCATTAGCATTTCCCACTGTAACGCTCTCACACCGACTAAACTATTCCATGACATATTCTTTGTTGTGTCATTTCTCTTCCATCAGTCCTACCTGGTAAGGGTCCAGATGGATCAACAATACTCAAGAATCGGTCAAACAAGTGCCTTGTAAGCCATTTCTTTAGTGGCTAAATTACATTTCCTTCCTAAGAATATCAGTCTCATGTCTCCTTTTTCTACTATTTGCTTTATGTGGTCATTCCACTTAAGGTTGCTCTGGATAGGTACTCGATATTTTGTGATGGTTTCTGTTTACTGTCAACTGCCAATCTCTGCAGCTCTTGTCAATCCTCTGTAGGTCCTTTTGTAAATTGTTGCTGCCCTCTGACATTCTACCTTCTTATAGACAACTGCATTATCTGCAAACTGCCTTAAAAAAAGCTTCTGATACATTCTACTACATCATTTATATACATTGTACACAGTAACACTCCTATTACAGTGGGTACCGCTGAAATTACCTCTTACATCTGTCAATTTTGTTCCAGTAACAGTGACACATTGAGTTCCATCTGCAAGGAAGTCCTGAATCCAGCTGCAATACTCAGTAACATGGTCAATGTTATTGTGGCACTGCACTGCTTTCACAGGTGCTTCTTTTCAGGGGTTCATTCGACCATGACTTCATTTTTATGGCTGTCAATGTGCAACCATAGCTAACTGTGCAGATGGAGGATCTCTTGGAATGAGAAGATACTTGACAAATGCACTGTCCTGCCCATTTCTCCAACTTAATCCCATTGAGCACATGTGGAAAGGGTTGGGGAGTCATTATTACAGAATATATACATGCACCAACAATCACACAGCAGTTTTAAACTGCACTGGAGGAGGACGAAAACCCAGTCAAATACCTAGCCACAAGAACTCTTTACCAAATTGCGGCCACTATGGGAGCATATGACCAAGCTCGCTTTGCTATCTGTGGTGATCACACACCCAAGCATGTCACATGATGGTAGTGTCCCAACTGCATTGGATTCAGTGTAATTGTTGTCTTTGAATAAAAGTGTCATTTCTGTTCATCTCACTGCATGTTGCTTTCAGTTACCTTCCACACTGTACTGTACCAGTTCTTTCTATGTACAGTTCAAGTTTTATCGAGATATGTTACATAGTAGTGACACATAAGATTGTACACCCCAGTATTGGGGACAAGGAACTTTAAAAAAGAGACATGGCCATGCGCACATGTCCTGTTTTGACAATAGCAGCCGAACCAGTGAGTGTTTCACAGATAGGAGGCGGGCCAACCAAGCCAGGCACGGCTCTGCAGGCACACGAGTTTGGCAGCATCATCAATAGATGGTGGTATCCTTTGAGGTGCAGTGATTGGTAGACATTCCTAGTATGAGAATTTTAGATCACATGTCAGATAAATGCAGGTTCTGGCTGTGTGGCCAGAAAAAAATCAGCCGCCGGCATGAAAAGGTACAAGCCAAAGCTAAATTGACTAGCCAAAGCTAAATTGACTAGCCAAAGCTAAATTGACTAGCCAAAGCTAAATTGACTAGCCAAAGCTAAATTGACTAGCCAAAGCTAAATTGACTAGCCAAAGCTAAATTGACTAGCCAAAGCTAAATTGACTAGCCAAAGCTAAATTGACTAGCCAAAGCTAAATTGACTAGCCAAAGCTAAATTGACTAGCCAAAGCTAAATTGACTAGCCAAAGCTAAATTGACTAGCCAAAGCTAAATTGACTAGCCAAAGCTAAATTGACTAGCCAAAGCTAAATTGACTAGCCAAAGCTAAATTGACTAGCCAAAGCTAAATTGACTAGCCAAAGCTAAATTGACTAGCCAAAGCTAAATTGACTAGCCAGAACAACTTCCAAATAAGACTAAGTATAAGAAAAACTAAATACAATTAGTGACAGAAAAGCCAGTAGCATAGTTACAAAGACAAAAGCATGAAGAGTGATTGAGTGAAAATTCGCCCTCACTACGATGTTTAGTTTTTAAGTTATTTCATGTTGAATGTTTTATGTATGTAATGAATTTAAAAAATTTATATCTTTATAATGCCTTAAGCAATTTCTACAAGCTGTGTGTCAATGGATAAATCTCTGAGAGCACTATCAAACTGTAAAAGGACATTCTTTTCAAAAATAAAAATTATCCATTTTGAATTACAGGCCAGACTGTACATTCTGCACATTAAAACTTGAATTTTCACACACACAAAATACAAAATATTGAAAGTAGTGGCAGCAGTACTTAGTGGATGTAATTCCAAATGTCTGAGTGAAATTAGTTTTAATTGTTTATACTTATTAGTAATCTAACAACACAAATTACTGTTTACATGGACAAAACTACCATTTCAGAGCAAAATATTTACATTAGAGAAAAACTGAGAACAGCACCCTAAAGCTGATGAAATTCACGTGCAAATTCATATACTACGCACGTATTTAAAATTAAATTTTAGTTTAAGTATGTTTACAAAGTCTGAAGTGTGAGAGTTTGATCCATATCAAGGCAAGGGTTTAATTAGTGGTGACAATTTTTGCATGAGGCCTTCTAGTATTATGAATCAATTGGGGTTAACAGCTAGAACAGACAGGAAGTATGTGTGAAGTAGGTTAACTCACGAGTGAATAGGAATACTTCCAAGTATTTTGCCATGGAGTTGTGATATTTGTGCATGTTGACAGTGAATAAAAACTTTTCTGCAGTTAATTTCGAGAGTGATCTGCACTCTGAGTTTAGTTAGTTCACAATTGTGGAATTTTACCTTTAGACTTGCATTAAAGAAACTAATTATTTTTCCATGGTTTCTCGGGAGTTCATGCAAATGCAAGATAATGTTTCATTTTAGCCCTCACTCAGATTATCATTTTTTCAGTGATGAATGATTATGAATGAAGGTTAGTATTACTTTATTTGCAATGAACTCAATTTTGTTAAAATTTAAAATACTGTTAGTAGCCTACATTTTTACCCGAAACGCCTGCCTGCACTTATTTGAATTTGTGACTGAATTTTTTGGGTTAGTGTGACAGATGCGTTTGTTGGCCCCTAGGCTGTAGCTTATCCAACACTTAAAGCTATAAAAATGCATTTTGGAGGGCCAATAAGCTGTGACGTTTTGGTAACTTATTATTCATGTAGTTGCATGTGGAGAACGCACAAGCTATATATTGAACAGTTGTGTTCTGAAAGAGCAATTTTAGCTTCTTCATTGATTAATTATTTGTCTGTCAAGTCGCATACATCGGTCTCGGCCGTGATGAACAAGAATTATCAAAGAATACACTTCACCCGTACTGTCGCACACATCGTGCAAAAGTTACTTTCATCCTTAAGTTTTGCACACCAGCGTATTTCATGTGGCTTGCCAAGGCATGATACACACCATGTATCATATAATGGCAAAAGGCTGTAAAGACAGCACAGCTGAAGGACAAACAAAGCACTGATAGGGAAGAGTAACAGGATAGTTCATCAAACCAGTGTGGACTATGACCTCTTTCCAAATAGTTATTCATGTTTCATTCCTAAAAGTAAGGTGCCTATCATGAGAAAAGAATCCCATTGTTCTGAAAAATGGTTTCTTTAATTTTCCGCTTTAAAAAATTTCCCCTACTTCTACTACAGTACAAAGTACAGTACCATTACATTGTGTTAGGTAACACTGACACTGCATCGGACGAAATTTTGCCTTAAAATGTTTCTTCAGAGAAAACTGAACCTGACACGAATAAGGCAGAGTTAATGGAGTTTTTACAATTCTGAAAGCCAGAAATCCCACGCTACCAGGCTGAAAAACTTATGAGGGCAAAACAGTGTAGTGTAATCAGACTTCCTCCATACTACACTTATTTCCGGTCTCTGTAAAATGTCAAATCAAAACATCTTCTGCCATCTAACTTCTCAGTTTTATTTTGTTTGTGCAAAAAGCTCATTTCAACCAGATTAAACTTACATGGGCCTAGTTGGGAAGCAGAATGGCAAGAAACATTAAAAAGTTTATTCTCTGAGGGTAGAAAGCTGACAGGAGCAGCAGTTGTGAACATTATCCCATTTGACCTATCTCGAGTTATGAGCTATCGTAAAAAATTAGCTAAGGAAACAATCAGTCCATAAAGAATTACTGGATGAACTGAGTGTAATTTCGCCAGTTTCAGCACCAGTTCCAGGTCCAGGTTTAAGTAAGCAAAGAGTCTTCCCTTGAATTTGCTCTGCTTACACAATAATAGTGAGTATAAAATATTCATAGGTGTAAGTGTCATGTTCAGTACTGTCATTTGTTTATAATTTAAGGCTTCCTTGACTATTGATTGATAACCAAGTGCTAAGAGTAGGTGTGTCATGCCCAGAACATGCTGATAATGTTCCCCTCCATTCACTCTATGCAGAACTGTCGATATTCAAGTTACTTTATTCACAACATAATGTATGTTTTCATATCATCATATTATCACTAGAGACCGGATTATATGCTTCATAAAAACCTTACAATATGCATGAAGAATGTTTAAAAAATGCAAGAAAAGTGTCGAAATATGCAAGATCAAATAATAAAAAAACATTGTAGTTACTGCATGCATTATATCCCAAAGCCGAACCTGTGCCTATCAATTATGAGGAAGAGTGCCAGCAATGTGAAAAATCTGAACATTTAGAAAGCTGATATTTTCTGAATACTTTCTGGCAGAGGTCAGGAAGGGGCCCCTTCTGGGATTATTTTATAAAAATTTGCAAAATGGGGATGCATACTGTGTTTCAAGAATTGTTTCTTCCTTGCTATTTTTGTCGGTAACTAGCGGATGCCATGTGAGTGAGAGACAGCGAAACAATCTATATGTACAGGACCAACTTCGAGGTACATCGCAAGCAGAGGGGCATGCTCAAAAACTCCGTAATATTTTATTTAAAAAAACAACATACAATCATGAATTTTTTTGAACAGCATTAACTTTTAATTAATACTATTGGACCAAAGCATCATTTATAATTTATTTTACATTTTTCTACAATTTTAAACAAACAACCAAGTACTGTTCCAAATGTTCGGTAGTAAGATTGTGTCTTCAATCACTCAAAACTTTTTTATAAGCAGAAAAGGACCGCTCTACATCAACTGAGGTAAGTGGGCAGTATTTGAATTTAGGTGCTATGTTGTCACTTATTGTTCCTGGTGAAATGTCACCCATCAAACCTCTCTAAGTGCTGTTGGAAATTCCTCCAACAATGAGTTCACTAGAATAATTTTACTCATTAACTGAATAGATCCATTCAATACCAAACCTTGATTTGCAAGCTTTTTAATGTTTGTAGGTATATGGGAAAAATGAGTGCTAATCACAGCAATGTCTTTTTTAATACCAGAATGATTAAAAGCTTCCTTGCACTGGCAAACTGGCAAACTGCCAAACTTATCGAAGTCATTTACTACCCCTAATGGCCTCTAAACATTCATTGTGAAACAAAACAGCTTCGACCCACGTACCCCAATGAGTTACCACTGATTTGGGAGGTAAAGGTACATTTGGTAGTTTTTCTTTGTAGATCTTGATGCAAGCAGTAGCCTTTAGAAACACTTTCTTTGTGGCCAAAATCAGTTTATTTACATCCACAAATGTGGAACGTACTTCAGCATGGTGATGTACTCCATAAGCAAAGCACGTCACATGAATCATACTGGGATAAAATACTCCAAGGGCTTTTTCTGCTTGATCATAAAGGGAGCAGCATCTGAAATAAACACAAACATCCTTTCATCTGCAGAAGATTATGGAAATATTTTTCTAATACCCTCATTCACAAATCTGGTCATCGTAGAATGATTTACTTTTTCAAGTTCTTTGGAGGCCGCTAAATAGGAAGGAGAAGGCTCTTCTTTTAAAGCACCAACAATTACATTTGTAGTGTAATGGCCAGAAGTGTCTGTAGTTTCATCAACTGAAATCTAGATAATGCTATCCTTCAGTTCATTGCAAATTCAAATGGTTCAAATGGATCTAAGCACTATGGGACTTAACATATAGGGTCATCAGTCCCCTAAAGTTCATTGTGAATTTCTTCCAGAACATTTACGTAAATTGTCAGTATGTAAATTTTACACAATGTTGAGTCACCTTGTATATTTTGATTTAAACAGTATCTGCACTTGAAGCCTTTGAGGATAGAGTTTGTAAGTTTGTGAAGTGGAATATTGCTTGCAATGAATGCTTCATTTGGATCCATTTTAAACCGACTTTTTGGTTACCTTTGGACAAACCTCAGTTACCGCAACTTACTGTTGTCAGAAGATGTTGTCGTGGTCCTCTCTCCTGCATTCCTGCGATATGAAGACTTGTCTTGACATGTTGGTCTATTTGAAACTTTTTTTTTTTTTTTTTTTTTTTTGTATGAAACATTTTTCTCACAACCCCAACAATATAAAACAGTTGTATGTAAATGTTCCAGGATGGTCAGCTATCCATGAAACACTGTTTCATGGCAGCATGGTGCTCAACACATTACACACTACACGTCGTAAACATGTTCAACTGTGTACAAATAAATAGGAAGCTAAACTGAAACTGGACGTGCGACTAAAACCTTGCGTAATTTGACGACACGTATGGTACGACAGCAGAGGGGATTGACTGGGGGTGCAGGAGCATTGGCTCGGTCTGCCTGTCCTTGTTCCTCTTCTGTAATGATTCCACTACGCAGTGGCCTCTCAGTTAGTGATTGCACACAGTTCTAGGTTGTGGTCAATCTGTGGGACATCAAAACTAGATAGAGCTAGAGACTACCCGTCTAAATTTGTAAAATATTGTAAACAGAGAGAAAATATGCATCGTCTCTAGTTTCTAGTTAAAATATGCAATAACTGATGAAAAGTAGCCAAATTTTCGAATGCATATGCAACATTCAAACGCATATAATCCAGTCTCTAAGTATCATATACAGCGATTGTTAAGACAAATCACAGCTGTGCAAACACACTAAAGGTGAATAGGTGATCTATTTCTCTCTCTCTCTCTCTCTCTCTCTCTCTCTCTCTCTCTCTCTCCCCCCCCCCCTCCCCCCCTCCATCCATCCATCCATCCATCCATCCATCCATCCATCCATCCATCCATCCCCCTACAGTGCGCCCTGTTATCGTCACAGCCTTTGCACTCTTACCACATACATTTCACTCTCATGGTCAGTTCTTTTACTTTTTATTGGCTTGTTATTGCCAAAGATCACATTCCTTATTACACTCCAGCCACTCTGATCCAATTAGATTGTGTTTTAGCTCATTACAACTACTGTCCCTGTTCTTAGAAAGCTCGTGTGAAACTGTTTATCATGACACAAGGCTGCATCTTTCATATGCATATATTTATCACAGTGGAATACAGCAGAAAGGTAGTCTTGCTTACCAGAACCACATACCTGTACGAATCAACAAAATGTACCGAGGACACAGTCCATCTCTGATTATATGGAAGTACCCTCTAGCTATTTGGATTCATATGATGAAACTTGAGTTTCTCCCTTGCATGGGCTCATTTCATTTCATGAGCCTTCCAGCCAATGGTTGTGAAATACCACTGTTTTGCAACACAAACAACTAACAGTATATTATATATACAATACGATACAATGTCCTTGTATGCATCGTAACCAGAATAACACAGGCACTGCAGTATCGTATTTATCTGCCAATACCGGGCAAGCGACTTTCAAGTACAACATCTCACCCATACAGGAATATACATAATGGATGTAAGAGTTCATGTTGTAGACACACGGTTGACACCATATGGAAGTTTGGGTCTGGCCATGAATCGTGCACGCTTAGCCAAATGGTAAGGTTATCAATCACGATAAGCAGAAAATCCAGTTTCGAGTGCCAGTGTGGCATAATTTTTCATTGTCATCATTCCATTCTACAGTGGATGTTGTCCTTATTTGCAATTGTGAGTTTATCTGATATAACTCTGACAGTCTCTCATATTGTTTTTAAAAGTATTAAAATAATTCCCTCTGGTTCACTTGGTATTCATCTGGCTCCTAAGCAACATGCCTAACAACTTTACAGCTATTCTCAATTCTGACACCACTATGCTTCCCTTTTTACTATTCTTTGCTTTCATTTAATTTCTTGTTAGTGCTATTTCACTATTTTTCAAGATCTTTCAACCATCCTTTTCCTTATTTCAATTTTAAGTACATTTTCTTTGTAGACTGGGACTTTTACAATAGACTCTTATCACTAAATTATTCAGCATAAACTGCACTAAACTGAAGACATAAAAATTTGGACAAACTTGATGTTTTAAGTATATTGCTTTAATCTTTTAAAAATGCTATGTATTATAAAATGAGTGATGTGGGACACATGTTAATACACTGGAGTTGCATTTGGTTGTGCTGCTCCCCTAATGACAACACTGTCAGGGCAAATCCTAATCTTTCTTCCATAGTTAATGGATAACAACACTTAATGGTGTACCAAAATTTATCTTCTTATAAAGACACTGCACAGTCAAGTCACCCCAACTGCAAATATGGTGAGAAACAACAGTCCATTTGTTACAGTTACGAATTTTCTCATTTTGTAGAAAAAATGTTTTTGAAAATTTTAGATTTAATTCAAAATATGCAAATGACTAAACAAAATTAAAGAGACAGGCTGGTTGGTTGGTCAGTTGGCTTGCTGGTTTGTGGGAACAGCAAGTTCATTGGTCCCATCAGATTAGGGAAGGATTGGGAAGGAAGCTGGCCGTGCCCTTTCTAAGGAATCATCCCAGCATTTGCCTGAAGCAATTTCGGGAAATCGCATAAAACTTTGATGAGGATGGCTAGATGTGGGTTTGAACAGTCATCCTCCCGAATGCGAGTCCAGCATGCTAACCACTGTGTCACCTTGCTCAGTGAACAGGCTGGCTGTTCAGCACTTATCTTCAGAAGACAAAATTCTAACATGTTGCCTGTTGGTGCTCATCTGGAATCTGTAGCCTATGGTTGTTTAGCGGTTTTTCTGATGTTTTGCAGCAGGGGGGGGGGGGGGGGGGGGGGAGCATTGTCAACGATTCATCCACCATTGACAGTGGCAGTCCACATATACTGGTGGAACATCAGGAAAAAAAAAAACACTAAATAACCATCAGTTGCAGGTCTCTAGATGAGTGCCAACACACAACATATCAAGAAGTGACCACAAAAACTTCAACAGTTTTTATAAACTGCCAAATATTTGCTGAGCGAAATATTTATAAGAATAATAAACTATACCTAGCTTCCAGGATATTTTCCCTTCCTTTTTCCTTATTTCTAAGGAAGTGTCAAAGGACAGGTTGAAGGAGGTCAGAAAGGAAAGGCACGCCACTCAGGCTCCAGACTGATGGATAATATCATCTGTATATCGTCACAACATGTGGTTTCCACTCAACCTGGGGTTTTTCCATCAGTAAATACTCGTAATTTTTCCTCCAGCCAGCCACTCTATCATCATCATGTAGAATGTACTGATGGGCAATACTTCAGCTGAGAGTCATTTCTGTAGTTTCCTAGAACATTTCATATTATCATGCACTCCACTTAACCCTTTCACTGCAACAGATGTGTTCTTTACACCCCTTGCTGAGGTGGCTTTTGTTATGGCTGTACTGCTCACGAAATGCTGATACCTGCGCCAAAAGATGGCATTCCAGCCAATATGATATACTTATCTGGTTTTTAAAAATCTATTAAATGAAAAACCTGATTTTTGCACATTTTATAGTCCAATACCTTCACTTGATAAACACTTTAATTTCTTTTCATTATCTGTCATACTTACTGCACTGTAACAAATTAAGTAAAACATTGCACAAAGTTTTAAAGAGTTTGCAGACATCAAAATTCACTCCATGAACTTTGTGTAGGGTTGATTTCTACTCATACATTGCAGTGAATGGAATGTAGATGAGATATCAAAATTTCATTTAATATCAAGAGCAAAAGAATCTCTCATTTCATTCTCCAGTTATTAAGTTTTATACCTGAAGGACAGTTGCGCGACATGCCCATTCACATCCTTGCACGTTGCATATCATGAGGTCATAAAAATCATCATATCTCAAATGATTCAAGCTATTGAAATGAGGTTTTTTGCAAATGATAGCACACAATGAGGCGCATACGTCATATGATAAATACTTGCAACATTTTTATTCACTGAGATATGGAAGTAACTAGGCTGCAGCAGGGAGAGGTCAGCAGCTCAAAATGCATTCATATGTTCGTAATAAACACTCCAAGTATTGCATGTATACATGTCCACAACACCTGCGGAACAGTGTAGCAGGATAAAATTTTTACAGTCGAGCTGTCTTTGCTCTGAACATGGTCTGATTTCCCTACACACACACACACACACACACACACACACACACACACACACACACACACACACACAGCAGTGAAAGGGTTAACATAATTTAAACACACAGGTAATATATCATGAGGTTTTAAAGCCAGTCCATATCTGTATCAATTAGTCAATTTGATTAAACAATGAGTGGTAGCTCCAGGATCAGTTGTGCAGCCTTTCTATGAACATTTAATTAGGCAAGCAGAAATAATTACTTCATTACTAAAAGGTCCCATTCTTTTCTATACATTTTTATGAATACTATATTGGAATACAGACAACAGTTTTTGTCATTATTTCACAGGTTGTACAATGTCTGTGGCTAGTGAATTCTGATACCTGAAGAACACTGCTTGAATCACTAGCAATGATGATTGTACTGCTACCATGATAATCATGCACTTCTGCTTCTCTATCTTATCAAAAGATGTACTTATATTTTATGCAAGAATTGGTACTTTGTAAGTAGGTTTAAAGTTACTGTTTGTTTACTACTGTTGGTAAATAGGCTACATACTGCCTCATCAAGAAACGTGACTGGATGCACAACTAAGGGCACCCTCATTTGTTACATACAAGGACTGTAAATAAAGTAGTGGCAATATTGATAGAACACAATATTTAACTCAAGTGCAATTGCATTACATTCCTTCTATGTAGTCACCCACCTTTTGGCAAGCATCAGAAAACCATTGTGGACCATTGGCAAGGTTTTCTCTGTTTATGACAGCAACAGAATGCCCTATTGTGTGGATTACAGATACCACATGAGGAAATCGGCAGACTTGGAGGTGTTCCTTCAACTTTGGGAACAGGTATAAGTCACAAGTACTCACGTTTGGTGCATACGGAGGGTGTTCCAAGACCTCCCAGTGCCATCATTGTAATAAGAACTTGATATTATTTGCAACATGACAACATTGATGGGGAAAAACAAATTCGCAACACCAAGAACAAGTTGTGTAACAAACTAAAGTTAGTACATATGCTTCTACATCTGAAATATAATGTTTATTCATATTCTATACCAGTCATACCAGGTATTAATGTACCAGCATTTCACATTTGCAATGGCTTATTTGTGCTTACATTAACCTGTGACCTTGGAATGTTAATCACATGACTATGTTACTCAGACAAATGTATTCCTCTACATTAATTATTTTTTGATGTAGCAATTTTTTCCCATCAATGTAGTTCGCATATACATGAAATGTATTCACATTTGTAAATATGGGCAACCATCAGCTGTCTAATGGAATTACAACAACAAAAATTTGTGGCAGACCGGGACTTGATGCCTAGATTTCTACATTTACATACACACTCCGCAAGTACCCTTTACCACAGCTAGTCATTTCTCTTTCTGTTGCACTTGCAGACAGAGCGAGGGAAAAAATGACTGTCTATATGGCCCCGTAAGGGCCCTAATTTCTAGTATCTTATCTCTGTGGTCCCTATGCGAAATGTATGTTGGCAATAGAATCGTTCTGCAGTAAGCTTCAAATGCCGGATTTCTGGACTTCCTCAGTAGTGTTCGAAATGAATGTCATCTTCTCTGCAGAGATTCCATTTGAAGTTGCAAGGCATATACATAACACTTGCATGCTGATCAAACCTGCCGATAACAAATCTAACAGTTCGTCTCTGAATTGCTTGGATGTCTTCTTTCAATCGAATCTGGCGCAGATTTCAAACACTCGAGTAGTACTCAAGAATAGGTAGCACTTGCACACTCTCCTAGCCCTCTTGACTGACTTATTAACTTTCGTTGCCATAGTTGCTATGACGACGTCATGATCACTAGTCCCCATATGTATACTGACACCATCGATAAGGTCCAGTCTGCTTTTAGCTACAAGGGCCAAGATACTTCCATTGCGTGTGGGCTGTCGAACTAGTCTCTCAAGACAGTTTTCGGAAATGTGTTCTAAAGTACTTCACAAGATTGTCTCTCTGTACCCCCTGCAATGAATCCATACATGTCCCAGTCTATACTCGGTAGGTTAAAGTCACCACCAACTAATATTTTATGATCTGGGTATTTATGTGCAACTGACCACAGACTTTCTTCGAATGACTCTAGAACTGATAGCTGAGCCAGGTGGTCAGTAAAAATACCCAACAATTAACTTGGTTTCACCTACATCTGTTATCCTGTTGTGCATAACTTCACTATCGCATTCAATTTCAACCTCAGTAGAGAGAAGATTTTTGTCGACTGCAATGAACACTCACCCTCCTACAGCGTCTAATCCGCCTTTCCGATAAACATTAAACATTTCAAGACTTGCTAAATATCTTGGAACTTTTTATTTTGGGTCTTAGCCAGATCTCCGTCCCAAGATAATTAGAGGTTAAGAACTTTCCTGGAGGGCAGGAAATTGAGGAACTTTGTTATGAATACTTCGGCAATTTACTGATAAAATTTTTACAGTCGAGCTGTCTTTGCTCTGAACACGGTCTGATTTCCCTATATGCGTATTAACTAGTGAATGTTCATAAGAGTGCCTGAGACTACTGCCTAGCTGAAAAATCCCCATACGCATCCCACAAGTACTCTGCTACCTGAGTAGCAGCTTCCTTCATGTATTGCACCCCTGACCTATCAAGCCGAGTCTTACAAATCCCTACCTGATATCACAGGTCCAGAAATCTGTAGCCAAGACAGTCACATATAGCACAAAGCCTCTGGTAGAGACCCTCCACTCAGCTCCAAACCAAAGGACCCTGATCAACTCTGGGAAGCATGCTGCAAATTGTGAGCTCTGCTTCTACCCCACGTGCGAGGCCAGCAGTATTCACCACCTCCACCGGCTGCCTCTAAGAACTCAGGATGACCTCAGAACCCGTGTGACAGGCATCATTGGCACTGTCATGAGCCATAATTTGCACATGACTACCCCCTGTACACTTGAAAGTCGCAGGCAAGGCCACCTCCACATCTCAGATGAGGCCCCCCAGCAGACATACCAACTGCACATTGGCTTTCTTTCCAGCCCTGAATACTATCTTCCTAAGGGGCTCCATAACGCACCTAACATTGGAGCTCCCTATAACTAGCAAATCCCTGCCCATGTGTTCCAGCTCAGATCCTGCTGAAGGAACGGCCACCTGTACACTCAGGGTGAATAGGTGAGGCCATAACACCAACCTCCACACTAGCCCTCAGTCTAGTGACACGAACGCATTACTACCTCCCACTCACCCTGCGTGTCCACCACTTCAGGTACACTTGACGGCGTCTTGGCAGTAAAGCCCTTGGGCAAACCAAATAACACTTGAGGTGTCCTGTGTGACATTTCAGAATCTCCGCCACAGCTACACCTCAAGGCAGTAGCCTGAAGGCGACTGATAGCAGCCAAAACCACATGCAACTGTTCGCAAACTGCAGCCGGCTACTCCTGCGCCTGCAAATAGCAGGCACACATCTTAACCAATCTAGCAAGACACACTGAAGAAAAAAACAATAAAAGTTGGTAGAAACCTAGGTAAGCAACTTGTTACCCTCCTGACATGTAACCAAGGGACGCCAATACCTCACCTGCTTATTGTGAGTTCCCCATTTTAACTAATGGAATTCATCACAAATAATCCCTCACAATATGAGAAGAAAATTACATACATATTTAAAACAGTAGAAGAAAAAAAGAAAAACCAAGAACTTAAGTGTAACTCCATGAGTAGGACTGAAAAATAATTCTTCACTAATGTTCTAATAATCTTTTACAGATATCCTGTAAATTGACTATTTCCACTTAATTTTGATACATCTTTGAACTGATATATGGAGAACAAGGAACTAACTAAACTGTGACACCAAAACAGATTATTTTGTGGCTGTTGAGTGTGTTCATAGTACCATAAGCAGTCCAATTCGCATTTGTCTCAACACTGACAGGCAAAACATTATGACCGCCTGCTTAATAACTTGTTGGTCTGTCTTTGGAATGAAACACATCACTGATTCAGCATATCAGAGATTCAGCAGTTTGCTGGTACATTTATGGAGGTACATGCCATTAGACGTCTATGCATGTCATGTAATTTGCGTAAATAAATGTCCTCTGATTTGCTTCCACAGTCATGGCACAATACAGCGACCCAGATTGGTTCCATAGGATTTACATCAGGTCAATTTGGTTGCCTAGACACCAACTATAATGGTCCTCGAACCACTGTATCACAGTTCTGGCTCTGAGACACGGACAGTTACACTGCTGAAAGATGATATCGTTGTCCGGGAAGACATCAAGCATTAAAGGATGTAAATGGTTCGCAGCTGTCAGTAGGTCTTCAAATACTACCAATGCTCCCATGTATGTGTAGCAGAATGTTTCTCATAGCATAATACTGCTCCCAAAAGCCTGTGTCCCAGGCATGCTGCATGTTTTGAGCTGCTGTTCACCTCGATGGCAGTGTTTGTGGAATTGACCATTGACCTAGTGTAGCAAAAATGTGGTTCATCCCAAGAGCTGACACGTTTCCGCTGATTGACAGTTGAATTGCAAACTGATTATGCCGTTGCGTCAACATTTAGGGGTGATCTGCTGTGGGGCTCCGTGTTCAACAATGTGCGATGAACGGTGTGCTCTGAAACACTTGTGCGTGCACCAACATTGTGCTCTTTCGGCAGAGATGCCACAGATCGCCATGAATATTACTTTACAGAGCAGACAAGCCTCCAAACCACACATTCTGTATAGGGTCATGGACATTCAACCATTCAACCCCTAGTGGTAGTTTCACTGTCCTACCCCTTTCCACAGATGCTCATAACAGTAGCATGTGGACATTCGACCAGCTTCGCCCTTTTCCAAAGTCACTTATCTCAATGGATTTTCCCATTTGCAACCCATATATTCACTAGGATGATCCCTTGTCCGAGCCTGCTCTGCTTACAGGCTTCCATTACCACACCATACAGCCACAATGCCACCAGGCGGCATCCACCGTTGTGGGCAGTGGTCATAATGTTTTGGCTCATCAGTGTTGGTAGAGCATCAGAGAGCAAGTACATACGAACACAAACAGGAATGTAATTATTTCTTTACTGAAGTAATAAGGCTTATTGAACCATGTACAGTCTTAGACAATAAAACTGACCGCCGGCCGACCGCCACAGAGACTAAGTCCGAGTCATTCACTTAAGGTGGCCAATAAAACTGACCGCCCCTGACAACTCTAAGTCCGGCCATATGCACAATCTGGCAACACTGTAAGATGTGGAAGTGTTAGGAGGAAGTGTTGTCTACTTCCGAGACGTTGTCGGACTACGTGAGCCCGTGGTCTAGTGGCAAGCGTCGTGCGTTCTAAGCTTATAGTCACCATGTTCGCGTCCAACTGTAAATTTTTTTTTTTTTTTTTTTTTACCACAGTCGGTCTAAAGTTATGAGTCTGAACATCGAAGATAATTCGCTTAACATTCTACCCACCAGCAATAACAAGTATTCCAGAAACAATTCCGCAGGACAGCTCGTGGCTGCGTCGCAACAGCTTACGCTCGAGCGATTCCTCGCGCTGAAGCGGCTACCGGCCACCGGCCAGACGCCACCCGCCGCCTGAAATCCGGCGCCGCCCAGGTGAATTTTCGAATTTTCGAATTTGAAGTTCTAGTTATCATCTTGCAGTTAAGCATTGGATTTTGCATACTTGAAAATCATGAACTCTACAGTTAAGCATTGTAAAATTGAGTCGCAAGTGGAAATAGGTGTAACATCTGCAACACAACGTTAACTTTTGGTATAACAGAGGGGTGAATGCAGAGGAGGCAGCTAGGAAGATTTGAATTGTGTATGGAGCGAGTGCTTTTGGGAAAAATACGCCAGAAAAAGATATTCTTGTTTCAACAAAGATTGTTCTGGCATGAATGATTTTCCACATTAAGGAAGTCTCGACTACTGATATATGTGATAGATTACCATTTTACCATCATGCGACATTTGCATTCAACAGGCAAAGTTCAGAAGTCTGGTGTAGGAGTACTGCATGCTCTAATTCGAAACAACAAAAATCAACGGAGTGACTATTATTGAACGTCATCAGGTCGCTCATTGAGCATTCGTATCTGTACTGTTACTGGTGACGTGTTATGATGCCTTTATCGTTAACTTCCTAAGAAGAAATGAAAGGCTGAGCCCCTCCAAAAGACATAAACTCGAGCAAAGAGTAGTGTGAACATAATATTTTATCGGGAGGACGACGGTTCAATCCCGTCTCCAACCATCCTGATTTAGGTTTTCCGTGGTTTCCCTAAATCGTTTCAGGCAAATGCCGGGATGGTTCCTTCGAAAGGGCACGGCCTCTTTCCTTCCCAATCCTTCCGTAAGCCGGGCTTGCGCTCCGTCTCTAATGGCCTCGTTGTCGACGGGACGTTAAACATTAACGTGTGTTTTGGGCTACGAATTCTGCCCCAAGGGCAGTATGCAACACAGCTGGAAATTGTTGCCATCAACTGAGACACCTTTCGGTCTCAGCGTAAGAAAATTGAGCAACACAACTACATCACATGTGCTACTGCATGATAACGCACTTCTTGATTTGAGAAACAAAACTATCCAGGAGATTGTAATTAAAGTCGTCTCTCAGGCACTTGTCATGATAGAGAAGTCCTCTCTCAAGCACTTGTCCCTCTCGTCATATATTCGTAAAGATTTACCTTTCCCGCTCTTGATCGATCATTTCTAGACGAAAATACTCTTAAAACTACTCTGGTATAATGATATCGTTGGAACCAGTAGGTGTCTACTGGCGTAGAATTTGTAAACAACTTTAGCATTGTCAGATCGTTTTAGATATCGTGAAAGAAAATTCTTTTGCTGATTAATTTCTCTTTGATGATTACTGTTGCGTTTAGTAAACTAATGGAAAATTCAATTAAAATATTCACTGTACTAATACAAATTAAATTCAGCTTACTACAGAAACATCACGACGGCAGACTATCTTAATAAAGCATTAAGTATCTGTAAGACGATTGAGACTATTTTAATACGAATTAGTAGGACATTACCGACTTTTCACTTCGAAAAGATCCGTATTTACTTCATTTCCTGTATCATCCGCAATTATTATGAAAAGTGGCATTTCATTGATATAATTATGTATTCACAACAACAAAAAATGTCGTCATTATGAATTTGGCAGCACCGTAAGGTTTTCACTCTGACACTAAGGGTTACTGAAAGTAGCAAGGCGCGCTGTCTTAAGATTCCCTTATTGCGTTTGTATCTGCCTGCTTGTAGCTCTGCTACAAAAGAATTAAAAATCTGGCTTTCAGCGTGTCTCGAAAGGCGAACGAAAGTAGCTTGCTCCTGGTAGCCAACCATGTTTCTTGGGAACAGGCTACTTCCTAAAGTGTGAAGACATTCTTTTGTGGTTGAATTGTTTGCAAATGTCAGTCAGACGTGTGCCGTTGGTGTAAGCGTTTCGGTGTGTTGAATTTGTACCAATGATTTTTCTACAGGTTTTTTCTGTCCCAAATAGAGAGTTGAAGTCTCCCATTAGTATTTTCACGTCATCTCGGTGAATTTTGCTCATAGTATTTTCGAGTGTGTTCCACAATTTTTCGACATTTTCGGTGCTTTCCTTATTTTCGATGTTGGTGGGGGCATGTGCATTTATGAGTGTATATTTTTTATAGGGGCTCTGAATGAGCATAGTCATTACTCGATTGTTGATGGGTGTGATTTCTTCGACAGAGTTGTTGATAGATCTGTGTTCGAGAAATGCAGTGCCGAAGATTGGTGCGAGTTTCGCTACCTTTTGTTGTATTTTGAAGATGCCGTGGTTTCCGTAATGAAAGTTTTAATTGCCAATTAATCGTGGTTCTTGAAGAGCAAGGATGAGAATTTTTTGGCGGACGATTTCTTTTGTGAGATTATTTAGGTTTCTTGTTTGGATCAATGTATCGATGTTTAGTTTTCGAATGAATGTTTTCTGCTTGTAGGGAAATTTGCCAGAGATCTTCGATATTCTCTGCCGTGCTAACCTGGACTGCCCAGAGTGCGAAAATCCAACTGCCTCCTATCGGTGGCCAAGTTGTGTACCACCTGGGGTAAAGTTAGCTTTGCTTGCATAGTTCATGTTTTCTTGTGTTTCATTGGTTTGGCCTGGGTGATACCAGGACCGGACAGGACCAGAGGGTGTTGAAGCCTTTGGAAGCAAATATTTTCAGCCAAGCTCATTGAGCTAACAGACGGTGACCAGAGTAGCGGTGATTTTCACTCGGATGTGTCTGGATTTTGGGTTCAACGGATTGAGTAGCCGTTCAGGACTGTGTTAGTATTTGGTGCACCACAAGTATTTGATTTCCTCAGTACCACCCATATGGGGGAGGGTTTCCCCTATCGGCCACACGGGATTTTTATTATTATTATTATTATTATTATTATTATTATTATTATTATTATTGTCATTATGTCATCAGTAAATCCGATATGGTGTATCTTCCCTCCACTGAAATAGATGTGTATTGTTCGATTCAGTATTTCCATCACATAAATATGGGTTATAATCACGTTACATTGCTGCTAGTAGACATATTTCTCACTTTTTCTTAGACAGTTGCTAGCTGTTACTCCATCATAGGAATTTATGTGCGTAGCATTGTTGCAATACAGACGTTCAAATTATCCGATTTCTGTAATTTCATTTCGACACAAGATCGTCCTAATCGGATTCAGCCAGTCAGTCTTAATGTGGCTATCCGACTACGACTCTCATCATATGATGGACTGGGTGAAGCACATTCTTAATCGGACTGTTGAATCCAGATCACTTATCTATGACAGGGAATGAATTCTTAAACACTGTGGAAAATAATAATCCAATGTACTTATTACAGATACGTTATTTAAATATAAATATATGAACTAACGACATAAAAATGTCTTTACAGGAGCGGATACCCATCCATCATAGTAGAGCAGTGCGAGATTGGTTTCAGGGCCAAGAGAGGATAAAGCTGTTGCCGTTTGTTCCACGATCACCGAACATCAACCAGATAGAGAATATGTGGGCAGAGGTAACAAGGTCATTGCCATGTGTCCCTACAAATGCAAACGACCTTTGGACGAATATAGAAAACGTATGGTGGGAAGTAAACCATCACGCTACACTGTCGACGACTTAATGAAATCAATTCCCCTACGTCCTCGAGAAATCTTACGTAATAATCGTGGGTGGGTTGGTTACTGAAAGTATACTCGTCCACAAAGCCCCTGTGGACAATTATCTGATAATCGGTCAAGCTTTGCTTTGTCGCAGCTCTTTAGCATACATCAAGTCCATTTACTTTCAGTCCCCTTGTTACAATTCTTGCAGTGCAAGGTAATTGAAAAATCTCATCCACTCGACGCCAACTGAAGAACTGACTGGTGCATGTGTTGTTCAACACACAGTAGTTGTCACCCTCACTGGAATCAATGACTGTGTGTGTTTTCGTGTTAACGCACGATGTGAATCAGTACTATTAACATTAGAGAGACAACCAACAATAAATATTGCATCAAATATGACTGTAAAGTATTTTAATGCGATGGGAAGCTACAAACTGAATTTTTACCCATCCCACGTCCTGCGTATTATGTTAAGTAAGATGTATTAACTCCATAGTATCGTTAGCAGAGACAGTGCGCTCTTGTTGTCGAGGCTCGCGAAAAGTGCAGCGATTAGCAGTGCCCAATGCCGCCGCGATTTGTTTATGTTGGCTGAGCGTGGACACTGCAGCAGACACTTCGCCCTAAACAGAAAGAAATCCCCTTGGCTCTGACTGCAGTGAGCGGATATCACTGCCTGCGTGTTCATATAGTAACCAACGTGAGACTCTACTCACAGGTGCCATGGAGCAATTGCAACGGGTATCATGTCATTAGTCATCAGAATATTAACCAGTGATGAAACGTCTACTCTATTTGAATCCCAAGACAATAGGAACCTTCTCACAAAGGAATGTGAGGTGATATCAAAATTTATCCAACATACAAAAATTAACTGCAGGGCTTTCATGTATGCAGTAATAGCACACAAGGAAATATTATGTCTTGGAAGCGTATAATTCATTTCCTCTTCTCATATTAACGCCCTTGTTTTAATATGAAGTGAGAAAATAAACACAAAAAACTAAAGTTCCTGAGAAGCATATAAGTCATTTCCTCTTCTCATATCACAACTTTTGTTTTAGTATGAAGTAAAAAAATAAACAGTTTAGAGTTCTGAAGCATAATACGACACCAGATTCTTATCGTAGGCGCTATCGGAAACGCCAAAATCAGGGAGCTGTCCATTCTTTTGTCCAACAGTCTGTTTCCTTTCATGTATTTATTACTCCCGCTAGGAGATTCTTATTTAAGGACTTGTGGGCATCAAGTTCTTCAGCAGAACAAGCCTTATGTTATTGTGCTAATTACGGTATGGAAAGAATGCAACAAAGACGAGTTCCGCTAGAGCAGTGAGGATATTTGCTCATGTGTGTATTCAGCAATGACTGCCAGCTGCCACAACACTTCACAGAATCCTTGCGGCAGGCAACACAACTGTGCGTGCACTTCCGACTTCATTCAGTGAGACGTCAGGAGATGGATGAAAACGTCAAATTAACGTCGCTTTCCGAGTCGTATTCAATCCAGAATGAGGTGTTATTAAGGTAGTTGAGCGTTCTAGCAATTCCACTTTTATGATTCCCATATGAGTATTTCGATAGCCAAAAGAACCCGTTAGTGTGAAACTATTGGGAACTGCATTATATCAAACTGCAAGAACTTGAGACAATAAGCATTCTCTCTGTCCTAGTGTGAATCGCGTCCGGTGAATACGCTTTCGAGGTTTCGATCCGATTAAGACAGTAAAACACAAATAATTGTCGCAGTTATTAATATATGACATTTAGTTTGCATTCGGTACATCGATGTATTACAAGTAATTGCACTCTAGCCTCTAAACCTGGTTACAGAAATGCGAATAAGACTCATGGGCATATAATGAGGATCTTGTGGCCCTTGCCACCCGCAACTTTGAGATGAAGCTATAGTCACTTCCGAAGTCACTCACAGAACATATCAGCTGGTATCCTTCCTGGCACTATAATTGAAACTTGGCAACAGCGCAGAATATGTTTGGCAACTCTGTGACCGACGAGTTACTACCTTGATGGCACAGAACTATCCTGCTAAATTCACATGATATTATTGTGTCATTTCAATTGAATACCGTAAGTGATTTTCTCTTGATACGTGACATAAGGATATCTATCAGTTAATGCTTTTGAGTCAACGAAAGTGGTTCCTCACGGGAAATACAACTACTCTCGTCTCTTATGATGCGATTTATTTGCCATAGCGTCTACTGAGCCAGTAAGTACGTCAAAGACCCCCCACCTGTTCGCTAGCTCGTAGGTAACGTGCTTGCCTGTCAGGTGCATGCTGCCATTGTTCGCCTTTCGAGACTCGCTGAATGCAAGATTTTTAATTCTTTTGTAGCAGAACTACAAGCAGGCAGATACAAATTCAATGAGGGAATGGTAAGACAACGCTCTAGCAAAATTCGTCTTGCTACTTTTAGTAGCCCTTAGGGTCAAAGCGAAATACCTTACGGTACTGCCAAATCCATAATGCCACTTTTATTTTCTGCCGACTTACTTTTTTGTTGTTGTGAATACGTAATTTTATCTATTAACTGCCACATTTTCATAATACTTACGAAGCAAATCATGTGAGGTAACACTTCACCAACTTGGGAAGGTGGAAAAAGCACTACCCTTTCTGGATGCTGTCTGTATCTTCCTGGATGTCGAGGGGGTTCTAATAATACGACCTTCGAGTAAATGGTTAGAGATGAAGAACCTAGTGGTGAATGAACTCATAGATGAGCTGAATGCGAGAGACTACTCTTGAAAAGAATAAGTAGACGATTTATTCACAGTAAGACTTAGAAAATTTGATAGTATTGTTAAACCTATGTGCACTGAACATTGTGAAAAAGTATTTAAAGACAAGCCGCACGAAAATTGGTGTAGTATTATTTATGGGGAAGCATGTCCAGCACATATACTGAAAAATTATGTTTCTCGATGAAACTTTAGAGATGGCTGTAGTGTATCTAGAGGTAGCACTGGATGGAAAACTATTATGAACACCTCACATAAAGAATATATTCCACTGCGAACGATAATCTTATAAGCACTAGAAGCTGCTGTAGGGTAAACTGGGGTCTAAACCCAGTACGTACTGGATATACACCTCTGCAAAAATACCAATGATAATTTATTGTCATATAATATGAACAAAGTCGAACAGAAGGTGGCTGCTAGGAAGCCTGGCAAAGAGCAGAGACTGGCCTGCTTTCACAAACAGACGGAATTATCAGGACATCACTCTTGGGATGGATATTAGGCTAGACATGCCCACCTTACACCTGTGGCTTAAAATGGAGGCCGCAGCAGGGACATAAAGGCTAAAAATTGTAAATAACTGGATATAGTTAGAATATACGGAATCCTAAATCAGTATGGCGATGGCTGGGGAAATGCCGACTAACTATACAATAACCTCTAGCTGTTTCAATAAACCTTGCCATGTAACAGTTGGAAGCAGGGAGCAGTGAAAGAACGAAACACTATACCGTTCAGGAGACATAATATAGTGGTTTACTGACAGGTCGACAACAGATGAAAGTACCGGGTCTGGTGTACTACTTAGAATCTCTTTAGGGAAGATGGCCACAGTATTACATGACATCTTTTATCAGCATGTGCACGGAGGAGAATTAGAGTAGACCCTACAAAAATCGTAGCATCTACTTTTATTCAGACAGCCAAGCAGCTCTGAAATCTCTATCAGCCCCTGCGGCCGAAGGTCGTTGCAGAATGCCATGAAGCATTTTCTTTCGGACATGGCCGAAAGAACAGACACCACACATATATCCATATACAGAGTGTTTCAGGTGGAATATTAGATATTTTAGCAGGGGGGAGTACAGACGAATTGCATAAAAAAATTCCATATAAATGCGTCCACTTTTTATTGTGTACAGAGATACAGCTGTTAGTACGTAACCCTAACAAACTCAAAGCAAAGGCAACGAGGACATTCAAAGTTGATTTTCAAAAATTCCCTCACCAACTTCAATGCACATTTGACTTCTCTTGATAACACCACGTGTAGGTCGTCTTTGCGTTCTTTTATCAGGGCTGCACTATTCATAATCCGAACGATCAGATTGGTTCTTGGGTTTACTTTGTATACTTCGCCTTTAACCATCCCCGCAGGCAAAAATCGAAAGAGAGAAGGTCTGGGGACCATGAAGGCCAAGAAAAGTGCCCATATCTACTGATCCATCTTGCAGGAAATGTTAGGTTTGGATAATGTGTCACCTGACGACTGGAATGTGCAGGAGCCCCGTCATGCTGGAGGAACATACGCATTCTTGTAGCCAAATGAACCTCTTCCAGTGACGCTGGAAGCTCATTTTCAAGGAAGTGTAGACAACTGGGTCCTGTAAGGACCAACATACGAAACGAAAATGCATTGAACCCAGCTATCTGTATGTCCAATAAAAATTGGACGCATGTTATATGTCATTATTTCAACAATTTGTCTACACTACCGTCTCCTAGAATATTTACTATTCCTCCTGCAACATCCTGTATAATTATTTGGGTCTCCACGGGTCATCGAAAGTTTTCAGTGCTAGACGTACGACATCGACCTTCGCGGGAATACAGTGTGGACGCAAGCTAGTGGAACATTGACCGGGGGGTACCGCGAATGGGGTATGCGACAAAAATGGAAATTCGCGTCTGACGAGGAGCGTGTGTAGATAGGTGCTGCAGAGACGTTGACTGCTGTCTCATCATAGTGTCCACCATCGGAGGTTCGAATCCTCCCTCCGGCATGGGTGTGTGTGTTGTCCATAGCGTAAGTTAGTTTAAATTAGATTAAGTAATGTGTAAGCTTAGGGACCGATGACTTAAGCAGCTTGGTCTCATAGGTTCTTACCACAAATTTACAAAATTTTAATACCAAAATACTGCATCTCGGTTCTTACAATAGTGCAATAGATGCACACTAGTTAGATGTAACTGAAGAGAGTCTCCAACTCCGACTGAGGTTAAGGGCGAATCCCAAGCGCATGGCCACTAACAACTGGGAGCGGAATGTCATACAAACCTTGTTCAAGGACCATGACAGGACCGGATCTTCGACCCCTGCCCTCTTTGCCTTCGCCTACCTGGTGCTGAAAGTCTTCTCAAACATTTAAAAAAAAAAAAAAAAAAAAAAAAAAAATAGTCCAGTGATCAGAACGTCTGCCTAGAAAGCAGGAGGTCTGGGTTCGAAGCCCAGTCGATCACAAATTTTCATCTGCCGTCGTTGCTGTATTTCAACGCGCTGTGACAGTGTGGTCGTCGGTCCTTCGATATTTAAGATGCAATTGTTTTTTGAGGCAATTGTCTTGCCATTAATGTAACAGGACTTCAACGGCATCCAACCCTTAGTCATACCTTTGTGCCAGCGTTAACCCATGACATATACATGCGAATTAGATTGTAGTTCATATTTAGTCAAATAACGAATGATCAGTATACAAGTATGCAGGCCGGGGTGACCGAGCGGTTCCAGGCGCTACAGTCTGGAACCGCGGGACCGCTACGGTCGCAGGTACAAATCCTGTCTCGGGCATGGATGTGTCTGGTGTCCTTAGGTTAGTTAGGTTTAAGAAGTTCTAAGTTCTAGCGGACTGATAACCTCAGAAGTTAAGTCCCATAGCGCTCAGAGCCATTTGAACCATTTCTGAAGTATACGAGTATTTACGCACAGTACAAGCAGGATTGCAGCAAACTGATCACTTAACCAGCGCAACATGGAGTACCTGTGTAATGAGTCATTCCAGTTGCATAGCTAAGGGTAAGATTTGTTAAGCATTTCATTGCAGAATTAATGTAATACCCGCACGATAATCTCTGCAGTCATACTGTATTAGAAGCATGCGATTGGAGTACTATGTTCGTTGAATCGGATTACTCAAGCTGAGGCCAAATAAAGACAAGCGATGACGCCACAAAACTATCTTTACTTAAGTAGGTAGTCAGCGCTAAATTATGTGCGCCACCATTAACATTACTGTAAGCAGTTTGACAGCATAACCCCACCACAACTACTGACAACCTGAACCATTATCATCACGCAGTTGTGACTCTCAGTGATTACAGGTTACTGATGTTTGTCAAGAATAGCGGAAAGCGCCTCTGAAGTTCCATTTGCATTACGACTAGGAGGGAGAGAATGCTAAATAACAGTAATAGGTCACCCAGCGAAGAGAAGAGTCCACGTATTGTCTCAAGTTCTTGCAGTTTGATATAATGCTGTTCCCGATAGTTTCACACTAACGGGTTCTTTTGGCTATCGAAATACTCATATGGGAATCATAAAAGTGGAATTGCTAGAACGCTCAACTACCTTAATAACACCTCATTCTGGATTGAATACGACTCGGAAAGCGACGTTAATTTGACGTTTTCATCCATCTCCTGACGTCTCACTGAATGAAGTCGGAAGTGCACGCACAGTTGTGTTGCCTGCCGCAAGGATTCTGTGAAGTGTTGTGGCAGCTGGCAGTCATTGCTGAACACACACATGAGCAAATATCCTCACTGCTCTAGCGGAACTCGTCTTTGTTGCATTCTTTCCATACCGTAATTAGCACAATAACATAAGGCTTGTTCTGCTGAAGAACTTGATGCCCACAAGTCCTTAAATAAGAATCTCCTAGCGGGAGTAATAAATACATGAAAGGAAACAGACTGTTGGACAAAAGAATGGACAGCTCCCTGATTTTGGCGTTTCCGATAGCGCCTACGATAAGAATCTGGTGTCGTATTATGCTTCAGAACTCTAAACTGTTTATTTTTTTACTTCATACTAAAACAAAAGTTGTGATATGAGAAGAGGAAATGACTTATATGCTTCTCAGGAACTTTAGTTTTTTGTGTTTATTTTCTCACTTCATATTAAAACAAGGGCGTTAATATGAGAAGAGGAAATGAATTATACGCTTCCAAGACATAATATTTCCTTGTGTGCTATTACTGCATACATGAAAGCCCTGCAGTTAATTTTTGTATGTTGGATAAATTTTGATATCACCTCACATTCCTTTGTGAGAAGGTTCCTATTGTCTTGGGATTCAAATAGAGTAGACGTTTCATCACTGGTTAATATTCTGATGACTAATGACATGATACCCGTTGCAATTGCTCCATGGCACCTGTGAGTAGAGTCTCACGTTGGTTACTATATGAACACGCAGGCAGTGATATCCGCTCACTGCAGTCAGAGCCAAGGGGATTTCTTTCTGTTTAGGGCGAAGTGTCTGCTGCAGTGTCCACGCTCAGCCAACATAAACAAATCGCGGCGGCATTGGGCACTGCTAATCGCTGCACTTTTCGCGAGCCTCGACAACAAGAGCGCACTGTCTCTGCTAACGATACTATGGAGTTAATACATCTCACTTAACGTAATACGCAGGACGTGGGATGGGTAAAAATTCAGTTTGTAGCTTCCCATCGCATTAAAATACTTTACAGTCATATTTGATGCAATATTTATTGTTGGTTGTCTCTCTAATGTTAATAGTACTGATTCACATCGTGCGTTAACACGAAAACACACACAGTCATTGATTCCAGTGAGGGTGACAACTACTGTGTGTTGAACAACACATGCACCAGTCAGTTCTTCAGTTGGCGTCGAGTGGATGAGATTTTTCAATTACCTTGCACTGCAAGAATTGTAACAAGGGGACTGAAAGTAAATGGACTTGATGTATGCTAAAGAGCTGCGACAAAGCAAAGCTTGACCGATTATCAGATAATTGTCCACAGGGGCTTTGTGGACGAGTATACTTTCAGTAACCAACCCACCCACGATTATTACGTAAGATTTCTCGAGGACGTAGGGGAATTGATTTCATTAAGTCGTCGACAGTGTAGCGTGATGGTTTACTTCCCACCATACGTTTTCTATATTCGTCCAAAGGTCGTTTGCATTTGTAGGGACACATGGCAATGACCTTGTTACCTCTGCCCACATATTCTCTATCTGGTTGATGTTCGGTGATCGTGGAACAAACGGCAACAGCTTTATCCTCTCTTGGCCCTGAAACCAATCTCGCACTGCTCTACTATGATGGATGGGTATCCGCTCCTGTAAAGACATTTTTATGTCGTTAGTTCATATATTTATATTTAAATAACGTATCTGTAATAAGTACATTGGATTATTATTTTCCACAGTGTTTAAGAATTCATTCCCTGTCATAGATAAGTGATCTGGATTCAACAGTCCGATTAAGAATGTGCTTCACCCAGTCCATCATATGATGAGAGTCGTAGTCGGATAGCCACATTAAGACTGACTGGCTGAATCCGATTAGGACGATCTTGTGTCGAAATGAAATTACAGAAATCGGATAATTTGAACGTCTGTATTGCAACAATGCTACGCACATAAATTCCTATGATGGAGTAACAGCTAGCAACTGTCTAAGAAAAAGTGAGAAATATGTCTACTAGCAGCAATGTAACGTGATTATAACCCATATTTATGTGATGGAAATACTGAATCGAACAATACACATCTATTTCAGTGGAGGGAAGATACACCATATCGGATTTACTGATGACATAATGACAATAATAATAATAATAATAATAATAATAATAATAATAATAATAATAATAATAATAATAAAAATCCCGTGTGGCCGATAGGGGAAACCCTCCCCCATATGGGTGGTACTGAGGAAATCAAATACTTGTGGTGCACCAAATACTAACACAGTCCTGAACGGCTACTCAATCCGTTGAACCCAAAATCCAGACACATCCGAGTGAAAATCACCGCTACTCTGGTCACCGTCTGTTAGCTCAATGAGCTTGGCTGAAAATATTTGCTTCCAAAGGCTTCAACACCCTCTGGTCCTGTCCGGTCCTGGTATCACCCAGGCCAAACCAATGAAACACAAGAAAACATGAACTATGCAAGCAAAGCTAACTTTACCCCAGGTGGTACACAACTTGGCCACCGATAGGAGGCAGTTGGATTTTCGCACTCTGGGCAGTCCAGGTTAGCACGGCAGAGAATATCGAAGATCTCTGGCAAATTTCCCTACAAGCAGAAAACATTCATTCGAAAACTAAACATCGATACATTGATCCAAACAAGAAACCTAAATAATCTCACAAAAGAAATCGTCCGCCAAAAAATTCTCATCCTTGCTCTTCAAGAACCACGATTAATTGGCAATTAAAACTTTCATTACGGAAACCACGGCATCTTCAAAATACAACAAAAGGTAGCGAAACTCGCACCAATCTTCGGCACTGCATTTCTCGAACACAGATCTATCAACAACTCTGTCGAAGAAATCACACCCATCAACAATCGAGTAATGACTATGCTCATTCAGAGCCCCTATAAAAAATATACACTCATAAATGCACATGCCCCCACCAACATCGAAAATAAGGAAAGCACCGAAAATGTCGAAAAATTGTGGAACACACTCGAAAATACTATGAGCAAAATTCACCGAGATGACGTGAAAATACTAATGGGAGACTTCAACTCTCTATTTGGGACAGAAAAAACCTGTAGAAAAATCATTGGTACAAATTCAACACACCGAAACGCTTACACCAACGGCACACGTCTGACTGACATTTGCAAACAATTCAACCACAAAAGAATGTCTTCACACTTTAGGAAGTAGCCTGTTCCCAAGAAACATGGTTGGCTACCAGGAGCAAGCTACTTTCGTTCGCCTTTCGAGACACGCTGAAAGCCAGATTTTTAATTCTTTTGTAGCAGAGCTACAAGCAGGCAGATACAAACGCAATAAGGGAATCTTAAGACAGCGCGCCTTGCTACTTTCAGTAACCCTTAGTGTCAGAGTGAAAACCTTACGGTGCTGCCAAATTCATAATGACGACATTTTTTGTTGTTGTGAATACATAATTATATCAATGAAATGCCACTTTTCATAATAATTGCGGATGATACAGGAAATGAAGTAAATACGGATCTTTTCGAAGTGAAAAGTCGGTAATGTCCTACTAATTCGTATTAAAATAGTCTCAATCGTCTTACAGATACTTAATGCTTTATTAAGATAGTCTGCCGTCGTGATGTTTCTGTAGTAAGCTGAATTTAATTTGTATTAGTACAGTGAATATTTTAATTGAATTTTCCATTAGTTTACTAAACGCAACAGTAATCATCAAAGAGAAATTAATCAGCAAAAGAATTTTCTTTCACGATATCTAAAACGATCTGACAATGCTAAAGTTGTTTACAAATTCTACGCCAGTAGACACCTACTGGTTCCAACGATATCATTATACCAGAGTAGTTTTAAGAGTATTTTCGTCTAGAAATGATCGATCAAGAGCGGGAAAGGTAAATCTTTACGAATATATGACGAGAGGGACAAGTGCTTGAGAGAGGACTTCTCTATCATGACAAGTGCCTGAGAGACGACTTTAATTACAATCTCCTGGATAGTTTTGTTTCTCAAATCAAGAAGTGCGTTATCATGCAGTAGCACATGTGATGTAGTTGTGTTGCTCAATTTTCTTACGCTGAGACCGAAAGGTGTCTCAGTTGATGGCAACAATTTCCAGCTGTGTTGCATACTGCCCTTGGGGCAGAATTCGTAGCCCAAAACACACGTTAATGTTTAACGTCCCGTCGACAACGAGGCCATTAGAGACGGAGCGCAAGCCCGGCTTACGGAAGGATTGGGAAGGAAAGAGGCCGTGCCCTTTCGAAGGAACCATCTCGGCATTTGCCTGAAACGATTTAGGGAAACCACGGAAAACCTAAATCAGGATGGTTGGAGACGGGATTGAACCGTCGTCCTCCCGATAAAATATTATGTTCACACTACTCTTTGCTCGAGTTTATGTCTTTTGGAGGGGCTCAGCCTTTCATTTCTTCTTAGGAAGTTAACGATAAAGGCATCATAACACGTCACCAGTAACAGTACAGATACGAATGCTCAATGAGCGACCTGATGACGTTCAATAATAGTCACTCCGTTGATTTTTGTTGTTTCGAATTAGAGCATGCAGTACTCCTACACCTGACTTCTGAACTTCGCCTGTTGAATGCAAATGTCGCATGATGGTAAAATGGTAATCTATCACATATATATGTAGTCGAGACTTCCTTAATGTGGAAAATCATTCATGCCAGAACAATCTTTGTTGAAACAAGAATATCTTTTTCTGGCGTATTTTTCCCAAAAGCACTCGCTCCATACACAATTCAAATCTTCCTAGCTGCCTCCTCTGCATTCACCCCTCTGTTATACCAAAAGTTAACGTTGTGTTGCAGATGTTACACCTATTTCCACTTGCGACTCAATTTTACAATGCTTAACTGTAGAGTTCATGATTTTCAAGTATGCAAAATCCAATGCTTAACTGCAAGATGATAACTAGAACTTCAAATTCGAAAATGACAGTTGTTACACACACTGACAGCGTCGCGCCGCGTTCACCTGGGCGGCGCCGGATTTCAGGCGGCGGGTGGCGTCTGGCCGGTGGCCGGTAGCCGCTTCAGCGCGAGGAAACGCTCGAGCGTAAGCTGTTGCGACGCAGCCACGAGCTGTCCTGCGGAATTGTTTCTGGAATACTTGTTATTGCTGGTGGGTAGAATGTTAAGCGAATTATCTTCGATGTTCAGACTCATAACTTTAGACCGACTGTGGTAAAAAAAAAAAAAAAAAAAAAAAAAAAAAAAAAAAAAAAAAAAAAAAAATAATTTACAGTTGGACGCGAACATGGTGACTATAAGCTTAGAACGCACGACGCTTGCCACTAGACCACGGGCTCACGTAGTCCGACAACGTCTCTGAAGTAGACAACACTTCCTCCTAACACTTCCACATCTTACAGTGTTGCCAGATTGTGCATATGGCCGGACTTAGAGTTGTCAGGGGCGGTCAGTTTTATTGGCCACCTTAAGTGAATGACTCGGACTTAGTCTCTGTGGCGGTCGGCCGGCGGTCAGTTTTATTGTCTAAGACTGTACGTAACACAAACTTATCAGTTATGGAGTGCAAGATCCCATAATCAAGACACCTAATTTAGCACCTACTAGAAACATTTACTTCCTATCACATCTAAAGCTGTGAATATTTTACTGAGACCATGTATCCAGAAAGACTAATAGTGCAGATCTTGCTCAACCCACATGCTTAGACTCCACAGGGTCTCCAGACGACATACGTATTTCAACTGCTACAGCATCTAAGAGGTATCGTATTGATTAACTTAAATTATGCATTTACTTTCATTCTTTGGAAAATGTGTTCAGTCTATGGCCATTTATTTTAATTTTATCATTTATGCCATTTTCAAGCACACTGAAGTTCCCTCAAAAAAGAACTTCAGTTCATTCACATGCCTAAAAATTGTGTAGGCGCTGAAATTACAACACAGAATGAAATACACAGTCACAATTGAAACATAGTTTTTTTCAATAGATTTATAAATGCTATGGACTAATTCCTAAAATATTTAATTTTATTCTGGTGCTAATATTAATTTTAAATTCAAATGGGAGGGGAACGGTGCAGTATTCAACAAAGACAATGGAATATGCAAAAATATTTGTGAAAGTAAATTTTTTAGCAGCAAGTTGAAATTTGTATGAAATATTATGTATTTATTATTTATTATCTTTATAAATACAAACATTATTTGTGTACTTTGCAAAACAAAATTACTCTACATACTTTGAAACTTCAGATTTTTCTAGATTTCATGATCCACTAAACGGCTATAACTTGGATACTGCAGTAGGTCAGTGGACATTTACACAGCTAACACATTCATGACCATAAAAACAGCATGCTTATCATTACAGTTAATATCAAATACACACATCAAAAAAAGTTTTGGCATCACCTCAGTTCCGAGCGTTCCGGAACCTGTACAGAAAATTGGTGCTGAGAGTAACAGAAACATCATTTCCACCCTTTTTTTATTGCCCATGAAAACGACACATTGCATGTTGTATCACCATGCAGCGAGACCTTCAGAGGTGCTGGTCCAGATTGCTGCACACACTGGTACCTCTCATACCCAGTAGCACATCCTCTTGGGTTTATGCGTGCCTGTATTTATTGTGGCATATTATCCACAAGTTCATAAAGGCGCTGTTGGTCCAGACTGTCTCACTCCTCAACAGCAATTTGGCGTAGATATCTCAGAGTGGTTGGTGGGTCACATCATCCATAAACAGCCCTTCTCAATCATTCCCAGGCAAGTTTGATAGAGTTCATGTCTGGAGAACATGCCGGTCATTCTAGGTGAACAATGTCGTTATCCTGAAGGAAGTCATTCTCCAGATGTGCACTATGAGGGTGCGAATTGTCGTCCATGAAGACTAATACCTCGCCAAGATGCTGCCGATATGGTTACACTATCGGTCGCAGGATGGCATTCACGTATCATACAGCTGTCACAGCAGCTTCCATGACCACCAGTGGCATACACCAGCCCCACATAATGCCACCCCAAAACAGCAGGGAACTTCCACCTTGCTGCCTTCGCTCGACAGTGTGTCTAAGGCATTTAGCCTGACGAGGTTGCCTCCAAACACATCTTTGTTGATTGTCTGGTGGAAGGCATATGAGACACTCATCAGTCAAGAGAACATGATGCCAATCTTGAGCGGTCCATTCAGCATATTGTCGAGCCCATCTGTACTGCGCTGCATGGTGTCGTGGTTGCGAAGATGGACCTCGTCTTCGACATCAGCAGTGAAGTTGTGCATCATGCAGCCTATTGCACACAGTTTGAGTCTTAACAAGACGTCCCGTGGCTGCACGAAAAGCATTATTCAATGTGATGGCATAGCTGTCGGGGTTCCTCCGAGCCCCAATCCATGGGTAGTGGTTAACCGCTGCAGTAGTAGCCCTTGGGTGGCCTGAGCAGGCATGTCATCGACAGATCCTGTCTCTCTGTACCTCCTCCATGACAGAACAACATCACTTTGGTTCACTCTGAGATGCCTGGACACTTCCCTTGCTGAGAGCCCTTCCTGGCACAAAGTAACAATGCGGACGCTATTGAACCACGGTATTGACCATCTAGGCATAGTTGAACTACAGACAACACAAGTCGTGTACCTCTTTCCTGATGGAATCACGAACTGATCAGCTGACAGACTCCCTCTGTCTAATAGGTGCTGCTCATGCATGGCTGTTTACATCTTTGGGTGGGTTTAGTGACATCTCTGACCAGTCAAAGGGACTGTGTCTGTGATACAATATCCACAGACAAGGTCTATCTTCAGGAGTTCTGGGAACAGGGAGATGCAAAACTATGTTTGATGTGTGTAGATGTGCTACTACTACAAAATTGCACCAATAAAGTATGATGCAACACTATAAATTACAGATAACTACTGCCACCTTACCTCCCTTTTTAGTAGTTCTTGTCATGCTGACAACGGGTACAATAGCTTTTAAAGGTCCTTTCTTCTGTTCTTGCTGTGGTGGAGCCCTTACAGGCCTCAGTTTCTGGGTTACAGTAACAGCAGAGTTGCCTAACACAGGAACTACTGGCAAGAGAGGTGAAATTTTTGCTTCACTACACAGAGCAGATGTTCTGAGTAAATCTTTTCGTAGGACAGGTGTTGAATGTGTAATAGGATTCAGTCCAGCTGATGAATCAAGGGAGGCATTACTGTCGCTGAACACCTGGAGAAAATATCGGCAAGAAAACAAACATATCACTTTCAGAATTCCATGAAAACTGCATACAAGCAGCAAATGATTTCTTATTTTACTGAATTAAATACCCAAATTACATCTTTAACAAAATGAAAAGACTGCAACAATTGTTGAACCAAAAACATTTTATTTCTTTCAACCGGTTTCAGAATGATAGAAAACTATCTTCCATTCCAGAATACCCCTATAACAAAGTAAACACATGTCAATGTGTTCCACTTCCTCTATGATTTCTGGGTGTTTCGTGTTTCTGTTAAGAGGTTTTCTACTGGATTTTTTTCTTCATTTTGGTGACTTCGTAGGTTCCCTGTTTTATAGGGTGGGACACTAAGCTTTTATTCAACAGATGACATACGGCGGAACAAAACCTTAGTTCATCTACACTTTAGGTGAGTAATGTCCACTTATTTTCCTGTTACATTTTAATTTTGGAATTAGAACTTATTGTAACATATTGTTTCCATAGTTCCACTGTATCCAGAAGATGGAATTTTTATCATTTTAAAACCCGCTGTAAACAATAAAATATCAGTTCAACAACTGTTGCATTCTATTCATTTTGTGAAAAAGAACATGAACAGTTGCGGTTGTCCTACAAAAAGAACTCTCCGCATTTTTAAGGAAAATTAACCACAACCTCAAAAACCTAAGAAACTGAAATTCAGTTATTCATGTAATTTTTTTTTTATGTTAGTAACCCACAAATAAACATTTTTGTAAATGTAACGTTGTGATGAAAACAATGAACAAAAACACCATATACTCACAATTTTCTCAGATTTGTAAGTAAGATGCTGCAATTACACAAGTCAATATGAGCGAAATGTTATTTGAGATAGACAACAGGGAAGACAATCTTTTCTGTTCAGGGTTAATGTAAAGTGAAGGACCATAAAAGCAGAAAGAAGGCGACAAATTAATGAATTTAATGGTCAGCAGTTGGCAAATATTTTTGTTTGTCACTATAAATGTTCCCCAACTCGTTTTCTAGTTGTTCTTTGTTGAAAAATGGGTAAGTTGTGACAAGGTCCTTCAGTTTGACAGTTAGGAAAATTGATTTACAATTTCCAAACTGCTTCTCATCAAGCAACTCTATAAACTGAATATTCTAGAGACCTCCAAAACATATTTCCATTTGCACTATCATGTCATCTACAACCTCATAATATCTCAAGAGACTGGAAGGCACACTCAACAACACTTATTTAACAGTGAAATTTCTCGTTACAGCTTTCAATAGACGAGGTCACAGTTCTTTCTGATCTCATATCCTTTAACAAACTGATAGTATTCTTGATTTCAGTGTTACATGTATTATTATCACATGCAATTTTGTGTTGAAAAGCGTAGAGAAAGAAAAATATTTCTTTTTGAAGGCAAAGTAGGAAAAGGACTTGAGTTTTATTAAGAATGCTAAGCAAGTCAGAAGCACCGCTGAATGACCCTGCATCCCAGTCTTTGTCACCTGTGGTTACTACACCAAATTTAGTTCAACTTACAAGTCACGCAATTAATAGATCTAAACTGTATTAATACAAATGTACACTGTTTTCAATACATTGTTTTATTCTAACTCTCATTGTATATGTTCTTTGAATTTTTGGGTAAGCTAAACCTCAAACACCTCTGAAGAGCTTCATCACTGGTTATTTGTTTCTCTACATTGAGAAATCATGAATGGGGAGTGCTAGTAGAGAATAATAAACTATTTAGGAATAAAGGAGACAACTTGCCGAAATGCAGAAGCGCTGCGTCGTACATAGCTTTGCTTTGCTAGCTTTCAGAATGAAACCCCTTTCTCTAGCTTGTAGGAGAAACAAGTTGAAATACACACACACACACACACACACACACACACACACACACACACACACACACACACACACACGCACACACGCGCCTCCTTACACTGCCAACTCTTTTCTCACCTACGGTCTAGATCGTGAAGGCTTTGTGGTTGCCTACCCCTGGTCTACGGTGAGTGTACTGGGGTGAGGTGGGGGTGCAGGGTGGGGTGGGGTGAGGGATGCAGAGAGGCGAAAGGCAAGGAGGAAATGGGGCGAAAGCCCCTAGCGGCACATGAGAGAGAGAGAGAGAGAGAGAGAGAGAGAGAGAGAGAGAGAGAGAGAGAGAGAGAGAGGAGCCATCTGTGGGCTAGTTAGGAGTGCAGGTGGCAGACGGCTGGGCACGTGATTTCAAAGAATAGGGCATGAGATGACAGCACAACTAGCTGATAAGTGTTCGGCATGAGTACTTGAACAGGGGGTGGGGGACAGAAAATTACCTTAGATTTAGGTCAGGAAGATTACGGAAGTGAAGACTGTGCTGTAAGGATAGCTCCCATCAACACAGCTCAGAAAAGCTGGTGGTGGGAAGGATCCAGATGGCACATGTTGTGAAGCAGCCATTGAAATCTTGCATGTTGTACTCTGCTGCATGTAGTACCACTGGGTTGTCAACCTTGTTTTTGGCAACAGTTTGGTGGTGGCCATTCATTCTGTTTGATAGCTGGTTGGTTTCATACCAATGTGAAACACTGTGCGCTGGTTGCCGCATAGTTGGTATGTAACATGGCTGCATTCACAGGTGGCCCGACCTCTGATGGGGTAGGATAAGCCTGTGATGCGACTGGAGTACAAAGTGCTGGGTGGATAGGGTGCATCTTGCATCTGTGCTTTCCATGTGGCAGGGGATTGGGGGTGGGAATGGAATTAGGATGGACTAGGATGTTGTGGAGGTTGGGTGGGCAGCGAAACATCACTTTGGGAGGGGATGGTAGTATGTTGGGTAGGATGTCCTTCATTTCAGGGCATGATGATAGATAATTAAAGCACTAACGAAGGACAAGGTTAAGTCATTCTACTCCCTGGTGGTATTGGGTGACAAGGGTGGCACTTCTTTGTGATTGGTTCTTGTGATGGATGTGAGGATCAGATGTTTGTGAGGACATGGCATGGAAGATATGTTTGTGTATTAGGTCTGGGGGCGGGGGTGTATTGCCTGCCTGCGTAGGCCTTTTTGAGGCTTTCAGCATACTGGGTGAGGAGTTCTCATCAATGCAGATGCGTCTGCCACAGGTAGGCAGGCTGTATGGCAGGAATATTTTCGTGCGGAAGATACTGTTGATGACTGGTGGGTTTGATGTGGACTGAGGTGTGGATGGAGCCATCTGAGAGGAGAAGATCAACATCTAGGAAGGTGGCACAATGGGTGGAGGAGGCCCAGGTGAAGTGGATGACAGAGAAGGTGTTGAGATTGTGGATGAATAAGGATAAAAGTGTCCTGGTCTTGGGTCCAGAGTATAAAGATGACATCAATAAACCTGAACCAGATCAGGGGTTTGGGATTCTGGGAAGGTAGGAATGTTTCCTCTACAGGCGGACCATGAAGAGACTGGCATAGCAGGGTGCCATGTTGGTGCCCATGGGTGTGCCACAAATCTGTTTGTATATCTTCCCTTAAAAGGTGAAGTAGTTACGGGTTAGGATGTAGTTGGTTAGATGTACGATGAATGAATTGGTTGGTTTGGATTCTGCAGGGCATTGGGGAAGGTAGTGTTCAATTGTCACAAGGTCATGGGCATGAGGGATATTACTGTATAAGGAGGTTGCATCTACAGTGTCAGTCAGTCAGTCAGTCAGTCAGTCAGTGAGAGAGCACGTCTTGTTCCTGCTGCTAATATGCCGAGTACATCATTTGTTTGTTATATATTTTTACGAGCTTCAAACAGAAGCAACTTCAGTAATGGATAGGAACTGTGATTGCTGTGTACACATGTGAGCTGAGTTAGTGACCCCAGCTCCAGGCTGTATTGGCTTCCGTCACAGCTTGAGGCTGCTGCCGAGGCGCATCAGTATGATGGGGTCAGATGCGGGGATGCGAGGGACGTCGAGCATGTCCCGTGTGCCCCCGATCGGTCCAGTTTTATGGCTGCCCTGGGTACTGCCTGCACTGAGGTTGACCCCTCACCCATGGTTGAGTGGGAGATCATTCCAAAGTCTGGCAGGCAGCGAAAAACATTCCAAGGGGCCGATCGCAGGGCCACCCCAGTTCATTTCATGAACAAGTTTCGGGCATTATCTGTGGCTGACAAAATCTCTAAGCTGGATGCAGCCGTCCACTCCATTCCAGAGGAAGCTTCTCGGCCCGCAAGGTCTGGGCATTCACAGAGGGTGGGTTTGCTGGTAGTTGGGACCTCCAACATTAGGCGCATAGGCGCATAATGGGGCCTCTTAGGGACATGGCCAAGGAGGGGAAGAAAGCCAGTGTGCACTCCATGTGCATACCAGGGCGACGGGGGGGGGGGGGGGGGGGGGGGGGGGGGGCATTCCGGATGTGGAAAGGGCATTTCCAGATGCCATGAAGAGTACAGAGTGCAGCCAACTTCAGGTGGTGCTGCATCTCAGTACCAATGACGCGTGTCACTTTGGATCGGTAGAGATTCTCTCTGGTTTCGGGCGGCTAGTGGAAATGGTAAGGACTGCCAGTTTTGCTTGCGAGATAAAGGCAAAGCTCACCATCTGCAGCATCGTCAACAGAATCGACTGTGGTCCTTTGAAGCAGAGCCAAGTGGAGGGTCTGAATCAGAGTCTCACGCAGTTCTGTGACCATGTAGGCTGCAGATTCTTTGATTTGCGCCATCAGGTGGTGGGTTTCCAGGTTCTGCTTAATAGGTCAGGAGTCCACCACACACAGGAAGTGGCTGCATGGGTAGCAAGGGCTGTGTGCAAGGGTCTGGTCAGAGGGTGTCAAGAAACCACAGAAAGAGCGTTTGTCTAAAAGGGTGCAGGTAAAACACAGTAAGGTAGTTGTCGAAACTATCAGTATTGTAGTTGGAAATTGTCGTAGCTGAGTTGGGATGGAACCAGAGCACTAAGCCATAATAGAAAGCACTGAAGTTCAAATAGTTACAGGTACAAAAAGCTGACTAAAGCCAGAAATAAGTTCAGCCAATTTTTTTTTCAAATGATCTAACAGTGTTCAGAAAGGATTGATTACATACAGTTGGTGGTGGCGTATTTATTGCTGTCAAAAGTACTTTACCTTGTAGTGAAATTGAAGTAGATAGTTCCTGTGAAATAGTATGGACAGAGGTTATACTTGACTGAACTATTAATTGGATCGTTTTACCGACCCCCCCCCCCCCTCCCCCAACTCACACACCCCTCCCCCAACTCAGAAGATATAGTTGCTGAACACTTCAAAGAAAACTTGAGTCTTATTTCAGATAGGTACCCCACTCATACAATTATAGTCTGTAGTGACTTCAATCTACCCTTGATATGCTGGAAAAATTATACATTTAAAGCCTGCAGCAGATATAAAATGTCATCCTAAATTGTACTGAATGCTTTTTCAGAGAATTATCTTGAACAATTAGTTCATGGCCCACTCGGAGTGCAAATGGTTGCAAAAGCATACTTGACCTCTTAGCAACAAATAATCCTGGACAAATAAGGAGTATTGTGACAAATACAGGGACCAGCAACCACAGAGCAGTTGCTGCTATGCCGAATACCATAACACCTACAACCATCAAAAAGAAACACAAAGTACAGATATTTAAAAAAGCTGATAAAAATGCTCTTAACGTCTTTTTAAGAGACAGTTTTCACTCTTTCCGAACTGATCATGTAAGCATAGAAAAGATGTGGAATGATTTCAAAGAGATAGTATTGATGGCCATTGAGAGATAAATACCACATAAATTAATAAGTGGTGCTACTAATCCCACATGTTACACAAAACAGATCAGATCGCTGTTGCAGATGCAATGAAAAAAGCATACCAAATTTAAAAGAATGCAAAATCCCCAAGATTGGCAAAGTTTTGCAGAAGTTCGAAATACAGTGCGTGCTTCAATTTGAGATCTCTTAATAGCTTCTGCAATGAAACACTGTCTCGGAATCTAGCAGAAAACCCCGAGAATCTGGTCATACATAAAGCACACCAGTGGCGAGACGCAATCAATTCTTTCACTGCCCGATAACAACGGTGAAGTCACTGATGACAGTACCATTAAAACCGTGTTATTAAACATGGTTTTCCAAAACTCCTTCCCCAGACAAGCTGAAGTAAATATTCCTGAATTCCAATCAAGAACAACTGCCGAGATGAGAAACATAGAAGTAGATATCCTCCGTGTAACAAAGCAGTTTAAATCACTTAATAAAGGCAAGGCCTCTGGTACAGATTGTATACCAGTCAGGTTCCTTTCACAATATGCTGACACAATAGTTCATATTTAGGAACTATATACAACTGCTCACTCATAGAAAGATCCATACCTAAAGACTAGAGAATTGCTCAAGTCACATCAATACCCAAAAATGGAAGTAGGAGTAATCCGCTGAATTATAGGTCCATATCACTAATGTTGATTTACACTAGGGTTTCGGAACATACACTGTATTCGAACATTACGAATTACCTCAAAGAACTGAATTTATATTGACACATAGTCAGCATGGATTCAGACAATATCATTCTTCTTAAACACAACTAGCTCTTTATACTCAAAGTAATGAGTGCTACCAACAGGGATGTCAAATTGATTCCATATTTTTAAATTTCCAGAACGTTTTCGACACTGTTCGAGACCCACATTTCCAACTGTCCACAACCTACATTCGTAGTGTTCCTAACGGATCTTTGCCCATTCACTCATTACTCGCACCAGACTAAGCTGACGAGTCCTGTAAGAGTTGGGGCAAAGTGCACGCATTCGCACGGAAGATGGTCAATGGCCGGGTAGCCTTTAACTATATGAAGATGGTATCTGTTCCCGAAAGAACTGATACCATTGATGACCATGCAGCTTCTCTAGACTGAAATAATTAAATCAAAACCCTTGGCTGCCGACAGGTGTTGTTGATATACATCAATGGGGACAGCTGAAAATGTGCGCCCCCACCGGGACTCGAGCAGGAGAAGTCTGGTTCGAGTCCCGGTCAGGAGACACATTTTCAGCTTCCAGAATGAGATTTTCACTCTGCAGCGGAGTGTGCGCTGATATGAAACTTCCTGGCAGCTTAAAACTGTGTGCCCGACCGAGACTCGAACTCGGGACCTTTGCCTTTCGCGGGCAAGTGCTCTACCATCTGAGCTACCAAAGCACGACCCACGCCCGGTACTCACAGCTTTACTTCTGCCATTATCTCGTCTCCTACCTTCCAAACTTTACAGAAGCTCTCCTCGCAGGAGAGCTTCTGTAAAGTTTGGAAGGTAGGAGACGAGATAATGGCAGAAGTAAAGCTGTGAGTACCGGGCGTGGGTCGTGCTTTGGTAGCTCAGATGGTAGAGCACTTGCCCGCGAAAGGCAAAGGTCCCGAGTTCGAGTCTCGGTCGGGCACACAGTTTTAATCTGCCAGGAAGTTACATTTTCAGCTGTCTCCATTGATGCATATCAACAACACCTGTTGGCAGCTAAGAGTTTCAATTTAATTATCATTTCATTCTAGAGAAGCTGCACGGTCATCAATGGTATCTGTTCTTTCGGGAACAGATACCATCTTCATAAATAAAATTATTGGAACTTGACTGTTACTCTAGTGGCAGAGCTCACTACACTTATGAGATTATATGCATTTAATATACGTTAGTTTCATGTAAGTTATACTACAGGAGTTTGTACCAATATTTAGGTCTCCAACTATACCAAGATCACCAGGGTCTATTTCCATAATTGACCTATTAAGTCTATCAAGATAGATACATCAGTATCTGGTGGGCAGTACATTCCAATAACTTTATGTTTAACTAACCCACTTGAGTGTTTATGTGGACCACAATCCCAGTCATTTCAGTTGTTCCTTCTTTAGTGTATTGCTTTTTAACTAAGACATTCATTAACAAATATTGCCATCCAATCCCCTTTGTGTTGTTGCCTGCAGTAACTATCTGCTAATACACAACTATCTAATTTGTGTTACTCAATTTAAACAAGATGTTTTGGCCAAGAGCTGCCTCCACTGTCACTGGACAACTAAGTTGCTGCAAGTTGTAAATGATAAACTGCTACACACCGGTTCACACATTGTACCAAGTTGTCACTGTTCACTAATTACCCCATTGGTATACTCTGAAGAAAGTCTGCTCCCAAAGGAACTATTAATGGTTTAAAGCTACAGCTCCAAAATGTTGTGATCTGCCAAGGATAAATAAAGATAGAGTTGTTCTTAACCTTCTTATTGGCAATACTGGAAGAGTCTTATCTGGAGATACTGTTGTGACTTTCTGCAGGTAAATTTGAGAACCTGTAACCTGTTAATCTTACAGTTTATGTCACCAACTCTCCCACTGAACTTTGGCATTCTATCCCTTTTTATGCAGCTTTCTTTACAAGCAACTCTCAAATTCAGCAGGGTATGTCTAAAGACATAGGAGACACATTTGTTTAGACATGTTCAACTAACAAAACAGCATTTGGCAATCTTGTAAGTCTATCATTTTAGAGTTCATGCACGTGAAACCTTCCTTTTGTGGTCTTGAGACATTGACATGCCCCATCTTTTTCTCTTCATATTATAACTGACTTCATCCAGATATCCCATTTATAAGAACCTGACATTTGGCAACCATTATGAATAAAATTATTTGAAATAATGAATATCTCCCAGGAAAATCTACAACAACAAAATTAATGCTATTTATATTTGCTGGTCAGGAAATATCAATAAAATTATCATTGTAGCACAAACAGTTTGTCAATTACACACAAGTTATACAAAAGTGACTGTGCTCTGAAGCACCCACACAATATGGGGATGCAATTTTCCAGAAAAGATTGTCAGAATTCTTTTTAAGGTACATGCCTGCAGTTCTGGTAAACATCGGAATCTTTGCACCACAGTACGCCACATGAGAAGCCAAAACAAAATGGTGCAGCCCATTGATAAAGCGGAAGCAATGGCACAAAATGGCACATTTCATCAATGAGCTGTGCCACTTTCCTTTAGCAGAATGCTATAGTTCTGTGTCATGGAGATTTCAATCTTAATCAGGATTGCTGGCACATACCTGTGACCAAAAGAAAAGTGAATTGCATTACTATGTTTTCAAGGTAAGTAAAACTGAACTATCCATCTTAACTCAATCATCAAAAGAAAAAATGCTGGAATTTTTTTCACCAACATTACACAAACCTCAGGTAAACTGAAACCAACTACATTCACATTCTGCACTAGTATGGAATTCAACTTCGAATGCAATTAAATTACCGTTTATCCTTAATCATCTCATTATAAGATTCAAATGAAAAAAAAGCAATGAAATCTATGTAACAGGGAACTATTAACACAAACACCCATCAGCAACTCAAATAATTCTAAGGTCCAGTGCCTTTGATTATGAAATATTATATGAAGAAAAATCATTAGCAAGCAGTCCTCTGCAGAGTGTGTTGCTCTACTACAATCAACTGAACTTGGGAAATAGCGTGAGTGTGTAAAGATAAAATGAAATATTTGCTTGATGAAGCCAGTTGGCTGTGGAAGAAGCATGTCCTTGTGTTACAAATGTGATGCAGTGTCATTGACAACAGGACAGACTCCAGTGGTCAGCAGTATCAATGGTTTCTTTGGTGTGTACTGTGTGGCTACAGGCATCCAGCCCCGCTTTTGCAGCTGATGTGCTTTGGGGGGAGGTAGGCCCTGCCTTCACAGAGCCACTATCCTGGATTTTCTCATGGTAAATAACATGACGGGGGGGGGGATTTTCTCATAGTAAATAACATGACGGAGGGGGGGGGGGGGGAGGAGGGAGGGAGGGAGGGAGAGAGAGAGAGAGAGAGAGAGATTTATATATATATATATATATATATATATATATATATATATATATATATATATATATATATATATATACACACACACACACTGACCTAAAGAACATGATCATCATTGATGAAACTTTTGAGCAAATTTGATTCACTTATTAACTACCACAAAAAACAAATTTCCATTACTATGTACAATGTCCATTCAGAATTGTAGGTGCATCAATGGAGAGATCATTAAGAGCAAAACTTTGAAGAAGGAGACTTTAGAATGATCATTCTGACTTACCACACTGGTGTCCAAAATTAAAGCAACAAACCTCAATTTCCCCAGCCTGTGCTTAATTCACAATATAATCATACAAACTGTCAACAGATGCCCGTACAATTGCGTTCTGCACAGAAGATGGCTTCTTGGCCAATGATCAACCATGCCAATGGCTGCATCAGGGCACCTCTCAAACGGAGTAGTGTTTGCCGGATAGTCCAACCATTAACAATCGCCATGTGCACAGCCACAGATGGTGTAGCATAGCACAGAGAAGATGTCTACCAGACTTTGCAATGGAGGGCCATAGAAAGAATGGAAGTAGGACAGTCACAAACTGATGTAGCGTGATGGCCTAATGTGAATCGTTCTGTTGTTTCTCAGATGTGACGATAGTTTATAGAGAACAAAACTGTATCCCAAAGAACAGGGCAGGGCCAAAATATGTGTCATCAGAAAGAGGACAAATTTTGGCTGTAAGGGCAGGATGGTACTGCCTTAGTAATGTACAGCAAATGGCATTTGACCTCGCAGCATCCAATGGAAGTGTTGTATCGCAGCAAACAGTGTACAGAAGGCTTCAGCAGAGTGGTGTTTATTGTATTTTATGTATTGTATTTTATGTATACCTGACGCGTCTTCACTGAAGAGAACGTCTTCGTGGAGTCGTCAACATACCACTTGGATAGTTGAACAGTGGGCCGATGTTCTTGGCCCAGATGAGTCCCAATGTTGTCTGCAGAGCAATTCCGATGGATTTGCATCTGGAGTGAATGCGGAACACGATTTCGGGACTCAAACATTGAGGAACAGACCAATATCGAGGAGAATCCCTGGTGTGGGCAGGGATTATGTTGACCAACACCTCTTCAAGAAACTGTATGGGTGAATCAGCAAGGTTTAACTGTCACGTATTGCAATGAGATCTTAGGACCTCCTCATGTGCAATTGTTGCGAGGAGCTTTGGGTCCAAACTTTGTACTTCCAAGAGCACAGGCGGTTCATCATTTCCTTGGAAACTGAAGATACTGCATGCACAGTGTGGCCTGCTCGCTCTCCCAATTTGAATCCCACAGAGCATGTCTGGGATGTACTAGGGAGATGCATTACATCACATTATCCTCCACCAACCAGTCTCCACGACTTGCGAGCAGCTCTGCAGGAAGAACAGGTGTTATTGCCTCACCATGAGACTGATGACATTTATAGTATGCCTCATCGTTGTCAGGCCTGTATTGCTGCCAGAGGTGGTCACACAACATACTGAGCACATTAACCACTTGTCAGAATGTGTGTGTAAATCTGACAAGTTGGATAAAACAAAGAACATGATTGTCTACCTCTATGCCTGTTGCAGTTGTTTATGTTCTGTATTCTTTACATCGTTTCTACTTTACTATCACCTATATATACTGTTTTGTGGCAAAATAGATTTAGCCTTGCAACATTTCAGTTTGCTGCTTAAATTTTGGATATCAGTATATTTATTCCAAAATTTAAGACTGGACAAAAAGAAAGAAAAATAGCTCATCACATAGTAGAGGTAGAACCTGACAAGAAAAGTCTCAACAAGAAAAAAGGTATAAGTCAGCTTCAAAGCCACAATTTTGATGGCTCATGTAGCTATGAACAACTGTAATAAATGTCAGGATTATATTCATGCATCAAAGAACTGCAGCAGGGCTGAAATTAATTGTGCTCATCGTCGGGAAGACAAGCATAACATGTAGATTGTGGAAAGCGCATACAAAGCCAAACACATATATAATGTTTGAGAAGAAGTAGTTTTCTACTACAATTCAAAATGATTGTCCTACGCATGAGATACTCCTGGGCAGACTTTTCTACGCATCAGTTATTGGTAAAAGACTAATAATACCTAACAACAGAGTGAAGAGACGATAAGTCCTAATGTGTAGGCAGCAGAAATCTGCATTGAGGAATGAGATGTGGGGGGGGGGGGCGGGAGGAGAGAGGGAGGGAGGGGGGGAGGGAGGGGGGGGAGAGAGAGAGAGAACTAAGGTTATACTAGAGCTGTTGGAAGAATGCTTTTCAAAACTGAGACAAAAGTGACTGGAACCTGCGTGACATTTACCTTATCTGGAAGCATATGTTGCACACTGAAAAAAAGGTACAGGAACGCTCCATCGAAAGAAGGACCCGACTTCAATCTAATGAGATATCGGGCCGCACTAATAAATACAACGAACATATAAAGTGTAATCCCAATGCAGCCACACCAACTACTGGAAAAGGAAGAGGACAGGACAGACAGCACTGTATGACTTTAACAGAATAAAACCTACATCAAAAGAGCTGATGTAAAATTATTAAGCAGCAAAAGGGTTACTGAGGAGCTGTGCAAGCAATTTGTTAAAGTGCAGGGTAAAATAGCATCTCACTTTGGCAATGGTAGCCACATTGCCACAGTCACAAATACCACCCACAAATGGACAAAATGTGTTTAAAAATAACCCAGCTAAATTATGTGGGAAGTCAGGACAATAGGCACGAAACTAGCAAAATAGCTGAGGAAACGAAATTCAATATTCTATGCTTACAGCAACCCATATACAATAAGTGGAAAAAAACCCTAGAATGTCAGTCACAGATAAAGTCATCATACATACCGGTAGTCAAAATCCAACGACAGACACTGTCATACGTAATAAGAACATCTCAACTACAAAAATTGTACAATGTTGCAATGAACAAGTAATTTGTGTGGGGGCTTCCAACAATCACATGAAATTTAATTTGTATCTCAATGTATTTCCAGTTCAGCAACACCAGAGAGGGATATGTAGACCAATTTAAAGAGATTAGGCAACTTTGCCAAAGAAAAAAAAGTGGCAAACAGAAGTGGAAATCCTCCCACATGTGACGTGAGGGCTGGGGCAAAGCCCAATTTAAATAAAAGAGCAGTTAACAAACATGTGGTCAGTAAGTTCTGAACCTGTAAAGTTGAAAGAGTTACTCCAAGTGGCCACAAAGTCATAATCTTTACAATTGATCCCTCTAGAAATGAACTCTAACGTATAACTGGAATGCATTCAATGTGTTAAAGACATAATACAAAATAACGAAAGCTGATTGACACCATCTAAGGTTTATTTTCTGCGGCTCATTTCCAGTGGACATAGACGACAACGTGCACAGAAATTTTCAAGAAAAGAAAGAGTCCACAGACTGGGCAAATACAGGGACCTTAAGCAACAACTTTAAGACTGGCTATGACAAGCAAGAATGGAGAGCTGGAACCAACTTGTAGCACAGAATCTATAAGGATCAGTCTAATGAAAACAAGACAGATGGAAAGAAAGTAAGTAGACTGTTAAGTATTGCAAATTAATCACCATAGCTGTTAATACATTTATCCCACTGAGACACAAAACAGTCATTGTCTTCGTGGAAAAATGTTTGCAGATGTCTACAGATCCATGAGTGTACCCAAGTGCACCTCTTCACCCAAAGCAAATAAACAGCCATGAATATGTTTTTCCTGGGCTCCAAAAATATGGATATCACAAATGGTAAGATCAGGACTGTATGGAGGACGAATAATGGCTTCCCAGCAAAACTTCTGCAGCATACTCTAAACAACATTGGTAGCAGGTGAATTTAAATTGAAAAAAATAAATCACCTGGTCCTGATGACATTCCTGTTGAATTTCTGCATGCCCTTCATATCTATTCATAAAAGCTTACATTGCGTTGGTGGACAAGTTCATAATTTTTTTTCATACATCTACATCTACATCCATACTCCGCAAGCCACCTGACGGTGTGTGGCGGAGGGTACCCTGAGTATCTCTATTGGTTCTCCCTTCTATTCCAGTCTCTTATTGTTCGTGGAAAGAAGGATTGTCGGTATGCTTCTGTGCGGGCTCTAAACTCTCTGATTTTATCCTCATGGTCTCTTCGTGAGGTATACGTAGGAGGGAGCAATATACTGCTTGACTCTTCGGTGAAGGTATGTTCTCGAAACTTTAACAAAAGCCCGTACCAAGCTACTGAGCGTCTCTCCTGCAGAGTCTTCCACTGGAGTTTATCTATCATCTCCGTAACGCTTTCGCAATTACTAAATGATCCTGTAACGAAGTGTGCTGCTCTCCGTTGGGTCTTCTCTATCTCTTCTATCAACCCTATCTGGTACGGATCCCACACTGCTGAGCAGTATTCAAGCAGTGGGCGAACAAGCATACTGTAACCTACTTCCTTTGTTTTTGGATTGCATTTCCTTAGGATTCTTCCAATTAATCTCATAGTCTGGCATCTGCTTTACTGACGATCAACTTTATATGATCATTCCATTTTAAATCACTCCTAATGCCCACTCCCAGATAATTTATGGAATTAACTTCTTCCAGTTGCTGACCTGCTATTCTGTAGCTAAATGAAAAGGTATCTATCTTTCTATGTATTCGCAGCACATTACACTTGTCTACATTGAGATTCAATTGCCATTCCCTGCACCATGCATCAATTCGCCGCAGATCCTCCTGCATTTCAGTACAATTTTCCATTGTTACAACCTCTCGATACACCACAGCATCATCTGCAAAAAGCCTCAGTGAACTCCCGATGTCATCCACAAGGTCATTTATGTATATTGTGAATAGCAACGGTCCTACGACACTCCTCTGCGGCAAGCACGAAATCACTCTTACTTCAGAAGACTTCTCTCCATTGAGAATGACATGCTGCGTTGTGTTATCTAGGAATTCTTCAATCCAATCACACAATTGGTCTGATAGTCCATATGCTCTTACTTTGTTCATTAAATGACTGTGGGGAACCGTATCGAACGCCTTGCGGAAGTCAACAAACACGGCATCTAAATGGGAACCCGTGTCTACGGCCCTCAGTCTCGTGGACGAATAGCGCGAGCTGGATTTCACACGATCGTCTTTTTCGAAACCCATGCTGATTCCTACAGAGTAGATTTCTAGTCTCCAGAAAAGTCATTATACTCTAACATAATACGTGTTCCAAAATTCTACAACTGATCGACGTTAGAGATATAGGTCTACAGCTCTGCACATCTGTTTGACGTCCCTTCTTGAAAACGGGGATGACCTGTGCCCTTTTCCAATCCTTTGGAACGCTACGCTCTTTTAGAGACCTGCGGTACACCGCTGCAAGAAGGGGGGCAAGTTCCTTCGCGTACTCCATGTAAAATCAAACTGGCAACCCATCAGGTCCAGCGGCCTTTCCTCTTTTGAGCAATTTTAAGTTTAATTAACAACAGATACACATAACAGAGACTTTAGTCACCAATAATACATTCTCCTTCACTATTTACATCAGTCTGCCAAGGCCAGGGTAACTTTTCAATTCCGTTACTCTAGAAACCATGTGGTTTTGAGGTGAAGAACTTTTAGAAGCATATTCGGAGCACTTTTCAGCCAGCCAGAAATTAGTTCCTTGCAGATTGTTTTATAGAGCGCAGAAATGGTGAAAATCTGAGAGCACAAGATCAACTGAGAAAGTTGGGTGCAGAATGACTTCGCACCCAACTGCTATATAGTGTTTTATGTCAGTCTAGCAGAATTCGTGCAGTGTTGTCGTGAAGTAACAGCACTTCACACAGCCTTCCTGGTCACTATACTTTTATTGCATCTGCAAGGTATCTCTTTTATTGACAATAAATGTCAGCAGTGAGGACTATATCTCAGGGAACTTATTCATAGTACAACGCAGTGTCGTCGTTCCACCACATGCCTAACATTATCTTTTATGGATGTGCTCATGTCCTTGTACGGGGAGATGCTGCTTTGTTTGGTCTCAACCATTCGTTTCTTTTCCTGATGTCAGCATAAAAACATTTCTTGCTACCAGTACTAACGATACAAGATAGGAGGTCAGTGTTGTTCATGAACCAAGTGATGATGAGCAAGCAGAGATGCACATAGGGCTGCCCAATGATTTCTGTGATTTTGGCTTGGAGCGTGTGGTACCCTTTCGCCTGATTTTTTCGAACCTTCCCCATTTTATGCAAATGTTGCATGATGGTGGAATGATCACAGTTCATCACATCCGCCAATTCTCAAGTACACTGATGTGTATAATTGTGGATTAATGCATTCAAATGATGATCATCATGCCACAAAGGCCTTCAGATTTCTATATTTGGCGCTCAATTTTCTAGTTTCCGCAGCTTCATTCACAAAGTGTCAATATGTAAACAAAAAGGAGAGAGGGAGAGAGAGAGAGAGAGAGAGAGAGAGAGAGAGAGAGAGAGAGAGAGAGAGAGAGAGAGAGAAGATGAACACACAGCGACTGGAATACCAATACTCAAAACTGAAGTGCTACAAACTTATGCACCAACCTATTGTCTGTGCCTCTCTATAATGCACGTTTCTGACAGGGAACACCAGATATTTGAGAAAAAAGTGATTATCCTGAAAAATGCCAAAATCCTAGAAACCAATTTGTCTTCTCGGTAACGTACAGAATGTGCAGGACTGAACATTGGTTGGTTGGTTTAAAAAGGGGGGGGGGGGGGGGCAAACCACGAGGTCACTGGTCCCTTGTTCCAAAGGAAAAAAATGCCAGAAGGGTGAGAATAAGACAATGAGACTTACAACACAAAACAGAATGAAAGGAAAAACCACAACAATGACTGAAGGGCAACACACACTTAAATGGACAAAAGAGAACAAGAAAACCACAAAGGCACCAGTAACAGGCAAAAGAAGTTAAAACAAGAAAGCATGTTACCATGGCTGGCTGACCATGAGGATAAAAAGGAAAAGCCAGCCACTCTGCAACACAAAACCTCCACCCTGAAAGCACTAGGGTGAGGGACACACAGGGACAAAGGACATGTGCTAAAACTTAGAGCAAATGATAAAACTCACCCTCATGAATAGAAGGCAAAACTAAATCTGCTGTTGAGGCATTGTCAGCCAAAACCGAAGGTAGGGTGTGGGAAAGTTAAAGTCCGCCGCAATGCAAGAGATGGACGACCATCATTCGTGAGCCACAGTGACACCGAGGTGAGTCCTCACGACAGATGAGGTAACTATGCATCAGCCACGTGTGGCCAATGCAGAGCCGACAGAGAACCACAGAGTCCCTGTGAGAGGCACTCACGGAGGTCTTCCACACATTTGTAGTTTTCTTAATGGCCCCGCAGTTTGTTGTGCATACTGAGGTTATGCCATTCCATCTCCCAAAGCCTCAAAACCTTACAGCATAATACTGAACGCAGGTCAGTTTCAGAGAAGCCGATCTCCATAAGCGGTTTCTGTGTAGCCTATTTGGCCAGCCTGTAGGCAAGTTCATTGCCTGAGATTCCAACGTGACCTGGGATCCAGACAAACACCACTGACCGACTGGACCGTTACAGGGCATAGATGGACTCCTGGATGGTTGCTACCAAAGGATGACAAGGGTAGCACTGGTCGATAGCTTGTAGGCTGCTCAAGGAGTCAGTACACAGGAGAAATGACTCGCCTTGGCATGCGCAGATGTGCTCCAGAGCACGAGATATGGCCGCCAGCTCTGCAGTGAAAACACTGCAGCCATCTGGTAAGGAGTGCTGTTCTATATGTCCTCCATGAACATAGGCAAAGCCGATGTGACCATCAGCCATTGAGCCATCGGTATAAACCACTTCATGGCCCCGGTACACGTCGAGGATTGAGAGGAAGTGGCAGCGGAGAGTTGCAGTGTTAACCGTGTGCTTATGGCCATGTGAAAAGTCCAGCCAAAGCCAAGGCCTAGGTGTACACCATGGAGGTGTTTGTAAATGAACCTCAAGTACAGGTGGTAAGGCGTAGACTCCAGTTCAGAGAGAAGGGATTGCATATGAATTGCAATTGTAAGCCCTGATCTGGGTCGCCAATGAGGTAGATGAACCGCCGTGGGCGTGAAAAGAAGACGGTATTTCGCATGCGCAGGAGGACTACAAACGTGTGTAACATAACTGGAGAGCAACTGTGCACACCTAACCTGCAATGGAGGGGCTCCAGCCTCCACCAAGACGCTGGTCACTGGACTCGTCCTAAAAGCTCCTGTCGCTAGGTTTATGCCGCAGTGGTGCAATGGGTCAAGTAAATGCAATACTGAGGGTGCCGCCAAACCATAAACCACACTCCGATAGTCAAGGTGGGATTGAACAAGGGCTCTGTAGAGTGATCTGCAACCCAGATGGTGTTGCTCAGGTAGCGGAAGGCATTGAAGTGCTGCCAGCACTTCCGCTTAAGCTGACGGAGGTAAGGAGGTCAGGTCAATTGGGCACTGAAAACCAGTCTTCACTACGGTGAGCGGATCATCATTAAAGTAAAGTTCTGGTTCCAGATGAATGGTACGACGTCAAACTTGAAACCATGGGCTAGAGCTCATGGCTGCACCTCGCGGATGGCACCCTGTAGGTAACGCTCAGCAACACCAGTACTGGTGGAGCAGTACGAAATGCATACAGAGAAAGTGAGATGGAGGGCCCTACAGCTGCTGTTAGACCATTAATGGCAACTAAAAATAGAGAGACACTCAATACGAAGCACTGCGGGACCCCATTCTCCTGGATATGAGAGGGGAGAGGGGGGGGTGGGAAGGGGGGGGGGGGACTATGGGAGGCACCAACTTGGACATGTAAAGTACAAAGAGATAGGAAATTGTGGATAAAAATAGGGAGCGGGCCTCGGACAGCCCCGCTTGCATAATATGGCAAGGATATGATGTCACCACGTGGTGTCATATGCTTTTCGTAAACCAAAAAAGACAGCAATCAAGTGTTGGCGTCTGGAAAAGGCAGTTCAGATGGCAGACTCGAGAGGGGCAAGATCAGTGGTAGAGCAACCCTGGCAGAAGCCGCCCTGATATGGAGCCAGTAGGCCACTTGACTCCAGGACCCAACCCAACCGCTGACACACCATACGTTCCAGCAGCTTACAAAGAAAGTTGGTGAGGCTGATGGGCTGATAGCTATCAACATCAAGCAGGTTTTTACCGAGTTTAAGCACCGGAATGAGGTTGCTTTCCCACCACTGCAATGAACGACACCACTGCACCAGATCCAGTTGAAGATGACGAGGAGATGTCACTTGTAGTCAGATGAGAGATGTTTAATCATCTGACTGTGGATCCGATCTGGCCCAGGAGCTGTGTTGGGGCAATGTGCAAGGGCACTGACTAGCTCCCACTCTGTAAATAGGGCGTTATAGGGTTCACTGTGGCGTGTAGCAAACGGGAGGACTTTCTTTTCCATCCTCTGTTCGAGGGTGCAAAAGGTTGGGGTGTAGGTCTCCGACACAGAGGCTCGAGCACAGTGCTCAGCAAAGTGCTCCGCAATCGCATTGATGTTAATGCCAGGGACACCTGTTGGGGTCTGGTACCCAAAAAGACGTCTGATCTTTGTCCAAGCTTGAGAAGGCGAATGCGAGCACGGAGCCCCTTAAAGGCTATGAGATGCTCCAGGCCACTTATGCCGCTGTAGAGGCCGACGATGCTCCTTAATTGCCTCAGGGACTTCCAGCGACCACCAAGGGACCGTCTTTCGCCATGGGCACCCTAACAAAAGAGGAATTGCATTTTCTGCCACAGTAACGACTGTTGTTGTCACATGCTCAACCATCACATCGATGTTTCCCTGTGGGGGAGAGTCAACGGTGACCAAAGAGATGAAAGTTCCCCAGTCTGCCTTGTTTAAAGCTCATCTGGACAGGTGTCCATGGGCCTGATGCTGGGGCAGTGACTGGAAGATGGGGAAATGGTCACTACCACACAGGTCGTCATGTGCTCTCCAGTGGATAGATGGGAGAAGTCCTGGGCTGAAGATGGATAAATCAATGGCCGAGAAACTACAACAAGCCACACTGAAATGTGTGGCGGCCTCAGTATTTAAGAGGCAGAGGTTGAACTGAGACAGTAAAGTTTCGACATCTCTGACTCAGCCAGTAAGCATGGTGCCACCCCACAAGGGGTTATGGGCATTAAAATCTCCCAAAAGTAGGAAAGATTTAGGGAGGTGATCAATCAGTGCAGTTAATACAGTCAGGGCTACTGCACCATCTGGAGGAAGATATACATTGCAGACAGTTATTTCCTGTGTCGTCCTCATTCTGACAGCCACAGCTTCAAGAGGGGTTTGAAGGCGCACATGTTCACTACAGACTGAGTTTACAACATAAACGCAAACTCCACCTGACACTCGATTATAGTCGCTACAGTTACCTGTAATATCCCTTATAGCCGCGGAGGGAAGGAGTCTGCATTTGGTTGGTTGGTTGGTTGGTTTAGAGGTGGGAGAAAGGACCCAACTACGAGGTCATCAGTCCCTTGGTCCTAATAAAACAATGCCACAAGTGTGAGAATAAAACGGACGAAACATATAACACAAAATGGAAAGAAAGGAAAAGCCACAAGAACGAAAGGAAGGCAATGAACACTAAAAGGAACAAAATGGGACAAGGAAACAGCAGAGAGACACTAGAAACAGAACAATGTAAAACATGAAAGCTGATCACAGTGGCTGGCCAACCACAAGAATAAAAAGGGAAAGCCAGCCACTCTGCAATACATTAAAACCTCCACCCTAAAAGCACTAGGGTGGAGGACACAGAGGGACAAAGGACCTGCGCTAAAACCTACATAGAAGTATAAAACCCACTCTCACAGATAAAATGTAAAACTAAAGCTGTTGTGGAGGCATTGTCGCCCAACACCAAAGGCAGGGTGCTGGGAAAGTTAAAAGTCTGCCGCAGAGCGGCTAAAAGTGGGCAGTCAAAAAGCAAGAGGTGGATGACTCATTTGGGAGCCACAGCAACACTGTGGTGGGTTCACACAACGGAGTAGGTAACCACGCATTAGCCACGTATGGCCAATGCGGAGCCAGCAGAGGACAACTGATTCCCTGCGAGAGGCCTGCATGGAAGAATTCCACACATTCATAGTCTCCTTAATGACATGCAGTTCGTTGTGGGTGCTGTTATGCCATTCCGTCTCCCAAAGCCAGAAAACCCTGCGGTGTAAGATATAACGCAGGTCAGCTTCAGAGATGCCTATCTCCAGAAGCGGTTTCTGCGTATGCCTGTTTGGCCAGCCTGTCAGCAAGATTGTTGCCTGGGATTCCGATGTGTCCTGGGGTAGACACAAACACCACGGAACAGCGAGACTGTTCCAGGGCATAGATGGACTCCTGAATGGACGCTACCAGAGGGTGGTGAGGGTAGCACTGGTCGATAGCTTGTAGGCTGCTCAATGAGTCAGGAGAAATGACTCGCCAGGGCATGAGTGGATGTACTCAAGAGCACGAGATATGGCCACCAGCTCTGCAGTCAAAACACTGCAGCCAACTGGCAAGGAGTAATGCTCAATATGTCCTCCACAAACATATTCGAAGCCTACGTGACCATCAGCCATTGAGCCGTTGGCGTAAACCGCTTCAGAGTCCTGGAACACGGCAAGAATCAAAAGGAAGTGATAGCAGAGAGCAGCGGGGTTAACAGAGTCCTTAGGGCCATGCAAGAGGTCCAGACGAAGCTGCAGCTGAGGCGTATGCCATGGAAGTGTACGTGAACAGACAGCAAGTAGTGGTGGTAAAGGGAAGGACTACAGTTCGGAGAGAAGAGGCCGCACGCAAACAGAATTTGTTAGCCCTGATCTGTGCCACCGATGAGGGAGATGGACTGCCACGGGCGGGAAAAAGAGATGGTAATTCAGATGTTCAGGGGAACTATGAATGTGTGCTGCGTAACTGGCAAACAGTCGCACATGTCTGATCTGCAGTGGAGGGACACCACCATCCACCAGTACGCTGGTCACCGGACTCTTCCCAAAAGCTCCTTGTTGTGGATTGGCAGGAGACCAACCCACTAAATTGAGAGGAAGCCGAAAGGCACGTGTTTTAGCTCACGCAGGCTGGCGCGAGGTCTGGAACAGGACAAGGAAATTAGAACTTAGAAAAACGGACGCAGATGGTGTAATACTTAACTTTAATCCATTAATGTTGAACGTAGCTCTTGTCTGTACATTATTTACAATATCAATAACAACTGATAATGGCACCTTGCTAGGTCGTAGCAAATGACATAGCTGAAGGCTATGCTAACTATCGTCTCGGCAAATGAGAGCGTATTTTGTCAGTGAACCATCGCTAGCAAAGTCGGTTGTACAACTGGGGCAAGTGCTAGGAAGTCTCTCTAGACCTGCCGTGTGGCGGCGCTCGGTCTGCAATTACAGATAGTGGCGACACGCGGGTCCGACGTATACTAACGGACTGCGGCTGATTTAAAGTTTACCACCTAGCAAGTGTGGTGTCTGGCTGTGACACCACACTCCTGTTGCTAGTCGAACCCTGCAGTGGTGCACAGGGTCGAGTAATGTAATGCTGAAGGCACTGCCGAACCATAAACCACACTCCCATAATCAATTCGGGATTGGACAAGGGCTCTGTAGAGCCGCAGCAGCGTAGAGCGATCTTCACCCCAACTGGTGTTGCTCAGGCAACGGAGGACATTGAGGTGCTGCCAGCACTTCTGTTTAAGCTGACAAAGATGAGGGAGCCAATTCAATCAAACATCGAAAACCAGTCTTAGGAATTGATATGTCTCCACTATAGTGAGTGGATCGTCATTAAGGTAAAGTGCGGGTTCTGGATGGACGGTAAGATGCCCACAGAAAAAAATTGCACGACTCATGACTGCAGCTGAAAACTGGAAGCCGTGGGATAGAGCCCATGACTGCCCCTTGTGGATGGCTCCCTGGAGGTGCGGCTCAGCAACAACAGAACTGGAGCAGCAGTACAAAATGCAGAAGTCGTCTACATACAAAGAAGGGGAGACAGAGGACCCAACAGCTGCTGCTAGACCGTTAATGGCCACTAAAAGTAGAGAGAGACTCAATTCAGAGCCCTGCGGGACTCCACTCTCCTGGGTATGGATGGAACTATGGGAGGCACCAACTTGGACACGGAAAGCACGGAGCAACAGGAAGTTTTGGATAAAAATCGGTAATGGTCCCCAGAGACCCCACTCGTACAATGTAGCAAGGGTATGACGTCACCAAATCATGTCGTATGCTTTACGTCAGTCAAAAAAGACTACAATCAGGTGTTGCTGTCTGGAAAAGGCTGTTCGGATGGCAAAGGGGACAAGATTATCTGTGGCAGAGAGACCCTGGCAGAAGCCGCCCTTACATGGAGCCAGCAAGCCACGTGACTCCAGGACCTAACCCAACCGCCGACATACCATACATTCGAGCAGCTTACAAAGTACGTTGGTGAGGCTGATGGGCTGATAGCTATCCACATCAAGCAGGTTTTTACAGGGTTTGAGCACCTGAATGATGGTGCTCTCCCGCCACTGCGAAGGAAAGACGCCATCGCACCAGATCCGGTTGAAGATGATGAAAAGATGTCGCTTGTAGTCAGATGACAGAGGTTTAATCATCTGGCTGCGGATGTGATCAGGCCCAGGTGCTGTGTCGGGGCAATGTGCAAGGGCACTGAGGAGCTCCCACTCTGTAAATGGGGCGTTGTAGGATTCACTGCATCGTGTCATCATGTAGTGAATGAGAGGACGTTCCCTTCCAGCCACTGTGAGTGTGCGAAAGGTTTGGGGAGGGGGGGGTGGTAATCCTCCGACGCAAAGGCTCAAGCGAAGTGCTCGGCAATCGAGTCTGCTTTGGTACATAACTCGCCATTTATGGTAACACCGGGAAGAGCTGTTGAGGCCTGGTAACCAAATTGATCTTTGCCCAGGCTTGAGAAGGTGCTGTGTGGCACCCAATGGTGGAGACATATCTCTCCTGACACTCCTCCTTTCGTGGTTTGATAAGGTAGAGAACACAGGCACAGAGCCGTTTAAAGGCTAGGAGGAGTACCGGGGAAAGGAGCCATTGTACAGCTCGCCGACTCACCTTAATTGCTTCAGTGACTTCCGGTGAGTACCAAGGGACTGCCTTATGCCTTGAACACCTAAAGAGCAAGGGATCGTGTTTTTTGCCGCAAAAACAATTGTGGTAGTCACCTGCTCAGCCATCACCTCAATGTTACGGTGTGGGGAGATTCAGCGTTGACAGCAGAGGTGAATGTTCCCCAGTCCGCCTTGTTCAAAGCCTATCTGGTCAGGCTTCTGTGCACCTGACGCTGGGGCAGTGACAGGAAGATGAGGAAGTTTTTTTTTTTTTTTTTTGTTTTTTTTTTTTTTTTTTTGTGGTTTTAGGGCGCACAACTTCAACGGTCATTAGCGCCCAGACTACGTGAGGAATGCACCGCGAGTCACAAGTTTAAAACAGCAACGAAACGGAAAACACGATAAAAGACAGACTGACAGGCATAGGATTAAAAAAGGAAAACAGCAGAATCAAATGTCCTTTGAGAGGGTTGTCAAATTGATAAAATGAAGAACACGAGCAGCTGCTCGTGGGTCATCTGCTAAAATGGCTTCTACAGTACATGGCAGGCCAAGATCAAGACGCAGGGTGTTAAAATCCAGACAGACCGTTAAAATATGGCAGACCGTCAGCAATTGCCCACAGGGGCAGAACGGCGCCTGCGCAGCCGTCAGCAGATGGCGATGGCTGAACCGGCAGTGGCCAATTCGTAACCGGGCCAAAACGACCTCCTCCCGCCGAGAAGGGCGTGAGGAGGACGTCCAAGCCACGGTTTCAGGGCCCGAAGTTTGTTGGCTGTGAGTGCAGCCCAATCGGCATGCCACTGCGATAAAATGCGCCGACAAATTTCCCTGCTACAATCGGACGAAGGGACACAACAAGATGCTGTCAGAGGCTGGAGGACCGCAGCCTTGGCCGTGGCATCTGCAGCTTCGTTCCCAGGGATACCGACATGGCCAGGAACCCACATAAAGCTAACCGGAGAACCGACGTCCACCAGCTGCTGTAGAGAGCGTTGGATGCGGTGCACGAAAGGGTGAACCGGGTACGGATCACTGAGGCTCTGGATAGCGCTCAGGGAATCGGAGCAGATGACATATGCAGAATGTCGGTGGCGGCAGATGTAAAGGACAGCCTGGTAGAGGGCAAAGAGCTCAGCTGTGAAGACCGAACAAAGGCCATGGAGCCGGTATTTGAAACTTTGTGCCCCGACAATAAAGGAACACCCAACCCCGTCATTGGTCTTGGAGCCATCTGTATAAATGAAGGTCATATTAATGAACTTCGAACGAAGTTCGATAAAACGGGAGTGGTAGACTGAACCGGGGGTAACCTCCTTCGGGAGCGAGCAGAGGTCAAGGTGGACACGAACCTGAGCCTGGAGCCAAGGTGGCGTGTGGCTCTCGCCCACTCGAAAGGTTGCAGGGAGTGAAAAATTAAGGTGTTGAAGGAGGCGACGAAAGCGAACTCCAGGGGGTAGCAGGGCAGAGACATACAACCCGTATTGACTGTCGAGAGAGTCATCAAAAAAGGAACGATAAGGCGGGTGGTCGGGCATTGCCAGTAGCCGACAGGCATACCGACAAAGCAGTATATCGCGCCGGTAGGTGAGTGGCAACTCACCAGCGTCAGCATGAAGACTCTCGACGGGACTAGTATAAAACGCTCCGATCGCAAGTCGTAAACCCCGATGTTGTATGGAGTTGAGGCGGCGTAAGATGGATGGCCGTGCAGAGGAGTATACGAAGCTCCCATAATCCAGCTTGGAGCGGACGATCGACCGATATAGACGAAGCAGGGCGGTTCGATCCGCTCCCCACGACATACCACTGAGAACACGGAGGACATTTAGAGAACGGGTACAACGGGCAGCAAAATATGACACATGTGGAGACCAACTAAGTTTACTGTCAAATGTAAGACCTAAAAATTTTGTTGTCTCCACGAATGGGAGAGCAACGGGACCGAGTCGTAAGGACGGTGGGAGAAACTCTTTGTAGCGCCAGAAGTTAATACAGACCGTCTTCTCGGCAGAAAAACGGAAGCCATTGGCGACACTCCAGGAGTAAAGACGGTCAAGAGAACGCTGAAGACAGCGCTCCAGGAAACACGTACGCTGTGCGCTGCAATAGATGGTAAAATCGTCTACGAAAAATGAGCCTGATACATCAGCTGGGAGGCAATCCATTATTGGATTGATCGCTATGGCGAAGAGAGCGTCGCTCAAAACTGAGCCCTGTGGCACCCCATTCTCCTGGTGAAAGGTGTCTGACAGGACAGAACCCACACGTACCCTGAACTGTCGATCCATTAAAAAGGAACGAATAAAGAGAGGGAGGCGACCGCGAAGGCCCCATGTATGCATGGTGCGGAGAATGCCCCCCCTCCAACAGGTGTCGTAAGCCTTCTCCAAATCAAAGAACACAGCCGCGGTCGGGCGCTTCCGCAAGAAGTTATTCATAATGAAGGTCGACAAGGTAACCAGATGGTCGACAGCAGAGCGGCGCCTACGAAATCCACATTGTACATTGGTAAGTAGGCGTCGAGACTCGAGCAGCCAAACTAACCGAGAGTTAACCATTCGCTCCATCACTTTACAGACACAGCTGGTAAGCGAGATGGGTCGATAACTGGAAGGCAAGTGCTTGTCCTTCCCCGGCTTAGGAATCGGGACAACAATAGACTCGCGCCAGCATGCGGGAACATGTCCCTCAATCCAGATGCGATTGTAAGTACGAAGAAGAAAACCTTTACCCGCAGGAGAAAGGTTCTTCAGCATCTGAATATGAATAGAATCAGGCCCTGGAGCGGAGGACCGTGATCGGCCAAGTGCGTTTTCGAGTTCCTGCATGGTGAATGGGGCATTATAACTTTCACGATTCGAGGAGCGGAAGTTAGGTGGCCTAGCCTCCTCTGCCTGTTTGCGGGGGAGGAAGGCAGGGTGGTAATGAGCGGAGCTCGAAACCTCGGCGAAAAAGCGGCCGAAGGCATTGGAGACATCCTCAGGGGCCACAAGGACGTCATTCGCGACCGTCAAGCCAGAAACTGGTGAGTGGACCTTAGTGCCAGATAGCCGGCGCAGGCTACCCCAGACAACAGAAGAAGGAGTAAAACTGTTGAAGGTGCTTGTGAAAGCAGCCCAGCTGGCTTTCTTGCTGTCTTTAATAACACGACGACACTGAGCACGTAATCGTTTATAATTGATACAATTCGCCACTGTAGGGTGGCGTTTAAAGGTGCGTAAAGCACGTCGACGAGCACGTAAAGCATCTCTACATGCTGCGGTCCACCAGGGGACCGGTACGCGACGTGGAGAAGAAGTAGGGTGAGGGATGGAATATTCAGCAGCAGCGAAAATGACTTCGGTGAGGTGTGCGACCTGACGATCGCAGCTTGTGAAGGTTTGATCCTGAAAGGTCGCCCTGGAAGAGAAGAGCCCCCAGTCTGCCTTGGAGATGGTCCAACTAGAGGAGCACGGAGAGGGGGTATGCTGCAGGAGATGGATAACACACGGGAAGTGGTCGCTCGAATATGTATCAGAAAGTGCATACCACTCAAACCGGCGTGCAAGTTGGGGAGTACATATAGAGAGGTCTAAATGGGAATAGGTGTGAGATGTGTCCGAAAGAAAAGTAGGGGCGCCAGTATTGAGGCAGACAAGATTGAGCTGGTTGAAAAGGTCTGCTAACAGGGAGCCCCTCGGGCAGGATGCTGGAGAGCCCCAAAGGGGATGGTGGGCATTGAAGTCTCCAGTTAACAAAAATGGTGCAGGTAGCTGAGCAATAAGTTGCATCATGTCTGCCCTGGTAACGGCAGATGACGGAGTGTAAACGGTACAAATGGAAAATGTAAAAGTGGGGAGAGTAATGCGAATGGCTACTGCCTGCAGGCCGGTGTGCAACGTGATGGGATCGTAGTAAATATCATCCCGGACCAGCAACATAACCCCTCCATGGGCCGGGATACCTACCACAGGGGGTAGGTCAAAACGCACAGAGGTGTAGTGTGCCAAGGCAATTTGATCGCATGGGTGTAGCTTCGTTTCCTGGAGGGCTACGACGAGCGGACGGTGCAAGCGGAGCAGCAACGTCAAGTCCTCTCGGTTGGAGCGAATGCTGCGAATATTCCAGTGAATAAGTGCCATCGTAAGAAGAAAAGGAAGACGAAAGAAGGGGTCACCTCGAAGGCCGCTGAGGGCCTGGCTTCGAGCGAGCACTGCCGCCGCTATCAGTAGGCGGACAGTCATCGTCCATTGGGTCTATAGGTTCATCGGCCATCTTGGGAAGATGGCCGGGAGGGGGAGCTTCCTCCGCCGGTGAACGGCCAGATGTTCGGCTACCAGCGGTGCGGCCAGGCGAAACTGATGACGGCCTGGGGCGGCAACCTCTGGGTGGCGCAGGAGAGGAAATGCGCCGTGGCGGAGAAGGAGAACTGTGCTTCCTATGCGCCTTCTTGGAAGGGCGTTTGGTGGAAGTACCGGTCGAAGGCTGGGAGGTCGAGGTACGTAGGAAGTCTGCACGGGACGGTTCCTTCTTGAAGGCCCGTGCATCTGACTTCTGGGTCTTCGTGTTGGCAGAAGCTGATGAAGGTGCTTGCGTCTGAGGAAGAGGAGACGTCGACCGGGCGATCTTAGCACTGGCCGAACGGACGACCGTGGTGCTGAAGGTCAGATCGCATGCCTGGGTTGCCACCTCCCTGGTAGTCCGAGGAGAGGCGAGGACAGTACTGTATTTCCCCACTGGGAGCAGCGTGGGCATCCTACTAGCCAATAGCTTGCGAGCAGCCGAGGTGGACACTTTCTCTTTGACCCGAATTTCTTGGATACAGCGTTTGTCCTTATAGACAGGACAGTCGCGCGAGGATGCGGCATGGTCACCCTGACAGTTCACACGATGAGGAGACGGAGGTGGACAGTCACCCTCATGGGCATCCCTGCCACAAGTGCCACATTTAGCCGCATTGGAACAAGACTGTCAAGTGTGATTGAAACGCTGACACTGGTAACAGCGCGTAGGTGTCGGGACATAGGGGCGAACAGAAATAACCTCGTAGCCCGCCTTGATGCGCGATGGCAGCTTGACACTATCAAACGTCAAGAAAAGTGTCCGGGTCGGTACAAGGTCATTGTTGACCTTTTTCATGACCCTATGGACAGCCGTCATGCCCTGCTCAGCGAGGAATGATTGAATCTCCTCGTCTGTCAATCCGTTGAGGGAGCGAGTATAGACCACACCACGAGACGAATTCAAAGTTCGGTGAGCCTCCACCCGCACAGGGAACGTGTACAGGAGTGTGGCCCGAAGCAGTTTTTGTGCCTGAAAGGCGCTCTCAGTTTCTAGTAATAAGGTACCATTACGCAACCTGGTACAAGATTTGACAGATCCGGCTATGGCATCTACACCCTTCTGGATAACGAAAGGGTTGACAGAGGAAAAATCCTTTCCGTCCTCAGATCGAGAAACGACGAGGAACTGTGGGACAGGCGGTAGTACTTTTGTCACTGGTGGCTGGTCACGTTTCCGTTTTTGGGCAGAAGTCGAGACAGATGGAGTGAAATCCATTGCGGAGGAATCCCCCATGATTGCCAGCGTCTCCAATGGCGCGCTCCTTCCTTGTGGGGACCCTCTCAGAGGGCACTCCCGCCTTAGGTGAATGTTTACACTTCAGGTCACACCTCCCGAGAAACAGACGGAGGGACCAATCGGCATGGTCAGAAGGTATCAGCTCAGGCAATCACCCCTCCCCGGGCCTGGCCTTTACCAGGGGGTACGCACGTGCCTTACATGTCTACCCAGGGCGGGGAATTACGCGTTACCCCGTCACCGGCTACACGTGCGAACGCATGGGTCGGCCTTCAGGCGCGCACAGGGAGGAAGGAAGAAGAGGAAAAAGGAGAGAGAGGGAGAGAGAGAGAGAGGAAGAGAGAGAGAGAGAGAGAGAGAGAGAGAGAGAGAGAGAGAGAGAGAGAGGACAGACTGTCTCCAACGCCGAGGCGGAGACCGGAGAAGGCAAGGAGAAGAAGGCAAGGAGAAGAAGGCAAGGAGAAGAAGGCAAGGAGAAGAAGGCAAGGAGAAGAAGGCAAGGAGAAGAAGGCAAGGAGAAGAAGGCAAGGAGAAGAAGGCAAGGAGAAGAAGGCAAGGAGAAGAAGCAATGAGAAGAAGCAATGAGAAGAAGCAATGAGAAGGCAAGGAGAAGAAGGCAATAAGAAGGCAAGGAGATTTTGCGGGGGAAAGAGTAAGGAAGACAGTGAGGTGGAGAAGAGCAAAGAAAGGAACCAACCAAAGGTAGGAAGAAACGAGAAGTGAAAAAGCAAGATGACCACAAATAGAGGTCGTGGAACCGTCCGTCTCCGGACGCAGGCGCTAACTACCCCCGTGAGGGGGAGGGACTCCTTTTAGTCGCCTCTTACGACAGGCAGGAATACCTCGGGCCTATTCTAATCCCCGGACCCGCAGGGGGGAGATGAGGAAGTGGTCACTACCACACAGGTCGTCATGTGCTCTACAGTGAATAGCTGGGAGAAGTCCTGGGCTGAAGTTGGATAAATCAATGGCCGAGAAACTACAACAAGCCACACTGAAATGTGTGGCTGCCCCAGTATTTAAGAGGCAAAGGTCGAATTGTGACAGTAAGGTTTCCACATCTCTGCCTCGACCAGTAAGCATGATACCACCCCACAAGGGGTTACGGGCATTGAAATCTCCCAGAAGTAGGAAAGGTTTTAGGGAGTTGATCAATCAGTGCAGCTAATACAGTCATAGGTACTGCACCATCTGGAGGAAGATATACATTGCAGACAGTTGTTTTCTGTGTCATCCTCATTCTGACAGCCACAGCTTCAAGAGGGGTTTGAAGGGGCACATGTTCACTGCAGACCAAGTTTAGGACATAAACGCAAACTCCACCTGACAATTATAGTCACACGGTTCCTGTAATATCCATTGTAGCCGTAGAGGGCAGGGGTCAGCATTGCCAGGAACAAGGTCTCTTGGAGAGCAATGCAGATAGCAGGTGTAAAGCTTAACAGTTGCCTTACCTCAGCCAGGCGGCAGAAAAAACCGCCACAATTCTACTGGAGGATGGCGTTGTCATGAGACTAGGAAGGCATGGAACATTCAATGAGGCGGTTTACACCTCAGGGTCACCTGCTGCCACCGACTTTTTTCCTGAGCAGTCTATATCCATTGTGCCTGAGGGTCTGGAAAGATCTAGGTCCTCAACAGACAACAAAACCTCCACCCCATCCTCAGACGCAGAGCTTGTAGGTAGCAGTGGTGTGGGTGTCACCACAATTTCCTTGGACTTAGGGGTTTTCTTTCTGGATTTCTCTTGCTGCTCCTTGGGTTTCCCTGGCTGGGAGGGTTTCACTGGCTCAGTCTCCAGGACTGAGGATGAGCGTGAAGCCCTACGACCAGTTGCTTTTGGGCTCTTCAGCCACTGGCGGGTGTCGTCTTTCCCACTAGAAGAAATTTGGGAACGGATTGACCCAAGGGACCCCTTCCTAGTGAGAGAAGCCGAAGAAAACTTATGCTTCTCTGGCTTACAAGTGGGGACAGACGTCCGTGATGCTTGGGAGGGGGGGGGGGGGGGGGGGGGGCTGTTGCTCCCGAAGAAGGTGGTGCAGGAGCAACAGGGAGGGAAATGCCCCCCACCATCAAGGGGGCAGGTGTAGTCTTCCACTCTGACAGGTGACCTGGGTTGGCAGAGTTGATGGCGCCAAAACTGTTGTAGTGGAGGCGTAAGACGATGTCATATGCATAGGATGCAGGTGTTCAAATTCTCTCTTAGCCTCAGTGTAGATCAGCCTGTCCAAGGTCTTGTACTTCATGATTTTCCTTTCTTTCTGGAGAATCCTGCAGTCAGGAGAGCCAGGCGAATGGTGCTCTCCGCAGTTGACACAGATGGGAGGTGGGGCACATGGAGTATTGGGATGTGATGGGCATCTGCTATCTCGGCACGTGATGCTAGAAGTACAGTGGTAAGATATATGGTTGCACTTAAAGCACCGCATCGGAGAAGGGACATAGGGCTTTACATCACATCGGTAGACCATCACCTTGACCTTCTCGGACAATGTATCACCCTCAAAGGCCAATATGAAAGCACCGGTGGCCCCCTGATTATCCTTCGGACCCCAGTGGACAAACCGGACGAAACGTACACCCACCGCTCTAAATTGGCGCACAGCTCATTGTCGCACTGCGAAAGAAGGTCTCTGTGAAATATGATACTCTGGACCATATTTAAGCTCTTACAGGGAGTGATGCTTACAAAAACATCCCCCAGCTTGTCACAAGCAAGTAACACTCTTGACTAGGCAGAGGATGCTGTTTTGATCAAGACTGACCCAGATCTCATTTTGGACAAGCCCTCCACCTCCCCGAACTTGTCCTCTAAATGCTCAACAGAAAACTGAGGCTTCATCGTCATGACAGATTCCCCATCAGCACTCTAACATACAAGGTATCAGGGCGAGTACGATCTGCTGCCACCCTTAGCCTGAAATTCCTCCCATGGTGTGGCCAGGGAGGGGAACATTTTGGGGTAATACTTCTGTGCGTTGAATTGAGCTTGTGATCACTTAGAGACTACTGGTGTTTCACCACCAACAGGAGATGATGGCCTATGCTTCATCACGTGTCATCTGCCACCCCCTCTGACCAGGGGCCCTCCCCACGGGCGCCACCCAGCCGCAACAAACGCCAACTGGCAGGATGGTCATTGCCAGACGCCCCAACACCCTAGGGTGACAGGCATCTACTCCCTGGTATACGTGGTTAGTTAATGGTGCAGGCATCAGCAGAGGGATCCCTGTGTGGTCAGGGGGCTACAGCCAACAGGGTACATGGACCCACCACAACAACGGACTGGATACCGTGCTGGATATCAGGTGCAAAGAAGTCTACAGTCATCATCAACGCAGAAATTGACACTGCATAGTGCATGGTGGAAAACGCACCCAGGAAGGTGTCCTCGCCCAAGAGATGGAAAATGGGGAGGACTGCAATGCGACGACGACAAAGTGGGCTAAAGATCTCAATGCACTATGAACCCGATGCACCTTGTAAGGCGCCCTTCCCCAATTGGCTCTCTCTTTGGGAAAATTTTGAAGAATGGAGGTCAAACCCCACAAGGGACCATCACATAAAGGCCCAAACATGTGAAACTCCTTTTAGTCACCTCATACGAGAGGCAGGAATACCTCAGGCCTATTCTAACCACCCGACCTGTAAGGGGCCGGGGAGGTGTCCGCATTTCCGGGAACCAGGTTTCCTGGAGGGCAATGCATAATTGTTGGTGTAAAGCTTAACAGTTGCCGTAGCTCAGCCAGGTAGCGGAAAAAACTGCTGCAATTCCACTGGGGGATGCCATCATCGTGAGACTGGGAAGGCATTGAACATTCAATGAGGCAGTTTATGCCTCATGGTCACCAGCTGCCACCAACTTATTGCCTCAGCAGTCTATATCCATTTTGTCTGAGGGTCCGGCGAGATCTAGGTCCTCAGCGGACGCCACAATCTCCACCTTATCCCCAGATGTAGAGCTTTTAGGTAGCGGTGGTTTGGGTGCCACCACAATTTCCTTGGTCTTATGGTTCTTCTTTTTGGACCTTTCTTGCTGCTTCTTGGGTTTCTCTGGCTGGGAGGGCTTAACTGATTCAGTCTCAGGGACTGAGGATGATCATGAGCAGAGGTTCTGAGGGCCAACTGGAATTCGTGGAACTGATGGAGCTACAATTGTTCTCATAGCGGCACCGTATGAGGTGGTCATAGCCTCAGGATACAGGCACTCATATTTTCTGTTAGCCTCAGTGCAGGTAAGTCGGTGCAGGGTCTTGTATTCCATGATTTTGCTCTCTTTCTGTGATATCCTATTATTGGGAGGTGGTGGATGTCCACAATCTCGAGATGTGATGCTGGAAGTACAGCGGAAGACATATGTCCCAACTTCCAGCACTTAAAGCACTGCATTGGGGAAGAGATATACAGCTTGGCATCACAGCGGTAGACCATCACCTTGACCTTCTTGGGTAAGGTGTCACCCACGAAGGCCAAGATGAAGGCACCGGTGGCAACCTGATTATCCCTCGGACCCTGATGGTCACACCACACGAAACGAACACTTCGCCAGTCTAAATTGGCGCGCATCTTGTCGTCAGACTGCAAAAGAAGATCCCTATGGAATATAAAACCCTGGACCATATTTAAGATCTTATATGGCGTGATGGCACAGAAACATCCCCCAACTTGTTGGACAAACCACTAAGCTCTCTGGAGCAGGCGTGTGTGTTTACTCAGTGCGCTCGTAAATATAGGTGTTTACTTGTGGAAAAACAATTTATTAAGGCAATACTGTAGCTTAAATAAGTAAATTAGTATCTATTGCGATCTATATGTTGAAGATTTTGCTTTTACTTGCTTAGTTTTCATGAAAAGATAACTGTTCTAAAGTGCAAGCCGTTGGTGTGGGTTTGTTTCCGTTATCGACCGCAGTAAGTTATGTGATTATTCAATAATTTCCGGGTAGTGTGTGTGTGTGTGTGTGTGTGTGTGTGTGTGTGTGTGTGTGTAGCTTAAATGTCAAGAGTATCGTGCATGTATATTTTGCATTCAGTTCGTGTTTTCTGTGTTTTTATACTTCCATACAGTTAATTTTCCATATTGTATAGTAAAGTCATTACGTGGTGTTTCTGTTTCCATTCAAGTATTTATACATAATTCAGCGATAACGCCTGTTCAAATTTGTCGGTAGAAAATATCGAGCCTCTTCAGTTTCTTACAAGTTTCGTGATTTCTGCCACTATAACCTACGCCAGCAATTAACTTCGCGCTGACTACATTCGCCTGACATCCAGATGTTCTCTACTCATCTCACTGGAAGCTAAGTTACTTTCTACAAATTAATTGGTGTAGTAGAATTGTTTGTAGTGTACTTTGTATTGTTTGTATTTGTGTTGTTTGTTTGTAGTGTAATTAGTATTGTTTAATCTGCCGTCGTGTGACAAATGTGGATGTTGTCGTAGATTAGTGAGCACGGGAGTGAAATGTCAGGATTGCGGGTTGGTGTTTCACTGGGGTGATTGTAGCAGGGAAGCGGTTATATTTCCAGATGAGACTTGCCAATGGAGTTGTAGATTAAGTAGCCATGACAAGAAAATCGTGGAACAGGGAAAAAAGATTTGTGACCTTCAGGCTGAACTAGAAATGGTGTACTTCAAATTAGATGGGTTGAAGGGTGAAAGAGAGAATGGGAACTGGGAACAGATAAGTCATAGTCAGAAAGAGAAAACCCCAGAAATCACTTTTCCCATTCCAGTGAGCAATCAGTTTGATTTGTTACCTGAAGTAAAAGAGCCTCAAACAGTTTTCGAGCAAAGTAGGGTGCAGCGGACTTGTAACAATTGTAATGCTAGGTCGGGGGTAATGTCAAACAGAAAGGAAACAGTCCTGCTGTTAGGTAGCAGTCATGGGAGAGGTGTAGGCCAGTTGCAACCGGATAGGCTAGGAGTCGAGTAACAGGTCAAAAGCATTGTGAAACCTAGTGCTGAGCTTAGCCAGGATACTGAAAACCTAGGGGCCTTGTGCAAAGATTTTGATAGTGAGGACCATGTTCTTATAGTAGGAGGAGCAAAAAACAGCCTGGCTAGCAATTCGGAGTATAGTATTAGGTGTAACCTAGATGTAATAAGAGTGGCAACAGCTCACACTCGTGTGGGGTTTGTGGATGTTTTGCAGCACCATGACCAGCCCTGTGTTAATACAGCTCAACCGTGTTAACAGAGAGTGAAAGGGGAGGGGGGGTTACTGTTGGCAGAATCTAAATCTCATATCTGTGCTGTGCCTGTTGATGCAATTGGGAAGTGGGGTTACACTAGTCGTGGTCGGTTGGTTGGTATGCGGGGCTTAAAGGGACCAGACTACAAAGGCCATCAGTACCTTTTTCCTCGATCATGAAACACCCACAAGGAACAAACACAAGCAACGGAGATGGTGGTGGTTGTTGGGATGTTTAAGGGGGACTAAACAGCAAAGGTCATCAGTCCCCCATTCCAAAAACAGGCGAGCCGAAAATCGGCGAAGCAGGTAAAAACCGAAGGGGGGAGGAGATGCCCCCCAGGCGCTAAAAGAACACAAATGCAGCAACAAACACTACAGACAAGAAGAGTACAGAGGAACACCAGACAGAAAGGAACAGAAGAAAATAAGATGGCCGGAGACTGGTTGACTGACCACGAGGACAAAAGACACAGAAAGGGAAAGGTGCAGGACCGCCCTAAATGGAACCATAAAAAGGACTGCCACGGATAAAATTTAAAACATTGTCAGCCATGGAGGCATCGTCACATAAAGCCAAAGGCAAAGTGCCCAGGAGATTAAAAGACTGCCGGAGGGTGCGCAGTCGGGGACACTCCAGCAAAATGTGGGCGACCGTCAGCCAGAACCCACACCGACACGGGGGGGGGGGGGGGGGGGGGGGGGGGGGATCCTCCTGACGCAAAAGATGACCGTGCGTCACGTAGGTATGGCCTATGCGCAGCCGACACAGGATGACAGAATCCCTGCGAGAAGCCCGCAGGGAGGAGCGCCACAAATTGGTCGTCTCCTTGACAGCCCGCAGTTTATTCGGGGATGTCATGCCACGCCACTCAGCAGTCCACATCCCAAGCACCTTACGGCGCAACACCAGCTGCTGATCGCGAGCCGATGACGATGGACGTACCTGAGCAGGAACGCATATTCTCAAGAGCGTGCAATATGGCCACCAGCTCTGCAGTAAAAATACTGCAGCCAGCCGGCAAGGAGCGCTGTTCAACATGGGCAGTGTGAGCAAAAGCGTAGGCAGTGCGACCATCAACCAGGGAACCATCGGTGTAGACAGTCTCACAGCCCGAAAAGGAGGCGAGGAGCGCAAGAAAACGGCGACGGAGGGCCACAGGCGGAACCGAGTCCTTGGGTCCCTGTGCCAAGTCCAGACGGACGGACGGACGGGGCAAACACCAGGGAGGCGTAGGTGCACGGACCCGGAAGGGAGGCAGAAGAGGGAATGACCCCAGTTCCGACAGCAGGGACTGGACGCGGACAGCTATGGAAAGCCCAGACCTAGGTCGCCGTTCGGGCAGATGGAGGACTATGGCAGGGAAAAGCAGGCAACAATTGGGATGGCCTGGCGAGCAATGCATGTGGACAGCATAGTCGTCGAGCAGCCGATGGCGGCGAATCCGCAGCGGGGAAACCCCGGCCTCCACCAGTAGACTATCCACGGGGCTCGTACGAAAAGCGCCAGTTGCAAGCCGAACCCCACAGTGGTGTATGGGGTCTAACAACTTCAACACTGAGGGTGATGCAGACCCATAGGCCAGGCTCCCATAGTCAAGCCTGGACTGCACAAAGGCTCTGTATAATCGCAACAGCGTGCAGCGATCCGCACCCCAAGAGGTGTGGCTCAGGCAGCGGAGTGCGTTGAGGTGCCGCCAGCACTTTTGCTTCAGCTGAGTAATATGAGGAACCCATGTGAGCCGGGCATCAAAGACGAGTCCTAAGAAGCGGCAAGTGTCCACCACGTCAAGCAGGTGGCCGTCGAGGTAAAGTTAAGGATGAGGGTGGACCGTCCGACGCCTGCAGAAGTGCATAACTCGAGTCTTGGCTGCAGAGAACTGAAAACCATGAGTCAGAGCCCATGATGCTGCCTTGCGAACGGCTACTTGCAGCCTGCATTCGGCGACTCCCGTAGTCGTGGAGCTAAATGAGACGCAGAAGTCGTCGGCATACAAAGAAGGAGACACCGACGACCCCACGGCTGCAGTCAGACCATTAATGGCCACCAGAAATAAGGAGACTCTCAACACCGAGCCCTGCGGGACCCCATTTTCCTGTATATAAGATGAACTAGAGGCGGCACCCACTTGCACCCGGGAAGAGCGGCGCAATAAAAAGGTTTGAAGAAAAGCAGGGAGCTGACCACGAAGACCCCACTCATGCAACGTAGCAAGGATGTGATGCCTCCATGTGGAGTCATACACCTTCCGCAGATCAAAATAGACAGCAACAAGATGCTGACGTCGGGCAAAGGCCGTACGGATAGCAGATTCCAGCCGCACCAAATTGTCCGCAGCAGACCGGCCCTGACGGAAGCCACCCTGGGATGGAGCAAGGAGACCGCGCGACTCAAGGACCAAACACAAACGCCGCCCCACCATACGTTCGAGCAATTTGCACAAAACGTTGGTGAGGGTAATGGGACGATAGCTGTCCATCGCCAGTGGGTCCGCACCGGGCTTCAAGATGGGGACAATAAGACCCTCTCGCCATTGCGACGGGAACACGCCCTCGCTCCAAATGCGGTTAAAGATGGTGAGGATGTGTCTCTGGCAGTCCCTGGAGAGATGCTTCAGCATCTGTGCGTGGATGCAGTCCTGGTGCCGTATCAGGGCAGTCGGCGAGGGCAGCGAGGAATTCCCTCTCGCTGAAAGGAGCATTGTATTTTTCAGAACAACGCGTGTGAAATGATAACGGCGTCTGCTCGGCTCGCTCCTTTAGAGAGCGAAAGGCGAGGGGATAAGTAGCAGTCGCAGAGCTCTGAGCAAAGTGCGCAGCAAGGTGTTCAGCAATGGCGGCAGCGTCCGTGCAGACAGCGCCGTCCAAGGAGATCCCAGGGACACCCATAGGGGTCTGGTATCCATAAATCCGCCGGATCCGGGACCACACGAGCGAGGGGGAGACACGGGAGCCCAAGGAGGAGACATACCTCTCTCAGCACTCCTGCTTACGCCGTGCGATAAGGCGACGGGCCAAGGCACGGAGCCTCTTAAAGGCGATGAGGGTCTCTAGAGACGGGTCCCGCCTATGACGCTGGAGAGCCCGCCTGCGGTCGCGAATAGCCTCAGCAATCTCCGGCGACCACCAGGGGACAGCCTTCCTCCGAGGGAGTCCAGAAGAGCGGGGGATGGCAGCCTCGGCCGCCGAAACGATTGACGTGGTTAAGACACGGACCACCTCGTCAGTGTCACCCTGTGGGGGAGACTCAATTGTTGCTGCGGAAGTAAAAGCCGGCCAGTCAGCCATGTGGAGAGCCCAGCGGGGCAGGCACCCAGAAGAATGACACCAGGGCAGTGACAAATAGATGGGAAAATGGTCACTACCACACAGGTCAGGATGCTCTCTCCAGTGGAGGGATGGGACAAGTCCGGGGCTGCAAAGAGAGAGATCGATGTCCGAGAACGAGCCGTGGGCCACACTGAAATGCATGGGAGCACCGGTGTTCAAGAGGCTAAGGTCGAGCTGAGCCAACAAATGCTCCACGGTACGACCACGGTCATCAGAGACAGTCCCACCCCATAGAGGGTTGTGGGCATTGAAATCGCCCAGCAACAAGAAAGGTGGCGGCAATTGGGTTATCAGTGCAGCCAGGACAGGCAGCGCGACATCACCATCCGGTGGAAGGTAAAGACTGCAGACGGTAATAGCCCGCGGTGTCCACACCCTAACAGCGGCAGCCTCTAAAGCTGTTTGTAGAGGGACAGACTTGCTGTGGAGAGAGTTAAGAACATAGATGCAGACGCCACCAGACACCCTTTCATAAGCTGCTCAGTTCCTATAATAACCCCGATAGCCAGGGAGGGCGGGGGTCCGCATTGTTGGAAACCAAGTTTCCTGCAGAGCAATGCAAAGGAAAGGATGAAGGCTGATAAGTTGGCGGAGCTCAGCTAGATGGTGGAAGAAACCGCTGCAGTTCCACTGGAGGATGGTATTGGCCATGGATGGGAAAGGCGTGAAGGGACTGGGGAGGCAGATTACCCCGCCGGGGCCCCTGCTGCTACTGAGTCACCACCTGTACAACAGCCATCCATTGCGTCCGAGGGACTGGCGAGATCCAGGTCCTCTGCGGACGCCAGAATCTCCACCTCATCTTCGGACGCAGAGTGAGGAGGTTGCAGTGGGACAGGTGCCACCGCAATGTCAGTATGCTTGGGAGCCTTTTTCTTGGTCTGCTTTGCGCGCTGTGCCTTAGGTGGTTCTGGCTGGGAGGACCGCACCGGGTCAGTCTCATCAGGGACTGAAGACGACCGCGACGCCCTACGACCAGCGACCAGCGACCGGTGGTTGTTTCAGATACTTGCGGGTGTCTGCTGTGCCGCTGGTCGGAACTTGTGAATGGAGGTCCCCTAGGGACCCCTTCCTTGCGAGAGTAGCCGAAGAAGTCTTACGCTTCTCCGGCTGGGAAGGGGGAACTGATGTCCCCGATGGTTGGGGGGGTGTTGCTCCTGAAGTAGATGGAGCAGGAGCAACAGTGAGTTTAGTGCCCCCCACAATCAAGGGGGCAGGTGTGGGATTTCGACTCTGAGAGCTGACTGGAGCGGATGGAACTGTAGCAGGAGTGACAGTTGCGGCATAAGAAGATGTCATGCGCACTGGATGAAGCCGATCATATTTCCGCTTAGCCTCAGTGGACGTCAGGCGGTCGAGAGTCTTGATTTCCATGATCTTCCGCTCCTTCTGCAGAATCGGACAGTCTGGCGAGCAAGGCAGATGGTGCGCACCACAGTTCACACAGATTGGAGGCGGGGCACAGGGATGATCAGGATGGGATGGTCGACCGCAATCGCGACAGACAAGGTCGGAAGCACAGCGTGAAGACATATGACCTTCTCAGGCAACGTGTCGCCCTCGAAGGCCAAGATGAAGGCACCGGTGGCAACTTGACGATCCCTCGGACCTCGGTGGACGCGCCGGACGAAATGGACACCTCGTCGCTTCAAGTTGGCGCGCAGCTCGTCATCGGACTGTAAAAGGAGATCCCTGTGGAAGATAATGCCCTGGACCATATTCAGACTTTTATGGGGCGTGATAGTGACAGACACATCCCCCAGCTTAGTACAAGCGAGCAAGGCCCGCGACTGGGCGGAGGATGCCGTTTTTATCAACACCGATCCGGACTGCATCTTGGACAAGCCCTCCACCTCCCCAAACTTGTCCTCTAAATGCTCTACAAAGAACTGAGGCTTCACAGATATAAAAGATTCCCCATCAGCTCTGGTACAGACAAGATATCTGGGCGAATAGGTCTCACTTTCATTCAATGCCTTTCGTTCCTCCCATGGTGTGGCGAGGGAGGGGAACGATTTGGGGTCATAAACGTTACCTTTAAAATGGGCCCTCGAACGCTTAGAGACTGCTGGTGGCTGGCCACCAGCAAGAGAAGATGCGCCACGCTTCATTGCGTGTCATCCACCCTCATGCCACCTACTCCGACCAAGGGACCTCCCCACGGGCGCCACCCAGCCACAACAATAGCCACCTGGCAGGACGGCCATTGCCGGGAGTCCCGATGCCCCAGGGAGATGGGCATCTACTCCTTGGCATACATGGGGAGTTAACGGCGCAGGCATCAGTAGAGCGATCCCTGTGTTGTCAGGGGGCTACAACCAACAGGGTACATGGCGGCCCCACCACAACGGACTGGCTACCGTGCTGGATATTAGGTGCAAAAATGTCCAAGGTCGTCGTCCCAGTTAAAAGCAACACTGCAGAGTGCAGCGTGGTAATCGCACCCAGGGACGTATCCTCGCCCAAGAGATGGAAAACGAGCGGGACACCATTGCAACGACGGTAAAGCCGGCTAAAGGTCTCAATGCACGACGGGTACAGTGCACCATGTAAGGCGCCCTTCCCCAATTGGCTCGCTCTTCGGAATAATTTAGAAAGATGGAGGTCAAACCCGAGAGAGGACCATCATATAAGGCCGAAACATTTGAGACTCCTTTTAGTCCCCTCTTACGACAGGCAGGAATACCGTGGGCCTATTCTTACCCCCGAACCCGCAGGGGGGGCAACGGAGATGACATGGGATGACACAGAACAAGAAAGACAGACAAAGACCAGAAGAGAGGAATTAAAAGTACACACAGTGTTACAGTGGTTGGCTGATCATGGGGAAAAAACGAAAAGGCAACCACCAAGAGACACACTAAAAAGCCCTATCTAAAGCCGTAGTCCAAAGGCCAGACTCAACACGAAAGAGAGATAAAACCCTCAGATCGAGCAATAAAAGTCCCCTGCACAAATAAAACTCAAAACAAAGCCTGCCATGGCAGCGTCATCTGTTAATGGCAGCGTCATCTGTTAAAAGTGCAGGAAGCGTATCAGGCAGCGAAAACGTCTGCCTGAGCGAAAACATCTGCCTGAGTGCAGTTAGAAGGGGACAGTCCAACAAAATGAGAACCACTGTCAATGCTAAACCACACAGCAACAGATGGGTGGCTCCTCGTGGCGCAATAAATAACTGTGCGTCATCCAGGTGTGCCCAATGCGCAGCCGTCAGAGTACAACAGAGTCCTTGAAAGAGGCTCGAAAGGAGGAGCACCACACACTGGTAGTTTCCTTGACAATCTGAAGTTTGTTGGGTGAAGGCAGGGTGTGTCATTCATCACACCAGGTACCAAGGACCTTCTGCTGCAAAACTGAACGGAGATCACACTCCACAAGGCCAATCTCCAAAGCCGGTGCACTGACAGTCTGTTTGGCCAGCATGTCAACACGTTCATTACCCAGGATGCCGACATGACCCAGGGTCCACATAAAAACGATGGAGCAGCCACAACGGGCAAGAGTATGGATTGACTCCTGGGTAGCCATCACCAGACGAGAGCAAGGAAAACACTGGTCAATAGCTCGTAAACCGCTCCGGGAGTCACTACAGATAACGAAGGAATCACCTGAGCAGGAGTGGATATACTCTAGGGCGCGAGAGATGGCGACCAGTTCGGCAGTGAAAACACTGCAGCCAGCTGGCAATGAGCATTGTTCCAAATGATCCCCAAGAGTAAGAACATAACCAACTCTACCAGCAACCATCGAACTGTCGATAAACACCACGTCAGAGCCATGAAACGCGGCAAGGATGGAAAGAAAGCAGCGGTGAAGGACCTCAGGAGGGACTGAGTCCTTCGGACCCTGTGCCAAATCCAGCCGAAGGCATGGGTGGGGCGCACATCATGGGGGTATACGTATATGGGCCCGGAAAAGAGGTGGGAGACGGAAAAACTCAAGCCCAGAGAGAAGAGCCCGGACGTGAACCGCGATCATACACCCTGACTGGGGCTGCCATTCTGGAGGATGGACGACCGAGTTGGGGAACAGGAGATGGTAATTTGGATTCCCAGGCAAGCTACAAACATGTGCAGCTGAAGGTGATGCCGAACTTTTAAGCCAGGCTCCCATAATCGAGACGGGACTGAATCAACGCCTGATACAGTCGTAGAAGGGTAGACCAATCGGCACTCCAGCTGGTGTGACTCAAGTAACGAAGAGCATTAAGATGGCGTTACAACGTTTGTTTAAGCTGCCGAATATGAGGGAGCGAAGTCAACCGGGCATCAAAAAGCAAGCCCAAAAATCGATGCATCTCCACCGTGGCAAGAGGTTCACCATCAAGATAAAGCAGGTCTTGGCAGCCAAGAAATGGAAGCCGTGCGTGATGGCCCAAGACTGCACCCTGCAGATAGTACCCTGTAGTTGCCGTTCAGCAACCGCAATGCCAGCGGAGCTATAGTACAAGCAAAAGTCATCAGCATACAAAGAAGCCAATACGGATGTTCCCAAGGCTGCAGCTAGCCCATTGATAGCAACTAAAATGAGGCAGACACTCAAGACAGAGCCTTGTGGGACCCCATTCTCCTGGACTCAGGAGAAACTATGGGAGGAACCAACTTGCATGCAGAAGGAATGAAGAGACAGAAAATTTTGAATAAAAAGTGGGAGCGGGCCTCTAAGAGCCCACCCATGAAGTGTGGTGAGGATGTGATGTCACCACGTCGTATGGTTCGCCTTCCGCATGTCAAAAAAGATGGCAATCAGATGCTGACAGCGGGCAAATGCCATGCGGATGGCAGACCAGATTATCAATGGCAGAGCGGCCCTTACAGAGCCCACACTGGGACGGAGCCAGAAGGTCCAGAGACTCAAGTAGCCAACTCAACCTCCAGCTCACCATGCATTCGAGCAACTTGCACATAACATTGGTGAGGCTAATGCGGCAGTAGCTGTCACCTCCAGGGGGTTTTTGACAGGCTTCAACACTGGGATGATAATGCTTTCCCACCATTGAGAAGGGTACTCACCCTCAACCCAGATGTGGTTGAAAAGGTCGAGGAGGTGTCGCTGGCAGTCCACCGAGAGGTGTTTGACCATCTGATAGTGAATCCGATCCAGCCCAGGTGCCGTATCAGGGCAAGCGGCTAGGGCATTGTGGAATTCCCACTCACTGAATGGAGCATTGTACAATTCGGGGTGGTGCGTATGGAAAGAAAGGCTCCAAATTTCCAACTGCTCCTTCAGGGAGCAGAAGGCCTGTGGGAAATTCGTAGAAGCAGAACTCCGAGCGTAATGCTCTGTTAAGGTTCTGCAATCGTGTCTGATTCAGTACAGAATGTTCCATTCAGGGAAAGCCCAGGTACGCTGACAGGCATCTGATACCCATGGAGTCGCCTAATCTTGCACCACACCTGCAAGGGAGAGGTACGGGTGCCAATGGTAAAGACATACCGTTCCCAGCACTCCTGCTTATGTTGGCAAATAAGGTGTTGGGCTCGGGCACGGAGCCGTTTAAATGTAATGAGGTGTTCCAATGATGGGTGCCGCTTATGATGCTGGAGAGTCTGCCTGCGATCTCTAATCGCCTCAGCAATCTCCAGTGACCACCAAGGCACAGTTCTCTGACAAGGGGACCCGGAAGAACAGGGAATTGCAGATTCCGCGGCAGAAATGATGCCCGTGGTGATCGTGTGAACCACCACATCGATGGCGCCATGAGAAAGACGCTCAAGAGTGGCAATGGAGGCGAAAAAGTCCCAGTCAGCCTTATTCAAAGCCCTTTTGGGGAGGGGGCCAGGTGAGTGATGCTGGGGCAGTGACAGAAAGATTGGAAAGTGGTCACTACTGCCCAAGTCGTCATGCACACTCCATTGGACATGGCCAGAGCTGCAGACCGAAAGGTCGATGGCTGAGTACGTGCCATGCGCCACACTGAAATGTATGGAGGCACTATTATTTGAAAGAGAAAGGCTGAGCTGTGCCAACACTTGCTCAATGACAGTGCCTCAGCCTGTTGCCACCAATCCACCCCACAAAGGGTTATGGGCAACGAAATCCCCCAATAATGGGAAAGGTGGCGACAGCTGGACTATCAGCGCAGCCACTACATGTTGTGGGACATCACCATACAGTGGAAGATAGAGACTTCAGACAGTAACAGCCTGAGGCGTCCACACCCAAACAGTGACAGCCTCTAAAGGTGTTTTAAGAGGGACACACTCCCTGTAAAGAGAGTTAAGGACGTAGAGACAGACTCCACCAGATACCCTCTCATAAGCTGCCCGATTCTTATAACAACTCCAATAGCAACGGAGGGCATGGGTTCACATCGCCGGGAACCAAGTTTCCTTGAGAGCAATGCAGAAGACAGGGTGAAGGCTGAGAAGTTGTCAGAGCTCAGCAAGGTCATGGAAAAAACTGCTGCAATTCCATTGGAGGATGAGACTGTCAACGGCCAAAGAAGGTGTGAAGGGACCGAGGAGGCATATTACACTGCAGGATCACCTGCCGTCACCGATTGAGTACCTGTGCGATCGACTTACATGGTGTGTGAGGATCCGGCAAGATCTAGGCCCTCAGCGGACACTAGAATCTCCACCCCATCCTCAGACGCACAACTTGTAGGTTGCGGTGGGGTGGGCGCCACTTCAAGTTCCTTTGCCTTACAGGTCTTCTTCTTGGACTTTTCTCGCGGCTCCTTGGGTTTCATTGGCTGGGAGGGCTTTGCTGATTCAGTCTCTGGGACTGAGGAGGATCGTGAAGCCCTACGACCAGCTGCTTGTGGGCACTTATGCCACTGGCGGGCGTCATCCTTCCCAGTGGTGGAAAACTGGGAAGGGAGGAACCCAAGGGACCCCTTCCGAGTGAGAGAAGCCGAAGAAGTTGGACACTTCTCCGGCTTAAAAGTGGGGACGGATGTCCCTGATGGGTGGGAGGGTAGTGCCCCCCACGGTCAAGGGAGCAGGTGTAGTCTTATGGCTTGGGGCACCGAATGGAATTCGCTGAACTGATGGGGCTATCACTGTTGTCATTGCGGCGGTGTAAGAGGAAGTCATTCGCACAGGACGGAATCGTTCATATTTCCTCTTAGCCTCAGTGTAGGTCGGTCGGTCCAGAATATTATATTCCATGATTTTCCGCTTTGTCGGCAAAATCCTGTAGTCTGGTGAGCAAGGTGAATGATGCTTTCCGCAGTTGATAAAGATGAGAGGCGGGGCACATGGAGTATTGGGATGTGATGGGCGTCCGCAGTCTCAACATGTTAGGCTGGAAGCACAGCGGGAAGACATATGGCCAAACTTCCAGCACTTAAAGCACTGCATCGGGGGAGGGATATAGAGCTTGACGTCTCTCAGGCAATGTATCGCCCTCGAAGGCCAAGATGAAGGCACCGGTGGCAACCCGATTATCCCTCGGACCCCGATGAATGCGCCGGACAAAATGAACACCTCACCACTGTAAATTGGCACGAAGCTCGTCATCAGACTGAAAAAGAAGGTCCCTATGGAAAATAATACCCTGGACCATATTTAAACTCTTAGGGGATGTGATGGTAACTGGAATATCCCCCAACTCGTCACAAGCGAGTAATGTCCCTGACTGGGCAGAGGGTGCCGTTTTTATCAAAACAGACCCAGAGCGCATTTTGGACGCATCAGCAGAGCGATCCCTGTATTGTCAGGGGGCTACAACCAACAGGGTACATGGCAGCCCCCACCACAACGGACTGGCTACCATGCTAGATATCAGGTGCAAAGAAGTCCATGGTCATTGTCGGCACAGAAAGCGACACAGCATGGTGGATGGTGGAAACTGCACCCAGAAATGTATCCTCGCCCAAGAGATGGAGAGTGAGCGGGACTGCAGTGCGACGATGAGAAAGCAGGCTAAAGATCTCAATGCACGACAGACACGGTGCACCATGTAAGGTGCCCTTCCCCAATTGGCTCATTCTTCAGAAAAATTTGGAAGTATGGAGGTCAAACTCTACAGGGGACCATCACATAAAGGCCAAAATGTGAGACTCCTTTTATTTACCTCTTATGATAGGCAGGAATACCGCGGGCCTATTCTAACCCCCGGACCGGCAGGGGGGCACTAGTCATGGCCTGCACCTGGATAGGAGGGGGAAGGATAGATTAGTTGATCATCTTGCAGAAAATGTAAGTGGGGCCACATGCACACAAGACAAAATATCTGTGATTACTGGAGTCAGAGGGACACATTTTTTTAGTTTAGAGTCAGGTTACAGATAGAGTATTGAAAGAGATTAAAACAGAACAGTGTCATAATGTTTGCAGCAGTATCTGAAGAAATAAAATTTGTGTATTTCATCAGAACATTAGAGGATTGAAAAATAAGATAGACGAGCTTCTTGTATGTCTAGAAAATGGGATAAAATCTGAAGGTATAGATGTTTTGTGTCTCTCTGAACACCGTGTAACCGCAGGGATTGAGAAGTTAAATTTAAGGGATTACAGATTAGCATCTTATTCATGTAGAGTCAACATGGGAAAAGGAGGAGTTGCTACTTACATGAAAACTGAACATAAAGTCAAAAATATTGAAACAAATAGTTTTTTTTGTATATTAGATCCTTGAAGCAAGTGCTTGTGAGTTGCTACTGCAATATACTTCTACAGTAATTTTAACAATCTACAAATCCCCTCAAGATAACTTTCAGCTATTCATGAAAAATCTAGAGGCATTATTGAGCTACCTGTCAAACAAAAAGAATCAGTTAGTGGTGATTTTAATATAGATTTCTTAAAAGGTACAGATAGGAAAAATGAGCTAGAATCTCTGTTTGGTTGTTTCAATCTAGTATCTGCTGTAAATTTTCCAACTCGTGTGTAGCATGATAGGAGGTCACTTATCAATAAAATTTTCATAGACAGTGCTCAGGCAGAAGCAATTAATGTGTACCCAGTTGTTAATGGGCTATCTGATCATGATGCACATTTAATGGAAATAACACATAGCAACTTACAGGCTTCAGGCAGGTTCATACAAGGTAGAGAGGCTTATTGATGCGAACAGGGTACAGAGTTTTAAGAGTAGCCTAGAAGAGGTAGAATGGACTTAAGTATACACAGAAAATGATGCTGACGCCAAATTCATTTTATCCCACCGTAAATTTGTCTCAATATTTGAGAGTTGCTTTCCTGAAACGTTATCCAAAAAAGCCATTACAGAGTCAAGTAAGCCATGTATTACCAAGGGAATTAAGATATCGTGAAAGAGGAAGAGGGAAATATATAGACAGGCCAGAATAAGTCAGGATTCGACGTTACTTGCTTTACTACAGAAGATACTGTAATATTTTAAGGAAAGTGATTAAGAAGTCGAGAAGCTTATGTGTTCTGACAGAAATAAATAATGCAGATAATAAGATTAAAACTATATGGAATATTGTCAAACAGGAGATGGGGCAGCCTGACAGTGCACAGCATACCATAGCAATAAAGCTAAATGACGAAATGAGGGGATAATTCACAAGTTGCAAGTATTTTTAATACTCACTTTTTGAGTGTAGCAGCAAAAATTAGGTTAAAGGGTTCAGATGAAGAAGCAAAAAAAGTATGTTAAAAATGTCATTCTCCAGGACTTTAGGCCTTTAGAAATAGCACCAACATCCTCCACTGAAATTAAGGGCATTCTAAATATACTGAAAAACAAGAGCTCATGTGGTGTTGATGGAGTCTCTCTCAGAATTTTGAAGTGTTGTTCTAACTTAATAAGTGGGGTCCTTAGCGATATATGTAATGCTTCGCTGGCACAAGGAATTTTTCCAGACAGATTGAAATACGCAATTGTCAAACTTCTTCATAAGAAAGGCGACAAGAGTGACTTAAATAATTACTGACCAATCTCATTGCTGACTTCATTTTCTAAAATATTCGAAAAAGCTATGTATTCAAGAGTAGTCTCACATTTAAGTGAAAATAATTTACTCAACAATTCACAGTTTGGATTCCAGAAGGGTCACTGGACTGAGAATGCTATCTACACATTTACCCGTCAAATAGCACAGGCCCTAACTAACAAATTATCACCAGTTGGTATTTTTTGTGATCTTTCCAAGGCATTTGACTGTGTGGATCATGTCAAACTCTTAGGAAAACTCAGGTTTTATGGAATTGAAGGCTATACACACAGCTGGTTTGAATCATACTTAACGAACAGAAAGCAAAAAGTTGTGCTGCATAACACAATGTTGGGAGGGTGGTAAATTCTAGTGAATGGGGAGTTATCACAAAGGGAGTCCCACGGGGTTCAGTTTCGGGTCCTCTTCTGTTCCTTATTCATGTGAATGACCTCTCAATGTTCAGCAAGCAGAACTAGTACTTTTTGCAGATGACATGAGTGTTATAATAAATCCCATTCCAGAAAAAGCAGCTGAAGATATTGTTAAGGATGTCCTTCAAAGAATTATTAAGTGGTTCTCAGAAAATGGACTTGAAAAAACTCACTATATCCAGTTCTGTACACCGAATAGAGTCATACCGACAACTGATGTAGCATATGGACAGGCCTCAGTTAACAGGGTAGATTTCTCCAATTTCTTGGGTGTTCACATTTATGACAACTTGAACTGGAAATAGCATATTACTGAGTTTCTCAAACAATTAAGTTGAGCTTCTTTCACTCTTCATATAATCGCTAGTCTTGGTAACAAACAGATCAGCCTCCTAACGTACTTTGCATATTTCCACTCAATAATGTCTAATGGAAAAGTTTTCTGGGGTAACTCACCATGTAGACAAAGTATTGATTGCACAAAAGAGAGCAGTGAGAATAATTAGTGGTGTTCACCCAAGGACGTCATGTAAGCACCTATTCAAGGAGTTAGGAATTTTAACTGCACCATCAGAGTACATATATCCGCTAATGAAATTCGTTATAAATAAGCCATCTCAATTCGCGAAGAACAGCAATGGTCATACATACAACACTAGAGGAAAAAATGACCTTTCCTATCCATTACTGAAGCTGTCAGTTGCTCAAAAAGGAGTACATTATTCAGCAACAAAAATCTTTGATCATTTGAACAACAACATAAAGTGTCTGGCAGGTAGCAGATCAAGTTTTAAATCTAGCTTAAAATCATTTCTTTTTGGCAACTCCTCCTATCCCATGGACGAGTTTCTGTTTCAAAACTGGTAAAAAAATTGTACCTCTAAATGCAGTTGCATGTGTAGAACTAAAAATTTCAGTAATATTAATGTTAGCACTACTCATGTGTGTATAAATATCTTGTAATCTGACTTGTTCCACATCATACCAATAAAATAATCATAAAAATTATCTGTGGAACATGACACAACTAAACTAAACAAATGAGTAAAGTCTGTGACTGGACAGAGGATGCTGCTTTTATCACGACTGACTCAGATCGCATTTTGGACAAGCCCTCCACTTCCCCAAACTTGTCCTCTAAATGCTCTACAAAAAACTTTGGCTTCATCAAAACAAAGGAGTCCCCATCAATTCTCGTCCATATGAGGTCCTGGGATGAATAAAGTTCGCTGCCATCCTTAGCCTGGTGTTCCTCCCATGGTGTGGCCAGGGAAGGGAACGATTTAAGGTCATACTTTCTTGCATTGTACTGAGACTTTGAAGGCTTAGAGACTGCTGGTATTTGATAACCAGTAAGTGATGATGGGTTACACTTCATCACGCATCATCCGCCGTGATGCCACCCACACCAACCAGGGGACCTCCCCATGGGTGCCACCCCGCTGCAGCAACGGCCACCTGGCAGGATGGCCATTTCTGGGAGTCCTGATGCCCCAGGATGATGGGCATCTACTCCTAGGCATATGTGGGGAGTTAACGGTGCAGGCAACAGCAGAGCTGATCCCCGTGTTGTCAGGGGGCTACAACCAACAAGGTACATGGCAGCCCCACTGCAACGAACTGGCTACCGTGCTGGATATTAGTGCAAAGAAGTCCATGGTTATCATCGGCGCAAAAAGCGACACTGCGTAGTGCATGGTGAAAAACGCACCCAGGAAGGCGTCCTCGCCCAAGAGATGGAGAATGGGATTGACTGCAGTGCAACAAGGAGAAAGTGGGCTAAAGATGTCAATGCACAATGGGCACAACGCACTATGTAAGGCACTCTTCACCAATTGGCTCACTCTTCGAGAAAATTTTGAAAAATGGAGGTCAAACCCTACAGGGGACCATCACATAATGACCGAAATGTGTGAGACTCCTTTTAGTCGCCTCTTATGACAGGCAGGAATACCTCGGGCCTATTCCAAACCCCAGACCAGCAAGGGGATGCTGGAGAGAAGCTGCTATTTGGTAGACTACAGGAGAAAAGTCTTCATGGAATGAACTCCCAACAATGAGGTCAGAAGTAGGAAGTCAACAAAAGACATTACAAATGAGATGAAAAAGCTTCCAAAAAATGCTGTTGTCATGATGGTAGATGTTTACAGTGCATTTAGTCACTTACGGCACTCAAGGAACTTTGGAAATGAGCATTATACAACTGTTTCGAGGACTACAGAGTTATTCTCTTTTCCTGCAAACTCTTTGGTTACCACATTTTTGGAGGTAGTATGGACCAAAACAAGGAAAAAATGCCAGTAAATAGGTACTCTAAACTGCATACCTTAGGAGCTATGGGCACTTGTTCAGTAGATGAGATGTGTTTTACAGCAGTGAAGATGAACAAGTGCTTGCAGCTCTTAAGGTATGTATTTTAGAGCTCATATTTACGAAGACATTTTTTTCTTGTTTTGATCCATATTACCACTCCATACTACCATCTCTGAAAGTTTCCTACCCTCCACTCTTAACAACAACAGTACCCATACATGTATTCCACAGTCAGAGATACCAGCATGATTTCTGCTTATAATTTTTGACTGTCACTTCTGGACCAGGGTCTGTTACCTTAAATTGATTCACTGACCTTTCTCCATCAGTCCTGAAAGTGTTCATCACCACCACCATCATCGAATCACCCCATATTATCAAAACAGAGGGAACTCTGTTGTGACCAGGAGAGATGCTTACAAAAATTTTTTAAAGCTGGTCACAGGGATCCATAAATGGTACTAGGAAAGCTGCAGAATAATGACATGCTCACAGGAGTGTGGCATAGGCAGATGATTTGCTGAGTGTTGTGAAGGGGAGTTCCACAAGTAAACTGGAATAAACATGTGGAACAGCCCTTCAAGAATTACATCAGTTGTGCCAAGGAGTTAAATTGTATATTGTACCTGTAAAGATCAAGGACATGAACATGAAATGAAGCAACAGGTCCATAAAGAGAAAGTCCATACTGAAGAAATAAACAGGAGGTGCAAGTACATAAAAACAGAATTAGTAGCCCAGCTAGTGATTATATTTAAACTACCGATGCAAACATTAATAACTGATCATGGATCATAACTATCTCTACTCCGAATGCTTGAGTGCACGGACTTCTGCTCACAACACTAGCACTGTATTCAACACGGCCAGCACAATGTGTAATACTCCTTCGGTTATTAGGAGCTATTGATATTGTGTCAGTTGAGGTGTTCCAGGTCATACCTGTGATATTTCCTCTCAGTCTCCACATAAGAAAAAAAAAGCTGTAATGTATTGGCTGAAGAAAGAAAAATAATCATGAAATATGGAATTTAATAGAAACATGAGCCACAAGCAATGAGCAAATTCTGAATCAGAACCAGACATTATGGGATGATACCTAGACTCCACATAAAAGAGAATGGGTATGAGACACCTGGATCCCACAAGAGACCTGACAGTTCTTGACAGGTCATGGGCCTTACAACACCTACTGGCACAGAACTGGGCATAGACAAACCTCCAAATGTGCCTGTGGCGAGGAAGGCACACCAAAACATACTCCCTGTTGTGTGCCAAAACTGTTGATATAGATTGGCAGCAGCTGAATTAGCACTGAAGAACTTATGTTATTCCCCTGCCCCATCCACTGAACTACAGGTGGTACCGTATTTACTCGAATCTAAGCCGCACTTTTTTTCCGGTTTTTGTAATCCAAAAAACCGCCTGTGGCTTAGAATCGAGTGCAAAGCAAGCGGGAGTTCTGAAAAAATGTTGGTGGGTGCCGCCACAACTAACTTCTGCCGTCGAATATATGTAGCGCCACACAGGCATGCTTTGTAGGCACAAAGATAAATACTGGTACCAAAATCCCTGCGTCAGTAAATAAATAAAAAAAAGTGGAAGACGAGCCTTTTTCCTCCGCCCAGAATTTCGACCACTGCGTTTTGGTACATTATCCAACGAAGTAAATACAAATTCTGTATTGTTGATCTTCGAATGTAGCAGCATTTCAATGTACTACGAAAATCCGACTGGCAAGACTGTTTGGGATGTTTGTCAATATGGCCAACTCTACGTTCTGAATTTTTTCCTACCTGTGAGAAGAGATGGTTGCTAATAGGAGCTTTTATGAATTGTGAATCACATGTAGTATTCTCTTCGCCATAAGATTAATACGAATATAAACATTTTGCCATGTATTGTTTCGTGTTTGCTACTATCTCATTTAAATCCTGTCTGCCTAATAAACTACGAAACTAGAGTGAGACAACAGCAAACGCGGAAGAATATACATATCATGTCATGTTTATATTCGTATTATTCTTATGCCTGATAGTGATACAGTCAGAAATGAAGCACAGCAACTGACTAGATTTTTAAATCTAAGATGACTAATTTCTGTGCAGAATGTAATGTACTAAAGAGTCACCTGCAAAGATTTTCAAACGGAGAAAAATTTTCGCTAAAATTTCGTTCAGAACATCATCTATCATACGCAGTCTATTATTTGGTTCTTGTTGATCATTATCAAAGAAAGAAGTAGTGTAAGTAACAACAAATGTTTCGCTAATGGTTCTTGTTGATCATTATCAAAGAAAGAAGTAGTGTAAGTAACAACAAATGTTTCGCTAATGAGACGACTCCTCTCTATTTTTTATTTGTAAGCGGCGGTAGCGCGCACAAAAGCAAGCCATGCCGCGAGCGGCGACAGGCCGTAAACACGCACTATCAGAATGCGACAAACAATGAATGACACAGTACAGTAATGCATTTTCAGCTTAGAGTGACGTAAACACCTATAACAAAGAGAACGGCACTTATCAGATCAAAGAAAAATAAGCAATCAATTCAAACCAGACGAAGCACGTGAAAAAGGAAGGATATCCGTATAAATACGGACGGAGTGTGTGACGCGTAGCAATGGCTACCTGGTAAACCGTAACTGCTAAGCTTACGACTCTAACCAAACTACTGCAGCTGTATCGTCATTCATTCGACCTAAATTGTCTCATATTGCAACTAGGCGAACTTTGTTTCGATTTGGAGGTGCGACCTAAAACTTTTCTCTCCCCTTGATTTTCGAGTCTCAAATTTCAGGTGCGGCTTAGATTTGGGAAAAATTTTTTTCCTTGATTTCGAGTCTCATTTTTCAGGTGCGGCTTAGATTCGAGTGCGGCTTAGATTCGAGTAAAAACGGTAAGTGACGAAAGGTCAACAAGTAATGCAATAATGACAGTTGACGTCAACATCTGAAACAGGCAAATAGCAAACAACCCACCATGAGTATATGTAACTGCACTACCACAGTGGAAGAGGAACTGGGGGCCAGTATCTCACCACCCATGAAATTCTAAATCGCAATGACATGCACCAGCATATGGCTGCACTCCTCACCAATAACAAAGATGATCCCTCTAAGCAGGGGAATCATCCCCTGCAATCAGGGACCCAGCAGACAATGGAAGTGGCAGCTTCCACACCCTCTGCTGTGACCAAGGAACCAGCAGGGTGTGCTCACATGACAAGGTAGGTGGGGGGTGGGAGAGGGGGCAGTTTATGGTATGTCTTGTGAAATGTGGCAGACAAGAACTGGTGTTATTACTGTTTATAATCTATTTAAATTAGTTACAGTTGTTACCAGTGACAGATTGAAGATAAACAGGTTGTAGGCCAACAGTAATGACAGGTGTACTCACTTATGGTAGTCTGTGTCATTTCATTCAGAGTGGAAGCAAGCAAATACTGGAGTATCAACTGTGCCCTGCATCTTGCACAAAACAAGGTGATCTGTTTGCAACTCCAACCACAACTGAAGTTGCAAGATTCTGGTCAACAGTACTGTAGCTTGACAATTATTTAATTTGCTTTTAATGGTAATACATTTTAATGTATTTGTTTCTGTCTCGACTAAACAAAAAAAAAGTAGAAACTGATATGGCGATGGGAAGTAGTAGTGTGTTAGCTGTAATAGTGCATTTCTTATCAGTTGGCATTGTACTGGAAATAAACCTGACTTTATGATGATGATAATGACGACTATGAAACAACAAGAAAAATATCCACTATCCCAGGTCCCAGTAAATACACTAAACTTTCCTGGTCATTGGATTCTGGGGGACCAGGAACATAATGAGAAGGAGAAGAATTGGAGCTTCTTAAAACCTCTTCGCAAATGCTATATAGGCATGCTCAGTACGAACAACAATACAATCAAATTCCAACAGGTTATGGATGTTCTGAAAAATTTTCACACCAAAATCCTCGCAAATACAAGAGATGCATTTCACAGATGAAAACCAATTCAATACAGAAAACTACAGGATATATGTACAAAAACCTGCTGTCAGATGAGGAACACTGACAATGTTTGGCACAGGATTTGCAGTTCACAAATCAATCATAGACAACATCCTAGATTTCAATTCAGTGTCAGAAAGAATCTCTACAGTAACCTTCAAATCAGGAAACAAAAGATATGTGATCACCAACACACATGCACCAATAAATGATCACAACAGAAAGAAACCACAAGAAGTCTGACTTTTGGAAAGACATGGAAGAAATAACAAAATACCAGAAAGACATGTTAAAATTGTATTACCAGACTCCAATGCACAACTAGGCAAGGAGGAGAAGTATAAGCGAATCACAGGGCCATACACAGCACACAAATGCACCAACAAGAGTGGGGAACATCTCATACATTACTGTCAAAATTTTAGCTTAAAAATTACATAAACATTATTTCAAGAACCAAAATGCCCAAAAACATATGGGGAGAATTTCGAACAGATCACATAGCCACCACAAGCAAAAATAAAAGGCAAATTCTGATTATGAGACCATGCAAAGGATACTTCCAAGTCTGACCATCACTTGTTACAAGTGAAAACTAGACCAACCCCAAGAAAAACACAGGAAAAAATTATAAGGCTGAACCGAGAATACTTGAAGATAAACAAAGACAAAATTATTGAAGAAATTAATTAAAGTTAAACAGAAAATTGAACAGACCTGACGAAGTCAACCTCCTAGGAAACAAAAACACAGATGGTGAAACACAATTTGTGATCAGGCCACTGAACATAGAATAGAGGCCTGGAAGAAGTTTAGCAGAAACAGAGAAAAAGAGATATGGCAAGATTCCCACAAAGTCCAGAAACAATCCGTGAAAGGTATTAGAAGAGGGAAAAGGACATACGACAAAAAGAGACTAAATGAAATTGAGGAAGAATTAAAGTGGAACAACCCAAGAAATTTCTACAGAATTTTCAGGGAAAATATAAAGGATTATCAGCCTCCAAATATTTGCTTCAAAAGAACAGATGAATCTCTGGAAACAAATACTAAAGAATACTGCAACATTCTTAAAAATTATTTTGATAAATTCCTCAATTGCGAGAAGCCTAAAGAAAAATTACTCTTCACGAAAACAGTACCAAACCCAAATTCAAGGTCACATTCAATAATAGAGGTAGAAGAGATTATATAAACAGAGCCCCAGGAGAAGACAGTACTATTTCTGAGTTCTGGAAACTCTGAGACCAACTCATCATGAAGAAAATATATGGAATACAGAGAAAATTCCACAGGAATGTGTGTTGATTCACCACTCCACAAAAATGGTCGCAAGACAGACCCTAATAACTACAGACGTGTCTGATCAGTCACCTACAAAATTCTCTTCAAGGCATTACTCAACAGACTAGAACCACAAGCTAATACAAAGATAGGTGAATACCAAGCAGGCTTCAGGTAAAGAAGATACTGTATCAAACAAATTTGGAATCTGAATGCGCCTGAAGATCAGGCAGATGAACAAGACTGTAGTCATATTCGTGGACTTTAAGAAGGCCTACGACTCCATAGATAGGCAGATTCTCTTTGACACATTAGAAGAATATGGAATAGACATGAAAACTGGGACACTTGCATAACATACACTTGTGAACACCATATCCAAAATAAAATTTATGGGAGAAATCTTAGACCCATTTGAGACACATACATGGGTCAGACAAGGAGATGGTCTCTCACCACTTTTATTCAACACTGTCTTGGACAAAATTATCAAACAATGGGAAGAAAAAGTGAAAGAAATTCAGTTAGGAAGAACGTGTGCAAACAAGATGATCATAAAATGCCTGACATTTGCAGATGATCTTGCAATACTCAGCAACAATAGACAAGAAGCACTGGAATACTAACATGAAGTCTCTGTGAAAACATGTCTACAGATATCGTATGAGAAGACACAATACAAAGAATGAAAGAACAACAACCACCAAGACCTGTACACAAAATACAGAAATGTTAAAAATTCAAAAATCTTGGGGAATATACACAAATAGAAGGATCAAACAAGGTACCCAACATGCAAAGAACAGAAAAACTTCAGGAAGCATAAAAACTGACATGGACACATGACAATAAAAGAAATATTTCAAGACAGGCTAAATTCGGCCACTACAGTTCAGCTTTACTACCAAAAGCACTCAACGCATCAGAAACGAGCTCAATAGGAGCATCAGGCATTACATAGACAGAAAAAACAGAATGTAAAATTCTCAGAAAATTTTTTTGAGCAATACACAGATTGTATATGGATGAAGAGACTATGAAAAGAATTATATGAACACACAGACAGGCTCACCAGCCTTATCAAAAAATGCTGACTAACATTCTACGGACACATATGGAGAATGAGAAACAGACTCACAAAGGGGATTTTTGGTATAGTAAATAGTTCGATCAAAAAAAACCAATTGGTTTAAAAAAATAGAAGAAGACCTAAAACAAGCACAGATCAGTACTAAAATGATAAATGCAAGAGACAAATTCAGAAACAAAATTATGAACACGAAATTTGAAGTAAGAAGGGAACAGACCAAATATGGACAGAGCAAAGAAAACAGGAACATAGCCAAAGAATGAAGATGTTTGGGAAGAGAAAAAGAAGAAGGAAACAATAAAAAATGAATAATCATGTAACTTTCAAGTTAATCACTGTCCTGGAGGCAAAAATGAATAATAATAATAATAATAATAATAATAATAATAATAATAAACCCCGTGGAGGCCCGGGAAAAGAATCGGCCTCCGGTATGTTCTGCCAGTCGTAAAAGGCGACGAAAAGAACAAACCACTAATAGGGCTAACCCCTCTTTTTAGTGTGATTAGTTGGTTCAGGACAGAACTAAAGAAGCCTCGGACAAGCGCCGTCATGGTCGGGGACGACGCTTGAACTCTATGCCCGCCCACAATGGTAACGACACTGCTAGCCAACTGGAAAATGATTTAAATCCAAATAGAGGTGTTTTGCAGGATATGCTTCCTGCAACCACCCTAGAAGGAAAACAAAGACAGAGGATGAGATGGTCAGATGAAGTTAATCGACACCTCATGTTCTGTTATTACCAAGCAACAAACCTAGGAACCAACACAACTGGATACAGATCACAAGCATACACAACATTTATTACCAGATACCCAGAATTAAAATTTTTAACAGAACAACGATTAGCTGATCAGATCCGTGTAATAATCAAAAATAACAGGATACCCCAGTCAGAATTAGAAAACATCAAACAACAAGTACAACAAATACTGGAACAAAATAATGTGCAATCAGAAGAAGAAGAAAATACAGTAATGGACTCAAACATCCCAGAGCAAACAAACAAAGAACAACATGCACCAATTAAACAATCAGAGGAAAACGAAATCTTAAGACAGCCACCAGAACAAGCACAAATAGAACACAAAGTGACACAGATGTTAGATATAGAAGAAAAATTTCAGCTAACATATATAGAATACAAAGACACAAATACAGACATTAGACCATTCTTGCGTAGACCACCAAATAACCCACAAGTCGAAACAACAATAAAAACTATCAACACAATCATACACAACAAAATAAATGAAAACACAACTATGGAAGAGTTACAACTACTGGTTTATATAGGAGCACTCACTACACTAAATATACACACTAGGCAGAGATCAGAACCAACCAACACACAGAAGAAACCCACAAAACCAGCATGGCAACACAGGCTACAGATCAAAATAGAAAAACTGAGAAAAGACATCGGACAGCTAACACAATTTATAAGAAATGAAATCTCGGAAAAAAAACGAAAAAAGTTAGGTAAAATCTCACAACAAGAAGCGACAGAGCAATTAGACGAAAAGAAGCAGAAATTACAAGCATTAGCCAAACGACTCAGAAGATACAAAAAAAGTGAAAATAGAAGGAAACAAAACCAAACATTCAACACAAACCAAAAGAAATTTTACCAGACAATAGATAACACACACATTAAAATAAACAATCCACCAAACATAACAGACATGGAACACTTCTGCAGCAACATATGGTCAAACCCGGTACAACATAACAGGCATGCACGGTGGATACAAGCAGAAACAGACACATACAAGATGGTACCACAAATGCCTGAAGTGATAATTTTGCAACATGAAGTCACCCAAGCAATTAATTCTACTCACAATTGGAAAGCCCCTGGAAAAGATAAAATAGCAAATTTCTGGCTAAAGAAGTTCACCTCAACACATTCACATCTAACTAAATTATTTAACAGTTACATTGCAGACCCATACACATTCCCTGATACACTTACACACGGAATAACATATCTGAAACCTAAAGATCAAGCAGACACAGCAAACCCAGCTAAATATCGCCCCATAACATGCCTACCAACAATATACAAAATATTAACTTCAGTCATTAAACAGAAATTAATGACACATACAACACAGAACAAAATTATAAATGAAGAACAAAAAGGCTGTTGCAAAGGAGCACGAGGATGTAAAGAGCAACTGATAATAGATGCAGAGGTGACATATCAAGCTAAAACTAAACAAAGGTCGCTACACTACGCATACATTGATTACCAAAAAGCTTTTGATAGTGTACCCCACTCATGGTTACTACAAATATTGGAAATATACAAAGTAGATCCTAAATTGATACAGTTCCTAAACATAGTAATTAAAAATTGGAAAACCACACTTAATATCCAAACAAATTCAAATAATATCACATCACAGCCAATACAGATTAAGCGTGGAATATACCAAGGAGACTCATTAAGTCCTTTCTGGTTCTGCCTTGCTCTAAACCCACTATCCAACATGCTAAATAATACAAATTATGGATACAATATTACTGGAACATACCCACACAAAATCACACATTTGCTATACATGGATGATCTAAAACTACTGGTAGCAACAAATCAACAACTCAACCAATTACTAAAGATAACAGAAGGATTCAGCAATGATATAAGTATGGCTTTTGGAACAGACAAATGTAAGAAAAATAGCATAGTCAAGGGAAAACATACTAAACAAGAAGATTACATATTGGATAACCACAGCGACTGCATAGAAGCGATGGAAAAAACGGACGCCTATAAATATCTAGGATACAGACAAAAAATAGGAATAGATAATACAAATATCAAAGAAGAACTAAAAGAAAAATATAGACAAAGACTAACAAAAATACTGAAAACAGAATTGACAGCAAGAAACAAGACAAAAGCTATAAATACCTATGCCATACCAATATTGACCTACTCATTTGGAGTAGTGAAATGGAGTAACACAGACCTAGAAGCACTCAATACACTTACACGATCACAATGCCACAAATATAGAATACATCACATACATTCAGCAACAGAAAGATTCACATTAAGCAGAAAGGAAGGAGGAAGGGGATTTATCGACATAAAAAAACCTACATTATGGACAGGTAGACAATTTAAGAAAATTCTTTCTAGAACGAGCAGAAACTAGCAAAATACACAAGGCAATCACTCATATAAATACATTGGCTACACCACTGCAATTTCATAACCACTTCTACAACCCTTTAGATCACATAACATCAACAGACATGAAGAAAGTAAATTGGAAAAAGAAAACACTACATGGCAAGCACCCGTATCATCTAACACAGCCACACATCGATCAAGACGCATCCAACACATGGCTAAGAAAAGGCAATATATACAGTGAGACAGAAGGATTCATGATTGCAATACAGGATCAAACAATGAACACCAGGTATTACAGCAAGCATATTATTAAAGATCCCAATACCACAACGGATAAATGCAGACTTTGTAAACAACAAATAGAAACAGTAGATCACATCACAAGCAGATGTACAATACTAGCAAATACAGAATACCCCAGAAGACATGACAATGTCGCAAAAATAATACATCAACAGCTTGCCTTACAACATAAACTTTTAAAACAACACATTCCTACATACAAGTATACACCACAAAATGTACTGGAGAATGATGAATACAAATTATACTGGAACAGAACCATTATAACAGATAAAACAACGCCACATAACAAACCTGACATCATACTCACCAATAAAAAGAAGAAATTAACACAACTAATCGAAATATCCATACCCAATACAACAAATATACAAAAGAAAACAGGAGAAAAAATTGAAAAATACATCCAACTGGCTGAGGAAGTCGAAGACACGTGGCATCAGGATAAAGTTGACATCATACCAATTATAGTATCAACTACGGGAGTCATACCACACAATATCCACCAGTACATCAATGCAATACCAGCTACATCCAAACATATATATATACAGCTACAGAAATCCGTAATTATTGATACATGTTCAATTACCCGAAAGTTCCTAAATGCAATATAACACATACCGTACAGTTAAAAGGAAGTGACGCTTGATCAAGGTCCGCGTCACTCCATTTTTAACCAGACTTAACGTCTGAGAAAGTGAAGATAATAATAATAATAATAATAATAATAATAATAATAATAATAATGAATATAGCTTGTATTTAAATTATCGGTACAAGTCTGCCATATAATAAATAAACAAACAAATAAAATAAATAACTTCAACTGTAAGCACACCTCAGCAATAAGTAAGCAAATTCTGGCAGACATATTACAATGATTTTTCACTTTTTACATAACTATCAGTCTAACACTGTTTAGTCAGGCATAACACATTTTAATGACCCAACATTTTCTTACCTTTGAATCATCTGATTTCAATCTCAAACATACTGGAACATCTAAACATTCTTTTTGTTCCTGTCCTGCATTATCATGTTCGTAGAACGTTACATCTTCATAATTATGCTGCTCCTCCCATGGAGGTTCTATATCATTAATTGAACCTGTGTTTGGTTCTGGAAAAAAGAGAGACCACAACAGATTTTATATAAATACTATTTGAGACTTGAGGGTAGTTGTTTCTACACTCACTAATACATGAAAAGCTGCATTTTGCAATCCAGATCCAAAACATTTCACAGAATTATTTAGCTGGCACCAGGGAAGGACACAAAGACTATGGCAGGAAGATCTTCTGATACACCTATGTAAATTTCAGCTGTGTGAAAATCTGCACAATGAAAACTTATGCTCCTCAAAACAGTAGTGTGACAAAGAGAACACATCAAAATTTAGATGGATTTCAGTTAGTGAAAAAAAAACAAATTTCACCTTGATCTGGAACACTACTTCCATGATGAAAGGTGATTAAGCATGCAGTTGATCACTTAGTATGGGGACATCCATCTTGAACTAATAACCAGATGAATGGAGAGAATAATCATGCAACATTTTTATGCATCTATTGCACTCTGCTTCAAGCAGAAGACTTGTTTTGTTAATGCTCCACAACTTTTGTTGTTTTTATTGGGATTAATGGAATCCATGGTGTTCAGCTTGTTAAATCAACTAAGCACAAAATCCACGCATTTCAGACATTCATAAACTGACAAAGTTTTTTGCTTCTTGTACAACCAGGACAATGTGTCTCAAATTCATTTTTAAATTCTAGATACTAATATTTCACATAAAAAATGAACGTTCTGTTTGTCATTTTTCACCACTCACTCAAAATTCATGCGATGTCATTTATAAATCACTTTCATACTTTCTACAAATTTTGGTAGATGCAATGGATATCTATGTAGTGAAAGGTATAGTTTTGAGAATTATTGACAATTTCTGAGTGTTGCGCAGCAATGACTTGGTCGGAAAATTGTTTCCCTTTATTTGCTGTATAGGGACTTACCTAATTTGTGTAATACTTCCACTTTTACTGCTCCTTGAGAGGTGTGTTCCAAGTAGTACATTAAAGATTATGATTGTGATTGTGTCATAAAAACATGTCAAACAGTTGTCATAGCATTATATTATGTTCTATACACATTACAACTATCATATCACGTTTCATTTAGTTTTCCCCTTCATCAGCATGTGTATTGAATGTATTTGCTGAAAATATGATATTTTAGAGAATACTATACCAGTCTGTTAGTGAGCATAGCTTCAATAGAAGTTCAAGAGACAAATTTTTGATTGTCTTCAGTGAATTACTAAATTTTATTCAATCTAATGTGCACCATACTCTGCAACTGGTGGCAACCTGTTCCCAAAGTGGCTGCCAAACAGATTCTTAGTCACTTAAAACGAGGCATCCAAGCACACTCATTGAAGGGACAAGGTGATCCTACCTAATACCACTCCTGGGTGTTTTTACACCAATTCTTATAGAAAACTTTTGAAGCTTGTGGTGTAACAGATCTTGAAATTTAAATTTATTTTTTTGCTAATCGGAACAATATCGCAAGAGCCACAAAGCAGTCCCAATTCAAACACTGCATTCTGGTACAGGATTAGTTGATGGTTGTCAAGCTATAGGAAGGTGTTGCAAATTTGTACATTATATGAACTTATGAGTAAATACAGGATCTATCACTACTACTTGACTTGACTGTAAGAGGAGAGTCAGTGGTTTATCTACTGACACTGTACACGGGAGGTACAAACAATGAAGAACTCTCCCATACAAACAAGTTTGACGTGCAGTCTCCCACTGAAACCGAGTTAGTGTGACACTTGTAGAAAAGCCTACTATGTCCAATATTGGGGAAAGAAAATACAGGAGAGTAGGTGCTTTCTTTACTATCAACAGTTCTAATGTAAAGTTAATACCTATATCCCTTAGGGAAATGGCAATATTACGTAGGAAGGATAACCTTGTCCATTCAATGTGTATGCTTGGATGCCTCCTTTTAAGTGACTAAGAATCTGTTTGGAAGCCACTGGGGGAACAGGTTGCCACCAGTTGCAGAGTATGGTGCACATTAGATTGAACAGTAGGCATCATATGAATGACAAGTTTGCACTTTGATCATTTCGGAAGAGAAGATTACCCTTGTTAATGCAGTTTCAACAATGCTAACAATCTGTACCACTCTCACGAAGTGATTTTGGCCCCCCTAGTTATGAGTCAAATGGAAGGATTCAACAAGAGACTTTTTAAGTATTGTGACAAACTAGACTGTTACATCCTAGGCTGTAGGATCCCCTTGAACATGTCACAAGCAGTTACCCTAGTACTTGCCTGTTTGTAGGCTGCATGCAAGGTCATTTTTCCTTTTTTAGGGTTTCACACCTCAGTCAGTAAAAACGTAATCCTCAAAAGATCTCTGTTGTCCATCTGTGTCAGTCTGACTGTTAGGAGCCCTTTTTCTCAGAAACAGGTAGAGGTATAGAGTTGAAATTTATGTCAAATACTAAGGACTGTTGTCCCTGGCATTGTAAATAATTTAAACTTCTAAGCCAATCTGATAAAAAAGGCCATATATGTCACATATTTTGATACAAATTTACTCATCAAAACCTATAGATTAAAAATATACATAAATGTTGGGCTTGGCGGTCTAGCCTTAGAGCATGTGAAATCAAGAGGTCACGAGATCAAATCTCTGTCAGACAGCGGATTTTTCAGTCTTTGTTTTAACTCAGCCTTCACCTCTAAATGCTCTGAGGAGTCGCCAGAAAAGACACTCATCAATGGCGTAAGATAAATACATCTACTGTGCTCCAGCCACCTCCTCAAAGATTTATGTTCACAAGAAACCATTGTGAAATACGTGGTTAGACCTACTGCTACACAGGCTAAAAAATGACATCAAGTTTCAGGGTATTTTCATCAAAGTCTGGTGCACGATTATACTCAGGATTTTATTACTGGTGATCTTCAAAAATGTTTAACTCATTATTTTGAGCTTTATGAAATGTCTTTATATGTCTATATGTAATGTCATTCATTATAGAATGTTCTTCATTAATAAAAAAATACTTTTTTTGAACATAAATTTTTAAAAGATCATTAAGTTAGGGGGTTAATACAGCTGTGATAAAAAAACTTTATTGTTATCATTATTATTACAGTATTATTTAAGTATTAGTGCAATATCCAAAGAGTTGCTACCCACAGATGAGACCCTCAGAATTCTAGTTATCAATTGTTGAAGCACCCACATTAAAGACACAGGGTTTGATGCACTCTTAAAAAGCATTTTAGCTCACATAATACCAGTTACAGAAAAATGGCTACAATTCTACACAGATAGCAGTGTGATTTCTGGGGTACGTCTAATTGTATATTGAAAGGATATACTACTGGATAATGGAGGTGGCATATCTGTTGCAATCAAGAAGATCAAATCCACTGAAATTTAAACTAAAGCTGTATGTATGAACAAGTTCAGTATCAAGCGAGGGTTAAAAATTGTAAGTGCACCCCTATATGATACCAAATAAAATGATAAATTAAATGAATAGTAGCAAGGTGGATTAGAAAATTTGAAAAGGGAAAGCAATAGGTTGGAGTTAGACATAATGGAGATTAGTGAAGTCCAGTGGTAGGTAGAACAGAACTGCATGTGAGTGCAGGGTTATAAATACAAAATAAAATTGGGGTAATGCAGGAGTTGGTCTACTAATGAAGAAATAAATAGGAATGTGAGTAAGCTACTATGAACAACATAGTGAACATATTATTGTGGCCACGATAAGCTACTACGAACAACATAGTGAACATACTATTGTGGCCACGATAGACATTAAGCCAATACGCTCCACACTAGTACAAGTTTATACGTCAACTAGCTCCACAGATGAAGACATTGAAAAAATGCATGATGATTGATGAGGTAAAAGAAATTATTCAGATAGTTAAGGGAGAAAAAAATTTATTTTTGATGGGAGACAGGTTCAACAGTAGGAAAAGGACAAGAAGGAAAAAAATATGAAAAAAAGGGCCGTGGAAAGGAATGAAAGAGGAAACCGCCTGTTACAATTTTGTGCAAAGTTTAATTTAGTCATCACTAATACTTGCTTTAAGAGTCATGAAAGAGGCTTATAGACATGGAAGAGACCTGGAGACAGTAGAAGACTTCAGGATGATTATATAATGGTAAGACAGGTGTTTCGCAAGCAGATTTCAAACTGTAAGACATTTCCAGGGGTAGATCTGGAGTCTGACCATAATTTATGGTTATGAACTATAAACTGGAAAAAATGCCAAATTGTAGGCAATAAAGGAGTTGAGACCTGGGTAAGTTGAAAGAACCAAAGGTGGTTGTAGATTTGAAAGGGAACATTAAACAAAGATTCACAGCAACAAGGGACAGAAATACAGAAGAAGACAACAAATAGGTAGCTTTGAAAAATGAAATAGTTAAGGCAGCAGAGAATCAAATAGGTGAAAAGACCAAATCCTCAGATATTACAGGACAGATTTCATTTCATTAATGAAAGGACATAACATAAAAATGCAGCAAATGAAGCAGAGCAAAAGGAATACAGACGTCCAAAAAATGAGACCGACAAAAGTGCAAAATGGCTAAATAGGAATGGCTGGAGGACAAATCCAAGGTTGTAGAAGCACGTATAAGTAAGGGAAAGATAGATACCACCGAGAGGAGAATTAAAGAGGCCTTTGGAAAAAAAGAGAAGCAACTGTATTAATATCATGAGCTCTTATGGATAACCAGAACTACGCAAACGAGGGAAAGCTGAAAAGTGGCAGGAGTATACAGAGGAGCTATGCAAAGGAGATGAACTCTAAGGCAATATTACTGAGAGGTAAGAACTAGATGAAGATAGAGATAGGATATATGATACTGCAAGACGGAATTTGACAGAATACTGAAAGACCTAAGTGAAAACAAGTCCCCTGAATTGGATGACATTTCGTCAGAATTATTGAGATTCTTGGGAGAGCCAGCCACAATAAATTTATCCCATCTGGTGTGCATGACATATGAAACAATACTATGCCGTCTAATAACTTATGTTATGGTTGGGTATAAGATGCCATCCAGCTTTACAGTTGTATCAAACAAATGTCTAAGAGAACCTGTGCTCTGAAGAACTAATGTCAACTATGCATTTTATTTAGACTGTACAATTGTTATTTCTACAGTTTTACTGTTTTCAAGTTCATCACGCCTGTTTTATTTCTGTGTCCAAGTATAATTATTTGCTTAGCAGATTATATAGCTATTTGTAATCTAAACTACATTTTGTGTTCTGTAGGGGTTAATGTCTTATTAGGTTATACACAACAGTACAACACTGTTTTCATTTAATTTGCCCACTCTGTGTGTTTTAAGTTTATACAGGAACACTTACATGAGATTACCCTCAAAACTAGTGGCAAACAAAGAAAAACTAAGTGTAGCTGTGGAACTTGCTTCCAGGAGCAAAACTGATAATTAAGTACTATCTGAAAAAATATCAGACACATTAAAGTCATTTCATACTAAGTTGCTTAATTGCGACATCGTTCAGTTACATGGGAGGGGAAAGAGGGGGGAAGGGGCTTTTTGTGCTTCTTTATTTCATCCATTCTTATATGAATAAGTCTTACCATTAGTTGGTGAAGTGCCTTCTGCAGCTTTTTCGCATACATATGATAGGGATCGTGCATCCAGGAAAACTGACTTATTATCAGCTTCAGTCTAAAAAAAAAATTACAAAAATTCTCTTAGCAGCCTTCATAACGAAACAATACAACATAAATACAGAGAAGATTGTACACTTTAAAAGTAACATTACACTAAAAGCAAGTGCATGAAGAAAGACTCAACTGGATTGGTATTCAGCAAGCAAGTATCGTAAGAATGCTCCCAAATATTCAGGTGTTTGCACTTAGAATTTAAATTATGTAGTATCTGGCTTCTTCCCATTATAGCTACATTTTACTAAAAGTTTCAAACACAATTCAGGGCTAGCATAAATTAAAATGTATCTAATAATATTCTTATCTCTTTCATTAGAAAAAGAATGTACACAATTGTACTGTAGGCAATGAAAGTACACTGGTGCCCTACCTCTGAAAGTTAATGACAGTAACTTTCTAGGCTCCCATCTATTTTAATTTTTTAGAATACTTTAGTCATAAACTGATAAGTGCCCACTATTTCTGTATTATTGTACTTCATTACAGCAGCATAAAATCGAAATTACTGACTCATTCCAATAAAATTATATTAAAGAAAGGTAATTGTCACTCTGATAGGTGGTTTGACTACCATGGTGCTTTACTAGGCATGGAGGCAGTATGCCATTGCCTTCCTCTTACCTTTGAATTGACGTAGCTAGTTATAAAGAGACATAAAGCTTAACGTGAACTCCAAACTATGGCACAACATTGTCATATCATAAAGGTCACTGCCATAGGGGAAAAAGATGATAAGTGACAGAACTTGCCAACTAAGCCACTGATTAAGTTCAGTTACCTCGAATGCCATAACATACTATGAATACTTTTTATTGTAAACACTTGGTGTAAAAAGTTTCAGCAACAAGGAAATTTTAAAGATAAAAATCATCCAAAGTTATCAAAGTAAAGGGATACATACCTTTACTTCAAATCCATCTTCTCCAAGACTGTGTCCCAGGCGCTCAGGTTGCACGCCACATGTAGTTGCAGTTCCTTGTATGCAGGAGAATTATATTAACGTTAATCTGACAAAGAATGGAAAAATAAAAGTATATAGTTATAATAACTTACCACATTTCCCAATGAGGAATCCCTTTAATTTCCATGTACTTGGCGTTTTCCAACTTATTTTTGCATCTAGACTGTTTATATCTGCATATAGATCATCAAATGACCTTGAAATCCTGGAACTGCCACTCTTGCGACTATTTTGAAATCCTGTATTAAGGATATCACCAGATGACGTACTGCTCCTCAGCCATGGTGAATTACTTTGAATCTCCATCACACTTCTTTGCATAACTCCACTGTCTGGACTCTGTACTCTTAACTTTTGCACACTTGAAAAAGAGTATGAGCGACGGTGTCCAACTAGTTCTGTTTTAGGTTCAGAGCACCTCAAATCTGTTACACTGCCACTTTTAAAAAGTTCCCTCGAGTCATTTAAGGCTTTCTGAATACATTTTTTCACACGTTCAGCAATGACTGCTTTGACTTTTATATCTGATGTACTATATCGTCTACTTCTGACAGGAGCACCAACACTTATTTCACTATGCACTACGACATCATTTGTTTTCTGACTGCTGGAACCAGAACTTTCATCGTGTTCATTGTGGCTGTTGTGCTTGAAATCAGTAAAGCTGGTTTTGTTTTCTTCTACACACTGTACAGTCTCATTGACAGCTCGAGCAAAAACAGGACTTGGTAAATCGAGCAGTTTTGCAGTATTTACTACTTTTTCTTCTCTTGTTCCTGAAAGAAAATTATTGTGTGAATGATGTGAGATTGTACAAGGACTGATCTGTTCATTTGAAAATTTAGCTCTTACCTGTTAACAATCCTCCAGATCTATCAAACTTATAGATGTCATCACTTACATTCAAATAATTCTTAACTGACTGCATATTGGTGATGTCTAGCTGAGATGAAAGCACACTAATATTCTCACACTTTGATGGAGTTATCTTAGAATAGATGTCTTCCATATTCTTTGTTACTGGTTGGATGTTCCCAGAGGCTTTTTCAAACACCATCTCAAAAGGGTCATCCTTGCTGCTTAAGTTCTTATTTGTTAAGTCCATTAATTGGTCAAATGGATTCGCACCATAGTCACAAATCCCAAATGACATGAGAGGAGCAGGTAGCAAAGGTTTCATGGAAATACTTCCTGGTGCTCTTCCTGAATCTGAATAAGTAGTATTAAAATCAATCAATTCATTTTGATCTTCTCCTACGGAAAAAAGAAAAAAATAAATGAACAAAAACATTTATTTACACACACACACACACACACACACACACACACACACACACACACACACACTAGTTAGTGGTACTGTTAGATCGATTTTTAGTCAATAATACCTGGCAAACCGTGAAGCATAATTTTTTTACAATTTTACACACACTGTGTTCTTAGCCTGAGGACCATGTGATACAGACCAGCTGCCACATCATCCTCAGCATAAAGTGTCATTTGCATGTGATATTCAGAGTAGAGGGGTCAACACAAGTAGCTCCTTAACTGGCATCACGAAGCTGAATGTATCCCATTTCCTCTGATAGTACCAGGAACTGACTCCAGGTTCTCTGCATGACAGTCAGACAGCACTGACCACTCAGCTATGGAGGTGGATAGAACCAAAAATTCTATACCTAAATTAGCCGCATGGAATAGATTTGCTTATTCACAAATCTATGACCCCTACCAGAAAGAACTAGAGTTGCCCCTTCATTTTTTCTAAATTTTTGGACTTTTTCATAATTTAATATAAATATTTCTTGAAGCAGCATACATTTTTAATCACCTGTGCTTAGTATATTTACGTTATGCAAGGTTTCATACACAAGTACCAAGTAATGGCAATGTCAGTTCCAAATACAACTGTATGCCCCTTCTACTCCAAACTGCCTCTGTAGTCCCTATTAAAGTCTGAAATATGCAATGAGACAAAGATACACTACAATCACAACAACTAAATACTATAAAAATTATGGTAATCACATTTACTTGGCAACTGCATTAGTTTAAACAGTGAAACAGAAAATGCAAATCACAGTGAATGCAGTACAGACCAAATTTCTGACATTAACTGTATAAAAATGTTCCCCATTGGCATAGCTAATAGAATAATGTGCTATAATGCAGAAAATAAAAAAGGGAGTACAGGACAGATGGTATTTCCATAAACTACTAACCACATTATCACTTGGCAATACTCTGCACCATTCACTCTGTTGAATCACAGCTGTATTATTTAAACTCACCTGAAAATTTTCTTTCTTGTGATATATGTGTATCGGGGGGAGGGGGACTGATCATGTTTCATTCATACCAGCATGCTGCCCTGACTATGAGGAAACCAGAAAGACATCTTTTACACCCCACAGAACTGAAGTGGAATTTTAAAAATTGCTGAAAGACTGCTATTACAACTATTTCATCTCAGATTCATTTCTCAGTGGAACTGTTTATAGAAGTTAACTTTGTTACTGTTGATAGTAAATGAGTTTACATTCTGAGAGATATGATGGTCCATTAAAGCAAAATCTATTCCTCTTAGCTTATAATATAGCAAAACACACACTGAAAATTTACACAAAAAACATCTGTCAACGAAAGGACAATCACAAAAGTGGTGGGAGTGCCTTATCAAAGATGAAGTTATTCAAAACAGCACAAGCTCAAATGAGGGAAGGAAATTCCTAGTGTCCTTTTCCAAGCAACCATCCCATGGAAAATCTAAATGAAGATGGCAGCACACAGCTGTGTACCACTGTCTACCTGAATGCAAGTCCTGTGTCTTAACCACTGTGCCACCTGAGCTGGTGAGAAATGCTGTGGAGTTTGGAAAGTGGGAGAGAAGTACTGGCTAATTGAAAGTAAGGCAGGATGTGAAGAGTGCATCAATAGCTATGTTTGGAAGAGCATTTACCCATGAAAGACAAGCTTTCTACTGCAAGTTCAGCAGAGTCCTAATCTTATGGGTATTGTAAGAAGTTGCAATACCTTCCAAGGTATTTACAATAAAAATTAGAAACTCGTGTAACAGAAGCTTCCTTCCAAATGGAATTGAGATTTCATAAAACAAAAGTTATGCAATAATGAAATAGTCTACATTACAGCTGAAAATTACAATACATTACTTTGGATATTTCTTGAACTGATCCAGTATTGGGCGAACTTTCTTTTCCTTGACTGGCCTTCTACATCACCCAAGACAAATCCTACAGAAAATGTCTGGGATTATTTTTAATAACAGGTGACACATTGCAATCTATGTTCCCACATTGACAAGTCTATAGAATAAAAGGATCAATGAGTGGCTTCATCTGAAGAAACTTGTGCACTCTCTTCCTCACCAAACTGTGGCCATTACCAAGACTAGAGACTGTGTTAAGTGATGATGCCTTGGAAGTGTTTCTTTGGTCTTCACATGAAATGACTGACATCTGGCAGATCCTGTTAGCTAAATGAGTCAGCAAATTGTTTCTTCTACTAGATGTGCTAGTTGTTTTACCTCAACCTCCCCACCACAAATGTACCTTTAAACACCCAGGTAAGTTAATCCTCCAAAAAAACTACATTTACAAACACCTCTGAAATAAGTTTCAGCATTGTTTTTATAAACTAAAAAAATTATCTATTAAAATATATAATCCATATTTATCAAAGATATGGCATATAAATTTCAATTTGTCAGTGTAGTCACATCCCCACATCAAGTCAACACACTTTCTTGGTGCCTCAGGTACTCAGCTCTATTATAAAAGTGAACATTTTGAGCTTCTAGTGTTGTGTCTGTATGCCCACTACTCTGCACTGCTTTCACAGTGTTAGGTTCAGGGATATTTTGAAATATGGCTGGGTAACACATCAGTAGCATATCCGCCTGAGCTACCATGTTTATCCCACTGCCAAGTTCAGCAAGCAGTTGGGTAGCAGCTGTTACTAAATGTTGTACTCCAGTTTGTTTTTGGGTTGTATGCTGCTTGCTGTTTTCTTTCCTGATTTTAAAAGAAGTGATGAGACTAACCCTGGTCCATTATGGGATTCTAGTACAACTCTCAACACTAGAAGGTATTAGTGATCCCGGTGACCATGTCAGTTCTGCTTTCACAAAAGCAAAAATCACTTATGTCTGCTGCTGGCCCTGGGCGGAGGAGGCCGGGCTCATTTCCCACACTGCTCCTCTCCTCTCGGGCAGTTCTTGTTTGTTTATGCTTGTGAGTGGCTGCCACATGGGTGTATCAACATTATTCCAGCAATACTGATCAAACAGTGTATTTAGTAGAGCTGTATTGACCACAGGTAAATGCTGAGTTTCATTTAAAAGTGCTGTGTCTGGGCTATTTGTCCTAGTCTAAGTGAGGCTGCAGTTCCCAGTCTACCACAAGCATTACAGGGGCTAATGGAGATAAAACATCTAAAACTTATAAAGTTTAAGATACAAATTCTGTAAAAACTGCTCTCATTTTTACTCATATTGACTCACATTCACCCAACAAATAATATTCTAGCATTCCAATTGTGAAACAGTGAACATGGTTTCTGCACTGAAAAATGGATAGATTAAATGACAGATAAAATAATAACTCAATAAAGTTGGCTAGATGATAACTCAATAAAGTTGGCTAGATGATGACTTACAAGAAGAAAAAGAAGCTGGGTGGGCCAGTCAACCTAACAACACATTAAAATGTAAAAATCTTAAATTCATCCACAGGCCCTGGCAGGTTCAAAGGTACCGACCAACCATCATGTCATCCTCTGCCAATGGTGTCACTGGATGCAGTAAACAACACATTAAAAGCACCTCACTAAAATTTAAGAACCAGGTAACATCTCACACAATCTTAAAATTTGTACCATATTAGATTCATCATTTGCAAAAATAGAGGGGAGATAAGCGGGTAAACTGAAATTTTACACATCTGTTCATCAAAATTCTATGACCTATTCACAGACATGTTAGGATGAATTAGTTTTCTTCAGGTGTAGCTCCATAGTCACAAGAAATTGTTTGAAATATGACATTACTTCTGCCAAGATTATATTTCGGAAAACAGCGTTTACTTATACCACTATTGATCAATCTTATCTATAGACCCATTTTTAAGAAGACTTTAATGTACAAGATCACACATACAAGTCTTATGACATCCAAGTGCCAGGCAGTTACTGCCATACATAAACAATGTGATGGATTACAATTAGATCTTATCTAGACATTAATCCTACAAAATATTTTCTCACACATGCTGATCAATGGCTGTTTAGGTGGGGCTTTGTTCCTCTGCAATCATTTTAAAAAAAAAGTAGATCAACCTCATTTTAGTAGTACTTCACAAAACTTTTGTCATCATTTGTTAAAGTTACTAACAGTAGTCTCTTACCTGCCATACCTCTCCTCCGTGAGTAGTTTAGGACCTGATTCTTCACCTGTAAAAGTAACAGTTAAGATCAAGAAAACAGGAAATAAACTAAGCACTTACTGATAACAATTAATCAAAATCAGGAAATGTAGTTTTAGTATTATAACAAAGAATATCAAGCTCCCATACTACAATGTTTGATTACCACAGAAAGTAAAGCCGACGTCAACCCAAAGGCTGATAGCAGCATTCCAGCGCTCTAGTATTAATTGTTTTATTGGAGGTGACGAATCCAATTTTCCTCAAACTTGTGAATTGATTTATTTAATCAAACCTACAGTTTAAGAAAAGGACCAGCCCACAGCACAACTTTGTGTTCTTCACACACACAGAATATTGTCAAAGGTGATATACTAAGCAGAAAACATCTCTGGAATGCCTGGAAATCAAAACTCGAACATTCATTTGAAGCCTGCTAGTTGACCGCTTAACATCCATTTAGCTACTTAATATCTACCAATATGTTACAACAAAAAATTCTGCATTAAGTTACTGGTACATGGCACTGACAAGTAATCTATCTCAATGCTCAACTATACTCGCTTATCAAGCTACTGCAATCAGTGTAGGCTGATGCACCAGGATACCACTGAAAGTAAAAATAACCAACTAAATATGATATACTGTAAGTGCAAACAATGGGTATTTCTATTATGGGATGGCTACAAAGTGTTGTTCAAGTGATGAACACGGAACATCAACTGGTCTGCTTCAGTTTGATTGACCATTGAATGCGACAGAAGTGGTACTAAGTATCATCACATGACAAAGGACCATTACTATCAATAAAGGCAGCAATGTGTGTGCATCAATGACATCACAGAAGGCGTCGGTTGGTTTGTGGTGGTCGAAGGGACCAGACTACAAAGGTCATCGATTCCTTGTTCCATGACCATAAAAACTCACAAGGCGTAAAAACAAGTAAAAGAGGTAACAAGGGACAACACAGAACAAGAAAGACAAAGACCAGAAAACAAGTAAATAAAAGCACACAGAGATTTACAGCGGTTGGCTGACCATAGAAACAAAAAAGGAAAAGCCAGCCACCAAGAAACACACTAAAAACCACAATCTAAAACCACAGGCCAAAGGCCAGACTCAACACAAAAAAGGACACGAACCCTTAGATTGAGCGATAAAAGCCCCCTGCACAAACAAACCTCAAAACTAAGCCTGCCATGGCAGTGTCATCCGATAAAAGTTCAGGGAGCATATCAGGCAGCGTAAACGTCTGCCAGAGTGCAGTTAAAAATGGACAGGCCAACAGCATGTGGACCACTGTCAACACTGATCCACAGCGGCAGAGAGGTGGATCCTCACGTTGCAAGAAATGACCATGCGTCATCCAGGTGTGGCCAACGCGGAGCTGGTAGAGAACAACTGAGTCCTTGCGAGAGGCTCGTAAGGAGGAGTGCCACACACTGGTAGTCTCCTTGACAATCTGAAGTTTGTTGGGTGAAGGCAGGGTGCGCCATTCTTCACCCCAGGTGCGAAGTACCTTCTGCTGCAAAACTGACCTGAGGTCACTCTCTGAAAGGTCAATCTCCAAGGCTGGAGCACCGACAGCCCGTTTGCCCAGCATGTTAACACATTCATTTCCTGGTATGCCGACATGACCCGGGGTCCACACAAAGACCACAGAGCGGCCGAAACGGGCAAGAGTATGGAGGGACTCCTGGATAGCCATCATCAGACGACAGCAAGGAAAACACTGGTCAATAGCTCGTAAACCGCTCAGGGAGTCACTACAGATAATGAAGGAATCACCTGAGCAGGAGCGGATATACTCTATGGCACGAGAGATGGCGACCAGCTCAGCAGTGAAAATACTGCAGCCAGACGGCAATGAGTGTTGTTCATAATGATCTCCTAGAGAAAGAGCATAACTGACACGACCAGCAAGCATCGTACTGTCGGTATAGACAACGTCAGAGCCTTAAAACATGGCAAGAATTGAAAGAAAGTGGCTGCGGAGGGCCTCAGGAGAGACTGAGTCCTTTGGGCCCTGTGCCAAATCGAGCCAAAGGTATGGGTGGGGCACACACCTCGGGTGTAGACATATATGGGCCCAGAAAGCAGAAGGGAGAGAAAAAACCTCGAGCCCAGAGAGAAAAGCCCGGACACAAACTGAGATCGTACACCCTGATCGGGGCCACCGCTCTGGCAGATGGGCGACCGAGTTGGGGAATAGCAGACGGTAACTGGGGTGCCCAGGCGAGCTCCAAACGTGGGCAGCGTAAGTGGCTAGTAATCGTTGGCACTGGATCCGCAATGGAGAGACACAAGCCTCCACAAGTATGCTAGTGACAGGGCTTGTGTGGAAAGCTCCAGTGGCGAGTCGGATTCCGCTGTGAAGGATGGGGTCAAGCAACCGCAACGCGGAAGGGGATGCCGAACTGTAAGCCATGCTCTCAAAATCTAGACAGCACTGGATTAATGCCTGCTACAGCCATAAAAGGTAGACCGATCGGCACCCCACCTGGTGTGACTCAAGCAACGAAGAGCATTAAGATGCCGCCAGCACGTTTGTTAAAGGCTGCCGAATATGAGGGAGCCAAGTCGACTGCATATCAATAACCAATCCCAAAAACCATTGCGTCTCTACCACTGAAAGATGTTCGCCGTCAAGATAAAACTGTGGCACAAGGTGAACAATGCGATGCAGGCAGAAATGCATAATGCAGGTCTTGGCAGCCGAAAACTGGAAGCCATGTGCTATAGCTCAAGACTGCGCCTTGCAGATAGCGCTCTGCAGCTGCCGTTCAACAGCTGCAATGCCGGTGGAGCTATAGTATAGGCAGAAGTCATCAGCATGCAAAGAAGCTGAGACAGACGTTCCCACCGCCACAACAAGCCCATTAATTGCAACTACAAAGTGGCAGACACTCAAGACGGATCCTTGCAAGACCCCATTCTCCTGAACTTGGGAGGAACTATGGAAGGCCGCAACTTGCACGCGGAAGGAACAAAGAGACAGAAAATTTTGTATGAAAATCGGGAGCGGTCCCCCAAAGACCGCACCTATGAAGTGTGGTGAGGATGTGATGTCGCTGTGTCGTACCATACACCTTCCGCATGTCAAAAAAAGACGGCAACCAGATGCTGATGGTGGGCAAAGGCCATACGGATGGCAGACTCCCAGCTCACCAGATTATCGGTGGCAGAGCAGCCCTTACGGAACCCACTCAGACGGAGCCAGAAGGCCCTTAGACTCAAGAAGCCAACTCAACCTCCGGCTCACCATGCATTTGAGCAACTTGCAAAGAACGTTGGTGAGGCTAATGGGGCGGTAGCTGTCCACCTCCAGTGGGTTCTTGCCAGGTTTCAACACAGGGATTACGATGCTTTCCTGCTATTGCGACGGGAACTCACCCTCAACCCAGATATGGTTAGAAAAGGTCTAGGAGGCGTCTCTGGCAGTCCACCGAGAGGTGTCTCAGCATCTGACAGTAGATGCGATCTGGCCCGGGAAACGTATCAGGGCAAGCAGCTAGGGCACTTTGGAATTCCCACTCACTGAATCGAGCATTGTATAAGTCAGGGTGGTGTGTGTGAAATGAAAGGCTCCGACACTCCAACCGCACTTTCAGGCAGTGGAAGGCCTGCGGGTAATTCGCAGAAGTGGAACTCCGAGCAAAATGCTCCGCTACAGTACAGACTGCTCCATTCAGTGAAAGCGCAGGTACGTTGATGGGGTCCAATAGCCATAGAGTCGACTAATCTTGGCCCAAACCCGTGATGGAGAGGTACAGAGGCCAATGGTGGAGACACCTTTCCCAGCACTCCTGTTTGCGTTGGCGTATGAGGCGGCAGGCTCACGCACGGAGCCGTTTAAAGGCAATGAGGTGTTCCAACGAGGGATGTCGCTTGTGACGCTGGAGGGCATGCCTGCAATCTTTAATCGCCTCAGCGATCTCAGGCAACCACCAAGGCACAGTCCTCTGGCGAAGGGACCCACAAGAAAAGGGAATGGCAGATTCTGTGGCAGTAATGATGCTGGTGGTGACCGAGTGAACCAACGCATCAATGGCGTCATTGGAAAGAGGCTCAATAGTGGCAATGGAGGTGAACAAGCCCCAGTCAGCCTTATTCATAGCTCATATGAGGGGTGCCCAGAAGAGTGAAGGTGTGACAAAGATCGGAAAGTTGTCACTATCGCACAAGTCGTAATGCACGCTCCATTGGACACACGGTAATAGGCTGGGGGTGCAGATCAAAAGGTCAACGGCTGAGTATGTGCCATGCACCATACTCAAATGTGTGAAGGTACCATTATTTAAAAGAGAAAGGCTGAGCTGTGCCAACACTTGATCAATGACAGTGCCTTGGCCTGTTGCCACTGATCCACCCCCAGAGGGTTATGGGCAGGAAGTCCCCCAGTAAGAGGAAAAGTGGCAGCAATTGGGCCATCAGCACAGCCAGGACATGCTGCAGGACATCACCATCCGGTGGAAGAGACTGCAGACAGTAACAGCCCAAGGCGTCAACACCCGAACAGTGACAGCCTCTAAAAGTGTTTGTAGAGGGACACACACACACTGTAAAGAGAGTGAAGGACATAGACGCAGACACCACCAGATACCCTCTCATAAACTGCCTGGTTCTTATAATAACCCTGATAGCCATGGAGGGCAGGGGTTCGCATCACCGGAAACCAAGTTTCCTGTAGAGCAATGCAGAGGAAAGGGTGAAGGCTGAGAAGTTATTGGAGCTCAGCAAGATGGTGGAAAAAACCACTGCAGTTCCACTGGAGGATGACACTGTCCACGGCCGAGATAGGTGTGAAGGGACCTAGGAGGCAGATTACACTGCTGGGTCACCTGATGCCACCGATGGAGTACCTGTGTGAGTGACATTGATTGTGTCTGAGGGTCCGGCAAGATCTAGGTCCTCAGCTTATGCCAGAATCTCTACCTCGTCCACAGACACAGAGATTGTAGGTTGTGGTGGGGTGGGTACCACTGTAAGTTCCTTGATCTTAGAGGTCTTCTTGGACTTTTCTCACTGCTCCTTGGGTTTCACTGGCTGGGAGGGCTTCACTGATTCAGTCTCCGGGACGGAGGAAGATCGCGAAGCCCTACGAACAGCTGCTTGTGAGCACTTATGCCACTGGCGGGCGTCATGCCTCCCACTGGTGGAAAACTGGGAAGGGAGGGACCCAAGGGACCCCTTGTGAGCGAGAGGAACTGAAGAAGTTGGACACTTCTCTGGCTTAGAAGCAGGGATAGACTTCCCCAATGGGTGGAGGGGTGTTGCTCCTGAGGTAGGTGGTGCAGGAGCAACAGGGTGGGTAGCCCCCCACGATCAAGGGAGCACGTGGAGTCTTACGGCTCGGGGAGCCGACTGGAATTCACTGAACTGATGGGGCTATCACTGTTGTCGTAGCGGCGGCATATGAGGAAGTCATTCGCACAGGATGAAGTCTTTCATGTTTCCCCTTAGCCTCAGTATAGGTCAGTCGGTCCAGGTTCTTATATTCCATGATTTTCTGCTCTTTCTGTAAGATCCTGCAGTCTGGCGAGCAAGATGAATGATGCTCTCCGCAGTTGACACAGATGGGAGGCGGGGCACATGGAGTATTGGGACGTGATGGGCATCTGCAATCTCGACATGTGAGGCTGGAAGTACAGCGGAAAGACGTATGGCCCAACTTCCAGCACTTTAAAGCACCGCATCAGGGGAGGGATATAGGGCCTGACATCACAGCGGTAGACCATCACCTTGACCTTTTCCGGTAATGTATCACCCTCGAAAGCCAAGATGAAGGCACCAGTAGCAATATGGTTATGCTTTGGACCCCGATGAATACGCCGGATGAAATGTACGCCTCACCGCTCTAAATATGCACCCAGCTCGTCATCAGACTACAAAAGAAGGTCCCTATGGAAAATAATATCCTGGACCATATTTAAACTCTTATGGGGTGTGATGGTAACTGAAACATCCCCAACTTGTCACAAGCAAGTAACCATTGTGACTGGGAAGAGGATACCGCTTTTATCAATACTGCCAAGTCCTCCACCTCCTCAAACTTGTCCTCTAAATGCTCTGCAAAGAACTGAGGCTTTTTTGACATGAAAGACTCCCCATCAGCTTTCATACAAACTAGGAACCGAGGCGAATAAGGGTCCCCATCAGCTTTCATACAAACTAGGAACCGAGGCGAATAAGGGTCGCTGCCATCCTGAGCCTTTCGCTCCTCCCACGGTGCGGCCAGGAAGAGGAACGATTTGAGTTCATATTTCTGAGCGTTGAATTGAGCCCAAGAATGCTTAGAGACTGCTGGCGGCTGGCCACCAGCAAGAGAAGACGTGCCACGCTTCACTGCGTGTCATATGCCGTGATGCCACCCACACCAACCAAGGGACCTCCACACAGGCGCCACCCAGCCGCAGCAAGGGCCACCTGGCAGGATGGGCATTGCTGGGAGTCCCAATGCCCCAGAGAGATACTCATCTACTCCTTGGCATATGTGGGGAGTTAACAGTGCATGCATCAGCAGAGCGATCCCTGTGTTGTCAGGGGGCTACAACCAACAGGGTACATGGTGGCCCCACCACAATAGACTGGCTACCGTGCTGGATATTAAGTGCAAGGAAGTCCATGGTCGTCATCTCCGCAGAAAGCAACACTGCACAGTGCATGGTGGAAATCACACCCAGGAATGTATCCTCACCCAAGAGATGGAGTACGAGTGGGACTGCAATGCGACGATGGCAAAGCTGTCTCAAGATCTCAATGCATGATGGACACAATGCACCATGTAAGGCGCCCTTCCCCAATTGGGTCGCTCTTCGGAAGAATTTTGAAAGATGGAGGTCAAACCCGAGAGGGGACCATCACATGAAAGTCAAAATGTGTGAGACTCCTTTGACTCGCCTCTTTTGACAGGCAGGAATACCACGGGCCTATTCTTACCCCCGAACCCGCAGGGGGACAGAAAGTGTACAACACCCACAGAAGACTGGTCCATAGCTGACTACAGGGAACAAATGCACAACTGAGGTCACATAAAAGGCAGACTGCAACTACCTCTACTGATGTCACTGCCCAAGTGACATGTACGGGCACAGAAGTGATAGAGCTCTAACAGTTTGCTGTGTAATTTCTAATATGAAATTTCTGTGAAAATGTCTAAACTGTAAAATATCATACATTTCACACAGGTTACCTGAAAGCTTCAGAGGAATTCAGATAGGGGAATTAAAATTATAAACACTTTACATCATTGTGAATCTTCAGGTTTTCGCGGCGCAAAGACTGCTCCATTAAATTTCGGGAATGCAGCCGCATAAATTCTGCTTCTTCTTCTAATATTTCGGCTGTATATCTTTCAGCCATCTTCAGAGAGAGCCGTACGACTGACGCTCCAGCGCTCGCTCCATCCTTTTAAACTCGCGGACCGCGCCACTGCGCATGCGGCCACAGATGAACAAGGCGCCAGTGATGTTGATCGGCGGCAAAGACGTAACATATGCACGAGTTACGTCTGTGGCTGCGCATTCGATCCATGCTGGGAGATCGATGTATTACTGGGAGCTGAACTGTAGCGACGTCTTTGTAGGTTCAATATTGAAAGTGCCGGATTCCATGATCTATCTAATGTGAAACCGCTGTCTCTATTAATTAAATTCTTCGCCAAGCGGATTTCAATGGCCTCTTTTACTACGGAGTCCCAGAAAGATGAAACAGAAGTCAGAATTTCGACATTTTCATATACCATAGAGTGACCTGAATCAATACAATGCTCTGCCACGGCCGATTTACTGGGTTGTAAGAGCCGAGTGTACCTGCGATGTTCCGTACACCTCTCTTGGACTGTACGATTCGTTTGTCCGATATATGAAAGGCCACATTCACATGGTATTTTGTAAACTCCAGGTTTGCGGAGTAGTAAGTCATCTTTAACGGAACCCAGGAGTGCAGCCGTCTTCGCCGGTGGACGAAAAATCACTTTTACTTTATGTTTAGTGAGGATCCGTCCTATTTTGGATGAAAGGCTTCCCACATACGGCAGGACAGCCATGGATTTAAATGTTTCCTCGTCATCTTCTGCATTCCTTACGGACACCTTAGGTTTTATTTGTAGTGCCTTACGTATCTGTTGTGGAGAATACCCGTTGTCCTCAAAAACTCTCTTCAAATGTAAAAGTTCGTCTTTTAAACTACTTTCATCAGATATGACGTGTGCTCGGTGTACCAAAGTTCTTAGAACGCTACTCGTCTGCGAAGGATGGTGACAGCTATTTGCATGTAAATATAAGTCCGTATGGGTCGGTTTCCGATATACTGCATGACCCAGAGTGCCATCTTCTTTACGCCGAACCAAGACATCCAAAAATGGAAGACATCCCTCGTTTTCCACTTCCATTGTAAACTGAATTTGTCCATGGATGGAATTCAGATGGTTTAAGAAGTCCTGCAATTTGTCCTCGCCATGGGGCCACACTACAAAGGTGTCGTCAACGTACCTCCAAAAAACTGTAGGCTTCAAACTAGCAGACTCCAGGGCCTTCTCCTCGAAATCCTCCATAAATAAATTGGCCACCAAGGGTGACAAAGGACTACCCATGGCAACACCGTCAGTCTGTTCAAAAAAGTCGTTATTAAATAAAAAGTATGTGGAGGTCATCACATGGTGAAACAAAGCTAAAATCTCCTTATCAAAACTTTTTCCAATGGGATCTAAAGATTCAGAGAGAGGTACCTTAGTAAATAGCGACACTACATCAAAGCTGACTAATAGATCAGAGGTGTTCAGTTTCAAAGATTTTAATTTGCCAATGAAATCTGCAGAGTTCCTTATATGATGATCACATTTTCCCACAAGCGGCCTCAATAGTGACGCCAGGTGCTTGGCACAATCATAGTTGGGAGAACCAATATTGCTCACGATAGGACGTAGAGGAACGTCTTTCTTATGGATCTTTGGGAGACCATAAAGCCTTGGAGGCACTGCACCACTTGGTTTCAGTCTTCGTATGACTTCCGGTGGAAATGGGGAGGCATTCAAAAGCGACGCCGTCTTCCTTACCACCTTGTTGGTGGGGTCCTTACCGATCTTCCGGTACATACTATCATTCAGTAAGCTGTATATCTTATCATGGTAGTCGTCACGGGACATTAAAACAGTGGCATTACCTTTATCAGCAGGGAGAACCACCGTTTCGGTATCTTGGCGGAGCATACGTAGTGCAGTCCTCTCTGCCACTGATATATTGCTTCTTTGGGGTCGAGCCTTCATAACAGCTCGACAAGTTTCGCGTCTTATTTCATCTGCAGAATCCGTAGAGAGTGGTCGGACAGCTTCTTCAACGGCACTGATGAATGCAGGTATAGGCAAAACCTTTGGCGTGGGTGCAAAATTCAGTCCTTTGCTTAAGACCATCATCGTAGCGTCGTCCAAATCTCTATCCGTCATATTAATGACGGAGCGTCGAATGATACTTTCTTGCTGTGGAGATGGCTCAAGTCGGCTGAACTTTGCAGTCTGTCTTGATGTCGCTACCTCACGAACCCAGTCTGATTTGGCCCATGTTGTACCCTCTATCCAGTTCCAAGAGTCCCTGGGTAACTCCACAGACATCTTCAGGTGCAGACGATACAGTTCTTGAGAAACAAGATCCAGCTTCCTTCGTGTAAATCGGATCCTCTCCTTAACGATAGCAGAACCAGCTTTAATATTTTATTTAAAGCTGGTTCTGCTATCGTTAAGGAGAGGATCCGATTTACACGAAGGAAGCTGGATCTTGTTTCTCAAGAACTGTATCGTCTGCACCTGAAGATGTCTGTGGAGTTACCCAGGGACTCTTGGAACTGGATAGAGGGTACAACATGGGCCAAATCAGACTGGGTTCGTGAGGTAGCGACATCAAGACAGACTGCAAAGTTCAGCCGACTTGAGCCATCTCCACAGCAAGAAAGTATCATTCGACGCTCCGTCATTAATATGACGGATAGAGATTTGGACGACGCTACGATGATGGTCTTAAGCAAAGGACTGAATTTTGCACCCACGCCAAAGGTTTTGCCTATACCTGCATTCATCAGTGCCGTTGAAGAAGCTGTCCGACCACTCTCTACGGATTCTGCAGATGAAATAAGACGCGAAACTTGTCGAGCTGTTATGAAGGCTCGACCCCAAAGAAGCAATATATCAGTGGCAGAGAGGACTGCACTACGTATGCTCCGCCAAGATACCGAAACGGTGGTTCTCCCTGCTGATAAAGGTAATGCCACTGTTTTAATGTCCCGTGACGACTACCATGATAAGATATACAGCTTACTGAATGATAGTATGTACCGGAAGATCGGTAAGGACCCCACCAACAAGGTGGTAAGGAAGACGGCGTCGCTTTTGAATGCCTCCCCATTTCCACCGGAAGTCATACGAAGACTGAAACCAAGTGGTGCAGTGCCTCCAAGGCTTTATGGTCTCCCAAAGATCCATAAGAAAGACGTTCCTCTACGTCCTATCGTGAGCAATATTGGTTCTCCCAACTATGATTGTGCCAAGCACCTGGCGTCACTATTGAGGCCGCTTGTGGGAAAATGTGATCATCATATAAGGAACTCTGCAGATTTCATTGGCAAATTAAAATCTTTGAAACTGAACACCTCTGATCTATTAGTCAGCTTTGATGTAGTGTCGCTATTTACTAAGGTACCTCTCTCTGAATCTTTAGATCTCATTGGAAAAAGTTTTGATAAGGAGATTTTAGCTTTGTTTCACCATGTGATGACCTCCACATACTTTTTATTTAATAACGACTTTTTTGAACAGACTGACGGTGTTGCCATGGGTAGTCCTTTGTCACCCTTGGTGGCCAATTTATTTATGGAGGATTTCGAGGAGAAGGCCCTGGAGTCTGCTAGTTTGAAGCCTACAGTTTTTTGGAGGTACGTTGACGACACCTTTGTAGTGTGGCCCCATGGCGAGGACAAATTGCAGGACTTCTTAAACCATCTGAATTCCATCCATGGACAAATTCAGTTTACAATGGAAGTGGAAAACGAGGGATGTCTTCCATTTTTGGATGTCTTGGTTCGGCGTAAAGAAGATGGCACTCTGGGTCATGCAGTATATCGGAAACCGACCCATACGGACTTATATTTACATGCAAATAGCTGTCACCATCCTTCGCAGACGAGTAGCGTTCTAAGAACTTTGGTACACCGAGCACACGTCATATCTGATGAAAGTAGTTTAAAAGACGAACTTTTACATTTGAAGAGAGTTTTTGAGGACAACGGGTATTCTCCACAACAGATACGTAAGGCACTACAAATAAAACCTAAGGTGTCCGTAAGGAATGCAGAAGATGACGAGGAAACATTTAAATCCATGGCTGTCCTGCCGTATGTGGGAAGCCTTTCATCCAAAATAGGACGGATCCTCACTAAACATAAAGTAAAAGTGATTTTTCGTCCACCGGCGAAGACGGCTGCACTCCTGGGTTCCGTTAAAGATGACTTACTACTCCGCAAACCTGGAGTTTACAAAATACCATGTGAATGTGGCCTTTCATATATCGGACAAACGAATCGTACAGTCCAAGAGAGGTGTACGGAACATCGCAGGTACACTCGGCTCTTACAACCCAGTAAATCGGCCGTGGCAGAGCATTGTATTGATTCAGGTCACTCTATGGTATATGAAAATGTCGAAATTCTGACTTCTGTTTCATCTTTCTGGGACTCCGTAGTAAAAGAGGCCATTGAAATCCGCTTGGCGAAGAATTTAATTAATAGAGACAGCGGTTTCACATTAGATAGATCATGGAATCCGGCACTTTCAATATTGAACCTACAAAGACGTCGCTACAGTTCAGCTCCCAGTAATACATCGATCTCCCAGCATGGATCGAATGCGCAGCCACAGACGTAACTCGTGCATATGTTACGTCTTTGCCGCCGATCAACATCACTGGCGCCTTGTTCATCTGTGGCCGCATGCGCAGTGGCGCGGTCCGCGAGTTTAAAAGGATGGAGCGAGCGCTGGAGCGTCAGTCGTACGGCTCTCTCTGAAGATGGCTGAAAGATATACAGCCGAAATATTAGAAGAAGAAGCAGAATTTATGCGGCTGCATTCCCGAAATTTAATGGAGCACTTTACATCATTATTAAACACAATTTAACTTCAAGATCATTACTAAAAAAATTTGCTTCATTTTCAAGTTTCTGTAAAACATTATGTGATATTATGTGAAAAATGATTTTTATATCATGTGGCACATTTATCCAGGAGGAAAAACTAGAAAATAAGTCACACCACTACACACAAATCTGCATTATACAGGAAATTTAAGTAACTTTTATCTGCTATTGTTTACAAGACAGTTGTTTATTACTCTAGAATAATTATTTGTGAAACTATTTTTCAAAATGCAACAAGCTTTTGAAATGATTTCTTTCACATCTTTAACCCAAGTGGATGCCTCTGATATGTGAAAACAGTCAATGGTCATTTCCAGAAGCAGTTTAACTACTTCCCTAAGATTAAGATCTGTGCTGCTTAAGAAGAAACATTGAAAGTCGTCACACAGATGTGTTTGGAATAATTTTTATCCTTCAAGGACAACTTGAAATATGATATCAGACTTATGCTTTAAGGCACCTCTGCACAGATTGAGCAAATATGAGTTCATGCCACTGTTTATCCAATTTGCAGTGAATTCCTCAGTACTAAGCATAAGGATTTTACATTTATTGTACTCGCTTATTAATTTTAATGAATTGCATAACCTCTTATGTAGAACAGCACAAGGAAGTCATTCAAAGAGATTTCTGTTTAACTTGCACCTTCATGAACTTGCTGTAAAAGTCTAGTACACACTTGCCAATCACACATTTCTACAAAATTCCATCTCAGGTCTGTAAAATGTGAAATCCCTGGTAATCTTATGTGAGAAGTAACTTAAACATTGTTCCATCACCCTATGCTAACAAAGTTTGGAATTTGTCCGGCTCACTCCTCACAATAAAATTAAGTTTCTCTCCTTTTCTGCTCTTTCTTCTGACAATTTCCTTGCAACAGAAAGACGAACAGATGTGCCAGATGTGCAGGATGGAACAACATCCTGTGTCACCTTGCAAACTGGCCTACCAACTGTTAGCACATAAACATCTCTCCTCATTTTATCTTCAGTAACACATGCTTCACGACAAAATGTTAAGCACTTCTTTCCAGGTGTGAAATTTTCATGATGAATTGCTTGCAACCACTTAGCCCGAATGTTTGCATCTTTTGGAAATTAAAATGCTAAATTATAAAATCTTTTTTACCCTGAAATTTGCAGTATAACCTGGTACACCACAAGTATGTCCCATTTTGAACACCCAGAACAAATAACCTTCCAACAGATCCTTTTCAACAACAAGAAAACATGCTACACATGATTAAGCAACAACTGCTTGTACTGATTGGACTTAACTAGTACCTTCATCAGTTTGTGGACACACCAGTCTTGAAACAAATTCAAATACAGGAAAAGCTCAACTGCAAGCAATGGTCGCCACATGGTCATTGGAAACACACTCAAAGAACAAAGTCTGCACTGAGCTAAGGAGTCAGGCCCACACAAGGCACCAGCTGGGTGATGTCATGTAGATTACCCATCAGTTGTCCAACGCTTTACATCCCGTACGACGAATAGCTTTAACAGCAGAGCATAGCATGTTTCACAATAGGTGGCATAATGTCTGTGGAAACGATTCCACTGTCCATCACAACACATTCAGTGAATGCCAGATGCAAATTTTAAACTACATCACTTCCACCTTTTTTTGTCCAATGTGGGGTTTAGTGTGTCAGCATCTTTGGTCATTGAATTTGGAAAGAACTGTCCTTCCCGTTCAATTGGATCTCTGATTTCAGACGTGAAAGAAATTATCTTTAATATGAATACTGGACCCAGGGTAGTAGTAATAACCAAAACTAAAGGAAATGCATTTCAGAGCAATTGAAAAGGAGACCCACTGCACAAACTAGCTCATTCAATATACAATCAACTGACATGACTATCAAGATTTTGCATGGATGTCTTAGCACAAATTTTGCACTCAGTATCATCTCATCTAGTTAAGGAACAGTAGACTCAGTGTCTGAAACTGTCTGAACAGATACTCAATACGAGCAGAACTGAATATTCAATGTCACAACCGAGAAAATGTGGCATATCAATTTGACCCTTAGACAAAGTGCTGACCAGGTGTCTACAACCATACTCTTCAAACCTCTGAAGTGCATGTCAGATACACTATGTGATCAAAAGTATCCAGCCACCTCGCTGAAAATTACTCACACGTCTGTGGTGCCCTCCATCGGTAATGCTGGAATTCAATATGGTGTTGGCCCACTCTCACAGACATACATTCGATCAGGTGCTGGAAGGTTTCTTGGAGAATGGCAGCCCATTCTTCACAGAGTGGTGCACTGAGGAGAGGTATCGATGTTGGTCAGTGAGGCCTGGTATGAATTCAGCATTCCAAAACATGTTAAAGGTGTTCTATAAGATTCAGGTCAGGACACTGTGCAGGCCAGTCCATTACAGGGATGTTATTGTCATGTAAGCACTCTGCCACACGCCGTGCATTACGAACAAGTACTCGACCATGTTGAAAGATGCAGTTGCCACCCCCAAATTGCTCTTCAACAGTGGAAAGCAAGAAGGTGCTTAAAACATCTCAATGTCGGCCTTTGCTATGATAGTCCCACGCAAAACAATAAGGGGCACAAGCCCCCTCCATGAAAAACATGACTACACCACCACCTCTGAATTTTACTGTTGGCACTACACACGCTGGCAGATGACGTTCACTGGGAATTCACCATACCCACACCCTGCCATCAGATCACCACATTGTGTACCGTGATTCATCACTCCACACGATTTTCCACTGTTCAATTGTCCAATGTTTATGCACCTTACACCAAGCAAGGCATCGTTTGGTATTTACCAGCGTGATGTGTACCATGAAGTCCAAGTTTCCTCACCTCCCACCTGTCATAGATTTACAGTGGATCCTGATGCAATTTGGAATTCCTGTGTGATGGTCTGGATAGATGTCTGCCTATTACAAATTACGATCCTCTTCAACTGTCGGCGGTCTCTACCAGTCAACAGACAAAGTCAGCCTGTATGCTTTTGTGCTGTACGTGCTCGATGTTTCCACTTCACTATCACATTGGAAACAGTGGACCTAGGGATGTTTAGGAGTGTGGAAATCTCGCATACAGACGTATGACCCAAGTGACACCCAGTCACATGACGACATTCGAAGTCCGCGAGTCACACAGAGCACCCTCATTCTGCTCTATCACGATGTCTAATGACTACTGAGGTCACTGATATAGAGTACCTGGCAGCACAATGCACCTAATATGAAACTAAATTCCTCACTGGTGCTTTAAACTTTGTAGGTTTTTGCAGGATACCTGAGTTCCGTCTTCAAGGTGTCCACCAGTTTAGGTTTATCAGCATAAGTCAATGCGCTCTGACTGTGAGTCAAATAAAGCTGTGGCCATTAGTGCTGACCACTTTTGAATACATCATACATCCATGCTACTTACAGTATTCTAGGTTGTGTTTTGTAAGCAATCTCGTCTGTAGAATGATTGCATTAGTTTTAGTTATGTCATGTTCCGTCATTTTTCCATTTATTTTATTGATATGATGTGGAATAAGTCAGATTACAAGATAAAAACACGCGCGCGCACACACGCGCACGCACACACACGCGCGCACACACACACGCGCGCGCGCAAATAGTGCTAATATTAATATTACTGAAATTTTTAGTTCTACACATGCAAACTACATTTAGAGGTACTTTTTCTTTTTTTAGCATTTCTGAAACAAACTCTTCCATGGAGTAGAAGTAGTTGTCCAAAAGAAATTATTTTAAGCTAGATTTAAAACTAGTAGTGAAAGTAGACGTGCAACTGAACTCAGTTATGAGAGTAATGCACTAGTGTGGCTCCGTCTGTCAGCAACTTCCTGAAAACAACTCGATCCCTCTTCATGATGATTTGCTATCACTGCCCAGGAAACGCCTCAAATCTAGAAGACCAGCACATAAAATGGGAGTCCAAATGCTGTCCACAGGATTCGACCAGGACACAGAGTGGACACGTGAGTGGCAAGATACAAGAACCCGAAACCACGAACTTTTAGACAATCCAACAGTTCCAGTTCCAGGCTTCCACCAACCATGGGAAGTGTGGACACAATTAAACAGATATCGGACTGAAGAGGGTAGGTGCAAATACAACATGCCCAAGTGGGGCTTTTCACATGACAGCGTGTGTGACTGTGGTGACACCCAAACAATGAGCCACATTGTGAATGAATGTCCAATCAGACACTTCCCTGGTGGCATTGAGAAGCTCCATCAAGCATCCCACGAGGAACTCCGCTGGATCAAGTCCATCAACACCCGAGTGTAGTCTGAACCGTTTTAAAACTTGTGTACTGTATATAATTTCACACGTTCATTTTTATATATGTATATTTTTTTTGCTAAATTTGTATTACCGTAATTGATGCATACAATAATAATAATAATAATAATAATAATAATAATAATGTACTCCATTTTGAGCAACTGACAGCTTCAATAACGGATAGGAAAGGTTATTTTTCCCTCTAGTGTTGTACTTATGAACATCACTGTTCTTCGCGAATTGAGATGGATTATTTGTAAGGAATTTCATAAGCAAATATATGTACTCTGATGGTGCAGTTAATATACCTAACTCCTTGAAAAGGTGGCTACATGATGTCCTTGGGTGAGCACCATTAATTATTCTCACTGCTCTCTTTTTTCCCAATATACTAACACAGAAACCAAGTCTGCTACCTGCATTGGCTAGTATTACATCTCTGATCATCCCATTTACTATCCCCACAAATTGTTCCATGTAGGTATTTGTACAAGTTTACCAATTCCAATTATGACCATTTTTTTTTTTTTTTTTTTTTTTGCATTTTGGGAAGTACATAATTTTACATAACTGTACATTTAAAGCAAGTTACCAATATTTGCATCAGTTTGAAATCTTATTAAGATCTGATTGCATATTTGTGCACTGTTTTCCCACATAGCACTTCATAATATATAACTGCATCATCTGCAAAAAATTTGGGAATAATACAGATATTGTCTGCCATGTCAATAATAAACATGAATAATGGTTTCAACAAACATACCTGGGGTACACCAGAAGTTACTGTACATCTGTTGTGATTCTCAATCAATCTGAGATATGCTGTGAGCTCCCTACCAAGAAATTATCACTCTAGTCCCAAATCACATTCTGGCCTGAGCAGCCAAAGACAGCAGTTTTTGTGTGTGTGTGTGTGGGGGGCGGGGGGGGGGGGGGAGTGTACTTCCATGGGTGACCGCATGCATGTTTCTCTTATCAGATGAAAGCTTTCGCCGAAAGCTTCATGTGTAACAGTCTTTTCATTGTACCTGTCTGCAACTCGACATGTCATCTTTACAGTAAGTAGCAGCCTATCCTTTCTGTCATTGCTGACATTCCAACCTGGACTTTCCCTTGTTTGATTTAGCCACAAATTTTGTTTGATACCCTATATGATCGCACTTCTGTCCCTGGCAATGCTAAAACAACAAGTGCAGAGACAAGCACATTGGAGAATATAATGGTGTGCAGATTCTGTCAAAAGTTAAAAATAGGTGCAATATTTTTATTTACAGGTTTTGCAGAGCAGTGCTGGTAATACTCACCATTAGGTGGGATAGGATTCAAAGGGGATGTGGTAGTAGCTAGTTATAAACAGCCAGTCAGGACAGTAAACATATGGTGTGTTTTGTTACGCTGAACTAAAGCTAACAGTTCTCCCAATTTTAACGCAATCTCAAATGGGTGTAAAATAAGAAACTAACTTGGGTGGGGTCTAACAGCAAATTACAAATACTGCAGAACACTAAAAGATACTGCCTCGGATGGCAACAATTTAATAAACTGAGTACCATGCTCCAACACATTTCTAACCTCAGGAAACACATTTAAAGCTTTTAAGCACAGTGCTAAAATCTATCACCTGTTTCCTTGCTTCACATTAGTAAACTCCCATTTGCTATGTGAAACTAATATTGCCATCGTACAGTTACACACACCGTTGGGTGGCTTGCGGAGTATCGATGTAGATGTACATTAGAGTCACAGCTTTGGCATACATTCTTCACTGTATTGCCAAAATCATAAGAGACATACATTTATAGGAAATTAGCATGCTCGATTATACAAGCTTTTCAAAAAAATCTAAGGGCATCTCATCTTGTTTCATTAAAGCAAAATTCACTTCCATAGATATTCCACCTACATAAGCAAGTCCACGAACAATGTTTCAGCCCTCCCGAACATGCAAAGTCATTTCATTTTATTGCAATCTTTCTGATGAAATCCAGACAGCCCAATGGGTGTTGGGGGCAATCTCACATTCTGATCACTGAGAACGCTGTTAAGGAAATAATAAAAAAATATCAAATTCTCCCTTTTCAAAGTCACCAAAGGACTCAACATGACCAGTACCTATTCCCAGAGCTATGTTCACTGGACAAAATATTAGTCACCTTCTTTCAAACAGTCATGTGACCCTTCATTGCTAATGTAAGACATGGAATTAAAGTGGCATATATGTACTAGTCAGCTGTATGGAACCAAAATATTAAGAGGGGTTAATGTGGAGACATGACAGAATTACAGAAGGGAATTCTCATTTTATCACAGAATGTTGTTAATCACCATGTTTGATGGTGCTAATGACTACACTGTGAAATTAAGTTGCCCGATTTGTTGGTTTTGTAGATGGTCAAAAGCCGGGAGGGGTTAACCCTTTAGTGACCAGTGGGAACTATAGATCCCAATTATTTGTTTTCACTGTAAGTTCAGTAGTAATCCATGTTCCCACTTCTAACTTGTGCTACCATCTCTGTTAGAGTGTGCTAACTATGTGTAGATTGTCAACAGTTAGGCGAAAGCTGTTTTATTTCCACCTTGTGAGTCAATCAATGCAGAAGCACAGTTCTCGCGTGAAAACTAGCCACTGTTTCGACCGCTACACCATTTTTGGGATAGTGTGCTTTCCTTTTGCGTGTGAAGTGACTTTTGCTGTATTTATCTACTTTTGTATTTATGAGGGAGACAGTATTCGTGTATATTTGCTAGATTTGACTGAAAATTACATAAATATTACAAGGTAAGTTAGTGGAAGCAGAAGTGAAGTATTCTGCCCATTTGCTGTGGCAGAGTGTAATAAAATAATGGGAGGAGTGGATAGTTGTGATCAGCTGTGTGAACGGTATGCTGTAGGCCGTCAATCATGGAAGTGGTGGCACAAACTGTTTTTCTTTCTTGTGGATTTGGCAGTTGTCAATTCCTACGTTATTTGGAAGCTACAGAAGACAGAAGCAGACCAGCTAACATTTAGATTGTTGTTGGCAAGGCAGCTTATCTCTGACTTCTCAAGTCGTAAGAGAAGAGGAAGGCCTGTTCATTTTCAAACACCAAAAAGAGTTGTGTCTCGAGTACCAGATGAAGTTTGTCTGAAGAAAGTTGGAACTCATTTCCCTACAAAAGGTACAACAAACGGAAGATGCCGCCAATGTAGCACCAAGAACAAAGAAAGGAGAACAAAGATAATGTGTAGCAACTGTCGTGTACCTTTGTGTGTAGCACCATGCTTCTCTAAGTTCCATAGTACATCACCTTAGTGAACTCAAAGGACAGTATGAACTAATACAAATATAAATGTAATGTTTAACATGTTTTTGTACTAAAAAATAAAGGAAATATATATATTTTTTTAAATTAGCAAGTGAAGTTACTCCAGAGTTCGGTGGAAACAATAGTTCCCACTAATTTCTTTATACTCTTAGGCTAAACTCTCACTTTCTAGATTTAAACTATGATTTTATGAACGGTTTCTTAGCCCAATAAAATGTTCATAAAAAGTCTACAACTTCCAGAAATAATTTGGTCACTAAAGGGTGAAGTTAGTTACACGTAGGAGTTTTGCAGTATTAAAGTTGAAACTTCCTGCATTACGACAGTGACCATTATGATGATTGCGATGGCTGTGATGACTCCGAACTGGTGGTGACACTCAGTTATACAGGATCTGCGTCACACCAACACCTCATGATGTGATGCCAGAGTGATGCTGTCACCGTAACTATTGTCAGACGCCATCAACAACAGCTGCCTGTCATTGGAGTCATCGCTTGGGATGATTTGTGGTAACACATTGTCGCCTTGGATGCTGCCGCCCCAATGCCGGGACCAGGGCTGCAGGCGGGGTCCCTGGCCCGCCAACGCCAGACAGCCGCCGCTGGGGATGCCCACTGAGACAGGGCATAGACCTGCCCAGCTGCCATGCCCTCCCCAGCCGCCATCACAATACAGGCCCATGGAGCATGGTTTCAGCTGCCGCATTAAGTCCCTGCAAGGCCAGAGCACTGCTGTCAAGGCAGCAGTTCGAGTTACACCACTGCAGCTTCAGACGCACCAGCGGGCGCACTTGTGACCATCTGCCGGTCACCTCCATCGCCACAATATTACGAGTGGAATCAAACCTCTCCCAGACGGCCCCACAGCCAATGTATTGCAGTTAATTAATAAATGATGTTACTCTGTCATCAGGAGCGATCCATGGACACATCCTCACCATCGAATCTGGTGATGGGCAATGGAGTCCCGTGGCTGTTAACACAGCCCGTTTACACTGGTATCAGATGTTGGCCATTTACAGTTTATCAGGTAGACTTTCAGAAATGTCTGTAAAGCCCAGTGTACCACTTGCAGCCATGTAACATGGCATACCGTCAATGGTGGACTGGAGATGAGTGTCTTGCCTTGTCAATGAGAAACGGTTTCAAACAAAACAGGAATTGCTGTTGTCTGTGAATGCAGGATCATCTCTGGCAGTTTCCTAGCAAAATTTGCTAAGGGAATTGCAAGCAATGGGCATTTGGAGTACCTTGCACACTGTCACTGCTCACAGTGGTACATAAATTTTCATGTCTTCAATGGGCCCAACAACACAAACTGAACAGTGGCCACCTGGCAGTATGCTGTATGGTCAGACAGACTGCAATTTTGCCTCTTTTCAAGTGACGCAAGTGGCCGAGTACACCAACAGCCCAATGAGGTGAGTAATCCACAGCATATAAAGAATTTTGTGCTGTGGCGTTTTGGGAACATATTTGTACCATGACCTGGTCATAGGCATTTATGTTACCAAGAACATGAACCAGGATGTTTACTTCAACACGGTTGGAAAGTTGGCTGGTTGGTTTAAAAGAGGGGGGGGGGGGGAAGGGACCAAACTGAGGTCATCAGTCCCTTGTTTCTAATAAAACAATGCCACAAGAGTAAGAATAAAATAGATGAAACATATAACACAAAACAGAAAGAAAGAAAAGACCACAAGAACAAAGGAAAGGCAACAAACACTAAAAGGAACGAAACAGGACAAGAGAACAACAGAGAGATGCAAGAAACAGATAGAAGAGAGTAAAACAAGGAAGCAGATTACAGTGATTGGCCGACCACGAAAATAAAAAGGAAAAGCCTGCCACCCTGCAACACACTAAAACTTTCACCCTAAAAGCACTACGGTGGAGGACACAGACGGCAAAGGACAGGCGCAAAAACTCAGATCGAATGATAAAACCCACCCTCACAGATGAAACGTACAAACAAATCAGCCGACGAGGCACTGTCTCCTAAAATCAATGATAATGAGTCCAGCAACCGAAGATGAAGTTGCAGGGCAGCCAAAGAAAGATATAGCAGAATAAGATGGGCCACTGGCAACCAGGTGCCGCACCGACACTGAGGTGGGTCTTCACGGCGCCAGAGGTAGCTGTGAGTCACCCAAGCATGGCCAATGAGGATCCTGCGGAGAACCACAGAGTCCCTGCAAGACGCCCTCATCGAGGACTTCCACACATTTGTGGTCAACTTAATGGCTCACTGTTTGTTGTGCATACTGAGATCTTGCCATTCCATCTCCCAAAGTTGAAAAACCTTGCGGCGTAATAACGAACGCAGGTCCTCCACAAACATATGCGAAGCCTACGTGACCATCAGCCATTGAGCCGTTGGTGTAAACCACTTCAGAGCCCCGGAACATTTCAAGAATTGAGAGGAAGTGACAGCGGAGAGCCGCAGGGTTAATGGGGTCCTTAGGGCCACGTGAAAGGTCCAGACGAAGCTGCAGCCAAAGCGTACACCATGGAGGTGTACGTGAACAGACCTCAAGTAGAGTTCGTAAAGGGAAGGACTCCAGTTCGGAGAGAATGGACCACACGCGAACCGCAATCGTTAGCCCCGACCCAGGCCGCCGATACGGGAGATGGACTGCCACAGGCGGGAAAAGGAGACTGTAATTCAGGTGCTCAGGGGAACTACAAATGTGTGCTGCATAACTAGCGAGCAGTTGTGCACGTGTGATCTGCAATTGAGGGACACCAGCCTCCACCAGTACACTGGTCACCAGACTCGTCCTAAAAGCTCCTGTCACTAGTCGAACCTTGCAGGGGTGCACAGGGCCGAATAAATGCAATGCTGAAGGCACTGCCAAACCATAAACCACACTCTCATAGTCAATTCGGGATTGGACAAGGGCTCTGTAGAGCCACGGCAGCATAGAGCGATCTGCACCCCAATTGGTGTTGCTCAGACAACGGAAGGCATTGAGGTGCTGCCAGCACTTCTGCTTAAGCTGACGAAAATGAGGGAGCTGAGTCCATCGAGTGTCAAAAACCAGTCCCAGGAATCGATATGTCTCCACTACAGTGAGTGGATCGTCAATAAGGTAAAGTGCTGGTTCCAGATGAATGGAACACCGCCAACAGAAGTGCATGACACACGACTTTGCAGCTGAAGACTGGAAGCTGTGGGCTAGAGCCCATGACTGTACCTTGTGGATGGCTCCCTGGAGGTGCGGCTCAGCAACAACAGTACTGGAGCAGCAGTACGAAATGTAGAAGTCATCTACATACAGAGAAGGTGAGACGGAGGACCCAACAGCGGCTGCTAGACCGTTAATGGCCACTAAAAATAAAGAGAGACTCAATTCAGAGCCCTGCGGGACTCCATTCTCCTGGATATGGATGGAACTATGGGAGGCACCAACTTGGACACGGAAAATACAGAGTGACAGGAAGTTTTGGATAAAAATCACGAATGGGCCCCGGAGACGCCACCTCACTCACACAATGTGGCAAGGATATGATGTCGCCAGGTCGTGTCATATGATTTACGCAAGTCAAAAAAGATGGCAACCATGTGTTGCCCTCTTGAAAACGCTATTCGGATGGTAGACTCGATGGACACAAGATTATCAGTGGTAGAGCAACCCTGGCAGAAGCCACCCTGACATGGAGCCAGCAGGTCACGTGACTCCAAGACCCAACTCAACCGTTGACATACCATACATTCCGGCAGCTTACAAAGAACATTGGTGAGGCTGATGGGCCGATAGCTTTCCACATCCAGCGGTTTTTCACCTGGTTTAAGCACCAGAATGATGGCGCTCTCCCGCCATTGCAATGGAAAGACACCATCGCACCAGATCCAGTTGAAGATGACGAGGAGATGTCCCTTGTAGTCAGATGAAAGATGTTTAATCATCTGGCTGTGGATCCGATCAGGCGCAGGAGCTGTGTCGGGGCAATGTGCAAGGACACCGAGGAGCCTTCACTCAGTAAACGGGGCGTTGTAGGAGTCACTGAGGCGTCTAGTGAATGATAGCCGCCATTTGAGTGTGCGAAAGGCTAGGGGGCAATTCTCCGACGCAAAGCGTCAGCAATCACGTTTGTGTCAGTAGATAACATGCGATTTATGGTAACACCGGGGACATCTGTTGGGGCCTGGTACCCGAAAAGACATTTGATCTTTGCCCAGACTTGGGAAGGTGACATATGGCACCCAACGGTCAAGACGTATCTATCCCAACACTCCTGCTTCTTTCGTCTGATAAGGTAGCGAAGACGGGCACAGAGCCGTTTAAATGCTATGAGGTGCTCCAGGAAAGGTTGGCGCTTATGCCACAGCAGAGCTCGTTGATGCTCCTTAATTGCTTCAGCGGCAACCACCAAGGGACTGACTTATGCCTCGGGCACCTAAAGAGCGAGGGATCGCATTTTCAGCCGCAGAAATAATTGTTGTAGTCACCTGCTCAACCATCACATCGATGTTACCATGTGAAGGAGAGTCAATGGTGACAGCAGAGGTGAAAGTTTCCCAGTCTGCATTATTTGAAGCCCATCTGAAGAAGAGAAATTTGTTAACATCGAGTATTGATTTAAGTGTCAGGAAGTCATTTCTGAAAGTATTTGTATGGAGCATAGCCACGTATGGAAGTGAAACATGGACGATAACTAGTTTGGACAAGAAGAGAATAGAAGCTTTCGAAATGTGGTGCTACAGAAGAATGCTGAAGATTAGATGGGTAGATCATATAACTAATGAGGAGGTATTGAATAGGATTGGGGAGAAGTTTGTGGTACAACTTAACTAGAAGAAGGGATCGGTTGGTAGGACATGTTCTGAGGCATCAAGGGATCACCAATTTAGTATTGGAGGGCAGCGTGGAGGGTAAAAATAGTAGAGGGAGACCAAGAGATGAATACACTAAGCAGATTCCGAAGGATGTAGGTTGCAGTAGGTACTGGGAGATGAAGAAGCTTGCACAGGATAGAGTAGCACGGAGAGCTGCATCAAACCAGTCTGAGGACCGAAGACCACAACAACAACAACAACAACAACAACAACTGGGCAGGCGTCAGTGGGCCTGATGCTGGGGCAGTGACAGAAAGATGGGGAAGTGGTCACTACCACAAAAGGTCACATGTGCTCTCCAGTGGATAGATGGGAGAAGTCCTGGGCTGAAGTTGGATAAATCAATGGCCGAGTAACTACAACAAGCCACACTGAAATGGGTGGCGGCCTCAGTATTTAAAGAGACAGAGGTCAAACTGAGACAGTAAAGTTTCGACATCTCTGCCTCGGCCAGTAATGGTACCACCCCACACGGGGTTAGGGGCATTAAAATCTCTAAATGTAGGAATGGTTTATGGAGTTGACCAATCAGTGCAGCTAATACAATCATGGGTACTGCACCATCTGGAAGAAGATATACATTGCAGACAGTTATTTCCTGCGTCATCCTCATTCTGACAGCCACAGCTTCAAGAGGGGACATGTTCACTACAGACCAAGTTTAGGACATAAATGCAAACTCCACCTGACACACTATTATAGTCACTACGGTTCCTGTAATATCCCTTATAGCCGCAGAGGGCAGGGGTCCACATTGCTGGGAACCAGGTTTCTTGGAGAGCAATGCAGATAGCAGGTGAGAAGCTTAACAGTTGCCGTAGCTCAGCCAGGCGGTGGAAAAAACCGCTACAATTCTACTAGAGGATGACGTCGTCATGAGACTGGGAAGGGATGGAACACTCAATGAGGCCTTGGGGTCACATGCTGCCACCGACTTTTTTCCTGAGCAGTCTATATCCATTGTGCCTGAGGGTCTGGCAAGATCTAGCCCTATGACCAACTGCTTTTGGGCACTTCAGCCACTGGCGGGTGTCGTCTTTCCCACTAGCAGAAACCTGAGAAGGGACTGACCCAAGGGATCCCTTCCCAGTGAGAGAAGCCGAAGAAAACTTATGCTTCTCGGGCTTACAAGTGGGGACAGACGTCCCTGCTGCTTGGGGGAGGGGGGGGGGGGCGGTGTTGCTCCCGAAGTGGGTGGTGCAGAAGCAACAGGGAGGGAAATGCTCCCGGCTCTGAGAGGTGACTTGGGTTGGCCGAGCTGATGGTGCCAGAACTGTTGTAGTGGCGGCGTAAGATGATGTCATACGCACAGGATGCAGGCGTTCCAATTTTCTCTTAGCCTCAGTGTAGGTCAGTCAGTCCATGGTTTTGTACTCCATGATTTTCCTTTCTTTCTGGAGTATCCTGCAGTCTGGCGAGCAAGGTGAATGGTGCTCTCCGTAGTTGACAAAGATGGGCGGTGGGGCACATGGAGTATTGGGATGTGATGGGCATCTGCAATTTTGGCATGTGACACTGGAAGTACAGCAGGAAGACATATGGCCCAACTTCCAGCACTTAAAGCACCGCATCGGGAGAGGGACATAGGGCTTTACATCACCGACGTAGACCATCACCTTGACCTTCTCGAGGAATCTATCACCCTCAAAGGAAACGATGATGGCATCGATGGCAACCTGATTATCCCTCAGACCACAGTGGACACGCCGGACGAAATGTACACCTCGCTGCTCTAAATTGGCGTGCAGCTCATTATTGGACTGCAGAAGAAAGTTCCTGTGAAATAAGACACCCTTGACCATATTTAAGCTCTCATGGGGCGTGATGGTTTCAGAAACATCCCCCAACTTGTCACAAGCGATTAACACCCATGACTGGGCAGAGGATGCTGTTTTGATCAAGACTGATCCACATCTCATTTTGTACAAGCTCTCCTCCTTTCCCAAACTGAGGAAGATTCCCCATCAGCTCTTTAACATACAAGGTACCAGGGCAAATAAAATCCACTTTCAGCCTGACGTTCCTCCCGTGGTGCGGCCAGGGAGGGGATCAATTTGGGGTTGCACTTCTGTGCGTTGAATAGAGTTCGTGATCACTTAGAGACTGTTGGTGTTTCACCACCAGCAAGAGATAATGGACTACACTTCATCGCTTGTCATGCACCCTGATACCACCAACTCCGACCAGGGGCCTCCCCACCCAGCCGCAGCAAAGGCCACCTGGCACGATGGCCATTGCCGGGAGTCCCGATGCCCCAGTGGGATGGACATCTACCCCTTGGCATAGGGGGGGAGTTAACGGTGCAGGCATCAGCAGAGTGATCCCTGTGTGGTCAGGGGGCACAACCAACAGGGTACATTGCGGCCCCACCACAACAGACTGGCTACAGTGCTGGATATCAGGTGCAAAGAAGTTCGTGGTCATCGTCGACGCAGAAAGCAACACTGCATAGTGCATGGTGGAAAACACACCCAGGAAGGTGTCCTCGCCCAAGAGATGGAGAACGAGCGGGACTGCAATGCGACGACAAGAAAGTGGGCTAAAGATCTCAATGCACGACGGACACAATGCACCTCATAAGGCACCCCCTCCCCCAATAGGCTCGCTCTTCGGGAAAATTTTGAAGAATGGAGGTCAAACCCTACAGGGGACCATCACATAAAGGCCGAAACGTGTCCGAGTTCTTTTAGTCGCCTCTTACGACAGGTAGGAATACATCGGGCCTATTCTAGCCCCTGCACCCGCAGGGGGGTTACTTCAACATTCTGGATGACCAAGTGTTGTCTTTTCGCCTACATCTTCATGATTATTATGTGTTGATTTTCCTTGCTACCAATATGACAAAAGCCATATTCACAAGGCTGCATGTATACATTCCTGGTATGACAAACACTCTGGTACCTTACTACACCTCACCCAACTGGTTCGATCACTCAATATTAATCCCCTGAAAAACATCAGGTTGTTTGGAAAAATGAGTGAAACATAGCAATTAACATCCCCACAGACTGACAACTCTGCAGGATATAGTCATCAATGACAGTCTTCAGCAGGATATGGCATATGTGGAGAAATTTGTGCTCACGCTTCCTCAGCAAGATGGCTGTATTATCAGGGTTAGAGGCAGTGCAATAGGTGTCAACAGCTACCTGGACAACAGACATCACATCGGTGGTACTTCAGTCTGCGCACGGCGTATATTCAAACCAGCTAACTTACCAGCGAATCAATAGAAGGCACGCATGCCGAACTATTTTCTACTGCCGCCGGAACTAAGTTTGAGCCAGTCAAACAGAAGTGTCAGTCTGCGAGATAACTATTAGGGGCCGCACTGCAATGGCAGCCAGTAGTTCGAACACCGTCTGCCACAATAGGAAGACCTCACCTGGATGACATGTTACCACAATCAACTCCTCATTCTTCACCATCACCTTGAAGTGGGATTTTGCCAAATGTAATGCCGCTGAGTGGAAAGGACTTGGAATGCTGTTTTGCTACATCTTCCACACTTGGAAAATGTTGGACTTGGTGCCAGTATTTCAAACTAAACTGATACAGACTTCAAAGGATTCAAACTGTGATTGTTACTTTTCTGAACTTAGTTCATTTGAGCACTTGCTCAAGAGGGTTTTTTTTCCCTTCAGAAGTTAGTTTTTGCATTAATACCAAATCTGTGAAGTTATTTCTTGTGTTGCAAATTAAAACCATTAAAAGGTATACATGGTGACCACTTCGTGTAATACACTGAAGTGTCAAAGAAACTGATATAGGCATGTGTATTCAAATACAGAGATATGTAAACAGGCAGAATATGGCACTGAGGTCGGCGACGCCTATATAAGACGACAAGTGTCTGGTGCAGTTCTCAGATCAGTTACTGCTGCTACAACGGCAGGTTATCAAGATTTAAGTTAGTTTCAATGTGGTGTTATAGTCTGCACATGAGCAACAGGACACAGCATCTTCGAGGTAGCAATGAAGTGGGGATTTTCTCATACGACCATTTCATGAGTGTACCGTGAATATCAAGAATCCGGTAAAACATCAAATCTCCAACATCGCTGAGGCCGGAAAAAGATCCTGGAAGAATGTGACCAACAAGTGAAGGGAATTGTTCAACGTGACAGAAATGCAACGCTTCTGCAAATTGCTGCAGATTTCAATGCTGGGCCATCAAAAAGTGTCAGTGTGCAAACCATTCAATGAAACATTATCGATACGGGCTTTCAAAGCCAAAGGCCCACTCATGTAGCCTTGATGACTGCATGACACGAAACTTTACACCTTGCCTGGGCCCATTGACACTGTCATTGGACTGTTGATGTCTGGAAATATGTTGCCAGGTCGAGTGAATCTCGTTTCAATTGTATCGAGCAGAGGGACGTGTATGAGTGTGGAGATAACCTCATGAATCCAATGATCCTACATGTCTGCAGCGAACTGTTCAAGCTGGTGGAGGCTCTGTAATGGTGTGGGGCATGTGCAGCTGGAGTCATACGCGATCCCCTGTTACGTCTAGATATGACTGACAGGTGACATGTACGTAAGCATCCTGTCTAATGACCTGCATCCATTCATATCCATTGAGCATTCCGACGGACTTGGGAAATTCCAGCAGGAAAATGCAACATCCCACATGTCCAGAATTGCTACAGAGTGGCTCCAGGAACACATTTCTGATTTTAAACATTTCCGCTGGTCACCAAACTCCCTAGACATGAACATTATTGTACATATCTGGGGTGCCTTGTACCGTGCTGTTCAGAAGAGATCTCCACCCCCTCCTACTGTTATGGATTTACAGACAGCCCTGTAGGATTTATGGTGTTAATTTGCTCCAGCACTGCTTCAGACGTTAGTCGAATCCATGCCACATCGCGTTGCAGCACTTCTGCATGCTCATGGGGCCCTACACAATATTAGGCAGTTGTGTAAGTATCTTCGGCTCTTCAGTGTATAACTGAGGGAGGTATCAGTGTAAGCATGATGTCTCCGGGGGATGACTAATCTCTCCAGTGTGCTTATTATAAGTTAAAGCAGTATTAACTATTATTTCCATGTCTAAAGACATGTCCACAAACTACATGCCATACAGACATACATTAGTTACTGCCCTGGATGAGATACGGATGAACGCCACAAAAAACCCCCGAGGCAAATTTTTAACTTGGCAGTATCATATTAACACTAAGTATTATAATGAAGAGAGAAGTCTGAGAATGTCCACATTGCTCTATGTGGCAGTATCACAGAAACTAAATAAAAGAGTGTTATGTCTACTAACTTGCTGCCTCTTTTCAAACAATAATTCAAAAATTGTCTTTTTGTTGATCGTGTTCTACATACAAGCCAGTGTTTACATTACTCTTCGAATGTGTGGCTAGTTTTGGTGAAAGATGATCATCAAGAACTGTTCAGATTACCAGCAAGAGTTACATATATACATAAAAAATACATTTTCAAAAATATAATATTTATAAATAACCTTTAGTTGTGCAGAGGCAGAAGCATGACTAAACAGCATTTATAAAAAAATTGTAATTTTCACTGTGTTCATATTTGACGCATATATAGTACTCTCACTGTTAACCCAAACTGTGCTAGGTAGCGGTGAAAATAGCAACACTCATACTGCCCAACTGACAAAAAAAGGTCATTAGAAATATTGCATGAGGCAAATTTCAATATGAGAAATAATATTCTACATTATGCTTATCCATTACGGATATTTTAGAACCGTGACTGTATATTAATGTAAATAAGTTATACACAACTGCAACCAGTCACTTTTTTCAATAATAATGCTTTATTACATTAACTGGTTTTCAAACCCTTTAAGGTTCATCTTCAGATGATTTCGGGAGGATCCGGGAAGTTACTACCAGTAATGATGTAACTTCCCGGATCCTCCCGAAATGATCTGAAGATGAACCTGAAAGGGTTCAAAAACCGGTTAATGTAATAAAGCATTATTATTGACAAAAGTGACTGGTTGCAGTTGTGTATAACTTATTTACAATATTCTACATCCCTAGGTGTTCTTATTGATAGCTATCAAAGATGAGAATCACATGTTACAGATCTTAAAACATGTACATTCACCAACTTTTTAATTGTGGACAATAGCTGACTTCGGAGACGAAAATCTTTGACCATCAACATATTGCTGTGTATTAACAGACAATGAAAGTAAATTATTTCATATTGAGTTAGCTACATAGTTTACGATTAATGTAGAGAACAATGTAAATGATCAGCATTTTCACACATTTTTCACTTATGAAAGTATATGGCATTTGTAAACTGATGTTTCACAGCACGGCCAGATATCACAATTATGACCCATTGATCATAAAAATAACAAACCTAAGAATATTAAGTTTTACATCAAATGCTTTGGTGTGAGCTTTGTGTATTTCATTTGCTAATTTAACAGGCTCTGTTTGTTGTAACTTAAATACTATTTCCTTTATTAACTGTGTAAATTACAGCCTCATTTTCACTTTGTTTTTTCATTAGGATTCAGAGTTTTGGTTTGGGAGTACAGAAAATGATGGAAAGTGATGTTTTTTATATTTTATGTTCATGTGCTGGAAATAGATCACAGACCCTAACACTAAAAAGTACACGCACACGTGCCTGGAATGTTTCATTTTGCATATTTCAGTAAATGTCTGCCATATGCTGTGTTTATAATGTCTTATTTCTTGTGGGTGGTGACTCAAATCATGTTTAGCATACCTATATAGGTTTAACAGACTGTGATCCCTTGAGGGATTAATTTTTTTGATTACTTGTATACTAGATCCATGTTTTTATGAGGTTGTGGTGACAGAATGAACTGTGGCCAAAAGTCTAGCTGAGGTCTGAAGGTGACAGTTCAGTTATAAGTTGGTGTAGCCAACAAAACTATTGACAACACTTTTATTAAGCCCATATACATTGCGCATTTCAAATCTGTATTTATGTCCCTCATCAGACACAATTTCCCCAGTATGATCCGAAACTTTCAGGTTCTTTATATATTTCCAGCCATTAATAGCAAGAGTAATATCATCCCAAAATTTCTGTGGAGGTCTCACTAGTATATCAGAATTTATTTTGCTAACATTTTTGTCATTAGTGATGTCAACATTTGGTAACTTAAGTCTTATAAGTTTGTCATGTTAATGCAATTATCAGTCTATAGGTGTGATATAATGTTTTTAACTAATCCCACTAATAAACACATGGGTGCCTGAAGATGACAAAACACTGTGTGAACTTCATGTGTGAAGGTATTATTGATAAACCAAATAAGTTACTGAAACTTAAGTTTCCCAAGCCTACATTTTTTTAAATAGCTGCAGATGTCAGCCACCCTCATTGTAATACTGACATAGTCCATGTGATAAATAATAAATCATATGTTGTAACAAGTTTAATAGTACAAAGCTGGGCTTAGCAGTCCCTGGGTAAATGAAATGAAATCATTCACAGCTTTGGTTGGGGGAGTGAAAGTGGTAGCTTGGTATTGGGGAAAATCAATTTGGTATACAGGAGGGATTCCCAAAACAAATGGCAAAGAAGCAGCCATAAACACTAGTCCTGTAAACTGACATGTTGCAAATTATTTTGACAGAAATTGCACACCTGCAATGCTCAAGTATATGGGATTTATATCAGACTTAGATAAGGCTGGGGCATTTAATGACTCAAAGATAATTCAAATGCTAAACAATATGAAATGGTGGATATACCAAGGAGTGTTAGTAACATTTCACTAAGACATACGACCAAAACTGCAATAACCAGTTTCACTAAATTTATTTAGGGGGAAAGACTAGTACATCTACAACAGCTCACACAGAAACATCTTGTGCATGGTTTAGTTTTACACAGGCAGGATGAATAAAGCCAGTCCGTCTCCGTGGCAGTTTGAACACTACATAAAACATTCCAAAATGGCAGCCTATGTTCCAATTAATTCACGGAAATGAAGTTTGCATAAAAATGTGAACTCCGCACCATATTTCAATTAAAGTACAAAAGAGGAACTACCTGTTCAGCTAAATAAAATACAACCTAATAAAAGTGAAAAGTGTTACTAGAAAGAACAAGGTAGCCCCTCTTACTTCCACCATTATAAAGTATGTTGCGTAACAGCCTCTTCAATTCCTGACACTCAACCCACTACCTACTCAATAAAAACAAGTCCAGAGAATAGTGGCACTTTGCACTTAATTGTAACAGAGAAACACCACAGGTGACACATTGACAAAGCACCAGTGGTTAATGACATCACACACAAGAAATAGATCCATACTCAGGGAATGAGTGCAGGGGAAGTGGATGCAAGAATTCTGCAACACCACTCATGGCAAGGTCCTAGTGGAGGTGGCTTGTGGCTGCCTACCTCCGACTAATTATGAAGTTTCAAGTGTCGTGTGCATTGGTGTAGTATGGATGACTGTGATGGGTGCTTGTACAGTGTAGTGATTGGTTTCTGCTGTCACACACAAAGGGGGGGGGGGAGAGAGGGAGGGAGAGGGGGGGGGGGGAGAGAGAGAGAGAGAGAGAGAGAGAGAGAGAGAGAGAGAGAGAGAGAGAGAGAGAGAGAAAATCAATGCTGGCACATAGCCCACACCTCACGAATAGCACCAAGGGGGTTGCCAATCTCGACATCCCCATCCGATGGATGAATCACCACCAGCAGTGTCACATGCCATCACTTCACAAGGCACTGCAGAGAGGTTTGGGGTTAATGGAAGCGTCCAGTCTCACCCATCGGCCTTGACCCGTGATGTAAGGGTGGTGGTGTGTGTGTGACGTCACGATAGCACGGAGTTTAGTTTACGAGTTGGTCATGTTTGTAGACATTGTCTTGTTGTGGTTGGAGGTGTCCTTTGCTGGCGTGTGTATGGTCTGCGTGTTATGTCGCGTATTGAGTTCATTTGCGCGTCGTCGGTCGCAGTGGGAATTAATTTGTATTGACAGTGACTGAAGAACGGAAATTGGTTTCAGCGAGTCACCAATTAATTTTCTTTCTGCGGTGTCTATTGTTGTTATTGGTTTGCTGTTTGTTGTGCGGTAAGTTGTTTATTTTGTGGCTTCTTTTGTTAGGTATGGATATGACCGTGAAATTTAACAGTTCGCGGTTGCATGCTGAGATGGGGGAGGACATGATGTCCCTCATAAAATTTTTGCAGATGTTTGGACTGCTGGCCGAAACAGTCAAGTGCAGTGTCTGTAAAGAGAAGATGCGGTTAGCCAGAGTTCCTGCGTCTCGAACCAGGGAGTGTCACTTGTGGTGGTGCCGAAGGGATAACCTTTGGCACTCCATTAGACACAGTACCTGGTTCGAGAGGGAGAGAGGGAGAGAGGGAGAGAGGGAGAGAGGGAGAGAGGGAGAGAGGGAGAGAGGGAGAGAGGGAGAGAGGGAGAGAGGGAGAGAGGGAGAGAGGGAGAGAGGGAGAGAGGGAGAGAGGGAGAGAGGGAGAGAGGGAGAGAGGGAGAGAGGGAGAGAGGGAGAGAGGGAGAGAGGGAGAGAGGGAGAGAGGGAGAGAGGGAGAGAGGGAGAGAGGGAGAGAGGGAGAGAGGGAGAGAGGGAGAGAGGGAGAGAGGGAGAGAGGGAGAGAGGGAGAGAGGGAGAGAGAGTGTTAGTCTTGATGACATACTATTTTTGTTATAGATCCTCCATCAGTTTTTGTGCGCACGAGACTGGTGTTAGTGAGAGGACAGTTTTAGATTGGTTTTCTTTTTGTAGAGAAGTTTGTTCAGAATATGTTAAGTATAGGGGTAAGTTGGATGAGCCGAGGGTGGTGGTTGATATAAATGAGTCGCAGTTTGGGAAGAGAAAATATGGGAGGGGTAAGTCTCCAGTTGGTTGATGGGTGTGGGGGCCGTTATTTTGGGTGGGGGTGGGGGTTATGCTGATTGTATTTTCAAGGTTTTGGAGGGGCGTACAAAGAGGGAATTGGTGGGGTTAATTTAAGAGTATATACAGGAGGGGAGTATGGTAGTTTCAGAAGCTTTTCCATCTTATAGGGGGTTGGGGAAGAGGGGTTATGGTCATTTAGTTGTCAATCACATTTCAGAGTTCACGTATTACGAGACTGAGGCGTGCACTAATACAATAGAGGGGTTTTGGGGGGGGCAGTTAAATCAGTTGTAGGGAGGGGGAAGAGGCACCGTTTTACCCTCCAATCTCATTTAGATGACTATTACTGGCAGAAGAGTGTCCATGGGGAGTATTGCATTTTTTTGAGGGCTGTTAGTAAAATGTATAGGCCAAGGGTGATTAGTTGAGTTGGTTTTGAATGTGGCGGGGGGGGGGGGGGGGTGATGGTAATGTTTGTGGCTTTAGGTTTTTGTTTTATGATTGTGTGTGTGTGTGTGTGTGTGTGTGTGTGTGTGTGTGTGTGTGTGTGTGCGCGCGCGCGCGCGCGCGCGCGCGCGCGCGCGCGAGGGGGGGGAGGGCGCGGGCGGGGCGGGGTGGCAATATGTGTTTGGGGTGCTGACCTATTGTGTACAGCCAGAATTTTTTCGTGGTAAGTCTTTTTTTAGTCTGTTGTTCACGAGTTGTAATGTTTTGTGGTGTTTTTCATGTGTTGTTCGATGTTTTTTATACCAGGTGTGGGTGTTTGATGTTTTGGTACCATCAGTTGTGGTCGATTTTTGTAACGTAAGGAAAGTATCCAATTCCAATTTTTTGTTGTAGATGCATTTTGGTATCAGTAGCTGTTGTTGACGTGTCCGATTCCAATGTATACTGTATGTGTTTTGGTATCGTTAGCTGTAACTGACTTCTATAGTTCAAGGGAAGTGTCCGATTCCAATGTGTCACTGTAGCTCTGTATTGGTATCGTCAGCTGTAGTTGATCTATATAGGCCAAAGGAAGTGTCCGATTCCAATGTACGTCGTACGTGTGTTTTGGTATCGTCAGTGGTAATTGGTCTTGTGGTATTGATAGTTGCAGAATGATGATAATTTTTGGGTAATGGTCTTTATTTTGTGGTATCGACAATTGCAGTTGACCTATGTAGGTGAAGGGAAGTGACCGATTGCTATGGGTATTGTTAGTGTAAAGGAATGTGGGAATTTTGTGTTTTTATGTCGTAGTTTTGTGTGGTTTGATGTCATGGTGTGTGCGTTTGTGTGTTTATATTTAGTTTGTCCCCACTCAAAAACCCCCAACTTCCCGCACTGAGCTCGTTAGTTTGATTATATTTTTGAAGGGAGATGTGTGTGTTTTTTTCATATGTATTTTCGTGTTTGTTCTTGTGTTTATGTAATGACCTCACATGTGCCATATTGGAAACGTTGAGAGGGGTCGTTTCCGCCATATTGATGACATGGTTCAAAGCAGACGGGTGGAATCAGACGCTTCTGTAATCCCAAAGTTTGGAATTTAATCTAGGACATTGGCACAAAGACCAGTGAGCAGGAATTCTATGCCACCACCTCTCCTCCCTCTGTTTGCCAAATACAGGCAGTGAAAATTTCATCAACCACCAGAATTCGAACCAGCGTATCTCCGAATTGAGTCCCACTACACAGGCGCATGTAAGCGACCTCTGCTATAGAGGTGGGTTTTCATCACAAATACTTTCTTACATTTCATGCTAACAGGCCTGTGTGTATGATCCATTATTGTGCCTTAATGCTCCTGGGTTTCCATAAAAAGAAAACCTAAAGAGAAGTAATTCAAATACCTTCATAAATGCTATAGTTTCTACTTTCGTCTTCTTGCAAAACTCGCCTAAACAGAACAGATATTTGTATCGTCACAGTAAAATGTTTACCCAATTTCGTTATCAGATGGTGGTAAAAAAAAGTTAAGTGTTTTAAATTTACTATCCATCATTCTAACATTCGCTTTCATAGTATTTTGACCGGCAGCATTGTCTATCATCAGACTACAACATATACCGCAAAAATTTATAGCAATCCAATCTTCCACTTACTCAACTGGCTGACTGGTCCCGTAGATAGATATTATTAACGTATCCAGAATGAGACTTTCATTCTGTAGCGGAGTGTGCGCTGATATGAAACTTCCTGGCAGATTAAAACTGTGTGCCGGGCCGAGACTCTAACTCGGGATCTTTGCCTTTCGCGGGCACTGGCAGAAGTAAAGCTGAGGACGGGGCGTGAGTCGTGCTTGGGTAGCTCAGTTGGTAGAGCACTTGCCCGCGAAAGGCAAAGGTCCAGAGTTAGAGTCTCGGCCCGGCACACAGTTTTAATCTGCCAGGAAGTTTCATTATTAACGTAATTTATCAATGACATGGGAAATGTCATATCCCCAACCAACCTTGTAATTGCAACTACAACGATATGCTATCATTACAACTTAGTCGACGTGTCACATGCTGTTCGCGAATCCCTAACAGATTTCGGCCCTCAGATGCCTCCAACAAACGGAAGAGCATGCCAGCGCTTATAGCGCACAGCGTTCTCACAGCAGACGGCAGTAGACAAATATTTGGGCAGGGCTTAGTACCCGTTGCTAAATCAAAAACGGATATTATGTATGCTAAGTATTCTATATTTTGGCCTATTGATTTACAATGTATTACCTTGACAAATCCTATACCACTGTGAAATGATCCTTGGACGAGTAAAGAAGTAGGCTAAATAAATTCCAGTGCTGCTGTAGACTATTCTTAACACTATAAGCAAACTGACACTTTGCTGCAGTATATGGGCAACAGAAGACACTCTATTAACAGGCATGATTTGAGGAAGTGAGATCCATGGTATAAAGAATACACTCACAGACAATCTCAGTCAGGCCAGAGGTAGGTGACAGCATTAATTTGAAGAATGTCTGCGAAGGGCACAAACAACGAGCAGGCCAACAAGACTGCAGCTTCTGCTCCAGTCGATAGTAGAAAGAAACCCGATATACACAACCTAGTTTGCAACTACTACTTCTACACTTGTCCTGTTTAATATGAACTCGCAAACATTTTCGAAATATAACTTACTGAACAACAACTACATACCGGCCAATTCAAATTACTGACACTTCTCCAAAGATATATGTTGTAATCACAGATAACACACTTGCAGCTATTGCCAATATTTGAGAGGTAAATCCGTTGAGAGCTGAAACGCCACTACCTACACCTACCTGAATTGACAAGACCGACAACAGTTTTTGTGGAACACAATTGCCAGTAATTGTTTAAAGTACTCATAGGGAACGTTATTTTATGTGAAACTACTAGTAAGCACTAAGCAACTAGATAAATGCTGGAGAAACATTCACTTCTGCGTAACCTTCAACGATGCATGACGGGCGATTCACACTAGGCGTCAACAGACCGCCACGTCACGTCACGTGAGGGTGTATTCACGCTGGATGTCACATCCCCCCACGTAAATTCGCTTAAGTCCGGCACCAAATGATGGAAGTGAGCTCATGAAATACCATCTGTGACTCAAAAATTTGAAGTATAGTATCGAAATTGAGGTAACAACAACGATAACGTTTGTTAATTGTCAAAGCAAACTTCATAATGTATGTCTTGATCTATTTTGTGTGGTAAAGTGACGATAAGCGGAACATCATTTCAAAACATCGACATTTATTTGCTAGCGAAAATATATATCGATACATACAAATCATAGCTTACTCTACATAGGTCTGATCCTTCAATATGTTGAGTGTTTATGGAAAAAGTTCAAGGCAATCGTAAAATGCGTTTTAGACAGGTACGTGCCGAGTAAAACTGTGAGGGACGGGAAAAACCCACCGTGGTACAACAACAAAGTTAGGAAACTACTGCGAAAGCAAAGAGAGCTTCACTCTAAGTTTAAACGCAACCAAAACCTCTCAGACAAACAGAAGCTAAATGATGTCAAAGTTAGCGAAAGGAGGGCTATGCGTGAAGCGTTCAGTGAATTCGAAAGTAAAATTCTATGTACCGACTTGACAGAAAATCCTAGGAAGTTCTGGTCTTACGTTAAATCAGTAAGTGGCTCGAAACAGCATATCCAGACACTACGGGATGATGATGGCATTGAAACAGAGGATGACACGCGTCAAGCTGAAATACTAAACACCTTTTTCCAAAGCTGTTTCACAGAGGAAGACCGCACTGCAGTTCCTTCTCTAAATCCTCGCACAAACGAAAAAATGGCTGACATCGAAATAAGTGTCCAAGGAATAGAAAAGCAACTGGAATCACTCAATAGAGAAAAGTCCACTGGACCTGACGGGATACCAATTCGATTCTACACAGAGTACGCGAAAGAACTTGCCCCCCTTCTAACAGCCGTGTACCGCAAGTCTCTAGAGGAACGGAGGGTTCCAAATGATTGGAAAATAGCACAGATAGTCCCAGTCTTCAAGAAGGGTCGTCGAGCAGATGCGCAAAACTATAGACCTATATCTCTGACGTCGATCTGTTGTAGAATTTTAGAACATGTTTTTTGCTCGAGTATCATGTCGTTTCTGGAAACCCAGAATCTACTATGTAGGAATCAACATGGATTCCGGAAACAGCGATCGTGTGAGACCCAACTCGCTTTATTTGTTCATGAGACCCAGAAAATATTAGATACAGGCTCCCAGGTAGATGCTATTTTTCTTGACTTCCGGAAGGCGTTCGATACAGTTCCGCACTGTCGCCTGATAAACAAAGTAAGAGCCTACGGAATATCAGACCAGCTGTGTGGCTGGATTGAAGAGTTTTTAGCAAACAGAACACAGCATGTTGTTATCAATGGAGAGACGTCTACAGACGTTAAAGTAACCTCTGGCGTGCCACAGGGGAGTGTTATGGGACCATTGCTTTTCACAATATATATAAATGATCTAGTAGATAGTGTCGGAAGTTCCATGCGGCTTTTCGCGGATGATGCTGTAGTATACAGAGAAGTTGCAGCATTAGAAAATTGTAGAGAAATGCAGGAAGATCTGCAGCGGATAGGCACTTGGTGCAGGGAATGGCAACTGACCCTTAACATAGACAAATGTAATGTATTGCGAATACATAGAAAGAAGGATCCTTTATTGTATGATTATATGACAGCGGAACAAACGCTGGTAGCAGTTACTTCTGTAAAATATCTGGGAGTATGCGTGCGGAACGATTTGAAGTGGAATGATCATATAAAATTAATTGTTGGTAAGGCAGGTACCAGGTTGAGATTCATTGGGAGAGTGCTTAGAAAATGCAGTCCATCAACAAAGGTGGTGGCTTACAAAACACTCGTTCGACCTATACTTGAGTATTGCTCATCAGTGTGGGATCCGTACCAGATCGGTCTGATGGAGGAGATAGAGAAGATCCAAAGAAGAGCGGCGCATTTCGTCACTGGGTTATTTGGTAACAGTGATAGCGTTACGGAGATGTTTAATAAACTCAAGTGGCAGACTCTGCAAGAGAGGCGCTCTGCATCGCGGTGTAGCTTGCTCGCCAGGTTTCGAGAGGGTGCGTTTCTGGATGAGGTATCGAATATATTGCTTCCCCCTACTTATACCTCCCGAGGAGATCACAAATGTAAAATTAGAGAGATTAGAGCGCGCACGGAGGCTTTCAGACAGTCGTTCTTCCCGCGAACCATACGCGACTGGAACAGGAAAGGGAGGTAATGACAGTGGCACGTAAAGTGCCCTCCGCCACACACCGTTGGGCGGCTTGCGGAGTATAAATGTAGATGTAGATAACACACATCGCAGCTGTCAAATGGACTGCCAGGTTCGCAGAATGGACGTCTCGTTGCACATTAAAAGCAAAGTTTTTTACTCTCCAATACATGCAATTATACGTTTAACGCATGCATGCAAGAACGGATAATTGTTATTTATCTTTTTAAATATCCACATAAGTAATTTTGACAAGTGTCGAAAATCATGAAACACGAAAACGGAACATTGCGCACAATACAGAAACTCAGCAGCCTACCATATGTGACAGGACATGTCACGTGTTCATACTCAAACGCAATGCTACGATTAACACGAATCAGTAACAGTATTCCCATTAAATGGGCAAGAATGGAATTTTAACAAATGACGAAATTATGTGGTAAACATTATCTAGCTGTCAAGTATAGTGCAGAATGTGTGGCACCATCTTCTTTATCTGGTGTCCTTGTACAGCATCGACACAGGGTCGGCATGGTTATTAACGGATTTTGCGTGGCTGTAAACCAATTAAAATTACTTTGTGATTAACAGATTGCAGAGACTGATCGGTGGTGAGTGGGGCCCGCTGTCAGTGGAGCATTCAAAGGGAAAGTGGATCATTTCCTAGAGATTTGTTGTCATGGTGTCTGGCCCCTACCACTCGACTCATTGAAACATTAGTCACAAAGTAGTTTTAATTGGAGCATAATTACTACAGTCCAAATGAGACCTACACCATGGTATTCCAGTTCTCAACATATACAGGTATGCATGGAGCATTCCAAGGGAAAGTGGATCATTTCCAAGAGATTTGTTGTCTATATGAAACATTTTGAAGAAGAGGACGTTAATAACAATTAATACTTTTAAAGATTTGCAAGTAAATGACCAGAAATACCCAAGAATTCGACTAAAATTACATTAAGGCGCGTTTTCAGGAAGTTTCTTCAATCTATCACATTATTTGAGTAACCCAACTAAATCTGAGTCTGGGAAATTTTTCTTTCTTTATTTATTTAGATTCTACTGAAAGAATTATGAAACAAGAGCAAGATCGTCATAAGAGAAAGGAAGACTCTCTTGCAGAAAATGTGATTAAAGGCTTTACCGCCGGCCGGTGTGTCCGAGCAGTTCTAGGCGCTTCAGTCTGGAACCGCGCGACTGCTACGGTCGCAGGTTCGAATCCTGCCTTGGGCATGGCTGTGTGTGCTGACCTTAGGTTAGTTAGGGTTAAGTAGTTCTAAGTTCTAGGGGACTGCTGACCTCAGATGTTATGTCCCATAGTGTTCAGAGCCATTTATAAAGGCTTTACCAACATATGTGAAATGCATGTAGGATTGTAGCCAGAGACAAGTTACACCATAGTGTTATAAACAATTCATTATTTTGGTTCACCTTATCATTGGAAGATTTTCCAAAAATTCAAACTAGTGTAAAGATCAACAGTTATAAAATTATTACTCCATCACACAGTTTGAAACGTCCCCTTAGAAAAGTTAATGAATTACTGTGCTGATAAACCTCTTGCATTATTTGATTTTCAAACAGCTGAGCAAAACTGAACGTACTCAGACATGTCGCTCTTTACCTATGCTGATCAACGCTAAACTGACACACAATATTTTTAGCGCAACATAGTCTGACTTTCAATAATCCCTACAAAAGAATGGCCCTGACTAACATTAACCTATACCTTTCACAAATCACTTACCTCACAAAAGTCTTCGTTACTCGAGCTACTGCAATACAGCGAGCGCCACTACTGCCAGCTAAATAAAAGATTCAAACTATTAAAGGCACTAACTACTGATAGGCATAGTTAGCAAATGAAAGATTTTAATAGAGAACAAACAATGTATTTAAATTAATAGTGTTCAAAAGTCATAATATATGTAGCAGTTCATGACATCCAGTCTTACAAATTTACTGTCTCTGATGGACACACGTCCAGATCATCCGCTCTCAAAACTCCGCCATTTCTCTCCCCACATCCACCACTGCTAGCAGCTCACCTCCAACTGCGCAACGCTATGCGCTGTTAACAGCCAACTACCCAACACTACAATAGCAAATTCCAACAATGCAAACCAGCCACAGACTGCACACAGCACAGTCAGTGAGTTTCATACTGAGCGCTACGTGGCGTTACCAACATAAAAACCTAAACAGCCTACTTACATAGCCCCCATGCTCCCCACAAAAAATTTTCCAAACTGTTTTGGGCCGTGGCCAATACAGATTTGAAAACATTTTTCATAGTTACAGTAACAAAGATATCAAATGCACACACTTACTGATACAATGTTGGTCAAAAGCTAAAATTTTCTCACAGTCCATAAAGACAGTCCTGATCATTCATCACAGTAAAATTGCGGTGTTTTTTTTTCAAAGTCTGAGCAGTAAAAGAGAATGGACACGGAAGTAGTGGATTTCCATGCAGTCTTGAAGAAGTAGTGTTGTCCTTCCAACAGAAAGACAATGCTGACTCTTGACATGCAGACAGGTAATGGGCCACAACAGACCAAACCCACAGCAGAGTCAGTCGACGTTTTGAAGAATATTGGTAGGTAGGTCATCACAGAGCAGACCCACTGTAGTCCTGGTAGAGAGCATGGTATTTGTGGTCCATCAAAGATGCAGACCCACTGTAGTCCTTGTAGAGACGGCCAGCAGCCATCTGTTGCGACTATGCATATGCACAATCACCAACGAAGAGTCTTGCGGACAATATAGCAAGTCCATAAACCACCACTTGTCCCTTGCTGGATTATTGACACACGTACAAACACTAACAGTCCCAACTTCTCACATACTGTGCATATATTATGACCAACAGAAACGTGTTCACTGAAATGAAACATAATTTGAAGAGCTGGTATCTATATAATTATAAATTTACAACATAAGAATATAATTACAAAGGTACAAAATACATCATTAAAGAACATAACAGTACAAATAACATTTGTAGTAACACAGACTTTACAAAAGAATAGAAATAAACATATACATCAGTGTTACAGGAATTATGACATAAGCAAATATGTATATAAAATAATGAGAATAGTTTTCGAAACATTAATTTTACACATGAGCATTGAAAGAGAACAGAATTAATAATGTCTAAACATCTTTACAAAGTAAATAACACATTATAAATGCAAATTACATTTGAGGATAACAATATTCCTCATCATAGTGAATGTAGCTGAGTATTAGAAAAATTCTACAACATAAATCTTATCAGATAAACATATAAAGACAGGAAGAACACAAATACACAAGGGTACACAAACACATAGCGGAATAATACAAAAGGAAAGGACAGGGTTTGTTTTATTGCAGTATTTTGCAAACAAAACTTTCTTTACTTCTTGGAGATCTTCCTTCACTCATCATTATTCCCAAAAAGTCCTATCTATACCTTCTTTCTGTATTCTATTCATATTTGTTTCAAAATAATTATTTCTCATTGTACAATACTAATTTTGGCCCAAATCTTTTTCGTGTAACTCCTCAATGCATTCTTTCCCTATTCTCCATAGTCAGTTTCTTATATAGTCTACCCCATCTTAAGGTAACTTAAATCTACTGAGCTCAGATATATATACTAAAGGACGAGGCAATGCAGCCATACATAACAAATTAACACAAGCAGCAATGACAAAAAATGCAAATTGGCAAAGCAAGCAGCAGTATATATAAATTAGCACAGCAAATGCAATATTACAACTAATATAACGCACTGTGCAGCAAACAAGAAAAATAAATCAGTAGTAACAGAGTAATACAAAGTGAAATTCAGTAGCACTATGCCTGGCCAACAGCAGCAGCAAATGCTATAATATATATCTAAACATGACAAACCCACAAGCAGAAAAAATATTACAGTAAAGATAGGAAATGTATAATAACTATGTCACATCTTAACACTAGAGTGATGCATCATGATAAATTACTCTATGAAACAGGTTACCCAGTCATTGGCAAAATTATGTATGCAATTCCTGTGAAGGGAAATGTCTTTATGTGTTCCATCGTTTTTTTGGAAGTAGATCATAAAATTATTATTTACTGGATCTGTAGGCATAAAATATCTATATTAGTACATCTATTAAATTTTATTTTAACTAATGCTGCAGTGCAGCTAGAAACTAGATATTAAACAAATTGAGCAATCTCTCAACTAGAAAGGCAATAGATGTAAAATGTCTCTCATCATTTCATTAGGCATTTTAGTAAATATCATAAATTAAGAGCTCCACAGTGTAATCATATGTTTTCAAGTTCGAGCGTGTCGTATTTGCGATGTTTTCTACAAAGAAATGTCAATAGCGAGGTTAATGGCCTCTTTTTTTTCTCCACCTAATGGCTTTTTCTCCAGGCAGCTGGCACAGCTGGGTTCCCACAATGCATTACGCCAAGGTCACTTAGCTTTCTTACCGAAATATTTATGACAGCAGTTTCCACTACGGTGACAGTCTCATATAAAAAAATTTCACAGGTTGAGAATTTGCATTACAAATGTGTAGAAACAAAATCCTATAAATATAACAGTGTCCAAAAAATATTCGTCATTGTGATACATTCGCGCTTTTACGCACATTTCATAACTCTTAAAGTACGATTCTTGGTTTCCAACATCCTTTTTCACAAATCAGAGTCGCTAACCACTACTCATTATTCCTTACCTTATTACACATATACATATTTGTTGACACTTCTTCAACATTTCATCATAATGAATATGTAGCAAAATCAAATTCCTGATATACGGTAGCATCAGCTTATTGATCATAAACATACCTCAACGGCATAATACACATCGTCATTGTAATAATAACATCATAAACCTCAGCCGAATCTCAAAAACGTCATAGCTTTCTGCAATAATTTCAAAACCTTCAATAAAATCATCTACCTCAAACGTACTTCAAAAATCATGATCCCTTACCAAATACATCATTCAAAGCTCTCATAGTATCACAATGGTTCCGAAAAAATATGAACAGTTCACAAAGTACATAAAAAATACAATTTCGTAAGTGTGAAGTTATCCAACTGTGTAACTGCATAAACATCTGTTACTGATGTAGTAAAAAAAATGTTTGTCTCTCTCAGTTAAATGATCAGATAGCTGTGTAATTCTGTCTTACAGAAATATGGTACCAATGTGTAAAGTTGTATAAGCAAATACCATATTAGCTAGGGCTCCTTGTGATTGCCAAACACATGGTACACAAAGTAAGCGTGTACCCCACTGAGGATTAATGTATTTATACCCTCAGGTGTTACAGATTACAGCAATGGAATGAAATGCATCACGGAAAACTTTCTTTGTAATTCAAAAATCTTTAAAAATAAATGTTTTAAGTACAAAATTAATCACTCAAATACGTGTACTGCCACGCTAAATTGTGCGTCTTGTTGTAACATAATCTGTCATTACTTAAGGGTAAAAAATGTGCCAAGTGTCGTAATTATCGTCGTCCGTAAGCAAAGTTATGTAGAAGTCAATGTACTTACCTCATAATACACAAAGTGAATTGCTATGCGTATAGATATCGGAGTTGTTGCGCTTATTGCTGTGATGAAGTAAGTACTGTACTGTTACGTATTGTTGTGCTACAGAAAAGGCTGTCTCATTGTAGCTATACCACAAGAGTTACTACTAAAACATGTTTTACTTTCCAGCAGAATTCAGAAAAACTGTGCAGATATAAAGCAGATACAGCGCAAAAGCAACACTGTAAATTGTGTCACACATTAGTAGTGTCATGATATAGTCATGTAGCTGTCAAATAAACTAACCACTGTGTCATCTGGTATCTCTCAGAAAGCACTTTAAATCCATAATGTATTTTCAAGTAAATCAAAATGTTGCAGTAAAATCTCATTAGCAGTACTGGTATATGTTCTAAGTATGTAAGCCTTATAGTCGTTATGTAATCGTGCAACTAACAAGCAAGAATGTACACACACAATAACACTGTGTCGTCTGTTCTCTATAACAATGCATTCGTAATTACTGTCTAACTATATTCCCTAGGTGCTAGACTGGATAGTTAATTTTAAAACATAGTTGCATGTTAACAGTTTCTAAGTGTGACAAAGAGTACTAGTAACGTGAAGCGAAAAATTTTATAGCAAAGACTAAGTCAAAAAAGCAGATTATCTCTCAATAAACGGTTTTACATGTGAAATGTGGTGCAATCCTTTACTCTTCCTAGCAATTTTCACGTTGTATACGTCGGTAAGGAATGCTAAAATTTTTCTCAAGGTTAGAGTCTATGTTATTTTTCTCTGAGCCAGCCGGTGCACGTGGCTGCCTACGGTGCAAGTCATTGTCTGTCTCTTTGTTGGCGCGCGTCGTTATTGGGATTAAGAGACCTAACTTCTACAAATTCGCCTTGTCGAGAGGGCCCTGCCCTGTTTGAATCCCGCCAGTTCTGATGAAATTCAGGTCTGTCGTTACGATTATATCGTCTGCCATCATGTCTGTAGATTCCATAGTATCTTTCTTGCCGGTCACATGGTGGAGAATATCTCCGTGAATCGTAACTGCACGCTGAACTGTTGCGTCTGAAGTTATTCTGTCTCCCTTGATAATAATAGTTCTGGTTGCCATATTGTCTGTTTCTATGATTGTCTCTGTCATATTCATTACTGCGGAAATGCGATCGTTCTCTGTAACTATTACTCTGCCAGTGGTTGTCATGTGGGTGGTGTCTGTTTTGTTCACGATTTGCGTTGTAAGAATAGCCTTGTCATGTCCAGTTATTATTTCTTTCATCGCAGAATTGTGACGGATGTGACCTGTAATTGTTGTGTTCCTGTTTTCGCGTCCCGCAATTGTCAGTGTCAATTTCCAATTCTTGTAACAGTCCCTGAAAAGCTTCAATGTCGTCTTTGCAACGTCCTGCCGAAATAATATGTCGTAAATGTTCAGACAATTTGATTAAGCAAATGCGGATGAGTTCTGAGGGGCTGTATGGGTTTGACAGGTACTGATTCTTGTGCAACATGTCTCCAAAATATTTCACAGGACTGGAAAATTCAGATTGTTCGAAATGTTTCATCGTTATGATGCTATGTTTTACACAGTCTTATGCTGAGTCCAATATGCTGAGAGGAAGGCATGATACAATTCTCCTTCACTGTGACAATGGTGAATGGCCGATCGCATTCTTATAGCTGGTTCATTCTCTAAATAGCCACACATAAATTCTAATCTGTGCTCTAATGACCAGTTGGGAGGAAAACAATGAGAGAATTGATGGAGCCATGCTTGTGGATGAATGTTGTCGCCGGAATTCTTAAATGTTTTGAATTTATGTGTAGTAACAAACAGCTTATAGTCAAAATCATCATGTCGGCGAGTCGCATGTCAGTCATTGTTACGTCGTTTCGGCGGTTCCATCTCAAAATTCGGTATACCTTTCCAATTTCTTTCATAATTTCCGAAGTGCCCTGTGTCATTATTTTGTGGCTGTTCCGTATTTCTATGTCCCTCTTCCCATATTGGAGCGCAAGTGTCCTCTGAAATATGTAATTCTTGTATTACCTGTGTCAATTTATCTTGTACTTCCCGGATTTCTCTTTGGTGTTTCGTATTAATTTGATTGTGATTTTGTTTGTATTTCCTAATATGTTCGTACCCTTCTGTATCATTAAAGACTACCAGTCTTGTGTCACTCAGATTATCATCTACCTTCGTAGATAAATTATTTAGCTGATCCGAAAGTTCGACTGCTTTCTCTGATAATGAACTAATTTCCTCCATGTGTCTTTCTGAACCAATTTTCAGAGTATCTACTGTGTCCTTTAAGTTTTCCTGAGTATTTGCAAGAAGCGTAACTGAATCGGTAGATGCAACTGAGTCAATTTTAGCCCGCAAGGTCTCGTGATTTTCATGAACAATAGTTTGCAGTTCTTTTATGGCTGCTTTGTGATTCTGTAATGCATTTTCATGCCGCAAAAAAATAGGTTGAAAATGCTCACAAATTTGTGTTTTTACGTCATTACAGACTTTTTGACATTTCGATTCGAAGTTATGTAACTCAGTAGTTAAATCTTCACGTGTTTGTTCAAGTGTGGTGTCTAACCTTTGAAGAGTTTGTTCCATTGTGACTAACTTTTGAAGATTATGTTCCATTGTGTCTAACTTTTGAAGATATTGTTCCACTGTGTCTAACTTTTGAAGATTTTGTTCCATTGTGTCTAACTTTCGAAGATTTTGATCCATCGTGTCTAACTTTGTAAGCTTTTGTCCCATTTGTTGTATTAATTGTAATAACAATGCACTTGTGTCTGAAACATGTTCCTCAGTGCTTTTCGGGAGTGAATTTGCACCGGCAACATTCACATTTTGACAAGCAGAAAAAGTGTCTTGACTTATTTGAGAAAACAGTGAGGACCGAAAACCTCAATCTACAGTATTTGCGAAATTGTGTCCTGTCATTTCGGATTCCTGAGGCGAGCTGTTGTCTACCGATCGATCGATAATGCTTCCCTGTTCACTAATTGTTTCACTGTCTACCCCATTATTTGCCGCCCGCTCCATTTCCCTATGCACAATTACCAAATTACCACTTTGAATGTCTGTTAATTCATTGCACAGTGGTGCTGATAAGCTACACTCGTCGTCACTATTATTTCTCAGTTTACTTTGGAGCCTAGTGTGACGTTTTTCACACGCCATTATTGTCACAATATTTCACACCATAACACAGAAAAGCACAATTTGAAGAGCAAAATAAGAAAACACATTAACATAGCACTGAAAATAATATCTAGTTAATTGCAAGCGCAGCTGTGGAATACTTGGTGCAAATCTACATGCATGCCACAGTTGTTTTACTGTACAACAATGAAAAATTACGACTACAAAGGAAATTCTCTCTATAATTACGCGCTAGCAATAAATAATAGCTACACTAATTACAGAAACTACAAGAAAAAATCAGAAGATTCCAGTGAGGTATCCTCGGCTAAGGGTCGACATATGAAACAACCCCTTGATTTTCAAACAGCTGAGCAAAACTGAACGTACTCAGACATTTCGCTCTTTACCTATTCTGATCAACACTAAACTTACACACAATATTTTTAGCGCACCGCAATCTGACTTTCAATAATCCCTACAAAAGAATGGCCCTGACTAACATTAACCTATACCTTTCACAAATCACTTACCTCACAAAAATCTTCGTTACTCGAGCTACTGCAATACAGCGAGCGCCACTACTGCCAGCTAAATAAAGGATTCAAACTACTGAAGACACTAACTACTGATAGGCATTGTTAGCAAATGAAAGATTTTAATAGAGAACAAACAATGTATTTACCTTAATAGTGTTCAAAAGTCATAATATATGTAGCAGTTCATGACATCCAGTATTACAAATTTACTGTCTCTGATGGACACACGCCCAGATCATCCACTCTCAAAACTCCGCCATTTCTCTCCCCACATCCACCACTGCTGGCAGCTCACCTCAACTGCGCAACGCTACGCACTGTTAACAGCAAACTGGCCAACACTACAATAGCAAATTCCAACAATACAAACCAGCCACAGACTGCACACAGGACAGTCAGTGATTTTCATACAGAGCGCTACGTGGCGTTACCAACATAAAAACCTAAACAGCCTACTTCCAAGTTCTACTGAAAATAAGTAAAACAAATCTACATGTAAGTAATCTCATATCCTGTTCTGATATACCTCATTCGAATTTTTACCTGTTGATTTTTATGATAAAGAAACTGCAGCAATAAAACTGCACAAAGTGAAGCATATTACAATTTCAAACAACACCACACAAAACCTTATCCTACCACAAAATGCTCAAAACATTTACTTAAATGCTCACGTTTTCCTGCTTTCCATAACTTTTTAGATTTCCCTTTCAGTAAGTGCCTCTAGATATAAAAATACCTGGAGTGGGGCAACGAAAGTAGTTCACCAGAAGAGCATTCTTTGTCAAGCCAAACATTTCACTATGTCTTACTGTTTACTTTCGAAAAACTGAAATAATCAAATTCCTCTGAATTATGCGATTGTATAATAATATTACAAACCACTTTGTGCATTTTACATTTAATACATGATTACAATTTGTCATCATCTTTTACTTCTGTGCCGGCCAGAGTGGCCGAGCGGTTCTAGGCGCTACAGTCTGGAACCGCGCGACCGCTACAGTCGCAGGTTCGAATCCTGCCTCGGGCATGGATGTGCGTGACGTCCTTAGGTTTAAGTAGTTCTAAGTTCTAGGGGACTGATGACCTCAGAAGTTAAGTCCCATAGTGCTCAGAGCCATTTGAACCATTTTTCTTCTGTTGACATGGAAAAACTGTTTTTATACATGTTATGATTGTGTATTCTGTACATTCTGGTGACCCACCCATATAGACACGCATTTTAAAGTGCCACTTTCAGGACAGGCAGTGCATCAGCTCCAGATCGAATCCATGCAGTGGATTAACAACAAGAGTTGGTGTGACAGTCAGGGTGGATGAGGTTTTTAGGTGATTTTGCATATCCTAATAGGTGAATAATGGGCTGGTACCCAACTTCAACTCAGTTACACAATTGAAAACCATTTCGACAAACTTGATTTGGGGGGGGGGGGGGGGGCTAGAGAGTGGCGACAGGTAGGGCATCTATACAACTGTTTTTTCATCCTTAGACAATATATTTGCATGGAATCTCAAAAATGTTTTTTAACTAATAAAAATATACATTTATACATTTATTATAAGTAACGAACAACTTTTTACAAACGTGTTACATCTATGCAGTTTATTATGTATCTTCAGACTCCCACACTCTCTTTCAATAGTGGTTTTATAATCAGAAATTAGTAAGAAAACTCGTCTTTACAAAGAGATTGGTGGTCTTGGAGAAACATTTTACCAGACCTTCCATATATTAGAGTAACTGAAGTCAAAACGATCACAGTTCGCATTTTCCTGAGCATGGTACTGCATTGGTAGTAGGCCATCTTGGCACTATTGCCATTTGACATGACTCCTGCTTGCATAAAGTCAGCTGTGATAAAACTAAAACCACATCAAATAATAGTTATAAGGGGATAAAAGGAACAAATTTACCTTATCTACAATATTTTTTTTCTTACATAACTAATAACATCACAACTGAATTTTTCTCTTTTATTGTAGCTGACTTTTACACTTAAAAATGTTATTCAGTGTAAATGGTACCATCAATGTATGTTCTTATTTTTACATAGTGTAGGCATCAGCTCAGTTCTGTTATTGTAAGACCTTAATCATTTGTCGTTTATAGATATGTGACTTTGCTTATGAAGGAACACTCACTGAAAGAAGTATCCAAGTTGTCATGGAACATCTGTAATTTCACACAAAAAAAGACAAAACAATTACATTAAGTATTAAGAAGAAAGAAAAGCATAGAATCTCCTATCGTATCATGAGTGGGCGTGGCGAAAATAGGTTAATTTCCGAAGTTAGCAGACGCCGACACTGTCAAAACTTTTTTCCCAAGAAACCTTGGTGGTGATGTACGTGGAGCGACGTACCATGACAGTCTATTGACTACCCCTGTGAATGCTGCCATTTGAAATGCATCATGGAATGTTTTGATATGACATGAGATGATGGCATGTATGAATTGGTCATAATACTTGACAAAACGGAAAGTCACATCGTGTCACATCAAAACATTCCATAATGCAATTCAAGTGGCAAAGGCCGTGAGTGGCACGGAACGTCATGGTCGAGGTTTCTCAGGAAGAAAATTTTGATGGTGGCGTTAGTGGGGGGAACTGTGTTGCGAAATTAAGACACACAATATCAAAGAAAACATATTCATCTTTACATCTTCTCTGTTCACCAAACCATCAATCATATCTCTCTTATGCAAAATCGGTCCGCAGCTCACTGGAAAAAAGATTCTGACTCTAACAACTCATCTACATGTACGTCATACTCCGCATCCACCTAATGGTGTGTGTCGGAGGGTACTTTCGGTACCACTATCTGACCCCTTCAACCCTGTTCCGCTCGCAAATAGTGCGTGGGAAGAATGATTGTCGGTAAGCCTCTGTATTGGCTCTAATTTCTCGAATTTTCTCCTCGTGATCAATATGCAAAATGTATGTGGGGGGAGGTAATATGTTGTTTCACTCCTCCTGAAAAGTGCTGTCCCGAAATTTCAATAGTAAATCTCTCCGTGATGAACAACGTCTCTCTTGTAACGTCTTACAGCGGAGTTTCTTAAGCATCTCCATAATGCGCTCTGGCCAACTAAACGATCCCATGACGAAACACGCAGCTCTTCATTGGATATTCTCTATCTCCTCAATCTGCCCTACCTGATAGGGATTCCAGATAGATGAACAATACTCAAGAAGCGGGCGAACAAGCGCGTTGTAAGCCACTTATTTCGTGGATGAGTTACATTTCCTTAAGTTTCTTGTGTCTGCTTTTCCCACTATCTGTTTTATATGGTCATTCCACTTAAGGCCGCTCTGGATAGTTACGCCTAGATATTTTACGGCACAGGCTGTCTCCAGCTGTTTGTCATCAAGTAGTGTAGCTGTACAATAGTGGATTTCTTTCCCACACAGATGATTTTTTTATGGACAAATCCTTACCAAGAAAGAATGAAGTTACTGGAGCAATGAAAATGCCTTTAGGGAACTCTAATGTTTATGTAAAAATTAACATTGATAATCAAATAAATTGCAGCAACAAAGGTCTTTCTGTTTGCCATCAAAATTCAATCAATAACAAACATTATTTTATATGTAGGTATTTTACTAAATACAGAACTCTACTTTATCAGTGTTCTGTGCATTACAGAGCACTTGCTAAATATTGACCAAATTGTCTTCTTTTCTGTATCAGGGTACATTCTAGCAAATTATTTCTGAAGAAACAGTTATAAAAACTGAAGTACCATAATTTTCATCAAGCAAGGTCTAAAAATAAATCTATTAATAAGTTTCAGCATCTCATTGCAGAAAGGGGCTTTGAGCTGGCACGCATTAAAGTCAGCGAGGCAAATACAGTTGCAGCATGCATTTATCACTCTCCAAATGGAAATTTTGAGTAATTATTAAATAAGCTTGAATATGTACAAACTGGTTCCATCTAGTGAAGAAATCAATAGTACTGCATGAGGATTCAAGGTTGATTTTCTTGCAACCAGCAAAAGAAAAGTGCTACTGCTCAACGCCACAGATATTTTCAACTGAAAACAGACTATAACAGCCCCAAAAAGAATTACAAAAACTACTGCTACTGCCCTGGATCAGATACTTGTGAATACAAACTGTACTGTAAAATGTATAAGTTCAAGCCCTTGTGATCATGAAGCTCAAGTTGTTACCTCCCAAAGCTACTTACTGTCTACCCTGAACTAAGAAAGAACTGTAATGGTTAGAAGGTTCACAGCAATTTCCTATTATCAGGGGAAATGTGGGAAGTAGTTTTACAAACAGATGACACCAATCATAAGTTCGAGAAATTCTGTAGCATCTTCAGTGATTACTTTGAAATTGCATTCCCTCTCAAAACACGAGTTATAAGAGGCACAGCTCCAAAATCAAAGAGGTGGATAACAACAGGTATCAAAATGTCAAGTGTGAGGAAAAGAGAATTACTCAGGTACAGGAAAAACACTAACATACCTTCACTTCTGAGCAGCTACATTCAGAAATACATTCAAATCTACAAAAAGTTTGATAACTAGGTAAAAAAGTGCCAATGATAAGTTCATAGTACAGACATCAAATAAAAGCCAAGCAGTATGAAAAGTCATAAAGAAGGAAGCAAATAAAGTGTCCCTTAAAATGGAGTATAGCACTCTGAACCATGAGAACAAATGTGTAAATGACCCTCAAAACATCGCTAATCTTTTCATGTGTTACTATGCAGATGTCACAAATACTTTAATAGTCTCTACCAAAACAGATACTAGATAGAAATATAAAAACGAAATGCAGTCATGTTCCTCTTCAATCTACGTTTTGGGAACAATTCCAGATGAAATCATCCATGTTACATAAACTCTTTAGAAAATGTCATCAGGGATTGATGGTACTCTTGATTGCATCAGAAAGTAATGTATTACAAACATTTCACTGCCACTTTCAGATATAGTCAATCCATCTTTTCTGACAGGCAAATTTCTTGACTGTTTAAAAATTTCTAAAGTGGTCACTAAAGTGACCTGGGCTTCCTGTCGGGTAGACCATTTGCCGGGTGCAAGTCTTTCGATTTGACGCCACTTCAGTGACTTGTTCGTAGATGGGAGATGAAATGATGATGATTAGGACAAGGCAACACCCAGTCCATGAGGGGAGAAAATCTCTGACCCAGATGGAAACTGAACCGGGGCCCTTAGGATTGAAATTCTGTTGCGCTGACCACTCAGCTACTGGGGGCAGACAGTGGTCACTTATTCATATGAAAGGAGACAAATCACATATAGAAAACTATAGACCAATTGCCTTATTATCAGATTTTAGTAAAATCTTAAAAAAGTAATTTATAATAGGTAAATGAAATTTTTAGAGAGAAACAGAATTCTCATTGATATGTAGCATGGATTCAGAAAAAATAAATCAACAACCAGTGTCATGCATGTTTTTGTAAACAATTGCCTGTAAACAATGGACAAGAAACAAACTCTGGCACTTTATTAAGACTTAAGTAAAGCCTTTGACATACTGGACCACAATGAATTGTTGGATAATCTTGACAAACGGGAAAGAGAAAATACAAATAAAACATAAACTAAATGAAAATGCCGGGATATGTTTCTCAAATGTAAAAATTCTAAAAAAAATGAGTTCCTTGGGCATCAGTTCTTGGGACAACCCTTTTTCCGCTGTATATAAACGATTTAGACCTGAACATTGAGTCACAAACAAATACCTATTTGCAGATGAGACAAGCATTCTTATAACAGAAAATATCGCAAGTCAGCTACGAGCAGCTGCAAATAAAACTACAGCACAGTGAAATAACTGAATAGACACTACTGATAAATACCAAAAACAACATTTCAAAATTTCTGTTTAAAAGATGATGCATGCAGCAACAGTGTACAATAAATTCCAAAAAAATTTCATCTTCTCTGGAAACAAAGTTTTTAGGCATATGGCTTCAAAACAATTTCAGATGCCATAAGCATATAAACAAAATAAATGGAACACTAAATAAAATATGTTATGGTCTACAATTACTCTCTGTTAAAGCAAGTTTTAGCACAGGCTGAATTCCTACTTTGCTTAATTCCATAGCATCCGATTATGTGAAACTATATTCTTGGGTAATAGACTATCTAGTTCACTCTTTTTCCTAACCCAGAAGAAAACTGTAAGAGCAATGCAGCATGCTTGACAAACAGATTCTGGCAAACCCCTCTATCAAAAGTCATCAGTTCTTCCAGTTTCCTGTGCGTAATACCTTAAAGTACGTATGTTTGAAAGAATTTGAAAGTCATAAATGAAAATGTTGATATCCATGAACATGATACAAGACAAAAGGAAAAGCTCCACATGCAGTCAATGAGGAAATCAGAATACCAAACTTCCACAATAATCAGTTGTATTCAAATTTCCAATAGTCTTCTACATAAGGTAAAAATCAGATAATCATTCACACTCTTTTGTAAAACCCTATGGGCTGCTTCTATTCAGTAGCAGAATTTTTAGAACACTTGAGATACAAGAGACCTGCAACAAGACAGTGCAGATACTCCAAGTAGTGAAAATTCTATTGTGAATAAATCTAGAACGTTATGTATCTACTGAAATAATACTGTAGTTTTACTGTACTGTGTTGTATTACTATTTTGTTTTGTGTTTGTTCTGTGTCCCACAATCTAGAAAATTTTTTTTATGAATAAATAAATAAATAATTTATTTTCGCCACACTAATTATGTTACAGCACTGCATTTTCTACTTTTCTGTCTCTCTCATAATTATTACTATTACACTTACAATTGTTATTATTAATATTTCTGTAATTATTGTTATTATTACTTTGACACATTGCAAATGTTTCATGATAACTTGGCTATTTTTTCACTGAGTAGTCTTCTAAAAGTGAAGGCAAATATCTGGACGCCACAAATGACCCAGGTTTTACAACAATCTTCCAAGATGGTCACTGAGTGAGGTACACAGGTATATATTGTCTACAAAAAGTACTTATTTAAGGGTAAATCGTACAAAATTTGAATTTGTTTTGTTTTGCGTACTTGATGTAGTGTCTATTAGTGAATATTTTGCGCTTTTTCTTAAAAACAACTCGTGTTATTTGAAATCTCGATAATCGAGAAGTAGGCCGAAATTTTAAGTGGCATAAATACTGAAAATTCTATTAAAGTTTTCTTAATACAAAAAATTTCGTTAAAACAAGACAGTTACTAAGTTCAGTAGTCTCTATGCCCGCCATGGAAGTCTAAGTAAACATTCTAAAATGTATTTAGCAACATATTTCATATTGTTTTTTGCTAGTTAGACAGACGCAATCTACGACTAAATTCTCTCAGTTAAATAAGATTAAAAACCTAACCAACCGAGCTTGGTAACGCAAATACTCTAAAAACAAGGAGACTAATAAGTCGTTCTTCTGTCATTATATTTCTAAACAAGAACAAAACAGTGACAACACCACAAAACAATTTTAGTGTCGTTTTGTCTACAAACAGCAAATTTCGCGTCCTTTACAATGTGGCATTCTTTAAATTTGAACTTAATTCTTCTTTCACAGCTGACCCTGAATGAGAAATGTGGGAGCTGTTATAGGGTAGTGAGGAGGGGGATTTTTTGCCAATCTTGTATTAAATATTTTCACTTGGAGGGTGTGGTGGGGAAAATGTTCGGAAAATGAAAGAGGCTCTCTGCGGGATCTACAGAACATGCATTAGGAACATTTTGATTGAGTAACAGGAAAGGAAAATCTGTGCCCTTCAGTCACAGTTGGTGGAAGCAAAGAAGCAAATGATCAGGATCAAGGCAAAAAGAGTGGAGGAGAATTCCTGAGAACTGTCTGTTAGTAGGAATATAGGGAGAAAGAGAATGCAGTCTGACAGTCTTATTATCAGCACTAAAACATCTAGAGTTAAGTGGAAAAGAGCCTCAGACAGGGCCTCGAGTAGGAAATGTACAGTACACTTCAATCGATGGTAGGAAGGTATGGAATGTGCAGTGTTAGGAAGAAGAAAGTGCTGCTGCTACATAGTAATCATGAGTGAGGTGTAGGCCCTCAGTTACAGGAAAGTTTAAGGGCAGCGTAGCAGACTACAAGTATTTTTAAACCAAGTGCATGGCTAAGTCAAGTGATAGAGAACTTCAGGTCTTTATGTGAGGATTTTTCTAAAGAGAACCATGTAGTGATAGTGGATGGGGCAGAAAACAGTTTAGACGGGTATGGTGCATATTATGTAAGTAGTCACCTGGACGAGACAGCTTCTCTGACTTACAGTTGAGTTGTCCCAGCGCCATGGTAGCCTTAATGGAACTGTGAGACAGATAATGTTGGGTTAGAAATGACACTGATGGCAACTGACTTTGCACATGTTATTCTAGTGTTGTCAGTAGTATCAGTAGATGAGGTTTCACTGGGAATGGCCTACACCTACACAGGACTGGGAAGGGAAGTTTGGCACAGCTGATTTATGAAAGTATAGAGGGTGAATCTCATGCCACACATTATCAAATACCTGTTGTCATGTGATTACATTAAATTAAGTTTTCGTTCCATAGACCCAAAAAATGAGATGATTCTAGTGGGTGTGGAACATGTCAGAAAGTATAACATAAAACATTTTAATATAATACTTACTACCCTGATTATTTGTCAGGAGATTGTCGAAACAGGTGAACACAATGCAGTAAACTTGAACAGCTAACATTTACAGAATTAACACGCTGTCAGAATGAAACATTGTTATGCACTGATAATAAATTTATCATACACAGCATACATAATCTTGACCGTTGCGACCAAGTGCTATCAAAACTCTAAAGATAATCATCTATAGAGCAGAAGGAGTTGCCTATCAAAAAGTCTTTCAAACTCTGTTTAAACTGTACTTTATCTGAAACCAAGTTTTTAATTGTTGCTGGCAATTTATTGAAAATGTGTTTTCCTGAATATTGGACCCCTTTTTTGGAACAACGTAAATAATTTTTGGTCTTTTTGTAGATTGTTCTTATTGCTAGTATTGATACTATGTATTGAGCTATTGATTGGAAATAAAGATATATTACTTGCAACAAATTTCATTAAGGATTAAATATACTGAGAAGCAGTGGTTAGTTCCTTGAACAGGTTTCTACATGATGTTCTTGAATTTACAGCACAAATGGTTCTTATTGCACTCTTTTGCACCCTAAAAGCTTTTGCACAGTTTGATGAGTTACCCCAGAATATGGCCCTGTATCACATGATAGAATGAAAGTAAGTAAAGTACACAAGTTTCTTTTTATATTTATATCTTCTACATCTGACATCATTCTCACTGCAAATACTGACTTGTTTAGGCACTTACGCAATTCTGTAGTATGCCCTTCCAAACTGAAATTATTATTGAGTTGTAATCCCAGAAATTTAACACTGTCAACCTACCCAATCTGCACATCTTCATTCGTTATACATATGATGCAATAATCCTCTGATGGGTTCTGAACTGCATATAGTGGGGCTTTTCAAAGTTTAATGACAGTGAATTAGCTTTAAAACATTTATTAACCTCAGTGAAAATTTGATTAACAACTATTTCTAAATCTACTTGACTTGCTGCTTATTGCAATGTTTGTATCATCTGCAAACATAATAAAACTTAGCATTTGGCAATGATACAAATAAGAGGTCATTAATGTACACAAGAAAAAACAATGAACCCAAGATGGAACCTTGAGGAACACCACATGTAATTAATTCCCAATCAGATGAAGACTGACTGCTTACTGCACAGGTATTTTGCAACAACACTCTTTGTTTCCTGTTAGATAGATAAGACTCAAACCATTTCACAGCATCGCTGGTGACACCATAATATTCTAATTAACTTAAGAAATACTGTGGTTCACACAGTCAAAGGCTTTTGACAGGTCACAGAAAATGCCAGTAGCCTCTAATTTATTATCTAATGAATTAACTACAATCTTACTGTAAGTGTAAATAGCTTTCTCTGTATCAGAACCCTTAAGAAATCCAAACTGTGACTTGGAAAATATATTATTTGTAGTCAGATGCTTTAGGAGACACTTGGACACAACTTTTTCAAATGTTTTTGAGAAAGTCGGCAAAGGTGAAATTGGTCGATAGTTTGATAGTATCTCTTTACCCCCCTTCTTGTAAAAAGCTTAACATTAGCATATTTAGCCTGTCTGGAAATGACCCACTGATAAAAGGTTGATTACAAGAATAACGTAAGATAGAATTCAACTCACGTGAGCACTCTTTGATTACCTTTGTTGATATGTTATTATATCCACTGGAATACTTAGATTTTAAGGATTTTATGATGGATGCCACTTCTTTGAGAGACATGAGTGTCATTTCCATTTTACTGACGTTATTTTTAAAGACTGGTCTAACATGCTCCTTTGCACAGTTCACTGAAACTCACGACTCCAAGCTGTCAGTAACAGAAATGGAGTACTTGGTTAAGAGGTTTGCAACACTACATGCACTTGTTACCAAAGTCTCATTTAGTTTTAGAGCTATCTAATGCTCTTCCTTTTTGGCCCCACCTGTCTCTGTCTTCATTATATCCCATACAGTTTTTATTTTGTTGCCTGATGTAATCTTTTATTTTCTCATAATAAAACTGCTTTGATTTCTGGATTACTTGCTTCAATATTTTGCAGTATTCTTTCTAATGCATTACAATTCTTACATCTGAGCTGTTCCTAGATAGTAGATACAGTCTCCTTTTTGTCTCACATGATATCTTTATACCTTGTGTAATCGATGGTTTACTTCTTGACTTCTGTGTGATTTGAGTTACCTTTAGGGTAAAACAATTTCAAAAATGGAGGTAACTTTATTAACGAATGCTTTGTATTTTCCACTTGAGTGAGAAGTATTGTAAACGTCTATCCATTTCATGTCTTTGAGAAATTTCCTGAGTTTCTCAATTTTTGACTTATTTATTACCCTCCTGTACTCAGATTTAATAGATTTTTTTATCCTGACAACTTTCAACATTTAACACAAGATGCTCCATGTCATGATCAGATAGCCCATTTCCTGTGAGTTGATATGACTTTTTTCGCTAGATTTATCTACAAAGATATTATCAATAGTAGTAGCAGAGCATTTATATACCCTAGTTACAAAGTTCACTGTAGGAACTAAATTGAATGGTAGTGTTACTGACTGCAATACTTACTCACTGACAGAGCTTTTTAATAAATCCACATTAAAATCACCAGCAAGCAGTATTTCCTTGTTTTTTACCATGAGATGGGACAACATAGCACCCAGATTTTTTATGAAGAGGTTTAAATTTCCTGATCTGCATATATTTCCTGGAATCTGTATATACCTAATATTATAAAGGACTTACTATGAAATACTACTTCTGTTGCACCAGCTTCTAAGTGCTGCTCTGAGCAAAATTTATTAATATCAATATTCTTGAAAGTAAAACAGTTTCTGATAAATGTGGCAACTTCTCCTTTCTCCATATTTTCTCTACAGAAGTAAGAAGCCAGCATGAATTCTGTAACATTCAACATATTTATACCAGTGGTCACATGATGTTCAGAGAGGCAGATTATATCAACTGGTTTGCTCAACTCTAATTCTTCAACACAAATTAACAACTCATTAAGCTTACCACTTAGTCTTTGGATATTCTGATGGAACAAGGATAACTGGTTTGTACACTGGCTGAATTATAAGTTGATTAACTTAATTTTCTGCTAATTTTTGATTATCTCTAGTTTCAATCAGGGGCTGTATGCATGAATTGTGTAAATTAAAATTTGCTTTCTGGCTGCTTGTTTTTATCAATGTTAATGTCATTTTCAGCCTGTTTCTGAGCATCTTTTGACTCTACCCTTCCTACCCTAAAAAAACTGCTGATCTGTCACAAGTAACCACTGGTACTTTGCCACTTGTGACAATGCCCCCCTCCCATTAAGTTATTTACTATTAGCCCAGACAGTTTTCCCTTCCCGTTCCTGTTGAGGTGAAGGCCATGCCTAGTATAGTCCCGCCTGCTGGTAGAGTCAACAGGAACCACACTGATATGAGACCCCATACCTGATCCAAGCAGGCATTCCACTTTAAATTAAGTCTCCTAACAGAAGAGTTTAAATGAGGCCAGTCATCGCGCCTCACAACAGACACAAGCCCATGTCTCGTTGCTGAAGCTCACTCACAACTGAAGGTCACTCACAACTGAATAATTAGGGTTCCCCTCTACACTGTTGCCTGCCCTGCGCACAGTTACCATGGCATCTTCCTTTGTGAAGTCTTTGCAAAGTGAACCTACATCCTCTATCACCTGATCCAGACTTGCACTAGGTTTAAAATAGCTTGTGACCTGGTAACCTGGCCCTAGTTCATCCAGCAACAGTTGGCCAACACCTTTACCATGTGAACTACCTAACAACAAAGCTTTCTTCTTCTTCACAACTTTTTCTGACTTTTTACTTTTCAAACACTTTTTGAGAGTTTGTTGTGTCCTGTCTATTCCTAGATCTACTTGAGGCTCATCAGTTTCCAACTGTGACAACAGATCAAACTTGTTTTCCACATTCACAACAACACTGTCTGAGAACATACTATTCTTCTTTCTTCTATAACCTGTTGTCACTTCCCACCTCTCTTTTCCCTTCTCCCCCTTAACCCCCTTAACCGTTTTAGATCTTGTTATGCTTTATCTAGTTCTGTCTGAAGGCCAGCAATCTCCTCCTCCTGTTCCAATATGTTCCTATCTCTATAGCAAATCCTACACAACCAGTGAGCCTTGTTTATTTCCCCAATTCCCAGGCCACTACAGTCACCCACATGAAAGAAGCTGCAACAACACTCACACCACATCCTTGAACTAACAATGCTATGGCAAGTCATACGCTTCTCACTCATGGAAAACAAATTTTATCTTTAGTGTTAAAACAAGAATTATTTCCTAGACTACTCAATTAATATATTATATTTCTTAGAAAGTTAAGTCCTAAAGTTCAGATACTAATTGGAAACTTCTGGAGAAACAAAAACGATTTAACCTGTATTGTTTATGTGACGAAACAAAAAGGAAACAAAGAAATGAGCCTACACTACATAAACTATTCACTTATTTCAGAACTTCAGAACTTCAGCTACTTACGAGAAAATCAGATGGATAACATATCAGAATATATTAACAACACAAACTTTACTTTACTGAAATTATCACATAACTTCAGTATACCACAATGTAAACAAAACCTAAACCAAAATTCGCTCATATGTAATGTTTTCTTTTTCCAGAAAACACGCAAAAAATGAGAAACCTTCAATTGATAGCTTACAATAGGTATTAATTTACTTAATAATTATGTAATATTGCCTTAATTAATTGTTATTACTCTATTAAACACTTATCTTTGTGAGAGCTGTGAATGTGCAACACTTTTCAACTGAATATGCCAGAGACTTCTTGCTAGGAGAAGTAGGCGTTTTTAGGATAAATACAGATGACAGGTTCCTGACCTAAGGAGTATCTACAGCAATTCACATCACAGGTTCCCCTGTCTAAAGGGTATCCGCAGCTGTTAAAAAAATTTTGATACAATTACTCAAATGATAGATTCTAACAAATCTAATGTGCACTTATACTACATGCCATAAAGAAAAGAAACCACTGGAACAAAAAACATGGGGTATTTGGCAGACTTAACAATCCTTCATCAAAACATACTTACTCGTACTCTTAATCTGCTGGCCCCACAAACCGCAGTCAGCTTTTGGCCTCGTCAAGTAGCCTCTTCCACGGTATTCTGTCTTTGGTATCTTCTTTCATTGCTCTCAGTACCTGAATGTCCTTGGCAACCTCGTCTCTCCATCTCATTTTCAGCCTGCCTAGAAGTCTTCGTCATTCAGATTTATTCTCTGAGACTTCTTTTAGTAAAGATCCCTGCTCTCTCCTATATGCATGGCTGGCCCATCTTAGTCTTCTTGTATTGGCTTCTGCAACTACATCTGGTTCATTATATAGATCCCTGAGCTCCCTGTTGTTTCTTGTTCGCCATCCTCCTTCCTCATAGATTGGTCCAAATATCTTTCGTGGAATTTTATTTTCAAAACCTTTTATCGTTCTCTCAGTGTATTTATGTGTTCTCCACATTTCCGCCCAGTATAGTAATACTGGACTGATTATGGTTTTATATATTCTTATTTTGGCTCCTCTTGAAAAACCTGTCAATGACAGTAGTTTGTTGTTGAGTATGATGCTCTGGATGCAGCTTTGATCCTCGCCTCTGTATCTTGTTTCTCATCGTTTTTGTCGTTTACTACTAGCCCCAAATATTTAAATTCATTTTCTTCTTCAAACATGTGGTTATTGATATGCAGAGTTTCCTGTATTTTTGTTCTGTAATTTCTTTCTACCTTCCAGCTCGTGATCTAGTGGTAGTGTTCTTGCTTCCCCTGTACGTGGTCCTGAATTCGATTATCGGCAGGGTCAGAGATTTTCACCTGCTTCGAGATGATGGGGTGTTGCTGCGTCGTCTTCACCATCACCATTCATCCCAATTACGGTCGGAGAAAGGCAATGGCAAACCACCTCCGCTAGGACCTTGCCTAGTACAGTGGTGCGGGTCTCTCGCATCGTCCCCTACGCTCTGTCAGAGTATGGGATCTCAGCATCATCACTATCCCCAGATATTTAAACTCATTTACTTCTTCAAACATGTGGTTATCGATCTGCAGAGATTCCCATCATTTTGCTCTATAATTTCTTTTTACTCTTACGAATATTGCCTTCTCATCATTTACTTCTAATCCAACAGCCTTTGCTTTTCGAAAGATTCTTTTTGCCCTTATTTTAAGGTCTTCTGGATTTTCAGCAATTAATGCTATATCATCTACAAAGACCAAGTGATTTATTTTTCTTTCTATTTTAATTTCATCTTCTGCTTCACTTGCTACATCCAGAGCTTCCTGTATTACAAAGTTGAACCAGAGGGGTGATACTCCTTCTCCTTGCCTGACTTCTCTTTTTATGTCAAACGCCTTGGAACATTCTCCATCCATTTTCACAATACCTTTTGAGCCTTTCAGTGTCACTTTCACAAGATTTGTAATCTTCTTCGGTATTCAGAATCTTTGCATTTTCTCCCACAAGTTATCTCTGGGAATACTGTCACAGGGTTTCTTAAAATCAGTAAATAGTATTGCCATTTTTTATACTACCAATATTTGGATATGGCTTCCTTCAGTACGGATATCTGGTCAGTAGTTGAATGATTCTGCTCATTTATTATCTCTTTTAAATATGGTTCTAGTTTTTTCTGGAAGATCTTGGAGAACACTTTATAGGCGGTGCTAATTAATGAGATGCCTCTGTAGTTCCTGCATTGTTGTTTGACGCCCCTATAGTACCAACTATTATCGCTTATGTCCACTCCTCTGGCATTCTTTCATCATTCCACATGTTTGTAACAAGTTTATGTATTTATTTTGCAATTTTTATTCCTCCCTTCTTAAACATTTCAGCTGTTATGCCATCTCTCCCAGGAACTTTGTTGTTTTTCAGTATTTTGATTGAATCTATTGTCTCTTTCATTGTCGGCGATTTCACAAAGTGATGTACACTCTGATAATCATGTTATTGCTCTATTTCTGCATTTCTGTCTTCAACATTTAGAAGCTCCTCAAAATATTCTCTCTTAATTTCCATACCTTTAAATCCCTCCAGAACTGTATTGCCACTTTTATTTTTAATGCCCTACATCTGTGGTATATATCTTTTTCTGAAAAATCTGACTGATCTGTAAAAGTCTCTTGCATTCCCTGCACTTTTATCCTCCTTTTCTCATTTTATTAAACTGTCTGCATGTTCTCTCTTTTTCCTCCTGAGGATATTTTTAGTTTCTCTGTTAACATTTTCATATGTTTCTTTACTTTCATTGGAATCCTCTTGTAGTTGTTTTCCCTTCTATTCTCTTATTTCTTTCACTTTTTGCTCACATTCTGAAATCTACTGATTTTTCTTCCTTCTTTTTCTTTTTCTGCATACTTCTAGTACCAATTCTTCCACATTTGTTTTTATCATTTCCCAATGGTCTTCAATGTCAAAGTTGTCTTCCATTGTTACAACATCAAATTTGTTTTGCAGCTTAATGATAAACTCCTGTGCTATGTCAATGTCATAGTCTTTTATGCTCCCCCCCCCTCCACACACACCTAGGGCTCTTATATGGCTATTCTTTGGCATACCTCTGCTATGACTAGATAATGGTTTGTGCCTCCTTTGGCTCCCCTTATGGTTTCCACATTCATTATACTGCTTTTATGTGTTTGATCTACCAAGACATGATCTGCTTGGTATTTTGCTCTTCCACATGGTGATACCAAAGTCATCTTGTGAATGTCCTTCCATGAGAAGTGTGTGCTCATAACCCTTAGTTTCGTTGCACTTGCACAGCCTAATAGCCACACTCCATTATCATTACTTTCAACAAGAAGTCTTTCAGTCCCAGCTATTCCTCTCCAGATGATCTCCCTTCCAGCTTTAGCACTGGCATCTGCCACAATGAGCTTCTTATCATATTGTGGTGTCTTACTAAGTACCTCTTTGAGTATTTCATAAAAACTATCTTTCTTTTCATCCTCCAGTTCCTCGGTTAGAGCATATAGTGTAACTATTGTTATATTTGTGAATCTACCTTTTAGTGCCTTAACTGCTACTCTATCATCAATCAGTTGGAAATCAATTACAACCGCTGTTGCTGACCATAAAACCTACTCCCTTCTGAAACTTTCCACTTTACATCTACCAGTCCACTGTAGTATAGAATATGCCTGTCCGTTTCCAGTTTTCCTGTTCTTGGATATCTAACTTCTTGCAGTGCCACGAGATCCATTGTATATCTGTTGAGTTCTTCTGACAGAATATTGAGAGTTCAAGTTGTTGCCGAAGTCCTAACATCCCACATTCCAAATCCTAAGTCCTTGTTTGTAAGCTGTTTTCTATATTCCTTGTTTCTATTTTCCTCCGAGGCATTTTCTCGACGTTTTGTAGCAAGTTCTCTTGTACAGGATGGGTTGTCAGCCCAGTGTCCAACCCCCAACCTGGAGCAACAGTCCAGTTATTTTTTCAAAGTGAGTATTTTATTTCCTCACTACCCTCTGACTCTGCTGGCGGCAGAGCCAGCGAGCTTTCCACAATTCCAATGGGGATGTGCCCAATGGAGGTTACTGGCAAATCCGTACACAGGCATCAAAACATGCAATCAACAAAAATAAAATACAACATTTTGAAGTTGAGGTCCTACCTTTGAACTGCACAGTAGTTTGTGTCGCTGAGCACTGTTGTAGAGACACATAAATCTTACATATAGTAATATCATTATACAAAAGGACAGACTTTTATTGTAGGACTACTTCAAAGAGCAGATAACAATGCATTTATATCATAAAAGGAAGCAAGGCATTACCTTAGTGCAGTAAGACTAGATAAACAATTTGAAATATCAGCTATTAAATTAACAGGGCTTAACAACATCAAGAAATAAACCATTTTGTGCATCTATCAGTCTCCCAGTCGTAGTTTGGACACTATTTCTCGATAAATGAGCAGAAGATGTAGATCAGATCTCAAATATAGAAGTCAACATAATTTAGTGTGGAAGACAAACACAAACATCATAAATGAAACTAATAACATCTTCACAAATATCAGTCAGAGGTTTGGCATCTCCCTGTTTGTCAAGAGCGCAGAAAGGGTTACTACAATGACTGTATCAATAATTGACAATGTGACCACAAATATGCACAGGAATAAGTGTGTTGCAGCTGTAAAATGAATAACTACAGTAAAATTGTGTATCAAAAAATTCCATAAACTGCAAGCTTACAAAAGACATCACAAAGCAAAATATAAGATTTTTCAAAAGGACTAGCAAAACAAATCTGGGATGAAGTGTATAGGTAAACTAAGGTAAATGTTAAATTCTCTAAATTCTCAACATTATTTCAATTGAACTTTGAAAAGATATTTTCAAAAGTATCGACATCAGTATCAACATCTGGCAAAAACATATTGATAACAGCAGGTATTAAGGAGTCCTCCCAAAACTCTTTAGTACCTCGTTTCCATGAAAAAGACTAATAATGAGCCAGAGTTCCTGAATTTCTACCTTTGGTACAAAAAAATTTATAGGAAGGTATTGAATGCTGCCAAAAATTATTTAATGACAAAATAATATGGAATGCAAAGAATAAAAGGAAAACAATTTGATATTTCATAAAAATAGAAACAAGGAGAGACCAACAAAGGCATAATAACATACTGATGAGAGAGTGGGATAAAGTAATAAATAATCCACCTAGCAAACTATATGAATGAGCATTTTCCCAGTACTGCAGAGAACATTCCCAAAAACAAGTTCAACACCTGTAAATAAATGTTTCTACCATCTACAGAGCTTGAAGTCAAGAAACTGTACAGAAAGTCAGTAGCCTTGGATGAAATACCAGTGTGTATACTGAAACAATGCATAGAGAGTATACAAGCCAACTTAACAAAAATAATAAATGAACCCTTCACATCAGGGAAATTTCAAGAGTATTTAAAACAGGCAAGAGTTGTACTTCTGCTAAAGAAAGGTAATACTTTTGACTATAAGAGGGATAGCTAATGACTGGTTCCGATCATACCTAGTAGACAGCATACAAAGAGTAGAGGTAACACATACCTGAAATAAGTCTAAATTTTTAGTAAAACACTTATCACAGCCAAAGTACATCAAGATAGGAGTACCTCAGGATAGTATTTTAGGACCAGTACTATTCCTGATATACATAAATGATTTACCAACTAGTGTTAGTCATCGGGAAAAAATCACTTTGACGGTGACAGCAATATTATAATCACTAATAAAACAAGAAACTTACTTATAGAGAAGCAAATGAAACCCTCAAGGAAATTTGCAGATGGTTGATAAGCAACAAAGTGCCACTGAACTGAAAGAACAACTGCCATGAATTTCAATTTAAAGAGGGAAAATGACAAACTTAAATTAAATGTAGATGGCACCTCTATAGACAGTGCAACAAATACAGAATTTCTAGGCATGATTATTAATTCTCAGTTGAAGTGGTGTGAACACAGAATGATACTCACAAAAGTGATGTCAGCAGCATGTTGTGGCCCAAGAATCCTGTCATCAGTGAGTAACAGCCAGAGTCTTTTAGTTACATACTATTCATATGTATACTCAGTTCTTAGCTATGGCATTTTTTTCTGGGGATCAAATGCACAAAATTTGAACACAGTTTTGAAACTGTAGAAAAGGGCCATAAGATTAATAACCAAAAATAATATTCAAGCTCATTGTAAGGAAATGTTTAAAAAAACCGGAGATTTTGACTATACTGTGTGAATATATTTACGAAACAGTTGTACACATCAAAAAGAACACTGGTTATTACTACACAGACATGACAAAGATGGCGTCGAGTATGCAAGCAGTAGTAAATCGCGCCATAGAAAATCGTATTACATTTAGTTTAAAGTGCATAGTCTGCCAAAACAGTATTCATAGCAGTATCCGTTTGTGCTCTTTCTCACATATATGGATCCATCTATCGGTATGAACAACAGAAAAGTGATAAATCCGAATTGTGTATGTGGCTTTGTTCAGTGCAGTGGTCGAAAAAGTGCAGTCAAGATGTATAATGCTGGTACTGAAGAACTCATCTCTGATGTGCTGAAAGAAGAACTCGCAATAGCTAAAAAATATATGAATGACATCGAATCGTTAATTAATTCTTTGAATGTCGATTTTAATCCTTTTGTGAAAAATGTACAAAGTGAAAACTACAACACTCTCAAAGAAACCGTTACTGAAATTCAAAGTGCTCCAAACTCTGCTATAGTTACGAAAAACTCGTTTGCGCCCATTGCACAAGAGAAACACCGACAAATGAAATTATTGAGAGAAGACGAGACAAAACCAAAAGTTTATATCTTTGCAGACAGCCATGGACGAGATTTAGCCACTATTCTTACGAATATGCAATCTAAATTTTCCGTTACTGCCACAGTAAAACCTGGGGCTCCTTTCCAGCAAATAATTAAAGATTTAAGCCCTCAACCAAACGATGTTTGTGTAATTATTGCTGGAGCCAACGATGTTTATAAAAATGAGTCGAAAAATGCAATCACAGCATTGCGAAATGCACTGGAAAGAATCTCGCCAAGAAAAACAATCATCGTTAGCATCCCACATAGACATGACCTAATAAACAGTTCATGTGTAAATAATGAAATCAAACTCACAAACAGAATGTTTCAAAAGGTATGCAAAGCATTCAAGGACTGAAGTTTTTGGACAGTAATTCCGAAGAGAGAAACCATTTTACTCGGCATGGAATGCACAGGAACTGGCTAGGAAAACGTGTACTCGCTAAAGCATTATTAGCAGAAACATTCAAATTATTTGAAAACACCACTCCTCCAATCATTCTAAAAGCACCTGTGCCCATTGAAACTGTACCATTGGAAGAAATACATACAGTGTCGTCAAAATACTCCTTCAAACCTAATGGAACAGCTGAAGGGAAGGCTTCATATGCAGCAGCACCTGTATGTGAATCAACACAAACAGGTCTTTTATACAAAAGCAAGACAGCACCAGCAGTTACAACTCAAGTGGGAAACGTTAGTCCACCGCCAACTTGTGAAGCAGCAGCATTTAAGGAGGAAGAACAGTCATCAAAGCAGAAACAGCAACACCAACCCCCACAGGATCAAGTGTACAAGCCGACAGTGTAGAAACCTCACCAACAGGAGATCCACCCTCTATGGCAAAAAGGAGCACAGTAGTGACTGCAGCTGCTCCACATAGGATGTGCCTGAGATCAAGAAAGTCCTCAGCTGCAAATGGGGATTTTTTATGGTACTGTGGCAGAAGGGGGAAGGTTCCAATCAGAATGTAAGTAATGTAGTTAATAACAACAAATGTGGGTGTTACCAGCACAACAGCTCCCTCTTCCCTGCAGAAAACTGTTCCTGTAATACTGGTGTGTCAAAAGAAATAAAACTCAGTCCCAGCAATGGTAGCACCACAACTAATCATGTAATTAAAAATGAGCTCAAAATTTTTCACCAAAATGTTCAAAACCTGCTCTGTAAGTTAGACCAATTTATTGTAAATATTGATGAACCAACAGGCGCAAATTGTGCTCATATTCTCTGTCTGACAGAACACCATATCACTTTTGGCATTGAAATGCTCAATATACCAAACTATGTTTTAGCTACCTCATTTTGTAGAAAGCATATGTGCAAAGGTGGGGCAGTTATTTATGTGAAAAGCAGCCTGTCCTTTAATACAATAGATGTAGAGAAATATTGTGTAGAGAAAGACTTTGAGGCATGTGTCACAGAAATAGTAGAAGGTAACAAGAAACTGGTAATCGTAGCAGTATACAGGGCTCCATCTGGTAATTTTAAAGTATTCATGAAACAATTAGATTCTGTGCTATTGTATCTCACAAGAAAAAATAGGGACATTATAGTGACTGGAGATTTTAATATAGATTTCCTAGGAAGCTCATCTTCTAAGACAGAGTTTGCAAATTTAATGCATACCTACAACCTTGTCTCCACTGTCAGTTTTCCCACAAGAACTACTGCCACTTCCAGCACTCTAATAGACATATCTTTGTAGATATGAGTAAAACTAATCACATCAAAGTTGAAAAAGTCATAAATGGACTCTCTGATCATGATGGGCAAATACTCACAATTGACAACTTTAATACAAATCAGAACAAAGCTAGTGCACAGTGGAAAACCATTAGAAACATGAATGAGGAAAATATCCAAAAATTCAAATTATGCATTCGGGAGACTGACTGGAGGTATGTTTATCTTGCAAATGATGTTAATACAAAATATAATTTATTTACTGATGAATTATCAGGTATATGTGAAAATGTCTTTCCAAAAAAGGACTGTAGACTACAGAACAGGCAATCAAGCAAAAAACCATGGCTCACCAAGGGCATAAAAATATCATGCCAGAGAAAAAGGGAACTGTATATAATATCTAGACAATCCAATAATCCCCTGCAGATGAAATATTATAGGACATACTGCAAAATCTTAACTAAAGTCATTAAAAAATCTAAAAGTATGTGCATGCAATCTGAAATTAACTGTTCAAACAATAAAATCAGAACAATTTGGAATGTAATAAAGAGGGAAACAGGTACTGCACCATATGACAATGAAAAATCTGCTGTCCTAAAAATTAACGATTTGGAAATAACTGATAGTAAACAGATAGCAGACACATTTAACAACCACTTTCTAAGTGTCACCTCTCAAATAGGTTGCAGTGGTGACCTAAGAGAAGCTTTAGATATTCTGAAACTTAACCTCCCACAATGTTTTAATGATATAAATGTAAAACCCATAACTGTTAATGAAATAAAAAAAATAATTCACTCATTGAAAAGTAAAGGATCTTCAGGTATAGATAACATCTCTAATAAACTGTTGAAAGCCTGCAGTAATGATGTAAGTGTAGTACTTGCTCACATTTGCAACACGTCTCTTTATGAGGGAGTTGTTCCAGAGAGAATGAAATATGCCATTGTGAGACCTCTTTTCAAGTCTGGCGATGCTACAGATGTAAAAAATTATCGTCCTGTCTCTCTATTAACAACATTTTCAATGGTTCTTGAAAAGGCAGTGTATAACAGGATTGTGGCACATCTTGATAAACTTAATATTATTAACCACAGACAGTTTGGTTTTCAAAAAGGGGTTTCCACACAGCGTGCCATATATTCACTCACAAATGATGTCTTGGAGTCTATTAATAGTAAGAAGTCACCAGTTGGTGTCTTCTGTGATATTTCCAAGGCCTTTGATTGTGTAAACCACAAAATACTCTTGGAGAAGGCCTATCATTATGGAATCAAAGGGCCTATAGGTAACTGGCTAAAATCATATCTTCAAGACAGGAAACAAAAGGTGGTTCTACAGGGCTGCAACAAAGGATCTCCTAATCTAGTGGATTCTGAATGGGGCAAAATTCAGCATGGAGTTCCCCAGGGATCTGTCCTTGGACCCTTGCTGTTTTTAATATATGTTAATGATTTACCCCTGTCCATTAGTAAAAATTGTGAATTCACAATGTTTGCTGATGATACAAGCATTGTCGTTGATGGTCAGTCTACTGCTGATCTGGAGACTGATGTTAATGATATACTCAGAGAAGTTACAGCTTGGTTTTCAATTAATTCTCTTTCAGTTAATATTAAAAAAACTAATTTTATACAGTTCCACACAAAAAATAAAACTCTAGAAAGTATAGTAATTGCTCATGACAACCAGGAACTAGAACAGGTGCAATCCACTAAATTCCTGGGGGTTCACATTGACAGTAGGCTCAACTGGGAACAGCATGTGTCCCTTACTCTAAAAAGGCTTTCATCAGCAACTTTTGCTCTAAGAATAATTACTCATTTTGGGAACATCAACATTTTAAAATCGTCTTACTTTGGGTACTTTTACTCATTAATGAGTTACGGAATAATATTCTGGGGTAATTCACCAGCCTCAAAAAAAATCTTAACTGCTCAGAAGAGAGCAGTCAGAATCATGTGTGGGGTTCCTCCACGAACCTCATGTAGAAAACTTTTTATACAGTTAGGTATTCTGACCACAACATGTCAGTACATATACTCTCTGATGAATGTAGTTAATAAAGACTATGCTCAGTATGAAACAAATACTAGAGGTAAAGATGATTTAACACTTGTACAGAAGGGAGTAAAGTATGCTGCTATATAGACTTTTAATGCATTGCCTAATTCTATTAAATGTACAATAGAAAATGAAACGCTGTTCAAAGGTATGTTAAAAAAATACCTGCTCGACCATCCACTGTACTCGTTAGATGAATTCTTTTGCAGAAGTAATGCCCTCCCTTAATAATAGATGTATTTAGTCTCTTAGTTATTAGATGGATGATACAATATTACGTTAATGTTATAGTGTTAATGTTATAGTTATAATGTTATATTGAGAATTGCTATACTAGTTTAATGACAGCATGTAATATCTATATCATTGAATTATATTACTATTCTGTAGCATTAATTGTATTTGTACAGTTGTATTGACACGTTCCACATCCAGGCGAATCACTCACATGTACGGATCTATGGAATACGCATACCAAATAAAAAAATAAAATAAATAAAACAGCTCTGTCTATGACCATTGAACAAGATGTAGACTGAAGCTACATTTAGGAAAACAAGAAATCAAAACAGTATTTTCTAACAAAGAATTAAATGGTACAATAAAGGAGATTAAAGAAATTTCCAAAAAACAAACTTATTTAAAAACGAAATTAAAAAGAACCAGTTAACTCAAGCATTCTATGCATTGAAAGACGACTTAGATGACACCACATAACACTTTCACACTATATTTTTTCCATCTTGTTTTTCCTTTTCTGGAAAAACCTACTCCCAAGTACTAACACCTTATCATCTTTCTGAGCTAAATATTTCACTCATTATAGAGGGATGCTGACTCAGTTTTCCAGGCTAGCAAATAGGAAGTTGTGGTGCACAAGATTGTCCTGACATCAGCTGGTAGTGTGTGTTATGAAACAGTGTGTGTATAATGTGTTCGGTGTCTGGGAGTTAGAAATGAATGAACAGAGTAGCATCAGCTGTTTATCACTATTAAATAACTTGTTTGTAAAACAGTATTGTGCATTAGTGGTAAACTGAATGACATAGCACTGTTTTGAACAGAATAGCCTTGTATTCAAGAGGCTGGAGAGTCCAGTCTTCATCCAGTTCTCCTAATTTATGTTTTCTGTGGTTTCCCCAAATTATTTCAGGTAAATGCTGGAATGGTTCTTACTATAAGCAAGCAATCTTAATCGCAGTAATCCTCAGTTCAGGGAATCCCTTCAACCCTTAATCCTAAACACCACAGAAAATACCATTTCTTCTGCTCCAAAGAATCTGAGGATAATTCTGGACCATTACCTACACAGAACTGAACACACAACTGCAGTCTGTAAGAAGGTTTCTGCATCACTTTATCCATTACAGAAATATAAAAAATTATTATTATCGACAATGTTAATATAGAAAAGGGGATTAGCAATCATGATATCATTAAAGCAACTATGACTACGACATTAATAAATCAGTCAAGAAGGCTAGGAGAGTGTTTCTGCTAGACAGAGCAGATAAACAGTAATTAACATTTCACTTAGACAATGAACTGGCATCACTTAGTTCCAGTGAGATGGATGTAGAGGAATTACGGGCAAAGTTTAAGCAGATTGTAAATCGTGGTCTGGAGAGTTATGTGCCTAGCAAATGGATAAAGGATAGAAAAGATCCACCATGGTTTAATAACGAAATTTGGCAGATGCTGAGGAAGCAGAGGTTGTTGCACTCTTGGTTCAAAGGAGAACACAGAAATGACGACAAGCGAAGCTTAATAGAGATTCGTGTGTCTGAGAAAAGATCTATGCTCGAAGCATGCAACAACTACCAACGTCAAACCTTAGCGCAACATCTGGCAGAGAATGCGACAAAATTGTAGTCATATGTAAAATCGTTAAGAGGGTCTAAGGCTTCCATTCAGTCCCTTGTTGACCAATCTGATTTAGCAGTTGAAGACAGCAAAACGAAAGCCAAAGTTTTAAATTCCAAGTTCAAGAAATCGTTCACATAGGAGAATCGTACAAACATATTACAGTGGACAACATAGTAATAAGCATACTTGGCATAGAAGACCAACAGAAGGATTTGAAAGCAAATAAATCACCAGGTTCGGATGGAACCCCAGTTCGATTTTACAAAGAGTGTTCTGCGGTATTGGCCCTTACCTAGCTTGCATTTATCATGAAACTCTCGCCCAGTGCAAAGTCCCAAGTGACTGGATAAACGCGCAGGTGACAGTATATAGGAAAGGTAAAAGAACGGACCCATAACATTACAGACCAATATCCCTAACTTCTGTTTGCTGCAGAATCCTTGAAGATAGTCTCAGTTCGAATACAACTGATGCAATGATATCTTTGCTGATTTGGCTGCATATTTCCAAAGTTCCACAAATGTTTGATATTCTCCACTTGGTTTATAGTTCTTGAGCCCTTTCAAAGCTTTTATACTCTTCATGGATTGTGGATGGGTTTATACCTTCTGCTGGCATTTTAATAGGGTTATCTGTGTTTATTTGTAATATTTCTGAAGGACCTTCGCTATCTACTAATTTTTTAAACATGTCTGCTAAAATATCTGCATTTCTTCTATTGCTGTGGACTGTATTATTATTTTTATCCCTTAACATTAATGTTAGAGGGTCATGTCTTTGCCGTTGCCTGTTAAATATTTTGTAGTATCCCCTTGAGTTGGTTCTGTAGCTACTTGTTTCCATCATTAGGAGTCTATCATTTTAATATTTCTCTTTAACTCTTCTTACTATTTTTGGGTTATCTTCTTTGTTCTGTGAGTTCTAAGTGTGATTCTTCTCCTTTATGACTCTGATGGCTTAACCAGGCTTGGTTTGTATCTATCACTGTTTTATCACACTCATTTTTCCACCATTGGTGTCTGGCAAACTATTTCTTCTAGATCATTTGTTATTTTTATATTCTTTGTTTGTTTTTCATATTCCTTGTCACTTACTACATTGTGAGGGTTGTAGGTTCTCTTCTTTTTGGGATGGGATTTTTTTTCTTTGTCAATGAGGTGGATTTATTGATGCAATGATCTGATCCAATAATTGTCCCTCCCAGAAATTTCTCATTGAAGATTTCCTTGTGGTAATTTTTATCCTTATAGACATGATCCAACTGCCACTCTCCATTTTCTGGCCAGGATGTTATTACTATTATTCCAATTATAATTTTTTTATTTGTCAACTGTCCGCTTAGTGTCATGCTGCAATTTCATTTCTTCTTTGTCTGAAGTTTCCTCTTTCTCCAATACTCCTTCATACAGACGCTGTGCTACTGCTTCTGTTCATCCATCGAAGCTCTTCCAGTCTTCCTAGTTCTTTTGACTTGAAATCCTTCCAAATTTTGAATTGTGGTCCGAAATATATACCTATTCAACATTTGAACTTCCTGAATGCAGAACCTTTCGAGATCTCTACAAGCTTCCTTAATCCATGTCGTTATTGTCTATTTTTTGCACAGGTAGTCAGATATCCTTTTGTTTAGTCTGGTTTTATCCACTCTGAACAGGTGTCCTAGAAATAATCACCTCCTTTTTTTCATGGTCTCCGAGATTTTCTGCGCCTTTTCCAGTTTCAACCTCAATGGGTTCATGATTTTCCATAATATTCTTCTTTCTAGTATCTGCAGCTTTTCCAACTTGTAATTCATTGAGAGGCATTCGCTGGCATACAGGCACACTGTTTTACCTCTGCTTCATTTTGGTATTCCAAGAGATGCACTTTTTGTTGTAAATATTTTTAGTTAATCCATATGCTCTTTCCATTTTTGAGATCTGGTCCCCCACAGCAGGTTTCTCCAGTCCATTCTCTTGTATGGCTTCACCGAAGTATTTGAATTTTTTTACCCTCCCAATCCATACAATTTCTGTTTCAAGAAACTGTGGCCCACGTTTAGCACTTGTCATGAATCTGGTCTTCTCTTTCGAGATCCTAAGACCTGTCTTGCCAGCGATCCTTTCTAGTGGGTTGATCTGAATGGCCACTTCTTCTAAGTTCTCTGAAAGTGTTGCAAAATCATCAGTGATAGGCAAGCACTTGACTTTGAATCGTCCCAATTTTCCTCCTAGACAGACTGGACTAATCCCTTGATTTTCAAGTTCGGAATTCCAAATTCTCACAATCTTCTGCAGGACACGGTTAAATAGTATTGATGATAATCCATCACCTTGTCACACACCTGTCTTGATTTCAAATGCTTGGAACAATTCTCCCATAAACTTCACTTTGAAAGTTATGCCTGTTAAAGTTTCTCTGATAAGTTTTGCCATCTTGTTTTTGACCCCAAATTCTCTGATGATCCTATCTAGGGTCTCTCTATCCATCGAGTCAAAGGCTTTTTTGATGTCAATCAAAGAAGCCACTATATTTTTAGTATTCAGCATTCTTTGTTAGATTATCGATGACAAATTAAAAATTTGTTCAGCTCAGGAGCAGTCTTCCCGGAACCCACCCTGGTTTTCTCCAAGTTGTTTATCTAGGATTCCTTCAGTTCTATTCAGCAGTATCCCTGAGAGGATTTTTTAGGTGCCTGGGATTAGTGACATGACTCTGTAGTTGTTTACATCTCGTTTGTCACCTTTCTTATGGGGTGGGTGGATCAGTGCCGTTTTCCATTCATCTGGCAGTTTTTCTTTCTTCCTTATATGCTGGAAGATTCGGTGTAGGTGGTATAGGATTTCCAGTTCTGCCCATTTCAGCATTTATGCTGATACTGAGTCTTCTCTGCTGGCCTTGTCGTTTTTGAGACTTTTTAGGGCTTCCTTTATTTCTTTTGTTGGTGGTATATCATCTTCTAGGTTCTCAGGAGGAGCCAGAAGTTCCAGTTTGGTGGTTGGAGGCTTCATTGATTCCTGTATGGGAGTGTTGCCAGGTCTCTATTCTAGAGGAGAGGATTTATTCTCTGAGGTTATTCATAATGTCTTGGTTGATGTTTATTCAGTTGGTGTTATATTTGGTCACTCTGGATGGATTTTCCTTCGGTTTGGTGGGAGAAAACGCATTTTAACTTTGGAGAGATAGTGATCAGAGTCGAATTTACCATCTCTGATTACTTTAACATTCATCACTTCTCTAGTGTTTGTCCTGGTTATTGCTACATGGTCTCATGGGAATTCTCCTAGGTTGAGATTTGGAGATACCCATGTCTTTGCTTTTCTTGGGAGTTTCCGAAAATGAGTTGACATCAGCTTCAACTGGAAAGTTTTGTCGAGTCCAATGAGCATTTCTCCATTCTGATTTGTTCACCTATGTGCTTGGTAGTCTCCTACTATGTCTCTATATTCTCTTTCTCTCCCAATCTGTGCGTTGAAGTCTCCCAGAAGGATTTTTATATGGTTCACAGGTATCCTGGAGATTTCTGTTTCCAGTAGATCCCAGAAGTCATCTACTTTCTGTGTGTTCTTCTTGTTGTCTTCGTTAATTTGAGCATGATAGTTTATGAGAGTGTATTTCCTGTTTTTGCAGTTGATTGTCAGATCGGATAATCTTTCAGATTTTGATGAGAAGTTTATGACCTTTTTCACTATGGTGTTGGTTACGTAAAAGGCAATTCCCAGGAAAGGAGTGTTAGTCATTATCTTTATGCTGGCTTTCCTTTGAATACTTTCTAGTGTTGTGTGTCCATGACGTGCTCATCTAGGAATCTGGTCTCTTGTACAGCGAAGATCTGAATTTCGAGGTCGTCCAGGAACGTCTCCAATTCTTTCTGTTTTCCGACTAGGGGGAGTGAATTTACGTTTACGGTCTCAATGAAGTATTTATTCCTGAATTTCAGTCTGGAAGGTGTTTGTGCTCAGACTCATCTTGTATGCAGGTGGTGGGACTCCCCAGAATCCTAGGTCCTGATGCATTGCACATTGCAATGGTGGAATCCTTTTTCAAGTTATCACCTGTGGTAGTGCCTTCATTTAGCGACATTTCCATTCTGCATATGAAACTGTTTTGTGTAGGTAGAGGAAATAAATTCCAAAGTAAGATCGGATCGTTAGGTCGAAATGACTGTTTTTCGTGGTTTACTCCATCGGGTTCTTCTGCTCTCTGTCATTGGGAACTCAGATTCCTCTTCCGCCTTTGAGACTGTTGACCGGGGTTCACTTAGTAGCCCTAGGCAGGGGCTCTTAGTGGGTGCTACCATCCGAAACCAGAAGGACCCATGTTTTTTTCTTTTTTTTTTTTCTTTTACGATGTTGCTACTTCTCACCGGGACTGGCATAGCGAAGTTCAGTTATTATTTTTATTAATAACGCAAATTATTATGGTTGTGATTGTCTTGCAATATTTTTTGTATGTATTGTTTCGGGTCAGATGTAAGAGAGAGCCCTAAGGCCCTAATATGGTCAGACTAAATAAGCCATAAATAAACAAGGTAGAAAGAAATAAGGATACATCCAGCGATCTGTCCCATTCTGAAGTCTATAAACCTCTGCACATGTAAACTTCCTTGTTCTTAAATTGTAATACCGAGACATGTCCAGTACCCTTGTAAATACAACTACAACTACTACCACCAACACTACAACTAGAACAGAGTTGACATCTACATTGTATATAAATAAAAAATAATTTCCACTAAATAAACTTTAATAGAGTGAAAAAGTAAGCTCTAATAAAGGAGAAATATAAATTGATTTATAATATTATTTGCTGCATAGGAAGAAACATAATGGCTAGTGTAAACAGTCCCTATTGTTTCCCTTATAAATATGCTTTGATGTTTATAGAATGAAATTTTTACTCTGCAGCGGAGTGTGCGCTGATATGAAACTTCCTGGCCGATTAAAACTGTGTGCCGGACCGAGACTCGAACTCGGGACCTTTGCCTTTCGCAGGCAAGTGCTCTACCAACTTTTTTTTTTTTTTAACTCATTATGTTCGATATAGTTCGTTGCGTTTGGTCGGGGCGGACGTCACAAGACATCCGTTCAAATTGATCGTTGGTTCCTTGACTGAGTATTTTTATTACAGAGACCACGCAGCCCTCTGACCGAACACGCTGAGCTACCGTGCCGGCGCCAACTGAGCTTCTCAAGCACGTCCTCACAGCTTTGCTTCTGCCAGTACCTCGTCTCCTACCTTCCAAACTTTACAGAAGTTCTTCTGCGAAACTTGCAGAACTAGCACTCCTGAAATAAATGATATTGCGGAGACATGGCTTAGCCACAGCCTGGGGGATGTTTCTAGAATGAAATTTTCACTCTACAGCGGAGTGTGCGCTGATATGAAACTTCCTGGCGGATTAAAACTGTGTGCCGGACCGAGACTCGAACTCGGGACCTTTGCTTTTCGCGGGCAAGTGCTCTACCAACTGAGCTACCCAAGCACGACTCACGCCCCGTCCTCTCAGCTTTACTTCTGCCAGTACCTCGTCTCCTACCTTCCAAACTTTACAGAAGCTCTTCTGCGAACCTTGCAGAACTAGCACTCCTGAAAAAAAGGATATTGCGGAGACATGGCTTAGCCACAGTTGATAGAGCACTTGCCCGTGAAAGGCAAAGGTCCCGAGTTCGAGTCACGGTCCGGCACACAGTTTTAATCTGCCAGGAAGTTTCATGCTTTGATGCGTTTTTATTATTTTCACTAGCAAATAAATATCGATGTTTTGATATGTTGTTTTAGTTCTCAGCAATGTACTGTATACAACTGATCTGTAACACTCGTTATGAAGTTTTCTTTGGCCATTAATGAACTTTATCTTTGTTAATTCCACAGTTATGATACTATACCCCAACTGTTTGTACCACATAAGGTATCTGATAACCCAACATCCACCGTTCTGTACTGGACGAAGCATATTGATGTCATAATTTTCAATGCGATAGGGTCTGCAGCTGCGATGAATTTTTTGAAAGATTTCTTGAATTCTTCAGCTGCCATTCTCTTTATTTCCTGTACTATTGTGCAATTTCGCCTTAGGCCATTTTCAAGTATCTAAAACGGAGCTGTCATACATTGGATACATTAGTGACACTTGTGTTTTTGATGTAGGAACAAGTCGTATCTATAGATACACTAGGCGTGTTATAACTTACTTTATGGATGATTTTTTTTTTTTTTTTTTTTGTAGCAGATTATGTCACAGCCTATACGTCGTTGCTCCTATGACATTATGTTATGCTCATAAAAATAAATCCGAGGTGTTCACGCTATTTTAGGAGCACGTTACTTTCGAGCAGTTGTTGCAAAGCTCTTATATGCAGTGCTGTTTTTCTGGGGGAACGCTGGGGGATGCATACCCCTACACTTTTTCGTCGTCAAAGTAATTTTTTACGATGTTGAGAACTTGGCAGAGTGCACAAAGATTTATTTCACGGATGTAAATTTTTTATTTCATTTTTTGTGTTGGTGATTGCAATACAAATGATACCAGTGTAGTTTTTGGTGGGAAGAGCGATGTCATTGACTGTTTCAAGCATTTCGAAACAGCGGCAACCATTCTCAACAACTGAATTGCTGGCAGCCAGTTCGACAAGCATGTAGTGGCCTCGCTCGCTAATAGTGGGCGATGGTAGTGCTAAACGGATAAGCGTACACTCAAACACCGAGCTACCGACAGATGTCTCTATGGTCCCGCTACCAATATCCTTTGCGATTCATTGTGGAAAAACTTTAAAGTTTTGGTTGCTCACTTCACAGCTGCAAAAGATGATCAAAGCAGGGAACCAACTGACATAGGTACGTACGGTGGTTTATTGAAGTACATTACCAAAGGTGACTTCATTCTCGACTTGGCTCTGATGTGTGATGCACTTCAAGAATTAGCACAATTAAGTCTTGAGCTACAGTCAAGATACATCACACTGTATTCTGCCCAACAGAAGATCAGAAATCAGCTGTTAGTGTTTGAAGAAAGAAAAATGAGCTGAGGTCCTCATTACTGCGACGCTCTCAAAGCAGTCCAAGAGCTGAACTTCGGCGAATTCCACTGGAAAAGCGGGCAACTATCAGACATCTGAAGGCCAGCATATTTTACGATTGTCTGCAACGGCGGATGGAGAATCGTCTTCTGCAGACAGAGGATATTGCTATCTCTGGATGTGCGAAAGTTTTGGACTCATCAAATTGGCCTGAGAATCCTGGAATAATATATAGTGAAACAAATATCAAAACTTTATGTTGTCGTTTTGCTCTTCCAGAGGGAGAAACATGTAGAGGATTTCAGAAGTATTTGATGGAGAAGAAAATTCCAGCCTCCCTCCTTCCTCTTCAGAATGCACTGAAATGTGTTCCTATATCAACGAGTGACTGTGAACGTGGGTTTTCCCAAATGAATCTGATCATCTCTTCATTTCATCTTTCCACAGTCAGCAATCTGATGTTCATAAAGTTGGTTGGTCCTCCACTGATGTTGTTCCAGCCCATGGACTGTGTACGCTCTTGGTTCATGAAAGGCAGACATCTTGGTACTGATAACAAGAGTAAAGTAAGAAGGCGTGAAGACTACAGCAGCCATGAACTAAAGTCAGTTTGGAATATGTTGTAATGCCATTAATGTAAGTTATATTGTAGTTTTATAGTTAAATAAATTTTCAGCTGTATTAAAAATTGGATCAGTTGAAGAAGGGGATACCACCCATCATCTATGCCGTTTCGGGAGCCAAACAAGGCTGCAAAAGATTTTTGAAGTGTAGTTTCTATTGTTGTTGATGATAGGTGTGGATGGTTTTTGTTGTATTGTGTCTTTTAGTGGTGTTTTGTAGGCTAAAATATGTGTTCGGTAATATTTCCTTGTATTGTTTTGTATGTCGGACGGTTGATTGGACTCACCTGTCTCATTTGAGGTGTATTATAGGTCAATTGAAGTGTACGATACCATTTTCTTTTATTGCTCAGTGGTTGATGGGAATCGCACGCTTCATTTGAGGTGATGTAAACTGAAGTGTTCGATTCCACATTATCTTGTATTTTGGGTGTTTCTCGGTATCACCTGCTTCATTTGAGCTAAGTCAACTGAAGAGTCCGATACCAGTTTTTTGCAGTTCGATATGTTGATGATGTCATGGCTAAAAGCAGACGGTGGTATCCCATACATCAGTTATAAGTAATTTTCGCTGCATTATATCCAATGTCAGAGTACCCTCAAACTCTTTTTTAGAAAAAAAGCACTGCTTATATGTAACGTACTAAACACTAGGAAGATTACAGTTATTTTACAGACGTTTGCAACTTAACCTGCATATGTTCTTGTTCTTGGTTATATTTAATTATTGTTCCATTTGATCCACAAGTCCTTACGACACGAAAAGGTCCTCTCCATGGGATTGTTAACTCCACTGATCTCCCTCTTCTCACAATTTTGTCGTGTAATAATATGTCGTCTGCTGCCTTGAATTCCTTCGGATTTTGAGTACAATCATAGTATTCCCTATTCTTCTCCTTGCATTCCTTATGCTATCAGACGCACCTGGCACATCCTTTCCTTTAGTTCCGTTATGTAATCGTCATAGTTGTATTGTACTTTGTCCAGATCCCAGGAATGTTATATATTCTCCCAAAAATAGCTCAAATGGAGTGAGCCCAGTTGCTAGATGCGGTGTGGTGTTATATATAAAAGTGAAAAAAATGCACCTGTTCACTCCAGTTTTCCTGATTCATTGCTACATGATGGCATAAGTATTCTGTTAGCATTCAATGCGTTCTTTCGAGTGCTCTGTTTGATTGCAGATGGTATGCTCAAGGCTGAATCGTCTCGATCTTCAATAAATGACAAACGCTCTTTAGGATGTCACCTTGAGAGTTCGTTCCTGGGTTACTCAATAATAATGACGGTAATTAAAAATTATTCTCTGAACTAAGACTCCCACTATTGTGTCAGAATTCTGTTGTACTATAGGCTCTGCCACAAAGAATTTTGAGGTGGGGGGGGGGGGGAGGGCACACTAAAACGTTAAAATGTATCTATTCCCTTTCTCTGTTATATGAAGGGTCTTCAAATGTTCTCTTCCATGCCTTTTCTCATACCTCTTCATAATCTATGCCTTTCAACACGGACATATACGCAGCTGATTCCTTGATGTCCACCTATTGTCGAATCATGAAATAGTTTCAGAATGGTTCAGTTCTCTTCTTTACTAATCAATGGTTACTGGTCGTCTTGTTGTTCCACATTTCTGTTGACTGCAGCCGGGTGTTCTGGTATGTGTGGCAATCCATCTGATACTGTGTTTCGCGATCCCATTTTGTATATTATCTCAAAGTCAAATTCTGCCAGTTTAATTCTGAATTTCATTAATCATGACAACAGATCACTTAAGCTTTTCTAAGTCTGGCATTACGCTATTCTAACGTAGCTCCAACCGCGACCACACCATCTGAATATACGAACATCTTATGTCCCCGAAGTCCAGTTAGTGCTGTGTTCACCGGTCTCTGAAAAGTGGCGCCACTATTTATTATTCCCACTGGTAATTGTTTGTGTTCATAATCATCCTCCTGAGTACAGAAGGCTATTTTCTCTCTATCATCCTCATTCAACAGCATCTGGTGGCAATCCTTGGCGTAGTCTAAGGTGTTGAGAGGTACTTGGCTCTTCCTAAGCTATCTAAAATTTCATCTACGGGGTAGCGGAAAATATAATTGTCATTTAATCTCCGGCAGTCAGTAAATATTCTCCACTTCGCTTCCCTGAAGCGTCCATCTTCTTCAGATTCATCAATAACGGAATATTCCACTCGCTCTCGGTCGGCGTAATTATTTTTTCCCTTGATATTGTATTTATCTCGTTTCGGAAGGCCTCATTGTGTACCTCCAGCACTCAGTATGGACGGATATTTATCACTTCTCCTAGAGCCTCTGGTTTCAACTTAATTTCATGCTTCACCATCTCAGTGTACGTTAATCTGTCTTCGGGCAGGTGAAATACATCATGATATGCAATACACAATTTAATAATTGAACTCCTTCCTTGTTTGCTTAACTGATCCAGTCGAAGCTTTTCCTTCAGTCTAGTAATTCACGACCTTGTCTCTTAGTCCACTGAAACTATACTCTATATGCAGCGTTTCTCGCCTTCTTCCATGATAGGTACTGCATCTATCTTTATCTCGGGACATCCCAATATAACTTCTTTTTCCATGATTTTCAAACTACTCATGACGCAAGTGCCTCTCTACACATCATCAATGCTGCAGATAAGTGTATTCCCGTTTGAAACTGTTGCTTCTCCGTGATTCCCTCACTCAGATCTGTGTCCTACTGTTTAATCCTTAAAATCCTTTCGTCTCGTGATTCTAATGGCTCTGAGCACTATGTGACTTAACATCTAAGGTCATCAGTCCTCTAGAACTTAGAACTGCTTAAACCTAACTAACCTAAGGACATCACCCACATCCATGCCCGAGGCAGGATTCGAACCTGCGACCGTAGCGGTCGCGTGGTTCTGGACTGAAGCGCCTAGAACAGCTCGGTCACAGGGGCCGGCTTTCGTCTCGTGGGTATCTTCATATAACATGACATAGCCTCTCTTTCCTTTCCATCTGCTGTTCACCTTTGTTGTTTCCCTTAGACATGGTGCCTATCACTTCTCATTTCTGCTGGTTCTCCACTCTGGAGGTCTCTGTTCACTCTTAGTCTAAGTTCGATCCTACCTGGATTCCTACTGATATCCCTGCTGTTGCATTCGCCCTCGAAACCCGTTTTTCTCTGCAGTCTGATGTCCATTCCATGGTACACTGCTCGTCTTTTCGCAACTCTCTCTCAGTCTGCAAGATTCACCGGTTCGGTTCCTGTCCCGTCTGTACCCGTACTGGTCTGTTCTTCACCCATAGCCTCTTTGTTGTGTGATCTATGATTGCTTTTAAACATTCGCAGAAGTCTCTGTCTAAGATCTCTTCATACTGTGGATCAAACTCGTCCTGCACTGTATGAAACTTGTGTTCCACACACACACATCGTCTCCTGTTCTAAGCAGTAACGTAGCGGATCTGCACGTCTCTATTACTTCTTTAGTGATCATTTTAAGTTTTATTTTTTGTCATTGTTCTATCTGCCATCAAACTTGTGGTTCCTGCACGCATCTTACATTTACGAAACATTCCTCCCTTTGCAGTCTACTGAGTACAACTTTGTGGCATGGGTCGAACGCATACTCACGGTTTCTGAGTTTTAGTGTTTGTTATCCTTGCATCGGCATTACACTGTCGGACTAAGTCATGGTCCTTTACAAACATAACATATCGTGTGTCTCGACTTATGGCATCGACGACACACCATCGGTCGCATGTTTCCAGTTTTTCTGTGATGAGTCTTCTTTGTCCTTCTTGGCGGCGGTGGAGGATGGAGCGTCCGTTTCTCTGCTCCTGTACGACTCGACTACAAGGCGTTTGATTTTTTGATTGTTTTGATTTTGTTATCAGAGGTATTAATCTCAGACATGATGCACATGCTTCTGGGCTTTTTAATAACCTTTCTTAATGTAGCACAGTAGTTTTTATAATATTTGGCTGTTTCTGGGTCATTACTCTTTCTTGTTGTTAGATACAGTTCGCTTTTGTGGTTACAAGATATTCAAACACGTTTGAATTCAAATGTCGCCAGTTGCAGCGGGAGACAGGCAGCGACACAGATGTCGCTCACGTATGACACTTCCGTAACTACACCTGCGGTTGTGTTTTATCGCCTGAAGCTGTCACGCGCTGTCACTCACTTCTGTCGCTCACGTAGGACACGGCCTAACCGAGCTCTGCATGTTTCCCCACATTAATTCAAGGTCCTGATTCGCGTCCATTTCTCTGAGCGCTTAAAAAACGGATACTAAGTTGCATCTGGTAGTCGGTCTTCGTTGCTTCATCTTTTAGTTTCTCCACATGGTACCTTTTTAACTTAGGCCCCGTTCATTCTTTATACTGTACGTTTAAAAGGTCTCTGACCAGGAAATGGTCACTACCATCTTCGGCACGCCGCGCTGTTTTAACGTCCAACACCCATCTCTTGGCTCTTATATCAATTGCAACATGGTCTATTTGATTTATAGTTCTCCCATCTGGTGACACCCAGGTTCCCTTATGTATGTTTTTCCGCTGGAAGTTTGTGCTGGAGATGAACAACCCTGATGATCTAGCGAAGCTGATGAACCTCATCCCATTACCATTGCTTATGTCGTGTGGACTGTGCCTTCCTTTTCTGTCTTGGAATATTTGTTCTTTCCCGACCTTGGCATTCATATCACCAAGGAGGATCTTCAGATGTCCATTTGGTATAGCATCCATCAGTGCCTCTAGCTGCGCATAGAACTCGTCTTTCACTTTACTTTCGCTCACTTCGGTGGGAGTATGTCAGTTCACAAAAGCCGCCTTAATATGCTTTACAGCCACTGTTAGAACAGATATTCTTTGGTTGACTGACGCGAACTCTGAAACATTAGTGCCCAAAGTCTTACTGATGCAACAACCAGTACCTAACAGATGTCCTCGTTCACAGGCTCCGTACAAAATAGTACCGTTTTCAACATCTAAGCTGCCAGCATCCTCCCACCGGATTTCTTGCAGTGCAACTAGGTCTACTTCGTACCTCAGAATTTCTTTGGCAACACTGATTGCAGTTCCTGTCTTCTACAGACTCCTTACATTCCACGTTCAAATCGTATACCGTTCCTTTGCCACTGACGTCGTCTAGTTTTATCAGTAATGTTCCAAGGCTTACTTGTAGTCTTGAAAGCATGTTTAATTTTTTTACGAAGAGAGGGTGCTGGCTTTCCGTCCAACCTGCGGTGTTAAACTCACAGCTTGCAGGATTGCTGGCTTTTCTTAAGGGGTGGGCTCCCCTCAGGAGGTGAGTTAGAGATAGGAATCAGAAAGTTGGAAAGACACCCTCGGGCCTCGAAACCTAATACCTTTGGGGTCGGAAAAGCAAGAGTTGCGAAGGGGGGCCGACAGGGAAGGAGAAAGATGGAGCCTGACAGAAGTAAGTGGAATGAATTTCAGTCTCAGCTCGGCGCCCAGCAGACGCCACCCGCGTACTTCCAGATGAAGTCCTCTGGGGGGACTTCAAATCACAAAAGCAAACCGTGCAAGAAAATCTTTCACAATGACAGAAAAATAGGTCTCAAAAGCCGCAAAGAGAATTAAACAAGTGAAACACTGCAGTGCAAGTTCGATTCCAGCTTCTGATGATATGAAAGAAGAAGGAGGTGTTATGAGAATGCGAAACAAGGATCAAAAAGTGCTGACAGTTCAAATGGTTCAAATGGCTCTGAGCACTATGGGACTCAACTGCTGTGGTCATAAGTCCCCTAGAACTTAGAACTACTTAAACCTAACTAACCTAAGGACATCACACACATCCATGCCCGAGGCAGGATTCGAACCTACGACCGCAGCGGTCGTGCGGTTCCAGACTGTAGCGCCTTTAACCGCTCGGCCACTCCGGCCGGCAGTGCTGACAGTAATGTGTCTGTTATTCTTAAGTAAAACTGTCATTCATTCCATAAAAACCAAAGAGACGAAAAGTGTCGTCTACTCATAACGATTTATAGCTGCTGGTGATGATGCTTTATCAGTGAAAGCGAAATGCGCCTGATAAATAAGTCCAGTAACGGCTTCACAAAAAAGGTCCTTTGTTTGCAAAAAATGAGGTAAGAGATTTTATTTTTTACCTTGTGTATATAGTTGAAAGTATGTTGAATCCAAGTTTTCGACCTCTAAACCACTCGGTACAACTTTTTGTGGCCAGAAAACAAGAAATATTGGCACTTTTTTCAGATTTTCGCCTATTACTCGGAAACTATGCAACCTAGTGAAATCGTTATCCTTACCAAAGTGAAAGAGCATTAAATTTTGCGTCGAATGATATACTCAAATGTCAAAATCGGTGCAGCCGTTTGGCGTTTGGCAGCAGTCAGTTTTCAAAATTCATTCGTTTCTACCAGCTTAGCTAAAAAGTCGGCTCCAAAGCCTGTAACTTAAAACGGCTACTCCAAATGAAAAATGTCTGGTTATAATAGCTGTAGAGCGTGAAATTTCATGTTACAAAAGCATCTAGTTTTTCAGTTTTAGGCACTATTAAACGTTATACACTTTGAAGTAAAAGTAATTCCATTTTGTTGTTTTTTTAAAGTCTAAGTTATTCAATGAAATCGAATTTCCAATAGAAAGACATAAATCTGCGCCACAATCGGGTATAGAGGTATCTATAGAACTCCATCGATTGACATGCCGTAGACAGGCGAGGCTGCCATCCTCTCCGTTCCTTTGTTATTGTTTTTACTGTTAGCTACGCGCAGTCTTTCTGTGCTGTGCGAGGGACGCGTTCAAGACTCCTTGTGTCTCGCAAATTTTCGTTCGTCGTTTGCGTTTACCTTTTTTGTGCGGTCAGTGCATTTCAAATAAGTGCTCCACACCGTATGGAGGTGTGTTTTACATGTGACGCCAGTCTGGCAGATGGTGATGTGGTTAAACTGAAACAGAAACGACAGGAAACGCTACTACAATCCAGTAAGGATAGAAAATCGCAGCATATCGTAAGTTATTAACTGGTCTGGCTCAAGCTGAAGTGCACTGTGCTTGTCAGAAGAAGTACAGTAACCCAAAACTGGTTAGATCGTCTTTGGCAAAAAGCTCTGCACCGTCAACGTCGAATCTTCGATCATACAAGAAGGTATTTGATTTTAATAAACACAGCTTTTATTGTGGCGAGGAAATTGTTGTTAATTGGGAGAAACTTAGCAAACTTCTCTATGCCCAGCAAAATATTGTTCGTAAAATGATGAAACTTGAATTAACAGATAGTATTATTGTGGTTGCTGAAGGACGAGGTGATGACTGGGTTCGCGAATTGCTGGAACGTATTCGTGGTGAGAACCTTCGTGCTAAAAATGCTCAATATCATAGTTTTTGTCAGATGGATTTTTACCGACCAATCAGAGGTGGAAGAAAACAGGATAGTACCGGAATCAGTACAGTTAGATGAAGCAATGGACATGATTTCTTCCTACATCGAATAATCAGAAGAGTACCAGTTTACTTTCCAGGAGTTAAAGAACCAAATCACGAATGGCTGAGAGGGAGACGTAAGGACCATATAAACCCCACTCTCTTGGAAATGTGGCGAATAAATAATGATTGTTGACAGACATAAAAAGAGCACAGTAGTGTGTTTCAAAAGCACAGTCTATAGTTTCTATCACAGAAAGCTAACAGATCCTCGAGAAGAGCGTCTGAGAATTGTAAGCACTGCTACAGAGATATATAGTGAGAACATTTGGCCGGCCGCGGTGGCCGTGCGGTTCTGGCGCTGCAGTCCGGAACCGCGGGACTGCTACGGTCGCAGTTTCGAATCCTGCCTCGGGCATGGGTGTGTGTGATGTCCTTAGGTTAGTTAGGTTTAAGTAGTTCTAAGTTCTAGGAGACTTATGACCTAAGATGTTGAGTCCCATAGTGCTCAGAGCCATTTGAACCATTTTTGAGAACATTTGTACACCGGTGTACCGGTCTGTGACACATCACAATACCTCCCCCTCCCCCCCCCCCTCCACCTGATGATTTGTTGCCTGATGTCCAATCAGTGGTCCCTGAATCATTTCTCCATTTCTCTGAGTCGTTGATTTTCAAAAACAAACGAAGAACTCAGGACAAATGGGAAAAGAGTGTGTTGCTTTGCTGCAAGCAGTGACTTCTGCAGTAAGGCCATGGTCATTTCTATCTTCACTATTGATTGGGCTCAGTACATTCATGTACAAAAGATTCGGATCAAAACTTGTTGTCACCGGCCGGGGTGGCCGTGCGGTTCTAGGCGCTACAGTCTGGAACCGCGAGACCGCTACGGTCGCAGGTTCGAATCCTGCCTCGGACATGGCTGTGTGTGATGTCCTTAGGTTAGTTAGGTTTAGGTAGTTCTAAGTTCTAGAGGACTGCTGACCTCAGAAGTTAAGTCCCATTGTGCTCAGAGCCAAAACTTGTTGTCGATGCTCTTAGTGCAGCTCCATGTATGGAAGCTTTCCTACTTGAGTCGTCCTCGGTTGCACGACCTGAGTATCCTAACATAACCAGTGAAGGATACATCCGGCTCATCTCTGATAACGCCGATTTGAAAATCTGTACGATTGACTGATTGAATACTTTCCATTCCATGGGAGGATCGGGAAAGAAGACGTTCAACTTCTGAATTTTTGTCTACCCAAGTGATGCTTCGAAAAGGGGAACAAAGTCTTCTGAAAAATCTCGTCTTTTAAGGGCATCAGGTTCTTCATGAGGTATCATTTTCGATGAAGATACAAATGCTACCGTCGCACAGGTGAAGTTTCTTGCAAATAAGAGCAACAACAACCATTTTATTTTTATGCTGATGAGAAAATTTGAGGTTGGAGATATTCAAGCGCTACAGGCAGAAGAAAATGCGGATTCCTTAATTTTGGAAACAGCTATTTGCCACGTTGCTGAGTCTGATAGTGTGGCAATCATACCCGAGGACATTGGCGTGTTTGTTCTCCTAAAGGGTCGACGAAACAACTACAACAACTTGTACTTCCATAAACCGGGAAGAGAGAAATCAGCAGGAGTGTGGTACTCCAGCAATTCTTTCAATTTATATCCTGCATTTGCCCTTTTCAGCCATACCTTCACAGGATATGATGCCACATCTTCTTTTTTTGACCAAGGTAAAGGGAAATTACTAAACCTTATGAAGCAACAGCCACACCTCAAAGTGCGAGCTGCTGAATTTGTTAAACCCTCAGTCTTTCAATACTTAACAGCACGGACAGGAGAACAGATGATATTAGCACTGTATGAGAATTACAACTGCGTGACTTCGGACGAACGCAGGTACGAGCTTGTAAAGTCTGCCCCGAGAAAATCATTCAAATATGAAAGGCTACCACCAACATCGGACGCATGAAGGTGGCACTCACTGCGATCCTATCAAGTGCAGTCTTGGCTGGGGAAGAAAACTGATCCATGCCAGTGGGAACGTAAAAAAAACTTATCAGGCTTGTTTCCCATGAGGGTGACGAAAGATGGGGCACTACACATGCTAGTGAAGATGGTTTCCTGCACATGCAAAGCAGGATGTACAGCAGTACCTCAACGTGCAAACACTGTTGTGGCTTATCTTGCGAGAACGCCCCAGAAATTGGGCTCGACAAGAATGAGGAAGAGGTACAAGATATGTTCCAGAACGAGGAAGTTGGTGAAGGTGCTGCAGTGGATCATGAAGATCGGATGCTGCTCCAGGACCTGCTGCAGTCACCCAAATGACCTCAACAGAATTGAAATTTGATAAAAATTTTAATCTCTGTTATTTAAATTGCTTTTCTAATATTGTCATTCCCTTTTATTTGTTCATTTGTACAATTTTTTACAATACTCATATGTAAATACATATTGGCCGTTACTAAGTACTTGGTTTTCATTTTAGCGACCCACTCTTACCTTTAAGTTATGGTTAAAATATGGAAAATACACATAAATGAAGAAAATTAAAAAGATATACGCAGAGAACACATATGCGCTCATTAGAGAGCAGTCTTCCCACTGGAAATTTCATTTCATTGAATGACTTTGACTGACGCGAAAAACAACAAAATGAAAATAATTTGGCTTTCAAGTGTATGAATACTTAATAGAGCCTAAAATGGAAAAAAAACTAGATGATTTTGGAACAGGAAATTTCATGCTCTACATCTTTGATAATTAGACATTTTTCATTTGGAGTAGCTGTTTTTGAGTTACAGGCGTTGGAGCAGACATTTAGCCAACTTTTGACAACTGATTGAGGCCAAACGTCTGGATCGATTTTGACATTTAAGTGGATCATTCGACGCAAAATTTAATGCACTTTCAGTTTGGTAATGGTAAAAATTTCATTAGGACGCATAGTTTCCAAATGTGCGAAAATATGAAAAAAGTCCCAAGTTTTTTTTGCCACAAAAAATTGTCCCGAGTGTTTTGGAGGTCGAAAACTTGGATTCAACATACTCTCAACTGTACACACAAGGTAACAAAATAAAATAAAATACCCCGTTACAGGACTAAATAGGCTTTCCAATTTTTAGACAGCTTAAGACAACGAGGGACCAAAGTAACAAGAATGAGGTTACCCTAGGTGAGTGTGGGATGGAATTTGTATGCAGTATCTTGCAGTTGGGGTGTTTTACTCGTCGTCTACGCCCCGGTTTCACACTAATGACTCCTTTAGACTACACAACATTCATATGTAAATTATAGATGTGCAGTTGTTAAAACAGACTGCTATGTTATATACTGCGGTATTCGCACCAGAATCTGACTCAGTAGGCAACTTAAACTGTAATTTCATTTCATCTTGAAGACTATTGGAAAGGCTTAGTAACACTTTAAGATATATCTGGCACACATCAACTTGTCTCCTTATACGATTGCTCTTTCTAAACTAAACAGCTGACTGTCGCACAAACAGAGTAAAAGCAGAAATACAAACATGCGTGAAAACTAGACACTTCACTCTTCACATCACAGAATACCGTGTAAAAGTTAAGCATTGATAAGACAACAAATTTAGATGGCATAAGGCTGATGAAATAAATTAAACATTGATACCTAAATCATTTCTTTCGTAAGTATTTCCGTTTTTAAATCGCCACTATACAGCTAACAAATGCCAAATATGTTTAACTGAAGAGCTCTGCGAGTCGTTTTAAAGACTTTGGTACCTCGAAGCTGCCGTGGGGAGTGTCCGTCATCCGATATTATCGTCATGCATATCCCCAACTAGCAACCTACAGTTTCATCGAAAAGTTCAGCAATGATATCGTATCATGAAGGGAGTCAAAAAGAGAGATCGAACAAGTCCACAAATCGCAGGAAAATAAATATATCAGTTCCCACGGAATCAAAATAATTTAATCTTACTCTAGCAAGCCTAATACTCTCATAGTAATATTGAGGGGCGCAGGACACGGGGAGGGATTTCGATAGAATATTAGTTTCTCAAGATAGGCAGTTAATATTCGTACGGATTAGCAGAGCTATGTTTCTTGTGTGGAAATTCTGAGTGAACGCATGCGTTGAGTTACATTAGCAGTTCACTGAGCGTGTATCTTACGAGGGTAACCTGTCATAGGCCGCTCTCTGAAATACTCAAAACTTCACTTGGCGAAAGAAGGACGAAAATAAAGGTACATTTATTTTGTCTTAGATGGCAACAATAGTTTCCAAGAAAATGAGAATCACTTTTTGATTCCACTTCAGCAATTATCACACGCAGCATTAAACAGAGCATGTCTGAGCGTAGTGGCTAAGAATACAATTTCGAATTTTTGTTTTATTTACAAAAGAGCTAAACATTTCAAATCTTATTAAAAATAGATTTCATCATCATAGATATCATACAACCTTTTATGAGAAATGCATAAATTGTAGTACTATAATTTTTGCTTTTCTTCTACTTTTATACTTCAAGAGAACCTGTTTATTCTCCTGGGTGACATATTTCAGAACGACATTCAGATTGTAGGAATGCAGAGCACCATGAGCAACGTGTGGTCTTTATTTTCAATTACTGTTAGTTTCATAAGGTTATATAAAATTTGTGGTGATAAAATCTAATTGCAATAAGATTTGAAACTTTTTTTGTAGAAAATACCATTGTATTTCTCGAGGTGACAAAAATATTGATGTCACTGATGTCACTGATGTCACATACTTCCACGACAAAAAAAGGGACAACATAAAATTGGATTTAAACCCAGCACACAAAGCTTCGAGTATATTCTCTTCGGCACTAAACCACCTACTCGACTGGTATAGCACAACGCTTTTAAACTAATGCAATAGCATCAAAACTTTGACTGTCATTATCTTAGAAACTGTTGAGTGTTGGCACCTAAGACAGAATAAGTGTTCTTTATTTTCGCCCTTCTTTCGCCGAGCGAAATTTCGACTGTGTCGGAATGCATCCTAGGGTGGGCTGCTCTTCGCGAAAAATAGTTTCGGGAAACTGCTGATGTAAGTCGATATCTGCACATGGAATATGGAATTCTTGCAGTATTTCTGCACCAGAACCATAGCTCATCCAATTCCTATGGATCCCAAACGTCTGCCTTGAGAAACTATTATTCTTTGGGAATTAATCTTCAAGTCCTGCATCCATCATGACTACTATGATACATTAGAAGACGTAAATGAAACCTTATCGATTCCATGGAAACTGACATGTTTAATTTCCTGTGATCTGTGGACGTTTCAATCAATCTTTTTGACTCTGTTCATTAAATTAAATCATTGCTGAGATTTTCGATTATATTGGGGCTTGGGGATTTCATGGCACCAGGGCTGTTATGATGATAGTATCGAGTGACACACACTCCACAATGTGACCTCGAGTTGAAAACAACTCGAAGAGATCTTCAGTTAAACGTATTTGGCAATTGTTAGCTGTCTATGGGTGACTACAAAACGGAAATACTTATGGAAGAAATTATTTACGTCTCATCTTGAAACGTTTAATTTAATTCATCAACCGCTTTTCAAGTAACTTTTGCAAGTTATTCAACGGCGACGTAAAGAGTGAGATGTCTAGTCTCCATGCCTATTTACCCTTTTGGTTTTAAGCTATTTATGTGACCCTCAACTTTTTAGCTAAGTTAGAAACCATGAGCAACTTATAAAGAGACAATTGATGAGGGCAGTTGTATCTTAAAAGTGTTATTAAGCCTTTCCAATCATATCCAGGGGAGTGTCGTAGGACCGTTGCTATTCACAATATACATAAATGACCTTGTGTATGACATCGGAAGTTCACTGAGGCTTTTTGCGGATGATGCTGTGGTATATCGAGAGGTTGTAACAATGGAAAATTGTGCTGAAATGCAGGAGGATCTGCAGCGAATTGACGCATGGCGCAGGGAATGGCAATTGAATCTCAATGTAGACAAGTGTAATGTGCTGCGAATACATAGAAAGAAAGATCCCTTATCATTTAGCTACAATATAGCAGGCCAGCAACTGGAAGCAGTTAATTCCATAAATTATCTGGGAGTACGCATTAGGAGTGATTTAAAATGGAATGATCATATAAAGTTGATTGTCGGTAAAGCAGATGCCAGACTGAGATTCATTGGAAGAGTCCTAAGGAAATGCAGTCCGAAAACAAAGGAAGTAGGTTACAGTACGCTTGTTCGCCCACTGCTTGAATACTGCTCAGCAGTGTGGGATTCGTACCAGATAGAGTTGATCGAAGAGATAGAGAAGAAGATCCAACGGAGAGCAGCGCGCTTCGTTACAGGATCATTTAGTAATCGCGAAAACCTTACGGAGATGATAGATAAACTCCAGTGGAAGACTCTACAGGAGAGACGCTCAGTAGCTCGGTAGGGGCTTTTGTTGTAGTTTCGAGAACATACCTTCACCGAGGAGTCAAGCAGCATATTGCTCCCTCCTACGTATATCTCGCGAAGAGACCATGAGGATAAAATCAGAGAGATTAGAGCCCACACAGAGGCATACCGACAATCCTTCTTTCCACGAACAATACGAGACTGGAATGGAAGGGAGAACCGATAGAGGTACTCAAGGTACCCTCCGCCACACACCGTCAGGTGCCTTGCGGAGTATGGATGTAGATGTAGAAATTCAAATACAATTAGCGTTGCCCAGTGAGTCAGATACGATAATATTGAACGTAGCAGTCTGTTTTAACAATGGTTGTTGTAGTCTTCAGTCTGAAGACTGATTTGATGCAGCTCTTCACGCTGCTCTTCCTTGTGCAAACCACTTCATCTCTTAATAACTACTGCAACCTACATCCTTTCGAACCTGTTTCCTTTTTTCATCTCTTGGTCTGCCTCCACTCTGTACCCCTCACACTTCCCTCTAATACTAAATATTGGCGATCCCTTGATGTCTCAGAATGTGTCCTATCACCCAAGTTGGGCAACAGTTTTCTTTTCTCTCCAATTCTGTTCAGTACCTCTTCATTTGTTATATCACCTACCCATCTATACACCTCAATAATTCTCACACGAATGTTGTGATAGCCTAGAATAGCATTGCAGTGATTCACTTGTTGCATATCTTCACAGCATTTGAGTCCTAATTAATGCGAAAGATTTCCATGCACAGTTTGCTTTTGTGATTTGAAACTACAGTATATGTTATTCACAGCTTATGAAATATGATTACAAAACGCGAAAATACGCAGTGTTGTGTTGTCTTTTCATTTGTGTTATTACTTATTAGAGGTGGTAGCAATGCGAGCACTCATAATAAAAAAGTTTACAAGTACGTAATATTAAAATGAATGTTGTTTAATCATAGCGTTAATTGTGGTGTCACCGCCAGACACCACACTTGCTAGGTGGTAGCTTAAATCGGCCGCGGTCCATTTAGTACATGTTGGACCCGCGTGTCGCCACTGTGTGATCGCAGACCTAGCGCCACCACAAGGCAGGTCTCGATATACGAGAGAGCACTCGCCCCAGTTGTACGGACGACATTGCTAGCGACACTACGGACGAAGCCTTCCTCTCATTTGCCGAGAGTCAGTTAGAATAGCCTTCTGCTAAGTCCATGGCTACGACCTAGCAAGGCGCCAATTGTAACAGTGCATGTATCTTACGAGTCTCATTTGTATAGTCAAGAAAGATGTATCACCAGGAGTGAATAAAGTTAAGTATATTCCAAAGCTACGTATTTTCTTGATAGCAGTCATAACGTATCTTGTTCCAGAATTCACGCCCGTCTGCGTTAGATAGCGTGCCTATCGGCCCCCTCAAAATAACACTGTGTCGGCACTTCTGTCGACACATCATTTGGCGACGAGTAAAGAGTTCTTTCTGATTGCTTACATTTATTTGTGTCATGGCTTCGCCACAATCTCCAGATGTACTGTCCGAATTTTATCGCTTGCAGAATCAGCAGACGCAGGCGTTATTGGATGCCCTTGGACAGCTCGTCCAGGGTCAACGTGCACTGCAACACGATGCGGCAGCCGCCGCTTCACCGCTACCGCAGCCACAACTCGCAGTTGCACCGCCTTTTAGGCACTACAACCCGGCGCACGAATCGTGGAGAGAATGGTCCCGACAGTTCGCCTTCCATCTAGCCGCCTACAGAATTCAAGGTAATGAGCGGCAGCCGTTTTTGCTTTCTTGTGTCGGTGTGTCCACCTACCGTGTGATAGTGAAATTGTTTCCCCGACGCGACGTAGCAACTCTGTCCTACGAGGAAATTTTGTCTGCTTTAGATGCCTATTTCAAAGAAACAGTTAATGTGGTTGCAAAACGGTATACGTTTTTTCGTACAAAACGTACGGCCGCTCAAACTAATAGGGAGTGGGTAGCAACATTGCAAGGACTTACTAAGGAGTGTTCTTTTGACTGTGACTGTGGCCTTTCTTATTCAGATACAATGGTGCGTGATGCAATTGCACAGAACGTTTCTGATGTTCGCATACGGGAGCAAATTTTGAAACTAGTTAATCCCTCCCTTCAACAAGTGATAGACATGTTAGATAGACAAGACACACTTGACTGTGCTCAGGAATCTTTTGAAACTTCGCCAGCCGTGTGTAACATTAACCAGCCCGCTGGACGCGCTGCGCGGCCCGGTAACCGGGCCTCGCGCAATTCGACGCAGCTGCCGCCGCGCGCTAAGCCAGGTGTGCCGCGCCAGCACACAAATGCAGTGAAATCATGCCCGCGGTGTGCTACTAGACATTCGCGTGAACATTGCCCGTCACGCCAAGCTATTTGCTTTTTCTGCAATAAGAAAGGACATGTTCAAAGTGTTTGCCAGAAAAAGCTCAGATCAGACAATCACAATCATTCCAGGCCCTTTGCTTCGCGCCGGAATCGAACCAAGGACACTCAGGCTCGTGGACCTTCTCCCATGGACATTCATGTAGTTAATTCCACTTCGTCCAGTGACACTTTCTCTAACAGTGACTGTGTTCGTCCCACAAAAACTGTGCGTCGACGTCGCCGGAAATCACGTCAATTAGCAAGTGATTCTGTACCAGTGTCTGTTCAAATTGCACAAAACAGTCTCTCTTGTCGTCAGCAGGACAATAAACTTTTTGTAGATTTGGACTTTAATGGCAAGGTCATACCGTTCCAGCTCGATACCGGAGCTGCAGTTTCATTGCTCAATCACGACACGTACAAACAACTGGGCGCACCTCCGTTGCGTGCCGCAAATGTTAATCTAACCACATATTCAGGACAACACATTCCTGTGTTAGGACAGTGCAGCCTTCTTGCAACATACAAGGGACAAACAAAACTTGTGTCATTTTACGTTCTTCGTTCTTCTACTGCAGTGAACTTGTTTGGTTTAGATTTATTTCAGTTGTTTAACATGTCTATAGTAAATCAGGTCCTATCAGTGAATCAGACTGTGCCTTCAGACAGTGTTTCTCGCTTATGTGAAGAATTTGCAGACATTTTTGCACCGGGCTTAGGTTGCGCTAAAAACTATGAAGCACATTTGGAACTGAAAGTAATCGCGCAACCGAAATTTTTCAGAACGCGCAATGTTCCCCATGCATTGCGTGATGAGGTCGCAAGAACATTAAACGATCTAGAATCACAGGGTGTAATTGAACGTGTGCAAGCTTCTCTCTGGGCCTCACCCTTAGTAATTTTGCCAAAACCTTCCGGAAAATTGAGACTTTGCATGGACTTCAAGGCCACAGTGAATCCACAACTAGTGACTGCTACTTTTCCTTTGCCCCGCCCGGAAGATCTTTTTGCTAAACTGTGCCCGGGAAAATATTTTTCAAAGTTGGACCTAGCCGATGCGTACTTGCAAATACCGGTGGACGACGAATCCCAGCGCGTATTGGTGGTTAACACGCATCTTGGATTGTACAGGTTCAAAAGACTGCCATTCGGGTGTGCATCCGCCCCTGCATTGTTTCAGCAATATTTACAAACTATTTGTGCGTCGGTCCCTACTGCAGCAAACTATCTGGACGATATAGTGATCTCCGGACAGACAGAAGAAGATCATCTTGCGAACCTACGAACATTATTTCAGGTCTTGCGACAAAATGGTCTTCGCTTGAGGAAGGACAAATGTGTGTTTTTTGCTCGTGACTTACCATACCTGGGACATGTCATTAATGCCCAAGGCATACATCCGAGTCCAGAGCACCTCCGTGCCATACAAGAATTGCCTTCCCCTCAAAATGTGAAGCAGCTACAGAGTGTGTTGGGTAAAATTAACTATTATCATAAATATGTGCGCAATGCCTCTTCCATTTCAGCTCCGCTTCATCGCTTACGCCGTAAGGGTGTGCCGTTCGTCTGGACGACGGAATGCGAACGCGCCTTTCGCCAGTTGAAATCGGCGTTGCTTTCTAATACTTGCCTCACGCCTTTCGATCCCCGGAAACCCCTTTTGTTGATGGTAGATGAATCGGATTTCGGGATCGGTGCTGTGCTTGCGCACAAAGTTGGCTCGCATGATCGCCCTATTGCCTTTGCGTCAAAATTGCTCTCGTCTGCGCAACGAAATTACTCACAGATAGAGAAAGAAGCTTTGGCTCTCGTGTTTGGTGTTACTAAGTTCCATGATTTCTTGTATGGTCGTCACTTTACCATCATCACAGACCACAAACCTTTGACATCGCTTTTTCATCCGAACAAGCCTGTACCTCCACGTACAGCGCAGAAATTCATTCGCTGGTCTATTTTCCTCTCGCAGTACCGCTACGATATCTTGTATCGGTCCACTGCTAAGCACGGAAACGCCGATGCGTTGTCCCGTTTGCCTGTTGCGGAGGATAAAGCATTCGATTCTTCCGAACTTGCTTGCCTGTTCATTGATTCGGAAACCGATGAAGTGGTCGAATCGTTTCCGATTGATTTTCGTCGTGTAGCTACAGCCACAGCTGAAGACCCTGTCCTTGCTACTGTTTTGCGTTTTGTTGCTACGCAATGGCCTTTGTCAAAGTCTCGGATCGAGGATCCGTTGGTTCGCCGATTTTTTGCTCACAGGGAGAGACTTTTTGTTCGACGTGGTGTTTTGTTGTTGCGTTCTGATAATGATCAGTCCAGAGTCGTGGTCCCACGTTCGTTACAGTCCTCTGTTTTACGGCTTCTTCACCACGGACATTGGGGTATAGTGAGAACGAAACAACTTGCTCGTCAGCACAGTACTTGGTTCGGAATAGATGCTGCGATTACGAATATGTGTTCTTCTTGCCTGGCGTGTGCCGAACAACAATCCGCACCGCCGCGGAAAGTCTTTGCATGGCCAAAAGCCACTTCCCCTTGGCAACGCTTGCACATTGATTTTGCTGGTCCATTCTGGAATGCTCGATGGTTGGTTCTGGTAGATGCCTTCAGTAATTTTCCTTTTGTTGTCAGGATGTCTTCCACGACGTCCTCTGCCACCATCCAAGCGTTGTCTGCTATCTTTTGCATTGAAGGTCTTCCGCAGACTATTGTTTCCGACAATGGCCCACAATTCATGTCCGCAGAATTTCAGTCATTCTGCCAGGCCAATGGTATTCAACATCTGACGTCCGCGCCGTTTTCGCCTCAGTCAAACGGTGCCGCTGAACGGTTGGTCCGGACTTTCAAGTCACAGATGTTGAAATTGAAAGAGTCGCATTCTCGGGAGGACGCATTGTTGCTCTTTTTGTCTTCGTATCGCTCTCAGCCCCGAGATGGTCGCTCGCCGGCTGAGTTGCTCCACGGTCGTCCTCATCGCACCTTGATGTCTTTGCTGCATCCGCCGCATCAGGTTCCTGTGCAGCGGCAGACTCCTGCTTTTGCTCCAGGCGACGTTGTATTTTATCGCAACTATCGAGGTTCACGGCGTTGGCTCGCAGGGCGCATTCTTCGCTGCCTCGGCCGCGCGATGTATTTGGTTTTGGGGGCCTCTGGTGAGGTGCGTCGGCATCTCAATCAGCTGCGCCTCTGTCGTCGCACGGGTTCTGCCGCTCCCCGTCTGCTTTCAGCGACGGTGCCGTCCGGTCAGCGCCCTGGGGACCCATCTACTGGCTCGCCTCATCCCCAGGTGTTACCGACGATGCCTTCCATTTTGCCCCATGGCGACGCGCCGCCGCCGCCGCCGCCGCCGCCGCCGCCTGTTCTCCCGCCGGCGCCGCCCGCATTCGACGCTTCGCTGCAGCCGCCAAGCGCCTCCCTGGGTCACGCACCGCCGATCGCTTCCCGTGACCAGCCGTCCTCCGCCATGGACCTCTTGCCCGCTCCGGACCACATGACGTCATCGCGCGTCGTGTACCCCGACGCAATGGAGGTCGACCCTTCGGCCCCTCCTGTCTCATTACGGGCGCATACACCGCATGTTGACGTGCACCCTGGACTAGGTTTTCAGGCGTTTCCTAGATCCCCTCGGACCGAATGGCCGGGTGCGGGTGGCACAGCCTCGCCTGTTGTTAGGCTCCCCACCTCATCGCATACGTCAACATGGGGTCCTCCCCACGGCGGGCGGAAGCCTTATCACACGACCGTTCGCCGATTTGCGGGGCAGGAATGTGGTGTCACCGCCAGACACCACACTTGCTAGGTGGTAGCTTAAATCGGCCGCGGTCCATTTAGTACATGTTGGACCCGCGTGTCGCCACTGTGTGATCGCAGACCTAGCGCCACCACAAGGCAGGTCTCGATATACGAGAGAGCCCCAGTTGTACGGACGACATTGCTAGCGACACTACGGACGAAGCCTTCCTCTCATTTGCCGAGAGTCAGTTAGAATAGCCTTCTGCTAAGTCCATGGCTACGACCTAGCAAGGCGCCAATTGTAACAGTGCATGTATCTTACGAGTCTCATTTGTATAGTCAAGAGAGATGAATCACCAGGAGTGAATAAAGTTAAGTATATTCCAAAGCTACGTATTTTCTTGATAGCAGTCATAATGTATCTTGTTCCAGAATTCACGCCCGTCTGCGTTAGATAGCGTGCCTATCGGCCCCCTCAAAATAACACTGTGTCGGCACTTCTGTCGACACATCATTAATAGCATCTGGTGACTCTAAAAAAGCGAATCATTTTTGATGAATGAAGTTCGCCTAAGACAGAGAAACAAATTCCCTACAATAACTACTGAAAGAAGAACTGCTCAAATAATTTTACCTGCTCTATCTTATGATATTCGAGTTGCAGTCGGTGAATCTCGATATTATTCGAAACTAGACTCAAATGATTGTCTCAGAAATGTGAATAAAGGTCATTGATCTATATTAGGTATTTCTGCTCTGAGTGAATGCAGTGGCAGCTGGTGATAACGTGTCTTCGATGGGTGATCTTTCCTAGTGCCATTCAGCTCAAGAAACACATCGACTATGCTAACATGTTCGGCCTGTTGCTAGTGTAACGGTGAATTACCAGTTTTGCAGATAGGTTTAGCAACTATGTGGCAGCTCATTTACTTCCATGAGTGATTTAAAATTATCCTGTTCATTCGATATTTTATTACTATTTAGATTAAATATTCTGAGTTACTCTCACTTTGTGGGTGACAAAGAGATAGCAAATTAATGTTCTGGAGCCCAGGAAACTCATTCAAATAGAAACTACGGCTTACTTTCCTCTTACTCTGCGAATTCTCCCTCTTAACCTTCAGTAGGACAAGAAGGAAGAGCTGCTTGATGCATTTGTATCTTGGCTTTCCAATAAAGTGTTCGCCATTCAAGCAGAAGTCTGTATTATTTTCCGATTCTAATCTCGCTGGAGACATGATTCTGTTAATGAGCCATCAGCAAGCGGGTCAACAGTAAGTAAAGAAATCCTATGACAACTTCTCCCACCCCTCCCCCGCCACCCCCACCCACTAAGTTATGACCCTACCTTGCTTCTGTATCTGTGGACATAACGAAGAAAAACTTGCTGAATTCCACGTTTGTTAGCGCCTACATTTTCTGCTGCTGTCAGTAGAGGATCACTACAGGTTCTGGGCAGCATTGCAGAATTGACGACATCAGCATTCGTGGAATCTTTGATGTCAGCATCCGGTGCTTGTTATATTTCACTGAAGCATTTCCAGAATTCTGACATCATCCACCTGGACAATAGCACCAAGGTCATGACATCATCATGTCACTTCCCTGTGAACGCCACCCTCACCCCAAGCCACCCACATCCTACACCCCGATTTGTTGTGGAATTAATTTGCTTGTGGTGCCGTTTTTCCATCACTGCCATCGCCGATTGTGGTCTGCTGTACTGTAGAGACACTGCATACTCATGGAGACTATAATTGTGATGTTATGAGAAAAACTTGGATGTGTCTTATGAAAATGTTTGACAACTAACTGTTAATGATTACATTACCAAGAGCCTCACACTATGTTATTATAACTAATACGTACTGTATGTCCACGATAAGTTGACGATTGATGCGGTGGTTGTTGGGAATGGCCGTGCCCCCGCTTTATGGTCGCTGAGGGAAGAGGAGCAGCGAGGGTGAGGCAGCATCAGCTGCTTGCAGCAGTGCTGGCACTACTACCCACGTTTTTTGCTCAACACGAAATCGGCTCTGGCACTCGCGGAAATACTGCCTGCTTAAATGACACTTCTGTGGATCGGAAGCCACCTAATTTGTTGACATATTTATGCACAAGAGTATTATCTACAATTTATGTAGCCTATTATCTAATATAAATAATAAAAAATAATAAAAAAATGAAAGTAGATGAATGATCAACTTACGACACTATGAATTGAAAGTCAAAACCCGCTTTTTGGAATCTGTTTGCACATTGGATTTACTAAATGCAGCACAGAAGTAATGTTTACAAAGTGTAATTAACTATGCCTGCCAAAATAATGTTCACTGAAAGTAACTGTCACTTATGTTTGATTCAAGATCATCATCATTATCATCATCATCATCATCATCATCACCACCACCTGAGGTTGTGATACTGATGATAACTTCATTGATGGCCTATTGAAATCGTTATAGGTACAGAAAGCTGGCTTAAGCCAGAGATAAATTCTGCCGAAATTTTTACAAAGGTACAGACGGTGTTTAGAAAGGATAGATTGCATGCAACCGGTGGTGGAGTATTCGTCGCTGTTAGTAGTAGTTTATCCTGTAGTGAAGTAGAAGTGGATAGTTCCTGTGAATTATTATGGGTGGAGGTTACACTCAACAACCGAGCTAGGTTAATAATTGGCTCCTTTTACCGACCTCCCGACTCAGCACCATTAGTAGCAGAACAACTGAGAGAAAATTTGGAATACATTTCACATAAATTTTCTCAGCCTGTTATAGTCTTAGGTGGAGATTTCAATTTACCAGATATAGACTGGGACACTCAGATGTTTAGGACAGGTGGTAGGGACAGAGCATCGAGTGACATTATACTGAGTGCACTATCCGAAAATTACCTCGAGCAATTAAACAGAGAACCGACTCGTGGAGATAACATCTTGGACCTACTGATAACAAACAGACCCGAACTTTTCGACTCTGTATGTACAGAACAGGGAATCAGTGATCATAAGGCCGTTGCAGCATCCCTGAATATGGAAGTTAGTAGGAATATAAAAAAAGGGAGGAAGGTTTATCTGTTTGGAAAGAGTAATAGAAGTCAGATTTCAGACTACCTAACAGATCAAAACGAAAATTTCTGTTCCGACACTGACAATGTTGAGTGTTTATGGAAAAAGTTCAAGGCAATCGTAAAATGCGTTTTAGACAGGTACGTGCCGAGTAAAACTGTGAGGGACGGGAAAAACCCACCGTGGTACAACAACAAAGTTAGGAAACTACTGCGAAAGCAAAGAGAGCCTCACTCTAAGTTTAAACGCAGCCAAAACCTCTCAGACAAACAGAAGCTAAACGATGTCAAAGTTAGCGTAAGGAGGGCTATGCGTGAAGCGTTCAGTGAATTCGAAAGTAAAATTCTTTGTACCGACTTGACAGAAAATCCTAGGAAGTTCTGGTCTCACGTTAAATCAGTAAGTGGCTCGAAACAGCATATCCAGACACTGGAAGAGAGTCCATCGAACCATTTTCATACTACTTCTCTACCATTCCACTCTCGAATGGCGCGTGGTAAGAAGGAACACCTAAATCTTTCTGTTGGAACTCTGATTTCTCTTATTTTATTATAATGATCATTTCTCCCTACTTGGGTAGGTGTCAACAAAATATTTACGTATTCGGAAGAGAAAGTTGGTGATTGAAATTTCGTAAATGAATCTCGCCGCAAAGAAAGCCGCCTTTGTTTCAGTGACTGCCACCCCAACTCGCGTATCATATCAGAGACGCTCTCACCACTATTGCGCGATAACACGAAACGAGCAGCCCTTCTTTGCACATTCTCGATGTCCTCCGTTAGTCCTACCTGTAAGAATCCCATACCTCACAGCAATATTCCAACAGAGGACGGACAAATGTAATGTAGGCTGTCTCTTTAGTGGGTTTGTCGCATCTTCTAAGTGTTCTGTCAACGAAGCGCAGTCTTTGTTATGCCTTCCGCACAATATTATCTATGTGGTCTTTGCAATTTAAGTTGCTCGTAATTGTAATTCCTAGGAATTTAGTCAAACTGACAGCCCTTAGATTTGTGCGATTTATCGTATACCCAAAATTTATCGGATTTCTTTTAGCAACCATGTGGATGACCACGCACTTTTCTTTGTTTTGTGCTAATTGCCACTTTTCGCACCATAAAGAAATTCTCTCTAGATCATTTCGTAATTGGAATTGATCGTCTGATGATCTTACTAGACAGTAAATTACAGCGTCATCTGCAAACAATCTAAGGGGGCTGCTCAGATTATCACCTAGATCATGTATATAAATCTGGAACAGCAGAGGGCCTGTGACACTACCTTGTGGAACGCCAGATGTCACTTCTATTCTACTCGATGATTTACCGTCTATCACTACGAACTGTGACCTCTCTGAGAGGAAATCACGAATCCAGTCACACAACTGAGACGATGCTCCATATGCACGCAATTTGATTAATTGTCGCTTGTGAGGATCGGTATGAAAAGCCTTCTGGAAACCTAGGAATATGGAATCGATCTGAAATCCCTTGTCGCCAGCACTCATTACTTCGTGGGAATAAATAGCTAGCTGTTTTGCACAAGAACGATATTTTCTGAATCCATGTTGGTTATGTATCAATAAGTTATTTTCTTCAAGGTGATTCATAATGTTCGAGTATAGTATATGCTCCAAAATCCTACTGCAGATTGAGACCAGTGATATGGGTCTGTAATTCAGTGGGTTACTCCTATTTCCTTTCTTGAATAGTGGTGTGACCAGCGCTACTTTCCAGTCCTTAGGAACAGACCTTTCGTCAAGTGAGCGGTTGTATATGATTGCTAAGAAAGGCGCTATTGTGTCTGCATACTCTGAGAGAAACCTGACTGGTATACCATCTGGAACCTTGCCTTTCTTAAGTGATTTGAGTTGTTTCGCAACACCTAGGATATCTACTTTTATGTCATTTATGCTAACAGCTGTTCTGGTTTCGAATTCTGGAATATATACTTCGTCTTCTTTCATGAAGGAATTGCGGAAAACTGTATTTAGTAACTCCGCTTTAGTGGCACCATCATCGGTAACATTTCCATCGCTATCGCACAGTGACAGTATTGACTGTTTCTTGCCACTGGTGTACTCTACATACAACCAGAATCTCTTTGGGATTTCTACCATATTTTGAGACAATATTTCATTGTGGAAACTATTAAAAGCATCTCGCATTGACGTCTGCACTAAATTTCGAGCTTCTGTGAACCTTAGCCAGTCTTGGGGATTTTCCGTTCTTCTGAATTTGGCATGCTTTTTTCGTTGCTTCTGCAACAGTGTTCTGATGTGTCCCGTCTCTTATTAGCTTATCCAGTATGAATCTATCTATTGTTGTCGATACTGTATCGTTGAATTTGAGCCAAATCTGGTCTACATTTACATAATTAGCTTGGAAAGAATGGAGACTCTCTCTTAGGAAGGCATCTAGCAAATTTTTATCTGCTGTTTTAAATAAATATATTTTGCGTTTATTTTTAGTGGTTTTGGTTGATGTGGTTTTGAGCCTCGCTACAATAACCTTGTGTTCACTAATCCCTGTATCCGTCATGACACACTCTATCAGATCAGGATTATTTGTGGCTAAGAGGTCAAGTGTGTTTCCGCAACCATTTACAATTAGTGTGGTCTCATGAATTAACTGTTCAGAGTAATTCTCAGAGAAAGCATTTAGTACAATTTGTTTCAGTCAATGTTTTATTGTTTCTGTTCCAGTATGAAATCAATAGAATATTATGTATTTTGAATTTTTTTACTGTCATCTACAAAATAAGAATAATTCAAAAGGTCTGCATTTTTTATTTCCATAATTAGGTATAATTAACAAGTAATAGGTATAATTAACAAAAAAATGATCTTATATACACAGATGTTGCACTATAAAGTAATATTGTTCCAGCACAATTTTGGTGTGATATGCATTCCTACAGAACAAAATAAATATTACTCTTTTCATCTGTAGGCGGTTAGATATTTTGCATTACTTCAGACCTAGTATATTGTTCAAACTATGCATTCGTTTTCCAAGAAATTCTGACCCCAGGTTCCTGATGACACGAAATTGAACTAAATTGTTGTAGACAGTAGATTGTTGCATCTCTGGCAAGGCACGATTCCAAAGAGAAAGCTTCTTCAGAAATTCTGTAACAGAAAAAGTGTAACAGTTAAAAATCCTGTATATATACTCTGGAAAAGAGATACAATAAAACTTAGATTTTTCTAATTCTTCCAGATACAAAGTGCTGAAATCTTATGCTGACTAATTGATGGCACTCCCTTTGTAACTACTCAAGGTGTATATCCTGAATGAATTAAATATACCACAGTAATACTCAACTAAAAAAGTGGAGATAAGCAAGAGACCCCTAATGACTGATGTGTGGGGACTTGACCAGCGCTAGGGGCAATGGAGGAGATAAGACTCTCTGACCAGTGCAGCGGCAGCCACAAGTGGAATATCTTAAGAGGAGAGGAGAGTAGTGTGCTCTGAGCTTTACACCTCTATGGATGGACCGAGCAAGGTGGCCCAGTGGTTAGCACACTGGACTCGCATTCGGGAGGACGACGGTTCAATCCTGCATCCGACCATCCTGGTTTAGGTTTTCCGTGATTTCCCTAAATCGCTCCATGCAAATGCCGGAATGGTTCCTTGGAAAGGGCACGGCCAACTTCCTTCCCCATCCTTCCCTAATCCAATGAGCCCGATGACCTCGCTGTTTGGTCTCTTCCCCCAAACAACCCAACCCCAACCTCTACGGATGCATATTAGCTTGTGCCACTGTAAATAATAAAGTATATTTTATGTGCAACCATGCCCAGGTTAAAATCCACATTGATGACCTGCGACAAATGCATACCTCTGTGTTTCGCAAACCAGCTACTGAGCATCGACAATTGAGCCATGTTGCAACTCTAGTGAAATGGAATTTTTACATCAAAACAGTGACTTTCTTACGGACGAGTTCAATGCTTGAAAGCAACATGTTGAAGGGCTGCCACTAGTGTAACAGGAAAAAAGAGATGTTTCAGAGCAGTGCTACTGGACTTGATAATGCCACCTACTCTGCCAAACAATGGGTGTCGATGGACAATTTACTGGCTAATACTGTTTATGATGGGAAACTACGTGCAAATCATTAAGATACATTGCAACAAACTGCTGCAAATGCCAATTACAGAATGTTCTCCAACATTGTGATGCTCACTGCGCCATGTACAGATATGATCAAACCATTTGTACTGCACCATGTGGTCCAGCTGATTGGACAATTTACAGACATCCCCACTGGAAATTGAGACTTGGTCTGTCATGTCTCTTCAGACCCCAGCATTGCCACCGACATATACAAATGCCACATCTGTACCCTTTAGTTAACACATTAAGTAACCACCATACCATCCAGGCTACATACTTTCCACCCAAGGCATTTCCAGCAGCTGTGAAATATTCGTTGCATTTCTGTGCCACCTAGGTGAATGTGCAGACATTAACAGTAGCTTCATTCTGGCACCTCCAAGTAACAACAAATATGATGCCACGAATTCAGCACTACTCCAATGCCTTCCAGTGAATGCTGGAGTAGCAATTAAAAGAAGTCATATACAATGAAATTCTGGGAAGTAGGACACCTTTGCAACTTTGGCACTGGCTATGTATGCTTGTGGACATTAATTACATGCTCAATAAAGCACAATGCACTCTGGATTGTCAAACTACCACCTCAAATGTAACTAACAATGTCTTTGTACGAGTGCAAATCATTGAAGCAGGAATTAATATTGGTGGATACAATTTTTATAGTATTGCAACATACAATGGCGAGCCAAAACATTATGACCACCTGCTTATTAGCCTGTTTGTCCATCTTTGGAACGAGATACATCACTGATTCTGCATATCAGGGGTCTGACTGTTTGTTGATGGGTTTGTAGAGGTATGTGGCATTAGATCTCTATGCACAGGTCATGTAATACACATAAGTAACGGGCTAATGATTTGCGTAGGCAGTGATGGTGCCAGATAACTGTCAGATGGGTTTCATAACATTTACATCAGGTGCGTTTGATGGCCCAGACATCAACATGAGTTCACTAAATCCTCCTCAGATCACTGTAGCATGGTTCTGATTCTCAGACACAGACAATTATACTGCTGAAAGATGACATCGCCATCAAGGAAGACATCAAGCCTGAATGGATGCAGGTGGTTTACAGTTGTCAGCATGTCTTCAATTACCAACACAGGTCCTTGGCGCTCTGTGTTTCGAACCGCCGTTCACCTCAATAATAACATTTGAGAAGATGACCAGCAGTCCTAGAGTAACAAAAATTTGATTCACCTGAAGAGCCGATAGGCTTCCATTGATTGATGGTCGAATCCCAATGGTCCCATGCCCACTGCAATCATAATCGATGATGTCGTTGGGTCAACATGTGAACATGTAGGGGTAGTCTGCTGCAGAGCTCCATGTTCAACAGTTTACAATGAACATTGTTCTCGAATCACCTGTGGGTGCACCAGGATTGCGCTCTTTCAGCAAGATGCCACAGATCACAATCTGTCCTACTTTACAGAGCTGATAATCCTCCGAACCCCAGGTTGTGTGAAAAGTCATGGACGTCCAACCACTTAGCACCTAGTGGTAGTTTCACTGTCCTTCTACCTCTTTCTATAGATGCTCACGACAGTAGCACATGAACATTTGACCAGCTTCGCCATTTTCGAGAAACTCAATCACAGGCTGTGTGTAACAATAATTTGCCCTTTGCCAAAGTCGCTTACCTCAATGGATATCCCCATTTGCAGCTGTATCTTTCCTATGGTGATCCCCCGTCTGTGCATGCTCCACTTGCATACTTTTCTTACTGTGCCGCCTGCCTGCAATGCCACTAGGCAGTAACCAATGTCGTGGTGGGCAGTGGTCATTATGTTTTGGCTGTTCTGTGTAGACAACATATCATTGCCACTGACAACAATGCGCTGCACCAGGGCACACAGCAACTACACCATACCACACAGCAAGTAGGGGGCAAATGAACATGAGCTTGCCAATTCCACCAAGTATGATGGCAACCCCGTCCCACATGGCAGTGAAATCGACAAAATCAAAAGAAACAGTCTCTCAAACAGCAAAGGTGCTCTGTGCACAGATGAAGCGTCAAGACCACAGCTCTGTTGGTTTCATGCACAATCTGGCGACAAAGCGTAGAACTACGGGCCAGCATGCAAGCCCCCAAGTGGGAAGAATGACCACACTGGATCATAACAGCAGCTCAGGGGTCCTAACTCTGTGACACATCAGCAAAACATCCTGCATGTCACGTTCTCACCAGGACAGCAGACTCTACATCCTTGGCGACTTTTGAAACCAGTATTTCCTCACTAACATGGGTTTGGAAGTGAGTACATAACCTCCTGAACACATACCAGTGACGACAGACATATCTGCCATTCAATTCCAGGTGGCAAATGATTCCAATATTCCCATCAATGGATCCTCAGCTAGCACCTTATCTCAGCTTAGAGGAGACATTTCAATGGAACTTCCTCATTGCAGATGTCAAGGAGGTGGTGAGCAGAGCTGATTTTCTCTGCCACTTTCATCTCTCTCCATATTTAACAGGTGGAACACTCCACCATCAGGACAGCAGTCGCTCAATCCCCAGAGACATCAGCTCTATGCCTCCTCCACCACAGCAGTCTTCCGCAAATCTCTTCTCGAAAAGCAACCAACATGATGATGCACATGAATAATATCAGTAATATATGAAAGACTGCATAACATTAGTGTCAGAACTGCAACAGATCAAGCAATGTTACCTCAACACAAGATTAGAGACATTATGTCTATGTGAGGAAAGAGGTATCATATGACAAAAAATTCACACAGTGGTGGATGAACCCATTATCATGCATTCCTAGTTTGTCAGCATTTTGATGGAACGATCTCAACTTTCTGATTCCACTAACTACAACAAGGCAGTGCATGCAGAGCATCTGGCAAGGACACCTATAATGGCAGTACACATGGCCACACCTTCACAACATGCAACCCATGTTAGCACTGAGCCCCTTGTTCTTTTCCCTTCTTGATCAACTGAGGGTATCACCCCTTCCATTGTGCATTCGTGAGTGCAATTTACTCTGAGTGCCATATGAAATGGTACTGTTCATAAAATTGTCACCACTCTGGACCCCCCCCCCCCCCCCAGTTCAATTAAAGATGTGAAGACTAGCACTGGATAAACCTTGTGTGGCACAGTGGCCATTGATGAACTATTACAAGCCAGAATTGTGAGACCTTTTGACAGTTCATGGGCTTCATCTGTCAAACTGGTGCCCAAGGAAGATGGTACTGTTAGGCTATGTGGTGACTACTGGGCCTTTCTACATTGTGAGACATGCACTTCTTTATTCTGTGTTTAAAGTTACTTTCAAGCCCAGTCACATCAAAAAATAAAGAAAGTAGCAACTTTTCCAATCTTTACTCTTTACATAGAATTATCAGTACAAACTAAGGTATACTTTTTATATATTAACTTATAAGTAATATATTGTTGCACAAATTATGTAAAAACTTTATCTTAAATGTGACACATATAAGCTACATGTGAGACATGCAATGGTATGGCATTCACAGAAGTACATGTAAAAATAAAATGCTTTGGCAATCACTCAAATCACATTTAAATAGTTGCTGATGTGCAAAATGTAAATTTAAAAATAAAATGATTTGAGAACCACTCAAATCACATTTAAACAGTTGCTGGTGTGCAAAATATACAGATGCGACACTTGTTTTTCCATTCAAAGAGAAGTTAAAAATCACTATACTACACATAATGTCAGAAGGTGGCCTCATTTTGAATTGTTATGAAGAACCAGCTCCAGCAACAGCTACCAAACAATGAGGATCAGTCTCCTTCTAGGTGTTTTGGCATAAGTAAAGCTGCATGGTGATACATGTACTCCTTCAGATTGTGCCTTTGGTGTACTTCCGCGCTGATAAAATTTCATTCATTGTTATCTGCAGCAACATATGTGGCAACAGGCAATGTGGGAGGTATGTACACCTTTATTGCTATCAAAAATACACATACCACTTCCCCTCCATGCTTTCCTCTCATTCCCCCATGGTCTGCATGTACCCCCTTTCAACATGATGTGTATTATAGTGGTTTTATACCAATACATTTTACAGCATCTGGAAATTTATCTACAAGATGTTAAAAAGTTGCTTCAGTTTACCTGTGTCTTTTGTGAACGTGTGATTTAAATTATGATTAAAACAGTTAAGGGCAACACATTGTAAGATGTAAACTATCAATCTATTGGTCAATGTGAATCTCACTAGACATTTATAACACTGGACAGTCTAGTAAATAGGGACACCCACTATTGATGTCAGATTCTGAGTTGGCTCCCCCCAGTAACCATCTCAGTTTTTTCTAGGATGTAATGCAGGATCAAATGAGAACCTCCTTGAACAACATAACTGGTGATAGTGCCACAGGAGCCACAAAAATAGTGTCATTAAAATAATTGCACCAGAATGTGTGACACATAACATTTGTTGTTTTAGTAGCACAACAGTAATAAAATATGTGTACACAAAGATAAATATAGCATCATGTGAAGTCAAGACTCTCTGAAATGATTTTGTTGTGATAATTGTTCTGCTCGAATACACTTCTTCTGCACTTAGAACCCATTACTCTACAAAAATGAAAATTTTGTTTTATTGATATATTAAAAATTGAAATTAATCATTAATCAAATAAAATTCATTGCCACATGCTTATATGGGTTTAGGTGCTCTGAGGCACATATGTTTTACATGACAACATCATAATCAATGTGAGTAATATGAAACTAAACAGTGAATATTGATTATGCTTATCAACAATTATGAAAAGGATAGATTGCTACTCACCATAAAAATGACACATTGAGTTTCAGACAGGTACAATGAACAGAATGTTATACACTGAGCTTCCAGCCAAAGCGTTCTTCAGGAAAGAAAAGAAAACACACACATTTTCATATAAGCAGGCACACCTTATGCACATATAATACTACCTCAAGCCACTCTGACGAATCTGCAGTCTACTCATTGTGCGTGCCTGCAACTCAATGTGTCATCTTTATGGTGAATAGCAATCTAGTCCTTTCATAATTGTTCATATTCTGATCTGGACTTTCCACTGTTTAACTATGATTGTGACAGAGAGTAGCATTTTTGCCAGCACCTGAAACAGAGACAATTATAAAATGTATGACAGAGACAAAAATTTAAAAACACTGTTAAATGAATCTAATTAGGATTAAGCAAATTCTTTTGTGTGGAAAAAGATAGAAAGCAGGAAAAGAAGGAGTAAGACACACAGTTACTGAGGTGACAGAAGAGCCACTCTAAACCATGGATCAGGAGAAAGAAGAAAGGCAGACTGGGATTCAAATTCCAGAATACTGCTGATAGATGAAAGATGACGTGCCCAGATAGCCATGTGTGTTAAAGTGATGCTTGGGTGGGTTGGTGTGCTGGCCAGTGGGATGTGGTTCTTAGAAGGTTTTCCACACTCCACTAGGTGAATACAAGACTGGTATCCAGGTTCTGTTTCAGTTACACAATTTACAAAAATGTAGACAAACTTCCACTCACTTTCACATGAATAACCCCTTAAGCATAGAGTTGTGGTACACATATTCCATCTCAGGAGTAATGGTGTGGCAACCATGACAAATCCATTAACAACCATACTGCCCTGTGACAGTGTGGGACAAAGGCAGAAGAAAAAGATGAAGAACTGATAGATCAAAGATGAAAATTAAAAGTAATAAGAATGGGAATGAAACATAAGCAAAGGCAGAAAAAGGTAAGAAAATGTGGTGTGACCAAAAGGATGGACAGGTGGGGGATTTAAGTCTTTACAATTTTCATTGAAAACTTATAGAACTGGCTTCATAATCAAAACAAACCAAAATTTATGAAGAGATTTATACAGTTAGATTATGGAAAACTCAGGCTACCATGCTTCTGCAGCACAAATCTGAACACAAATTTCAACATAAAACCAAATATTTTAATTAAACTATAGAACAGGTACTTTATACAAAGTCCAACCATTTCACTTTAAAATAGTGAAAGGATATCAGTGAATTAATATCAAAGATTTTGAAATTACTGAAAGAAACTATTTCAGAAGTAAAATGCTAAATTTTAAAGGATATTAAGCCTGAAATATATGTTATAATGAACTACATCAAAAAAGAAATGAATAGGAAACACGCTGATGTGATCATACTTATCAGAAAACTCTATATGGACCTCCTCCATAAGGTTTTGTCCTTCTCATATATTTGACACCAACTTACATTTCTAGTACTGAGATTCTTGAAAATCTGTTTCTCTCAGCCTTCTCAACATCTTCCTCTTGGTCGCTTCTAAGGAATATTTTGATAAAAGAATTCTGCAGGGTGAACTTCTTATGATCACCCTTTATCACTAAATGACGATATCATTGTAATTGTTATATTTCAAGTACCTTTAGCAGGTTTCTTTCGAATCCTAGTTGTTCAAAATACTTTCATATCTTATTTTATCTCTATTATACAATAGGTTCCTTCTCCACATAGTAAAGATGGATTGATTTGGTGCATCTGGAAATGGAAGGAGGGGAGGGAAAGGTCACTCAGACCCAAGTCTAAGCAAGCCCCACATCTCCTGATAAGGAAGAAATGTACTCTTTTCATCTATCTACAGAGACTCCTCACTTTGTTTCATACCTTTTTTTACTGTAACTGGTGTTAGTCTATTCTTCCATCATCATGACAGATAGGTCCTTCTTAGCCTTCACCTGGGGTCAAGTTTCCAAATAGCAATTTTCCCTTTTCAAGCAATTTTTTGTTTGCTAGCTAATGATCTTTAGAAGTACCTACAGCAGTCATTGCGTTTATATAAAATCGAGATCGTAAATTTAACTTCCCCCCCCCCCCCCCCCCTCGGGAGATTATTACACCACGCTTAAATTTCAACCGGTTTTTGTATTTCATGTCGTGAACTGTATGCATTAACTACCCCAGAGTAATGGCAGAGAGCTAAACGAAGCAGTGTCGTGTTAATTTGTTAATAATATATTTATTTTTAGTGATTTGCTTTCTGTATTTAGTGCATTATTTCCTTGCCTGGCAAACATTTTTATTTGTTTGGCAATCTTTATTCTTCCTTTGCGAATCAACCTAAAATCTGTCTGACTTGACCCTAGCCCCCTCTTTGGTTTAACAACCATCCACAAATGATTCCACTTTCTTTCTGGAAAAAGGAACCTATTATTCTGAAAGCTAGGAGTGACGCATTCGATATTGAATGTTTAATTTGGCAGCATTAGGACTTGCCCCTGCAAAATCTAAGTACTGACTAACATTTTCGTCTGCCAATGATTTTAAGAAAGTTTGTAAACTGTTCAGGAGAAACAGCCATAAAGATTATATTATCCTCATAAATGAGAATGAGAACATTATAAATGGCAGCTTATGTATACATTGCCTGATAAAAAAGGAAGTGAAGCACCCAGAAGAGAAAGAGGAAATGAAATGAAACATCATGGGTTGAGTGAGTATGTGATGTTACTGCAATGATAACAAAACTGAATCAAATTTACAAATAACTTGAAAGTATGGGCCCATGTAAGACTATGACATAGCACCCCCTCTGGCTTGGATGCATGCACTGATTCAGTTGGGATGGTTGTCATAAATCCATGGAATCCCCTCCTGAGGCAAGCTGGCCCATAACTGTTATAACTGATCCTTGTATCCTGGATACTGGCACTGCAACGGGGTTGATGTCCAGGCTGGTCCTATACTTGTTCTAGCCGGGATAGATCGAGGTGTTTTGCTGACCAAGATCATGCAGACAGTTAATAGAGGTATGTGCCATTTGTGGATGAGCATTGTCCTGTTGAAAATGGTACCATGACACTGACACATTAGAGGTGTCACAGGAGGATGTAGGATGTCTGTGATGTATCATTGTGCCATCAGAGTTCTCTCAATTATTACCAGCTATGACCTAAAGTCATACTCGATTGCTTCCCTAAACGTGAAACTAGCTGTAACACCACTGTACCTCTCCAAAATATTGGATGAATTGGAAGAATGTTACCTCTCCCAGGTCGCCGTCATATTCACCAATGATGGTCAGCGAGGGTAATGCAGAAATGTGGTTCATTGGTGGATGCAATGCAATGTCATTCATCAGCAGTCCGTACTTCCCAGCCATGGCACCAGTTCAAATGCATCCATTTGTGTTGTAGTGTTAATGGGAGCCTATGCATGGGATGGTGATTCCCTAGTCTGGCTCTTGCTAGTCTCTGACCAATAGTGTGGGACGACACAGAATGTTATAGGAAGTTGTTCTTGGACGGTAGGTGCAGATGTGATGGAGTTACAATGTTCCTAGTGCACAAAATAGCAATAGTCCCTTGTGCTGGTCAGTTGTGTTTGATGGGAACCTTGGCGACGAGTATGTCTGTAGTCATTTTCCCAACATCAGGCCACTGTAACATCCAAATACCCCACAAATCTGGAAAATTTGACCAGCTGGCCAAATGGGAACCCACAATGAAGTTCCTTCCAAACTCTTTTAGGTGCTGATAATGCTGTCTCAGACGAGTATGCTCCGGGGCCAACTTGCAACACCCAGCAGCAGCTGCTGCAGCGGCGCTGCACTGCCTCACACTTTGTTGAAAGCGTCAGCTACCACTCATGCCTTTGGAGAGTATAAATTGCTTTGCGGTTGTTGAGTGATGCTACCCGAAAAAATCTCCGATTTTCATTTCACGTTTAATAGCAACGGAGGCAGAAAACAATTTTATAGTTGAAACTTCCTGGCAGATTAAAACTGTGTGCCGGACCGAGACTCGAGCCCGGAAACCAGGCAAAGGTCCCGGGTTCGAGTCTCGGTCCGGCACACAGTTTTAGTCTGCCAGGAAGTTTCATATCAGCGCACACTCCGCTGCAGAGTGAAAATCTCATTCTGGAATTTTGTAGTTTGTGATCCAATCTTACTATCTTACTACATTGCTTAACGTTATTCTTAATGGTTTATATCTTGCTTCTTTCCCGTTTGGAATCGATTCTTCGTGGAGTATTCTCGTCAGAAACTCGAATTTTTTGTCAGGCCACAGTCAGTAACTTCGCCGGAATTAGTTTTACTGTCGTGCTTTGATTTCTTACGGTAAATTTATCCGATAAACTGTGTGAATACCTTGCAGTGCATGCGCCTTAGCAACACAGGCTCATTACACGTTTGGAGGTCCACGTGTAGACTCAAGGAGCTCTTAACGTTTATCGGAAGTGATATTTAAGGTATTCAATTACATTTAAACCAACAAAATTGCCGCCGATCCCTGTGACCGAGCGGTTCTAGGCGCTTCAGTCGGGAACCGCGCTGCTGCTACGGTCGCAGATTCGAATCCTGCCTCGGGCATGGACGTGTGTGATGTCCCTAGGTTAGCTAGGTTTAAGTAGTTCTAAGTCTATGGGACTGATGACCTCAGATGTTAAGTCTCATAGTGCTTAGAGCCATTTTTGTACAAAATTGCCAATTTTCGAAGCTATCTGGAGTGAAAAGAAGTTGCTAACGCCGGTGTCAGAAAACGTCTACATGGGTATCCAATTGCTATTTCACAGATTTAGCACAGAGCTCTATATTCACTTCATAAATATTCACCTGACATATGGGTCTTACATGACGAACAAAACTCACATTCATATGATGTCATTCATGTCTAAGGGTTTTCTTCAGTTTTGTTAAATAATTTCTTCTAGAAATTCGCAGCTGCATTAAATAAAACGGAAGATAATAACCTAGAGTGCACTTGTCTGCACCCCTATTAGAACCGAAAACTCACGCTGTCATTTCATTACAAGAGAGGTGGGCAACAACTGAGCTAACGAGACGCTGCCCACAGCTGGCCTCTCTCATCGAAATATTTTTCGCTTACCCTCCTAATGTAACGTTAAAGATAAGAATAGCTGTTACTTATGTGAAGTGCGGCATTCTTGGAGTGCCGTCTCAGTGTCTCAGTGTCTCAGTGTCTCATCTGACATGAGGATTAAGTAGCGTAAGTCATCGAAATGGAAAGGGAATTCCAAATAATTTTAGCGGAACGATACAGGACAATATGCAGCAGTAAGTTCACTATTACAGGTTTCCAAGTATTTGCAAGGATGTTGACAATTTGTAGCTTTGCTATGGACAGCAGTGTAGCGAAATGTTCGTCGTTCTCGTCTTATATGAGTACTCATAGGGGAGGCGCGATGTTTTTATTCAACGTTATCTCCTGATACATTCTAACGTCCCATACTCTGCGTGGCAAAAAAAATCCAGCACTATAGATCTTATAGAATCACAGGTCATGTGCATCGGTGCCAAAGAGGGATAGGAAAGTTCTTGCGAGTGAACAAATAAAAATAATAATAGTCACAATAACAGACTAATAGTGAATGAAATTTATTGCATTACAATAGAATTTTAACAATCATAAATAAAAATAAATAAAAATAGGCTGGTGTTCATTTGACCGAATGCAAAGGTTTTAATATTTTGCTGCTGAATTTCATTCTGCCTGTTTCCAAAGAGACAAGTAAAAACCTAAAATAAAACACATCGTTAGTCCAACAAGATCTGAATCAACGACTACCCTTGCCTTAGATCACGCGATATGCGTGGCGCCACGGAGCAAACACGACACTGCTTCGTTTAGCTCTCTGCCATTACTCTGGGGTAGTTAATGCAGACAGTTCACAGCATGAAATACAAAACCAGTTGAATTTTAAGAATGTAATTATCTTCCTAGGGTGGGAAAATTAAATTTACGATCTCCATTCTATATAAACGCAGTGACTATTAAGATTCACCAACTGCGACATAATCGCGTACTATTAAGATTACTTCATTAGTACGAAAAGAGAAAGTCAAGACGATTAGGCACCAATTCCGAATTTGAGTGAACGTTCATGAGGTGCCACACATCTTCAGCAATACTGCAAAGACTCAGCTGCATTAGCAATATGAAAACCACTTGAAAAACCGAGATCAATTGCACACTTATCCTGTTTAGCCTGCTGCGAAAATTTATTTTAATGACACCAAAAAATCTGTGCAATACGATCTTGTGAAAAGTGTCAACAAAATACTACGCATTGTTGACGTCAATTCTGTATCTACGTCCAGTCTAGTGCCACACACAACTAGAATATGAGGAATGCCACCAAAACGTGGATATATTAAGGATAATAGACTAATACGCTAATGCCACAGCGTAATAAATCAAACTGTGGATTCACAGAAAGAAACTGAACGTATGGCTACTGAAGGAACGTATGATTACTGAAGTAGAAACAAAACAGGTAAATTCGCAGTTGTGCACTTTCATACGTTTTTCACCTCCATATCTGCCGTAGGTAATGCATACTAACAAGCTTGTTCATTGCTTCCGTGATTTATCCCGTCTTATTTGATACTGAGATGAACAAAACATACATTCGCGATGCAGAAGACTGCCACTCCTGTGAGGTTTCCAGGACGTATGACACGGTGTGTTAAGATTTGTCCCTCAGCTTGTGAGTTAGCAGCTCAATTACAGTAGTAGCTAAAGGAAGTGATGAGATGCACCTTTTGCATAATAATTGGAAATGATTTCGAAAGCAGGATCCATTTTAGGAAAGGAGCACTTAACAACTATGTGGATCAATCATTGCAGCAGTAAACACTGTTTCATTCCCATATTCGTAAGTGATGTACATAGCTCACAAAGTGAAAGATGAGAGTGGGGACAGTTACGCTTGAAACGACCATTCTGGAACCAAAAAAGTTTCCTTTAGTGACTCAATGTGATGTCTTAAGTGGAAATTATTCAGTATATTTCATCCAGATGACAAAGAAAAGCCAAGAGAATTTAGCTGGATCAATCAGTGTCACACCCACAAATCACTGTTACAACAGAGTTACCATACAAAGCCTATCGCATTACAAAGTCTTGATTGTGTTAGCAGCAAGAAGAATGTGTTTGCATAGCTGGAATCGTGCAAGACTGGATCCGGACATTCAGTTTAACCCTAAACACTATGCTCAACAAGTTTAAGATATTCTTTATTTTCGAAACTCTCAACGATGCAACTAACAGCTTTAAAAACGATTTGAGGATATACGGCGATGAAGGGCTTTCTGCATTAAGTTCTGACTGTCAGACGAATTAACGGGGAAAAATTCTCGTTTCGATGTCTTTCAGTTTTCTGCTCTTTTTAGACAGCTTGGCATAAAACGTATCTGAAATCTGGAGAGCACAGTGTCCCAGACTGGATTGGACTTTTTTACCTCAATCTAACACATATATTAGACTGTCTATTAACGCAGCATAACATGTAAGGAGACGAAGTCCTATCAACACATTGTCAATAAATGTGAAGTCGAAAGCCTGTCCGAACACCGTCACACTGTTTTAGATAATGTGGAGGACTATACTGCTAAATGTTATTTATTACGCACTGTACTAATACCAATGAATTACGGTTTACATATGTGTAGGAGTAGACATATAACAAAATGCAGTTAACAAATCGTTCAGTGCCAACAATTATACCAATTCAGTCCACAAGGTATTCACACAGTTTATCTGATAGGGGAACTATGCCTACTATCGCACCCATTTTTATTTTTGGGTGTACTTTGCTGATATTACTTTTATTAAGTTCCTTTCTTAATTTTTTAGTAAGCTGGTTATGGCTGTCCCTTATCCGAAATAATTAAGTGAATATCACATCTAATGAATAACTCAAAAATAAAAGACCACACCAAGTACATTTAGGCAGTTTGGAAAAAAGTATTCCAATATGGCATGAGGTGTCCCCCTTATATCGCCCTGTGCGATATTAGAGATACTAGCTCTAACAATTTTAAAATAGAATTTAGGAATGAAAATAAATTAACTGAACATTTTAGAATATTATTATATTTAATTGCATGTACAATTACAGTTATGTCATGCAATTTCACATAGAAAAATGTCATACACTACACACATTATACAAAGTTGGAATTTATCAAAAAATGGTTCAAATGGCTCTGAGCACCATGGGACTTAACTGCTGAGGTCATCAGCCCCCTAGAACTTAGAACTACTTAAACCTAACTAACCTAAGGACATGACACACATCCATGCCCGAGGCAGGATTCGAACCTGCGACCGTAGCGTGGAATTTATCCCTCCAAACAGAAATCACCAATAAAGGTTTTATAGTCAGTAGCTCCAGAACATCATTCATGACGCCACATGCGACATTTAGTACAAGTTATCCATTTTCCTCTGGGCCCGCCAGTCAAATAAAGCTGGTTACAGAAAAGACACTGGCAATCATTTTCACTGTCTTTGTCGTCTGTAGACACTGACAATGGTTTATCAGGATCTTCTTCTGATTCTGAGGATGTCTCCAATAATGGATTATGTGGGACATTCCTTCTCTTAATTACAATAGTTTTCTTTTTATGCATGATTTTTTTCCTTTTTATGTTTTACAGTGAGTTGATTATTTTTGTTTCATCAGCAAAAATTGTTTTTGCAAGATTTTTGTTTGATTTCTTGGAAATGTCTTCACCGAGCTTAATTTTATATGGTGTACTTGTCAGAACAGTTGTTGGGCAGCTTGGTCATCCGTTTTTCTTCGAATAAGCACTTTGGTCTTTCAGTTGTGGCGAGGGGCTTACATCAGTGGGAAAAGTGCTGCGGTCATTTGCAGATGGTGAGAAAGTTTCACACCTGGCCTGTCCTGGAGCAATGGGTGTACCACTCTTGTTTACAGGTGGTTGTGAGCCACTAGGTCCAGGCTGGGGCTCAAGTAGTACCTGTCTCACGTGACTTGTTTCAGCTGAATATCTGTCATTTTTTGGTGAATAACGGACAGAGTCTTGTGGGTCGTCTTGTTGACCAGTGGAAATGGTAGATTCAGTCACTGAAAATTCATGGTCTTGAAAAACGTTTCTGTTCAGTTGATACAGCCCAGTTATTCTAAAACCATGCTCTGCTGTAGCTACTGTGGCCGACTTTTTGTAAGCTTCAGCAAACAGCTTTGCAATCCAGAAATGACTCACCACTCGACCTATAAGATTCTTCAGCCAGTTTTCTATTTCCTGTGCATGGTAAGTTTTCAGGGGAAACATGAATTCTCTGTCAAGAGGTTGCATCTTATGAGAACAGTGATGTTGTAAACTCACTATGTACACCATTTTCCCTAGCTGACACAAGTAGGGGTAAGTTTCTTGTGTGTGAATAGTGGCCATGTAAGACCAGCATCATGGGGTCTTCCTTGATAGGTTTTACACTTTCTAAAAACTGATCTTCAAACCCTTTACGGAAAGTTTCAGGTTCTATCCATCCTGATTTTTGGTAGACACCCATGCTTCCATTCGGTGCCCCATCTAATAGCTCTGGCTTTCGATTTTTATCGTGGAAATACAAATAAAGGAGGTATAAAGTGACCTGGCGCACTCATGCAAGTAACAACCGTTACTAAGGATCCTCTCTCTGCTGAGGATACAGAGCCAACTTGGCGTTGCCGCATGGCGTAGCCGCGCAGTCTATGACGCCTTGCCACAGTTCGCGCGGTTCCCGCCTAGGGAGGTTCGAGTCCTCACTTGGGCATGGGTGTGTGTGTTGTCCTTAGCGTAAGTTAGTTTAAGTTAGATTAAGTTGTGTGTAATCTTAGGGACCGATGACCTCAACAGTTTGGTCCCATAGGAACTTACCACAAATTTTTCTACCAACTTGGCGTTTACCTTTCAATGCAATAACTTACGTTGTCTTATGCTATAGATCTGTCAGACCAGTCTCATCACAATTGTGAAGTTTCTTAGGGTCAAAATTTAGCTTTTCTTGAAGGGGTTCGTAAATGTCAAAACTGAACATTTTCCCTGCTAAATCCTCTAATACGTTTCATTGATGTTTTTTGAGGTTTTGTTGAACTAAGCTCTGGGTGTCTCCACATAAATCAATGAAGCCATTTCCAGCCAGCAATAGCTGTCTCTTTATTAAAAGGGTTTCGTAAAGATTTTTTTTCTGCCGAATCAAAAGCCACCTTCTTTATATCTTTTGCATTTAAACAATAAAATCTGGCTCCCATATCCAGGCAATATTTGACAAGGAACTGCTCTAGCACAGTGTTAAGCACAGGTTTTCTTCCAAGTTTAACTGACACTAACTTATTTAAATCAGTATCTCCAGAATTAACTTTGTGTTTCAAAGTCGATCTTGGAACGTCAAATTGATATGATGCATGTCCCAGGCCCATCTCTCTATTCCTAACAGCAATGATAGCTCTTTTAATATTTTCCTCAGTCCACTGCTTTCTCTTTTTAGGTGGCATCTGTGACAAAACGTTATAACTTGTTACAAGTAAAAATAGAGCGATGAAATGTTAGAGATGATATACATAAAAAAGTGAGCATATTATCGCACAGTTCGATATTAGAGCGACAGTAGAGCTGCGATATTAAGAGCAAACCAATGTTCCGACTCTACTCCCAAAACTAACAATAAAAACGACAATATGCCGATGTCTACATCTACATCTACATTTATACTCCGCAAGCCACCCAAAGGTGTGTGGCGGAGGGCATTTTACGTGCCACTGTCATTACCTCCCTTTCCTGTTCCAGTCGCGTATGGTTCGCGGGAAGAACGACTGTCTGAAAGCCTCCGTGCGCGCTCTAATCTCTCTAATTTTACATTCGTGATCTCCTCGGGAGGTATAAGTAGGGGGAAACAATATATTCGATACCTCATCCAGAAACGCACCCTCTCGAAACCTGGCGAGTAATCTACACCGCGATGCAGAGCGCCTCTCTTGCAGAGTCTGCCACTTGAGTTTATTAAACATCTCCGTAACGCTATCACGGTTACCAAATAACCCTGTGACGAAACGCGCCGCTCTTCTTTGGATCTTCTCTATCTCCTCCGTCAAACCGATCTGGTACGGATCCCACACTGATGAGCAATACTCAAGTATAGGTCGAACGAGAGTTTTGTAAGCCACCTCCTTTGTTGATGGACTACATTTTCTAAGCACTCTCCCAATGAATCTCAACCTGGTACCCGTCTTACCAACAATTAATTTTATATGATCATTCCACTTCAAATCGTTCCGCACGCATACTCCCAGATATTTTACAGAAGTAACTGCTACCAGTGTTTGTTCCGCTAACATATAATCATACAATAAAGGATCCTTCTTTCTATGTATTCGCAATACATTACATTTGTCTATGTTAAGGGACAGTTGCCACTCCCTGCACCAAGTGCCTATCCGCTGCAGATCTTCCAGCATTTCGCTACAATTTTCTAATGCTGCAACTTCTCTGTATACTACAGCATCATCCGCGAAAAGCCGCATGAAACTTCCGGCACTATCTACTAGGTCATTTATATATATTGTGAAAAGCAATGGTCCCATAACACTCCCCTGTGGCACGCCAGAGGTTACTTTAACGTCTGTAGACGTCTCTCCATTGATAACAACATGCTGTGTTCTGTTTGCTAAAAACTCTTCAATCCAGCCACACAGCTGGTCTGATATTCCGTAGGCTCTTACTTTGTTTACCAGGCGACAGTGCGGAACTGTATCGAACGCCTTCCGGAAGTCAAGAAAAATAGCATCTACCTGGGAGCCTGTATCTAATATTTTCTGGGTCTCATGAACAAATAAAGCGAGTTGGGTCTCACACGATCGCTGTTTCCGGAATCCATGTTGATTCTTACATAGTAGATTCTGGGATTCCAAAAACTACATGATACTCGAGCAAAAAACCTGTTCTAAAATTCTACAACAGATCGACGTCAGAGATATAGGTCTATAGTTTTGCGCAACTGCTCGACGACCCTTCTTGAAGACTGGGACTACCTGTGCTCTTTTCCAATCATTTGGAACCCTCCGTTCCTCTAGAGACTTGCGGTACACGGCTGTTAGAAGGGGGGCAAGTTCTTTCGCGTACTCTGTGTAGAATCGAATTGGTATCCCGTCAGGTCCAGTGGACTTTCCTCTATTGAGTGATTCCAGTTGCTTTTCTATTCCTTGGACACTTATTTCGATGTCAGCCATTTTTTCGTTTGTGCGAGGATTTAGAGAACGAATTGCAGTGCGGTCTTCCTCTGTGAAACAGCTTTGGAAAAAGGTGTTTAGTATTTCAGCTTTACGCGTGTCATCCTCTGTTTCAATGCTATCATCATCCCGGAGTGTCTGGATATGCTGTTTCGAGCCACTTACTGATTTAACGTAAGACCAGAACTTCCTAGGATTTTCTATCAAGTCGGTACATAGAATTTTACTTTCGAATTCACTGAACGCTTCACGCATAGCCCTCCTTACGCTAACTTTGACATCGTTTTGCTTCTGTTTGTCTGAGAGGTTTTGGCTGCGTTTAAACTTGGAGTGAAGCTCTCTTTGCTTTCGCAGTAGTTTCCTAACTTTGTTATTGTACCACGGTGGGTTGTTAAGCTACATTATTGTGTGGTTCTGTTTTATGGAGCACTGTTTAAAAATAGCTTACCTCGTAAAAGATTGATTACTGTCCTTTGGAAATGTCAAAAACTTTTGCTGTGCTCAAAACTTTCAAAAAATTACACAAACTGAACGCTGCTGCACGTCCAACCGAAGATGACACAGTACTGAAGGGTTGCTATTACACACCTGATGAACCCAATCCCGCCAGGTGGCAGCACCTACCTTGTGTTATTTAGAAGGGTGCGATATTAGGCTGAGGTGCAATAATAGGCAGAGTTCCCCTACGCTTACCGTAAGAAATCAAATCATGACAATAAAACTCATTACACCACGATTACTGACAGTGGCTTGTCGAAAAAATACGAATTTCTGACGAAACATTCCATAAAGAATCGCTTCAAAATGGGAAAGAAACTAGATGTAACGAAGTAAAAAGGTAGTCAGGTTGGGTCAGGCCTGCACAATTATTTTGAGTCATACTCATGTCTTGCATATTACCCTACTGGCCATTAAAATTGCTACACCACGAAGATGACGTGCTACGGACATGAAATTTAACTGGCAGGAAGAAGATGCTGTGATATGCAAATGATTACCTTTTCAGAGCATTCACACAAGGTTGGCACCAATGGCGACACCTACAACGTGCTGACATGAGGAAAGCTTCCAACCGATTTCTCATACACAAACAGCATTTGACTGGCATTGCCTGGTGAAACGTTCATGTGATGCATCGTGTGAGAAATGCGTACCATCACGTTTTTGTCTTTGATAAAGGTCGGATTGTAGCCTATCGCGATTGCGATTTATTGTATCGCGACATTGCTGCTCGCATTGGTCGAGATCCAATGACTGTTAGCAGAATATGGAATCGGTGGGTTCAGGAGGGTAACACGGAACGCCGTGCTGGATCCCAATGGCCTCGTATCACTAGCAGTCAAGATGACAGGCATCTTATCCGCATGGCTGTAACGGATCTAGCAGCCACGTCTCGATCCCTGAGTCAACAGATGGGGACGTTTGCAAGACAACAACCATCTGCACGAACAGTTCGACGATGTTTGCAGCAGCATGGACTATAAGCTCGGAGACCGTGGCTGCGGTTACCATTGACGCTGTATCACAGACAGGAGCGCCTGCGATGGTGTACTCAACGACGAACCTGGGTGCAAGAATGGCAAAACATCATTTTTTCGAATGAATCCAGGTTCTGTTTACAGCATCACGATGGTCGTATCCGTGTTTGGCGACATCGTGGTGAACGCACATTGGAAGCGTGTATTCGTCATCGCCATACTGGCATATCACCCGGCGTGATGGTATGGGGTGCCATACACGTCTCGGTCACCTCTTGTTCGCATTGACGGATCTCTGAACAGTGAACGTTACATTTCAGATGTGTTACGACCCGTGGCTCTACCCTTCATTCGATCCCTGCGAAACCCTATATTTCAGCAGGACAATGCACGACCGCATGTTGCAGGTCCTGTACAGGCCTTACTGGGTACAGTAAATGTCCGACTGCTGCCCTGGGCAGCACATTCTTCAGATCTCTCACCTATTGAAAACGTCTGGTCAATGGTGGCCAAGCAACTGGCTCGTCACAATACGCCAGTCACTACTCTTGATGAACTGTGGTATCGTGTTGGAGCAGCACGGGCAGCTGTACCTGTACACGCCATCCAAGCTTTGTTTGATTCAATGCCCAGGCGTATCAAGGCCGTTATTACAGTCAGAGGTGGTTGTTCTGGGTACTGATTTCTCAGGATCTATGCACCCAAATTGCGTGAAAAAGTAACCACATGTCAGTTCTAGTATAATATACAGGTATCTGTCCAATGAATACCCGTTTATCATCTGCATTTCTTCTTGGTGTAGCAATGTTAATGACCAGTAGTGTAGAATAATAAAAATCTCATCATATAAAAATGGATCATCTACCTCAGCTGCTATCGAGCCTAAGATGAAAATTGTAGTTGTTATTGTGGTGCACCACTCAACAACACTGAAAAATTTTACACTCTCCAAAGCGGTCAGCGGCAGCTGACGCTGTCGGCTAAGTGCGAGACAGCACAGCGCTGCCGAGGCAACTGCTGTCGGGTGCCGAACGTGGGCCACGGCGTTCAGAGGCAGACAAGAAACCTTTCGCAAAAATGTTATTGGACGGAACAGTTGTTACTGACATGTCAGAAAGTGAAATACAGTATATTGTAGCTGTATTACCATTGCATTAAAGACTTCAGCATTCAGACCAAAGGCACTAGAAAAATTTGAACAACAAGCGTTTTCAAACGCGAGACGTTGCATTCAGATGCCATGTAGTTCTCTGCTTTTTCCCCGTTGTTGTTTGTGGCATTTGGTCTGAGTGGAAGTCATACGACACCACTTCAAATTCATCGCTGAAGACTTCACTCAGGTTTATTTTTATTTTCTTTATTACAAAGGGCAGCCGAACACGTTGAGCTATTGTGCCAGCTGCCCGCTAGACCACGGGTGTAGACATAGCATAACACCTCAAACAGATGACAAGACTTCCTCCAGAAGGTGCTCCTTCCTAAACTGTTGTCACTTTGTGTGGATAGACTTCAAACAGACAAGCGGCAGCTGACACTTTTGATTAAGTGCAAGGCAGTTGCTGTTGGGATGAAGATTTTGTAAGGTACATTTTGTAATGTGAGGGCAGTTGTGATACTGGTGGGAATTTGGGTGTCAGTTTGCTCAGTTGTAATACCATTGACACAAAAAAATATAGCACAGGCAAGTTGAGGAATCACTGATGCCTATCCTGTGGAGGTGCATGAGGGAGTGCTTGGTTTTATAGCACATACTTAAAAGTCCATAAACAACCATCTTTTGGAAGGGATAGGTTACAGACTGTATTGCCCATGGCACCTGTGTCATCACACTTTTTCATACTCTTATTTCCACATGTTATATGACTTCGCTTTAAATTGATGGATGTGGTCAGATGCACTAAGTCGTAAAGTAAGTGCCAATTGTGTACTTTGTACAGTATGAAGAGGTACACATTCTCATTATTATTATTGTTGTTGTTATTATTATTATTATTATTATTATTTTTTTTTTTTTGTGCTATTATTCCAAGAATCTTTACTGAAGTTTGATACCATTGTAGCTTGATCACCTTCTGTGCCACATTCATAATGTGTATGTCATTCTCTCTCCATATTTTTGGGGTTTGAGAGCAGATGGTAAAAGTGAGTCAGATATAATGGCTACTGCCTCTGTTGTAAACACTGTAAGTATGACCATTATGTAAGGAGTTTAGAACAAAAGAAGGCATTAACAACATAGAGTTGCTCAGTTTTTGTGTCTGTCCCTGAATATTTTATTTGCAACTGATCACCCTATTTGCACAACTTTTAACATGCTATTAATGTTTGTTGTTTCACATTTGGATCATGAAGGAAGCATACAGCTGAGAAAAATATGTTCTGCGGTGCTGGTATGTCCAGTGAACTGGCCAGTAAGGAAGAATTTTTTAAATTATTTTTCCGCTAGTGTACTTCTCATTTCAGTAGAGAAAGGAGAATTTGTCTAAAGTAGCTCTGCTAATGTATAAACTACTGGGTGATCTAGAGTTTGGATTAGCCATAACATGTATTACATACCAGGTTCTGGTACCAAATAATTTCTGCTTCTTCCTAAATTAGAGTATTTATCATTTTTAGGTATCACGATGATGTAGATTCTAATGTAATAGTACTGTATTTTATCTAATTTGCCAAGTGCTGACTTAATGCTACTGTGTCAAAGGTTGCTTTGTAGTCTAATTTAGGTCACACCAGTGATTATTACAGGGTGAGCATTGTTGTCAGATTTACACCCCATCAAGTATGGGCTCCTGGACAGAGAATGCTTATCACTCATTCTAGCCTTGGACAAAGTCAGCTAATATGGGCAAATCACCTTAACCAAGAGGCAAAGATTAGTTACAGGCATCATACTGTCATGGATGATGCTATTGTATGGTCTCATCATTTGATCCACAGGACAGGGTTTTGTTTGGTTGTTTCTTGTTCCATGGATCATTTGTGTGATTAATCATAATGATTTGGAATGAGTTATTTTACATTCACATTACAAATTCATATGTAAATACAGCTACATGCTGATCATCCAGTTTTTTAGTGCTGCTGTAAGTTAATAATTCCTGCCCATCACCATTTACACATTAAAAAATTAGAAAATTGTCAAGGAGAAACTTTTTCAATTTGTTTTCAAATTTAACTTTTCCATCTGTCAGACATTTTATGTTGTTGAGTAAGTGATAAAACATTTCGGTAGGAGCATTGTGCACCCCTTTTTGTGACAAAGATAACCTTAATGTGGAGCAATGAATGTCACTTTTTCCATGTGTTACTGTAATTATGTACATCATTGTTCCTTTGAACTGTGGTCAATTATTTACAACAAACTTAATGAGGAAATAAAATTATACTTTGAGACAGTAATAAAAATGCCTAAGTCCTTGAATATATGTGTAGAAGATTATCATGGGTGCATACCACATATTATTCTTACAGCATGTTTTAAGTAATGAACACTTTGCTTCTTAAAGTTGAGTTACCCCAGAATATTACTGCATATGACATCATTGGATGAAAACATGCAAAATATTTCTCTCTCCCAAATATTTACAAAATTCAAAGTGCAAATGTTGCTGAACTAAGTTGTTTTAGGAGTTCCAAAATAATTGTTTTCCAGTGTAAATTCTCATTAATGTGGGCACCTAAAATTTTTGATGTTTCCACCTTCACTATTGTTTTGTCCACATGTGTTACATTTATCAATAGTGTTATACCCCTAGATGTGTAGCACTGAATACACTGTGTCTTTTTTAAATTAAAAATGAGACTATTTGCAGAAAACCACTCAATAATACTTCTTCTAGTTAGCTAGTCAGTTTCACATTCCATTGATCACTTACATGATAAACCATTATGGTGTGGAATGAGTCACATTACATTCACATCACAAAATAATTTGTAAATATGGCTACATGCTGAACATTTATAAGTTTTTTTGTTTTTTAATTATCATTATTGTTAAATATACATATGTGAGTTAGCAAGTCTTACCCACCACCATCCACAGATTACAATAACATAAATTCTTTTATGGAGTAGAATGAGTTATCAATGAGAATTTTTTTCAGTTTGTTTTCAAATTTTAGTTTGTTGTCTGTCAGACATTTTATATCACTGGGTAAGCTATCAAAAATTTCAATTGTAGCACTGTGAACATCTTTTTATTCTGATGACAATCTTAATGTGGAATAATGAATATCATTTTTTCCTCTGGTGTTGTCATTATGAACATCATTGCACCTTTTCAACTGCAGTCAATTATTTACACCAAAGATCATGGGGGAATAAATATACTGTGAAGCAGTAGTTAGACTGCTAGATGTCTACAAGATAATTGTGGTTGAGCACCACATATTATTCTTACAGCAGGTTTTTGAGCAATGAACACTTTCTTTCTTAAAGACAAGTTACTCCAGAGCACTATTCCATATGACACTACTGAATAAAAATATGTAAAATATGACAACTTACTGATTTCTTCTCTCTGCCCAAGATTTGCAGTGACTGTACGTGCAAATGTGGCTGAACTAAGTTGTTTGAGAAGTTCCAAAAAGTGCTTTTTCCAGTTTAATTTCTCATCAGTATGAGCAATTAAGTATTTTCAAGTTACCACCCTATTTATTACTTCCTCACCATGTTTTACACTTACCAATGGAGTAGTACCGCTACATTTGCAGAACTGAATATGTTGTGCCTTTTTAAAATTAAGGATCAGACCATTTGCAGCAAACAACTCAATTAGACTTTTATGAACATTGTTTACCATTTCTTCTGGTCCTGTATGTGTGCTTGGATTGATTACAATACTAGTGCTATCTGCAAAAAGAACTAACTCTGCTTGCTGTACATTAGACAGAAGACTATTTACTTATATAAAGAACAATAGCACACCTAGCACCAAAAGCGGCCTGAGATAGCAAGGTGTGCGCATCGCTGCAGCTGCGAACTACGCTTACTCGACCGTTGTGAGCTTGTGAAGAAGTTCTGTGCTGTGGGCGCCACGGGAAGCAAATTGTCATGTGTTGTTTTCACAACGCCAGCAGATTGTCGTGTTCTGCGCCCCACAGCATGAGAAAGAAGTACGTGCAGAAGAAACCTGCTGCTACAAAGGGTCCTTCAGTTGTGGAACTCACAGAGTCTGCCGACCAAGCAAGGAAGTCGCGAGAAGATGAGTCGCAGCCTGTCCCCCCATGAACGTCAAGTGCAACGGTGGGTGGACAGTGCTGTTTGACTTAATGACAAATTGCGCAAAGAACGAGGTGATCTATGAGTCTGTCGGCATAAACTCACTGATCTGCATGCGGGCTGTAAACGTGGCTGACCACAGAATGATCAAGGTCTCCGTGGCTGACCACATCGTTGACGCACTGCCAGCGCGTGAGAAGGCACTTTCCGCTGGAAGGAAGGAAACGACCAAGCCACTCCTGAGGGGGTTGCCTTGGTGATGTGATGAGGCAATGGTCCAGGAAGGGCTCCTGCGAGCCGGGTTCTGTAATGCAACCGCAAGGTTGCACAACTGGACCAACGAGAAGAGGGTGCCGCTCTATGCCATGACCGTGCAAATGGCCGACGGCGAGAGTGACATCTTTGGCTTGTGGAAATTGCTGGGCTTCTCGGTTATGATGGAAGCTCTCCCAACTGCCATGGGCCCCCAGCCCCACTGCTTCAGATGCCAGGGCAAGGGCCATCCAACGAAGTACTGCCGCTACGCGGAGCGGTGCATCGAGTGCTCTGGCGAGCATGACAGCTGCGCCTGCAACCACGGCAGTAACATTCTGCCGACTTGCGTCTGGTGTGGTGGCCCGCACGTCGCCAGCTGGTGTGGCTGCCCAGCTTTCTCAAGCCGCAGCTGTGCTGAAGGCAGCGAGGCAGCCACAGCCGCACCAACACAGCGGAAGAAGAGAAGACGACATCGGCAATGACGTAGGGCACAGGCCAGCCCGGCCCAGCTGAGGGACAGCGCAGAAGCAGCTCCAGCTGTCAGGAGTGGGGACGACCACCCAGAGGCGGGTGGTCGGGATGCAGCTCACGCCCCCAAGAAGAACTGTGGCCTCCACCTTGGCATTGCTGTGAAGGAGGCCACTGCAGCCCTCAAAGCCGTCATGGAGGCAGAGAGGGCTGCCTTTGCAGCAGCAATGGCTGCAGAAAAGGAAGAGGCCTTGAGGTAACCGCATGCAGTCTTCGCCCAAGGCCTCTGTGCAGAAGAAGGGGTTCGACGTGTGCCTGCCCCAGTGGCTGCCCCAGCAGCACTGAAGGTGAAAGGTGCAAAAAAGACAACCGCCACCCCAGCGGTATCAGCGGCGATGCCAACTGCCATGGGGCTGGCCCCCGCAAGGGACCGAGAAGCCAAAAAGGCAGCCATCATCGTGCAAGTGCAAGCGAACGGCATGCATTTCTCCAACACTGATGCAGCACAGCTCACCGAGCATGCAGAGCTGTTCGAGGCTCAGCTGCGGCAAAGCTGCAGCATGCAATAGCGGAGGACACCGAACGGCAGCGGGCTGCCGCTGTTTAGCACCAGCCTGATGAAGCTGTGTGAAGTCACTGACGACACAGTACAGTAGAGGGCATAATGGCAATGCATGCATTGCCGCACTGAATTCCTTTGTTACAGGGATGAATCCACTGCAGCAGGCCCAGGAGAATCCACAGGAGCTGAGCTGGAGCACCCGGACTGACCCAGCTTTAACAAGCACACAGCGACATAGGCAACGATGCATGATACCTCACACTAACATAAGCTCACCTTGCATGCATTGTTGCAGCTAGCAAGCCGCTACTGCCCTTACTACCTGCCCTACTGTCGCAGAGGTTTTCTTCGCATGGCACTTGCACTTGCTTTGGCATTTTTTTCCTCTGCCCTTACAACTGGTACCCTACAATCGCTTTCGTCCACTTTCTATCTCCGATGGACCATGTAAACGAGTAATCTTACCCAGACACAGGGATAACATCACAACCCACATCCTGTGACTCCTGATTCAAAAACTAACATGTTATACAGAGGTGACAGTAGAACGTTTGGTTTGGTCACCACATCGGTGTGGGCGTGGAGGGGCCTCATCCTTAAGAAAAACCTAAGATTTTGGCTTCTGGAAACCCTTTTGTGATTTTTGCCCAGTTAGAATAATGTCCCCAGACTGCATTGGTTGAATTACTAAGTACAACTTTCTGAATTCTTTTGGGTAGATATAACATTATCCATTGGTTGGCTGTACCATCAATCCCATGAAACTTCAGTTTTTCTAGGAGAATATTGTGATCCACACAGTGAAATGTCTTGCACACATTTGCAGAAAATACCAATTGGCACTATTTTTCATTTAATGCTTGTAAAATTTGGTGAGTTAACATGTAAATAGCATTTTTCTAGATTAACTCTTCCGAAATCCAAACTGTAGTTTACTTAGGTGAGATTCTATTCTAGAGCACGTCTTCTTCTCAATTCAGTTCAATAGTGCTGTAATATTGTTCTATGTCTGGTTATCCCGTCTCTCATTTCACTAAATTCCATATAGCCCCAATTTTGTTTTTGGAATTACTTATTTCTGACATTATGTGCACATTCCTTGATTTTTAAATAACTTTTCTTATCAATTTTCAATAGTTTTTGTGCAACTACTGTGGAATCTCCACTTGCTCGCGCTGACATTCCCTTTTCCTTTCACAGGATGCTTTATTGCCTCTAGTGATCCACAGTTTTTACATGGCTATTTAAGGTTCTTTCTGATTTGCTTGTGTGGAAAGCTATTTTCAAATAATTGTATGGACTGAGGACTGTTTTGACAAAACTGAACAAATGCCATTTTGTTCAAAATGCATTTTAACAGATTATGGTACTTTAATATGATTCTCACACAATGGCTACCAGAAAATATGACAAAACTGAATATTTTCCATTGTAAAGGCACCTGAATATACTATATTTTCACATTACTCAATGTCTCCATTTTTCAAGGTAGCAAAAAAGTCAACTAATCTACATCTTTATACTGCATGGTTGAAACTTAGAACATAAAATTCAAAAGTTAATTTTAATAACCTTTAAACTCACAAATGTTTATTGTCAGGCAGATACAAAACATCCTACAAGATAAACCAACTCTTTGTTAAGTGACTGATACACAACAATACATATTGTCCCATGTAATTTTCTTTCATGTTCAGCCACTGTTTCACTGTGAGATTAATAGCTATTGTAAAATGTTCTTGTTGGAACATCATTATTAACATCTTAGAAGATTCAGAATATTCTGAAACAGTCCAGAAGTTGAAAACTGGAAGCCAAAGCAGGAGTCATCAACATCAAAAGAGTAAGAAGTGTATAATTACAGTCTCAAATAAAGATCTGAATACAGATTGCAACCGCATTGAATCAATGAAGGAAACTACATTCAAAGCAAAATGTTTGTGTTTAAATGACCTTATTCTTTTTGGAGATATTCTGTATATGAATAAGATAAAAGTTGAACAGAATTGTGTGAACTTGTCAGAAAGGTGAAGAGGGAAGGAAGACGAGAAAAGATACACTGCTACTTACCATACAGACGACATGATAAGTTGCACACTTGCCTGTCTGCAACTTAACATGTCATCTTTATAGTAGGTAGCAGTCTATCTTTTCCTACATTGTTGATATTCCTATCTGGAGTTTCCAGTGTTTCATACTATATGAAGGGCTTATTTCAGTAGTGGTACAAGTCCATTACCTCCACTTTTCTGTCTATAATGCTTCTGAAATTAATGGTCCAAACAAACAGAAAGAAAGGATCATCTCTAGCAAGAAGCCATATGCTTGAATATTTCTGGTATCACAACTGCAGATTTTTCAGTACTCTTTTAACTTTAGAACTCTATATCTCAATATGAACAAAAATGGACTTGTACCATTATTGAAATAAGCCCTTCATATATGAGAAGAAGAAGGCCGAGAGATTCCTGTATGTGCCTCAACATTCAGAAAAGTGACAGATAAGTCTGATTCTTATGAATTTTATCTGTATTTTTGCAGTTTCAAATATGACTGTATTCAATACAATGGAGGTATGATTTAAAAAACACCTTCAGTCACAACTTTTCGTGTTTTATTAAGTACACAATGCATTTTGAACCCTGTGGGTCCATCATCAGGTGTAGTTTGTCGTAATACGTGCTTTATTTTTTCTCTTGAATGAGGTCAAATACATATTCCACATAATCCAAGAAAATAGATTTTAATATTTCAGCACCAGCAAACATTCTTTTTTCCATCACTTCAATACATGTCATTTCATTTGAGAGGCACAATTGCATACACATATTTGTGCATGGAGAAAGAATGTCTGCTGGTGCTATAATGTTAAAAACAATTTTCTTGGATTATGTGGAATATGCATTTCACCTCATTCAACAGAAAAAATAAAGCATGTATTACGAAAAATTACACCTGATGATGGACCCACAGGGTCCAAAATGCATTGTGTACTTTATAAAACACGAAAAGTTGTGACTGGAGGCGTTTTTTAACTCATACCTATTTATAACTTAAACAGAAAGTTTGTAGTATGAAAATAATTGCGTGAACAGGTCATATTATTGCACATTTATTTTCCAGGAGTGTCCAGAGACAGACTCAGGTGTATTGCCAAAAGATATAAGCTAGAATGTGAGGTGGATAAGCTCGCAAGCTGCAGGAAAGGGCTGAACAGCAGATACAATTAATTAAGATGGCTATACTTAAGTAGAAATAAAGTTAAGAAATCATATTTTCCACCAGAGTTAAATCTTTAAAAAATGCATGGTAGGTGCAATTCTTCCCAAGTTAAACAGGGGTTGTTTGGCTGCTGTCTTTCAGCGTACAAAAAGGTATTCTACAAATGTTTCAACCTAGGCTCTGGAAATCCTCATACTGATAGTTTCTCAGCTTGTACACTGTGTTGTAGAGTTAAAGTCAGCTTAAGATATGGAATACAAGAAATTATACACAGGCTAATATATCAACAAAATCAATCAATTTTTGAAAATATATTATAAATGGACAGATAAAAAATCTACTAACCAAGCAGTGGCAGGACAAAACACACAAAAGATTACAGAAATGTGCAAACTTTTTGATGATGATGATGATGATGATGATGATGATGATGTTTTGGTTTCTGGGACGCTCAACTGCAAAGCTATCAGTGGCCATACAAATTCCCAACCTTTGCTCAGTCCAATCTTGCCATATTCACGAATGATGATGAAATGATGAGGACAACACAAATACCCAGTCATCTCGAGGCAGGTGAAAATCCATGACCCCACCGGGAATCAAACCCGGGACCCCAGGCTCAGTAAGTGAGAATGCGACCGCGAGACCATGAACTGCAGACAAAGTTTTTGGAGCCAGTGGCTTCTTCTTCTTCTTCTTCTTCTTCTTCTTCTGGGAGAAGGACTGAAGGAGAAGGAGAGGGTTGGAGGGAAAGGTGTGGTGAGGTTAAGAAAATGGGAAGAGTTTGGAAAAGTTGTATAGCACCCCAGGCCAGGGGAAACTTACCAAATGGGATGAGAAGGAAAGACTGATTGTTGCGGACTGAACTGGAAGAGAGTTAAAAACTTGAGAGCTTAAAGGAGGAAGATAGGGTAGTAAGCAAGACAGAGATTACTGACAGAACATCATGCAAGAATTAATATATTGCTTGACAACTGGTAAGGAACAAAGACTTTTTTGGACTGGAGCTGTCACAGGAAATGACAGACAATACAAAAAACAGTAGATAAGTAATAGAGGTTGGCTGGTATATTTATAATGAAAAATGGTACAGATTTCACCACAAGGGAAAGCAGGATAACAGACATAAATAATGTTCATGTTTGAAACAGTTCAGACTCCCAACATGAAGGTACTGGACTCTCAGTAAGAAATATGCCCTCCTTGGGCACTAATGCACATTTTGCACTTTTATTCATGCTTGCTACCAAACTGTTGAGGAGTCCTTGGGATATATTTTTCCACTTCTCTCTCAAGGTGGTTATCAGTTACTACACAGTTCGGTGAAGGAGTGCTCATTGACAAACATGTCTGCCAAGACCAGGCATGTTATCTACCAAGGAGTGAGATGACTTTTCACCACAAGTGCTATGTATCGGTCCTTTTGCAGTGTGGTGGTCTATCTACAACCACTGGCATACCTTCACATAGCATTTCTACCTCCAGTGGCCTCTTTTCATCACAAGATGACACCTTTGAGTTTTGGACACACCCATTACTGTGGCCACAGCAGTGACATTTTAATCTGCTTTGAGCCATCCAACTACTCCTCCACGATTGTAAGCAGTCAAATGAAGTCTTGCAGACATGTTGCCATACCACACAGTAATTGGTTTCACAACAACCTTTGTCAAACACAGTACTGCATGAACTTCTTTAATGCATACAGTGCCTTCATACAGAGGCTTTGCAGCAGCTAACACATCCAGTGCTCTATATTTCCTGTTACTATCATTGGTCGGATGTTCTGTAGCAATGTCAGTTGTTCCTTTAGCAGTTTTCAGGTGTTCCTTAGCAACTGTCAGTTGTTCCTTAGCAACTGTCAAGCATTGTAAGAGCAGAAAGCTAACAGTATTGTATGCGGTAGAAGTGGGGTTGGGGAAAACTAGACAGGTCAAAAAATAAAAGGTATAGAAAAGTAAAAGGGAATTACGAAAGGAATACTTGCTGAGAAGAAATGCTGAGACTGAAGAAACTAAAGAACATAACCAGCATAAATTAAGACCAGGTGGGTGGTGAGAACCAAGGATATGTTGTAACGCCAGTTCCCATCTGCAGAGTTCTGAGACTGGTGTCTGTGAGAAGAATCCATGTGGCATGTGGGGTGAAATGGGCACTGAAGTCACGCCTTTCATATTGTAGAGCATGAAAAAACAATCTATCTATCCCGTTGTGTCATTGTTTCGAAAATTAATTATTTTCATTGATATATTGGCTACTGTGGCCATCATTGCTTCTTACGCAACCCGTTATCAGTCTTTGTTGTCGTCTGTTTTGTTCAAACTGTCGTCTGTTTTCGATCTTACATGCTGTTTCGCTGTTTATTTGCCGTACCAACCTCTTGCCCCAACATCTTTTTCAGTGGCATTACTGATTTCCGCGCCCTTAGACGGGTTCAGTGCTATTTACGAATTTGCATTTAACTCTTTGCTTGCGGTTCGCTGTATTGCAGGGCCTTCTCCCAATCATCTTTCGCCAATTTATTTGCAAATTTGGCAGAACTTTTCTTTCCCATACGCTACAGCAACATCAGCAGTTACTTGCTTCTACGTCATTCTTTCACGTTTTTGTGCGTTTGTTTTTCGCCAAACAGTACTGATCGCCTGTTACTGCCGTCTCCTGCATTATTTTATTTCCCACGCACAGTACATTCTGTTTTCCTCAATGACTTACTCTTTCTGTTTAGCCTGTTCTTTTTTTTAACTTTTGTCTGCTTTCATGTCTTTTACACGATATTTCGCAATTTACTCTTTCGTATCACAATTTTTTCGTTTCATACAGTCCGCTTTTCTGGCGAGAATTTCTCGCCCACTAATTACCTCTTGTTAACCCTTGCCGGTTCTCACGATTTTCTTACAAATGTTTCTTCATTTTTCCGATCTTTTTCCTTGCTTGTCTACCTTCTCTCTCTCGCTTTTCCCCCTCTGCTTCTTTTTTGCCACTCCCACCATCAATCGTATTCCAAACCCTCCTCTGTTACCATAAAGAATCCCGCCACATATTATATTCGATCCTTTTGAAAACATGCTTTTGTACTATCAAAACTAAGGTCCCACATTCTGTTTCTTGAAAGCTGCTTGTTCCTAGAGGTTACGCCCAAAGGCCTAACACTGAGAGTCCCTGTTTCTGTGTGTAATCCTACTCTAAACCTGCCCCTTTTACAGTTCAAATACAGCAATCTCTCGCACTTACTTGGCTTAATCTGTGACGTGTATGCCTCGCCTGCCAGTTTCCACTCCAACAGACTTCTCTTCTTCTACAAAATCCTGCAGTTATCTGCCCCCCCCCCTCCCAAGTGTCCTTCAATAGTATCATCCACCAAGCCAGCATCAATTGCAAGAATAGGCCAGACTTCATCTCAAAAAGCTATCCTACCTTCTCCTTAACAGGTGTTTCCCTTCTTGTACCTCTCCAGCTCTAGAGCCACATCATCAACCACCACTCCTCTCCTACAAATCGACCTCAGCCAACCTTCTTAACATCCCCCAGCCTTCACCACTGCCTCTCACAGCAATGACAATTCATGATCACAAGAAACAGACACAAAAGTATAGTGTACTCAACCTTTTATCTAAGGCACCCTCCCTTTCTGAAGTGTGTGTATTATCCAAGAGTCTCACTTTCAGCCCTGCAGCCCAAAACCTGTATTTAATCATGCTGCTTTTGTGAATGACCTACTGTCCTTGATGTGTAATGTCAACTGAAAATATCACTTTGCAACTCAATTCCAACCTTTGCAACAGCAAATTTGACACAGAACCCTGCTTTGAACACTTCTGACCATGATCCCCTCTCGATCCATTACCACTACCTCAAAATCATCCCTTACAAGAATTTTTAACATCCAGCATTGCTTCACAACCTTTTATGAGGTCCCTCCAACATGACACTAAGGTGTCCTCGGGAGCACTCCAGGCTCTTCAGTCCCTAAAAACTGATGACTGTCATCATCCTCCTGTCAGAAAAGGGATCTACCACTGTGATATTTGACCAATGGGAGCATGTGAGTGAGGGTCTGTGCCGGCTTTCTGACACCTTTACATACAGCACCTGCCATCAAGATCCCATCCCTGTGATACAAATTGACCAACAATACCTCCTTCAAACCCAAGGCCACTCACAAGGGCTAACACCTCAATTCATAGAACTTCTTACCCCACCAAAACCATGCACTCCCAACTTTTACCTTCTTCCTAATATCCACAAACTCAATCATCTTGGCTGTTCCATAATTGCTGATTTCAAAGCACCCACTGAAAGTACATCTTCCTTAACTGAACAACATCTGCAACCTATAATACAAAGACTCCCTTCCTATAATAAAGACACAAACTATTTTCTAGATCATCTGAAATCTGTGCCCATCCCACTCCTATCAGACACATTGTTTGTCACCATTGATGTCACCTTTCTCTATACCAGCATCCCCCATGTACACGTTTTAACCTACCTGATCCCCAAACTATGACATCTCCTTCCTCACCTAATCAACTTTATACTCACCATCAGCTACTGTGCATTTGAGGGGGCAGACATACAGACAGATCATGGAGATGGACATGGGAACTTGGATGGCTTCTTTCTATGCCAGCCTTCCCCTGGGTCACTTGGAGGGGGCTTTCCTGGAATCCACAAGTGTTCAGATCCTGGTTTGGTTTAGATACATTGACGACCTCTTTACCATAGGGAGTCATGAGCAGGCTAATCTGTTAAAATTTTTGGAATCACTTAATACATTCTCTCAATTAAATTTCACATCCTTCTGTTCCAAATCCCATGCCACTTCCTTGATGTTAATCTCATCCTCACCAAGGTTCAGCTACACACTTCCATTTACATTAAACCTAGCAACAAACAACAGTAATTTCATTTTGACACTTGGTCATTCTTACCATGTCAAACAGTCCCTCCTGTACAGCCTTGGCATTCAAGGCAAACATATTTGTTCAGATGCAGACTATTGACAGTAATACACCACAGTTCTCAACTCAGCCTTCACTTGATGTAATTACTTCACCAGCCTAGTTCAAAACACATTTCCCATGCCATCACAGCCAATCCTGGTACTACTGATGCTTCCAAAACACCGCTTAGGAGTACACCTCTCATCACTCAGTATTATCCTGATCTTGAGTGTATTAATCAGCTACTTTGAGAAGGCTATGACTTTCTAAAATCAGCCACGAAATGAGGTCCATTCTGTCCAACATTTAGCCCACCACACACAGAATAGCTTTCTGTCACCCCCCCCCCCTCCCCCCAATCTCTGCAGTGTACCTACCCTATTGTTCCTATCCCTGTGACCATCTCCACAGTAAGATCTGCCCTATGCACCCTTCTACCACTACCACTTGTACAAGTCCTGTAACTGGGAAAACATGTACTACCAAAGGGTGAGCTATCTGTAAAACAACATACCATGTACCAGCTGTTGTGTATACACTATTTGGCCTTCTACATTGGTGTGAGTGCCACCAAGTTACCAGTTAGGCTAGATGGGCATAGACAGAGTGTTTAAACTGCCATCACACAATATCCTGTTGCAGGGCATGCTGTACAACATGATAGTCACGACCTCAGTGCCTTTCACCACACATGCCATCTGGATTCTTCCCCCAAACACCAGTTTCTCAGAATTCTGCAGGTGGGAATGGTTGTCACATGTTCTCACTCATCTGGCCTTAATTTATGCTAACCATGTCTTTAGTTTTCTCAGTCTCAGCATTTCTCTCAATAACTATTCCTTTCTTCATTCACTTTTAGCTTTTTCTATCTTTCATTGTCTAACCTGTCTATTTGTCCCTGCCCCCCCCCCCTCCTACCACGTATAAGACTGCACACTTAGCTTTACACTCTTATTAACTCTTTTATGATGTTTTGTCAGTAATCTCTGTATTGTTTATTATATGTCCTCCACATTTAAGCTCTCACATTTTCAAATCTTATCCAGTGCAGTCTCCAACAACCAGTCTTTTCTTCTCATCCCATCTGGCAAGGCTCCCCTGACCCACAATTCTGGGTAAGAAACTTCCTGGCAGATTAAAACTGTGTGCCCGACCGAGACTCGAACTCGGGCACACAGTTTTAATCTGCCAGGAAGTTTCATATCAGCGCAAACTCCGCTGCAGAGTGAAAATCTCATTCTGGAATTCTGGGTAAGTTTTGCTAACTCTCCTTATTTCCTAAACTTCACTAGTCCATTTTCTTCATCCCTCTTTCTTCCCCTTCAACCCCTCTGCCAGAGGAAGGAGCCATTGAATCTGAAAGCTTGCTCATTTCCTTAACCTATGGATGGGTTTTCTCCTTCCACCATTTGATGAGTATGATTTTTTATCTATCCAATTATACTATATTTTCAAAAATTATACAAGAACAGATTATAGGTTGCACAAAATAAGGGCAAAAAGATTTTTCAGTATTTTAAATGAAAATGTAAACAACACTGTGACAGCTTGTTTTGACTGTCAGCAGAATCAACCCTTACCCAAACTGTCAACTGAAGTAGTATTTTAGTCCAGGCATGTGAGGTTTTATAACAGTATGTCCTTAAAATATTTACAGAAGAAAGTACACAAGGTAGTTAACTACACATGGGTTGAGACTGACTAAGGAAGGGGACAAATGAAATTGTGTCTGCTGTGAGAGACTTTAGAAATTCTTTAGAGCAAGATCTAATAAAATAAGATGTGGAAAATCTTGATCTCAGATTATCTCCTGATTCTTGCGGCTCCCAAAACAAAAACTCCGCAATGGTGGCAAAGCTTATGAGTAACATTGAAAGCTCAAAGGTATTTAAAGGAATTCAACATTATTTCCTAACATGTGGACATAGCTCTTTGTCTCTTTACAGGGTTTTTGACCTGACTGAAAAACTTTGAAAACATAAAACACTCATTCTACCCTCAGAATGTCATAACATTTTGGGAAAGTTTGGGGCAGTTAAAGTATGGGGTAAAAACTGGTATTGTTATTATAAGAAAACAATCTCCTAATGTGTAATGAAGGCCAAATTGTCTTTTAAGGTATCTGAGGCAAGAGTTCTGCATTATGTAAAATGACCTAAGACCAGGGCACAATGTCTTTTTCAAAGTTCTTGCTTCACTATACTGACAGACAGATGTTGAAGTCCTGAAACCTGGAAAGAGGAGTGCTTCAGTAATGTTTGAAATACCGGTACCTCAACTTCCATCATTGCATAACGTAAGCAAAAATAAAGCTGCTGACATGAAGAAGTTCAGAGGAAAGTAAAGAGTACTATTCAGAACTTATACAGGGGAATGCAAATGATACTGAAGACAAAATACTGTACTGTGAAGAGCCTTTATACTGAAGAGGACTGTGTTACAGATTTCACACAGCATTAAATCTAAACATTATACTAAAATATGTACTATTGCTGTAGTTGTCATGTTCACATATCACTATGAGTTTTATGTCTGTCCCTGGTAGCTGAGTGGTCAGCGCAATGAAATGTCATGCCTTTTCTCATATTAGTTGTTGACAAGCAAGATGTTAAAGTGCAGTTAGGGACAAATAAGGAACAGGGTACCAGGTCTCAATTATTGTGGAGATAAGTGCTATACTTTGTCAGGTACCTAAACCTGTGGTTATGTGATGCTCAGATAGGCACTAGGCTTTCCAGAGCTCCCTGAATTTTCCAAACAGACAAAAAGCTCCTGTACCTTACTGCTAAATCCTGTAATGTTTTGATGAAATAAGCTTTTCTGTTCATTTTTTAAGCATTTTGTGGGGCTCTTCTGTTATTTTGACTTATTTCAAAACAAGGTTCCCGAATCCTGATTCTAACTCAAGAAAGGTATCTCTGTGACACCCGTAATGACAGGGATCTTGCTTAGTGTAATAGTGCCCCTCTGCCCCCCCCCCCCCCCCCACCACCCCGCCCATCCCCACTGGACATTAGCTGCCAGAAGCTCAGCCAACCTATCTTCCCTCTCCTATTCAGATGTTTTTGCAGCTACAGGAAATATACTCACATAAAATGTCATTTCAGTCAGCAGCTATCTGCTCAACTCAGTGTTCACTTAACTCACAGCAGTGTTAACCCATAGCCAATCGTGGCACTGTAGGAACTACGCAAATCTCACGTTTATGTGCATAGTTGCATTCAAGTAACCCCCTAATGCCGTAATTACTGTCATCCAGGCTGTTCTCTGTTCCACCTACTACATTAACCTGTTCCTCTACGGCAAAATCTTTTCACAAATTGTGTGTGTCCTCTGTGACCTGACAAAGTATAGCACTTGGCTCCACAATAATTGTGACCTGGTACCATGTTCCTAATTTGTCCCTAGTCTTCTCTTTTGGTACGGACTTACACTCTCTTCTTTATTTATTTTTATTTAGAACACACCGTTATTTGATTGTGTATTATTGTAATCTGTATATTACTATAAATCTAGACTGTATGGAAGAAAAACACAAATACAGACAAATGCCAATGTATTCTTTCAAAATATACTGTATTACTGTGGCTCAGCACCGCTGAAAACTTTTTACACTTAGTTTCTTTGCTAGAAATCTGCTGCACCCTACCCTACTATGACCTACAGCTGGATGAGGCTTTTCCCCCACTACTTCAGGTAACAAGTCAAATTTATTCAATACTATAAGCTCAAATGTAGATGAAGCTGAAGAGCTGTTCCTCTTTCACCCAGTGATTGTTACATTCACACAGTTCTCTTGATCTTTTTAGCAATTATATGGAGAGCAAAAGTAGTTGCATTAAATTGTTTGAGAAGCTTAATAAGATGCTTCTTCCAGTTTTTATCACTACGTAAACCCAAAAAAAAAATTACCAACTCTTCTCATGTACTACATCAGTTGTTTGGATTACTCTTACATGTTGTATAGAACTCAATACAATTGCTTTTTTTTTTTTTTTTTTTTTCAAAATTTATGAAGAGTCCATTTTTTGAGAACCACTTAACAATTCTTTGGAAATATCATTAACAGTATCTTTTGTTGCATTCTCTCTAATGAGATTTATTATAAACTGGTAATATCTGCAAAAAGTACCAATTTTGCTTGTTGAATGTTAAGTGGACGGTCATTCATGTATATAAGAAATAGCAGTGTACCCAAAATTAATCACTGTGAGATTCCCTTTGTGATTTCTACCTAGTCACTACAGTTTTCTATCCTTCCACTATGGTTTGGATTATTCAGTACACGTTTTTGTATTCTGTTTGTAAGTATAATTCAGACCAGTTGTGTGTAAAACTATCAATTCCATAAAACTTGAGCTATCCTCAGTCTGTGCCATTATCCATATAATAAACAATTTGGGAAGACCACAAAAAATATCAACTGGTGATATTTTATTATTTAAGGCTTGTAATGTTTGATGAGTGATGTATAAGTAGCATTCTCAATCAAACAACCATTCTGGAATCCAAACTGTGATATGCTAAGTAAACTGTGTCCAATTAAGTGTGAGACTACTCTAGAGTTAAGCACTTTTTATGAATACTTTGGTAAAGGATGTCAGTAAGGAAACTGGACAATAACTGTTTAAGTCTGTCTTGTCACATTTCTAATGAAGAGGTTTAACAATTGCATATTTTACCCTGTCTGGTAACATTCCCTGTGCCAGTGATGCTTTACACTTATAATTAAGAACATTAATTATTAAGTTGGAAACTTTTCAGAATTTTGTTTGAAATTCCATCAACACTACTTGAGGTTTTGTTTTTTAGAATTTTTGAAGTCTTATTACTTTCAGTGAAGGATGTTAGTGCTACCTCTAGTTACTTCACATTTTGTGGAATGATATTTTTAGTATGTTCCCTTGCTTCTTCAAATGAACCATTTAATCCTATCTTCACTGTTACTTTTAGAAAGTGATTGTTAAAAGTACTTGCAACTTGTGAATTACTGGTCACAACATTATCATTTAGTTTTATTGTTGTATGGTATATTATCAGAGAAGTAATCTGCACTAACAACTCACAAAACATGCTTCTAGGTCTGATTCAACAAAAAAACTACTTGTCTCAATATTTTTGACTTTGTGTCCAACTTCTACATATGTTGTAACTCTTGCTTTTCCTGTGTCAAATCTACATAAAAATAGTGCTGGTCCATAATTCATGATGTTTAACTTCTCCAGTCCTGTCATTCTTCAGCTCCTGTTGGCATAATACTTCTTGTCAAAATAGTTCATGGTGAACTGACGGATGTCGGTGTCCAGTGAGCACATTATTTCAGCAAACAACCATGTTGCCTTCATGAACGGACTGATTGGGAGGGGGGGGGGGGGGGGGGGCCGAACCATGCTTTTACCTCCTTTCCCTTTCACTCCAACTGGCTGCTCCATTGGTTGTCGGCACCCATCTTCGGAAACATCAAGTGTACACCATCTTCTGCCCACCATCTAAAACACAGGCAGTACTTGGTAATGCAAAGGATGACCTTGGACTACAGAAATCGGAGATCTATCAGATACACTGCCAATATGGTAAGACTTATATAGGTCAGATGGTGTGTACTGTCAAAATTCATTGCTGCCATACCAGACTGCAGCAAACTAACAATTCTGCAATTCTGGTGGAATCGCATGGAATGGACTATGAACACACCAAGGTTCTGACACAGATGTCAAAATTATGGTGGTGTGTCATTTATGAACGTATTGAGATTCAAGTAAGGAAACTGCTAACAAATTGTGATAACAGGGATGCACCTAGCAAGGCATGGGACCCTGATATTAGAATGGTCAATAAGATGAATAAGATACTAGACAACAAACTGACTTGGGGGGAGCAGATAGAGGAAAAACAAGTGCGCAGACCACGGCACGAACCTAGGATGGAACAATGGATCAGCAGAAGCAGTGGGTGTAGGGATGCTGGGTGTGGACAGCCAATGGAGTGGCCAATTGGAGTGAGAGGAGGCAAAGGTAAAGGTGTGGCACTAGCTCCCCATCAGTCGGTTCATAAGTGCACCTGATGATGGCAATCTCGTCATTTGCAAAATATTGTGCCTGTTGGACACTGACATCCAGCAGTTCATCCATGAGCTATTTTTCCGTACATATACAGTCAAATGTGACAGTTATAGTCTTCTTTCATGACTGTACAATACAAACTTGGCCAAATATTGCAAAAATTGAAAGTTGCACTGCTCCTCATATACCTATAACTAATTAAAACATGTTTCCAACTGAAACTTCCCACAAAAAAGTATTAAAATCTTGCTCAATTTTTAACAGACTGAGAAACAGTAAAGTAGCTGCATGATGGTGGACATTATTTCTTAAAATCAGACTGGCAAAGTACTGAAATAAACCCTCCACACCAACTATTACACAAACTCTGCTAGGGAATACTTGTGTCATATTCTAGGACACCTGGAGTAATGCACAAACAAATCAAATTCGTGTACGCGTGCAAAATTTCTAAACATAAGCAATGCTAGTAAGAAGACCTGAGTACAAGTAAGGAGCATCTTTACTATTAACTATGATCCATAGCATATTTGAACAGACAATGTGGTTCTATTTACATAAGAGAACTGGGCAACACATCCAGTCTGAGGCTAAGCAAATTAAAAAATTAATTAGATAAGAATTAGCAGAAACAGAGATGTGTAACAGGGATAATACACTTTATACTAGTAGAAGCAATTCTTTTGTGGGTAAGGCAGAGGCTTTAAAGAACAAACAACACATTGACACATTCATATAATATTTATTACAAAAATCTTACTGATTACTTTTGAACATGATGTCCACATTTGGCAGCATACCTGTATTAGATTATACCACCAACTTACTACAGGCAAAAGAAACTTATTTACTTCTGTTTAAACAGTTTGTAGTATGATCATAAAGTAACGAGCAACATCATCACAACCATGCACTATCCTTTAAATATGTACTTTGAGTATTCCATAAAACTTGAGTAACAAGAGAAATTAAAATATTCTAAAAAAGCATCCTGCAGTACATTATAATATACAACACATACAAAAATACATTAAAAGGAAAGCCACTACACAGTATTTCATAAATTTCACAAACCAAAAAACTACTATTTTACAGGCTGACAAGAGCTCAACAATAAGTTCCATGCAACACGATTCTTTCATAAAACATTCTAGGACAGAGAAAAACATTTATTTAAGGTGCCACAACCTTCACAGCAAGTAAAAAATTAACATAATTTGCTAGAAATGACAAAAATTATGCTTTTTTAGCACTAGGAAGTATTTACTGAAGAAAGGCACATCAAATACTCTAAATGATTAGATGATATCTGCTAGAAAGATGGAATTTTTTTCTTGGGGGGGGGGGGGGGGGGAGGGAGGTGGTGGTGTAACACATTGAATGAAAGAACAGAAATCTAGCATACACACAGCCTGACCAACTGGAACACAATTTACAAAGAGAAATGTAATGTATGGTGGGAGATGAGAGGGAAGTGAGGTTGACAGTGAAAAAGGGATTGAAATAAAAACTTTTTACTTTTTCCAGCTAGCATGCAATACGAGAGAGCTACCACACGCATAATATGTACAACCATTTACACAATGGATGGCCAACAAATTCAACAGTGTTCTACATAAAATAAATGCTTCAAAAACTTGATATCAATCCCACAGCTACACTTACTACTTTATCAACGTGAAGCTAGTCACACAACAGCTAAAAACAATGTTTCCCATTTTTGTTGCTGGTGCTTCCAATACACAAACTTAGCAACTGTAAATGAAGAAAGTATCTCTTGGTGCCTAAGTATGCGTCAGCACAGAACTGAAAATGTCAGGGTTTGAATTCTACTCTGTCCTAGGATTTTGTCAATGCGATTTTTTTGTCTAATAAACTGTATATGAGAAAAAAAAGAGAGTTGTACCACAGTTAATGTTGTACAGAAAACTATAGGCACCTCTTACAATTTGCTGAATGTGCTGGTTCACCAGTCTGAGGAGAGAGAGAGAGAGAGAGAGAGAGAGAGAGAGAGAGAGAGAGAGAGAGAGAGTGTGTGTGTGTGTGTGTGTGTGTGTGTGTGTGTGTTTGTTTTTCAGTCAATTTAGTACTGCAAAGCTTCTTTATTTTCAGAATCAGTTTGTTCTTGAATATATATCATGGCCTAACGTTTACACAGTTTAATTAATAAGTTATCTACTTAAAGCAATGTCCATTCATGTCTGCAACTGTTTCACCACTTTGCATCATAATGGCTTTGCATACTTCATAGCAGTAAATCTGAAGCATTACTCTTCATGGATATAAACAATTTAATGTACAGTTCTGACTTTGGGTTAAGCAGGTGGTAGACTTTCGTTTATTGATAGAATACTTAGGAATTGAAATCAGTTTACAAAGGAGACCGCTTACAAATCACTTGTGTGATCAGTTCTAGAATGTTGCTCAAGTGTGTGAGACCCATACCAAACTGGACTAATAGTGGATACTGAACAAACACAGCAAAGGGTAGCATGATCAGTCACATGTTTGTTTGATCCGTCACAGAGATACTGAAGGAACTGAACTTGAAGACTCTTGAAGACAGATGTAAACTATTCCAAGAAAGTCTGTTAAAGTTTCAAGACCCAGCTTTAAATGATCACTCTAGCAGTATACTACATCCCCCTTTGTATCACTCAAATAAATGTAACATAAAGTTGACTATTGTAGACAGTATTTCTTGTGGGAAAGGGGGTGGTGGAATGGGATGGGTGAAAATGAAAATGTTAACATGGTGTAAGTATGACGAAAAGGGAAGGTTGGCTTTCATGATGACATACATGCTGTGGGGAGTGATGGGAGGGGAGGTAAAGAGAAAAAAAAACTAATACAATATAGGCAGAAGAAACACTTATTTGTAAAGCGAAGATGTCTTATAATCAGCAATACAAAAATATTTTGGGTACAAAGTCAAAATAAAATAGAGAGGTAAGAAAGCAAAATAAAATGCAAATACATAAAAGTTTGTCAGCAAAAACAATACTTTAACATTAGACACACAAATGAGTCAATGTAAGACACTATAGAATAGTAGTCAGGAATTCGTTCTGTATCTATGCAGAAGAGTAAGGTGCAAATGTGCTATATGAGTGAATGAATGAATTATATGGGTCATAAAATTTAACTGGAGTGAATTCAGGCATACTCAAGTTGGGCACATCTATGAAGAAAGCTGTTGCAGGTAACATGCAAACAGATTAATGTGACATTTTATTCATAAGAAAATACTCTAAATCCTAAAATTTCTGATACTCGTGCTCATTTTTTTTGAAGATGACTAATGAACTGAAGAATGCACAAAACATGTTTTACCTGTGGATCTTGTTCAAATGAAACCCCGTGAAGACACTGAAAAGTCAATTTTTGACAAAGACTAAATCTGAAATGAATGCAAATTTTTTGGGTGCCAAAGACATGACTGAAGGAAATTTTAGTGCAAATTTTGTATCTGCATGAGGATGATTTGAATTTAGTTCTCTATTCAATTATGACATTTCATTCCCCTTTGTGGTACTTGAGCAATACTTAGGGAGCACTCCTCCTGCAGCTATAGAAGAAATTTACATCAGCACACAATGATGATGATATTACTAAAAGGCTACAGCTAAGACTGTTATCCAATTTAAAATCGGGAAACTGGTTTTTCGTGGCTGTATTTTAGGTATTAATGTCTCAGTCGTACATCGATGTACCATGCCATAAATAATACCAGGACTACAAACAACACAAAATGTTGAGACATGTTTTGGAGGCTGTTCATAATGAGGAGGAATGGTAGTTTAAATCTCCACACTGACATCATCAATTATGTTTAATGAGGTTTCCCTAACCACTTCAGGCAAATTGTACAACAATTCTTTCAACAGGACTTTTCACTATCATACTTGTCTAATAGAGCTATGGCAATGTATTTAATGATCTTGACATCAATCGTGTTATAACTAACATCCTGTTTTCCAATAAACAAATGTGCAATATGATGATACAATGTGTACCGCTTTGTTTTCATCAAGTGCCCAGCTGTTCCCTTCTACTAACAAACAATAGAAAATTTCAGTCTAAGATATTTCAACAGCAAAGTAAAAATGGTATGAATTTGGCCTTATCATATATAGCATATTCAAACTTTTTTTCGCTACAGTCCTGGCGATACCTAAATGAAACATAAAAATTTCCACATACATCACCTGCCTGGTATTACATGTTCATTCCCAATAAAGAAACTTTGCAGCTTTAAGTTCTTTAACAATTAGATAACTAAAATGCTTCAACAACTTCTCTGGTAACCCGTACAAAGAATACATTAAAAACTCAGGTGTGTCCACATGCCCAGATGAAGGAAGCTTGCTCAGCCAACACACAGACAGAAGGTGAAACACAAAAGTAAGACTTGGTTGCCAGTCTCTCACAGCAATCTGACAAGATATAATCATACATATTTTGAATTATTAAGTAAAGAGCAATCACTATACTTCCTATTCAAATTGAGGTAATTAACTTTCACTGCACATTCATGAACTCTATTGTATCTTCAGAACTTCAGATAACAACTCTAAAATACAGGCATGGTGTTCTTCATATTTTGATTCTATCATTGAAAGTGCATGTTAAAAGGCATTCTAAATGTTTTTAGTTTCTGTAACATGTATTATGAAAGATGTAAGTATGATTAGAGATGAATGTATTACTTTGTAAAGAAACTCAACAACCAGCTATACGCCAGGACCGAAGGAACCAAGAAACACAAGATGTTGATGTACACAAGTTACTGATTAGCCCTGTCTGACCTGTAATGTGAAAAACACACACACACACACACACACACACACACACACACACACACACACACACACAAAATGTGAGACAAGCTAACTGTGAAACAAGATATATCTCTTCTTCAAAAAATACTGATTAAAAATATGTCAGCTGTTGCATCTGTTTACTGTGACAAAAACATGCTTGTTTACATCAAATTGAAAAGCAAACATTCTGAAGTCAATTACACACTTTAAATTTTGGATACGCTCAGTATGCACAAACACTTCCACCACATTGTCTTTAACACTTTCCTTTGTGTAAAGAAGATTACTAAAAACACCAAGTTTGTTTCTTAGACTACAATGAATAAAAATATCACTCAATTTTCAGTAAATTCAAACACCTCGTTTACCTATCTGTTTCATGATCATTAAACAATAAAGTTTATTATAAATGTCATTTAATTCAATTTAGTAATGAGTAAACAATATACATATTGTTAAATTTTGCTTTACAAACATCATGTGTAGGTCTACTTCATTTAAGCAATGAAACCAATCGATTGTCGACTCAATTTTCATTAATACTGTGCACAGTTTTCAGTGGTCCTACAAAGCTGTAAGTTTCAACTTCTGCAAATGTTCTTTAGGACAGTTAGCTAGTAAGGACATGTATCACTGATTTGCCAGATTTTATACATTAAATTTGGAAAAATGACACAAAAAATATCATAATTCACTTTTCACAAGTGCATAGATCAACACCAAAGCATTTACAACGGTACCCAGTAAATTCTAGTAGTTCATGGGGTAAGTAACAAAATATAGATTGATCCCATGTTTACATGAAATGGTATGTATTCCACTCCATATTATTTATAAATCTTCTACTTATTATAGTTAGAAGTTCTAAGTAAGATCCTAAGACAATTAACAAACATTTACAAAAATATTTAAAATGTAGCTACCACATTTACACACCTGACTGCCTCATTTTGCCATGTTTTATAATAGAAAAATAGAATTAAATCACCACCCTGAAACATTTGTCACCAACAACCACCACAACTCTGCATACTTCTGGAAAGTTGTCAGAAATAAGCATTCTTAGTAACAGTATAAAATATGATATGATAATTCAACTTCTTTAAAATCTTTTTCACTGGGTACTTGTAGCAAGATCAGACCCTCTACATTTAAATAATCAAAATTTCATTGACATCGACTAAGACCAGATGTCCAGAAAAAGGGAAAATAAATATTGGCCTTGTTGAACACAGGGGAGATAATCATACAGCACCACACTTATGTATAATGTGAAATGCATATACTTTTATAGTTCTACATCCAAAAAATACTTGTTTAACTTCCAGTTACAGTGAATTACACATTTTGCTCTAACATTAAACAACCTATTTCCCTTTGTTTTTCTAATATTTGATATTATACAGTCAGCAATTAACAGTTCAGTTCACTGGGGGCTCCTTCTAAAAAAATTTGTACCACTGTTTAGTGCAAAATCTCTCACCATGGTCTGTGCTCTCCCATTAATCTACCTATTGCTAACAACAAGCATCTTAAATGTTAGGAATATTTTAATAATGCTTCTGAAAAGGGGAAACAAGAATATTTACCAGCAGATGCAGATCCTACTCACCAAAAAGACACCGACTTAAGTGCCTCTGAAATCATAAATGGCAATGAATTCTAAATTTTGAGAAAGAAACATTCCTTTAAGTTTATATACGAAATAAGAAAAATGGTTGAGCACATGTTTTCATGTGAATAAACTACACTGAAGCTTGCACTACAATCCAATGTCTTACCAGTTCTAAGAAAAATTATAGTGCACTGTACACTTTACTAGCTTACTTCAAATCTAAAGCAAACAAACAAAATGGTGGCAGCATTAATCCTAAGTCTGCACTAAATTGTTGAACAAATGGATACCATTTATTAAGTAAGCATTCATGGAAAAAGCAATGAAACAAGTCAACAAGAATGTTGAGATGAGATGACAATTCAGGCACAAATGAAAAAGTATATCATCAAATAGTTTGGTTAATTGTGTGTTTAATTTTTTCTGTAGATTTACCCTTTGCTGTAAATGTCTCACTGGTGAGGAAAGGAGTATGCAAGAAAGAATTCATTAAATTTTATTCTGTAAATGTATACAAATGTATAAACATTCAGGTAGGATACTTCAGTAGTGAATATAAAAGGCTCATTTATGGACTGTGACAAGGCCTTTGAGTGTGGTGGACAGCTAACCTTGTTGTGTATTAGTAGCTGTAAAAACCAAACATTAGAGCTGCAGAAGCAGTAAAGTTTGAAGACAGACTCCTGTTGTCATTGTGAAAAAGCTGTTTGAATCAATGATCCACACCATGAAGCACAAGAAACAACAGTTCTGTTGAAATACTGAAATTCCTTCAAAAGAACATGGAAAATTTGAAATGAAAATGAAGGATTGAAGGAAAGAAATGTTTATGGAAGAATAGAGGAGACAACTCAAAGAGGAACAGGAAAGAAGAGAGGAAGAAGAGAAAGTAAGGCTGTGCAGGGAGACTACACAAAGGCAAAACTAATTTCCAAATATTTTGCTACTTATACATCAAATTCACAGTAAAAAAAAATGTAGTTTATTACTATCGCTTTTAAAGAAATTTTACAATTCTTTGTTTTCAATTCTTAAGCTATGATTCCCCGTATCTTCTTTCCCTCAATGACCAAAATAATCCCAGTGCACAAACTACGTGGACAATTCAAATAATTAAAAGTTTTTATCCAAATAATATGTCATTCGACTGGAACCAAACAGGTACAGGAAATTGTAGCAAAGTTTTGAACAGCAAGATTTTAAATGAACAGAGTATTTCCTAAATATAATCATAATATGCCTAAAACTTCTGTGCACAGTACTGATAAAACATCCTCTATATTGCACGGGCAACAACTTTCCTCTAGCACACATCATTAATGAAGATAGTATTACACACTCCAGCTGCAAGAAGTCATTTTGTCTGTTACAATCTTCACTCATTTTACAGTAGTGAGGGTATATGGGTGTGGGCAGCAGGTGGAAAGAGGGGGAGGGAGAGGAACAAGTGATAACCAGAATGCTAACAGCAACATTAGGAAAGATATATAAAGCCTAAATATTATAATTACAATTTTTTTCTTCTTCATTGTTTCTTCTTTCTGAATATGGATGGAATAGCAAAGGAATTTGTTTTTAATCATCACCAGTACTGTAAAAAACTGGTGACTGGCACTCAGTGTTTTAGTGCACACAACAGGCAAGAGATTTGTTGTGCTACTTCTCACAAAGGTTTTATATATTTACAACAGGAAAATGGTCTATAATACTGCTACAACTGAGATCGGTGGCAAAAAAGTGCTTTAGTATAAAAACAATTTATGTATTCTTGCTGTAATACTGGAAATTGAAATACAAGACACAAAAGAAATATAGAGCACCTACAGGTATATAAAAATCCTGGTAAAAGTAGCTACCTGGCAATTAGTATATGACAGTATAAAGTCTTATTTGAGAAGCTGAGTGAATTTATAAAAATAATGGTACAGATTTAAATTAAATGGCATACATTAAAAAATATAAATGCTTGTAAACAAGACAAAAGGAGAAACCCAACTGTAAAATGCACAAATGAACACATATTACACAAAATAAATATTACATGATGTCATATTCAACAAAATTTAAATAGTTGGGTTTCAAACATTCAGTCTTCATATCTATACACAACAGTGTACAGGTAACAACTATCTATTAAAGACATTGCAACCTGAACCAAAACTAATGAAATGGGAAACATATACAATAAATAGCAATACATAATGAACAGCACTTTATAAAGAATTTGCCATTATATGACAAGTCACATTTACAACAAGTACATTACGTGCATTTTGACCTTCCATCTAAAAGTTTTTTCCACAGATCAAACTGTTCGTGAAACTTAACCATGTGTATGCTGATAACTTTTTGTACAGCACAAGGGTTGAATGTTATTCGTTTATTCATGAATTCATTTGCATGAGTTCTTTTCACTTTCCTATCCTGTGCCACTATTCCTGTCATAAACACATCTTCAAGTTTTAAATATGTTTTGTTAAGTGCTGTTGCATACAAGTCATGCACCACATCTCCCGTTAATAAATAAGCTGGGCCAGTAGTGAAATCAGGGAACACAGAAGGCCGATACTGGTTTGGAGAGACATAATATTTAGATTTCTTGTTCCGTATGGGTTTCCACCTTTTTGCTAGTCTTCCAAAAATTGTTCTCTTGTCTTTTGAATGCTTGCTAACAAAACTAAGTAGTCTTGGAATATTTATAAACATGTCATCATCAGTCTTCAGCACAAACTTTATTTTACTGCAATAGCTATCAACCCATTCCAACATAGAAAGCGTTTTTAAAGTTAAATTATTGTAGGTATCAAAAAATTGTGCCATTATGATATCTCCATACATATCTGATTCAGTGGCTAGAGTCTGATTAGTTTTGTTATCTTGCACAGATCCAATGAGAAATGACATGGCAACATCTTTTCGTTGCTTGAAGCTTCCCCACGTTTGTCTAATGGCCATGCGTGCTTCAAAATGGGCTGGGGCTGATGTAATAATTATTAAAATTTGCAAATTTTGCCCATCATCTATACACAAATTTTCATTGGTAATGAAATAACCTGCATCAAATATGGTATTTGTCACAACAGCTTTGTCAGCAGGATCACTATTATTTGGTTTTGTTGCTGCTTTAACATTTGGTGCACTCTTCTCAGCTGCAGCTGTATTTGCAACTGGCTTTGGCTGTTTAGCAGCTTCACGAAGTGTTGTGTTGTGTGTTGAGTTTTCACCCATAGGTACAGAAACTACTCGTGAAGCAGCAGTAGAAATAGCATTTTTTGAAACTTTAAGAGCAGCAATATTGTTTTTCGATGCATCTACCTCTACAATAACAGAGCCATCTGGTGCTGTGATATTAGCTGCCTTTCTGTTTCCTGTAACACACATTTGTGATATTAATTGCAATTAATGAAGCATATATAAGAAAAAAATACAAATAATACTTTCAAAGAACATTAGCACTAACATCAAAATCTACTTATTAAATGCCATCAGCTTTTTAACTATATATTTTTATGTACATAATCCAGCTCCACCTATTAAGTAACTTGCATATCTCAAAGAGCACTACAAAATGGTTATTAATTTAAAGATAGGTAAAAAAGGCAATTTTATGGAAACATATCAGTGCACACCGCCCCCCCCCCTCCCCCCCCACACACACACACAGGGGAGCGACATAGACAGAGACAGGCGCAGAGAGAGAGAGAGAGAGAGAGAGAGAGAGAGAGAGAGAGAGAAGGTGGGGCTAAGAACATGCTAACTACAAATATGCAACTGCTATGATTAAATTCACCACTACCATCTTAATAAATTAGCAAAATTAAAAGAAATGTCACATGAGATCATCAACATACAACCTGCAATCTTGAGTTTATAAATAATGGGTGCAGAAACAGTTAGCATGCATGCATTCATTCAGCTTTATAAGCACCCACCTTCAGCATCGCTTAGTTGCTGCCAATTCGTATTAGATATTGCACGAAGCAAATTAAAGTCTGTAAAGTCTGCAAAAATGTTTGCCAACAGATGTGCAGTTATCAAATTCCTCTGCAGCTCTCACAGAAATATATTCTAATTTGTAGTAAGATTCTGCATAAATTCAGAAATTTTGCATGGAATTTTACCTGTATTTTCGTGAAATGTACGTAATATGTTATTTATATCTAAGTATTGCTTTAAATTTACGATAATGATTTTACTCTGCAAAAAAATACGAAGCAGTTGAAAGCCACTGTTTTACACCCCTCACGGTTACCAAGGCAAATCATTTGTTACAAGCTACTTCTGAAATAAATCACTTAACAATTCCTTACCTTTATGTAAAAAACATTTCAACCAATTGCTTCTCCCACAGTGCAGCAAAAATTATCAACAGAAATGTTTAGTGACTAACTATGAAAATTAGGGAAAATTGAGCTGCTTTGAACATCAATGCATTTAAAGCAGGAATAATGTGTCACAGAAAAGAGTGCTAGAAATTTAACTTCCTTTTTAAAGAAACAAAAACGACACTTATATGTGGCTTACTGCAGACTGATTACATTTTGATAAACGAAGTTTTATCTCACACATCTATAGCATTTCCTGACAAAATGAGAAGAAAAAGATGAAGCTTATGTATATGCAAAGATTAAAAAAATATTAGCAAGGATAAGAAGTAGTTTCAGAAAATATGTTAAACATGAAAACAGACCAATGGAAGCGGAAAAAAATAATGCTTGGCAGTCTGTATTTCAACTACAATTGCTAAAACCACAAAACATCTTTGCACTCTTTATATATTCCATAAAACCCTGAGGAATTTCAGAAGTCCGACAGTGGTTGAATCATTAAAAGAACACCAACAAACGCAGCAGACTTTGGAACATTTATTTCTTGTTCTAACTGACAAAGTTCTAACAGAAAACTGTTTAGAAAGTACCAAGGCATGATCACTTCCCTTGCACCCATTGAGTAAACAAAGGAGTAAGACGGACCACAGATCATGCTATTCCAGCCGTCACATTCCAAAGTGAACCAGTGGGTGCTCCCTTCCCTGCTGATCACTGTTGCTCACAGTGAATAATCAAATGTGAAATCATATTGGGCACTGTGAGCTACATACTGCAGCTAGTGCGGCTCACGTAATTGCTGATGATATACATGGAGGGTAACACAACATCAATGGTGCATGTAAAGAAGATATTAAACATTTTTTTTCCAAAATAAGAAACACATTAATTGGACTGCCAAAAATTGACATTTTCTTTTCAAAAACAAGAGCAGATTTATACTAGATGTCAAAGCCTTCAGTGTTGTTGTTTCAAGAATTTAGCTTCCTTTGCTTTTTATCTTTTCAAGGCTGTTCAGTTCAAACATGTAGCTGACTTGCATCTCATTTCTGTGTAGTTTGGGTCATGTTTCTCACTATAATAAATGATACTACCATTGAAAGTTAGGAGGGTTGTAATAAATGTCTAAGTAAAACTGAAATCTGCAAATCTATCACCTCTAATTGGGTTGGCAACGTTAATTTATCAGCTGATAATGAAACCTGAATGCTCGATAGTTTCCAATAATGGTCGCATGTGCTAGGAATTCTACGTTTGATATCTAGTTAATATCATTTACACACTGCAGTTCCTCCTCTTTCAATGAGATAATGAGATTTTTCTTGAATGGCAAAGAATAAAAACTTCCCAGATTAAATGACATCACACACAAATATTAAAAGTAAAGCTACCAGATACAGCTGCAATTTTGTTGGGCAAGAGGGGTTACCCACATCTGGGATTTCTTTTCCAGCAGAATCCAAAAATCCACTGTCCTGTCCAGGATCTAATATGATACAGTACACTTTGGAAAGAACTCAACCATTGCCAACTCAGTTCGAAATAACCTTCTGCAACTGCTGCCACAAGGGAGTCCACTAAAAAAAATTGAAAACTTGATAGTTTTTCCCTGTCACCAGCAGAATCTGGCTGACAAGGGGAGGAAAGGTGGTGACATAAGGTTTCTAATCACTGGACTCTGCACCAGTGTTGTTTGGTCACCTCACTATGTAATCACAAAATCAGAAGAAAGTAGTAGTTGTTGTCTTCAGTCCTGAGACTAGTTTGATGCAGCTCTCCATGCTACTCTATCCTGTGCAAGCTTCTTCATCTCCCCGTACTTACTGCAACCTACATCCTTCTGAATCTGCTTAGTGTATTCATCTCTTGGTCTCCCTCTACAATTTTTACCCTCCACGCTGCCCTCCAATGCTAAATTTGTGATCCCTTGATGCCTCAGAACATGTCCTACCAACCGGTCCCTTCTTCTTGTCAAGTTGTGCCACAAACTCCTCTTCTCCCCAATCCTATTCAATACCTCCTCATTAGTTATGTGATCTACCCATCTAACCTTCAGCATTCTTCTGCAGCACCACATTTCGAAAGCTTCTATTCTCTTCTTGTCCAAACTATTTATCGTCCATGTTTCACTTCCATACATGGCTACACTCCATACAAATACTTTCAGAAACGACCTCCTAACACTTAAATCTATACTCGATTTTAACAAATTTCTCTTCTTCAGAAACGCTTTTCTTGCCATTGCCAGTCTACATTTTATATCCTCTCTACTTCGACCATCGTCAGTTATTTTGCTCCCCAAACAGCAAAACTCCTTTACTACTTTAAGTGTCTCATTTCCTACTCCAGTTCCTTCAGCATCACCCGATTTAATTCGACTACATTCCATTATCCTCGTTTTGCTTTTGTTGATGTTCATCTTATATCCTCCTTTCAAGACACTATCCATTCCGTTCAACAGCTCTTCCAAGTCCTTTGCTGTCTGACAGAATTACAATGTCATCGACGAACCTCAAAGTTTTTATTTCTTCTCCGTGGACTTTAATACCTACTCCGAATTTTTCTTTTGTTTCCTACTGCAAGAAAATATTGTATCATAGGTTCATGTTGGCAGTTTCTAATTTTAATAACAGTGAAAAGTAATTAAATCCTACTCCAAGATCTGCCTCCCAGATGTCACGATGACTGAGGTTGTTGACAGACATTTTCCAAGCTTGGTTTTCTCTATGGGAAAAAATCCAACCATGCCAAAGAAAACTGTTTATGGTAATGTGTAAGAGGAAGATAATACAAATTGATCTAAAAATTAGGTTTGGGTGCGATCTTTGTTGCAGGAAACATCACAAGGTAAAAAACCTTGTGAGTAATATATACTAATTTGACACAAAAGAAATGAGACTACCTGCATTACTAAGCAACTACTTACCATGGCCTATTGGTGAATGACTATTTCAAACTTGAATTGTTTCCTTATGCTGTGACACATTTCATCAAATTTGATCAATTCTGTAGCAATGTATGAGATGTTTATCACAGATGCGTTTTTGCAGTCTGTCAGGAAATGTCATGACAAAAGAATCTAAACTGATGCTACGAATTTGTGTAGCTATCAAATATATTAGTTAGTGGTCATTACCTTGAACAAAGGACCATTTGTGTCTACAAAGTACACACAGACCCTGCTTCTTTGTTCCAGTAAAGTGTACTAACTCATCTGTATTAAACTCCTTGTCGATTATCACTAAAATGTTTATTGAACAGGACACAGCGTAAGATCCCAGTTCAAGGTTAAAAAGATGTTACTTTTGTATCAGGAGATTTAAAAATGAAAATATGTAAGTATTTTAACACTGACAATGGAGTGCTAGTCTCATTTGGGCACAGATTATGGGGCAGGTGGATAGTGCCCAAGTGGGTGTTGGGCAGTTAACCAAAAATTGCAGTAATCTTTCAGCCACTGGAAATCTGCCTTCAAGATGCTAGCAGTCAGCTGTTTTCTGCAAGCAGTTCTGTGATCTGTCTAGAATATGAGGTCAATATGAAAAATTGCACCCTCAATCGTCTTGTAAAGAGTGAAGATGTGTTTGTCAATTTGCAGTGAATCACTGTCAGTAACAGGCTCAATGTTTCCTAATAACTTGCATTTGTGACATTAAGAGGTTTGTTGGTGCAAATCTGTGCCTTAAAGATAACAGAGCTAGTTTTTATTTGTTGTTTTTTTTTCAAATTTTAGTATTAGGACAGATAGGGAGTGTGTGTCTTGTGTACAGACACAGGAGGAGCTAGTCGTTGTTCACCAATAGAAGAAGATGCTGTTTGCCACAGTTAGCTGCCTGCAGGGTGCTGCATCAGGATGCAGTGCCAGCAGAGAAACTGGTATGTTGCGTGTTATACCTCAAGTATTGTCTGTTTTAGCCATAAGGCTATGCTGCTGAGGCAGGTTTCAGTGCACTTGATACGGGGAAACTGCATTCATCTCAGGGTACTGACAAGTTGTAACCCACTCATGTGGCTCAAGGTAGAGAATGAATGTGGGAACTGGCTGTCAGCATTCAGCACTTTACCCTAAAAGTGGACAAGTGGCCTACTCCTTAAAATAGTGTCTCAGCAGGCACAATGGTGGAGGGGTTAGATAGTTATCAGGAGATACAGTGTGGGGTGTATTATGAAACGCCTTACAGAAATAGCATCTAGGTCTGGGAATAACTCCTATGTGTGCACTGATGTCTGCCAGGGTCTCATCCAAGGCGTGCAAGAGGCACTGACTGCAGTTATCGTGGGTGCCAGGTACATTCATCTTCAAGTTATGGCTCACATAGTCTCCAAGTGCACCCGTCACCTGCGTTTTGAGGCCATCCTAAGTTCATATGAGCAGCTGTGAAGAAGTGAAGACTGCTCATTGGGTGCAAGCACAATTAACAATCTGCAGTATCACACCCATAGTTCATTGGGTTCCTTTGGTTTGGAGCTGAGTGGAGAGCATCAGCCTGAGGCTCCGTCAATCCTGTGACAATATTTGCTGCAGAGACATCAGTGGATTAAGATAGGCTGAAGAAGAAGCGTAGCTGGTAGTAGTTAGGGGTGAGGAAACAACTGCTCAGGTCACAGAGGACATATGGAGTGCACATTGTTTCTCTAGGTCAGGCAACTCTTTGTGGTCCTTTGATTAATGCTCACAAGTCAGTACACGGAGAGTGATATCTGGTCATGTACAAAGTAAGACACTTCAAATGCCAATATTTTAACATTAAATTGCCCAAGCATTTGTAACGAAGTCCCTGAATTTACTGCTCTTTTGGAAAGCTGTTGTCCTCAGATTATACTCTGAACTGAGAGCTGGAAGAAACCATAAGTACTATGCTTTGAAATATTTGACAAAGCATGGAATGTATATAAAAAAAAGGACAAGTTAAACATCACAGAAGTGAGAGTGTTTACTGCAAACAACAAGAATATTATGTCTACCAAGGTTGAAACTAAGTCTGACTAAAGATAACTGCCCACAAGTAACTGGCCTTGGTGAACTAAGTCATCTATGTCTAGCACATTAGTATATGGAATCATCACCAAGATGGTTACTAACGTTAATAAATTCATCAAGAAGGCTAGGCGTGATTTTAAACTGGAGAGAGTAGATAAGCAGTTGTTAGCATCATACTTTGACAATGAATGAACATCATTTAGCCCCAATGTGATGGACTTACAAAAACTACAGGCAAAATTTAAAGTGATTGTAAATCACACTCTGGAGGTGTATGTGCTGAGTAAGTGTATTAAGGATGGGAAAAATACACCATTGTTTAATAATAACATTTGGAAAATGTTGAGAAAAGGGAGAGTGTTGCACTCTCAGTACCAAAACGAACACAGAACTGTCGACAAGCAAAAGTTAGTAGAAATTCATGCATCTAGAAGAAGACTGATGTGCAAAGCCTAAAACAACTTCACCATCACACGTTAGTAATAGATCTTGCCAAGAATCTTAGCAAATTATATTCTTACAAAAAAATCATTAAGTGGGTCAAAGGCTTATAATCAGTCTGTCACAGACCAGTCTGGTGTGGGGTGGCAATCGAACACAGCAAATGGTAAGTTGAAGTTATAAATTTCACATTTAAAAAATGATTAATACAAGAGAATTATGCAGACATACCATCATTTTACTGCTGCTCAAACTTACATATAGAAGACATAGAAATATGAATCCCTGGCATTGGGAAGCAAATGAAACAGTTGAAAACAAGTAAATCACGAGGTATGGCGGAATATTAATTTGGTTTTACACATATTACACTATGACTTTGACCTCTTTCTTTGCTTCCATTTATTGTTAATCTCTCTCCCAACATGAAGTCCCAAATGACTGGAAAAAAGTGCATGTGACATATATATAAGAAGGATATAAGAAAGGACCTGTAAAAATTACAGACCAATAACCTAAATGTCAGTTTGCTACAGAATTCTTGAGCATATTCTATGTTCCAATACAATAAACTTTCTTCAAGAGAGAGAAAAGCTTCTATTCAAAAATCAACACAGATATAGAAAACATTGCTTGTGTGAAATTCTGTATTCTTTTTTCTCGGATGATATCCTCAGCACCACAGATAAAGAGGAACAGTCAGATTCCATATTCCTAGATTTCCAGAAAGCATTTCAAACAGTGTCACACTGCAGACTTAGAGGTCCAAGCATATGGAGTAGGTTCTCAGATAAAAGTGTGACTGGACTGCTCTTGTTATCTGTATGCAAAAATTATGTGATGTACAGGGTGAGCAGCACTCTGTAATTGCTGATGCTGCTGTAGCGCATGGGAAAGTGTTGTCCTTGACTGACAATACGAGAAAACAGGATGACTGATAGAAAATGTAATGAATGGCAGCTTGTTCTAATTGTGAGAAAAATGTAACTTAATTCAGAAAGTCATGATTTAGTGGGAGAATTATCGATAAATGTAGATCAACTATAAAAGGTGACCATATCAGAATTGTTGTGCAAATCATTCTTGAGTACTGCTTGAGTGTTTGGGATCACTAACAGGTCAAATTAAAAGAAGACATTGAAACAATTCAGATGTGTGCTGCTATATTTGCTAGCAGCAGGTTTGATCAACAGTTGGAAATGCTCTGCAAACTCAAATGGGGCTCTGTAGAGAAGGCAATGTTTTTTTTTTTTTTTTTTTTCCCCAAAGAATTCTGTAGAGAAAGTTTAGAGAACCAACATTTCTGACAAATTGCAGAACGATTCTGCTGCCATCAATGCACATCACACATAAGGACCATGAAGAAAAGCTACGAGAAATAAGGACTTTTATGGAAGCATGTAGAAAGTTGTTTTCCCCTCACCTCACTGATGAGCAGAAAAGGAAATGGAATGACTAGCAATGTTACAAGGTACCCTCTGCCATGCACTTTAGGGTGACTTCTTGTTTGTTTATCCTGAAAATGTCAAGCAAAAACATTTGTTTTGTGACCAAAAAATGTACCGAGGGGCACATTTCTCAATATTTCTATTGAATCTATTTTCCTCTAATGGTATGTCAGGTGAAGAGAAAAATTTGGGATCATACCCTTATGCACTGAAATGGTCTGTTCTATCAGGTGAAATTGCTGGGGGGTCTTGTGGCTACCCATTCTGACCAGAGGCTCTCCTGCTAGCCTGTCGCAGCATTGGCTACAGCTGCCTGGAATGGTAACTGTTGCCCACAGTCCCCATGCCCCTAAAAAACTCCTTCGCATGGAAGGGGAATTTTCATGCTCTGGCACCAATGGTGTGTTGCATCATCAATGAATTACAATATACAGATACCTGACGACCCCCATATGATGTATACACTACTCATACAAGGGTTACACAAAGTAGGATTGCAGACTGGGTGAATCACACACATGTTGGGCAAAATTCCATGTAATAGTATAAAATTTGAGATAATTGACATCAAATCAAGAACTGGTGACCATGTGTGAGGAATAGAAATTCTGTTGGAGGCAAAGTAAGTATCTATTATCAGTGTAGTATAGCAAAGCCAAGTTGTCAACAATGAAATTGTCCTACAGACCAAATCACAGAAGTTAGAACTGCACCACAAGAAATGAATGAGTCTGCAATGGCTTGGTTCTCCATGTTTGTATTCACAAAAGAGTTTTTATCCCCTGGCAAAGACTTACATGGAATGCCTACAGCAATAAACTGTTATGTCAAATCACTTTGCTTTTAGCTAATGGAGCAATGTATACCTTACGTGAGATGTCATATCCTTGATCAAGTACAATTACCATCAATCCTGCACACTGGGTAACCCAATGTAACAAGTTCAGCAGTGTCAAAAGGCATTTTAAAAATCACACCTAATGAAACAACAACAAAAATTTGAAATTTTGGAAGGTACCAGAGAATGGAAGAAAGGGGGGGGGGGGGAAGAGTCACACTTTATTCCACTAAGAAAGGAAGAAAGTGCTTTCCAGACAAATGTAATCCCCCACCCTCCACTGTATCTTATGGAACATAATATCAAAGTTGCTTTTGGAATAATGTGTTGCTTCACCTGGGAATGAGAAGAATATCTTTTCTGCTGAAGCAGCTTTCATTTCAGTTACTGCTTGATCTTTGGATCTATCTGAGGTGGGCTACTAGGATGGGTCTTGACAACCACTACACTGGGCAATGTTAACAATGATATGACACCACAAAAGGGAACAACAACAGATAATACCCTTACTCTGCTGAAGTATCAGGTGTGAGATTTTTTTCCTCGTGATAACATTATGAGTAAATTATCTGACAAAATAAGAGAAAATTCATTTGAGACAAAATGGCATTGTGGTTCCACTGTAAGAGTATTATTCCTTGGCACATAAAATACTACTATTAGTTTTAATGGTGTACTGAATGGAAATCAATGGTGAATGAAACAGGAGAAAAGCAGTATTTATCATTGAACATCTCTGCCAGCCAGTGAACTAATCTACCACAATCTACTTTTGCTTCTGTGGATGCTCCATCCCCTTATCATAAACAAGGTCTTCAAATGTGTATGCTGAAATCACTGTGTGTGTTTTTCTTCAATTACTCCATGTTCTGGTGGAATATGGGATCTTTTCCTCCCCTCTGAGGGACTAGCTGGTTCTGTTGGAATAATCTCAGTTTTAAGTAAAGATTCACTCAAATGTGGGATCATATTTATTCTGCAATCCAATTTGGCTGCTGCTCCCCTAGGGGGAAAGTATTAATTACATTAATGTTTACACCTGGTTAATATGTGTGCACCTTTTTTCTGGGATATACTTTCTCAGATACTGTCATAAGATTTATAAATATTCAATATTTTAAATCTTTCAATATCTCACTCATTCTCATGTACGATTGCTTATTTGCCACCTTCTGCTTCCCAACCTTGCCCCATTGTGAGACTTGAATATATTTGTTAGATGTCAGCAAAACAATCTAAATCCCTGTAATCAAAGAAAAAAAAAATCCTTAAAATGGCCATCTTATGTTTTCCACAGAATTATTTGGCAGTATATCTGGTACTTTACAGAAAGAACGGACAGAAATAAACTGGCTTTCAAATCTGACTAACTTCTCTTTTATCCTATTGCTGTTAAACCTTGAAGCCTCTGGAATCCTGTTGCCCTGAAGTGCACATTTCCATGCAAGTTACAAAACCTTTACTTGAATTATACTGCCTTTGCTTAGATTTCTTTACACATGCACCAAATGGGTACCTGCATGGACGTTACTACAGCAACTAAAAGTTTTCTTTTACAGTCCCCTGACAATTCTAGTGAGTCTGAAAACTCTTATAATACTTATTATTGCAAAAAAGGTGAAACTGCCATCAACCTGAAGGTTGATTCGGAAAAAAAACCAGCACTTTACTAGGCAGGTCCAATTGGAGGTGGTATGCAGTTGCCCTTCCTCCAAACATTGACAGAAAAAATTCCAGTGTCAGAGCTTTAGATCTGTAGTGTGGCACTTTACCACTTAGTCACATTTCTGCAGAATTAAGACAATTTTGGTAACTTTATAACACAAATATTTTTGCAAACATCAAGTAGGTGTTAATATTTTACTAGTTTTATAATTTCATCAGAATGATTAATTTTCAGTTTCCTGTGAATGTGTGGTGGAAATTATTTGTAGTATGTTTTGGCCACAGGAGTTCTTGCTGTAAAGTTTATGTTTGGTCATGTGAAAAGCAATGAATATGGATTCATTCTGGCAGAGCATCTGCTAAATAAAACTAAAAATACTAACAATGAAGCAATCAGAGGTTATTCACAACACAGTTCTAAGTACATTTTGGGCAGTGGGATATTGTGTCAGTAGCTTCATTTTTTAACATTCACACACTCTCACTAGACAGTTCAGTAAACTGAGCACCTACTATAAAATTGCTTAATACAGGCCCTCGCCATCAATACTTCTAAACAAAACTGACCTATCTGACTGGAATATCTGTATTTTGGAACCAATGAGAATGAAATCATTTACCAGGGCAGACACTGTAGGACTATAATGAAACCAGTTAAGACTTATCTAATGTCCAAATTATACACTGACATGCAGTTTTACAAACTGTGCAATTGTGAAACTTTGTGGCACTTCAATAGAATGGGACAGCAAAATACAGGAGAGAAATAAGCAATCAAATTCTTTGTCAACCATCAGCTTGATGCAACATAAACTTTCACGAGAACGAAGCATGCTTATGGTGCAACTGGTTAGCTGTTATACTGTGTTTCTCCTCAATCTACATCTGTTTCTGTACTCCACAAGCCATGCTAGGATGTGAGCATATGAACAACAGCACACCAGTCTCGTTTCCATTAGATTTGAGAGAGGTACACAGGAGGAACAACTGATGGTATATTTGGAAAAGTCTGGAATTATTTAATTTTACCCTACATGATCTAGTCATACAACAATCTATAATCACTAGCTTAACATATGGAAGTGAGCCAAACCAGGTTAAGGACTATTAGTCTGGCACATCAGCAAGACTCGATATGAAGTTTGGGTAGTTTGTCTATGCAAATGCCAATATCATTCCCATTGCCTTCTCAGAAACACAATGTGCAAACAGTTAGTGCACAGAGAACCAAATTTACATGATTTAGTGTGATAGCATACTTGACTTTCCCCAACATCCTGGTATAAATGATGGACTACTCAAATAGTATCTGGCCAAATAAATAAAATAATTTCCACATGCAGGATGAGACATAAAAAAAAAGAAGTCATTACTTGAGAGGTAAGTCAGAAACTAATATGGTTCTTGAAATGATTTAGAATTTCTGTTTTTGTAATCTTAACTTCTGAGGCACATATTTCTTGTAGCATTTTATGCTGGAGTGTGTCAATCAATCCTGTGATGTTGCTGGACTAACTACACGAGCCTATAACAAATTGTGCTGTCTCCTTCTCCCCTCACCCCCTCTAATTTAACAATACAATGGCCCCTGACAGACAGACAATACTCATGAATTGGTTGTACTGTGATTTTGCAATTGACCACAGAATCTGTCTTTTTCAAAACTAGATTTATGTGGTCTTTTCATTTTAAATAACTTCAGATGGATACATGTATTTACAAGGTGTGAGTGATTACTGTAATTCCTTGACTATAGTGTAATTAATACATATGAGTACTCAGTTATTTATGTTTATTGCATTTCACTTCCTATGTTGATGGTCAGTTGCCATTCTTGCCTAATGTGTTGGCAATCTGTAGGCCTTGCCATAATTTATAGGACTGTAAAGTCCATATAATCTGGAACAATCTGTGAAATAAGCCAGTGTTCTTTGTACTAGTCAAAATCAAGAAACACCAAACGAACATACTTTGAGATTGGACATGAACAAATTTTCTTGCAATGACATTCTTGTCTAAGACATACTTCTTCCTCCTGTGTCACAATACTAGGAAAAACCTCAAGCTTTCGACGATCATCGTCACAGTGTTCAGCAAGAACAACTGATTGCTTTGGTTACCTTTTATAGCACATAAACAACTTTTAATTGGTCAGAATATGCCATGCTGTCAGATTTTGTGTCAATGTCTGTGCTGATGTTGACAGCTGCCTTCCACACATGACTAAGATAATAGCTACTATCATCTCTGAATTTGTTGTTGCACGTTTCAATTACTGCTTCCCCTTTGATAACAAAACCCCAGTGTACAGAAGCATGGGGCAAGACTTTAGTTTCATCAAACATTATTCAATATTTATTCATGATGGTGTACTCAGTAGCTAGTGATTTTTAAAGTTCCTGATTTTTAATGTGCTGTTTGGTTTACTGCACCACAGTTGGAAACTGTATAGACAGACTGCTTGATGTCATTGCTTCCACACTCCTATCGAACCTTTGAAATCCCACTGATCCTCACATTCAGGCTGTCTAGCTAGGCACAACATCTCCCTACCTTCTTAGATGGTCAGAACATGGGTGTGATGGTATATCTTTCCAGGGCCCTACCTATTTTGCTAGATGTAGTGCTGCAGCAAGGAAGAATCACAACAGATAGTTCACATTTTAATTTTTTGAAGAGCACAAACCTTGTATCTCAAGTGCCTTAGCTGCTCTTTTGGAGAACATACTTCAAATGTTTAAACCAAACAAATCAAAGTTAGCCCTAATGATGTGTTAGTCATTCTAGATGTGGTCTTTCAGTTTACTGAAGTTCTTGTGCAAGACACGCAAAATGTTGGCAGACCACTTTTCTTTTAAAACTATGAAGTTTCTTTGCCACACTTTGACAACCAACTACATCTCACATGTTGATGGTTGGTTGGTTGTTTGAGGTTTAAGGGACCAAACAGCAAGGTCATCAGTCCCTTGTTTCAAATGTGGTCCATTCCACTAATGTGACATCTCAGGAAAGTCAGAACAATAAAAGGGAAAAGACTAAAAACGTAAAGGGGCAGTCATGTTGTCAATGGTAAAAACAAAACGAGGGAAGTCAGCAAGAGAACGGACCCAACGCTATGCTGAAGCAGCATAGGCAAGACCACCTGTGACTTGAAAGGTACAACTGCTAGAATGTAGAAAGTACATATGGGAATAGGAGACTAACCAAGCCTTAAAAAAAAGGGTAAAAACAGAGTAAAAGGGGAAGAAAAGAGGATTTCTGTCAAGGAGGTGAATCGGGAATCTCTGAACACTGCTTACAGTGGGAGACACCCAAACACTCACCGCCCTGCCCCAATACCAGAGAGAGATTAAAAACCTTAAAACTGAGAATAAAAACCACTTTCCCGGAGGAAACCGAGAACCAGAGAGACCACCTGGGAATCGTCAGCCAACATCAAAGGTAAAGTGTGGGGGAGTCTGTACTTAGCATGCAGAGCCAAAAGAAGGGGGCATTCAACCAAAATGTGGGCTACCGACTGGAAGGCTCCACAACCACAAATTGGGGGTGGCTCATCACGCAAAAGAAAACCATGGGTCAGACTGCTATGGCCAATGCAGAGACGACACAGTGTGGTCGAGTCCTTTCAGGAGAGGCGAAAGGAAGAACGCCATGGGCCTGGTGTCACCTTAATCGCACGAAGTTTATTACACAGGGGAGTAGCCTCCCAAGAATTGCCCCATGACTGTGCGAAGTGGGATTTGATGTGAAGCTGTAAATCCGCTGCAGGAGGGGTTACAGAAAACGGGGGGGGGGGGGGGGGGGGGAGTAAGTGACTGCTCCCCCAGCCAAACGATCAGCGAGCTCATTACCCGGGATACCCACATGGCCAGGGACTCAAAGGAAGTCAATGGAACAAGCAGCACAGTGAACATCAGCGAGATGGTCATGGATGGCAGAGACCAAGGGATGGCGCGAAAAACACCGGTCAATAGCAAGAAGGCCACTCATCGAGTCCGTACATAACAAAACGCGGTTGTGTTGGGACTGTTTAATAAAGGTAAGGGCCTGGGAAATTGCCATCAATTCCGCAGTAAACGCCCCACATGTAGGTGGCAGCAGATGATTTTCCGTTCCGACAGAGGACGTGAAGGCATACCCCACATGATCAGCAGATTTAGAGCCATCAGTGTAAAAAACAACAGCATCCCGAAACTCCCATAAAATTTGGCAGAAAAAAGAACGGCGGAGATCCATACAAATTCGAAGCCGAGGAACTAACCAAGGTGGGGGGTGGAGGGAAGGGAGCGAGGAAGGCAGGACAAAGAAGGAAGCTGAAAATCACGGCATAGAGACGCAAGGCGGAGCCCAACCGGTAAACCCGCCTGAGGGCGGGAGTCAGGTGGGCGACGTCCATGGTCTGGGAACAGGATAGAATAGGAAGGATGAGTGGGAGAGGAACGGATAGTGAGTGCATAAGACACCAGAAGCTGGGACCGCTGAACAGAAAGGGGGGGGGGGGGGGGATCCCAGCTTCAACCAGGAGACTATCAACAGGGCTAGTAGGGAAGGCACCGGTGGCCAAACGGATACCACGATGGTGGACTGGATCCAGCACATGCAGTGTGGAAGGAGCAGCTGAACCATAAATTTGACAACCACAGTCCAAGCGAGACAGAACTAGAGCACGATAAAGATGGAGAAGGAGGGAACGGTCCGCACCCCAAGAGGAGTGGGCAAGGAAGCGAAGTTCATTGAATTTACAGAAACATCCTATCTTCAGAAGTCTGATATGAGGCAGCCAAGTGAGCTTGTTGTCGAAAAGAAGACCCAGGAAATGAAACTGTGGGACCACAGGCAATCAGTGGGCATTGAGATAGAGCTGTGGATCAGGGTGGATCGTAGTACGTTGAAAGAAGTGGACCACCCGCGATTTTAGAGGAGAGAATTGGAACCCATGTGAGAGGGTCCATGCAGAGGCACGCTGTATAGCTCCCTGGAGTTGCCGCTCTGCAGATGCCATCGAAGAGGAACTAACCCAAATGCAGAAATCATCCACATACAGGGCAGGGGTGACCAAAGGACTGACAGAGGCCTCCATTGATAGCAATGAGGAAAAGAAGGACACTCAAGACAGAACCCTGTGGGATGCCCGTCTCCTGGGTCCGTGGAGAACTAAAAACAGTACCAACTCAAACTCTGAATGACCGATGGAACAGGAACTGGCGGATAAAAATCGGGAGTGGGCCCCAAAGACCCCACTGATGAAGGGTAAGTAAGATGTGATGGCGCCAGGCCGTGTCATAGGCCTTGCGAAGGTCAAAAAACACTGCAACCAAATGGCGGCCCTGGGAAAAAGCCTGCCGAACTGCGGATTCCAAGCGAAGTAAATGATTGATTGGAGACCGTCCCTCTCGAAAGCCACACTGGTAAGGGGATATTAGATCCCAAGATTCGAGGACCCAATTGAGCCGACGGGCTACCATCCGTTCAAGTAACTTACAAACAACATTGGTCAAACTAATTGGCTGATAGCTGTCAACAGATAAGGGGTTCTTACCAGGCTTAAGGACAGGAACCACGATGCTATCCCTCCACTGAGAAGGGAAGTCACCCTGGAGCCAGACACGGTTAAACACCTGAAGAAGATGTTGCTGTTGTGGAGCACTGAGATGTTGAAGCAGTTGGTTATGAATGGAATCTGGGCCGGGGGCCGTATCATGAGAAGAAGAAAGTGCAGAAAGAAATTCCCATTCAGTAAAAGGTTCGTTGTAAGATTCTGACTCACAAGGGGTAAAACATAAGGTGGAAGCTTCAGCCCGCTGTTTCAGGTGAAGGAAAGCAGCTGGATAGGAGGCTGATGCTGAAGCCACTGCAAAATGGGTCGCAAGATGTTCTGCAAGAACTAATGGGTCCGTACAAAGGCCATCTGGGAGGTGAAGGACTGGGAGGGTGGAATGCCGATGGCAACCTTGGAGAGAGCGAAGTGTAGCCCATACCTGTGACAGAGGGACAGTAGAACCAAGGGAAGAAACGAATCGTTCCCAACATATCTGCTTGCTCTGTTTGATTAAATAACGGGCTTTAGCGCGGAGGCATTTAAAGGTAGTAAGGCTGGCTACGGATGGGTGCCTCTTAAAGTGTTGCAAAGCTCGACGGCGATCACGGATGGCAATGGCAATGGCCGTACTCCACCATGGGACTTGCCGGCGACGAAATGGTCCAGATGAGTGCAGGACAGCAAGGCTAGCAGCGCGAACAATCGCGTCAGACACATCACGTAGGACGTCATCAATACAACCCGACAAAGAGGGAGAAAACACGACCTGTGCAGTGTATAGAGGCCAATCGGCGCGTTGGAAAGACCAACGAGGTAACCTGTCCATCGGGGAGCGGGAAGGGAGCGAGATAATCAACGGGAAATGGTCACTATCACAAAGGTCGTCGTGTGGCGACCAGTGTAATGAAGGGAGGAGAGAGGGAGAAGAAAGAGAAAGATCAATGGCAGAAAAGGTACCATGACCGGTACTGAAATGAGTAGGGGAGCCATAATTAAGAACGCACAAGTCGTGGTCTGCAATAAACTGGTCTATAAGAAGACCTCATCTAGATGGAAAGGCACTGCCCCACAAGGGATGGTGAGCATTAAAATCCCCAAGGAGGAGGAAGGGAGGAGGAAGTTGCTGAAGAAAGGCAATTAAGGCAGCAGGTGTAAGAGTCCTGTCAGGAGGGAGATAAATATTGCAAACTGTGACCACAGAGTCTAGGTGGACCCTAACAGCAACCACTTCCAATGTAGTTTGAAGAGGAATCCATGTGCTAGCAATGTCTGTACAGACCAATGTACAAACACCACCAGAAGACCGCAAGGGTCCAACCCAATTTCGACAGAAAACATGGAACCCACGGAGGGTCGGTGAGTGAGAATCAGTAAAATGAGATTCCTGGAGAACCACACAAGCTGCAGAGTAAGACGAAAGAAGGGATTTCAATTCCGGAAGGTGACGATAATATCCATTACAATTCCATTGCAGAACCACAGAATGATGATTTAAATGGGGGCTGAACACACTAAAGCCAGTCATAACGCCGGCTCCCCACCCGTCACCGACAAGGAGGGGGTGACATCCATGAACGACAGGTCAGAATCCGGTTGTGAAGTCGGGGAAGGGACCTCTGGTGACACCAGAGGCTCTTTGTCCCGGGACTTATGTTTCTTCTTCTTTTCAGGCTGAGATCGAGGAGGGCTGTGTGGCGTAAAGGAGCCAGCTGCAGCAAGATCAGGAACAGAAAGAGACCGGGCGACCTGGGGGCCGACAGACCGTGGCTCTCGCGATCGTCGCGCAGCAGCTGACCTTTGGCCTGGAAGGTGCCGGGAAGGGGCATCCCGGGAGAGGCGCCCTTGAGAGGCAGACGCCGAAGGAGTGGGACGCTTTTCCGGCTGGGGAGCAGGGGCAGCGCCCAGAGGAGAAGGTGTGGGAGCCGCAGCGGAGGGGGGCAGGAGAGGGGTCCGGGATGGGGGTAAGGAAAAGGGAGGAAGGGGTGAAGATGTAACCAAGGCGTAACTAGATGTCATGGACACAGGGTGAAGACGTGTATATTTCTTTCAGGCCTCTGTGTAGGTTAAACGATCGAGGGACTTATACTCCTGTATCTTCTTTTCCTTCTTATATACTGGGCAATCTGGTGAACGTGAAGAATGACTATCATGACAATTTACACACACAGGAGGGGGAACACAGGGACTCCCCTCATGGAGTGGACGTCCACAGTCACCACAGAGAGGGGCCTGTGAACAGCGGGAAGACATGTGTCCAAAACGCAAGCACTTAAAACACCTCATAGGAGGTGGGATGTACGGCTTCACATCACATCAATAAATCATAATCTTAACTTTCTCAGGGAGGGTATCCCCTTCAAAGGCCAGGATAAAGGCACCAGTATCAATACGATTGTCTTTAGGACCCTTCTGGACACACCGAACAAAGTGAACACCCTGCCATCCCCGATTGTCCCGAAGTTCCTCATCAGTTTGAAGGATGAGGTCCCTGTGAAAAATCACACCTTGTACCATATTTAGAGACTGGTGGGGGGTAATGGACACAGGAATTGTGCCAAGATGGGTACAGGCACGAATGGCCGCATATTGGGCAGCTGAAGCAGTTTTGATCAGCAACGAACCCGACCGCATCTTGCTCTGGGAGTCCACTTTGCCAAACTTGTCTTCAACGTGTTCCACAAAGAATAAAGGGTTGGTATTGGTGAAAGTATCTCCATCAGTCCTGGTGCAAACTAGATAACGGGGGAAAGGTTTCGCCCCTAGCCGACGGGCCTCACCCTCTTCCCAGGGGGTAGCCGTGGAAGGGAAGGCCGAAGGGGCAAGAGAAGAAGCACTTGAAGAATCAGTTCCACGCAGAGAGACGGCCGCAGAAGAACGGCCAGAGTTCTGGACCCATATGCGTTTCATTTGCATAGCATCTGCCCTGATACTACCCACTCCGATCAGGGGCTCTCCTCACGGGCGCCACCCAGCCACAGCAAGGGCCGTCTGGCACGGTGGCCATTGCCGGGAGTTCCGATGCTCCAGGATGACGAGCAACCACTCCAAGGCATGCATGAGGAGGTCGCAGCTCAGGTATCAGAAGTGTGATCCCTGTGTATTCAGGGGGCTCAACCAAAAGGTTACATAGCGACCCCACCACATGGGCTGGCTACCGTGCTGGCTAAGCACCCTAGCATCAGACGACGACTTGAAAGAAAAGGTGGAATGTACTAGGAGGGCGCACGTTGGAGACAGTAGGTAAGGTGCTCTTCCCCAAATGGCTCACACTACGGAGGAGAAATTTTGTATTGGAGATCAAACCCCAGAGGGGGACCAAGGAATGCCAAAAGGAGGAGATGATTACGCAACAAAGCCGGACTGTAAAACCAACAGAACCAGGAGGATAGCGGGGGCCAACATAAGCAAGGACACCAAGAGAGGGAGAGGAGAGGGCGACGGGAAAGGAGCAAGGAGGGGAAGGGGAAGGAAATGCAGCCCTGGAGAGAAAGAAGGCTACAATAGCTTGGGGCCCCGTGCTCGCCACGCACGTATCCACAAAAGAGTTGTGGATCCCCTGGGGGGTCACATGTTGATAAAATTGGTATGACCAACTGAATGACGATGGGTTCCTCTATTGTCTCCAACAGGGGCCAAGTATTTTATTGAGCATTTTGAGGAATAGGCATTAAATTTAGCTCCATTTTACTGATGTTAATTTTACCGATTTGTTGACAACACATTTATGGTTTGGTCACAGAGCACTCAAGCTGTTGAACAGTTTCTCAATCACAAGAATGACATGCACCCAAACATCCAGTTTGTTATTGAGAGAGACAGAGAGACAGAAGCTAAGTTGCCTTTTTCAGACGTTTTGGTACAACAAAAATTGAATGGGTAGATTAGCCACTCTGTATACAGCAAGCCAACACACACTGATTTATATTTCGGCATGCAGAGTATTCCATCATATATGAATCCTGAGATTGCACATATGAAGTATGTGTTCTGAAAGAATAGCTACAGTATAAAAGAAAAATTACAAGATGGGTATTTCAGCAGACTTCTTTTCTCCATAAGAAAATCTTCAATTAAAGTACACATGAAGATGAAATGTATTCTGGTAAAAGCAAAGGAATACACGAAATGTACTTGCTGTTGTGAATACGGACAATCGTTAGCAGTATAATGGAAAGAAAATGAAAATTTGTGCCGGACCAGGACTTGAACCCATATCGTAGATACAGGAATATTCCTGCTGCCTTTTTCTTCCATTACTTTGAAGCGAAAAGGAATAACAACATTTTCCTCACAGTGAATTGTAATGTTTTGCACACATTTATCCCTAGGGGAGCTTATTGTTAAATACTGTTTGTAATATGTATGTAAATAATGAGTATGAAGTTCGTAGGTTCTCACTTGCAAAGAAAGAAAAGGCAGCAATAGTTTCCAGAACTGTAATGAATGTACCAACTGAAGATATAATGAGTTGTTGCTTTAATTTGTGTGCAAGAATGGAAACAACAGTCACAATGATACTCGGTATTTATGTTCTTTTTATAGTTTCAGAGGAGTGTTATGATAATACTGAATTTATTATTCTGGTTACACAGCACATATAATAGTTAATATGTAACCAGATGACATTACACCACGTATAGGGTTCTCAAATGAACACAAATCAAAACAAAGTGAATAAACACGTCAAACTGAATAAGATGAAAAAAGACGTGACATTCACTGGTGAGCAACCTATAAATACATTTCCATGTATTAATACTAATGAGGCGCACCCAATAGTTGTACATTTACAGACAGAATTTCTGAGATGAACATAAAATTGGTTAGCCATGGACATGTATCATCGCAGTGAACCTACCGTCTCCCCTAAACTACTGTTCAGTGTCATAGCCATGTGTTTTAGAATCTTAGAACATATTCTGAACTCAAAAATAATGATGTTCTGTAACAGAACGGTCTTCTCCATACCAACAACCATGATTCTGAAAGTACCACTCTTGTGAAACCTAACTCACACTTTTCCCACGACATCCTGAAAGCAATGGATTACGGCAGTCAGGCAGGTGAACAAATCCTTGACTTCCAAAAAGCATTCGACTCAGTACAACCAACACCTATGCTTATTATGGATATCAAGCAAATTCTGGAACTGGATTGAGGACTTCTTGCTATGAAGGACACAGCAAGTTACTTGGATGAGAAGTTGTCAACACATGTAGAAGTAACTTCTGGTAAACTCCAGAGAGTTTCTTGATGACTTTGTTAATACTGTACATTAATGATCTTGCAAAAAATATTAATGATAGCCTTAGAATTTTTAGAAGTGACACAGTTATCTATAATGAAGTACTGTGATGAAATCTGCACAAATTTTCAGGGAGATATGGATAAGATTTCAAAGTGGTGCAAAGATTAGCAACTTGCTCTGTATATGCAGAAATGTAAAACTGTGCACTTCATAAAACAAAAGACTTCATATCCTGGGACTAAAATATCAGTACGTCACAACTGGAACCATCTAACTCATACAGGTACTGGTTGTAACAATTTGTAAGGTTATGAAATGGAACAGTGACATGGGCTCCATCATAGGTGAAGCAAATGGAACACTTCAATACACTGGTATGGGAAAATACCATCAGCCTATGGACGAGACTGCTTACAAAACACTCCTGTAACTCATCCTAGATTGTTGTTCAAGCGTGTGTGACCCATAGCAAATAGAACTAACAAGGGATATTAACTTAAACAAAAAACCAGCATGAATGGTCATAGGTTTGTTTGGCCCTTGGAATAGCATCAGGAAAATGCTAGTAAAACTAAACTGACACACACTTTAAGAGCTCTATATTACCCTATGAAAGCCTACATACACTGTTTCAAGAACCAGCTTTCAGTAAGAAAGGTAGGAATACAAAACAACCCTCGATGTATCACCCGCGAAGGGACTGCAAGGAAACAATTGGATGACTTACAGCACAGCACGGCACTGAAGCACGCATGGTAAAATGGGAAGTAACCCTCTGATAAATTTCATAGTGGTTGCAAAGTCATTTCATCTGTACCATTTTCATTTTTTGTGGAAGGGAGGAGCAAGAGGGGGTTATATCTTATTGACATTTACATCATATCAGAAATTTTGTGTCACTGGACAAGAACACGGAAACATGGAAAGGGCTTTAAATCACGGGCTTATTAATTCATCTTTGATTCACCTTTTATGGAAGCAGTTGGTGTAAATGGAAATGTAGATGCTGTATTCCTAGATTCCTGAATTGCTTTAACACTGTGCTGTATTGTCAATCAACAATATATGTAGAGCAATTTTGCTGATGATGTTGTCAACAGGAAGGTAGTGTTGCTGGATGATCCAAAGGAGCTGGTGAATAATTTGGACAGTACTTTCACACTGTGTACTGAATGGGAGCAATGTGGATAGACACAAAATGGAATGAACATGTGGAATCATTTAGCAGGGAACGTGAATGGAAGACAATTTTGTTGCGAGAACTCTGAGAAAGTGCAGCCCATCATTTCTGAAAATTGCAAAGACAACACCAGTGTGTTCTGTTCTATACTGCTACCCCACCACTTGGAATCATTATATAATTTATACAGCAGACAAACAAAATATTCAGAGATGAACTGCATGCATTATAGCACGGCAGTGTGTTCCACACAAAGAAATAATGGGGATGCTCATGGAACTCAATACTAGTCTTCGGAAGATGGGTAATTTTGTTCTCTTTGAACCTGATCTGGCACGTAAAGATGAAACAAGACTTGGCAATGATGTTACTGCCTGTTACATTCGGATCTCACTCCATATGCGAACAGAGTAGAACAAGGTTTTTGATATTAGTAAAAAGCACTTTCCATTGCACAGTGCACAGTGGCTTGTGGACTGCACATCTTCATGTAGAAATAAGGTGAACCAATGAAAATGAGGCAAGAACTTTGGACACAATTTGAACTCTGACATTTCCTGTTAAAATTATTAATTTTTCAGTAACTGCAACCATCTTTTCTGTTTACTACTTTGGTATTTCCAAATATTATTTATAACACACACAACACACAGAAACACAACCAAATTTAAAACACTGGTAAGTATTTACAAAATCATTAATGATGATAAAAATCTGTGCGACATGAAAAATGTTACCAGCTGAAAATTTTCATGTGAACAAATTACTAACATCTGCAGTAACTTGAACAATGATTGTAGATATTTTCTCACTTATACAGTCCTTTCAGTATGCTTAGGAATAAATTAAAAGCATTTCACAGAACACAAGAGAATCTGGAAAGAAAGGTAGTATTCATTTTTAGCTCGGTAACACCAATTCATGCAGCAGTATTTCCAAATCACAAATTCATCACTGAAAGAATACAATGCTATATCATATTATATGCATACTTAATCAACTCTAAAAATAATGTTCACATGATTTAGGGGAAAAAAAATCAGCTTTTAGCTTCAATGTATGGTGGAAAATGTTCTGCATAAAGAATAGTAGTTTCTCAAAGAAATGTATAAGATTATTTCACCTGATAACATTTCTGATGATTAAAACTCTTTGGAGGGGGATTTTCTCAACAAATTTAGTGAAGATATTTAGCCTTGTGAGAATCTGCCATAATTTCACTGCCCTTGGCCAATAATGCAAATAACATAATAAAAGACAGATTCATACTTCATTTATGAGTAGTGAAATTCTTACAGGTCATTCCATGAGGAACATATCTTAAGATAAATACACAACACTTAATTGCATGATTATATTTGTAGGAAAAACAGACATAAGGAACACACATGTCACAATTTACCTGAAATAAAATTGTTATAACATTCAAGAAATGACTGTAAAATAGGAGGTAGAGAAAGTGCAGTCATTAGTGCCATGTAAATGTAGGTATGTGATTTGTTTTACAATACTAGAATCAGGACCAATGATCAGGAAGGGCATGGGAGAAAGGGGGAGGGAGGACGAACACAGGAAGGAAAAAAAGAAAATTAGGAAGGAAGATGAACAGAGTTGCCACCACTGAGGGCATTAGAAAACAAAACACTGGGGTAGGGCAAGTGGAAAAAGGAAGTAATGAAGAATGTCCTCAAACGGAATCATACTAGAATGTGCCTGGGTGATTTAGGCAAAGAAGAGAGAAACTAAATGTAGTAGGGTTGGATGGAGGTTTGGAACTCACTAATTCTAAGTAACAGCTCCAGTTAAAAATACTCGTCCATGGGTAGAGAAAGAGTAACTATGAAAACAAAAACTTCTTGAAAGGGTGAGAAATATTTATTCGAGGCAATTAAAATTTCAGTTTATCAAACAATTTACAGCAGGATAAAAGAACACCTGTTAATCTAAGGCTTAAGTTCAGATCTAGCCTTGTGTTCTCTTGTAGTATAATCTGAGAATGGAGTGTATTGTGCATAATTAATTTATCTGACAGCAACATTACCATCACTCAGGAGCCTGGCATACAACAAAGTCTTATGACACTCATTTTTATAAGTTAGAGAATCTCCAAAATCCACAAAACATGAAGCATTATAACATACATACTGAAGGGTTTTGTGGGGATGTTTTGAGCAACTAATATGGATGCAAAGTGTTGTGGGCACGCATATGTAGGTTATGGGTGACAGTTACAATGTGTGATGTCCATACAAAACTGGCATACACAGTGTCAGTATGGTGTGTAATATGCTTACATGAGAACATGAATCCTCAGTGTAGACTGTACTGTACCAGCAAGGCTAGCAGCAACACTTCCACTTCATGGATCAGTGTCTTTATCTGATCAGCAATGGTCTGTGCTAGTGAGGTTTAAATACTTTTGCTTACAGTCCCCACTCATGTTCAATCGGATTGAAGTCCAAGGAAAAAACTGTCACTCTAGCTGACTGACCTTATGTTTCAGGCACTCAGTCACAATGTCAGCTTTTCATTGCCTAGTATCATTATCCTTTGGATAGAACCCAGGTCCATACACACTATGAGAAAGGCCCACATATTACTGCAAAGTGTCATACTCATAGCCTACAGTCATTAATGTAGCCCTTGTAAACACATACAGTGGCATACACGCAATTCTAACAGGCTGCCATTCCAGATTTGAATATTGCTGTTACTGTATGGTCCCCTTTTGATACTACAGGCAGAGTTTTAAAGTCAACATATAGTGGTAATTACTCAAAGTTGAACCGTAACTTATCGATAAACACTTCACTATGCTACTGTTCCTGAGTCAACTAATGGTCAGCTAAGAACCATATTTTATGAGTTATTTGGTGTCTTTGTGAGAGAAGAATGCATTGAGCATGCAAAGCATCTTCCTGAATCCAAAATATGCAAATGAGAACCCAAGGTGAACCCTGCCTGGACAGGCAGTGTTGCCTCCCTTCAGGCATCTGTGACATTATGATGTGGGCAGTATTAAACTTTGAGTCCACCATGGACTGACTGTTACTGAGCTCAAAGCTGACACTGATCTGGCTGGATAAAATGTCATCCAAATGTGTTTGATGTGTCATTGGTTCAAATGGCTCTGAGCACTATGGGACTTAACTTCTGAGGTCATCAGTCCCGATGTGCCATTCTGTTACTCTTCTACTAGTACTGTGTGCCAAAGCTTAAACAAATAATCAGAACACCACCAGAGACCTTTACACACACATATTGTTGCAGAAACACTAAGTGGTGTCATATTAGTATGTACTGTATGCTGCATGTTTCTGTGTTTTTCCACAACAGTTAAACAGTGTCACCAGGAGGTAATGTTTTCACATGGATCTCTCAAAATCCTTAACTTGTGACATGAGTGTGCATACTGCTGCAATTATCACAGTCATTAACTGTGTGGCAATTAATGTAGTATTTAGCTTCTCTGCACTTTACTTTCTTCGAAAGTGAAGTACAAATGGTCTATCCCTTCTTTTCCCTTTAACACACTACAACCTTTCATATTGATAAGAAATTTACAAAAGAACAACAGAAATATCTTGATAGGTTCAAACATAAAAAGTTCTACGGTCCAGAAACAGAACTGTGGCTAAATACAATTCTGAAGTATACGTTAAGTGTGTATTACAAGAAAATGTGCTTAGTCTAATACCCATCCATTTCTTACTAAAAGCAGCGATTGCAATTTGCAATACATTCCCAAGTTCAAATATCTCCCATTGAAGTGTGAATATGATTGGAAATTATGAATATTAACTCAAAAGTTATTAATGATAACATAGGTGAGAGGTAATAAATAGCTACTGTACTGAAGCACTGAAAATTTTAATGTAAGCATACAATTTAATAGAAGACTTACTTGGCCCATTTTCGACAAATAGGTATCCTGAATTCGAATAATAAGCTGAATACATTATTAGGACAATGCCTACTAAACCAAGGAGCAGTGAATGAGATTTTCTGACTCGAAAAGCCATGAGCTGTAAAAAAAATTAAATCAAGCGTGTTACTTTCAGTCTATAGCAAAAGATATAAAACAAATGTTTATATGCAGTTTGAGCCATTTTAATTGGTAAAATTCTGAACTAAATTATGTACTTTTCACTGACAACTGGGCATCCCACATGAAGCACAACTGTGAGAATTTGTTCAGTTACTGATGTCATTTACTTTTCACTGTTATGAAGCACACAAAAAACTGTTAGCAAAGCAGGTACTACAATGCAATGAACTTATCTATTCCTAAAGCCCAAACTCCTATTTCTAGGACATGCACATGACATATATACTGAGTCAGATACTGCAAAAATAGTTTATTACAGCAGCAGCAGCAGCAGCAGTAATAGTAGTAGTAGTAAGTACACTAAACATTACCTAGAAACAACTGTTACAACATATCAAGAAAGATTAGATACACGGGAGGGCATTACGATGGGAGAGGGAAACATTTTCTGTACCCAGTCACTTTTCTGAAAGTTCAATGAATTTTCTCTTTCCTTCACTCTACACAAGAATTCTTTTTATCATTTTTTCTTTCTAAATGGAGGTTATGTCTATATTTTCTTCTATGATCACTGATACAGTTGTCTGTGGAACAACTGCTACAGTTTCTCTGATTGTGCATAATGGACTGGTAGTGCTCACACTGACCAGTTATGGCTCTACAACTTTTAAACAGCTCTTATAATGAGCTCAGTTATTTCCAGATTTTATTTTTATGGCTCTCTTCTACAGCTGGAAAACTGTACAATATATGGACAATTAACAAATTATCTAGACATGAGATGTAATGAATGAGATCAATTATGGGCAAACCCACCATTCACTTTACAAGGAAACATGTTATTTCTGAGGGGAATGGAGTCAGGTGCTCAAAAACTTCTATGAGCCAGACTATTCAAGGCACCTTGAAAGACTACAATGTATCTGAAGTTTGTGTCTAATCAAGCTTAAAAGCTGTATGATCAGAAGAATGCTGTGACAAAGCAAACTAGCTGTGATTCTCGTAAGAAAAATTCGAACACTTAGTGTGTCAAGAAGTGATTAAAAACTATGGTTCAAAATTGTTTGCATGAACAAATATAATTAGAAACTAGAATCAATATGAAGAATATTTTTCACTCTTTTGAGGCCTTAATAAATGACCTACTGAATAACACACTAGCCTTTCTTTCAAATAAAAGTTAAAACTTTTTGAATGTTTTGAGATTACATTCAAATTAACTACTGGCCACAAATTTATACAACTGAGGAAATTTTGAAAAAGCCAGAACCCTGTGACAAATGACAATGAGTTTTCAATGTGGTCATGGTTGATATAACTATCAGCAGATTAAGTAAACTTTTTGCTGTGTCTAGCCAGTACTAATAAAACTCAACTTTATCATTAGATCATTAGATGAACCTGAAAGTAGATCACATGATAGGTGCTACTGTATCTGCTGTGTTTTCTTTAATTAACACCGTCTAGTTCAAACAGACTAGCAAAAACTGACAATTGTCAAGAGTACAAAACTGTCAAGAGTATACTCTACAGCACTACATGATAGCCAAATGCTTTGATCTAATCGCCCCCCCCCCCCCCTTCCACACACACCCTTTTCACCAAATTTGAGCTCTGTGGCTTCTTTCTACTGCTAAAGCAAAGACAATTGCTCACAGGCCAAAAATTTACTTCAAATACACAGACCATATCCCTCAAGAATTGTTTTATGCTGGAGAAGTAATATTAGGTCTGTACTGGTCTAACTGTACAGAGTCTAAAGAGTTCTATAATAGAAGACTACCTAAATAAAAATAGAATATTAATTTTTATTCAGTTGGACATCTGAAAGCATATAAACACAAACTAGTTGGTTCAGCCATCATTTTCCAGAACACGTCAGCCACAAAGTAACAGTGCGGATACTGGCGACTTACCATTTCTTTTGGCAAGGAACTGAAATCGTCACTACTAGCTATTAACCAAAATGGCAACTGCCATAATACCCAACTACACCACTATTACTCAGTGTAAAGGACTGCCATTTGAAACAATACTAATTTTGATTTTTTACTGTGCTGCTTCCAACTTTAAATTATTAGATGTCTGCTTCCTTGGACAAGATTCTCTGAACCCAGATGCTAATCCTGTATCTTTATACCACTGAAAATGCCGTCTTCAACCTTGTTTTTCTTTTATTACAAATAGGTACCAGATATTTTAAAATTATGAACATGTCAATATGACAAAACCAGCAAAATACAGTCATTTCATGTGAATTAACAGCTATGAAATACATACCTTGAGGTTTGTAGCAATATTGCAAGGATTTTAAATGCAGTTGACATAAGCTGCAGGATGGAACCAATATCAACCTGCCAGCTGATTCAGTCTGTAATACAACAGAAGGAAAATAACATCAGTTGCTTCTCATATTTATTAGGGTTCATAAAAAATAAAAATGATATACCCACAACTGTTCCAGTTATTTTATATGTGGACCATACAATTATCTGGAGCTATTAAGATTGGGTTAAAACAGTTCCTTTTGTGCACTGATCTGAAGAATTAGCCAGTTACATTTATCACAAAGGAGACTGAGAAACTCAGCTTAAAATGTGGATACAAAGAAAGATTGTCCTTGGCCTTGTTGTCTGTACACTACAGTGCCTACATTAGATATGGTTTAGCTGTGGCTGTTCCTTCATGTTTCCACTTCACAATCACATCAACAGTCAAATCAGGCAGCTCTATAAGGGTTAAAAAGCCACTGATGGATTCGTTACTCAGGTGACACCGAATGATTAGTTTCATTTGAAGCCACCCCTGACCCACACGTTCTTCTATTACTGCTTCTCTACTGATAATACAATACTCACCACCTCCTTCCCCGATACAATACTCAACAACTCCTTTTATACTGGTGGGTCTTCCTCTCCTGACATCTAGTGGTCAATTCTGCCATTAAATAAAGTTTACAATCAGACAGTGTATACCATTAAATGCCAAAAGAAAACTAATCTGAAAGGCATAGTTTTCCAGATATGTTGATGAAAAGCAATAATAAACAAACAATTGCAAATGGTCTTTCCAGATTTATGCAGGCAGCAGTTTGGGAGGGAACTGACCAGCCTAAATGAGAGAATTTAAAACTCAAGTGAGTAAAAACTGGTGTGTGAAACTGAATTCATATACAGTAGTCAATATAAGAAAAGTTGTTCAAATAAAAAGACCTAACATATTGTAGCAGTATATTCTCCATATTACCAAGTTAATACTGAATCATAAAACGCCACTGTAAACTCTTAGAAGCAATGCTACTATGGTTGGTTGATTTGTGGGGAGGGGACCAAACAGTAAGGTGAATGGTCCCATTGGATTAAGGAAGGATGAGGAAGGAAGTCAGCTGGGGCTTTTCAAAGGAACCATCCAGGGATTTGCTTGAAGCGATTTAGGGAAATCACAGAAAACCTAAATCGGGATTGATGGACACGGGTTTGAACCACTGTCCTCGCAAATACAAGTCCAGTATGCTAACCACTGTGCCACCTCACTTGGTTATGATCCTATGCTAAACAATCCCTTTAACACATCTGCAAATGTGTAGGTACAAAGTTTCTAGGCAAAAATAACATTAAAAGATGTATTTCATGAATACACATGAGCACATTTCCTTGTCTAAAACAGACCATAATTTACGCATTAATTCTACATATACGCAGAAGACAATGTAACTGCTAAAACAGCAATATATTGCACATATATGCAAACCAAACAGCAGCAGAAAGTGGTGAACAAAGGAAAACTGGTGTTTAATACACTATTAACAACATCATTACGAGTCTTAATGCAATCTGTCATGGGGCAGGAAACTGACTGTGGCTTTTCTAAATGAACTTTTTCAGTATTCATCAAATGAGATTTAGTGAAACCACGAAAACTTTAATTTTAGATAGCTGAACAGCGAGTTAAATCCTGCTGCTTGGCGATGTGAGTTCACCAGTGTCTTATCCACTGCATCACTTTGATCAGTGGAAGTGACAAATGCTGACTGCATACCAGTCTTGCTATAAAAGTACAATTTTAAAGTTCTTCCTTGCCTTTAATAAGCTTATAGCAGAGTAAAAGGGAAGGATGAGAGATTAACTGTCGTCTTGTCTCTTCAAATTAGGAATATCTTGCAGAGAGAGGCAAGCATGGGGCGAAAATTGATTGCTGAAACCTTATGCTTATGGTAACTTCCACTGAATGAAGTACTGGGCAACATATTAAGTACACAAGATACAGTACAGTTAAGCAAAGCTAAGACAAAAGTTATGAGTATTAGAATAGAAAATATCAACTTTTTTAATATCAAAATTGGACATGGATGTAGTAACACCAGGATTACATGAGATGATTAAAAAAATCAAGGGTATCGAGCCTACACACAAGTAAAGAGAGCTTTATTCAATAAATGGCTCTTTTGGTGTCAAATATTGAAATACAATTGACGGAGGTCCTGTAAGAATATGGAAGTGAAGTACAAATTGCAAAAAATCCAGAAAAGAAGAAACCTGAAGCATTTGTGTTGTTGTCATACAGAAGACTTGAAATTTTAAACGGACCTGCAAAGTACAACATGAAAAAATACTATAAAAATAAATGGAAGAAAGAAACTTATTAAATTCTCTTACAACAAAATGGGCCAGATTAATGGGCTGTCATATAAGGCATTCGGGTAGGGTCATGCGAAGTGTGTGATTCCACCAGTCTGCTTTGACCTATGACATAATGCTGTCCTGGTGTGTGACATCACTGTGGCACAGTGTTATTGAGTTGGTTCTTGTTTGTAGGCATCTTACTGTAGTATTTGGTGGCACACACTTGTAGTGGATGTTGAGGTTTGAAGTGGTTTGTGTTACGTGTGGTACTCGTACCAAAACCCGTACATGTGGTGGTGTCACTGTTACAATATTTGAAGATCTATCTGGCTGGGTACCTGGTTTGAGAGATCTAGGTTCACCATGAGGGAGACATTTTAGTGGAGTATTATTTTTGTTACCAGTCTTCATTATATTTTTTGCACATGAGACAAGAGTGAGTGTGAGAAGTGTGTTACTACATGGGGAAGTTTTGGCGTCCTGGCATGGCAGTGGAGGCTGATGAGTTTCAATTTGGGAATGGTAAGTATAGGAGGGGTGGTTTGGAGGTTGGTTTGTGGGTGTATGGGAGTGGGTGTTGTTTTGAAGGGGGAGGGGACACATTCAGGTGTTGCGTAGTCAGTTTAAGAGGGAACTTGTGAGGTTGGTTGAGCAGTATGTTGAGGACAGCAGCACTGTTATGCGTGATGTATTTTTTCTTACAGGTGTTTGAGGAAATGGGGGTATGAGCATTTGGCAGTAAATCATAGTATTGATTTTAAGGGTTGTGACCCTGCAGCTTGCACAAATAGAATAGACAAGTTTTGCAGGTGACCAAATCTGATCAGGAGAGGGAAAAAAAGGTGCTCTCACTTTTCCAATTTGTAATCTCATTTAGACTGGTATTGCTGGTGGAATGGCGTCCCATAGAATTATTGTGATTTAATTTTTTTTTTTATACGAGTGGGGAGGGTGTACAGGGTGAGCTGATGGGGTTGGGTTTGGGGAAGGTGGTTGGAATTGTGTGTGAGGAAACTGGGCTACACTACAGAGTACTGTATTACCCCACCTTACATTCCAAAATATAATAAAGACACAAACAAAATACCATCAGTGTTCTGTCACCTTCCAGTCTGCACATGTATGCCATCACATGCAATAACACCATCACATTATGAGATGAATCCGACATCCAGTATCGACAGACTCAGGTGACTTGATTGCCCCATAAGAGTGGGTTGGGCTGTTTGGGGGAAGAGACCAAACTGCGAGGTCATCGATCTCATCGGATTAGGGAAGGAAGCCGGCCGTGCTCTTTCAAAGGAACCATCCCAGCATTTGCCTGGAGCGATTTAGGGAAATCATGGAAAACCTAAAGCAGGATGGGCGGATGCAGGATTGAACCGTCGTCCTCCCGAATGAGAGTCCAGTGTGCTAACCACTGCGCCACCTCGCTCGATTCATAAGAGTGAAGTTGAGTCATGAACAGTGAAGCAAAATAAAGGTATAAGTGATACTATTACTCCCCCCCCCCCCCAAGCCACACCACTGTGTGTGTGTGTGTGTGTAGAAGGGGGGGGGGGGGGTCAGAAAGCAAACAACACACACTGAAGCTAGTGCTGTACATTTAATTAACTATATGACCACCACCACTTCAAATTGTTAGGCACATACCAATTAAGGTTTTCTGTCAGTAAATGAAGGACACTTAAGATGGTGTGCTCAAAGGTAAAAATCTGGCTTACTATCACACTTCCATGCATAGTTTTAACATCTAAGAAAGTTCATTCAAATTCTCCCATTTTACACGTCATTTTTCGGTCTGCCTTGGAAATTTGCTACACTGTAGTTCAAATATACTGAATGAAAATACATTACAATTTTCCATAAAATGCCTTCACTTGGCAATGACACATTGCTAAATTCAGAGCGGAACTATGAAGTTCATTAAATCCCTAAAAAGTGCATAAATGATATACCAATGTGAATTTGGAACTTATGGAACCAAATCACTGGGTTATCGCTTAACAATCAAGCGAACTTTGTGTTAAAAGGGTTACAATACCCACTGAAATAAAAACTAATCAGAAAGATTGGATTCAAATGTTGATTCTCCTACGACAAATTCAATAACCCATCACTGATGAATGGGGTTCATCAAAAAGGAGAGTTTTATATGGATTATCTCAAATTATCAACATTTACACACAAATGTTTGTTTATATTTCGTTTGTACCCGTACTTAAGTAGTTTTCCGTTTACTTTACAAGCAAACAGGTACGACTTTCCAACGGTAAAATGGTGCTCAAAAGCAAAACATCTAGTTATTTGTTAAAATTTAGGATATTTCATTTTAAATGTTGGGGAAGCCTAACAATTTGAGCCAGTAACTACAATTCACATCAATTGGCACTAGATCAGTTATCTACCATTTCCATTATCGTTGGAAAATTTATTTATCTACATCCTCTTCACTAAAGATCATTCCAATCTTCAATAAGAACATTCTAACGCACAAAAAAATATTTTCATCTGAAACTGGTTAGACATGATATGCAATTCCTAAATATTAGACCATTTTAAAGGGTTCTGGTCACACGGACTAGGACTAAAATTTTTACATGAGTGTACTGAGCTGTACAGAGAGCTGAATATTGCAACTAGAAATGACGACGGCAAACTTCTCACTAAAGAAACGTTGGTATTCTGGTCATTCTAATGCGTACTCAGTGGCACGATTATTTTATAGAAACAATGTGGAGCAAGTCAGTTTACCAGAAATGTATACATTGTTAGTGTTAACATTAACTGACACTTTTTTTTTTTGCCCTACTCATGCAGTTGTTAATGACAAGAAACAATTATTTTTTTGTTTATTAACGTTATCAACGCAGTGTTTTTAAGCAACCTTAGAGTTAAGCGAGCATACCACACGAAGTGTGAATATTGCTTTGCTCGCTGAGTTACCTGTTTCGAGTCCTTACTTTCCATTACACGGAATTTTGTGATTACTACATTTTAAAATATTAACGAGACGCTCTTTTTCTGGAGAATTTTTGTGTAATGTTATATGCATTTGAGACGCCACGAATTAGAACTGTCGGGATAACCATTGAACACAGCGATTTTTGCTCGCAAACAATGTCGACATCGGTTCCATCCTCAAAGTGGAAGTCACTGGGTATAAACAAACAACTAATTTACAACATTAGGTACACAAGAAAAGCAAACACCCATTCGTCTGCTACTGATCTCCGGTTTTTGTAATGACGGAAGTACGCCCTACATAAATGATTTGAAATATTGCCGGCAGTATATACACGCCACATGAACGTACAGTAAATACTGATAACCATACTCCCACACGTTGAAAAATATATAAGAGAATTGTATACTCACACTTGAAGCAGTCATATACGCTGCTATCCACGGGAGCGCTCCGACGAATGAACAAATTTTGCTTTAACTTCCAGATTTTGAAGTCAGGGAGTTTTCCTATCAGCACCCATAATCTGCGATTAGGAGTGGAAATTTAGTTTCGCTACCTTCACATATACACCAACGTATCACCATTTCTCTGAAGATTAGTCAGACTCCCCTGTAGCCTGGCGTGCATAAATGTCACAACAAAACTTCACGACCAAAGATAATCGTATCGCGAGATAGAAACAATCACTGTAGCTCTCTGGGAATGCCGACGAACTCTCCGAACGCCAGAGATAAAAAGTTTCGAAATCGCACACCTGCATAATCTGAGAACGAAACATTTGATATGGTATGATTAAGCGAGTGGTAGTAGATACCGTTCAGATATGTAATGACCGGCATCCATGTATTACACAGACACTGCAACTATTACTACCTTATGTTATATAGCTGATATACGGCGTAAGAGTTTCGGCAACAGGACTCAGAAGAGATATTTGTATAGAACGCATCACAGTTAAATAGGAAATCGCTTATACCTTCCCTGAATTGGAAAACTTTTTCAAGTATATTTCATTTGAGATAGATGTTCGGTGTTTGAATATCGAGAGATCTCATGGAACAAGCAGCAAGGAAGAAAAAATTATTTAATGTACACTCAGCGCACACTTCGGAATCAGCCATTTACTGGATTGGTGAGACTGTCCCTAAGGTAACTAAGAACACAGTTGCAACCACAAACTAATTTCAGTTATTGTGGAGAAGTACAAGAATTCACATATCTGAACAGCAGAGATCCCCAACTTTCGCTGTTCAGAGATCGCTAAATTTCCATGTAACCGTTCTGTAATAGTCTTGTTACTTAATAACTGTACATGCAAGATGTTATATAATTTAAGATTTTATTGTACCGCATAAAATTTATTTTTTATTTTTTGGCTCAGATTTCCAAATTATTTGTAAACAAACACGAGCATGATGTGATTGGGCTGCCATAGAAAAGCTAAGTCTGGGGTGTAATGCAGCTGTTGTAAGAGATTGCTTCACTAAGGCAAATTTAGAGTCGTTGGAAAGGTGCAGAATCTGTTCGCACATCACAGGATAATAGCTGAATGGTTGGAAGGGGTTAGGGCCAATAAAATGCAGCTATATGTAGTTTGGAAGAAAATAGGAAAATTAAGAGGGGAGAAAGATAATGAGATGTAGGAAGTGATGGCAGAAAACACTGGCCACAGAGAGAGAGCAGTATCGATAGATTACAACTGTGTCCCAGACCAAGAACCCAAATCGAACCTTGTGTTTCGCAGGCAATGCTCTCATTGACAGAGCTATCAAGTCAGATTCGAGTGGTTCTGCACACAGCTTTAATCTACTAAGATTTTTCAAATCAGCACACGTTCAGCTGCAGAGCGTAGTATTCAGTATGGAGTATCTGGAAGTTTTATAATGGATGTGGAAAATAACTAGGCTAGGGTGTCCAATAGATACAGGTGTAGCCTAGGTGCAGAGGCTTTTATAAGGAAATTAGTGATTTCAGCGAAAGTAGAATTGAGGACAAAAGTCCTATTGTCAGATAGCAGCCATTGAAGTGATATTGACTTGGTATTGCAAAAACAGTTACGAAACAAGTTATATTAATTACATCTATCAGTTACAGGGTCGAATTTGGGTTTAGTTTCTGTTGGTGCAAATGGCAGGTGAAGTTTTACAAACATGACTTAAATTTCCACAGGAAAAGGAAAATTGGCTGGGTTCATAGGAGAATCTTTTCTTTACGACACTGCCGCTCATAAGAGTATCCTTGTAGTCTCTGATATCAGGACAGCATCTTTATTTTAGGAGAAACTCATATTTCAGCCTATCAGAAGGTAAAGAAGTAAATATGACTGGAAATTTTGAGCCTGAAACATGTGAAGATGACATGGAGATCAAACTAACCTTATTGCTCCAAAATATTAGATGGTTCACAAAGAAAAATAGTGAACTTCAAAATTGTTAAAATAAAAAACTGTAACCTACAACTTACAGAAGTGTAATATATGCTCCTGAATCTGGTTTCATAACTGCAGCAGCACTGCTGAATTCTAATATTCACTGTACGTCAGGTACCGAAAAAGAAGCAATGGTTACTTAAATTAGGAAAGGTGAAACATATATAAACCTTGATAGTTTTAGATTTTGGAGTGATCAGTTTTTGGAGTTAATGCAGCAGAAATATAAATTCATGGAAATTGGACATAATAGTCAGAACATGTAGCACTCTATCTCATAACTTCGTTATTCATGAGACAATTTGATGTGCTGTTAAACACTTCAGATCACAATGACCAATTCCCGCATTTAATATCATGGTGTATAACATAAATAAAAATAACTGGAAATCTACAAGATTAATAAATGAAAAATGAACTGGGAAATGCAAAAACATATTTGTGAAGTACAAACTGGCAAGATGCACATACCATACTCAGTATAATGAAGGATATAATGTATTTTGCAACAGCCATAGATTACTCTGAAAACAGTTGTCCTGATAGATTAACCTGTGAAAATAGGTTAAATTCTCCCAAACTTGGGGTTACAAACTGAACCGGAATATAATGTAAAACTAAGGGAATATTTTACTTAGCATCAATAGGAACAGATGATGACAGGGTTAAATCGATCCAACAGTCTACAGAACTGCACTGTAAAATTCTACACAAAGTTGCCAAATTTTGAAGAAAAAAATAAGCATCTCAAAGAATAAGTCCATATGTTGCTTACTCACATTTACGTTTGTGTCAATTTACTTGTTTGGACAATGCAGTTAGACAGTTTTAGACATCATTTATACTACGTTTTCCGACCAAAAGATGAAGTTAGAACAGTTACTGTTGTTGAAGGAGAGAACACTGCCCCCAAAAAATGCCAATCCAGTTTATACACTCCTGGAAATGGAAAAAAGAACACATTGACACCGGTGTGTCAGACCCACCATACTTGCTCCGGACACTGCGAGAGGGCTGTACAAGCAATGATCACACGCACGGCACAGCGGACACACCAGGAACCGCGGTGTTGGCCGCCGAATGGCGCTAGCTGCGCAGCATTTGTGCACCGCCGCCGTCAGTGTCAGCCAGTTTGCCGTGGCATACGGAGCTCCATCGCAGTCTTTAACACTGGTAGCATGCCGCGACAGCGTGGACGTGAACCGTATGTGCAGTTGACGGACTTTGAGCGAGGGCGTATAGTGGGCATGCGGGAGGCCGGGTGGACGTACCGCCGAATTGCTCAACACGTGGGGCGTGAGGTCTCCACAGTACATCGATGTTGTCGCCAGTGGTCGGCGGAAGGTGCACGTGCCCGTCGACCTGGGACCGGACCGCAGCGACGCACGGATGCACGCCAAGACCGTAGGATCCTACGCAGTGCCGTAGGGGACCGCACCGCCACTTCCCAGCAAATTAGGGACACTGCTGCTCCTGGGGTATCGGCGAGGACCATTCGCAACCGTCTCCATGAAGCTGGGCTACGGTCCCGCACACCGTTAGGCCGTCTTCCGCTCACGCCCCAACATCGTGCAGCCCGCCTCCAGTGGTGTCGCGACAGGCGTCAATGGAGGGACGAATGGAGACGTGTCGTCTTCAGCGATGAGAGTCGCTTCTGCCTTGGTGCCAATGATGGTCGTATGCGTGTTTGGCGCCGTGCAGGTGACCGCCACAATCAGGACTGCATACGACCGAGGCACACAGGGCCAACACCCGGCATCATGGTGTGGGGAGCGATCTCCTACACTGGCCGTACACCACTGGTGATCGTCGAGGGGACACTGAATACTGCACGGTACATCCAAACCGTCATCGAACCCATCGTTCTACCATTCCTAGACTGGCAAGGGAACTTGCTGTTCCAACAGGACAATGCACGTCCGCATGTATCCCGTGCCATCCAACGTGCTCTAGAAGGTGTAAGTCAACTACCCGGGCCAGCAAGATCTCCAGATCTGTCCCCCATTGAGCATGTTTGGGACTGGATGAAGCGTCGTCTCACGCGGTCTGCACGTCCAGCACGAACGCTGGTCCAACTGAGGTGCCAGGTGGAAATGGCATGGCAAGCCGTTCCACAGGACTACATCCAGCATCTCTACGATCGTCTCCATGGGAGAATAGCAGCCTGCATTGCTGCGAAAGGTGGATATACACTGTACTATTGCCGACATTGTGCATGCTCTGTTGCCTGTGTCTATGTGCCTGTGGTTCTGTCAGTGTGATCATGTGATGTATCTGACCCCAGGAATGTGTCAATAAAGTTTCCCCTTCCTGGGACAATGAATTCACGGTGTTCTTATTTCAATTTCCAGGAGTGTAGATACAATTGTGAACCTATGAACGTTAACCCTGACATAACCAGAAGAAAAGTTAATATCAAAAGGCCACAAACACACCAGAAATATGATATCAAACCATAAGTGTTACACCATCTAAAAGTATCCCTGAAATAAGCCCTACAGAAAGATATAGCTACGAAAGTACACTGTGCAGAAGAAATCAAGGAGACACAGTACCAACAACAATTTCAGTATAGAAAGGAAAACGAGTTTTTATTCATGAAGGAACTTAAAACTAGGACTGAGAGCAGTAACATGATTGTGATTAAAGTAGGTAAAGCACGAACTGTAGTGTTGTTACAGTTATTGTAACTTCAGAAAATACAGAATGATCGAACAACTAAATACAATGATCAGGCTAAGTGGGTGGTAAACAAGTGCACCAACATTCTTTATGAATAAGTTTGTAAGAGCATTCTTCAGATTAATCCTAGGACTCTAAAGCTGCATGGCTTACTGAATCTTCATAAACTATAAGTTTCAATCTGACCAGTAGTGTCTTAAATACAAGCACCAGTATACAATACTGCAAGGAATATCAACACCATCTGGAGGAAAAACGTGATCTTCACAGAATAAAATAGCGTTTAGAACAGTTTAGATTTAGCTAACAAGTTAAGACATGTTAAGACGTCAAAAAAATGCAAAATGAGTCTCCTCTGATGTATGCAGCTTGTTTTCAAGCATTCCCATGAAATATTTTAGAGGTATTGTGTCAGAATCTCAGTATTTACACAACAGTAATCCAGAAGAACAGCTGAGCATAATTAATACAATAGACTGTTCTTAAAAATCAAAATTGTTTCTGCTTTGAAAGATGTTATTGTAAGTACGCATATAGTCTGGCAGTGGGCTCACCCTTATCCTCATTGCTAGAGAAATGTTCATGAAGAAGTGGGAGATTTATTTTCTAAGGAGTGAACCATTCACAAACCATGTTGTCCATTGGTACAGATATGTCATTGATATTCTGTGTATGTGGAATGGTTCCTCTAGAAAACAACACAAGTTTGTGGAAAATATGAATCAATAGCATACTACCATAAAGATTAGTATGGAGTTAGGGTGTTCCAGCACTTATTTTCAGGACATCAGCTTATGGATAGAAAATAGCAACCATAAATTTAAAATTTGCTAAAAAGACTCCTTTACGAACATATTCATCTGAGCTTCCTCTAAACATCCTACAGCTTACACACATGTAGCATCCCACCACATAATTCACCAATTCCTTTCTAACACTATGTCCTAAGGATACTATGACCAGGAACTCAACAAAGTAAAAATAACAGCCACAAATAATTAATTTGATACTAACGTCACTGACGAACTCCTCAACGCAAAATAAAGAAGGAAACCGCAACATATTTTACCCAGTGTACAACATAGGAATTGGTGCAGTTAACTTTTATAGGTAACATTTCAATTAGGATAATCAACATTTTGACAGGAAAGGGTTTCTCTGTCCTTTTCTATGTCCCACAGACAAGAGGTACACTTCTCTTCAATTCAAAAGTTAAACAATCAGACATAACAAAAAGTGAAATTTATAAGATCACCTGCTGAGAGTGTCAGCACGGTCTAACGTAACAGTTTGGAATAGGACATCCACCTCTAGAATTACTTTTCCTCAACAGCAGTTGTCGATAATAGCATTATTTTTCGAAGTCAATATTATATCAGTTGCTTTTCTGAAAACTTTCATATAATGTTATACACAGTATGCTATATTTCAAGCTAAAATTCATGAAAAGGAATTATTTTATAAAATATTTTAGTTTCGTTGCTATAATCGATAAGTACTGGTTGGCTGGTTTGTGGTGGGTTGACACTCTATCTCATATTTGTTACCCACTGTGATAGCAGCAGCACACCAGGTGGTCAGTAACTTACACTTCTGAGTTTGAAATTCAATCACAATTGTATAAACTGGTTTGTAGAATTTTTGTTACGAATTGGGAGCACCTGTAGCGCAATGAATTACAGCAACAACAAGAAGAAAACGCCACATTTGCCTTTTTTCAGGTATGCCAAGGACCCTGAGAGGTATAAAATGGTACATTACTTGGCAGTTTATTTATGGTTCCCTTACAACCTACAGATACTTACTGAACAATGCTATTTTGTTTTTTGAGAAAAACTGGCTCGTAAATAGCAGAAGACCTGACATGCTGAAAGACATCATAGATCCACTGAAAAACATGAAGCTGTCTTCACTACCTACACGTGCAGGCTTGTCAGAATGTGGTTAGAAAACATGTATGGAATGCAATACCTACATTACTTAACATACCAAATAAATCAATGCGATGGTAACTGAAGGGAAAAGCATACAGGCATAATAGTAAAACGTCAAAATCAGTAAAACTGTCTCCCAACAAAGAAGACCAATTACACAGTGTTGCACATATGAGTCACAAACAGAAAGAATCTTCAACATATTTGCTTTTAAAGCAAAAGTAATTACATTGCACAAATATTTGTGTGTCAGAAAGTCTAGTGAAATTTAAGAATGTGCGAACCATTATACACCATACACAACTTCTTTGTCTCAAGGTAAGTACCTTTAATAATTAGAACATGCAATAACAGAAATATACATTTCTCATGCATGAAATGGGTGTTTATATTCTCTTGCATTCAGCAGAGTAAGATACAGTTATATACATATTTAGAAGTATTTTTTCATGAGTAAGTTGTAGCTTATGACACTGAATCAATGAGTTCTGTTGTTTTTACATCTATTTTGCAGTCATTCATGACTTTTGATATCGCACAAACTCTTGGATGCAAAAAAAGAAATACTTCATAAGTCACACAGAAGAGGGATGAAAAACAAATATTATTCTTACCATGTATATGATTGTGCTTTCTCGCCACTTGAAGCAATAGTGTCACTCTATCTGTCAAACTTGTCAAATTGTAAAAACTTCCATAGCAGAAAATGTTGTGACTGTTTGTATTAAATTGTGTTGTCAGTGTTGGTGTATTGGACAGACTGGGAGATCTATTTGCACTAGGTACAGAGAACACCATAGAAACCAGAGCTCAAAGAAGCCTGATTCATCCTTTGCCAAACATTGTATAAGTGAAGACCATAAATACATCACAGACACACACTTCATGGCAAATGTCAATAAAAGTGAATTTGAGCTAGGATTGTTTAACATTGATGTCAATAAAAGTGAATTTGAGCTAGGATTGTTTAACATTGATCACCTATCAGATCTAAAATGTATGGGTGAAATTAATTACTGTACTGAGAAATTAAATGTAGACTATGAACAAATTCAGTACTACGTTGATAGATTACACAGGCCAACGAAAAATGGTTTTTGAAAAACTTTTTTTACTTTGATAGCCGATCGTTATAGATTTTTATGAGCTGAATCCAAATCTATCCTCAGTTTTTTTGTATCACCCTTAGTTTTCGAGCAATATGCTTTTCATTATATAGTATAAAAATCCTATGCTATACAGTAAATGGGGAAATTAATGAAACACTTTGTTACAACATAAGCATGGTTTGTATTTACAGTAAGCTACTTAAAACAATGATAGGTATTAGTAGAGGTTTCACTTTTCAGCTGGAATTGGTTTGTATTTTTTTTTCTCTTTTTTCTTTGAAGCTTCTTGTATAGCTTTTTCTATGATGAGTTGCTTGCTTGCTGAAGTTCTCAGTGAATTGACCAACAGTAGTCCCCCATCACATTGGTGTCCCAGCGGCCTTGGTAGCGTTTTTCCATCACTTTAATGTCCTGGTGAAAACGCTCTCCTTGCTCCTCACTAACATCGCCCATATTGTCAAAGAAGTAATCAAGGTGACTGTTCACCAAGTGAACTTTCATACTCACTAAACATCCTAAAATTTTAAACTTCTTTAACAATGCAGCTATAATAGAAACCTATTCAGAGTCTTTTTCATGTCCTAAGAACTTTGTAACGACTTGCTTGAATGATACCCACGCTTCTTTCTCATTTACGGGCAATGTGAATTCAAAGTTAACACCAGACATCAATTTTCTAATGTCAGGTACGACAAAGACGCCTACTTCTAGTTTAGCTTCTGAAAGGTGTGGAAACGTTTGGTAGATATACTTAAAACATGGTCCATCTTTAGGCAAAGCCTCTACAAACTGTTTTATTAGGCCTAACGTTATATGTAGAGGTGGTAGGAGTACGTTTTATGTATCTACAAGGTTTTTGTGTAGAATGTTCTTCTCACCAGGTTTTAAAGACTCCCACACAGGCCAGTTCTTTCTGAACGAGTGTTGATCCCTAGTCCTACTGTCCCATTCACACAAGAAACATGGAAATTTGGTAAAGCCACCTTGCTGACCAAGCAGCATACATGTTAGTTTTAGATCGCCACATATAATCGAACCATGAGCAGACTAGCCTATTTTATTCTGCACTATTTCTAGGTTTTCATAGCTTTCTTTCATATATACAGAATGTCCAACAGGTATAGACGGATACATGTTACAATTGTGTAATAATACAGCCTTTAAGTGAATTTTGGATGAATCAATAAACATCCTCAAGTCTTCCTTTTTTATTCAATACCAAACTCATTCATCATACTGGGAATGTCTGAGCAGTACACTAAATCATCTTCTTGTTGAAAAAACTTGAAAAATTGCGGCTCTCTCTTTCTATACACGTATAGGCAAATTCCAGCTGCCAATAAGTTATTTTCTTTTAATCTAGAGCCAAACAATTCAGCTTCTTCTTTCATTAAGCCCAGATCCCTAACCAAATCGTTAATCGCGGTCTGAGTAAACAATTTGGGCTCTACAATTTCTGTATTACAATGGATTTCATCATTATCTGGTTCATCTAAATCACATTGCACATCAGAAAATACATCTATTGGAATAGAATTTAAATCATCTGATGGTTAAGGAACTGTCAAATCTACACCATGCCCTACTGGTTGGATGGCGGACAGAAGGTTAGGGTAACTTATTATCTTTTGTTTTTCGAATTATGACCAGTAATATCAACACTGCAAAAGTAGCAATCATCAGAATGGTTTCTTGGCTCCCTCCATATCATAGGAACAGCAAATCTAAAGTCTTTTTTCTCCTTTTTGGTTCTTTTCTCAGATCTTCAACACACACATAACATACCCCATGTGGCGAACAAGATTTATGTTGATCACCAAGTTTAGATCCCAAGTGTGATAGGTAAACCTTTTTCAGAAAGTCTGTAACGTTTCTTTAGTGTTTTTTAATCAGAAATTCACAAATATAACAAAAACTGTCAGCAGAGTTTTTACAACCACGATTAGCCAGACACTGTACTGAGCACATGTACAGGAAACGGGAAAGTGAGGTTAAGAAGACAGGAAACAAAACACCAACTGTTAATACAAAAATAGAATTGACCTTTTTTGCCAGCAAATGTTTTTCAGCAGTGCTACCAATGTCATCTACATTCATTACACCTCATTTTAAAATTATTCTAACTATATAAAAGCTGTTAAATTCTTCAAAAAATCGCTTAATTTAACAAATTTAACTGTAAAATGTGAAGAAATGGTGGCTGATACAGTTTTTTAAGTATCATATTTGGATTTCGCACCCAAAAAAACATCAGAATAAGGTATTTTCAGCTAAAAAGTTTTTCCATCATTGTCCTGTGTTATTAACTGTTTAGAATATTAACACCTATAGGGAGAAACTAAAGCTAGTAGACTGGGATACTGTCTTAATTTCTTATAACAGCTGCTGCCAAAAGACCAAAAAACAATATAGTAATAAAGTCAGAAGAACCAGGCAACTGACAAAACAAATGGTTTACACCTGACTTACAGAAATTAAAGATCTTGGTAATTATTTGCTACAAAAAAGTAAAAAGTGGTAATTTGGACAAAGCCACATATAACAACCTCAAAGGACATTATAGATCACAAGTTGGAACAGCAACATGTAGAGCAAATGAACATTACATTGAAAACTCAAATAATAGACGCAAGGTAGCATGGAGGATACTGTCCTAATGAATTCTGTGAATCCATATTTTATTTTTTCCAAATTATCAACAGAAATAACTTCCACAGTGTAAGCCAAGAAACTATAGTATAAAAAGTTGACATATTTATCATGTTGGTTCTCAGATTTTTGATCAGTTATGTACCAGAAAACAGGCTTATAACCCTAAACCCAGGTTGTAAAGAAATAATAAAGTTTGTGAAACAAGACTAAAAAAGTGTTTTGTTTTGTTAATAAGATAAGAATTATTCAGACTGTAGCAAAGAAAGACAGAAGGAACAAAGAGAAAGTTCCTTTGAAAGATGAGAACCAAATGATAAGAAAAGCCCCAAAATTACGGACACTTTTAATAGCTTCCTTCTGTCAGCTGCATATAATATAGGTCTGAATACTACATTAGTTGATGCTAACTGTCTCTAAGAGCCGGCCGAAGTGGCCGTGCGGTTAAAGGCGCTGCAGTCTGGAACCGCAAGACCGCTACGGTCGCAGGTTCGAATCCTGCCTCGGGCATGGATGTTTGTGATGTCCTTAGGTTAGTTAGGTTTAACTAGTTCTAAGTTCTAGGGGACTAATGACCTCAGCAGTTGAGTCCCATAGTGCTCAGAGCCATTTGAACCATTTTTTTGTCTCTAAGAATAACATACCAACAGCAGCTCTGATTAAATTCATCTAATCGTATATATCCAGAAGAAGTTATCAGTCCTCATAAATAACTGAAATAGTACTGATGAAAATATATGCAAAAGAGTGAAATGTTGTTTGACTGAATATATTAAATTACTTTTGCAAGGAATGTTTTCATAACGACATTTTCTGAGACTGAGTTCAATATGCAACTGTCAAGTGACTTAAGAAAAAAGAGGCAAAACATTAGTAAATCAATGCTTCCTCACCTCATTATTCCAGAATTTTCACAAATTTTCCAGAAAATGATGGAGAATAAACTTTGTATACACATACTATAATAGTTCAGTTGCAAACAGTTTGTATTTAAAACAGGACTATTAATTAAACAGACTGTATTTGTCTTGATATGGCAGAATCGAGAAGTCAAAACTTATTACCTCTGGAAATTTTTTGTGGCTTATTTACGGATTTTGACTATGTGACCCTCGGCATCCTTACGAAAGAGTTAATACATTATGGAATAGTAGATACAGGAAGGTCACGGTTTTTGTATTATATGAACGACAGCAGAATGTGTTAGTTCCACACAGCAGTACACACTGAGAATTTGAAGCTATCAAGTGTGCACTGCACGTTTCTATTTTGGGTCCTCTGTTTTTTATGATATACATAAATGATCTTCCACTTCTATAGTCAGAAGATATAAAAATTGTCCTTTTACTCTGGTACACACAAAGCATTTGGATGAATGGAGCCTGCAAAGAGACATAAGGACGACAAGTAATATTTGTCATGGGTGCAATCAACTAACTGGGAACAACTGTGCACTCATAAAACAAGGATGTGATCTAACTATATACTTTTGCTAGCAAAGGCAATTAAATACTGTGTTCATTGTTGTCTAGAAGAATTTATTTATGATTAAGTTTTAATTTTGCTTTATTGTCTGTAGGCACTTGATTACATATTTTTCTGAATGTATAACGAACTTCTCTTTGAGCTGCTAACAGAATGGGCAAGGAAGGTAATTTTTTCTCATGTTTCAGCTGTGTAAATTTGTGTTCTAGTGACACTGCAATTGACGAGTTATGATGAATTTCATTGATAAGTATATATACAGGGTGGTCCCGAATTCATGGTACAAACTTTAATGGTAAATACAGGACATTGTAACAAGGATTTATTGTATAGGAATGTATAGTCGCAGGTGACGCGGTGAGGCGTAAACAGGGGAAAGAGAAATGGAGTGATCGGTTGGTGTCACTGCCGGTAGAGGGCAGTAGATGAACATGATGTATCGCAGTAGGGACAAGCGCCATTCACAATTGTGCTGCCGTAGACGATGGGTGACTTTACGTATGCAGAAAAAGCAGACATGCATTACATGTACGGCCGTGCAAATGGTAACGCCAGAGCTGCGTTACGAATGTATCGCGCGGAGTATCCTAATCGACGAATGCCGGATCATAGAATTTTTCAACGGTTACATCGTCAACTTTGTGAAACAGGTACGTTCGACGTCAACAGACATGACGCTGGTCGATTAAGAGCTGTACGCACTCCAAGACTGGAAGAACGCATCTTGAACATAGTGGCTGATAGACCCGAGTCAAGCACAAGAACTGTTGCGCGTGACGTACATGTGAGTCATCAGACTGTATGCAGAGTGTTAAATGAAAATCGCTTACACCCCTTCCATTTTCAAAAAGTACAAGCATTGAATCCGGCAGATTATCCTCTTCGCGTGAACTTCTGCCAGTGGTTGTTGCAGCAATGTGCGTTGCAGCCGGATTTCGTAGGTCATGTGCTATTTACAGATGAAGCGACATTTTCACGCGAGGGTGTCTTTAATGCGCACAATTCCCATGTGTGGGCAACAGATAATCCACATGCAACGCGTCCACATGCGTATCAACAACGTTTCGGTATTAATGTGTGGGCTGGTATTGTGAACGACTTTTTGATTGGGCCATACTTACTACCCACGCGACTCTGTGGCGAAAGCTATCTTATTTTTCTGCAAGAAGTGTTACCAGAACTGCTGCAAGATGTTCCGCTCGCCATTCGTAACCGCATGTGGTTTCAGCACGATGGAGCGCCAGCACACTTCAGCACTGCTGTACGGAATTACCTGAATGCCACGTTTGGTGCTAGATGGATTGGGCGTGGTGGACCAGTCCCTTGGCCACCCCGATCTCCTGATTTCTCTTGCCTCGATTACTTTTTATGGGGACATCTTAAGAGTCTTGTTTATGAGACTCCAGTTGACTCAGATGAGGATCTCGTTGCTCGCATATCTGTAGCTGCTGCAGGTGTGCGTGAAATACCAGGCATCTTTGAACGTGTACGCCAATCGCTGCACCGACGCTGTCAAGCATGTATCGCTCATGGTGGACGCAATTTTGAACACTTACTGTAAACATGACACTTGTCAACAACGATTTCAATAAAATCTTTCGTTTTCCTTTCGGCCGTTATTTCCCCTGTTTACGCCTCACCGCGTCACCTGGGACTATACATTCCTATACAATATATCCTTGTTACAATGTCCTGCACCTACCATTAAAGTTTGTACCATGAATTCGGGACCACCCTGTATAAAGAATTGAGAATACCTAACTAGTTGAAGAGGCTCCCTCAGTATAACAGTGAGTGATCAGCATGAATCATATCATTTGCACTGTTTGCCTTTGGAAAACCAATACTTTATGCCAAACTATTGAGTTATCCTAGAAAATTATGCCAGAAAACATTAATGAGAGGAAATGTGCAAAATACATCAATATGTTGACATGCTAGTTTTCAAAGGTGGCAATTATGCAAAGAACAGAAGTTACTGATTAAGTGGTCAGTACCATCTTTCCAACATTTCAGATTTTTTATCAATATGTGCTCTAAGAAATGTTGAGCGTTATATCCTAGTCATTGACTTCCAATTATGAGTCACTGAGGTTTTTCTATCTGTTTTACAAAACTAAATAAGCTGTTATTTTACAAAATTGAGAAGAGTACATTTATTGAGAAGAATTGATTAATTCTTTTAAAAACATTATTAACAATTCCTTCTGTTGTTGCCTCTCTAACTGGACTGATTATAGGACTTATGTCATCAGCTCAAAGTGTCAACTTTATTTGACGTATGACAAATGTCCTTCAAATTTAAGGAATAGCTGCAGATCCAAAATTTAACCCTGTGGGATTTCACTCTTGATTTCTCTACTGTCATTAAGGTTTTCGTCCGTTCTAGAATTATTCAACATCACTTTTTGCATTATTTCTGTTAAATATGACTTAAATCCATTGTTTGTAACAACATTACTTCCATAAAACTTAAGCTTTTCCAACATGTGATGGTCTTTACCTAGGATGTCAAACTCGTAGTCTGTTGGCCACATGCAGCCTGTAAAGCTTATTTTTGTGGCCCACCTCACAAATATATCAATATGTAAATATCATGTCATGTTAGATGCAGGAGCACAAAACAGATTAGCAACGTATATTTTGGTGGGCGACTACAAACTGACAGACCCAAAGGGTATAAACGAGACTCCTCTGTTCATGATACACTACAGTCAGGCTCTTGGAGCAACAGTGTTTGCTTTGAACATGGAAAGAGTGTTCCGCTGTGTTTTCAAGTAAAAACAATGGATCGATTTCGACCAAAGTTTAAGTCAGTAGGGTCTGTCATTGAAGCTATGTCACTTTGCTCACTTGGTCTACCTGAGAAAATACTGCTGTAAGCTGGTAGTCTTCATGCCTATGACATCATAATGTTTTCCACTAGCGTCAGCAGCAGTAGTCAAAAAATTGTGGTATGGAAGATTGTCAGTGAGTGGTTATCCAGCAGTAATTAATATAACAATGAAAAATGAAGCTATTCCTCTTAATCAGGGACATATTCACTGTTACAAATGAGTAACACATTTCAACATGAACATCATTGTAACACATTTTCATGAAACAGTTACTTCTAGATGCCATTTCTACAAGAGCTGCTGATAGTGCATGGTATCTGAGTTGGTAAAAATTCAGCATAAATCGAAAAACATTTCCTCTCTGACCCTCCTACACTCTGGAGCAGCTGAGATTTAATTCCTCCTCACCCCATCTCGTGTGATGCAGCTATATGTACATACTTTAGTCTTGCATGAATTGATCTCTTTGGTTGATGAGAAGAGGTTATATTTTGCTGTTGGAAATGTTATCAATTTGTGGAATTGTTCATTGTTTGGTAAATTTTATTCAAGAAATATTTTATTTTTTATTAAAAAGTTCCATTATTTTAAGAATTTTAACGATCATTCATTTATTTCAGCGTTTTGTGTTCAGCATGTCACTATTGAAACCAATTGGTAGTACAAATAATCAAAGAATTGTCGAGGAAACTCGAAATTTCCAAGAAAAGCGTGAACTAGAATTCTTTCACTGTGACATAAATTATAAAGTAGTCTGCTTGATTTGCAATAATGATATTAGTTTACCAAAAATATACAGCATTAGTCATCATTGTGAATAATATACATTAACATGTAAGAATTATGAAGTAAAACTGAGTGTCGAGTGACAAAACACCGGTTATTGTTTCAAACGATTACATAAGAAAGTGAAGGAGTGTTGCACAGATGTTACATCTTGTCAGAAATGAAAGCTAAACAATCGAAACCTTTTATTGAAGGTGATTTCACAAAAAAATGTGTAATAAAGACTTCAGAAATTGTTTGTCCAGGAAATGTGAAGGCTTTTCAAACAATCCCTTCGTCTTGAAACACAGTTGCAGAAAGAATAATTGATTTTTACAACTATTTATGTATTCCGATACAAGAAAGTTTCGAAGCTTTTTACATGCCTGTGATAAGAATATGAACATTGGAAGCATACCTAAATTAGTTACATTTTCTCGTGTTTGTGACACAGCATTTTTAAGGAATTATTGGAACTGTTTGTGATGCAAAACACTTGTACAGAACATGTTATGTTAGTTAGGTTTAAGTAGTTCTAAGTTCTAGGGGACTGATGGCCACAGATGTCAAGTCTCATAGTGCTCAGAGCCATTTGAACCATATTAAACTTGTTAAACTCACAAGAAAACCACAAATTTCATAAAATCTTGTGGTTGAAATCACTAACACGGTTGTCCCTTTCTTACGTCAACTAAATATCGATTATTCTGGTTTGTCACACTATACCAAGATACGTTGCATATCCTACACCACAGTTATTAAACAGTTCTGGGATTTGAAATACGAAATAGGCTCATTCTTTAGATATAAAAGTCAAGATATAAGACAAGATATGCAAAATATGATTTACAAGCTGTATTGTTCATGGTTGATATAACAAAACAGTTATATAATTTGAATCAGAAACTTCATTGGAAAGACACCATCATCATGAATGTGGGTGATCAAGTTAAAGCATTCAAATGTAAGTTAGTTTTATGATAAAATCAGATGAAGAACGAAAATTGAACAGATTTTTTGACATGCAACATCAACAAATTTAATTACGATGAAACAACATTACACAAAACAAATGCAGAAAAAATTATGAAACGATATTAAATTAAAATTTGTGGATTTAAAATTATTGGAAAACAAGTTTTCTTTGATCTCTTCGATTTATTTAAAAATATAGAATCAGTGTCTAATGAAATGCAAGATGAGGTAAATGAAATATAGTGTGATTGAGATTCGAAGATAACATTTACTGAAGTTGGCATACCTGAATACAGTAAATATTTGCCTGCACATTTGAAAATATTCGAAAATTTATGAGCAATATTATTTCCATATTTGTAAGTACTCATCAGCATAAGTGACTATGTTCAGTTGTGAAACAAAATAAATCTCTTGTCAGATCTAAAATTTCACAGTCACTTTTGGTCAGTTATGAAACTAATTACTGTAAAAAAGTAGGGAAGATAGCAGCAGAAAAGAGATGTCAAGTGCCAGGAAGAAACCATTAATATTATCTTTCAAATAACTTCCGGGAATTCAGCCAGGTAACACTTTCAGCGATCGCCGATATCGGTGGGTCGCTGAAAGTGTTACCTGGCTGAATTCCTGGAAGTTATTTGAAAGTTGTATATGCCAGGAGAAACTCACGTCTCACATTAATATTATCGTTGTTCTTGTGATTTGTGCTATATTTCTTGAAATAATTTATGTTTATATCAAAACTGCGTTTTAACTCCATAGATTCTTTTCTAACTCACCTATATCGTAGCCTTGTGTGTCTGGTTCCTGTGAGCATTTGTATTTGACGTCCTTTGTCCACACAGATGCCTTGGACAAGTAACAGAAATATCAACTGGTGATATCTTATTGTCTTATCTTTCTAATATTTGGTGAGTAAATGATATTTTCAGTTGAACAGCAATGCAGGAACCCAAACTCTAATGTCCCAAGTAGATTATTTCCACTTATCAGTCACACTACCTCTGATTACATTAAATGTGTTAGAAAAAGGGAGTCCCCTGTGACAATCCACGATGCGGCAAGATGAGATGTTTGTAGCCACAAAAGGATGACATTTTGATCATTTATCTCCAGTTTTTATAAACTGAAGACACTTTGAACATTCTAATGATGTGACAGTAGCTAACAGATAATGCACCATTGCACAAACTGGTGGAGTGACAAAAAGAAAAAGAATTTCCAGATAACATTCACATAATTTTTCCTCTGGTCTTGGACCAAGGAATCCATACCCAAAGTTTACTCATCTACACTGGCAGCAAAGGGAATATACAACACGATAGATTATAACAGCACGTTAACACCCTGAGATATCTGAGAAAAGAAGAATCCTAGCTCAGTACTGGATGTATATCAAACTGCTTTTTGACTGCAGGGAATTCACTGAGGAGCTAAATTCACATGAACTCCAAAACGCCTATACAGAAACCAGAAATATAACACGATAATAGTGTTCAAATAGTTAGTACATTTTCGTGGTATAATCAGATATATTGACATGTAGCAGCACACAGAACTCCACATTTCACTGAGAAAATGCATATCAGACTCTAAGGAATGACTGAGCGAAGTAGCACAGTTGTTAAGACACTGAACTCTTATTTGAGAAGATGGAGGTCCAAAATACCATCTGGCCATTTAGATTTACGTTTTCCATAGTTTCTCAAAATTGCTTATCGCAAATGAGAAGATATTTCCTCCATAAGGATGTGATATAATTCTACTGAATCCTCTACTCTTTTTGTAAACTAGAGATCGATTGCAATCATGTGTTCTATACTTACACAATTGTTTCATAAGGAAGGCCTTTTGTTCATCATAACCTAAATTTTTGGGTAAAAAAAGGTAGTTCTGATTCAGAATAAGACACTTTCATATGCTACACAAAATTCTTTGAAATTATCCATCTCTTTTCATGCTGACACTTTATACTTATATTTATTTTATCAGCTTTCTTCCTATGATCCAAATTTTAAAGTGCTTCCTAGAGTTACTATCATTTATCATAAGTCAGAGCCACATCTTATTTGCAATAACGTAATAGTTTTTGTGGGTGATAACCTGATGTGAAAGCACAATGTAACATACTTCTTGGGAGATTCTCTGAAAATCATTCTGTAGCAACTCAGTAACATACTTTTTGGGAGATTCTCTGAAAAGCAATCTGAAGCAACTCAAATATCACTGTTGATATACAGTGTCAAAATATGTTGATGCAGGTAATTTGCTTCATTCAGACTTTAATGTTTCAATTAATATTATTAATTACAATAAAAGAAGATGTCAACCTACTGAACTGTTCCATTCACACCAATTTCGATACAGAAAAAATGAAAATGAAGAGGAAACTGCAGAATGCATGTAAGAATCCAACATAGTTCCTCTGTTTCTCAGTCAGATGCTCTGGTCTCTTGGCCAGCTCCACTTTAAAATTTTGGACACATAAGTGGCAATCACAATAGTTCTTTTTTTAGATTTCTTGTAAAACATCCATTTGTGGAGCACATAGATTATGAAAAGGCTCAGTTTTCAATTATCTATTAATAACATCAAGCTTGAGTCGATTTGGTTAGTGATCCACAACATCACATAGTTTTCATTTCAGGTAGTATACAAGTGACCTGCCAACATGAACCGAATCTGTTGACTTTGTCTGAGGTCTTTCCTTTGGTGAATATCGACCATTCTAGATAAAAGTAAAATTACCAATGTCTCAACAAGTATTTGTTGCAGGCATATGTTTATACGAAATTTTTATAGTTTTTGCCAGAAATATCTCTTGCAAGAATGCAGGACACTTGTTTTAAAACAGCAGTAGATAAAGAACAGAGCCTTGTGGCATTGCGATTGTACAGTATCAGAGATTGATTAAATTAAGCTCCCTGCTGAATGAAACTGGAGGATACTCTTAAGATTCGTATTTTCTAGTTTTGAAATGAACCATTGGTGAGCTTTTACTCTGATTCTGTAGTGCTCTAATGTATTAAAAAATTCACACAGTCAAATGAGTTTGTTAAATCAGAGAATACCCTTTGGCCCTGAACATGCCTCACACACAAATTAATTAATTAATTATTAATTATCATTTCTGTTTATGCACCCTTCCTGAATTCTTTCTCGGAATTTAAAAGCCACAAAGATAGCTTTTGAAGGGATGTGCACAGATGTGTGGCCGCACAGTATGTAATCACTGTTTTCTATATGCAGCTCAGACACAAAGAATGTATTGTGAGCAGGCTGCATGAAACACTAAGCTCTAAGTTAACGTATTTGTCTATAGAGCAATATTTAATCCATTTGAAGACAATAAGGAGACTATGCAGAGAGAAAATGGAATGAATGTTACATTATTATGTCCCATCTTCATAGTGTGAATAAACATTTTGCGAATTTTCTAGGCTGATCCATCCGAAACCCCGACCTGAACCCCACTGATAACCTTTGGAATGACATGGAGAAAGGAAGATTAGTGTTCAACCTACAGTTGGCAACGATGCAATCTGAGACGGAGAACACGTTTGGGTATTGGAAGGAAATTGGCTGTGTCCTTTTCAAATAAAACCCCACGGTATTTGATTCAAGTAGTTTATGGAAACCACAGGATATCTAAATCTGGATGGACAGACTTGGATCAGAACTGCCAACCTCCCGAAAATGAGTCCAGTTTCTTATCACTGCATCTTCTCAGAGAGTTTTCTACTGGACCCCGTGTGTGTCTTGTTAAATTGGGTACATCAATATTAAATACTCGTTCGTGACACGCAATAACGAGTGATGAAATGAGTGCAGAAGCAACAATAAGTCGATGGCATTCTCTACAGGTAACCAGACGAACATCAAAAATCAGGATGAGTGAGTTGTGTGTACTTCCTAAAACATCAGACTGCCTTTTACATTGGAAAGTCGCGCTGCTGTGGTGTATATCCTTTTCGTATATCAGTAGTCCTCGATCTGTCAGTGCCTGATTATATTTTTCTCTGTAATATACCTAAAAGGGCACACACACTATGACTGTGGTGAAAGATTATCCCATTGTCTTGTTCGTCAAGATACAAAAGTTATCAAATGGGGAGAAACCCAGCCTATTCAGAAAATTATTTAAACAGGTGTTCGTTTCCCGAAAATGGCTACAAATATTAATTATTATAAGTAACAAGTAGAGAATGTGTTGCTTACATTGAGGTACAAACATCATGGGATACCTCCCAATACCGTGCTGGTTCTCCTTTCACCTGGCATAGTGTAGCATCTCGATGTGGCATCAACTCAACAAATCGTTGGCATACCCTTGCAGAAATATTGAGCCACGCTGCCTCTATAGCCGTCCATAACTAAGAAATTGTTGGTGGTCCAGGATTATGTGCACGAAATCACCTCTCGATTGTGTCCTATAAATGTTCGATGGGCTTCATGTCATGTCATATGGGTGGCCAAAACATTCGCCCGAATTGTGGCAGTGCCAGTGTTGATATTTGTACTCAAATGATTCATGTGGAAAGGTTTCCCACTTGGCTGCACGGCGGGAATTAACAGAATGGGGCATTCCATTTGGAAAATTCTTAGGGAATTCAGTATTCCGAGTTGCACAGTGTCAAGAGAGTGCCAAGAATACCAATTTTCGGGAGCTGCTTCTCACCATGGACAACACAGTGGCCGAAGGCTTTCACTTAACGACCAAGAGCAGTGGCATATGCATAGAGTTGTCAGTGCTAACAGACAAGCAACACTGGGTGAAACAGCTGCAGAAATGAATGTAGTTTGTAAGGCCAATGTATCCGTTAGAACAGTGTGGCAAAATTTGGTGTTAATGGGCTATGCCAGCAGATGACCGATGCTTGTGTCTTTGCTAATAGCACGATGTCGCCTATAGTGCCTCTCCTGGGCTCATGACCATATCGGTAGGACGCTAGATGACTGGAAACCATGGCCTGTCCAGATGAGCCCCGATTTCAGATGGTAAGAGCTGACGGTAGAGTTCATTTGTCAACAAGGCACTGTGCAATCTGGTAGTGTGTATATAATTATGTGGGCAGTGTTTACATGGAATGGACTGTGTCCTCTGGTCCATTTGAACCAATCAGTGACCATTTGCAGCCATTCATGGACTTCATGTCCCTGAACAACAATGTCATGTCACCAGGCCACAGTTGTTTGCGATTTGTTTGAAGAACATTCTGGACAATTTCAGCGTATGATTTGGCCACCAGATCTCCTGACATGAATCCCATCGAACATTAATGGGGCATAATGGAGAGGTCAGCTTGAACACAACACCCTGCAATGGGAACAAATTGGCAGTTATGGACGTCTATAGAAGCCACAGAGCTCAATATTTCTATAGAGGACTTCCAAAACCTTGTTGAGCCCAAACCACGTCGACTTGTTGCACTACACGAGGCGAAGGAAGCTCCGATACCATACTAAGAGGTGTCCCATGACTTTTATCCATTAGAAAATCATTATCTTCCTTCCCCACTCATTCACACCAAACATCTCTGTGTCTCTTATAAAGCCCACAAACTTTAGTGAAACAAAACTATCATTTTTCCCCTGCCCTTGCAGCACACTCCATCCGACTCCACCCCACCCCAAATAGTTAGCAACACTGGCATGCTGCTGAGCCGATACCGTCACCTTTTGCCCATACTATACCTATTCGACTTCCACACCCTCTCGCAACTCAACTTCTGCAGCCCCCATTTTCCAAACAACAGCGAAATTCATACTGACATTTGTCCTTGCTATCAGATGTAGCATATTCCTCCCTGTCCTTTGTCACGTTACTGTATCCTCTTCCTTTCCCACCCTGTTACTTCCATTCTTCTCTGTAAATTATGAGCTGGCCTGCAACCTATTGACCCCTATAGAAAATTCAATGACTCTTACCACCCACACTCCCACACTACACGTCCCCTCATGCCAGCCCTCCAACATCACTTCAGCCTACTACTCAAAATTTACCCTTTCCTGATGCAGTTCCTAAAGGTTAGTGCAGTGGATTGAAGTGGTTCATTCCTATTGGGAAGGCTACTGCCAATTTTAGTTTTTAAAAGACAGTACGCAGTTTTTACCAGATTCGATGCATAACACTGATGGAATTAAATTACAACAAAGAAAACACGATTATATATGGGGAGACGTTTCCCCCACGCTCGATAACGGGTTGGATCGAGAAAAATGTCTTTTAGGTGGTAGAAGAGTATGAATTACCTGCTGTTACTTACTTTAGTATAATCTTTGAAGATTAGACGTTGATGTAGTTGCACTGGTAACAGAAGCTGCCCATGAGCTGTACCTGTGAAAAGAGGAAATTAAGGTTTAATGTTTCGTCGAAGTCGAAATCATTGCAAACAGAGTATATATTCCGTAAAAACTCATCAACCTAAGCTAAAGTTTTACAGATTTAGAAGCGACTAATACGAATTAATTGTTGTGTAAATTCGAGAACTATATACAGAAACCTGTTCAAAGAACTGGGCATACTAATTGCTGCCTCTCAGTATATTTATTTCTTAATGAAATTTGTTTTTTGTGCAATACCCCTCTTTCATGTTAATAGGTCAGTTCACAGTGTCAGTTTCAGGAATGAGAACAATCTTCATAAAGGCTTAAAGTCACTGAGTTTGAGCAAGAGCTGTCAGTTATTCAGGAACACACACTTCTCACAGAAACCAGAAAAAAATTAGCTACTAGGAAAGTACAGTTTCAACGATTTTCTACTCAACTGATCAGTTTCATAGTAGATCCAACTGATGCACTCCTTATTAACTATATGACACAACATGAGTTATATTTAATACCTGGCTATTGCACTGCTTCAGTATAGTAGTGGAATCTATGTAACTAAGCCTTACAAATTTTCATTGTTTTGACGTCTCTTGACTACAATAATCTTGAAAGTATCTTATATACTGGAATGTATATTCATTTAAATGTTTGTTGTGGGCTTTTTAATTAATGCACAAATTGAAATATACATTCTTTTACTTTTTTCACATCCTTGAGAACTATCTGTTTTAGGATCTGCTGAAAGAACATTAGTATGGTTCAAATGGCTCTGAGCACTATGGGACTTAACATCTATGGTCATCAGTCCCCTAGAACTTCGAACTACTTAAACTTAACTAACCTAAGGACATCACACAACACCCAGTCATCACGAGGCAGAGAAAATCCCTGACCCCGACGGGAATCGAACCCGGGAACCCGGGCGTGGGAAGCGAGAACACTACCGCACGACCACGAGCTGCGGACAAACATTAGTATACCAGTTCTTTGTAGATATCTGTATGTATTATGATTTTTGTTTTTGAGACTTGTTCCACTTCATCGAAGCTCTCCTCACTCTAGTTCTACAGAACGAGCAGTGTATCTAATCGATTCCAGACGAGATAGTTGGAGGAGTTTGGCGGAAGTAAGCAGCCGTCGCCTGTTGAGAAACTAACACGGCAGTCACGTTTTTCTAGGAAAATTAAATTAAATGTCGCATATCATTATTATCTGAGATAGCCAACGGGATGGGTTTAGCCGCTGAGTCGGAAAATGTGTTTTTCGTTGGCGCACGGTGGTTCCTTTCCTTGCGAACATGTGAGAGCTGTTTCATATGTTGATTTGTTGGGAGTAGGTGAGTGTGATGGAGGCGTGTGTAGTGTAGCGTTGGGTTTGTGTTGCATGTTGATGACAGACTGGAGAGAGTGACAACCGGCGCTGGCACATAACATACTCCTCCCGAATGGCACCAAGGGAGCCCCTTCCGAGCTTAACGTCCCCATTCGACCGTCGCATCACCATCAACAGGGGCACACATATATCTGCAGCTACATCTATACTCTAGAAACCACTGTGAAGTGCAAGGCAGAGAATGTGTCTCATTGTACTAGTCATCGCAGCTTTTCCCTTACCAAAAAAATGGTTCAAATGGCTCTGAGCACTATGGGACTTAACATCTGTGGTCATCAGTCCCCTAGAACGTAGAACTACTTAAACCTACCTAACCTAAGGACATCACACACATCCATGCCCGAGGCAGGATTCGAACCTGCGACAGTAGCAGTCGCGCGGTTCCGGACTGAGCGCCTAGAACCGCGAGACCACCGCGGCCGGCTTTCCCTTACCATCCACGTGTGGAGGGCGGGAAGAATGATTGTATAAGCGCCTGTGTGCGTGCTGATATGAGTGTAATCTTGTCTTTGCAATCTCTATGGGAGCAAAACGTAAGGATCTGTAGTGTATTCCTAGATCCCTCACTTACTATTAGTTCTAGAAACTTTATAATTAGGCTTTCACGGGATAGTTTGCATCTACGAGGAGCGTCCCATATTGATTTACACCTTATTTATTCCTATCATTCATGGTACCGTCATTACAATTGTATGTCTGTAGTACTTTGGTCTAACCATAGGTGGTAGGACGATCAGTAGAAATGTAATCCCAACTGCTGTCATTGCGTGAGCAGACAACACAGTGTGTGGTCATCAAGGACAGCGCTAGAAGACGTGGTTTCTGTGGAAAGAGAGCGTACCACTACCACAGGCGATTGGTGCCGTATGTGGAGAGTGTGCATCGTCGTAAAAAGTGCTCTTGCAACACGACAATGCTCGTTCTCATACGAGTCGGAAAACCGTGGTTGCCATCGCTGAAATGGGATTCCAGGTACTGCCACACCCACCATATTCTCTTGGTTTGGCCCCTTCTGATTACCACCTGTTCGGAGCTATGAAGAAAACCTTGTGCCGATATCATTTCGCAGACTTCCAGGAGCTATGAGAAACGGCATTGTGGTGGGTGCGATGGACTCCAGAAAAGGGGTTCGAGGAGGGCCTGCAGAAGCTAAAGGATCCAAGTCAGAAGAATACGGTGGATGTAGTAGTACAAGGGACCCCATTTCGGCGATGGCAGCCGTGGTTTTCCGTTTCGTATGGGACGAGCGATGTCATATTGCAAGAGCACTTTTTCGTAACGGTGCACTCTCTCCACACACTGCCACCAATTGCGTGTGAATATCTAGTGTTTACATCTTCCTTCCACAGAAACCACGTCGTCCAGCGCTGTCATTGATAATCACACTACATGTTGTCTGCTCACGTAATGACAGCAGTTGGGAAAATGGTCTGCCTTGTGCAGGGATTACACTTCTAGTGACTGACCTGCCACCATCGAGTGGATCAAAGTGCTACACACTTGCAGCTGTAGCGATGAGTCAAATGGCGCGCAATGAATGATGGGGAAAAATAAAGTGAAAATCAATACGGAATGTCCCTTGTCTCTTTAAGCATCTTCATGTCCGCCCCCGGTAGCTGATTGGAGGAGCAACGGCCAGACTTCTCGTCAACGGCAGAATTACAGAACCTATACGGATTGAACGCTCAGTACGGCAGGGTTGCCCTTTGTCGACGGTGCTTTATGTCACTGCGATGGAACCACTCAATTGCGGACTACGGCGACGTTTGACTCCAGGATCATATTTTCCGCTGCCGAGCTTACGCGGACGACTTGGCCCTCGTCGTACGTTCAGCGGCCGACGTACAAGCCGTGATGCAGTGGATTGCCCGTTACAGTGCAGAGGCAGGGAGCGCTATGAACGTGGCAAAGTCATGCGCCATGAAGATCGGCCGCGGCCTTCCTGCAGACAGCGTAGTCCCATTTCAACTGGTGGACACCCTTCGTTGTCTCGGGTTGGTGTACACGCGAGACATTCGCCGCACCTCGGCGATCAATTTTCGGGCGCTACTGCAACGCATCCGAGCCAACATACAAAATCACGTACTACGCCCGCTGAATATGTGCCAGAGAGTCACCTTCGTCAATACCCATCTGGCAGCCCGGATACCCCATATAGCGCAGATTCTGCCCATCACTGCGACAATGGCGGCCAGATTACAGGCGGCTTTCGGGTATTTTATTTGTTCTGGACACATCTTCAAAGTCCAGTATGAAGCTCTCACCTTACCGAAGCGGGACGGTGGCCTCGATCTGGTTAATGTGAGAGCCAGGACTACGGCACTTTACACCAATACTATGCTCCGGTTATGGAAAAGCCAAAATGCTAGTTTTACTGGAATGTTGACCACTGAGCTCGCACCTGTTTCGAGACGCCCACCGACGTCTCTGGCACACATCCCACCTCCGATGTCACATATCGGCCGTTTCTCTTTGGAGTACAGCTACATATGCATCGAGTTCCCCAGGACCAGGAAGACGACCACCAGCGACATCTATTGCCTTCTCCGAAAGCCTCCATCCTGCAACCCCGTCGAAACACGTCACCCCCAGGTTTCATGGCCTACAGTTTGGAAAACGATCCACCAACCATATCACACCACTGACACCACCTCTATGTGGTACCTTCTCGTCAACGGCAAGTATACTACAAGACAGAAACTGCATCGCATCGCGTTGGTGGACTCACCCCTGTGCCTCAAGTGCAATGTCGAAGATACAGATTTACATCGTTTTGAGTGTGGGCCGGCAGCAGCCGTCTGCACCCTCGTACAAAAGATTGTGGCTTTCTACCTCCGAGTACCACCACATCACGTATCTCCTACCATGATGATATATCCCGACACGACCTACTTTCCATCGGCTAAGTGGCACGCCATCACATGGATCAGTGGCATGGCTGTCAACTACCTCTTCCGGGACGACACCGTCGATCCGGCGGACTTTTGGACACGCCTCCAAGTACATCACCACACCCTTCGCCGACATCGACACTATCGGGCCACTTTCGCGAACTATTTACAGAGTATTTTCACCAACCCGCCTCAAAGCTGGAATCTAAACGAACCGCGCCAGCCAAGACTGGACGATCCCACGTTCCCCTTTAATGGTCAATGATAGAATGCATTTTGTTCTGATAGCGCGCCAAAATGGAGCATGGCGCGGAAAGTATTCCTATTTTATTTCACTTCTCTTTTCTCCTCATCCTCTAAGTTCTTTTTTTTCCTTACACATGTTTACGCTTTTCACGCATAGCTCTCTATCCGCAGCCTACTTTTCTTTTCTTTATCCTGTGCTCCCCCCCTCCCCCCCCCCCCAAAAAAAAATAAACATAAAACAACTTTGGGTTGCTGCTGATGGTGAGATTACTCATTTATGTTAACAATAACAATAAAAATAAAAATAAAAAAATAAAAAAAGAAGGCCGTTGCGGCAATATAACTACCTTTTATGTTTTACTTTTTCATAGGATATTGTGTTATTTTATGAAGAACGTCGTCTTTTATTTTCATACACAAGAGGTTTTTATTTGTTTTCTCCTTACCTAAAAAAAAAGAAAAAAAAGTGGTCAGCGTCACAGAATGTCAATCCTAAGCGTCCGGGTTCAATTCCCGGCTGGGTCGGAGATTTTCTCCGCTCAGGGACTGGGTGTTGGGTTGTCCTAATCATCACCATTTCATCCCCATCGACTGCTAGTCGCCGAAGTGGCGTCAAATCGAAAGACTAGCAACCGGCGAACGGTCTACCCGACGGGAGGCCGTAGTCACACATTTCCATTTAGCATCTTCATGGCACGCTGCCATGGCTCAAACAAACTTATGACCATTTGTGTTGTACTTCTTTGTATACTTTCAAGCTTCACCGTTAGGCCTATTTAGAGCGAGTCCCACACACTGGAGGAATATTCTAGGACCGGTCACGAGAGTATTTTGTATGTAATCTCCTTTGTTGACTGATAGCATTTCCCTAGTATTCCACCAATGAACTGCATGCAGTTTGCCACTTGCCTTACCTATGACTGAGGCTATGTGATTGATCCATTTCATACCGCTGCAAACTGCTACATCTAGGTTTTTTGTATGAGTTGACCGATTCCAGCTACGACTAATTAAGGTTTTACTCATAGGATACTGCGTTTTTTCGTTTTCTGAAAAGCATTATTTTACATTTCTGAACATTTAAAGCCACTTGGCAGTCATTACACCACTTTACAAGAACTGACTGAATATTTGTGCAGCTTTTACTTCTGCATCTGCTGATGGCTCTCCATCCAAGATAACATGATGTCTCTTCTCCATAAAGATCTCCTAAATCCAGTCACAAATTCCACTTGACACCGTACGTGATCGTTCTTTGGATAGTAATAAAATGTATGGTACTAGTGAAATGCTTTTCGGGAGTCAAGAAACACTATGTCTATCTGGCTGTCTTGATATAAGGCTTTCTACGTCTACATCAACATTTACATAGATATTCCGCTAGCAAATGCACGGCACTTGGTGGAGTGTACCCTGTACCACCACTATACAATTCATTTAATGTTCCACTTGCAAACAGAGCGAGGGAAAAATGACTGTCTAAATATCTCCGTATGAGCTCTAATTTCTCGTATCTTATCTTTGTGGTTCTTGCGCGCAGCGTATGTTGGTGGCAGTAGAATCGTTCTGTGGTCAGCTTCAAATGCCAGCTCTCTAAATTTTCTCAGTATTGTTCCTCAAAAAGAACGTCTCCTTCCGTCCAGGGATTCCCATTCGTTTTCCGAAGCATCTCCATAACACTTGTGTGTTGTTCGGACCAACCGGTCACAAATCTAGCAGCCGCCTATTAATTGCTTCAATTCGACCTGGTGTGGATCCCAAACACTCGAGCAGTAATCAAGACTAGGTCGCATTAGCGTCCTACGTGCGGTCTACTTTATAGATGAACCAAAGTTCCCTAAAATCCTCCCAATAAACGAAGTCGACCATTCGCCTCCCCTACCACAGTCCTCACATGTTTATTTCATTTCATGTCGCTTTGCAGCGTTATGCCCAGCTATTTAAAAAACGTAACAGTGTCATGCAGGACACTACTACAGCTCTATTCGAATATTTCGGTTCGTTTTTCCTACTCATCCTGGTTAACTTCCATTTTTCTGCATTTAGAGCGGGCTGCCATTCATCACACAAACTAGAAATTTAGTCTAAGTCATCTTGTACCCTTCTATTGTCACTCAAATTCGATACCCTACCGTACACCACAGCATTATCGGCAAACTACTGCAGATTGCTGTCCACCCTGCCCGCCAAATCATTTATGTATATAGAAAAAAATGGTTCAAATGGCTCTGAGCACTATGGGACTTAACATCTATGGTCATCAGTCCCCTAGAACGTAGAACTACTTAATCCTAACTAACCTAAGGACATCACACAACACCCAGTTATCACGAGGCAGAGAAAATCCCTGACCCCGCCGGGAATCGAACCCGGGAACCCGGGCGTGGGAAGCGAGAACGCTACCGCACGACCACGAGCTGCGGACTATGTATACAGAGGACAACAGCGGTCCTGTCACACTCCCCTGTGGCACTGCTGACGATACCCTTATCTCTGATGAACACTCGCTGTCTAGGACAACATAATGGGTTCTATAACTTAAGAAGTCTTCTAGCCACTCACATATCTGTGAACCTGTCTATAAGCTCGTACCGTCGTTAACAGCCTGCAATGGGACACCCTGTCAAATGCTTTTCGGAAATCTAGAAATAGGTAATCCACCTGTTACCCTTCATCCATAGTTCGCAGTATAACATGTAAGAAAAGGGCGAGCTGAGTTTCGCACTAGAGACGCTTTCTAAAACCATGCTGATTCGTGTCATGTGAGAAAAGCCCAAGTTCGGCTGCAAATGATAGATATTTTCGGAGTCCATGTTGGTTGCCTTGGAGGAGGTCATTCTTTTCGAGATACCTCATTATACTTGAGCTATGAATATGTTCTAAGATTCTTCAGCAAACGGATCTCAAGGCTACTGGACGGTAGTTTGGTGCATCAATTCTGCTGCCTTTCTTGTCGATGGGTGTTACTTACGCTTTCTTCCGACCCTGGACACAGTTTCTTGTTCGCGATATATATTCGGCGTGTTATGGTTAAAAGAAAGAATAACTCGGCAGTAGTTTCGTTATAGAATTTAACAGGTATTCCATCAGGCCCTTTAACTCTTTTCAATTTTAACGATTTCAGCTGTTTCTCAACGCCAGTGGTACGAGAATCAAACAGGGACATTATACCCGGGTTTTCCTTCGCAAAGAAACATCTGAAAAAAGAATTAAGCATTTCTGCTCTTGTTTTGGTACTATCGATTTCTGTTCCTGTGTCGTCCACGAGTGTCTGGACAGTACATTGGTGCCAAGATCAGAATTTCTTCGTGCTTTGTGAAAGATCGTCCGATAATATTCTGCTATACCACTCACTGAAAGCATCACGCATTGTCTTAATGACAGCCAAACGCGTTTCATTTAGCACATCTCTATCTGCAGCCCTCCGCTTTGTTTTACACCTATTATACAGTTGTTTCTCTTTCTTTAGGAGTTTCTTCACAGTGACTGTATACTGTAGACAGTCCCTCCCATCATGAACTGTTCAACTAGCTACACAGCTATATAGTGCATGGGCAACCGTTCTTTTGAATTTGAGCCATAGTTCTACGTGGTGTGTCCTGAGCTAAACATTTCAATTTAGTCGTTGAGATATGGTTCTATTGCTTCCTTATTCTGATTACTGAACATACTAATCTTTCTACCAGCGGCGGCTATTCTGGGCTAGTAGGTGAAGTGGCACTTCACCAGTATTTTCATCTTGCCACATGTTAAAAAAGTTTATTTAATTATGTATGCTGGTTCTTATTGCAAACGTATTTCCCAGTTCTGTAGTGTGCGGAACTCTCATGTAGCAGCAAACGTGCAATTCTGACCAGGCAAAGTGAGGTAGCCTTCCCTTTCTCGCATCTCAACTTCCTGGATGGAGACAAGACTAGTATAGCTGTGTGGTTGCTATAGCAACCGTGACCTCACCTGCTTGAGTTTGTGGAGGCGGCTTGCGGTGAGGTAGATGAAAGTTGTTTTTCCAGTTGCTTCGGATTGGTGAGATCCTGTCAGAGAAGTCACAATTGGTAGTAATTTAGGAAAAGTCATCGAGTAACACAGAAGTGATTTCTGGCGTTCTCCAATGTAGTGTTTCAGGCGCTCTGCTGTTCCTTATCTACACTCCTGGAAATGGAAAAAAGAAAACATTGACACCGGTGTGTCAGACCCACCATACTTGCTCCGGACACTGCGAGAGGGCTGTACAAGCAATGATCACACGCACGGCACAGCGGACACACCAGGAACCGCGGTGTTGGCCGTCGAATGGCGCTAGCTGCGCAGCATTTGTGCACCGCCGCCGTCAGTGTCAGCCAGTTTGCCGTGGCATACGGAGCTCCATCGCAGTCTTTAACACTGGTAGCATGCCGCGACAGCGTGGACGTGAACCGTATGTGCAGTTGACGGACTTTGAGCGAGGGCGTATAGCGGGCATGCGGGAGGCCGGGTGGACGTACCGCCGAATTGCTCAACACGTGGGGCGTGAGGTCTCCACAGTACATCGATGTTGTCGCCAGTGGTCGGCGGAAGGTGCACGTGCCCGTCGACCTGAGACCGGACCGCAGCGACGCACGGATGCACGCCAAGACCGTAGGATCCTACGCAGTGCCGTAGGGGACCGCACCGCCACGTCCCAGCAAATTAGGGACACTGTTGCTCCTGGGGTATCGGCGAGGACCATTCGCAACCGTCTCTATGAAGCTGGGCTACGGTCCCGCACACCGTTAGGCCGTCTTCCGCTCACGCCCCAACATCGTGCAGCCCGCCTCCAGTGGTGTCGCGACAGGCGTCAATGGAGGGACGAATGGAGACGTGTCGTCTTCAGCGATGAGAGTCGCTTCTGCCTTGGTGCCAATGATGGTCGTATGCGTGTTTGGCGCCGTGCAGGTGAGCGCCACAATCAGGACTGCATACGACCGAGGCACACAGGGCCAACACCCGGCATCATGGTGTGAGGAGCGATCTCCTACACTGGCCGTACACCACTGGTGATCGTCGAGGGGACACTGAATAGTGCACGGTACATCCAAACCGTCATCGAACCCATCGTTCTACCATTCCTAGACCGGCAAGGGAACTTGCTGTTCCAACAGGACAATGCACGTCCGCATGTATCCCGTGCCACCCAACGTGCTCTAGAAGGTGTAAGTCAACTACCCTGGCCAGCAAGATCTCCGGATCTGTCCCCCATTGAGCATGTTTGGGACTGGATGAAGCGTCGTCTCACGCGGTCTGCACGTCCAGCACGAACGCTGGTCCAACTGAGGCGCCAGGTGGAAATGGCATGGCAAGCCGTTCCACAGGACTACATCCAGCATCTCTACGATCGTCTCCATGGGAGAATAGCAGCCTGCATTGCTGCGAAAGGTGGATATACACTGTACTAGTGCCGACATTGTGCATGCTCTGTTGCCTGTGTCTATGTGCCTGTGGTTCTGTCAGTGTGATCATGTGATGTATCTGACCCCAGGAATGTGTCAATAAAGTTTCCCCTTCCTGGGACAATGAATTCACGGTGTTCTTATTTCAATTTCCAGGAGTGTATATAAACGATTTAGGAGACTGTCTGAACTGCCATCTTAGGTTGTTTGCAGATCATGCTGCCGTTTATTGTCTAGTGGAGTCATCAGAAGACCGATCCAAATTGCAAAACGATTTAGAAAAGATATCTGCATGGTGCGAAAATTGGCAGTTGATCCTAAATAATGAAAAGCGTGGTTATTCACATGAGTTAAATTTCACACGACAAATCAGTCTAATCTAAAGGCCGTAAATGCAACTAAATACCTAGGAATTACATTTTCGAACAACTTAAATAGGAAAGAATACATAGAAAATATTGTTGGAAGGCGATTTATTGACAGACCACTTTAAAGATGCAACAGATCTACTAAAGAGACTCCCTACACTACTCTTATCGATTCTCTTTTGGAGCACTGCTGTGCGGTGTGGGTTTCTTACCAGATAGAAGTAACTGAGTACATCATTCAAAGAAGTGCAGATGTTTAATATTATCGAGAAATAGGGCAGAGAGTGTCTCGGAAGTAAGGGATTTGGAGTGGAAATCCTAAAAAACAGGGCGTTTTTCGCTGCGGTTGGATCTTCTCACGAAATTTCAATCACCAACTTTCTCCTGCGAATGCGAAAATATGTTATTGACGCTGACTTCCGTAGGGAACAACGATCATCATAATAAAATAACGGAACTTCGAGTTCGCACGGAAAGATATAGGTGCTTTTTTTCGTACTGCTGCGGTCGCAGGTTCGAATCCTGCCTCGGGCATGGATGTGTGTGATGTTCTTAGGTTAGTTAGGTTTAAGTAGTTCTAAGTCTAGGGGACTGATGACCTCAGATGTTAAGTCCCATAGTGTTTAGAGCCATTTGAACCATTTTTTTCGTGAGGTGTTCGGGAGTGGAAAAATAGAGAATTAGAATCACAGGGAGTTAAACTGCACAATAATCACAGTTCTGGTGTGAATAACAGTGGGCTAAGACCATTGCTGTTTTTGTCTCCCTGCATTGATCAAATCAGTGTAACAAAAACTGTTGTACACGTAGTGGGATTCATTGAAGAGAACTTGCAGAAAACCATATGTTGTACTAAGAGCACAAATTGTTTAAATGGCACAATAGGAATTGAAAATAAGTTCCTCACAAGGAATAATATGGGTGGTTTAGTGACACCTTCCAGGGATGTTCTCAAAATCTGCAAAGTAGCAGTGCAAGCCTATCGCTTGCAGCAGGCAAAGGCTATGGTGATAAACAAATATGTAACGTTAGTGCTCTAGTCATGTGCTACCGCAGAAACTGACAGCAATATATTTAGATTTGTTGGTGAACATACTGTGAACATTGAAGTCACAGAAAACCATGGCTCTACACTTATAAAGTCCATTTTATTTGAACACTTCAAGATCAGATTTTGGGAAAGACAGAGACTGAAACTTTCCAAGCAAGATGTGTAAGAAGCTTACTTAAATAAATAAATAAAATTATTTAAGTGCCATAAAATCATTTGTGCTTAATTTTTATTGTCTTCTTACAAAATATCTGTTCAGTGCTGAGTTCATTGTAAATACTGAATTGTGCCGGAAAATATAATTCAAAACATGTGAATATATGCCATGCTCATCCCTGTGTCATTCACGCTACCACTACTACTCGTGTTTAAACAAGCTACAGAGTAATATAACAGCAACTGAGAGGACTGCTTTACGTTCACTTAGAGCTGATAGCCGGCCGAGGTGGCCGAGCGGTTTCAGGCGCTACAGTCTGGAACCGCGCGACCGCTACGGTCGCAGGTTCGAATCCTGCCTCGGGCATGGATGTGTGTGATGTCCTTAGGTTAGTTATGTTTAAGTAGTTCTATGTTCTAGGGGACTGATGACCTCAGAAGTTAAGTCCCATAGTGCTCAGAGCCATTTGAACCATTTCTTAGAGCTGATACTGATATTGTTATTTTACTTGTGACAACGCTACAATAGTTTTGGATAAGCAGGATTATGTTCAAAAGATAGTGTTTACTGTCTAACACCACAAAAAATGCTGAGAGAAAGACTAACAGCCGCCTCAGAAAAGCTCCTTGTCACAACAGATGGCTGGTTGGTTGATTTGGGGGAGGGGACCAAACAGCAAGGTCATCGGTCCCATCAGATTAGGGAAGGATGGGTAAGGAAGTCGGCCGCGCCCTTTCAAAGGAACCATCCCGGCCTTTGCCCGAAGCGATTTAGGGAAATCATGGAAAACCTAAATCAAGATGGCCGGACGCGAGTTTGAACCGTCGCCCTCCCGAATGCGAGTCGAGTGTGCTAACCACTGCGCCACTTCGCTTGGTATCGCAACGGACCCCTAGGTTATATGGCCTTCCTAAGATCCACAAGGAAGGAGGTCCTCTGAGGCCAGTTATGAGTAATGTTAGTGCTCCGACATATCGTGTGACAAAACACCTTGTGGCTCTGTTGAGCCCGCTAATAGGTCGGAGTGAGCACCACCTTACAAAGTCGGCGGATTCTTACGTCGATTAGAGGGGATGCCTTTGAATGGTTCTGATAGTCTAGTAAGTTCTGGTGTTATCTCTCTTCACTAGCGTTCCTCCATCTGATTCGTTATGGTTAACTGAAATTAGAGTTGGTGTTGAATTAACTAGCCTATTTCGACATGTGTTGACTTCCTGTTACTTTTTATTCAATGCCCAGTGCTACGAGCAGACAGATAGAGTTGCGATGGGAAGCTCGTTGTCACCTGTTATTGCCCGTATGGAAGACTTGAGGAACGTGCCTTGGAGTCGGCGACTTTGAAACGTGTTTTTTTCCAGATATTTAGACGGTACTTATGTTGTTTGCCTCATGGCAGTGAGAATTTGAACGACTTTTTGGAACACCTAAATTCAATCCACCCAGATATTTGTTTCACGATGGAGGTTGGAGAGGATGGCTGCTTTTCCTTCCTTGATGTGTTGGTCAGGAGGAAGGCTGATTGTACGTTTGGACATGCCGTTTATAGGAAGTCTCCCCATGCTGACTTGTATGTACAGGCTGATTAGGCTCAGAGTGAACGGGTACTTCGTACCTTGGTTCACAGTTCCCACGTCATCTCAGACACTGAGAGTTTATCAGCTGAGGTAGCCCATCCTGAAGTCCGGTGTACTGAGCATAAGCGTCACACACACGTGCGACATCCGAGCAATCTGGTATTGCAGAACATTGTCTTGAGACCGGTCATCCTATGGAATATAACAACACGGAGACTCTGACATACAATTCCAACTAGTGGGTTAGTGTTACCAAGGAAGCAGTTGAAATTAAGTTAGCAAGTAACTTTATAAATGGAGAGGGAGTTTTTTGTTTAAATTCTGCGTGGAATCTTGTTTCCCCTTTGTCAAAAAACAGAGGGAAAGGGTTAATGTTACCTCACTCGTTGGTTACTAATTTTCGCTATCAGTAACTTCTGACGTCAGTCATCTATGGTTGAGTGATGGTGCTAGTACGTACAGTGTATATGTGTTTTATCTTTACGGCATTGCTCTGAAAATGGTGGTTTTAAATTCCCTTGCACGGCGCTTATTTGGTGCAGTTTTGCCTTGAAAATCAATAACAGGGTGTGCACGTGTCGAAATATCGGCGATTATCGACGACGTAACCAAGCTGCATCCCCGTAAGTTATTTGAACAAGCTACATTTAACGCAGTGAAGTTAGTAGGGAAAGCGTTGAAAAATATCGGAAAAGAAATCAGAAGGCAGGATGCCCCTTTGAACTCCCGCCAATGTTCTGCCAACAGTCACGTGATTCTGTGTTGCAACCACGCCAAGTGTGTAGTCTTATTATATATTAATGACTTGCCATTCTATATTCATGAAGAGGCAAAGTTAGTTCTCTTTGCTGATGATACAAGTATAGTAATCACACCTGAGAAACAAGAATTAACTGATGAAATTGTCAATACTGTCTTTCAGAAAATTACTAAGTGGTTCCTTGTAAACGGACTCTCACTGAATTTTGATAAGACACAGTACATACAGTTCCGTACAGTGAATGGTATGACGCCATTAATAAATATAGACCTTAATCAGAAGCATATAGCTAAGGTAGAATATTCCAAATTTTTAGGTGTGTCCATTGATGAGAGATTAAATTGGAAGAAACACATTGATGATCTGCTGAAACATTTGAGTTCAGCTACTTATGCAATAAGGGTCATTGCAAATTTTGGTGATAAACATCTTAGTAAATTAGCTTACTACGCCTATTTTCACTCGTTGCTTTCATATGGCATCATATTTTGGGGTAATTCATCACTGAGGAATAAAGTATTTATTGCACAAAAGCGTGTAATCAGAATAATAGCTGGAGTCCACCCAAGATCATCCTGCAGACATTTATTTAAGGATCTAGGGATATTCACAGTAGCTTCTCAGTATATATACTCTCTTATGAAATTTGTTATTAACAACCAAACCCAATTCAAAAGTAATAGCAGTGTGCATAACTACAATACCAGGAGAAAGGACGATCTTCACTATTCAAGATTAAATCTAACTTTGGCACAGAAAGGGGTGAATTATACTGGCACTAAAGTCTTTGGTCACTTACCAAATAGTATCAAAAGTCTGACAGATAACCAACAAGTATTTAAGAAGAAATTAAAAGAATTTCTGAATGACAACTCCTTCTACTCCATAGAGGAATTTTTAGATATAAATTAAAAAAAAATATTAAAAAAATAAAAATAAAAATAAAAAATAAAGAAAAACAAAAAACACAAAAAATAAAATTGTTATATTCACTTATGTATATTGTTAAATTAACCTAATTATGTCATGTATTGGAAAATTCGACTCGTTCCACATCATTACGAAATATCGTATTCATGATCCATGGAACTAGTATTAATCTAATCTAATCTAATCTACTGTACTGTTTGCCCGGTCTATTAGTATCTATGGTCGAAGGCTTTAACCAGCTCTCTGTACCTTCTATTATGTAAGCTTCACTGCATTTTTCGAGCACTTCAAACTCTGGCATCTTCTTTCGAATGCTTCTGCAGCTAATTTCTAGAATTTTAATACTCTCTCCGGTTGTTGAATGAGACCCCCAGACATATACACTGAGTGCACATGGTGTTCCTTCCCATCCTTTATTGCCATTTCGCTGAGGAGTACAATTATTCTATTCCCAATATATTTCGCAGACAGTAGACACATGTACCGCTGGATGTGCCTGCAATATAGTGTCATTGTACATCACATAGTTCACCAGATACGTCGCCAAAACACTGAGCTGCGTGAAAATGAAACTACAAGGGTAAATTCGTTAGACTTTCAGGTGAAATATGTGTACAATACGCTTGAAATATGTAGAATACGTGTGAAATATTTTGGCATGTACACTTTCGGGCAAAGCAAGGATAAAAAGCTCATCCTAAACCCCTGGAACAATGTCAGTAAAAATTGGTACACATATTAGTAACAATCTGGAAAGAAGTAAAATAGGGGTAAGAACCACTAGCCCCTATTGAGGTGAGCTTTATAACATGGAGAGAGAAGAGAGGACGAGAAGATGGACAGACAGAGGGGGGAGGGGGAGATAAGCATAGATAGGAAGAGGAGGAGTAGGAGGAGATGGACAGACAGAGAGGGGGAGGAGGAGATAAGTACAGATAGGAGGATGAGGAGATGGACAGAGAAAGGAAAGAGGAGGAGTTGGACAGAGGCAGGGGGAGGACGAGATGAACAGACAGAGATGAAGGAGGAAATGGACAGGAAGAGGAGGAGATGGATAGACAGAGGGGAGTGGAGGAGATGTACATGGAAATGAGAGGGGAGGAGATAAGCAGATGGAGGGGCAGGAGGAGATGCACAGAGTGAGGAGGAGGAGGAGGAGACATGCAGAGAGAGGAGGGGAGGGAATTGACAAAGAGAGGGGCATGAGGAGATGGAAAAGGGAATGGCAGGATGAGGTGGACAAAGAGGGGGGGAGGAGGTGGACAAAGAGATGGACAAAGAGGGGGAGAAGGAGGTGGACAAAGAGATGGACAGAGAGAGGACAAAGAAGATAAGCTAACAGAAGACTGGAATAAATACACATCCAGGCAATGCCAGGTACTCAGCTAATATGTAACTAAACGTGCGAACAGCACGAACGTTTTAGTTAGTTGAAATTGTGACACCTACTACTGTGACATTGCGGTTTATTATAGCCAAAATTGCGAAAAGTGTGGACTACCAATAAAGCACGGTTGCTGCTTGGGGCAGTTGACAATGCCTTCACTTCATGAGATACTGCGGAGATGTTTGGAATCTAATCCAGGTCACCGGCGCAAAGGCTGCAAATACTGGTAGTGAGAAGTTCATACACCACCAGAATTGGAACTGGCTTACCCCCGAGTCGAGTGCCACCACACCGGCGTGCATTAGTGACCTCGGTTACTGAGGCTTTTTCTTCCCTAGGAAAACCACAGTAAGCCTAAATATTGAATAGCGGTCATGGATGTGAAGCCTGAAGAGCTAAACGTCCTGTTCTCATTGAGTTCAATAGAGACGAAACAGTTGCTCAATTGGATGAAGACAGGGAAGAAAACTGGTGATGCCTTTCTAGAGGGAACCATCCCAGAGTTAGTGTGGAATGGCTTATGACACTGCAAGAAGCCAAATCAGTATATCTGAAAGAGGATTTGAGCCCTACTCATTCCCCATAGGGGTACAATAGCACAGTACTATATGGGGCGCTTATTAGAGTCTAGATGATTAGTTATTTACATATTACATGGATCAGGATTGCGATCTCTCACTATGATGTGGAACAATTCTGTTAATATTTCCAGTGCACTTTCTCAGAGAGAAATATGGTAACGTGTTATTCATTTACATTATTCTCTTTTACATTAAACTGAAGCTATCTTTTTTTAAACACGTTTTTGTTAGGTTGCTTTCTAGTCTGTCAGTCTGTCTGTTCAGTACAAATTTTGCAGTTGATTTTAAACTAACTTCCAGATGAGTTAGAGATATGAAATTTTAATCATAGTTCAGAACAGGATGACAACGCAATATTAACTCGCTTTATTGTCGGGGTGTTCAGTAGGAGTGGGGGTGAAAAAGTTTGGTAACACCTGACATCTTGGCTGCCCTGTAGGACCAGCATGTTGTGCAGGTAGCATTAGAATCCTTTCCACGTGGTATGGGAGTGGATGGACAAGACTCAACAGAGAGGGGGAGAAGAGAAGATGGACAGAGAGAGGGGAAAGAGGAGATGTCTGTAACGCACATGACACATACATACATGGGTGAAGCTGCCCAAGTAATAGCTGATTTGAACAAAAAAATATGATCTCATGAATATGTTTAAAGTCCACTGAAAAATTTCACACACACAAGACTAAAAAGCTGAAATAATAATTTAAATAAAAATAATTTTTGATATAATATGTTTTTAAATTAGACTAAAAGGTATAAAAGAATTTCTTCGAGCCTCATGCATATTCCTAACACTTGCAAATGTAGGCTTGTGCATTTTTAATAGCTATGACAATACTTTGGGGATCTGTAACTAAAAACTTGCGCGCAAGTGACACTGAACTGATGCATGGATGGTTCACCTTCTGTTATCTATTGTGTGCGCCCCACGTTTTTCGTTATGTATCTTCCAAGTATTGTCATAGATATTAAAAATTCACAAGCACAAATTTTCAGGACTATCCATATAGGATGAGTACCCTTCGTGAGGCTAGGAGAAATTATTTTATACTTTTTAGTCGATTTAAGAACATAGTATATTAAAAATTTATTTTTATTTAAATAATTTATTTTGACATACTGCTTACACTCATGCTAACTAGACTGCTGGTAGCACTTTGGAACTCACGAGTTATTCCTTCTACTGATCTCATGTGATTTTTCAGAGCCACCCACCGCGATGCTCGACGGTCCTGTCCGTCAATACACGAGGTCTGCCTGGAGCTGAGGCAGCTCTTTGGCATTTGGGCTTCACGATCACATTACCAACAGTCGACACGAGCAGCTTTAGTGTTGAAATGTCCGTGACGCGTTTGTTTCTCAGCTGACGTCCAATGACTCGTCCACGTTAGAAGTCACTGAGCTTTCTTGACCGACCCATTCTGCCGTTACAGCCTCTCTACTGACAACACAATACTCCCCACCACATTTTACACTGGCAGGTCCGCCTCTCTTGTCATTTAGTGGTCAATTTCTTATTGCATAAGAGCGTCCGGGTACTTTCATTCTGATAGTGTACATCGTTAACTTATACTGAAAACATGAGAGTGTCTTTCACGCTTCCTTGGGGTACACCAGACCTTACTTTCGTTTCTGTTCTATATTTAACGTATAGTAAAATGCAGTGACTTCTATTTGACAGCTGGCCGGGGTGGCCGAGCGGTTCTAGGCGCTACAGTCTGGAACCGCGCGACCGCTACTGTCGCAGGTTCGAATCCTGCCTCGGGCATGGAGGTGTGTGATGTCCTTAGGTTAGTTAGGTTTAAGTAGTTCTAAATTCTAGGGGACTGATGACCTCAGAAGTTAAGTCCCATAGTGCTCAGAGCCATTTGAACCATTTTCTATTTGACAAAATATAATAGAGCCATCGGCATATCTGTGAAGATGGTATCTTGGTTACTATTACCTGGTCGTTCCACAGCTGTATCTGAGGCCAAAAAGATTATGAAAGATGCTATAAAAGCCCAACTCCGATCACTATCTCGTCCATCACTGATAACTTCTGTACTAGCGCCTTCTACAACTGAACTCCCAAACCTGGATGCTGACCACGAAAAATCAAGGATGGTCTGCACAGATTAAATGCAAGATCTTGAAACGAGTTTTAAGATTAGTGTCCTAAACATGTCCTCTGTGCCTAATATCACGTATGCCTCTTCTGAAGAGAACAGGCATAGGTGATATTAGGCACAGAGGCGATATTTTGGACACTAATCTTAAAACTCGTTTCAAGATCTTGCATTTAATCTTTGAAGCAGAGATTTTATATTTGCCGCAGTTATTTCTGATAAGGGAGTGGCAAAAATTAACTCTAGGTTCAGAAATTGGTACTTCAAAGATTTGCAAATTATGAGTGGTAAACAAACGTTAACACCCCGCAAATAAGAATATAATAGAGCTCGTTAGGAGGGAACAGTAACTGCACTACAAAATTTGCTATAGAGTTTACGAATGCACGGTCTCGTGACGATATGAGTTAATAAAACTTCTCAGCTTTCAGGAGTATCAACTCAGCGGAGTAATGCACGGCCGTAGTCAAGAAATAACTGACTGTCGTGTCGTCGACGGTCCCGTTTTTATATAGCCGTGCATGATACCACACAAGTACCACTCAGTATCGTCTGTAGACTAAAAACCAGTTCAAATCCGAGCGGTTCTCGGCGCTTCAGTCTGGAATCGCGCTGCTGCTACGGTCGCAGGTTCGAATCTTGCCTCGGGCATGGATCTGTGTGATGTCTTTAGGTCAGTTAGGTTTAAGTAGTTCTAAGTCTAGGGGACTGATGACCTCAGATGTTAAGTCCCATAGTGCTTAGAGCCATTTGAACCAGTTGAAATCTCGATCAAACATTTTCAGTTCCAGTGCCTTTCTCATTCGAGAAATACTTCAGAGAAGCGACCTACACGTGAGGAAAGAATATCACGAATCAGCGAAGAAGGTATAAGGACACAAAACGTAGAGGCAACTTAGAATAATTCACGCTGGATGGTTTTTAGGATGTAAAGCAAAATTAGGCAAAACTCTTCTCATTGCATGGAAGTAAGGAAAACGTACCACCTCAAACGAAACACGTCAGAACAATGAAAATAGCGGTTACTGTACAGGCTATCCCACGAGGAATGGTCAGTATTCAGCGATCTGAAAGAAACGATGATTCGAAGGAAAAAAGTCTAGTAATCATGGGCTCTAAAATGCGTGCCTTAGGAGCAATGAGTCCACGTTTATCTTTGATGCTATGAACCAGATCTCTTCTACTGTAAGCTCTTTGATTACCATAACTTTGGAGGAAGTAGTACGGGCCAAAACAAGAAAAAAATGTCTAGTAAACATGTTGTCTAAAATACATACCTTAAGAGAAGGTAAAGAAGTGCTCATAGCGCTTAAGATATGCATTTTGGAGCCCATGTTTACTTCACTTTTTTGCTTCGAATGGTCGTTTCTGTCATATCCGCGTATACTGACCATTCCTCTTGTGAGTATAATCACTTTTCTGGAGACTAGAAACTACTCTGTAGGAATCAGTATGGGTTTCGAAAAAGACGATCGTGTGAAACCCAGCTCACGCTATTCGTCCACGAGACTCAGACAGCCATAGACACGGGTTCCCAGGTAGATGCCGTGATTCTTGACTTCCGCAAGGCGTTTGATACAGTTGCCCACAGTCGTTTAATGAACAAAGTAAGAGCATATGGACTATCAGACAAATTGTGTGATTGGATTGAAGAGTTCCTAGATAACAGAACGCAGCATGTCATTCTCAATGGAAAGAAGTCTTCCGAAGTAAGAGTGATTTCAGGTGTGCCGCAGGGGAGTGTCGTAGGACCGTTGCTATTCACAATACATATAAATGACCTTGTGAATAACATCGCAAGTTCACTGAGCTTTTTGCGGATGATGCTGTAGTATATGGAGAGGTTGTAACAAGGGAAAATTGTACTGATATGCAGGAGGTTCCGCAACGAATTGACGCATGGTGCAGGGAATGGCAATTGAATCTCAATGTAGACAAGTGTAATGTGCTGCGAATACATTGAAAGATCATTTAGCTACAATATAGCAGGTAAGCTCACCGGTGTGGGATCCGTACCAGATAGGGTTGATAGAAGAGATACAGAAGATCCAATGGAGAGCAGCGCGCTTCGTTACAGGATCATTTAGTAACCGCGAAAGCATTACGGAGATGATAGATAAACTCCAGTGGAAGGCTCTGCAAGAGACACACTCAGTAGCTCGGTACGGGCTTTTGTTGAAGTTTCGAGAACATACCTTCACCGAGGAGTCAAGCAGTATATTGCTCCCTCCTACGTATATCTCGCGAAGAGACCATGAGGATAAAATCAGAGAGATTAGAGCCCACACAGATCGCATACCGACAATCTTTCTTTCCACGAACAATACGAGACTGGAATAGAAGGGAGAATCAATAGAGCTACTCAGGGTACCCTACGCCACAAACCGTCAGGTGGCTTGCGGAGTATGGATGTAGATGTAGACATCTTGTGTAAAGACTGGTACATACCTTAGCGATACAGCGCAGAAGCATTACACGATGAGAAAATCGAGTGTAATGTGCTCATAATGCTTTCTTTAGGGAAGAGATATTCACCGTACCACAGCTAACAACTGATCGAAAACGTAGCCGACTGACAGAGGTTGTAGGTGATTCCTTCGCTTCCTGTGTGCGCTCTGTACATAATGAAACAGTAAAATAACGCTGTAAAATGTTGACCATGAATATATATCACCATGGTGATTCCTGAGATAACGTTGAAAAAGTGGGGTGATTTTTGTACCACCATGCTTGAAGGAGGTAGCTTTTGGATGGGAACCATAACACTGAACACAGGTTCGTTGGGAGTGACACCGAATGGTTCCAGAGCTCGGCGTTATACTCACGTGGCTGTTGGGCAAACCCGGAGCATGCAGGTTGCGGCAACGGTCTCGTGAAAGCACAGCGACTGCGTCCCCCGAGCCGAGCGGCGTAGTAACTTCGCACCTCGGCCTCACGCAACTGGGATATAGCTAATTGCCGCACAGTCATCAGCGTCGCATTGGCGTGCTGTGCCTATTCGCGATGATGTAACGCATCTGTTCGACGCCTGTCGTGTCATCTGCAGACATTCGGCACTTTGCGTGCTAAATGCGAAGATGTTAGTCCGTCCTACTATATCACCTGCTTTCGCTGCACCTCTCCAGGAAACTTGACGCGTGCTTTTTAACTTCGACAATCACTGAATTGACGTCATGTAAAACAGTGTGAAACTGAAGACACGAAAACATGGCTACAAGTTCGCTTTCTCGTCCAGGAGCTCTTTGCATCATCCTAACTCCCTCCGTCGTGTCTTCTAAGTTTATACAAGGAATGCTTATTTGAGCGAATACTGTGGAAGCAATCGGTCGTTACCTTGCGAATCTAGCGTTTTCGGGAAAGGCTGAAACGCCTTAATGGGCGGAAATAGGAATTTAGTTTGGGCGATAATATCCGTTTAAACTGTAACTTATATTTCATTTGGTGTGTGATGCTTCAAAGTAAACGAGTTTCCAGAAGAATTTGTAGAGCGTGGTTTACGCCTGTTTTGCGAAACACAAATTCTCAGTTTTCACGCTTAGTTTCGCAAAAGTAGGCGGAATGCAAGACGTATAAGCTGTAAACAAGATTTTGCCGCAGAACACGACTTAATCCTGGGGGAAGACATATCACATACAAATTCGTTTTCCCCATTACAAGAACCTCTGTGCAGAACCTGTGCATGGTTATTTTTATATAATTAAGAAATGTGATTGGATATAAAATATGAGTCTCTTGCCGATTAACCCTTTCAGACTTTCTGGCTATGACTGTGTACATTACCTTTTACTGTGTCTTCTCTGTAACAGAAGTATCTTTTCCCGATGAAACCGGAGGCACAAATTTGTGTATGTTCAAGCTTTTCATCATGTGGAAGTGCTGCCAACCGTTGGGCATCACTATGAGAATATTAGTAAGTCAATGTAGCAGTGCGAAGCAGCTCGTGACCAACGGAATACACGGATGTGGTTGGTTCGCTGTGTTCCACTGAACATTGGAATATTATTACTGTTATTTTGCATGGTAATTATTGAAAGATCATTTTACTATTTATTACAATAGAGAACCTTTCGTAAATAGCTGTTTTAGTCCATAAAATGAAGCCAAGTGTACAAAGTATGTTTTGAAAATGGGTACATATTTTTGCATAAATCTTGCATTAAAGTCAGTAAAAAATCACCTAAGAGCATTACCACATAAAGAAAAATTTTCCGTCCTTCAGAAAAAATTCAGACCGGAATGGGTTAAACAAACCCGTGACGAAGCGCGTAGCTTAACAAATGTTACCCTCTCACGTAGAAATTAAAATGTTTCTTTCAATGGTTTATTCGTTATTTCTTTCCCGCATGTCCTTATAAATGGTACCAAAAAATTTCATTGTCCTATGATCACTCGTTTTTCACGGTGGTCGTCTCAAGCAGTGGAAGTTTAATTGTACCAATCCTATACATTCGAATCTCTAGACCATTGGATACAGACATATCCAGTGCCAATGCTAGTGCTGCGTCGTCGTCGTAGGCTGCAGAGAAATCCGTTGTACGAGGTGCATTCAAGTTCTAAGGCCTCCGATTTTTTTTCTAATTAACTACTCACCCGAAATCGATGAAACTGGCGTTACTTCTCGACGTAATCGCCCTGCAGACGTATACATTTTTCACAACGCTGGCGCCATGATTCCATGGCAGCGGCGAAGGCTTCTTCAGGAGTCTGTTTTGACCACTGGAAAATCGCTGAGGCAATAGCAGCACAGCTGGTGAATGTGCGGCCACGGAGAGTGTCTTTCATTGTTGGAAAAAGCCAAAAGTCACTAGGAGCCAGGTCAGGTGAGTAGGGAGCATGAGGAATCACTTCAAAGTTGTTATCACGAAGAAACTGTTGCGTAACGTTAGCTCGATGTGCGGGTGCGTTGTCTTGGTGAAACAGCACACGCGCAGCCCTTCCCGGACGTTTTTGTTCCAGTGCAGGAAGGAATTTGTTCTTCAAAACATTTTCGTAGGATGCACCTGGTACCGTAGTGCCCTTTGGAACGCAATGGATAAGGATTACGCCCTCGCTGTCCCAGAACATGGACACCATCATTTTGTCAGAGCTGGCGGTTACCCGAAATTTTTTTGGTGGCGGTGAATCTGTGTGCTTCCATTGAGCTGACTGGCGCTTTGTTTCTGGATTGAAAAATGGCATCCACGACTCATCCATTGTCACAACCGACGAAAAGAAAGTACCATTCATGCTGTCGTTGCACTTCAACATTGCTTGGCAACATGCCACACGGGCAGCCATGTGGTCGTCCGTCAGCATTCGTGGCACCCACCTGGATGACACTTTTCGCATTTTCAGGTCGTCATGCAGGATTGTGTGCACAGAACCCACAGAAATGCCAACTCTGGAGGCGATCTGTTCAACAGTCATTCTGCGATCCCCCAAAACAATTCTCTCCACTTTCTCGATCATGTTGTCAGACCGGCTTGTGCGAGCCCGAGGTTGTTTCGGTTTGTTGTCACACGATGTTCTGCCTTCATTAAACTGTCGCACCCATGAACGCACTTTCGACACATCCATAACTCCATCACCACATGTTTCCTTCAACTGTCGATGAATTTCAATTGGTTTCACACCACGCAAATTCAGAAAACGAATGATTGCACGCTGTTCAAGTAAGGAAAACGTCGCCATTTTAAGTATTTAAAACAGTTCTCATTCTCGCCGCTGGCGGTAAAATTCCATCTGCCGTACGGTGCTGCCATCTCTGGTACGTATTGACAATGAACGCGGCCTCATTTTAAAACAATGCGCATGTTTCTATCTCTTTCCAGTCCGGAGAAAAAAAATCGGAGTCCTTAGAACTTGAATGTACCTCGTAGTAACGGTCCAAGCAAAGCCAGTCCATAGCACACGTTCCTATACCATAGTTACAGCTGAAGAACAGTCCGTAGCGATAACGCCTGTATTGTTGTAACGAGAACGTAACGATAGCGTCTGCAGTAAACGCAACACTGGCGCTAGGCTGTGGAACTGGCCCCACTGCTAGAATGCAGCGACGCTAATGGTGACGTATGGAGTCTCACACTAGTATCACCCACGGCACTGTGAGAACATCCATATCGCTGCCTGAGGAGGATACCAGACCAGAGTTCCTTCTCTCGTTATTTCTTTCCCGCATGTCCTTATAAATGTTTCCACAAAGTTTCATTGTCCTACGATCACTCGTTTTTCATGGTGGTCCTCTCAAGCAGTGGAAATTTAATTGTAACAATCCCATACAATCGAATCTCGTACGGAGGCTTATAGATAGTTGCAATGAAATGAATACCCTTAGCTGCATACAGGCGTTGATATGAGTCAACGGAGACAGTTGAAAATCTGTGCCCTGACTGGGAGTCGAACCCGGGATCTCCTGCTTACATGGCAGACGCTCTATCCATCTGAGCCACAGAGGACAGTGCGACTGCAGGGACTTATCTCTGCAGCATCCATAAAAAGTCTGTGTCATCAACATGAAAACAAGCTCTATACTCGGGGCGTATAGAGCGACTGTATCTAGTATCATACAACATACATCCTGTGATCAGGATAAAAATGTGGTATTTATTTTACTAATTATGAAAAAACCTTTGGTCGAGTACAGTACCATAAACTTACAGAAGCTCTCAAGAGCATGTACACAGATCAGAAAGACAATGGGACATTGGGAGAATTTTAGGAAAGTGTAGGTCAGCTGTAAAGGAGACGGCATATAGGACACTAGTGCAACCCATTTTTGAGTACTGTGCGAGTGTTTGAGATCCGCACCACGTCGGATTACAGGAAGATATGGAAGCAATTCACATGCGGGCTGCTAGATTTGTCACTGGTAGGTTCAAACAACACCCAAGTATTACGGAGATGCCTCGGGAACTTAAATGGGAATCACTGGAGGGCATTCTTTTCGAGTAGCACTATTGAGAAAATTTAGAGAACCGGCATTTCAGGTTGACTGCAGATCGAGTCTTCTGTCGCCAACGTATATTTGGCGTAAGGGTCATGAAGATAAGAATAGAGATATTGGGGCTCGTACGGAAGCATATAGATAGTTACAATGAAATGAATACCCTTAGCTGCACACAGGCGTTGATATGAGTCAACAGCGACAGTTGAAAATGTGTGCCCCGACTGGGACTTGAACTCGGGATCTCCTGCTTAGATGGCAGATGCTCTATGCAGCTGAGCCACCGAAAACACAGAGGATAGTGCGACTGCAGGGACTTATCTCTGGCACGCCTCCCGTGAGACCCACATTCGCAACTTATTGTCCCGCGTTATATTCATAGTGCCCCTGCCCATTATACTCATTACTCGCGGCTTTACTGCCGATTCCCGTAAGAATGCACTGTTTGTGCATCTGCACAGAAGAAAATGGTCGAATGGCCGGTGAGTCTTAAGTATATATTTATATGAAGATGGTATCTGTTCTTTCGGATATGTCCAAAAGAACAGAGATCATCTTCATTTATATACATATAGATAGTTGTTTTTCCCTCGTTCTATTTTTGCGTGTAACAGAAAAGGAAATGACCAGTAGTGGTACAGGGAACCCTCCGCCACGCACCATGCGGTGGCTTGCGGAGTATGTAAGTAGACGTAGAAGACATCTGCTGCATAGAGAATTTATATTGGAATTACACTGCACAGGTGAAGTTTGATAGTTGTGTCACCGACTTGGTTAATATCTGTAGATGAGTTCGACAGGATGTATTCTGTCACCTTTGTTATTCAAATTGCGCTCAGAGAGTATTTTTCAGGAAGTACGTCGTGATATAGTAAATGGCATAAAGGTTAATGCAGTCTTCATCAACAACATTCTCTATGCCGTAATACTGTACATTATTGACTGCTGATAACGTAGATTATCTTCAACAGCTGGTCAACATAGTAGGAGATTAAAGCCGTCATCTAAGTCCGAGTAATGATGCCAAAAAGAAGCATTTTAATTCAATGGCTCCTTAATACAAAGCACAGACAAGTTTAAGTACCTTGGAACGTGGCTCTGCGAATACTGGAGATCACACATCGAGATAAAATGTGGCATTGACAACGACCGTAATGCTTTCATAAAATTCAAGATTGTTCTCAAAAGTACAAAGCTAGACTTAAACCTTTGAATTCATGTTGTAGGATGCTACATCTTGTCTGTTCTTCTACAGTGTATTCGGGAATTCGAGTTACAAACTTCTAGGGTTTGTCAAGGGAAGTGAGTACATAATATTCCGAATAGCAACCCATGTCCGGAAAAGCACTGTTTCCGTTCTACGAAGGTTGCCGTTCAGATGTGTAATGCGTCCACGTCTGCTGAGGGAAAGGAAAAGGTTTCAGAGTTCCTTGTCCTGGTACGCAGCAGGGTAGACAGGATGACTGTATTACGTCAGGGGGTTACCTGATGTCACTTAACGTCTGTCCTTGCTGCGAGGCAGAGCAAGATCTGCTGGAACCTCTGGGTGTTGCACTAGAAATTGAAGACGCATGAGATGGGATGGAGAGAACATTTCTAACAATGTTAGTGGTCACCACATCGGGCCGCTGTTGTAACGCATCAGTGCTGTTCTGTACGTACAGTGTGCTGAGTTCTTTCTTGTTTTGGAATGATGTAAACACGTAATGTTTAAGTGTTAATACAACAAATGTGCTTAAGTGATAAATAGATGTTTCGTTATGTTTCCTTCTGAATTGTTACCGAATAATTGTACTGCGTCACGCTTAATTCAATTCCTCAAGCAGAGGTGGATGAGTTGAACATTTGAATTGAAACCGACGTAAAACGGAAGCGATAAATTTCCGGACTTGGTTTCTTATACAAAATATTATGTACCCAGTCCTGTCTACAAGCCCTGGATGTCTGTAACGGAAATTTTCGAACACTTTGTATATGACTGTGAAAGATGGACACTTAATGAGCCAAGTGCAAGGAAGATCGATATATTTAAAATGTGGATTAACTGCCAAATATTTAAATTATCGTGGGCGCAAGAGGAACTAACACCAAAGTATTGAGACGAATGTACAGACAGCGAGAAATGACAGCAATGTTTAAGAGAAGAAAGTACGTATGTTACGGAACACCAACTATATACATCTGCTGTTGATAACAGAAGGGAAGATCGAGGGTAATAGAAGAAAAGAGTGAAGAAGGAATCTCAGTTAGATAACATTAAGTAGTGGAGAGAATTAGAAAGCGCAGATCAACTATAACATACTGCGATTCAGAGAATAAATATGCATCGTGTGGTTGCCAACATACATTAATGGCTAGGCAGAAGACGAAGGAAAGGAAAACGGCACAGTAAGAGACATACTTTAGTTACTGATAGAGGTGTGGAGGGTGTAGAGAGCTTTTTTTTACCTCTAGTAAGATTCTATTGTCATGAAACGAGTGACGAAGTAAACATGCATCTAGAAGACGTAGTGTTGACCTAAACAGTGTGGCGAAAATAAAAAGCTACCCAAAAAATTTGAGTTTCATGTGCTATAGAAAAGGCTAATACACACGTCAAAAAAAGTTTTGCATCATCCCGGTCCCCAGAACTCCTGAAGAAAGACGTTGACTGTGGATATTGCATCACAGACACAGTCCCTTTGACTGTTCAGAGATGTCACTAAACCCGCCCAAAGTTGTAAACAATCATGCATGAGCAGCGCCTATTAGATGGAGGGGGTCCGACAGACGATCAGTTCCAGTCATTCCACCAGGAATGAGGTACCCGGCTCGTGTTGTCTGTAGTTCAACCATGCCTAGACGGTCAATACCGCGGTTCGATCTCGTCCGCATTGTTACTTTGTGCCAGGAAGGGCTCTTAACAAAGGAAGTGTCCAGCGTCTCGGAGTGAACCAATGCGATGTTGTTCGGACATGGAGGGGGTACAGAGAGATAGGAACTGTCGATGACATGCCTCGCTCAGGCCGCCCAAGGGCTACTACTGCAGTGAATGACCCCTAACTACGGATTATGGCTCGGAGGAACCCCGACAGCAACGTCACCATGTTGAATAATGCTTTTCGTGCAGCCACAGGTCGTCGTGTTACGACTCAAACTGTGTGCAATAGGCTGCATGATGAGCAACTTCACTCTCGACGTCCGTGGCAAGGTCCGCCTTTGCAACCACGACGCTATGCAGCGCGGTACACATGGGCCCAACAACATGCCGCATGGACCGCTCAGGATTTGCATTACATTCTCTTCACGGCTGAGTGTCGCATATGCCTTCAACCACACAATCGTCGGAGACGTGTTTGGAGGCAACCCGGTCAGGCTGAACGCCTTACGACACACTGTCCAGCGAGTGTAGCAAGGGGGAGGTTCCCTGCTGTTTTGGGGTGGCATTATGTGGGGCCGACGTACGCCGCTGGAGGTCATGAAAGGCGCCGTAATCGGCAGCATATTGGCGAGGCATTCATCTTTATGGACTACCATTCGCGCCCCCATCGTGCAAATCTTGTGAATGACTCTTCAGGATAACGACATCGCTCGACTAGAGTGGCCAGCATGTTCTCGAGACATGAACCCTATCGAACATGCCTGGGATAGATTTAAAAGGGCCCTTTATGGACGACGTGACTCACTAACCACTCTGAGGGATCTACGCCGAATCGCCGTTGAGGAGTGGGACAATCTGGACCAACAGTCCCTTGATGAACTTGTGGATGGTATGCCACGAAGAATACAGGCATGCATCAATGCAAGAGGACGTGCTATTGGGTATTAGAGGCACCGCTGTGTACAGAATTCTGGACCACCGCCTCTGAAGGTCTCGCTGTATGGTGGTACAACATGCAATGTGTGGTTTTCTTGAGCAATAAAAAGGGCAGAAATGATGTTTATGTTGATCTTTATTCCAATTTTCTGTACAGGTTCCGGAACTCTCCAAACCGAGGTGATGCAAAACTTTTTTTGATGTGTGTATAAAGAAGGTGAATGTAAAGACACTTCGCTGATGAAAGCAGCATTTGAATCTCCCATCTTTGTATGCGTTCCCCGTTAGCATGATCTGATAGGGCTAACATACACCTGAGCGTGTGTGAGTATGGCCCCTACCAATGTTTGGTATGCAATCTCTTTTGTAAACACATTGCTGTTTCCCTATATTCTAGAAAGGAATCGTAGCCTGCTATTTACTTTACCACAAAAAAGCGTAGGTGATCGTCCCACGTCATACCTCTACACATTGTTACTCCTAAATATTTGTCTGACTCGAATGGCTAATGCGACTTTAGCCGAATGATACTACGCTATTACGCTTCATGAAGTGCACAACTTTGAATTTCTCTACATTAATAACTAGTTGCCAGTCTTTGCACCAGAATGATATTTTTTTAAGATCTGGTTGGATGTTACTTCAGTTTTTAGCGGTCAGAATATCCTTATTAAGCCTGAGTTCTCAATTAATACTATCGGCTGTATTATTAAGATACAGGGTGAACATTAATAAAACCGAAAAACTGCAGGATTACTGACTGGAAATGGAGGAAAGGAGGTCCTATGAACTTGTGTCCGGAAATGGATCGTTGCCGCGGTAGATGGCGCTGAGGAATGACGGTTCCTCTGACCATTTGCCGCGTGTTCCTTGCCTGTTGCAGACTGTGATTGACTCAGTGTACTGTAAGCAGCAGAATTGTCCGGTACTCATGGCGAGAAGAAGCTGAGATGGCGTTTTTGTACGGCCAAGCAGATGAAAACGGTCGAGAGGCAGCACGGTCCTCCAGATCTAGTGTACGCACAGTCCGCCGCCTCCCTGCACGATGGTCATTCCTATAAAGGACTCATGATCACACAAACGCCCAAAAAAGGCTTGAAATGTTGTGTTTTGTGGTTGGTGCCTGTGAGGGTACTTGTTTTGGTATAGCCGTGCTGCCTCTCGACCGTTTCCATCTGCTTGGCCGTGCACAAACACCATCTCGGCTTGTTCCCGACATGAATACCAGACCATTCTGCTGCGTACAGTACGCTGCGTCTATCACACAGCGCAGCGTACAACACACAAGGAACAGCGGCACACGGTCAGAGTAACATTCATTCGTCAGCCCACTCTTGTATTAATGCTCACCCTGTATAACATGAACAGTAACACTGCCGTGGACACACCAGGTTTCACTTCAGCGTCCACTATGTGGTATCCATTCTAGAACCTCTTGTAAACAGCTCTTTAGGTGGTTGGGCATACTGATAACAGCCTCACAGTATATTCACTTCCTTATGAAACTTGTTGTCAACAATTACAGCTTCAAAACATCAGTAATATTCATAACACTAGCAGAAGAAATGAGTTACACTATCGTTCACTCAGTCCTAGTGTGGCACAGTAAGGTGTGAGGTATTCAACCATAAATATCTTTCACCATCTAACGAATGATTTAGAGAATTTAACATATGATAAAAGTAACTTCAAACACAAACTAAAATCGTATCTATTTGACAACTCCTTCAGCTGGTGACTCTCTAGTCAGGGGGTGTTGCGTCCAGCCTCTCAGGAAATCCGATATTCGCCGCGACAGTTTCATTGTTTCCACACATAGTAACTTTTAGATATCAAGACTCTTTTTATTCAGTCATTATACCACTGAAACATGTATTTTCACCACTCTTTTCGTTTAAACATACATATACCGATCCTAATATGACTAAAATTGCAGACTTCTCAGTAAGTTGTCTCCGTGCAACCCTCCCCTCTGCTGCTGTGCTCACATACTTGTCGCCACCACTCTCACCATTCATAATTTACATAATACGTTGCCCGGTCCGGCATTCGTGACACGCTGTGTACGTGCGTGGGCAGCCGGTAACATGGACCTGATGACGCGAACGCCATGTCCAATTACCTTTTGTCAATATTCGCGTCGACTAGGCTGTGTCGCAGCGACCACTGTTCGGCGAATTCTAAAAATAGCCCTTGACAGCATAGACAGCAACACGTGGACAAAGCCCTACCCAAGAACCAGCTCACTTTTTACAGCCTAGCTATAAACAACAGTGTCATTCGTTGCCTGAAATGTAGACAGTAAGAGGAGGTCTCGTTTCGCAGCCAGTACGTTTAAGTGACCTGACCCCATTTTATTTATTTTTGTGGAATCATGTGAAAAGTCTCGCATATGAGACGGCGTCGAGATTGAAGATGGTCTCCTGGCAATAAATCTCGCTCTCTATGATTTCGTTCATCGGGAACAGATACGACGAAACATCCAGATATTTTGTGTAGGTAAGCTCGTAAGTGAAAAAAAAAATATATTTCAAAACTGCCAATAACTCTAATAAAATAATTCTTTACTTACTACCGCCTTCGATCGTCAGGTCATCTGCAGATAACATAACATATTATTTGTAGAGATGATTATATGATTCAGACAACTAGTAAATATTATCTATTGTTAACTAAACGAAGCAATTTTTTGAATTGTTTCATTACAATTTATTATATTTTACGACTTATGTAAGCCAAGAGGTTAGACTGAGCTGTCAATCTGTACTAGGCTCGGGAAACACCATAGAAGCTGGAGATTAAAGAACATTATTTAAGCCAAAATCACAAATATGCAATAGATGAAGAAGTCCTACACAAAGAGGGAAGGAACGCAAAGCTCACTCAGTTACAGATATTAAAAAGCAACAAATAGATGTGTCTATTTCTACATTTACTATTGAATGAGCAAACTCATTTCAATTATTCACCCCTTTTAGATAATGTTGTAACTTCTACATAGGAGGAGAATCTTGACGCCTTCATTCATATTTGTTGATAGACTAAATGCAGTCCTGATGAAAATCTTAACGTAGTACAATACAAACGTAATTACGTCACGACGGTCAACAGAGATAATTTTTGTGGGTTTAGTCGAGGAATGACAGATGAAGACGTTGACGTGTGTTTATTTTGCTTGCTTGCCATCTTTGGAATCAGTTATTTACTGGAAAATGAGTTTAATAGCCTAGGTCGACACTAACAAGAAAGTTTTGCGAACCAAGGCAAAAAGAGTTTCATTTAGTTAATAAAATATACAATTTTTCACCAAGAACCCATAGCTGAGCCAATTAAAAATAATTGTTTTATCAGCAGCTCTTCGCGATTTTAAAATATGAGTGTTTACATGAAAATTCAGAAGTGATTGACCTTTTGCGTTCTGTAAAATACATTAGCTATATTCTTATCGAAACCGGTAGCAAATAAAGAAATATTTTATTAGCACCCTTGGCGATTTTAAAATATGTATTTTTACAAGAAAATTCAGACTTAATTGCCCTTCCACGTCCCTGCCCTTCCACCTAGAAGAATAGTAGCTATACCATTTCTGGCTGACAGAATTTAGAGTTTAGCTTCTTTTTTCACCATTTTTAATTTGTTTAAATCGAGGCTGTATTATCCCAGGCCGTCTGATGAGTTCTGAAACCCAACGAGCACAGAAAATATGGAATCTTACTTGTCTAGTTACCATTTGGTGTTCTACACTCTGAGACATCTGTGGAATGTTGACTGTGGAGATATCGTGGAACTTCCGTTCTCTCGAATTTTTCGTCAACTTCCTGCACCAGTTTGTCTCTGACTACAGGTGAACGGCCACTTCGGCTATAATCATGAACATTCGTCCTTCCACTCAAACAAAGGATACCACACTGACGCACAACGCCTTCACTCATAAAATTCGGTCCGTATAACAGTACAAATTATGCAATGAATGTCAGTGGCTTTGAGAATTTTTGCCTTTAAAATATATATTACAGACCATCTTTCACAATTGTCAGGGTTTTAAACTGCATCGTACATTTCGAACATCTGCTTCAGGCGATTGAGAAGCAATATGGATTTCTCTCTATCGCAGCTCAAGAGTTCGGGTCTGCTGCATGAATCAGTGTAGCTGCTGTTCCTTCAACCCCAGTACTTCTCTTGCTGCATGAAAACGGATGTCCCTTTCTGGAAAGTCCTTGTTTTATAATGCAAATGGAAAACAAAGGAAATGCTCTACAAATCAGCCACAAAACAAACCTGAAAATCAGGTATTGTTACAAGGTGGCTCATATAATTTTTTGTCTCAAAAAGAGGGCGTTGTTACCGATAAATTGGAATTGAAGCAACGTTTAAATTGTAGACCCGCACTACGATACATCCGTTGATCTACTGCAAACTGATTTAATGTGCTGCAAGCATCGCATGATAAAGACTAGATGCGTTTCCGGAAGTGCCTTCATCTGTAACGGAGATTAGCAGAACACACCTGCCTGCAGGGCACACATTTAGATTTTGCCCGAGACCAAACGTGTGTGCGATCGGTGTTGCACAGACAGGTGGAGACAAGTCGTGAGGTCCATTCTGTAATGAGGAGTCTGCGCGTCATCCTTCTGATTCATTGCAAAACTCTCCACATTCCCCAATCGACTGATGACTCCATACAGTTCTGACATGACACATCCTTCGGAGAAGGTCGTTCGTTAATTTTGTTGGCTATCTTGCAGCAATCTGACTGGAAAAAACTTTTTACTAGCAGTGGGCTTAAAACTCTCAGTCGTTTTTATTTTTGTGAAACAATGTAGATAGTATACAGCTTTTAGCTCGTGTTCAAAAAAAAAAAAAAAAAAAAAAAAAAAAAAAAAAAACGAAACATGGAACTACGTACGTATCGATTAAAGCAAGACGAATGTCCTCGAGTGTGGGCCTTTAACTGGACTTCGGTGTGTAACTGCTACATTGACACAGAATGAGGTGAACTTGTATTCCATGTCTACGTCTGCATAGATTCCATTATAGCATGAAGGCGTACAAGAATATGTTGTAACTTACTTGTAAAATGTAAAAATACGAATTCAGTACGATTTCTACTTTGCTCGCCAATAAATTCTGCCGCCATTGTTTATTCCTTTATTCTGAGAGTATACTGCGACGGACAAACGATCATAACCTCGCTTTCACCTTTCAGTACTGGGCAAATCAAGGAGAAAAAAGTGTAAAAAATACCATTCATTACGATTTCTGCTTTGTTCGCCAGTAAATTCTGCCACCATTGTTTATTCCTTTATGCTGAGACCATACTGCGACGGACAAACACTCGAACTTCGCTTTCACCTTTCAGTACTGGGCAAACCAAGGAGAAAAAAGTGTAAAAAAATCATTCATTACGATTTCTTCTTTGCTCGTCAGTAAATTTTGACGTCATTGTTTACTCCTTTATGCTGGGACTACACTGCGACGGACAAACGCTCATAACCTCACTTTCACCTTTCAGTACTGGCCAGTGCAACGTGAAGTGATGCTAACGGACGTCAACTCTGAATACACGACCATTTGACGAGCCGTTACAGTGACGTGACGTTCCGTTGTCGTCCACTGCGAATCGGACAACTTCCAAAAGTCATACTTCAAAAGCCTCCAACTGCGTCCAGGCTTCCATCCTCAGGGCACAAGTTTTGGCACTGTGCAGTGGAACACTTCAGACAAAACAATTCGTACACTTTTCCACAAATCTCATTTCCATGTCGCTGCATAAAATTCTCTTATTCTCAGAGGATTCCTATTTTGCCATTGGCTATTGTTGATTAAATCTATGTGATGCACTTCCAGCTGCTCCATATTCTACTTCCTAGATATTAAAAATCTTATAAATGTTCTAATTTTTCTTCACTCAGTATTGTTTTTACCCTTTCGCCTCCTGTTCTCACTATTATTACATTCTTTACGTTAATTTTCATTCCATGATATTTTCCAGTAGTTTCTTTCTCCACTACCATTTCTTGACGCTCGTTCCCATCCCTGGGAATTTCAGGTATCACATTTCGGCCAACGATTCTTACCATCATGCCGAATCGCTCTATGTTATTAGAGCACTCCGTTGCATTGCACCTTAAATCCACGGTACTATGTCTACTTAAAAAAAAAAAGAAAGAAACAGGTGCTGGAAGGTTTCTTGGGGAATGGCAGCCCATTCTTCATGGAGTACTGCACTGAGGAGAGGTATCGATGTCGGTCGGTGAGGCCTAGCACGAAGTCGGAGTTCCGAAACATTCCAAAGGTGTTCTATAGGATTCAGGTCAGAACTCTATGCAGGCCAGTTCATTACAGGGATGTTATTGTCGTGTAGCCACTTCGCCACAGGCCGTGCATTATGAACAAGTGCTCGATCGTGTTGAAAGGTGCAATCGCCATAGCCGAATTGCTCTTCAATAGTGGGAAGTAAGAAGGTGCTTAACACATCGATGTAGGCCTGTGCTGTGATAGTGCCACGCAAAACGACAATGGGTGCAAGCCGCCTCCATGAAAAACACGACCACACCATAGCACCACCGCCTCCGAATTTCACTGTTGGCACTACACACGCTGGCAGACGACGTTCCCCGGGCATTCGCCATACCCACACACTGCCATCTTATCGCCACATTGTGTACCGTGATTCGTCACTCCACACAACGTTTTTTCACTATTCAATCGTCCAATGTTTATTACGCTCCTTACACCAAGCGAGGCGTCGTTTGCAATTACTGGTGTGATGTGTGGCTTATGAGCAGCCGCTCGGCCATGAAATCCAAGTTATCTCACTTCCCACCTAACTGTCATAGTACCTGCAGTGGATCCTGATGCAGTCCCTTCACGTTTCCACTTCACTGTCACATCGGGAACAGCGGGCCTAGGGATGTTTAAGAGTGTGGAAATATCGCTTACAGGCGTATGACACAAGTGACACCCAATCACCTGACCACGTTCGAAGTCCACGAGTCCCGCGGGCGCCCCATTCTGCTCTCTCACGATGTCCGATGGCTACTGAGGTCGCTGACATGGAGCACCTGGCAGCAGGTGGCAGCACAATGCACCTAATATGAAAAACTTATGTTTTTGGGTGCGTCAGGATACTTTTGATAACATAGTGTACATTTATCCTTCTCCATCATCCTTGAAAGTTTGTAACACCATTACGATATCACACCGTATATAAATACAATAACAGGCGCCGACGCCTATAGCTTTGACGCTCTGTAGCGTCGTTGGATGACGCTTCTCGGTGTGGGTTTCTATGGAAAACGTGGTCACCTCAGTCCCCTCTACAACCTCTAGAAGTGTGTAACAGGAATTGTTTATCACCCTGTATACAGGGTGTTACAAAAAGGTACGGCCAAGCTTTCAGGAAACATTCCTCACGCACAAATAAAGAAAAGATGTTACGTGGACATGCGTCCGGAAACGCTTAATTTCCATGTTAGAGCTCATTTTAGTTTCGTCAGTGTGTACTGTACTTCCTCGATTCACCGCCAGTTGGCCCAATTGAAGGAAGGTAATGTTGACTTCGGTGCTTGTGTTGACATGCGACTCATTGCTCTACAGTACTAGCATCAAGCACATCAGTACGTAGCATCAACAGGTTAGTGTTCATCACGAACGTGGTTTTGCAGTCTGTGCAATGTTTACAAATGCGGAGTTGGCAGATGCCCATTTGATGTATGCATTAGCACGGGGCAATAGCCGTGGCGCGGTACGTTTGTATCGAGACAGATTTCCAGAACGTAGGTGTCCCGACAGGAAGACGTTCGAAGCAATAGATCGGCGTCTTAGGGAGCACGGAACATTCCAGCCTATGACTCGCGACTGGGGAAGACCTAGAACGACGAGGACACCTGCAATGGACGAGGCAATTCTTCGTGCAGTTGACGATAACCCTAACGTCAGCGTCAGAGAAGTTGCTGCTGTACAAGGTAACGATGACCACGTCACTGTATGGAGAGTGCTACGGGAGAACCAGTTGTTTCCGTACCATGTACAGCGTGTGCAGGCACTATGAGCAGCTGATTGGCCTCCACGGGTACACTTCTGCGAATGGTTCATCCAACAATGTGTCAATCCTCATTTCAGTGCAAATGTTCTCTTTACGGGTGAGGCTTCATTCAAACGTGATACAACATACTGACGAAACTAAAATGAGCTCTAAAATGGAAATTAAGCGTTTCCGGACACATGTCACATAACATCTTTTCTTTATTTGTGTGTGAGGAATGTTTTCTGAAAGTTTGGCCGTACCTTTTTGGAACACCCTGTATACATAACTAAGTTTGTACGGAATCCTCACAGCTGGAGTCCTACTAGCACTAGTTCGGTTTTTGATTATAACCTGGAAAAAATAAATCTATGTAATTAATTTTTGTTGTTTGCAGTTACGTGTCTGCATTTGTGGAACACAATTAAATACCTGCGCTACAGTACCGTGGAACGCCGCTAGAAGAGGTGAGTCAAGAAAATGACGCAGCCTGTTCAAATAGTGGGGAAGCTTGCGGTAATTCTTTTTCAGCAGCAGAGGAAATGTTGCAGCGAGTCAGACCAATCCTCGCGACTAAGGAAATCATACTGTTTTGGCTTCTCTAGCGGCGTGCTACGATAATGTGGTATGGGGCTTTCAGTTAGGGATGGCGGTTATCACTGAAATAAACGATTTTCGGCTATATTTTTTTCCCTTTTTTTCAACGCCAGTTTAGCCCAAGTGTTAAAACCGCTCAAAATAACAGGTTTCTGAAATAATCGATTTTCGGTTTTTTATTCTTATTGTTCCCTAGTAGAAGCCGAACTTGGGAAAGATCAGTTCGGATTCCGTAGAAATGTTGGAACATGATGATGATGATGATGATGATGATGATGTTTGGTTTGTGCCGCGCTCAACTGCGCGGTCATCAACGCTTGTACAAAGTGGTTCAAATGGCTCTGAGCACTATGGGACTTAACTGCTGAGGTCATGAGTCCCCTAGAACTCAGAAGTACTTAAACCTAACTAACCTAAGGACATCACACACATCCATGCCCGAGGCAAGATTCGAACCTGCGACCGTAGCGCCGTACAAAGTCCCAATTTTTTCACACTCCAATTTTTTACGCAGTCGAATCTAGCAATGTTGGAACACATGAGGCAATACTGATTCTACGACTTTTCTTAGAAGATAGATTAAGGAAAGGTAAACCTACGTTTCTGGCATTTGTAGACTTAGAGAAAGCTTTTGACAATGTTGACTGGAATACTCTCTTTTTAAATTCTGAAGGTGACACAGGTAAAATGCAGGGAGCGAAAGGCTATTTACAATTTTTATAGAAACCAGATGGTAGTTATAAGAGTCGAGGGTATGAAAGGGAAGCAGTGGTTGGGAAAGGAGTGAGGCAGGGTTGTAGCCTCTCCAGATGTTATTCAATCTGTATATTGAGCAAGCAGTGAAGAAAACAAAAGAAAAATTCGAAGTAGGAATTAAAATCCATGGAGAAGAAATAAAAACTTTGAGGTTTGTCAATGACATTGTAATTCTGTCACAGACAGCAAAGGCCCTGGAAGATGAGTTGAACGGAATGGACAGTGCCTTGAAAGGAGGATATAAGATGAACATCAACAAAAGCAAAACGAGGATAATGGAATGTAGTCTAATTGAATCAGGTTATGCCGAGGGAATTAAATTATGAAATGAGACACTTAAAGTAGTAGATGAGTTTTGCTATTTGGGGAGAAAAATAACTGATGATGGTCGAAGTAGAGAGAATATAAAATGTAGACTGGCAATGGCAAGAAAAGCGTTTCTGAAGAAGAGAAATTTGTTAACATCGAGTAAAGATTTAAGTGTCAGGAAGTCTTCTAAAATGATTTGTCTGGAATGTAGCCATGTATGGATGCGAAACATGGACGATAAATAGTTTAGATAAGAAGAGAATAGAAGCTTTTGAAATGTGGTGCTACAGAAGAATGCTGGGTAGATCTCGTAACTAATGAGGAGGTACTGAATAGAATTGGGGAGAAGAGGAATCTGCCGGCCGCGGTGGTCTAGCGGTTCTAGGCGCTCAGTCAGGAACCACGCTACTGCTACGGTCGCAGGTTCGAATCCTGCCTCGGGCATGGATGTGTGTGATGTCCTTAGGTTAGTTAGGTTTAAGTAGTTCTAAGTTCTAGGGGACTGATGACCACAGATGTTGTCCCATAGTGCTCAGAGCCATTTGAGCCATTTTGAAGAGGAATCTGTGGCACAACTTGACTAGAAGAAGGGATCGGTTGGTGAGACATGTTCTGAGGCATCAAGGGATCACCAATTTAGTATTGAAGGGCAATGTGGAGGGTAAAAATAGTAGAGGGAAACCAAGAGATGAATACACTAAGCATATTCAGAAGGAAGTAGGGTGCAGTAGTTACTTGGAGATGAAGAAGCTTGCAGAGGATACAGTTGCATGGAGAGCTGCATCAGACCAGTCTCTGGACTGAAGACCACAACAACAACAAAATTTCCTGTATTAAACGTAGAAATCGAACAAAGATTGAAAAATGTTAATTCCTTCTGTTTCAATGTGCATAGAATAAAAATATTAAAGTGACTAGGCAAATGAAAGAAAACTTAGTCCATTCACTGTTTGCTGCTTTGCTTGAAAAGCGATAAGTGGTTGAATACTACAAAAAAATCACCAGTATTCTCCTAGTGGTTCTAATTTTTTGTAACTCTGCCAAAAAAATCGTCCTGTATCGAGGATCACACCACTAACAGTCAGTGCTAAAGAGTGAAACTTGAGATTGAAGAACTCTATTTTTCGCACAGATTTGTCAGTTTTGGACATATGGGCATATTGTGTACACATAGACAACAGACCAGCTACTTCATATTTCCTTCGTAAACTATGAATGAATTGTTAATTTTTAAGTTTTCTCCTTATATAATGTCACAAGTTGTTGTGACTCCTCCTGTCCTTAATCTTTTAAAGCAAATGCAGCTTTGTATTTCATTGATAATGCACTTAGTAAGATACTTCCAGACTATGGATGGTGCCATTTCATAATACAACTAATTTCTGACTACGACAGCGAGAAACTACCATATAGACCAGATGAGGCAAATATCGCACAGTGCATGTACACGAGTACCATCCAATAAGTCACGCCACACGGTAACAGGGAAATTATTGTCCCAGTAGTGCACTGCTGTAGCACCTTAAGTCCTGTCTGTCTTTCTCGGCCGGCCGAGGTGGCTGAGCGGTTCTAGGCGCTACAGTCTGGAACCGCGCGACCGCTACGGTCGCAGGTTCGAATCCTGCCTCGGGCATTGATATGTGTGATGCCCTTAGGTTAGTTAGGTTTAAGTAGTTCTAAGTTCTAGGGGACCGATGACCTCAGATGTTAAGTCTCATAGTGCTCAGAGCCATTTGAACCATTTAGTGTTCGCCCGCATCTCGTGGTCGTGCGGTAGCGTTCTCGCTTCCCACGCCCGGGTTCCCGGGTTCGATTCCCGGCGGGGTCAGGGCTTTTCTCTGCCTCGTGATGGCTGGGTGTTGTGTGCTGTCCTTAGGTTAGTTAGGTTTAAGTAATTGTAAGTTCTAGGGGACTTATGACCACAGCAGTTGAGTCCCATAGTGCTCAGAGCCATTTGAACCATTTAGTGTTTCTCGTTTCTGTCACCATCGTTATTAAAAGAGCTCTGATCGCTGTTCCCATTTTCTACAATAACGCAATATTTCAAAGCAATTGAAATTTTACGAATAAAACTTACTCGTTTTATAAAAAAGGTTTCTTAAAAATCAAAAATTTTAGCGCCACTGCTATGACTAATAGATACTTTGGTTTTTTACCCCGTCATTAGCAGAAAATAAGAAACCCCTATTGTAACCGAGGCCAAACAAATACCGAAAATATCGGTTATTTAGAACTAAAACACCGGTATCAGTTTTAACCGGTCGGTTTTTCCCAGCCCCACTTTCAATGTTTATCGTGACTACAGACATGTAACTGATAAAAAGATAAATTCGACATGGCTTTAAAACTTTCACTATCCTTTGCGCAGAGTGGTAGCATTAGTATGTCTGGTGATTAATAAACCTAGTCTTTCAGTAATAACGAGTTTTACTTTATGAAGGAATTGTGCTTCGTTTCCTCCAGCCATCCCACATCCACAAAACTGATACTAGTTGCCAGATGCTAGTTTGCAAAAAGGAATGAAAAATGGGGCTTAACGTCCCGTCAATGACGCGGTTATTAGAGACCCAACACAAGCTCGTATTGGGAAGGATGGGGAAGAAAATCGGCGGTGCCCTTTCACAGGTACCATTCTGGCATTCGCCTTAATAGATTTAGAGAAGTCACTAAAAGCTTAAATCTAGATGGGCGGACGGTGATTCGAACCACCGTCCTCCTGGGTGTTAGCAGTGGGCTTGAGGTGGCACCGGCAGGGTGCAAGGGCCAGTGGAAAGCCCACGGTGGACTCGGGCACCGTTACTCACCGCAAGGCCGCCAGCGCGGCCACGCAGCGCACGGCATCGCAGCACTTTCCTCTTACGCCACAACTCGCGGGGACCGCCGCCGGCTCGCCTGCTTCGCCGCATTTCGTGGTCTTCCTGTGACGACACGCGTCAGTAACTGCGAACGACGGGTCGTTTTCACCAGGATCCGGGCGTCATAGAAAGTTTCTCACAACCGTACACTGACCAAATGGCCATAAGCTCTAAATTGTTTACGGAACATTTCGAGCAATGCGTCTTAAACTTGATCCCCTTCGACTACCTTAATTCTTTCCTTATGTTGATGACACGTATATGGCTCTGAGCACAATGGGACTCAACTTCTCAGGTCATCAGTCCCCTAGATCTTAGAATTACTTAAACCTAACTAACCTAAGGACATCACACACATCCATGCCCGAGGCAGGATTCGAACCTGCGACCGTAGCAGTCTCGCGGTTCTAGACTGTAGCGCCTAGAACCGCACGGCCACTCCGGCCGGCAACGAAAGTCAAATTGCAAGGTTTATAATTTAAGCACCAACCAGCCACAAGTATGGTTTAAAAAGTTTATGTAGCTCATACCATTACCGGTTTCATGAAATGTATTCGATGCTGCGAATTACGAACAATTATCAGCTGCATAAGGGAATGATGACAATGAAAATTTGCAATGACCGGGACTCGAACCCGGATTTCTCGCTTTACGCGAGCGGTCGCCTTCAGCGCTTTGGCTATCCCGCCGGCCGGAGTGGCCTATGGGACGTAACATCTGAGGTCATCAGTCCCCTAGACTTAGAACTACTTAAGGCTAACCAACCTAAGGACATCACACACATCCATGCCCAATGCAGGATTCGAACTTGCGACCGTAGCAGCAGCGCGGTTCCGGACTGAAGCGCCTAGAACCGCTCGGCCACAGGGACCGGCACTTGAGAGATAATCATGTACACGGTGTCCCAAGAAAACACCGACGAGCCTTAGGAATAGGTTTCTCACACAGAAACAAGAGAAGAAGTCTAGTAAACATGAGCTCTTTTCAGCGACCCACATATACAGGGCGTCCCAAAAAAACCGACAACATTTAGGGAGAGGTCTCTTACAACAAAACAAGAAAAAAAGTAGTACAGGAAAAAAAGTAGTACAAATGGGCTATAAAATGCATACCTTAAGAGCCGGCCGATGTGGCCGAGCGGTTCTAGGCGCTACAGTCTGGAACTGAGTGACCGCTACGGTCGCAGGTTCGAATCCTGCCTCGGGCATGGATGTGTGTGAAGTCATTAGGTTAGTTAGGTTTAATTAGTTCTAAGTTCTAGGCGACTGATGACCTCAGAATTTAAGTCGCATAATGCTCAGAGCCATTTGAACCATTTTCTTAGCTATCCGTGCACGACTCAGGGCTAACCCAAGTTTACATATGTTTTCGTTCCTGCGTCGCAATCTCTACTCGTAAACATATTAAACAATTCCCATACACTGGAGGACATTTTAACTGGATGTCGCTGCCTGGTAGCGGAGGTTAAATACGATATTTCAGTGCTTGCATGCGTGCATGTCCGAAGGAATATTACATCGTTCTCCGTAACAACACAGGCACTGCAATATCGTAGTTACCGGTTTCGGATTTATTACAAATCCATCTTCAAATGGCTCTTACAGCTTGCCTTTCTTTCCTACTGGGGCCTCGTCTTGAGTTCGTTACTGGTGCATTGCAGTGGGGGATGTTTCTCTGTGACGAATTCGTTCTTTTGTGTTTTAAATTATATAGTTAACACATTTTTGTATATGCGCTATTTAATTCCCTGTGAATTGTTACAATACATGTCGTTTTATGTGTGTTATAGCAATTTAAAGGGAATTAAACTGCACTAACGCAGTCCATGTGCAAAAATACGAGGGCAGTTCAATAAGTAATGCAACACATTTTGTTTCTCGGCCAATTTTGGTTGAAAAAACTGGAAATTTCTTGTGGAATATTTTCAAACATTCCCGCTTTGTCTCGTATAGTTTCATTGACTTCCGATAAGTGGCAGCGCTGTACGGAGCTGTTAAAATGGCGTCTGTAACGGATGTGCGTTGCAAACAATGGCCAGTGATCGAGTTTCTTTTGGCGGAAAACCAGGGCATCTCAGATATTCATAGGCGCTTGCAGAATGTCTACGGTGATCTGACAGTGGACAAAAGCACGGTGAGTCGTTGGGCAAAGCATGTGTCATCATCGCCGCAAGATCAAGCAAGACTGTCTGATCTCCCACGTGCGGGCCGGCCGTGCACAGCTGTGACTCCTGCAATGGCAGAGCGTGCGAACACACTCGTTCGAGATGATCGACGGATCACCATCAAACAACTCAGTGCTCAACTTGACATCTCTGTTGGTAGTGCTGTCACAATTGTTCACCAGTTGGGATATTCATAGGTTTGTTCCCGCTGGGTCCCTCGTTGTCTAACCGAACACCATAAAGAGCAAAGGAGAACCATCTGTGCGGGATTGCTTGCTCGTCATGTGGCTGAGGGTGACAACTTCTTGTCAAAGATTGTTACAGGCGATGAAACATGGGTTCATCACTTCGAACCTGAAACAAAACGGCCATCAATGGAGTGGTGCCACACCCACTCCCCTACCAAGAAAAAGTTTAAAGCCATACCCTCAGCCGGTAAAGTCATGGTTACAGTCTTCTGGGACGCTGAAGGGGTTATACTGTTCGATGTCCTTCCCCATGGTCAAACGATCAACTCTGAAGTGTATTGTGCTACTCTTCAGAAATTGAAGAAACGACTTCAGCGTGTTCGTAGGCACAAAAATCTGAACGAACTTCTCCTTCTTCATGACAACACAAGACCTCACACAAGTCTTCACACCCGAGAGGAGCTCACAAAACTTCAGTGGACTGTTCTTCCTCATGCACCCTACAGCCCCGATCTCGCACCGTCGGATTTCCATATGTTTGGCCCAATGAAGGACGCAATCCGTGGGAGGCACTACGTGGATGATGAAGAAGTTATTGATGCAGTACGACGTTGGCTCCGACATCGACCAGTGGAATGGTACCGTGCGGGCATACAGGCCCTCATTTCAAGGTGGCGTAAGGCCGTAGCATTGAATGGAGATTATGTTGAAAAATAGTGTTGTGTAGCTAAAAGATTGGAGAATAACCTGGTGTATTTCAATGCTGAATAAAACAACCCCTGTTTCAGAAAAAAAATGTGTTGCATTACTTATTGAACTGCCCTCGTATGTTACTTTTATAATGCAAAACACAAATAAACGAATAGAAAGCGAGGCCCCAACAAGAAAGAAGGGAAATCTGTAACAGCCATCCGAAGGTGGATTTGTAATAAACCCGAAAGTGGTAATGGTTTGAGTTAAATAAATGTTTTAAACCATACTGGTGGCTGGTTGCTGCTTTTTAAACTGGTAGAAGCCGAAATCGGGGAAGATGAGTTTGGATTCCGAAGAAATATTGAAACACGTGGGCCAATACTGACCCTATGACTTATCTTAGAAGCTAGATTAAGGAAAGGCAAACCTACGTTTCTAGCATTTGTAGACTTAGAGAAAGCTTTTGACAATGTTGACTGGAATACTCTCTTTCAAATTCTGAAGGTGGCAGGGGTAAAATACAGGGAGCGAAAGGATATTTACAATTTGTACATAAACCAGATGGCAGTTATAAGAGTTGAGGGACATGAAAGGGAAGCAGTGGTTGGGAAGGGAGTGAGACAGGTTTGTAGCCTCTCCCCGATGTTATTCAATCTGTATATCGAGCAAGCAGTGAAGGAAACAAAAGAAAAATTCGGAGTAGGTTTTAAAATCCATGGAGAAGAAATAAAAACTTTGAGGTTCGCCGATGACATTGTAATTCTGTCAGAGACAGCAAAGGACTTGGAAGAGCAGTTGAACGGAATGGATAGTGTCTTGAAAGGAGGATATAAGATGAACACCAACAAAAGCAAAACGAGGATAATAGAATGTAGTTGAATTAAGTCGGGTGATGCTGAGGGAATTAGATTAGGAAATGAGACACTTACAGTAGTAAAGGAGTTTTGCTATTTGGGGAGGAAAATAACTGATGATGGTCGGAGTAGAGAGGATATGAAATGTAGACTGGCAATGGCAAGGAAAGCGTTTCTGAAGAAGAGAAATTTGTTAACATCGAGTCAGGAAGTCGTTTCTGAAAGTATTTGTATGGAGCGTAGCCATGATTGGAAGTGAAACATGGACGATAACTAGTTTGGACAAGAAGGGAATAGAAGCTTTCGAAATGTGGTGCTATAGAAGAATGCTGAAGATTAGATGGGTAGATCATATAATCAATGAGGAGGTATTGAAGAGGATTGGGGAGAAGAGAAGTTTGTGGCACAACTTGACTAGAAGAAGGGATCGGTTGGTAGGACATGTTCTGAGGCATCAAGGGTTCACCAATTTAGTATTGGAGGGAAGCGAGGAGTGCAAAAATCGTGGAGGGAGACGAAGAGATGAATACACGAAACAGATTCAGAAGGATGTAGGTTGCAGTAGGTACTGGGAGATGAAGAAGCTTGCACAGGATAGAGTAGCATGGAGAGCTGCATCAAACCAGTCTCAGGATTGAAGACCACAACAACAACAACACAACTGTAATACAGCCGCGTCTCTCAACATGTCAGCTTTTTACAAGATAGCAAGAAATCAAATTGGCCTGAAGTATACTGCATGCTTGGATATAAAAACGGTTAACGTTTCAAGACAACCGTACAATTTAGACAGTAGTAGCAAGCTCCTCTTCCAGGATATGGAGGTCCAAAGGACCTCGACCGGCCGCCGTATCATCCTCCGCCATGTGGTATCATGCGGATGCGGTATGGAGGGATATGCGGTCTGCACACCGCTGCCACTGTCGACTTTCCAGACCGTGTAGCCCCTACTACTCAATCAAGTAGTTCCTCTGATGTCATCAGGAGGCTGCGTGCACCGTCGTGTCATCCCTTTCACCAAGGAAAAATCCTTGTCGAAACCGGGTATCAAACCCGGATCCTCCTCCTACCCCGGCCACTCAACTACTTCTTCTCTCTCTCTTTTTTATTGAAGGCGTTCCTCACACTTAAGAGAGTATTCTTTTGTTTAGTAGCCTCTGGGCGAGGGCAAGAGCGTGTTAACGTGCTTTGAAACTGTGTTGCAATGAAAGTCCTCTGCTATAATTGACAAGGAAGCCTGACGACTTATGTGATCATGACATTTTTCGTAGGAGTTTTCTTGAATAAAATGTCCCCAATTAGTATACCACGTCAAATTGGAATAGTACACCGGCCGTCCAAAGAGTCCCGAGACTGATTTCATTTCTGGCATCTAATCGGCGTCAGCACGGTAACTACGACTGTAGCTTGAACTACTCTAAACAAAAGGTGTCCATTCGACGAGTCGGTTGTGAGCAGTGTTAAGTAGTGGAGATGCAATCGTAGTGTGTCAACACAGTTGTGTCACCAACTACAATGGGGCAACGCCTCTAAATCAAGTTTCAACACGTTCTCCAGAACGTTTCGAAGAAGAGAAAAGTGTGTGCAACGCTTGTCCTCTACACCTAGAGTCCCGAACAAAAACAACGATGCGTAGACGACTGCCGCGACTTGACTGAAATGCAAAAGACCTCTTAGCTGGGAAAAATCATCGCCGATGATGAGACTTGGTGTTATCAATACAAAGCTACCACAAAGTGACATAGTGCAAAAATTCACATGTATGGTCAGCACTTTGACGACATAATCGACATTCAAGCCAGTCCGACAGTTCCACGTGGCTGTATGAACGCTCTGTACATTGTACTCAAGTGTGGGGGACTATGTAGATCACATGAAACATTAAAACCCTCATCTTAACTTTTCTCTGTTTGATATTAATCGAGTCTGGAAACGTTTTGGATTCCCGCACAGTGAGCTAACTCGCTTCAAAACCTGGACGAATGGAAATAGAAAAAGTCCGCATTCCTACTCTAGTCCCACGAAATCTTGTGTAGATGGCTCTTTTGCGTACTTGCCCACTGCTGCGGTGGCATTCCAGTTACAAGTCGATATGACACGTGCCGTGACAGTTGCCTGTAAACAGCGAATCGGCGATGACACATTTCCCCGATATTGCTTGTGGCATGTTTAAATAAAATGGATAGCACTCAAGAAGGTGTCTTTATGACATTTTTCACCGGTGTAATGATGTATATCAACTTCAAACTATCACCGATTTTATCCGAAATAGTTGGCGACAAAATTTGTTCTACTTGGCTCCACATTTGTAAATGGCTCTCCAACTAATGGTGTAGTTACCGAGTTAAAATGTGTTTGCTTACGCATATTTGCACAGTGTTCTGCAATAATGCACGATATAATGGAAATTATTGCGAGATAATTTAGTATAATTAATGAATTATTTAACACTCAGTTAAACTATTGCTAGGCTACTGAACTGAAAATTAATCAATAAACAACTTATTGTGGATAGCTCTGTGACAAACATCTTCAATGATTCCTTTTCGGTACGTACTTCATGCCACGCTCGGTCTGTAGGGTGTAAACAGCATATCGCGGTTCGCAAAGTGAAAATTGAAAGCGATTTAAACGCAATTTCGGTTTGCTGGTTGACGTTCCCCAACAAAGATGGGGCACAACAAAAATGATAGTAGTACTGCGAGGAGCTTGAAAACGAAGGCTTTCGCGAGGGCACTGTTGAATAAAACATGCTCGAACTTCTCGCCATGTCAATGGAGGTTAAATCCTTGAGCTTTTGAAGATTTGATTGGTTCTGAGCACTATGGGACTTAACTTCTAAGGTCATCAGTCCCCTAGAACTTAGAACTACTTAAACCTAACTAACCTAAGGACATGACACACATCCATGCCCGAGGCAGGATTCGAACCTGCGACCGTAGCGGTCGCGCGGTTCCAGATTGTAGCGCCTAGAACCGCTCGGCCATCCCGGCCGGCTTTTGAAGATTTCCACCATCATCTTCGTCAGGAGCAACTGACTGAAAATTGCTGCTGTGGTGGCCTTATATAGCCTCAAGACGGCTTCTGATTGGTCGGTAGTTACGTCATATTATCGCAGATGGTGCCAACGTCAGCGCTTGTGGCGCCACCGCTTCCGACATAGGATAAACATTGCGACAAATATCTCTGGATCTTATCTGAATCGAGAGCTCTTTTCCATGCACCGCTAAGATTTTATATCCGCCGTCGCGGTTGGAGGTTTTCTCACACGTTCTTATTTCTACAGCCTCTTTCATTATAGAGTCCCAGTATGTGGGAGCCTGGTACAGAATTTTCTTTTCGTCAAACAGTATTTTATGTTTGTTTGTGAGACTGTGCTCAGCAACTGCAGATTTCTCCAGTTCCCAATTTTTAATATGCCATCGACGTTCTGCACAGCGATTGGAAACGGTACAGATGGACTGATAGAGCTGGCCGCTGGTGGCCGAGCGGTTCTAGGCGCTACAGTCTGAAACCGGGCGGCCGCTACGGTCGCAGGTTCGAATCCTGCCTCGGGCATGCATGTGTGTGATGTCCTTAGGTTAGTTAGGTTTAAGTAGTTCTAAGTTCTAGGGGACTGATGACCTCAGAAGTTAAGTCCCATAGTGCTCAGAGCCATTTTTTTTGGACTGATAGATGTAACTGCTTCCGCATTCGTATGGGATGTTGTAAATCCCAGAAATCCAGTGACCGAAACTGTTTTGAATAGGGTGTAGCATCTACTTTATCTTCTTAGGAGGTCGGAAAATAAATCTGATACTTCGTCTTCAGAAGAATCTGCATATTTTGTTGGATGTAGCCCCTCAGAAGGGAAGGAATGCAACCGGTGGCTCACCACGTGAATCTTCAACATTTTCACATTTCCGTTTCTTGGAGAACGCTAACTTGATATTACATGAACCACATGAACACATACTTCAGATGATTAGTTTCGGAATCCAAGTGGTATCGTTAGAAACGGTTATTGCTCTGTTTACCAGTGAATTTAAAGCTGCTCTCTTCTGGAATGGATGGTGAAAACTCTGGGCGCTAAGATATAAATCAGTGTGCGTCGGCTTGCGGTACTCTGAAAGGTCGAGACGTCCATCAGAATTTCGTTGTACCAGAACATGTAAATGCGATGGCCTTCCCTATTTCTCTGTCTCAACAGTGAACTGGATGTTTGGGTGCATGCTGTACACAGAGGAAAACAGTTTCTGACGATGACCACTTGGATTCAGAAATTAATTATCCGAAGTATGTGTTCCGAAAGGACGGCTATGGGTCATGTGATATTAAGTCAGTGTTCTCCAAGAAAAGGAAACGTGAAAATACTGAACATTCACGTGGTTAGCTACCGATTGAATTCCTTCGCTCCTGCGGCGCTACATCCAGCAAAATAGGCAGAGTCCTCTGAAGACGTGGTATCGGATCTATTTCCGACTCCCTAAGAAGATAAAAATCGAGAACTGGAGAAATCTGCAGCTGCTGTGCTCAGCTTCAAAAACAAACATAAAATACTGTTTGACGAAAACAAAATTTTGTCCCAGGCTCCCACATACTGGGACTCCATAGTTAAAGAGGCTGCAGAAATAAGAACGTGTGAGAAAACCTTCAACCGCGACGGCGGGTATAAAATCTTAGCGCTGCATGGAAAGGAGATCTCGATCCAGATAAGATCTAAAGATATTTGTCGCAATGTTTACACTATGTCGGGAGCGGTGGCGCCACAAACGCTGACGTTGACACCATCTGCGATAGTATGACGTAACTAGCGACCAATCAAAAGCCCTCTTTGGATGTATAAGGCCACCACAGCATCAGTTATGAAAGCCAATTGCTCCTGACGAAGACGATGGTGGAAAGCTCGAGGTTTTACCTTGAACTTACGCAGCAAGAAGTCCGAGAATGTTTTATGATAGGCGTTTTTTGATGATGTGTCGTTAACTGCACAAATTTTCTGGATTGTTGAGTAGTTGGTTGCGAAGAGCAAAGTAACTTTGCAGATGATGTCAAGCGGGTATGCCATTAATGTCGCAAAATTTAAAAGATACTGTTTGCATGTGGCTAGACGGTACGCAGATTTATACTCATGGTAGTCGATGCCGACATCAGTCCGCACAGTTTTGATGCACGGATATGCCATACTCAAAACTGCTGCGCTACATATTGGTTGGCTATCTGAAGATGCACAGGAAACTCGGAATAAGGATATCCGGTGGTACCGAGAAGATTTTACGCAAAAATATTCCTGTGATGTATTCCATCTGCTCCTGGGATCTTCGGATCCACTCATCTCGAGCGTCTAGACAATTACAACTGAAGAAAATAAACAGATGCCACCTGGGGGAAAAGATGATTTTCAAACCATCCCGCAGTGGACAGCCCAATAACGACAATTCTGATAGTGACAATGACACAAACGAAAAAGGTAACTACGATTTCGATTGAAAAATGTGAAATATCGAATAAAACATTTCAATACGGCAATTCTGACTTCTAAGTCGTTATCAGTGACCGCAAATTTTGCCTTTTTCTCGAAATTGTACTCGATTCCGCAAATTTTATAATTTATGATCCACCATGTTGTGTCCTCCATTCTGAGTCTCGTCATTCCGACTTCGCACTCGTAATTGGCGACCCCAAAAATCTGGAACGAACACAATTTTCTAGTATGTTGTATCTAGTTTTCTAATATGTCCACGTTTCGAAACGAGTTGACCCATTGTGTGATGAGATATACAGAAGGATCGCGAGCGACGTAGGATTACTATGTAAGTGAGGCAAGTCACGGACTTCACTCTGTGTATACCTAAACAAATGGACGTACACTAGGCTTTTACATTTATGTCTGGATCTTATTGTCTCAGAATTAAGTTAATTTCCACCACCGGATTCTGACCAAGGTTTCCTGATAATAATCCTTGTTTGTAACACAGATAAAGGAATTGGAAATCCCCTCTCAAATATTTCCAATGGGGAATCTCTCTGTCCAATAACCGAGCTGCCTGTTATTTGGCTGAAAACACCATGAGTGGGTCAGAACTCGAAGAGCCCACTCTACCTTTAGGAAAAGTATATAAAAGGAAAAGTATATAAAAAGCGTGGTGAAAGTGTATAAAAAGTCTACAATATCTGCTTTAGTAAAAGCAAATTACTGTCACAGAAGTGACAGGCACTGCAGCGCCATATTTCACTTCACAAAGCAAAGTCTGGCGCATATTTTCCTGAAGTCCCTTCGCACCAATTGCGCGCTTCCACGCACTGTTGAGTGCGTCGCTAACAACTGTAATAGAAGTGCAGGTTGCGCTCTCAGAAATTCATGGAAGCTGGCGCTTAATACAGAGTGAGTACGGAAACTTGTATCCCATAGCTTACATCTTGCTGTAAACCACGGCGCTGTGGGCGACATGGCACCGCTAACATTTGTATAATTTGCGGTTGCAGGGGCACCAAGACAGCAAAGATGGGAAACGTAGTTGGCGACTAAGTAATTAGAGACGGACCTACAAAGCAATTATATTTATGGATTCGCCTTTCTGGTGATCAATATGGAGGAAATCTAGAACATTTATACTCCGTAAGCCAACTTACGGTGTGTGACTGAGGGTACTTCAAGTACCTCCCCTGCTCGCTCCCCTTTCCTCTGCTCTATTGGCGCATTGAGCAGGAGAGGAACGACTGTCGGTAAGGATCAAGACTCCGTACAAGTTTCAATTTCTTTGATTTTTCCGCCGAGGTCTTTTCGCAGGATGTATCTCGAGTTAAATAATATTTTGCCTTGTGTTGTCTGTCACTGCAGTTGTTTTTAGTTCAGTATTGTTGTGCCACTTTAAATGCTCAGGACACATACTCCTAGATACACTACCGCGCACCAAGCAATAATCCTCTGCAGGTCTTCCTCCGTTTTACTACAGTTTTACATCGTTGCGACACTCCTGTATACAACAGCATCATCCACAACAGTTTGAAATTTTGTCTCAACAAGACGCAGAAAATTAACCGAGAGGTTTTCCTGTCTGACGATTGGATTGTAAAGTAAGCTTCAGACGTGTGCGGTCTCCGTCAATTGATTATTATGCAGACGCGAACGATGACTGAGTTCAGCGTTTCTCTGGCATTTCCTATTCCTAACAATATCGGCAACAGTGCAAATATACACATACTATTTCTCTCAAATCCCTTTGACAAAATGCCTTAATTTCCTACTTTTACAAGCCAGCTTTCTTATATAATTCTCTCATTCTTTTATTCTACGAAGCAACGTAATGCAGTGACTAAGACACTGGACTCGCATTCGGGAGGACGGCGGCCCAGCTTCTCGTACGGCCATCCACATTTGCGTTGTCCATGGCTTACCTCAATTTCTTAGGGCAAATACTGGGATGGTTCCTCTGAAAAGGACATGACCGATTCCCTTCCCCAATCCGAGCTTATCTTCCGTCCCTTATGACCTCGTCTTCCTATAGTATCTGTCCTTACCCACATATAAAGGATGCTGGCGTTGCTTGATGCAGACTGCCTTCGGTTACGGGACGAAATGTGGGGCAGTAGCCACCCCGAGAGTGGTTTTTAAGCTGTTTCTCATGCTCGTTTAGGCCAGTGCTGGACCCATTTCCAATCTCAGACTCAGAAAACACGAGTCACAAACAATTAAAATTCGATAACATCGATAACAAAGGTTATATGATCCACAGATGGATGTCTAGGCAATGATGATGTCGTCGCTGATTGGCTCAGAGGCTCGGTATGCTCACCACTCGTGCTTCTACTTTGGTTCATGTAGTGTGTACGCTACTACTGTACATTGTTTTCAGCGCTTTCTCCCCTCCTTGAAAGTAACTACACTCCTGGAAATGGAAAAAAGAACACATTGACACCGGTGTGTCAGACCCACCATACTTGCTCCGGACACTGCGAGAGGGCTGTACAAGCAATGATCACACGCACGGCACAGCGGACACACCAGGAACCGCGGTGTTGGCCGTCGAATGGCGCTAGCTGCGCAGCATTTGTGCACCGCCGCCGTCAGTGTCAGCCAGTTTGCCGTGGCATACGGAGCTCCATCGCAGTCTTTAACACTGGTAGCATGCCGCGACAGCGTGGACGTGAACCGTATGTGCAGTTGACGGACTTTGAGCGAGGGCGTATAGCGGGCATGCGTGAGGCCGGGTGGACGTACCGCCGAATTGCTCAACACGTGGGGCGTGAGGTCTCCACAGTACATCGATGTTGTCGCCAGTGGTCGGCGGAAGGTGCACGTGCCCGTCGACCTGGGACCGGACCGCAGCGACGCACGGATGCACGCCAAGACCGTAGGATCCTACGCAGTGCCGTAGGGGACCGCACCGCCACTTCCCAGCAAATTAGGGACACTGTTGCTTCTGGGGTATCGGCGAGGACCATTCGCAACCGTCTCCATGAAGCTGGGCTACGGTCCCGCACACCGTTAGGCCGTCTTCCGCTCACACCCCAACATCGTGCAGCCCGCCTCCAGTGGTGTCGCGACAGGTGTGAATGGAGGGACGAATGGAGACGTGTCGTCTTCAGCGATGAGAGTCGCTTCTGCCTTGGTGCCAATGATGGTCGTATGCGTGTTTGGCGCCGTGCAGGTGAGCGCCACAATCAGGACTGCATACGACCGAGGCACACAGGGCCAACACCCGGCATCATGGTGTGGGGAGCGATCTCCTACACTGGCCGTACACCACTGGTGATCGTCGAGGGGACACTGAATAGTGCACGGTACATCCAAACCGTCATCGAACCCATCGTTCTACCATTCCTAGACCGGCAAGGGAACTTGCTGTTCCAACAGGACAATGCACGTCCGCATGTATCCCGTGCCACCCAACGTGCTCTAGAAGGTGTAAGTCAACTACCCTGGCCAGCAAGATCTCCGGATGTGTCCCCCATTGAGCATGTTTGGGACTGGATGAAGCGTCGTCTCACGCGGTCTGCACGTACAGCACGAACGCTGGTCCAACTGAGGCGCCAGGTGGAAATGGCATGGCAAGCCGTTCCACAGGACTACATCCAGCATCTCTACGATCGTCTCCATGGGAGAATAGCAGCCTGCATTGCTGCAAAAGGTGGATATACACTGTACTAGTGCCGACATTGTGCATGCTCTGTTGCCTGTGTCTATGTGCCTGTGGTTCTGTCAGTGTGATCATGTGATGTATCTGACCCCAGGAATGTGTCAATAAAGTTTCCCCTTCCTGGGACAATGAATTCACGGTGTTCTTATTTCAATTTCCAGGAGTGTATTTGCAGGTGGAAACACGGCAGTTCTTTTTACGTTTTTGTATGCCCTTTTTCGGTTCGCTTTACGTAATTTAATATCGATGAACAATCATCCTATAAGTGGAGCTGCAGTGATAATGTTCGAATTAGATTTTCACGGAAGGTTTTGTAGACTTAATTTTGATCGGAGGTGATTTAGTTAGTGCAACTAATATCCATTACGTAATTATCAAAACAGTCATGAACAGTAAAGTTCAAATGACTCTGAGCACTATGGGACTTAACTTCTGAGGTCATCAGTCCCCTAGAACTTAGAACTACTTAAACCTAACTAACCTAAGGACATCACACACACCCATACCCAAGGCAAGATTCAAACCTGCGACCGTAGCGGTCGTGCGGTTCCAGACTGTAGCGCCTAGAACTCCTCGGCCACCCCGGCCGGCAACAGTAAAGTGTTCCGCTGTTAACTGTTAAAGTAGTAGTGAAGATAGCTTCATGATAGTATTTCTAAGAAATAAAGAAAGACGAAAGCAATGATTAGTGAAAGTTGATCGGGAAGACAGGAATCGTAAAGCTGCTCGAAAAAAACGAGCAAATTTTTAGTGTCCGTACAGAAAGATATTTTATTTGGGTTTCCCGCCTATAAGACTTGGCTATTAAATTCACAGTGACTCCTCGAAAGAATACTGTGCGAAGACGGAAAAAGATATTCACAGCTTAGAGGCTTATAACTTCAACGATGACTATCTCAGCAGGAAAATACGTAATCGCTTCAGTCTCTCTGTAATAAAGCAAATGAAACTTGTTTTTTCTGATCGATTGCCATTGTTTCCGGAATGTCAGAAACATCGTAATAAACGGCTAATATTTCATTATTCTTGGTGTTATGTTCGTGGACACATTCACTGCTTTACGAGAAACTTTTATTTAATCGCGCATTCAATGTAATTATATATAGAAAAGCATTTTCTTTAGCCATTCATCAACTAAAAATGTAGCAATGTTACTTCGTGTCTCTTGCTAAATACGCGTTTTTTTTTAAATTAAGTGGGTATTTGGCAACGTTTCTCCTTGCAGCGCTATCTATTTGTCATCTCGAGTGTAGTCTGGCTGCCACAGGATTGGCCTCTTTCTGTCTATATTCATTCTCCATTTTCCTGTGGGTTAACTGATGACTGTGGCCGTGTGAAGGGAATCCACTCAAAAAATTGAAAATATTATTTGCCAAATCAAGAAATACGAAGCAAAGTCCACGATCGCAGGACAATTTTAAGAGGAAAACTAGTGCTGAGAACATTGTGTGAGGTCTCGAAAGAAACACGCCCACATAGTTGGCTGGCAGCAAGCAATAAAACAAATACTCTAGACGGTGTAAAAACAAAGTCCCTTTAAATCGACGAAAGTCGTGCACTACATCTCGCTTTCTATACCTGATCAACTTCCAACACTCGTATTCCGTATCAGCTGGTAAAGTACCCGAATCTATTCAAACTCCAAGAATGCCTTCTCAAGTCCTACATCGCCCGCAAAATGGAATCCCAACGCCCAACTTTATTCCCCACCTTGAGAACCCTGGGTTGGTGCCGCGTCTCTGTCGGCACGCTCAACCCTCGTTACACCTCTACACACTCGAACGTCCTTATCAACATGCCAGTGGCACGTACTGCTACTCAGATACAGAGAATCAGGCAGCTACTCTTATCAGGACCCGTGATAACCGCCTTCATGGTCAAACATTATAGTTAATGGAGAGCGTTCCACGACGTCAAACGATAAGAACGTTGAATTGTTGCTTTCGTGTCTTCCGTGTCCCTGGTTCTTATATTACTCATGAAAACGAAAGATTGACGAAGGTAAAAGCGTGGTATTCTTTGACTTCAGACTTCAGGATTTGTGAGTCACAACTACAGCAAGTAATGTCGTACAAGTATTAGCGAATAACAAGATGTAAACATATGAACTGGAACTGCAACGTAAGCTTGCTTGTAGACAAAGTAAATGGCGGGCTAACATTCATTTTCAGAATATTGAGAAACCCTACTTCCCAACAAAACATGTGTATGGGCCGTACCTGAATAATGCTGTGTATGAAACTCAAATCAGGTTGGACTAACAGGGTACATCGACTACAGAGTCCGGTAGTACTGATGGCCATAGGCTTGTTTCACTGGCGAAAGAGTGTAATAACTGTTTTGCATACACCGTACGCCAGACACAAGATGAAAAACACAGTAAGCTCTCGAGAAACTGCGTAGAAAGCTTTAAGAACAATCTTTCAGGGCAGAGAGTATAAATATTCTTCAGGCCCTGCGCATACGTCCGCCTCCGAGCTGGTCAGCGCAGCTGACTGCCATGCGCAGGACCCGGGTTTGATTCCCGGTACTACCAAGGATTTTGCCTTCGCGGGAGGACGTGTGCATTCAGCCTTGTGAGGTCAACTGAGGAGCTGCTCGACCGATTAGTAGCGGTTCCAAGAAACCTGACAAGAATCAGGAGAGCGGTGTGCTCACCGCATGCTCCTCCATGTGGAAATTTATCTACGCATATACACCGTAATAATCGTATTGAAAAAATTAGACAAATATCACCAAGCTTAGAGTCATATGAGCTGTCATCCCCCTCCCCTCCCCTCCCCCCCCCTATGCTTCATCCACGAATGGAACCGGAAGAAAAGATGTGGTGTAATAATAAGTATCCGCTCCTCCTGAACCCCCCCCCCCCCCCCTTCACATTGATTAGCAGAGTACGGAAGTAGATACAAATGTGAGAATTGTGGAATGCGTGTTTGCAAATTATTGCCACAGTTGTGTGACTTTCATTCTGCAGAAACAAACTGGAAAAAAAATTCAGAACTGAAACAGCTGCTAACAATGAAGACGCATCTCTTCCGGTCGAAAGCAGAAAGACTTGCAAGGGGACCGTACGAACGTCCTCTCGCCGATTTGATTCATATTAGCCACGACTAGGACTTTAGCATATGTAAACAGGAAGACGCAACTCTCAACCGGTTTCGAGAAAACAGAGTTTGAAAATCTTTTGCGTGTAGGGTAGGGTCGCTTGTAGGGTCGCTTGTATTCAAGGAGTCCGCAGCAGCGTGAGTATACTCTGAGTTTCATAAGTGCAAGGTCTCTGGATAGAGTCTCGTTGACGGTACTTTTCTTTTTTCAAAGTAATCTTAGCAACATACGTATTATGACGGTGCAAATTATCAATATATTTCCTAATCTTTGTTCTGGAAACAGGAGAATAAAAATTTCCTGAAGGAAATTAGAAATGAAGGATACACGAAAAGTTTCAAATGGTTCAAGTGGCTCTGAGCACTATGGGACTTAACTTCTGAGGTCATCAGTCCCCAAGAACTTAGAACTACTTAAACCGAACTAACCTAAGGACATCACACACATCCATGCAGGAGGCAGCATTCGAACCTGCGACCGTAGCGGTCTCGCGTTCCCGACTGTAGCGCCTAGAACCGCTCGGCCACCTCGGCCGGCGAAAAGTTTCAGATCAGTATAGTCATTTTCATTACTGCACGAATCACGATGATACTGATTGTATAAATGTGGAAAACAATCATTATTGCTACACACAGTACATGTAATGAAAGCCGAAGGTTTCCATGTGCATGGTTGTTTCAGTGTGTCTATTGGAAAACAAACTTGTTTTACATTCGTAAACGGATATCGCTAGTCACACGGTTTCGTGGCGTGCCACGCATATCGAAGCATATCACCGAATATTTGTGCAGATAACTCACAAAAATGTAGTACTGGTAGCGAGATTTGGTCCAGCAACCTCGCACTTAAGAAACTAAGCGCTTACTCGCTCGGTTGCGGACTCCTTGAATATTAGCGCCCCCACAAAGAGTATAAGCTCTCCTAAAATTTTCAAACTCGTTTTTCTAGAGAACTATTGGGAGTTGCGTCTTCCTTTTTATATATGTTGAAGTTCTATTCGTGCACTACCTACACACCCTGCCATTGTGAATCAAATAGGAGAGTGGAAGTTCGTGCAGGCGCCTTGTTAGATCACATGTAGAAGCAAAGAGGTGGCTTAATAAGCAAGAAATCTCGAGTGTAGATAAACGAAGCAAAGACAAAAGCGATGAAAAATGGTAGAAAACATAGTAATATAAAAGCTCTCCAATCCAGGAAGTAACATTACTCAAGGTGTACGAACCAAGCGGGACATCAAAAGTAAATTGGCCGGAGAAATCTACAGAAAGATAAAGATTGGTGTTGAAGGACGCAGGCAGACGAATAATTTACAACATCTACAAAACATACTGAAACGTGAAGAAAGCAAGTTCGTGTTAAAGAGGCTGTAAGGAAGGGCTGCATCTTATCGCCACTGATGGGGAGAGGTTGGGGTTGTTTGGGGAAGGAGACCAGACAACGAGGTTCAAAATGGCTCGGAACTGCTGAGGTCATCAGTCCCCTAGAACTTAGAACTACTTAAACCTAACTAACCTAAGGACATCACACACATCCATGCCCGAGGCAGGATTCGAACCTGCGATCGTAGCGGTCGCGCGGCTCCAGACTGTAGGGCCTAGAACCGCTCGGCCACTCCGACCCCAGATAGCGAGGTCATCGGTCTCATCGGATTAGGGAAGGACGGGGAAGGAAGTCAGCCGTGTCCTCTCAAAGGAACCATCCTGGGATTTGCCTTGAGCGATTTAGGGAAATCACGGAAAACCTAAGTCAGGATGGCCGGACGCGGGATTGAACCGTCGTCCCCCCGAATGCGAGTCCAGTGTGCTAGCCACTGCGCCACCTCGCTCGGTGATGGGGAGCGGGATAAAAGTGAAGGGCAAAAGATGTCGGATGTAAGAAAGACGTGTTAAAAGAAATCGTCAGAGTACTTAAAACGGAACGAGGGTAAGGCAAAACAAAGCAGAGGTGAAGTTGATGACTATTAGAAAGAAGGATAACCAGTTACTCAACATCAAAACTGCGAACGCCACAGTAGTGGATGAAGTAAAATAATTCTTCCATCTGCGAGGTGAGATTGTACAGTATTATCGAAGCAAGGAAGACTGACAAGATAAATAAAGGTTTCTCGCTAAAAGAGCTCTCGTGGTATCAAAGATGGATCCTGAAATGCCGAAGGAGTTTCTGAAAGTGTGCTTCTGGAGTACAGCATTGTAATTTCGTGGTGGTGTGGTGTGGTGGTGTTATGGAAGAACATTAAAAAATAAATGGGCTAAAACAAATAACTGGAGAAAGAAGTGTACCACTCGAAGGGCCAGGGTAGTGGAAAGTCTGTTATGGCATCCAGGAATACTTAACTTTGTACTGGAGTAGCAGAGAGGAAAAACCGTAGAGACAGGGAAAGGCTACAATATTCAAAACAGACTGAAGGTGAGGTTGAGAAGTAGTTACTTACTGACGAATATGTTTAGCTCCTCTGGCTTGGACGCATGCACTGATAGGTTGGAAGGGTGTCATAAATTCGTTGTATCCTCTGCAGAAGCAAACTGGCGCATAACTGTTATAATTGGTCCTTGACATCGTGGATCCTGGCACTGGACCTGAGTTAACGTCACACATGATCTGCCCGGGACAGACCTGGAGATCTTGCTAATCACGGGAGTACCTCAACACATCATGCAGGCAGTTCAAGCATTGTCCTGTTGAAAAAGGGCACTACTATCGCATGAGAAATAACACAAAGGACGCAGGATGTCCATGACGTACCATTACGGCATCATAGTTCTCTAAAACACCATCACGCGTGACCTGAAGTCATACCCGATGACTCCGGGAGTAAAACTGCTGAGCATTTGCAAAACATTGGAAGGATGGGATATCTTGCCAGGTCGCCGCCATACTCGACAGCGACGGTCATCCTGGGCAGTGCAAAACCTCGATTCATCGCAGAACACAATGCGATGCCATTCATCAGCAGTCCCTGCTTTCCAGTCACAGCAGCAGTCCGAACACAGCCGTTTGTGTCGTGGTGCTAACGCATTCGACTGTAATTTCCCAGCCGCCTCCTGCTAATCTCCGACCAATAGTGCGCAATGACACAGAACACTGCAGGGAGTCTATTTATTGTTTTCAGATGTGAAGGCGTTGGGAAATGGTTGACGCACAAAACGGCTGTCCTTGATGACGAGTATGCCTGCCTTCATGTTTAGCATGAGGCCACTACCACGTCTGAATGCCGTACAGATGAGGATATTGCACAATTAGACTGGCTGGCCAAATGGAGACCCACAGTGAACCTCTTTTCAAACTGTGTAAGATGCAGATAACTCTGTCTCACGCGAGTACGTGGCATCTCTGTGTCCTTCACAGTGATCATTCGACATGAGACGCTGTTCAGCCGCTTGTATAGCCTGCCACGCCTGATCACAACGCTAAACACGAAGAACGCTAATGCACTTTGGTGGACGTTCTATTCGTCACATACTACTGCTACTCTTATCATTTGTATACCCACCGATAGTGAATACGTGAACGAAGTTACAGTGACATCCGACAATGTCTTTTGGGTGCTTCACTTTTTTCGTCAGGCAGTGTACAATACACTGAGCTCCAACAGACAGCACTGATCTAAACCATAACCACCCCGACGACTGGAAGAGCGATCTGCATACAAAGAAGGTTTATAGGAGTGGCCAAGTTACACAGGATACTTGTTAGCGTTGGGAGAGCCAGATGTCAGATGGGGAAGTGGACTCTCGCCGAAGAGCCCACGTGTGACTATGAGAAGGTGCCGAGGACGGACCCCTTTCTGACGTCAGCAGTGACTGGTTTTAAAAGCGGTGATACAGTCGATTTGCAGTTCTACAGACTGCCTGAATAACTCGGAAGTTTGTTAGTAGGAGTAACTGACAACAGATAAATCCTTAAATAATAAGTTTTTACTATAAATTTTAACTATTATACATATGTTTCAAGGATTCCCATACCAGATTTTACCATCCAATAATTTCTGTACAGAATACCAAATGACTAAATAAATGGACAGCTATAATTGACTATCGATTGTGGGCGTTCGGCAGTTTATATCAGTTCATGTTCTAGGCCTGTCACAGCGACCATTGCTTTTAGTGATTCCCAGTGCACATACGAAACTATTGTAAAATTTCTGTGTCGGAAATCCTTACAATCACGCTGCATGCTAACTCATTCACTTCTCTTTTGGGCGCTTATTGTGCTGGAACCGAAGAACCTAGCAGAATTGAATGGCCATGTTTTTTGCTGTTAAGGGACAGAGGTTAATTTTTCAGGGGCGTTGTGTTCTCATGCTACCAATAAAGAGAGTACAAAAACGCTTAACTGTCGTGGGAGGAGAAAACTGGATGACGTATCATTGCGCTGACGCGAGGACAGTGTAACGGTCTCGCTGTGGGGAGGCCGCTTTTTGCAAGCGCCAGTACTTCGCTAGTGTTTACGCAATATCATTGTGTACACTTCTCTAGCTGTCCTTTCCCGCGTGTTCTGTTGTGCCGGATAACTCAGTATTCGTACATAAACCTCGAGCAAATTGTTGTAGGTTACTGCAGATTATGCGGCTTTTCATTCTGATCCTTCCTTTGCTCTAAAACACTAAGCGACCGATGTATGTAGATAAAAAGAGCAGGAATAGAACTTACGTCTGAGAATAACACTGTGATAGATGAAAAACGCAAATTATTTCATTTTAAAACCTACGAGGGTTGGAACTTAAACAGTGGCAACTAATAACTCACAACCGATACAAAAGAGTTAGATGTTTGTACCTGTTATTGTCCTGCCTGCCGAATCTCTGGAGCAGTTCTGAAGCGAATGCTACGAAGTGGTTCCTTCATCTTCATCTTCGGTATCAAATCAAAGTCACAAGGACGTAAGTTAGGGGAGTATGGTGGATGGTACAGTACTTCCAGTCCTGTCGACCGAACAGAGCAGCCACAGCTTTCGCTATATGCGCCGGCGCATTGTCGTGCAAAATGATGGGTGGGTTGCGCAGAAAGTGTCACCGCTTCTTTCGCAAAGCTGGTTGCAGGTGATGCTCCAAAAACGAACAGTAATACTGTGCACTGACGGTCTGCCGTGGAGGAACGTAATGCATTGGGATAACACCATCACAGTCGTACGCGGGAATCACCATAACTTTCACCATACTGGGGCTCTGACGCACTTTCGACTTTCACGGCGACCCATAATGACGCCATTTTTTGGATTGTCGTTTCAGTTTTGGCTTCGTGGCATTCGCTTCAGAACTGTTCCAGACATTCGACAGGCAGTAGACCGTTCCATTCGCACCATCAACAGAACAGGCTCTGCTAACGGTATACTACGCCTTCCACATCGCTGGCAACGTGTTCTACACAACGCTGGTGACTACTTTGAAGGACAGTAACAGGTACAAACATGTAACTCTTATGAATCGGTTGTGAATAAACAGGTGCCACTATTTAAGTTCGAACCCTCGTATTTATTTGTGACCAGCTTGCTGGGGCTACTGGTGTTCACGCAGCTGGCTCTAAACATAAGTAAATATAATATAACGCTCGTAAATAGTCGAAAAGATATGGTATCATTTGACTGCGCAGCCTCATGTTAACACTGGAATCATATCTACATCTATACTCTGAAAAGCATTGCGAAGGCTTCTTCCCATTCCATTCGTGTATGGAGTGCGGGAATAATGACGTAATAAACATATTTGTGTGCTTTGAATGTTGTCTAATGTCATGTCCGTGGCCCCTAAGTGGACTATACTTAGAGGGCAATTTTAAATTCCTAGATTCATCCTTTAAAACTGGCACCTGAATCTTTGTCAGTAGGCTTCGCAGGTTAGTTAACCTGTACCTTAAAAGAGTCTGCCAGTTCAGTTTTCCAGCCTCTGTGACACCCCCCTGTGCGTCAAACAAATTTGAGGTCTTCGTGATACCCTTATTTGCATACGTTCAATATCCGCTGTTAGTCCTATTTGGTATTGGTCTCACACAAAAGAATGGTTCAAATGGCTCTGAGCACTATGGGATTTAACATCTGAGGTCATCAGTCCACTAGAACTTAGAACTACTTAAACCTATCTAACCTAAGGACATCACAAACATCCATGCCCGAGGCAGGATTCGAAGCTGCGACCGTAGCAGTCGTGCGGTTCCGGACTGAAGCGCCTAGAACCGTTTGGCCACCGCGGCCGGCTAGGTAGGACAGAAAGAAGTCAAATTCTAAGAGAGGTAGAATTGAAACGAACCGTAAGTTTGGGGAGGAAACTAAATAGCAGAATTCTGGCACACTGGATCATCAAAGACAGCTGTTATTTAAAATCTTTCACTAGTCGGCAGAAATTTTATTTCCACCCAGTTTTATCTCGGTCAATGTGAAATACCAACAATCCTTAGCGCATAAAAATATTCGAATTCTATGAATTAAAATTAATGAACTTTTTATCTGAATTGATTAATTAGTCATCCAACCCAGCTGACATAATCTGGCTCTCTGACCATCACGTGACCACTGTTATAGATGTGTTAAATGCTGTAGGATTTAGGTTGGGTTCTCGCTTTTGTAGGGCAGAAATGGATGATGGAAGAGTTGCCACATTCATTAGGAATTACCAAAAATTTAATAAAATAGAAATTTATAAACTTTGCCTAGAGGAGCATGTGGAAGCATGTCCAACAGAACTAGAATTTCGTAATAAATCATTCATAACAGTAAGTGTATACCGAGTACCGGCAGGTTATTTGGAATCTATTCATAAATTGCTTTGAAGTTGTATTGACCTATTTAACAACAAAAAAGAAAGAATTAGTGGTTGATGGTGATTTTAATGTAGATTTTCTTGAAAACTCTTCCAGTGAAAGTTCTTACAATCAGTAGCATTGTTATTCAACTTAATTCATACTGTTAATTTTCCAACTATAATAGCTAGGGGCTCAAAGACAGCCACTGGTAATATCTTTATAGAAATTGCTAATGAACAACTTTATGTTATAAAACCAATAATAAGTAGCTATGCAGACAATGACATGCAGTTCCTTTAGCTAAATATCGATAGGATATAAAATCAACTAAATCTAAGTCCAAGAGGGTAGACAGTAAGCCAAAAATTGACTGTTTTAGGAAAATCCTCAAAGACATGAATTGAACTAATGTGCGCAATGCTCATAGCATGAATGATAAATACTACGCTTTTATTAATAATGTCCTTAAATTATTTGAAAATTGTTTTCCCTCAAAACTAACACAGATTAGACCAAAGTCTATAAAAACCCATGGATTAAATCAAGAAATAAAGATATCCTGTAAAATAAAAAGGAAGCTATATCTAGCGGCCAGAAACAGCCCTGATGAAAATGCTATAGATCATTACAAATCATACTGCAAAATATTGAAAACAGTAATACAGACATCGAAGCAAATGCATTATCAAAAAAGGATAGGCATGCCAGATAACAAAATAAAGACAATATGGGATATGGTGAAGGAAGAGACTGGTAGAATCAGAGATGAAGAAGAGCATGTAGCATTAAGGGTAAATGATACATGGGTAACGGATGTGTGCAGTGTCGCTGAACTTTTCAATAAGCACTTGATAACTGTTATGGAAAAGATGGGGCTTTCAGGTTTAGCAGAAACTGCCATGGAATATCTCAGACCAATCACTATAAATAACTAAAATAAGACGAGTATGACCCTCACAACACCAGTAGAAGTAACGTCCACCATAAAATCCTTAAAATCAAAAAATTCTAGTGCCTATGGTAATACAGGGTGTTTTTGAAAATGAATCTACGGGTTTTAAGGCTTTTTAGCACATATTACATTCACCTTACAATTATAAATAATACACCAAATGAAAGAGAAACACAAACAGTTTTTCTTACAATTATTCAGTGTGAACAACGATCACACATCGAGTCGATAGGCGAGATGTTCCGAAACCTTGATCAATGTGTCAGGAGTAACTGTTGAAATAACACTGTTTCTAAAGTCGGAAAGATAAGATGGTATCGGAGGCACATACACATGATCGCGTCAGATCGTATGTGAACGTGGAGGTCAATTATAAAATGCTGTGTTTACGGGCCCCTTGCGCCCAATCCACCGGTCGGATACAACGTCGTTTAACCAGTCGCGTCCTGAGTTATGCCAGTGAGGCGGCGCACCATCTTTCTCCCAAATAAAGATGTGTTGTAAGCTTCTTCCCACTGAGGCACGGGCCATAGCTGTAGCACATCAAGATAAGAAACATCAGTTACAGTTGATTCACCGAAAAAGAAAGGCACATAAACTTTCCGCGGCGATATTTCTTGGAGCTAAGCGTGAAAGACTCGCAGTCATTCAACACGTTTTTCAGTCATTATTTGTCATTCCATACTCTTCCCATTGCGCACAGGAATACGAACAAAACTGTTTCAGTTGCTCTTTCATTTGGTGTATTATTTACAATTGTAAGTTAAACGTAATAAATGTTACAACACCTTAAAACAGGTATGTTCATTTTGAAACACCCTGTATATCAACAAAGTTGATTAAACTGCTGGCCTCTGAGCTTAGTGTTATTTTAAGTTTCTTGTGTAACAAATCTTTTATCAGTGGAACATTTGCTGAATGGTTGAAGTATGCTGAAGTTAAGCAATTGCACAAGAAAAGAGATAATGAAATACCATCAAACTTTCGTCCAGTTTCATTTTTGCACGCATTCTCAAAAATTTTAGAAAAGATAATATACGTCATCTTCTGAACCATCTGACTAAAAATAAAATATTGTCTAACTCACACTTCGTATTTCTAAAGGGTTCCGTATTGAGAAGGGTATCTACACATGCAGTGACAATGTACTTAATTCATCAGACAGTAAATTACAGGCTACTGGTATATTTTGTGATCTGTCAAAGGCATATGACTATGTAAATCACAATATCCATTTAAGTAAATTAGTATATTATGGTGTAACAGGAAATGCTGCAAAATTGTTCAAATCCTATATCTCTGCCGGAAAATAAAGATTGTCAATAGGAAAGAGATGTGTATTATGCTGTCAGGCATCATCCATCTGGGAACCAATAACACGTTGTGTCGCCCAAGTTTCCATCTTAGAGCCCTTAGGATTTTTTGTGTGTATCAATCACCTTTCATCAGTAACATTACCAGTTGCCAAGTTTGTTTTGTTTACAGATGTTATAAACATTACAATAAATAGCAAATCAAGTATAACCTTACGAAGGTCAGCTAATTAAGTTTTCATGGAAATTAGTAAATGGTTCCTAGCCACTTTTCTGTCACTAAACTTTGAAAAAAAAGTACTATATGCAGCTCAGAACTTTACTGCCAGTATACATGTAAAATATGACAACAAGCAGATAGAAGAAGTTGACAGTGTCAAGTTCTTGGGATTACAGCTTGAAAATAAATTTAACTGGGAGTAGCATACCACAGAACTTCTGAAGCGCCTAAACAAATCTCTATGCGCTATGCGAATGTTCTAAGAAATAGTCGATATAAAAATAAAAAACTAGCCTACTATGCTTACTTTCATCCCACATTGTCATAAAGGATTATTTTCTGGGGTAGCTCATCGAGCCAAGCTAAACTTTTCCGAGCTCAAAAACGTGCAATAATAATTATTTGTGGTGTGAACTCAAGAACGTCCTGCAAAGGGCTGTTTAAAGAATTGCGGATACTAACTAATGCTTCCCAACATATTTATTCTTTAATGAAATTTGTCATTAAAATATATCTTTTTTTTCGAATCAACAGTTCAGTTCATGAAATCAGTACTAGAAATAAGAACAACTTTCACAAAGATTTTAAGTCCTTACTTTGGTACAGAAAGGTCTCGCCTCTTCAGTAATACATGTTTTCAATAACATGCCAGCAGCCACTAAAAGCTTAACTACCAATAAAGTTCAGTTTGAGAAGTTTGACGTCTGCAGCTGAAATATGTCTGATCTCTTAATATGTTCTACCCCAAAAAGAAAAAAAGGTCAAGAGTATGAGATAGCAACTGCCGTCTTTGACGTGCTCATTGGAGACGAAGCACAAGGTAGGATAGGAAACGGATGGAAAAATAAGCCGGTAGTGTACGTTTTCAAAGCAACCTTCCTGCCATTTGCCATAACTGACTTAGGAAACCATGGAAAACGTAAATCTGGATGACCGAGCGAGGATTTAACTCCCACAACTCCCGTCTGCAAATCCAGTATGTTAATCTCTGTTTTCGGGATATGGTGTCGGAACTCTGCTTCTAAATCCATGTGTAATCTCTCGAGGACATACCATTACCTGAGTTTGATTGAAGCTGCGAAATAGATACACAACTGCAATGCTATATTTGTGGTGTTACTTCTCGTTTAGCATAATTTCCTTGTTGTTTGATAAAATACAATTAATTTCATTTGTAGGTGCATTGGACAGTCGACAGGTCCATTTTCTATTTGTTTACTCTGAAATAATGTGCTAATGGCAAACATGTTGCTCTGTTAAATAGGTTTCCACTGATGAGCTATAAGCCATACAGTTCTTGGTCCAGTGAGACGGCTTCTAGAAGATTCTTCGTAGAAGAAGCTGTGGAAGTCTTCTTGTAGCAGCCTCAAATAAATGTTGATGTCCAGCTTGTTTTGACGAAGCCATGGACCAAGAAAAAATGGGCTATTGAAACGGTTTCATCAGTGAAAAATAGTTTAGTCACTAACCAGTTAGTGTGAGCATTTGACTGCAGTAACCTTTGTTTAATTTTTGTGTTCCTTTCGCATTAAAATATGAACTGGAGTTATTGAACAGTTTGTGTATCTCTCCCTAGGGACCTACCGCCTCTCCATCAGAGTAAGAGGACCTTGATCCGTAAACAACTGTAAAATGCAATTCGTAGTGACTTCAATTTCTGTCACCAAAATGATCACGTCAATTGATAGAAAAGACGTATGCTATTTACTGATATGACTTTTTACCTCAGAATCATACTCCTATATCCACAACTAGCAACAATGCTGTCTGGTAGTGCGTTACGTTTGACAGGGGCATTAGAAAGCCGTTGTGGTGTTCACGGACGGTATGACAATCGAGCTCAGGGTCCTTTGCCTCCGGTGACCGGCCGAGCATAGCAACCAGAGAGGTAAGGCCGCCGCACTGCACTTTTTTGCAGCAGCCAGCTACACTTACGTTTTTGTGACGCTTTGCCCGTTATGTTTCGTTTTCCTTTTCTCTCGCATCTGGCGCCCAGCAAATGCTAGGTCGATGCAGGTAGGAACATCGTGGAACATTCACTGTTGTCTAGTAATATCTGACAGGAGAAACAGCAAAAAATAGAATGAAGAAAAACATATTTATTATTTCACAAATCTCGCCACGAACTGAGAAAATTAAAAACCAATGACCTCAACTGTTAGTAGTTTATAGTGCTTTATCATCGTAATATTCGTTACTCTTACTAAATTATTTCGTAACTAACATACATTCATCGGGTCACTGAACGAGTAAGTACGTGTATAAATGACAGCATGCTTACTTTCTTCCTTTTTTTAAAAAGAAAAAGCACCAGAAACCATTAAATTATCGCTTTAACACATTTCGATAATATTTTTAAATATAATGTTTTTCGGAACAGCAGTGACTGCGTGTAATAAAAACTTTGAATAAAACTGCTCAAATTCACATTTAATTAAAGTTTTTAATTTAAAAGAGTTGTCAGTTAAACAAGGCATTAGTTACTCATATCTCTCCAATAATATCTACACCTGCATATACATGACTACTCTTAAGTACCCGGCAAAGTGTTCTTCGAATCACTTTCAAACTATTTCTCTACCGTTCCACTCTTTAGCAGCGCGTGGGAAAACGAACACTTAAATCTTTCTGTATGAGCTCTGATTTCTCTTACTTTATTGTGATGATCATTTCTCCCTATGTAGATTGGCGACAATAAAATATCTTCACATTCAGAGAAGAAAGTTGGTGACTGAAATTTCGTGAAAATTATTTTCATGGAGGGGCTCACTTAACAAGGACATATTTTAAGCTCTCTGTAATAACATCTTTATTGATATGTTATATATTTATGCAAGGATAGTATTATTGTTTTTTTGTGTACGCAAGGTTCGATTCCCGAATGTCAGATTAATTTTTGTGCGGTGTAACTGTCAAAAACTTGATCCACTCATCGGTGTGAGATAACTGAGGAACTGATTAAGTGATGAAGTGCCAAACACTGACATACAGGGCACTGGAATGCCTCAAACAGAAAACTACAAGGGTATGAGCTACCCGACATCATCACTATTTAATTTCATCGTCATACATAAAGTAGAACTGATATCAAGTTGAGAGGATTACTCTAGAATAGAGTGGCACGAATAACTTATTACTAGTTTTCTTGTCATTTGTTGATTTTAAACTGTGGTCCTCATAACTAACGAATTGAGACACTTTTTATTTCAAAAATTCTTCTGCTCTGTACATGAAATTTGGAATAGACAATGTTTACGTGTACATGTTTCTACCGATAAGTTTAAACATATATAATATAATGGAAATGCAAGTAAAATACATTCATGTAAATTGCCCGTTTATAGCCGTAAATTTTAGCGAAGGATTTATTACCTTGCAAGTCAGTTGACACACTGTACATTATAGGAAGATAATCGTAGAACTTTGCTGTAGCGTAAAAATAACAACTGAAGTGACCATCTACGTTTCTAAATGTTATGTTCCTTCTACATACGTTTGGCATGTTCAGTTCTATTAGTTAATTTGTTCATTATTTTCTGATATTGATACATAGGTAGAGAAACTGCTGCGATAGGCCAAACAGTCGTGGCGTGTGTTCTCTCTGAACAATGGAAGGAAGGCATCAGATTCCACTCGCCCGGAAAGCGTCGGACGAAAAGACGGCTGCAGACTTTCCCACACTTGGAACAAGGAAGTGGCCAGTCTTTGTTAAGATGAGACAGCAAGACGTACAATGAACCCGTTAAACATTAGCGACGTTACAGGCAATCATATGATTGCGGGAACTGGTGTAGTTTAGAAAAGAGCTTCAATTCGACCGAACGTTAATGATTGTTTATTTAACAAAGACCTAACTCAGAATTTTCATCAACAATATGGTGAACCACAGACGTGTGCATGCACCGTGGCCTCCTAGAACACATGGACTGTTGTCTAAAATGACTCATTTACACGACTGACGTTACAGCATTGTGCAGCTTGGAAGTTTACTTCATTCTGAGCGTGGAGTAAACGCTATGTATCTCTTGCCTTGGCGGTGCTAGTTACCATGGAAGGAAGGACGATCAGAATCTGACGTCCCGTCGCCCACGAGATCATTAGGGATGGAATTTCTGCGTACAGTCGCATAAAGGTCTGGGCGGCGCGTCATTCAAAGAGCCGCAACAGTGACCTAAAAATCTCCATATTCGATGTTCACTCAGTAATTTCTCCTAATATCTACGAAATAGTCATGGTATTGAATTGGTCTCATACGTACCTGCTCTTATGGTGCAAATAAATACTGTACTTCACCTAAAAAAAAGTTAATGCCGGCAACTTAATGGTTAATAAAGTCGTGAAAATGCGTTTGTCTTTGTACCACAAACCCTTGGTTGCCGTTCGCCTATGTGGAAAGAGATTAAAAATATCGTAAACGAGTCAACAGTTATTTGAGATGAAAGAAGTAGGCGCCGTACCCTGTAAGGACGATCGCGATACTCGTATATTAAGACATAAAGATATGTTTTAGATACTGGCTCTTTTCAGATCCGATTTCAGCGTATCATTGAAAACCACGCCGTTCCTTGCGAGAGATTCCTGACATACTGTTCAATTAAAAATTACTTTTCTGAATATCTCTAATATTTTTTACAGGCGCTTCGGTCACAAAACTTATTTAAGCCAGTACTTTGACGAAGTTTCACAAACTAATCACTGGGGTAGGTGCTACACCATCCTGTGATAGCTTTTTTAAGCGAAGTGAGCAGCTACATCAATCATTACCTAAAGCATATTTACTAGTGGAACGAAATATTCTTGTTAAAAAAGATCGAAGAACTCCGTATCTGTATCTGTTCTCAATATCTTTGTAAAAGCAAACATAAATAACCCACTTCCACTTCCGTATCTTCAGGCTTTCATTAGAGAGCACTTCATATTATCGCCTCTCCTTGGAGACAGCGTTTCTGACACAAATACACGTATTTACGATGCGGCTAGGGTCTGTCTCAGCTCCTGATGAGCTCAATATTAAAAAAAAAGTAGGGTTAACTCTCGGCGATGACGTAGCCATTAGGAAAGGAATGGAAGCTAGGATAGGAAAAGGAAATCAGCGGAGTCTCTTTCAAAAGAGATCCCATACATCAGCTCATTTTCTCCCGTGCGTTCAATACGTAATGCAACATATTCTTCCTCGGCTAGTTTCGGTTTAAAAAATGCGGAATTTGTTGTGGGATATCGTGGAAAATTCCCGCTCCAGTCCCGGAAAAACAGAGCATCGTAGACATTCATAAGTGCTTGTAGAATGTCTACGGAGACCTGGCAGTGAACAAAAGGGCGGTCAGTCTGTGACTCCTAAAATGTTGGAACGTGCGGAAACTCTCATTTGAGAAGATCGACGGATCACAATCAAACACCTCGCTGCTCAACTGGACTTTTCTGTTGGTAGTGCTGACACACTCGTCCACCAGTTGGGGTACTCAAAAGTGTGCGCCCGAAGAGTTCCTCGCCGTCTAATAGAAGACCATAAGAAGCAGTGAAGGACCACCTGTGATGAATTTCTTGAGCCTTACAAGGCTGATCGTGACAATTTCTTGTCGAACAAAGTTGCGGGCAATGAAAAATGGGTTCATCACTTCGAACCAGAAGCAAACCGGCTATCCATGGAATAGCGCCACACCATCTCTCCTCAGAAGAAAAGGTTCAAAACCTTACCCTCAGCCAGTGATGTCATGCGACAGTCTGCTGGGACTCTGAAAGGGTTATTCTGTTTGATGTCCTCCCTCATTGTGCAACACTGAACTCTGAAGCTTATTGTGATACCCTCAGGAAATTGAAGAAACGACTTCCGCGTGTTCGTGGCCACAAAAATGCAAACGAACTTCCCCTTCTCCATGACAACGCAAGGACTGACGCAAGTCTGCGCACTCGAAAGGAGGTCACAAAACTTCATTGGCTGTTCTTCCTCATCCACTCTCCAGCCCGAATCTAGCAGCTTCCTAGTTCCAGCTGTTTGGCCCAACGAAGGATACACTCCACGGGAAGCAATCCATGGATGATGATGAGGTTACTGACGCAGCAAGACGTTGGCTCCGACGTAGACCAGTAGAGTTGCATCAAGTGAGCATACAGACCCGCCCAATCAGGTGCCGTAAGGCCGTCGCAATGAACGGAGATTACGTTGAAAAGTAATGTTTCGTAGTCAAAAGCGTGTGGAATAATGTGGCGCACTGGAATCCTGAATAAGAATAACCTGCTTTCAGAAAACAATGTGCTGTATTACTTATTGAACGCCTCTTGTACATCTACATCTACATTTACGTGATTACTCTGCTATTTACAATAAAGTGCCTGGCAGAGTGTTCTATGAGCCACCTTCATGCTGTCTCTCTACCATTCCACTCTCGAATGGCACGCGGGAAAAACGAGCACTTAAATTTTTCTGTGCGAGCCCTGCTTTCTCTTATTTTATCGTGATGATCATTTCTCCCTACATAGGTGGGTGCCAACAGAATGTTTTCGCAATCGGAGGAGAAAACTGGTGATTGAAATTTCATGAGAAGATCCCGTCGCAACGAAAAACGCCTTTGTTTTAATGATTGCCACTCCAATTCACGTATCATGTCTGTGACACTATCCCCCCTATTTCGCGATAATACATAACGAGCTGCCCTTCTTTGTATTTTTTCGATGTCATCCGTCAGTCCCACCTGATGCGGATCCCACACCACACAGCAATACTCCAGAATAGGACGGACAAGCGTAATGTAAGCAGTCTCTTTGGTAGACCTGTTGTACCTTCTAAGTGTTCTGCCAGTGAATCGCAGTCTTTGGTTTGCTCTACCCATAATATTATCTATGTGATCGTTCCAATTTAGGTTATTTGTAATTGTAATCCGTAAGTATTTAGTTGAATGTACAGCCCTAAGATTTGTGTGTCTTATCGCGTAATCGAAATTTAGCTTATTTCCTTTAGTACTCATGTGAATAACTTCACACTTTTCTTTATTCAGGGTCAATTGCCACTTTTCGCACCATACAGATATCTTATCTAAATCATTTTGCAAGTCGTTTTGATCATCTAATGACTTTAGAAGACGGTAAATGACAGAATCATCTGCAAACAATCTGAGACGGCTACTGAGATTATCTCCTATGTCGTTAATATAGATCAGGAACAATAGAGGGCCTATAACACTTCCTTGGGGAACGCCGAATATTACAGGAAATCACGAATCCAGTCGCACAACTGAGGCGATACTCCGTAGGAACGCAGTTTGGTTAGAAGACGCTTGTGAGAAACGGTGTCAAAAGCCTTCTGGAAATCTAAAAAATATGGAATCAATTTGACATCCCCTGTCGATAGCACTTATTACTTCATGAGAATAAAGAGCTAGTTGTGTTTCACAAGCACGATATTTTCTGAATCCGTGCTGACTATATGTCAATAAATCGTTTTCTTCGAGGTACTTCATAATGTTCGAATACAATATATGTTCTAAAACCCTACTGCAAATCGACGTTAGTGATATAGGCCTATAATTCAGTGGATTACTCCTACTTCCCTTTTTGATTATTGGTGTGACTTGAGCAATTTCTCAGTCTTTAGGTACGGATCTTTCTGTGAGCGAGTGGTGGTATATAATTGCTAAATATGGAGCTATATTATCAGCATACTCTGAGAGGAACCTGACTGGTATACAATCTGGACCGAAGGCTTTGCCTTTATTAAGTGATTTAAGCTGCTTTGTTACACCGAGGATATCTACTTCTATGTTTCTCATCTTGGCAGTTGTTCTTGATTGGAATTCAGGAATATTTACTTCGTCTCCTTTGGTGAAGGAGTTTCGGAAAACCGTGTTTAATAACTCTGCTTTAGTGGCACTGTCATCAGTGACTTCACCTTTGTTATCGCGCAGTGAAGGTATTGATTGCGTCTTGCCAATGGTGTGCTTTATGTATGACCAGAATCTCTTTGGGTTTTCTGCCACATTTCGAGACAGAATTTCGTTGTGGAAATTATTAAAAGCATCTCTCATTGAAGTACGCGCTATATTTCGAACTCCTGTAAGACTTTGCCAAGCTTGGGGATTTTGCGTTCTTTTTAAATTTGGCATGCTTTTTTCGTTGCTTCTGCAACAACGATCTGACCCGTTTTGTGTACCATGGGGGATCAGTACCATCACTTATTAATTTACGTGGTATATATCTCTCAATTGCTGTCGATACTATCTCTTTGAAAACATTCCGCAACTTTTCTGCACTTACATGATTAGATTGGAAGGAGTGAAGACTGTCTCTTGTATTTGCAAAATGTGGCCACCAAGCTTCATTCGACCACGTAAGTTTTCTGCCATTAGTGTTTTTATGTGTTCCTATATAAATGCTTTTGTCTTGATCATTCCGATATAGTGCTTTCATTTCTCTTCAGCAGGACGACTGCTGAAAATGAACTTAGGTTTGAAACATTTTCAGTTTGAGTAATACAACTTTATATCAGAACTGCAGGTGTCTCCTGTTGTTGCCATTTAAATCAACAATGGAAACCATTCTATAAACAACTTGTAGCAAAAATAGGGTAGTATATGACCTGTCTCCTAAACAAGAGCCACATATGAAGAAATCCAAACAGTCATGACGTAAGAAACGCAAGTACCACAACAGGAACTAAAAAATAACAAATTGTCGTGGTCTGGGCGATTACAGAACACGGCAGCACGAACGGCAGATCCTGCTACCTAAAGTGGCAGTACTGTCCGTTCGGTCGATGGAGACGCCAGACACACGCTGTTGCCTAGTTTCGCTGAGACATCTGACATTTCAACACGATCGCAAATAACCACAGTTTCTGAGTGAATCAGTTACGAATTATGAACTGGATATTTAGTAATTTATCACTGTGCCTTCTAGTTAAATTGTTACTAATGAAAAGACATTACATTACATAGCATTTAATTATTCAGTATGATACAGACAAGCACTGTATTCGCATTTTCGACTGTCCAGGTTCAAGTTATGATCCTGTATTCATGATTTTGATTTTCTGTACGTACTTTATATCGTACCGGCGAAATGCAATCATGCTTACTCAACAGGACCAGGAGACACACTCCACGTGAAATAATTAAAGCCGACAACACAGTTCTATTATTTATGCCATGGCGCTTCCTATAGACAATGAACAATGACAGCCATGCCTCGTCTTCTGAACAGAAGCCCTTCTTAAGAAAACCGTATAGTTATGGTTGCAGAGATGGAAGGAGTACTACCTCCTAATATTTGGCCAATGAAAAATGATTTTCCATCTCAAACGAAGATTTTGCGGGAAATTAAAACCTATAATTCTCCATGTTGTAGATGTTCGTTGTACAAGTACTGTTCGATTACGCTAAAACAACAACAACTGTAAAATAGGAGTAACAGTCTGTAGCGATGTAAAGTGGCATGATCACATAAAACTATTGCAGGAAAAACATATGCCAAGTGTGAAAACACATTTGACCTCTTAGCAACAAATAATCCTAAGTTAATAACGGTCCTCAAAACGGATACAGGGATTAGTGAACACAGGATTGTCGTAGCGAGATTGAATATTGTAACCCCCAAATCCTCCAAAAATAAACGAAAAATATACCTACTCCAGAAAGCAGATAAAAAATGGTTCAAATGGCTCTGAGCACTATGGGACTTAACTTCTGAAGTCATCAGTCCCCTAGAACTTAGAACTACTTAAACCTAACTAACCTAAGGACATCACACACATCCATGCCCGAGGCAGGATTCGAACCTGAGACCGTAGCGGTCGCTTGGTTCCAGACCGTAGCGCCTAGAACCGCTCGGCCACACCGGACGGCCAGAAAGCAGATAAAAATTCACTTGACGCCTTCCTGAGAGACAATCCCCAGTCCTTCCAAATTAATATAAGTGTAGATCAGTTGTGGCATGACTTCTAAGAAATAGTATCTACAGGAATTGAGAGATCTGTATCAAATAAATTAACAAACGACGGAGCTGATCCTCCTTGGTACACAAAACGGGTCACAACACTGTTGCAGAAATGACGAAAAAGCCATGCCAAATTTAAACAGACGCAAAATCCCCAAGAATGGCATTCTTTTACAGAAGCTCGAAATTTAGAGCGGACTTCAAATCGAGATACTTATAATGGTTTCTATAACGAAACTTTGTCCCGATACCTGACAGAAAATCCAAAGAGATTCTGGTCGTATGTGAAGTATGCTAGCGGCAAGACGCAATCAATGCCTTCTCTCTGCGATAGCAATGGAGATACTATCGAAGACAGTGCTGCCAAAGCAGGGTTACTAAATACAGTTTTCCGAAATGCCTTCACAAGAGAAGAGGAAGTAAATATTCCAGAACTCGAATCAAAAACAACTGCCAACATGAGTAACGCAGAAGTAGATATCCTCGGAGCAGTGAGGCAGCTTAAATCACTTAATAATACCAAGTCTTCTGGTCCAGACTGTACACCAATTAGGTTCAAATGGTTCAAATGGCTCTGAGCACTATGCGACTTAACTTCTGAGGTCACCAGTCGCCTAGAACTTAGAACTAATTAAACCTAACTAACCTAAGGACATCACACACATCCATGCCCGAGGCAGGATTCGAACCTGCGACCGTAGCGGTCCCTCGGTTCCAGACTGTAGCGCCCAGAACCGCACGGCCACTCCGGCCGGCCACCAATTAGGTTCCTTTCAGAGTATGCTGATGCAGTAACTCCATACCTAAAAATCATATACAACCGTTCGCTCTACGAAAGATCCGTACGAAAAGTCTGGAAAGTTGCACAGGTCACACCAATATTAAAAAAAAAAAAATGGCTCTAAGCACTATGGCACTCAAAATCTGAGGTCATCAGTCCCCTAGACTTAGAATTACTTAAACCTAACTTAACCTAAGGACATCACACACATTCATGCCCGAGGCAGGATTCTGAACCTGCGACCATAGCAGCTGCGTGGTTCCGGACTGAAGCGCCTAGAACCGCTCGGCCACAGCGGTCGGCAATATTCAAGAAAGGTAGTAGGAGTAAGCCACTAATTTACAGGTCCGTATCATTAACGTCGATACGCAGCAGGATTTTAGAACATATATTGTGTTCGAATATTATGAATTACCTCGAAAAAAAACGGTCTATTGACACACAGTCAACACGGATTTAGAAACCGTCGTTTTTGTGAAACACAACTGGCTCTTTATTCGCATTAAGTGTTGAGTGCTATTGACAAGGGAATTCAAATTGATTCCGTATTTATGGATTTCCGGATGGCTTTTGACGCTGTATCACACAAGCGGCTAGCAGTGAAATTGCGTGCTTATCGAATACCATCTCAGTTATGTGACTGCGTGATTTCCTGTCAGAGAGGTCGCAGTTCGTAGTAATTGACGGAAAGTCTTCGAGTAAGACATGAGACAGCCTGAACAGCCATCTTATGTTGTTTGCAGATGACGCTGTCGTTTATCGACTAGTCAAGTCATCAGAAGATCAAAACAAATTGCAAAACGATTTAAAACAGATATCTGTGCGGTGCGAAAGTTGGCAATTGGCCATAAATAACGAAAAATGTGAATTCATCCACATGAGTGCTAAAAGGAATCCGTTAAACTTCGGTTAAACGATAAATCAGTCAAATCTAAAGGTTGTAAATTCAACTAAATACTTATTAATTACAATTACGAACAACCTAAATTGGAAGGAACACACAGAAAATGTTGTGGGGAAGGCTAACCAAAGACTGCGTTTAATTGGTAGGACACTTAGAGAATGTAACAGATCTACTAAGAAGACTGCCTACACTACGCTTGTCCGTCCTCTTTTAGAATACTGCTGCGCGGTGTGGGATCCCGACCAGATAGGATTGACGGAGTGCATCGAAAAAGTCGAAAGTAGGGCAGCATGCTTTGTATTATTGCAAAATAGAGGAGAGAGCGCCACTGAAATGATACAGGATTTGGGATGGACATCATTAAAACAAAGGTGTTTTTCGTTGCGGAGCAATCTTATCAGAAATTCCGGTCACCAACTTTCTCCTCCAAATTCGAAAATATTTTGCTGACGCCGACCTACATAGGGATAAACGATCACCATGACAAAATAAGGGAAATCAGAGCTCGTACGGAAAGATGTAGGTGTTCGTTCTTTCCACGCGCTATACGAGATTGGAATAATAGAGAATTGTGAAGGTGGTTCGATGAACCCTCTACCAGACACTTAAATGTGATTTGGAGAGTATCCATGTAGATGTAGATGAAGGCTAAGATTCATAGGAAAATCTTATGAGAACGAAATTCATCCATGAAAGAAATGGCTACCAAATAACTTGTTCGACTATTCTTAAGTATTCTTTGTCCGTATTGTGTCCTCAATAGGTTGATTAATAGTAGGGATTGAGAAGATCCAAAGAAGAGACGCGCATTTTGTCACGGGATCTTTTAGTAAGCTCTAAATGCTCACGTAGATGCTTAGTGGCGGACGCTACAAGAGAGGCGTTGTGCATAGCGGAGAGGATTATTGTTGAAACTGCCACGGCGTAAGTTCCACGTAGAGTCGGAAAACACATTACTTCCTCCACATTCCTCTTCCGAAAGAATCACAAAAAGAAAATAAGAGAAATTAAGGCTCATATAGATGTTCATCGGAAGTCGTTCTTTCCAGCATTAGCAAATGGAACAGGATGAAGAGGGTCGGATGAGAGTGCAAGTAGAAATACCATTCGTCACACACAGTATGGTGGCTTCTGGAGTGCAGATGTGTATGTTGTTACTGTCGTCTTTGTTATACATTACTGATAAGCGAGGTCCTCGCCAGGCCATGAAGGACATAGGGAATTCTGCAGGCCACTGTATCATCCTCCCTTCCGGCGTCACGCGGATGTGATATGGAGGCGCATTTGGTCAGCACACCACTCTCGCTGCCGTTTTGCAGGCTTTCCAGACCGTGAAGCCGCAATTACTAGGTAAAGTAGCTCCTCGGTTGGCATCACGACGTCGAATGCATCCTGTACCAGTCCTCCCAGCAAGGAAAACTTCTTAGCAGTACCGCAAATCGAACCCGGGTCCTCCGCGTGATAGTCATCTACGCTGATCACTCAGCTACTGAGCCTTCTATTGCATTCTATTAAACAGTCTATAACGTAATGTATGAATGTAGCACCACGCTGTTTTATGAACTGATAAAACGTCAGCTGGTTAATCACACTACTGATATCAGAAAGTTACGCAGGTACGAGGTATGGGCACTCAGTTCACTGCGAAGGATTTTGTCGCAAGCCTGAGCTTTTGCTCGAGTCATGAATGGGGAGCATTTATCTTCAGAGTTTAAGTATGCAGATGTAGGTTCTGCTTTTTAAAAAAAGACAGAAAATTTTGCACCAGATACACAGGACTAAATATAATCATCCCTACACCTGCAATTTACGATGAATTTTCGATAAAAGGAAATTGAACATAGATCAAAGAGTTAGAAGATCAGAAAGGAATTACTTCTGGAACATCCCCTGCAGACAATTTGTTTCCGTTGAAACTGCTAGTAAATAAATCCGTTAGACATGTGATACAATGTGATTTCTTTAAGCAAAAAAAGTATGCTACTGTGATCCAATTTAAATGAAACAGATGTGAGTTTAGCGTCTAATAGTGATTCCGATTTCCTGCCCAGTGCAAGTATCGATACGGAATACAGGCTAGAGATACCATGGCCGCAGCTTGCTCCTACAGAGGGCGCTGCAGCAGCCATGTCACGTGGGCTTGTCTACTGATGTGTAAATACCACAGACCTGCACTAGCCCGGCAGTTCTCACCTGCCTCTTATGCCCACAGTATGCGCCATTGATAACAGAGTGGTTGACCTTGCCTGTATTTACGTTTCCTTGGATTAACTGCGCATGCTTTCAGTGACTATCGCAAAATTCTACACTCTGCATCTGGCTAGCAGTTCATTTCTTGAACTCTGCCTTCATCGACCACAGGAATCACCTGTTTGTTTCGCCAGTTCTACGTCTCTACTACTAGAGTAGCCACAAATTGTGTTCTACCTACGCTAGGTCGGATAGAAAAATGGGTACGAAAAACAATAAACTGTAGAATTAACTTACTTACTTCTCTACAATACACATTCCTCCATACTCTGTAAACCACTGCACAAAGTGTAAAGGAGGTTCCTTAGCGTACCATTATCATTTTCCCTTCTATTTCGTTCGAGGTTAGTATACGAGAAGAAGGAGTACAGTACCTCCTCTGTACAAGACCATTTTTTTTTAAATTTTAGCGTTGTGGTTATTACACAACACGTAAGGATGAGCAAGTGCAGGATGGCCCGTAGGTGTAAAACACCCTTGTAAAACAAAAACAGGGAGATAAACAGAAATTTTAAGTTAGCATTATTAGACGTGAGAGGAGGAACGACCTGCATGTCTGTGTTACTAACATGGTGGTCTTTTGGAAATCGCCATCTTGGATGAAACTCATGATTTTCAAACGAAAAAGAGGTCACCTATCATATTAAACTACTGTTCTGCAGTTTTGGTACATTACATAAATTACGTAGTAAACTGTAGGGTAGTATTGGTATTGGTAGCATTGGTAGAGAAAAAACACAGACGAATGTGTTACAGAAACTGGGAGCCGACCACTTCTCTTAGTTTTTTTGTATGTTTTGCACATAATTAGGACCGCACATGATTCAATGATAATCTACTGTATATTTTATATCCTTAAAAAATATAAATTGCATTTTATAAGCAATAAAAATTAGTTGATCCCACAACTTCTGCGCTATTATGTATCCAAAGTAATTGCTTTTGATGCAAGTACAAACATAAAAAACTGTAGAAATTATTGTCATTTTGTACTCAACAGAACGTTCTTCATCATGACCAAAGGCAAGAGTTTCCTGTTATTACTGATAACTGCGAAAGTTGTTTATAAATAACAGAAACATGTTTTATATGAGCTCGACGAAGTATGGAAGCAGTGTTTGATATCTTTTTGTTCTGCGGTGTTGTTTTACCTTTTTTGAGGATATTACCTTTTCTAACGCTGTATGATACATCTGTATTGTTCTTTTACTTTTAATTCAATATCCCTCTGTTTTACGTAACAAATCAACGATTCTCGAAAGAAACTTGAATTAAACATTGACAGTTTTAATTTTGCTATAAAGACTATTTGCTTTGAGTAACACACAGGAACATAACTATGTAGAACAAAATTGCTCTTTAGATTACGTGGCCTTTTATATACCCTCAGTCAGCTTCTGGACAGTTCACCTCTTCTGGTTTCTGGGGGAATCTACATAGTAAGACAGTGATAGTACACACAGACAAGGAGATTGAAATGAGGTAACTACCGGTGCAATACACCTACCGCGCAAGTAATGTGGTTAAGATCTTAATTGACTAAGGCTACTAGGAAAACTACCTTAGTCTACACTTACTTATGATGATCTACTGTAGCCTACGGTAGTTTTACAACTCTGTATTAAACAGACAGAGAATTACACGAGAAAAACAACTGTGTCTTTCATTTGAGTGTGACTTCATCTTCAGGACAGTAGCTGACTGGAGGCGTTTAGTGTGGTCCGTCGAATCACGAGTTTTTCTCTTTTCAAATGCCACAAGACGTCGAGTGCACCGACGATTCAATGAGTCGTTTAATCTGCAGAATATGGAGGATGTAGTTTAGGTTGGAGTTGGTTATATGTTTTTTGGGGGGCGTTTCCTGCACAATAACTTGGAGTCACTCGTTCAAGTTACCGTGAACGTGACTCTAAATGTTTATTTCATCGTTCTGGGTGATCATCTGTTGCCATTTCTTCTACATGTTCAAGATGAGTATGCTGTGGACTCTCCTGTCTTGCAATATGATAAAAGTTGTATTCACAGGGCTGCACACACACATCCCTGGTTTGAAAAACACTCAGGTGCCTTATCGCACCTCGGCTGGCTCACTGTATCACTCGATCTTAACTGCTGGTGGCCTGGCACTATCCTTCCCTCCCCCTCGATTGAAATGAACAATACATGATTAAAAAATCTAAAATCTTGTAGCTTAATAGCGCAAGGGGCGATCAAAATGTTTCCGTCTGAGGGCGTTGCTGCAATATACACTGAGGCGACAAAAGTCATGGGATATCTCCTAATATCGTGTTTGACCTCCTTTTGCCCGGCGTAATACAGCATCTCGACATGGCATGGACTCAACAAGTCGTTGAAAGTCCCCTACAGAAATACAGAGCTATTCTGCCTCTATAGCCGTCCATAATTGCGTGCGAACTGAACTCTTGATTGTGTCCTATAAATGGTAGATGGGATTCATGTCAGGTGATCTGGGTGGCCAAATCATTCCCTCGAATTGTCCAGAATGTTCTTCAAACTATTCACGATCAATTATGGGCTGGTGATGTGACATCATTGTCTGGGAACATGACGTCGATGAATGACTGAAAACGGTCTCCAAGTAGCTGAACATAAGGATTTCCTGTCAATGATTGGCACAGTTGGGCCACAGGACGCAGTCCATTCCATATAAACACAGCCACACCATTATGGAGACACCCTCGGCTTCCACGATTCCTTGTTGACAACTTGGGTCCACGGCTTTGTGAGGTTTGCGCCACACTCGAACCCTACCATCAGCTATTACCAACTGAAATCGGGACTTATCTTACCAGGCCACAGTTTCCCAGTCGTCTGGGGTGCAACCGATATGGTGACGAGACCAGGAGAGGCACTGTCGGCTGTTCCATTCCATTAACGCCAAATTTCCTCGCCCTGTCCTAACGGAAATGTTCGTCGTACGTCACACATTGATTTCTGCAGTTATTTCGCGCAGTGTTGCTTAGCACTCACAACTCTACATCTACATGGATACTCTGCAAATCACATTTAAGTGCCTGGCAGAGGGTTCATCGAACCACCTTCACAATTCTCTATTATTCCAATCTCGTAGCCAATGGTTGGTTCAAATGGCTCTGAGCACTGTGGGACTTAACTTATGAGGTCATCAGTCCCCTAGAACTTAGAACTACTTAAACCTAACTAACCTAAGAATATCACAAACATCTATGCCCGAGGCAGGATTCGAACCTCTGGCCGTAGCGGTCGCGTTTTTTTCAGACTGTAGCTCCTAGAACCGTCGGCCACCCCGACCGGCCGCAGCCAATGCAAAAGCAGCTGCTGTGGGTCGTTAAGTGAAGGCCGTTGGCCATAATGTTGTCCGTGGTGACAGGTAATGTTTGAAATGTGGTATTCTCGGAAGACTCTTGACACTGTGGATCTCGGAATATTGAATTCCTACATATTTGCGAAATGAAATGTCTCATGCGTCTAGCCCCAACTGCCATTCCGCGTTCAAAGTCGTGAGACCATAATCACGTCGGACACCTTTCCACATGAATCAGTTGAGTACAATTGACAGTTCTGCCAATGCATTGCCCTTTTTTACCTCGTGTATGCGGTACTATCGCCATCTGCATATGTGCATATTGTCATCCCATGACTTTCGTCACATCGCTGTATATGCAACGTAGCGCGTCTCCGATGCGGGTATATAAGAACAGACATGTAGGCAAAAGATTAGTGACGCATTCGTGCTTTCCGATGTGTATGCGGTAATTGCGGAAACATGAAATTTGGCGACGTTGTTACCAATGCGTCGAAACAGGAGCAACGTTCTGTTATTATTTTCTTGGCTGCTTAAGAACAATCGCCATTAGACATCCATCGAAGAATGACGGATGCGTAGGGGGCACCATGTCCGTCGTTCGCTGAGTTCCGTGCTGGTCGTCATTCGAGCACCCACCCTATAGTCCTGATCTCTCCCCATGCCATTAATAAGTCTTCGGTCATTTAAAGATCTTGAATGGTCGACGATTCCTGTCGGACTAGGAGGTGCAGCAGGCAGTTATGGACTTCTTCGTGCGTCTGGATACGGTGTTTAAGCCAACGGATATCTTCAACCTGGTGCGTAGTAGGTGAAATGACTGCCTCAATACTCACGGCGATTTTGTCTGATTGGCATTCCGATTCTGGACTGCAGGGCTTTCGAACGGAAACTTTTTGATGGCCCCTTACATAAAAGCCATTTTCAATTACCAGACGATGTGTGGGAGTGAGAAAGAGATGTGAATTTTATTTAGATTCTATAAATTAAATGCAAGTAGTGTTGCTCAACATATAAGTGGTTTATTCAGTGAAACTGCATTAAACTGTATATGCAATAATTATTGAAATTTTATCAAATTCATTAAACATTCACTCACAAATTATTCAAATAATGATAAACAAAAATAAAAAAAATTTGGGTCGCCAGATACTGTAGAAAGTATAAAAAAAAACAACAAATAGAATTGAATTGACACCAAGAGCTCACAAGAAGTGAATTATGTAAGGTGCCTGCCCTGGTATTTGCCTTTTAACATGAGCATTGTATTACTTCATTCTAATTTAACATATCAATAAATTACACGAGACGGGTTGACCTGGTGTAATAAATGAAGAAGGAATATAAAAAAGAACAGCTGAACATATGACTCTCTTAACGGGCAAGCGGTGAATACTGTGCCTTGCGTCTTTATGAGCATCTAACACGTTGCAAGGAAATTCAAGAAAGCGAGAGAAGACGCAAGGCACAGTATTCACCGTTTGCCCGCTAAGAGAGTCATATGTTCAGCTGTTTTTTTTATTCCTTCCTGATTTATTACACCAGGTCCACCCGTCTCGTGTAATTTATTTATATGTTAAATTAGAATGAAGTCATACAATGCTCATGTTAAAAGGCAAATACCAGGGCAGGCACCTTATATAATTCACTTCTTGTGAGCTCTTGGTGTCAATTCAATTCTATTTTTTTTATACTTTCTACAGTATCTGGCGACCCATTTTTTTAATTTTTGTTTATCATTATCTGAATAATTTGTGAGTGAATGTTTAATGAATTTGATAAAATTTCAATAATTATTGCACATACAGTTTAATGTAGTTTCACTGAATAAACCACTTATATGTTGAACAACACTACTTGCATTTCATTTATAGAATCCCTCCCACACGTGGTATCTTGCAGATGCATCCCCATATGTACCGCACACGAAACAAATAAAGTCGGAAATTCGTTGAGAAAAGATGGGAGCAGACGATGGTTGGTTTGTGGTGATAGGTGGAGTAGGAAAATCGAAGAAAGGAAGCAAGATAAGCGTGATCGGATGAGAACAGGGCAGGGGAAGGAAATCGGCAGTCTCCTTTTTTAAGAGACATCCCGGAATCCGCAGTAATCGACTAAGAAATACGTGACTGTGGAAAGCCGGACAGAGACTACGAGCAAAGAAGATGTACTATTGCTCGCAAAGACGATTTATTACTGATATAACGATAAGAAGACTGCACTAGTATATCTTTGAATTCACAGCCTAGCATGGCCCACATCGTGTAAAGTGGACACCACAACTCTGACGAATGCGGGATCAATGCCAACATCTGTTAAAACATTCTCACGTTACTTACGGCTTTACTCCAGATGAACACACAAGCTTTCGGCAATAGACTTCGCTTTGAACTGAATACTTAATCCTCGAAATGGATAAACGTATTGACGTTGCTAGTATGAGTAACCAGATAACATTTTATTTGGTCATAAATCTGCAGAATGTTGCATTCACATCTTATGGTGGAGACTGTTCAGTGAAATGTGTTGGAAGACTCAGTTTACTGACTGGGGACTACAGCACATAATTTATGGTGAAGACGGTACAATCAATGAGTCGTACGCAAGTAACGTAACTGTATTTTTCCGTTTAACTCTCTTAGGTCGCGATACTCTCGTGTCTGAGTTGGAGGAAGAGTGTGATTAAACAAGAGAGAAAAAAGCAGTGTGTGACGTGACTGTCAGCCAGACGCGCATGAATACACCTGTCAGTTCGACGGGTGCTAGGAGCACATCGGCTGGGGGAGGTATCCTGGTAGGGACGGATGCACGTAGGCGGTGCCTAAAGGGAATGGAGCACCACGTCACGAGACCAAAGGGCAGAAGTCTTGTTTACACGACTACTTGTGGTGGCTCCACGTCACACGCCAGTGTGTAAATCGGCCGCCAGCCAAGTCGCGACTGAGTCGGTGACGTTAATGATCAGTTGATTTTCCCGAGTTGTTCCAAATTTTAAAGTTCTGAGTTTGCTGAAGACTTTGCATGAGTGGAGAGAAGGGCGGTGGCGTCGTCTGCTAATAGTGGAAACTAACCAATTGTCACCTCTCTCAGTCATGTTATAGTAACGGTTCTGTATCCTCTTAATCTATATTTTATAGTTTGCTTTCTCTTCATGGACAACGGTCGTGTCGCGATGGATACAGCAGTTCCCATCAGATCACCGAAGTCAAGAATCATCGGTCGTGATTGGCACTTGGATGGATGACTATTCGGGTCACCACGTGCTGTTGAACTACCAGGCTGCACCTAAGTCTCGTGACGCCAATTGAGGAGGTGCTTAACCGAGTGCTGGCGGCTCCAGGTCGCGAAAACTGACAACGGCCGCGAGAGCAATGTGTTAACCCCACTCCTCTCCATATCCGCACCAGATAACGCCAGTCGGCTGATAATGAAACGGCGGTGAGTCAGTCCCATTGGAGAGTATGTACTGGACAAACGCTATGTGGTACATAGAGAGAAAGCAAGACACAAAGGATGAAGTAAAAATGTGCTATGTATATTGTTTGATGCATTTCCACGCATACATTTTCTTGAACAAATAAGTATTGATGTTTCGGAATGTTTGAAAACATTTCCAATTCTTTCAGTTATCAGCTCTGTGGGGAATTTTCCACTGTCAAGAACGCCTTCTTTGAATTTTGTTTTGACCATTGATCAGCTCCTTAATTTTGCTACTATATTTGGATTTTTTGTAGGAGGGGTGGTCCCCCATAATCTCACTTTCGCCGTTCAGAGACAGCACTCAAAATACGCGACATTTTGACGCCGAAGACAAAGTACAGGAATAATACTCCGGAGGCGCTGCAGCATTCACTTGCCAAGAGTAGTCGTTTGAGACAAAAATTTTGCTCGTGTAGAAGATGTCTTCTATTGAGCATCGGGCATCAAATGACACGTATCCATGAGATCGATGCTGAGTTGTAAAAGGCACTTCGTTTTCCAGTGATACAAAATGTGTGTAAACGGAGCAGACACGGGCGGGGAATCATCCAAGAGAAGATAAGGGCTGCAATTGGGGAAATCCACTGAGATAAGCGACTTTGAGAAAGAGCAGATTATTAATACTCAGAGCCTGTGAACGAGTACCTCGAAAATGGCTAAGCTGGTTGGATGTCAACGTGCTACTGCTCTGAGCACCCACGGAAAGAGGTAGAAGGACTATGAAACTTCCACTAGGCGCTTAATGGTTGGACGTCCACGACTCTTCACAAAATGTGGGATTCGGAAGCTTGTCTGCTGTGTAAAGTAGGATAGATAGTGATCTGTGACATCTCTGCTGGGAGCGCACAACGCTGGTGCAAGAACAAGTGTTTCGGAGTGCACTGTTCATCATACATTGTTGAACATAGAGCCCCGCAGCGGACCACCCTACATGTTCACATTATAACCCAACGACTGGGCACGGACCATCGGGATTCGACCGTCGATCAAAGGAAACGTGTCGGCTCTTCGGGTGAATCACATTTTTGCTGCACTAGGTTGCTGGTCGTCTCCACAAACGCCGTCATCGAGGTGAATAGTGGCTCGGAACGTGAGGCGCGCCACGGGTGTAGGTTGGTGGGAGCAGTATTATCGTATGGGAGACATTCTACTGCGCTTGCATGGGACCTCTGGTAGTAATTGAAGACACGCTGATTGCTGCGAACCACCGGTATCCCTTCATGCTTGAAGTCTTTCCCGACGGTGATGTCATCTTTCAGTAGTACAGTTGTCCGTGTCTCGGATCCAGAACGTGATTCAGTGGTTTGAGGAGCATTATAGTGAAACCACGTTCATATCTCGTTGACCAAATTCTCCTGATGTAAATCTTGTGGGACCCATCTGAGTCGCTTTCGGGCGCCATCACCGAGTACGCAAACCAGCGGTCTGTTATTTACACGAATTACATGACCTGTGTGTAGACATATAATGCCAAATGCCTCTACAAACCTACCAACAAACTGTCGGATCCCTGATACACAGAATCAGTGAGGTATTTCGTTCCAAAGACGGACAAACAAGCTATTAAGCATGTGGTCATAATGTTTTGGCTCATCAGTGTGATTCGACCAAATACTATCAACATACGCTTCTGACTTTATATCGGGTAGGTCGATGGGACGTACGCCATTTATTATTCCCCACTGGCTCGCTCAGGAACCGTGCTTCTGATTTGTTACCAGAGCGCATCGGTTAACAGAGAAAAAGGGGATAATGAAAAACAAACCAGTATTAATTGTAAAACTATTTGTTGAAAGACCTGAAAACTTTTTAAAATGTTGTATTACTCCCTTTGTGTGATTGTGGAAACACGAATTCACTGCGTTCGTTATTCTAGGGAAAGGGGTCTACAAAAGCGTAAATATCGTCGACATAATGAACTTGACATCAGCCAGCACAGAGGTATGTAATAAGTCACTCTTCCCACGCCGCATTTGTGAATCTTCCGCAAGGTCACTTCAATAAATACTACATTAAGAAGTTTCCCTTGTACGCAGTTGATAGAGATTTGCAGAGAACAGACGAATAAATATCAGTATTAACTTAAAAACCGGAAAGTAAAAGAGTGAAGCGTTTCAGAAAAGGTGTTACAGAGGAACGCAGAAAATTAAAATGAGGTTGTCCATAGAATCAGCGAGGAAAGGAATTCGTGGAAAATCTTAAGACTTTAGGGAATAACTTCTATGATAGGAGAGGGAGCCGTAGAGGGAATAATTGTAGAGACTGGAATATACCGAGTGACAATTCCTGAAATATATGAAATACAATCGTCATAACTTCTGAACGGTTTGCGTTAGGACGTTCAAACTGTACGCCTGGTCGCGGGGCATGATGGGAATTAGTATGCTCGTTGTTGTTTGGTTTAACGACGAAGCCCCACTTTCATTTGGATGGGTTCGTCAATAAGCAAAATTGGCGCATTTGGGGGACTGAGAATCCGCATTTCGCGATAGAGAAGTCTCTTCATCCTAAATGGGTGAATGTGTGGTGGGAATAATCGGTGCGATGCTTCTTGATGGCACGGTGACTACCGGACGGTACGTGAAAGTTTTGAAAGATGATTTCATCCCCATTATCCAAAGTGATCCTGATTTCGACAAGATGTAGTTTATGCAAGACGGAGCTCGACCCCATCGAAGCAGGAGAGTGTTTGATGTCCTGGAGGAGCACTTTGGGGACTGCATTCTGGCTCTTGGGTACCCAGAGACCACTGGCATGAGCCTAGATTGGCCGCCTATTTACTTGATCTGAACACATGCGAGTCCTTTTTGTGGGGCTATATTAAAGAGAAGGTGTACAGCAACAATCCCAAAACCATTGTTGATCTGAAAGCAGCCATTCAGGAGGTTATCGACACCGTTGATATTCCGACACTTCAGCGGGTGATATAGAATTTCGCTATTCGTCTGCGCCACATCATCGCCAATGATGGCAGGCATATCGAACCTGCCATAACCTAAATCTGAATACATGTAGTGACGTTTACACGTTGTATAAAGTGTGTGCACGCCATAGTTCGTAACTAATTTACGTTTTTTCCATATATTTCAATAATTGTCACCCTGGACATGACAAATAGATTTGAGGACATTGGAAAGTCGTGCTTTGAGATGAAGATATTGACAGAGGTGAGGAATTTCTGGCGTCCCATATCACAGAGGTCAGGAATCTGATAAATACAAAGAAAATCACAAATAAATTCACTACACAGAAGGTATACAGTGATTCCATCCAGAACTCGACATTTACATACAAACAGATACGTAAAACGCGAGAACGAAACGTCGCAGAGAGGATAGAAGTAGTGAAGACCTTATACATTGTGTGACATTTCTCGTATGGGCAAGGACGATGAGACAGAATATCGAGTCACTGCCCTCTGTATGCGAACGGCGAAACGCAAACGTTTTCACAGCGGGAAGAAGTACGGCTTCTGAAGTGGGAAGCTGCCTAAATCGTTTTCGGCCTTCCCCTGCTGCTGGAATCAGCCGTGATTCGGCATTCCAGCGGCTTCTACGCTGGAGGATCAGCAGGGAGAGCGGTCGTCCTTGACCTCGCTCCTTCGCGCCACAGGAACGCCAAGTGCTCCGGCTGTGAGGGCCGAGCACACTCCTGTACGACGCTGGTTGCCGGAGTTCCCTGCGCACCACGTACACACGCGACACACACCGATTTAAAGAATGAAATAAAAAATAAAACCAACTTCAAGCACAGACTGAAATCAAATCTGCTTGACAACTCTTCCTGCTAAATAAAATTAGAGTATAGTTATGTCCAAATCGCGGTAAAAAGACCATAGCGTAAGATAATCAAGTAAATGATTCAGCATGTTGCTACATATGCTATCTGATCAAAAGTATCCGAACACCCAATATATATTGTGGAATTGACCACGAGAGGTGGACCCGCCAGTATAAAAGGAGGCTGTCAGTAGGGGAGCAGTGACAGCAGAATGGGTCGGTCAGGAGAGGTCAGTGACTTCGAACGTGGTCTATTCACTGGATGTCACCTGAGTGACAAACCATCAGCGGCGCTTCAACTCTTGTAAAGCTGCTAGAGTCGTCTCTTGGCGACGTCACTGCAAAGCAGAGACGCGAAGGAACAACACAGCTCAACCAGGACCAGGCAGACCTCATGTACTGAAGGATGGGGCCGTGAAGCATTACGGACGGTTGTTGTAAAAAACTGCAAAAAATCGGGAAAGGAATGACTCGTGAGTTCTAAAGCGCTACAGGCTGTCCACCTAACACAATGACTTTGCATAGGAAGTTGAAAAAAAAGTGTATAACTGTCGCGCAGCTCCTCATAACCAACACATTTCTAAGTGACGCTTGACGTGGAGTAAAGAGTGACATGTCACTGGACAGTGGACGACTGGAAAAGATTGATACCCTGTGCCAATCCGACAGAAAGGTTTGAGTTTGTTGAATGTTCAAAGAACGTTACCTACCGTCATGTGCAGTGCCCAGCAGTGAAGTACAGAGTAAGTGGTGTTGCGCATTGGGGATGTTTTTCGTGGTTAGAGTGTGGTCTCATGGACTGTGCGGCTGGTCCCGTCGGAGGTTCGAGTCCTCCCTCGGGCATGGGCGTGTGTGTTTGTCCTTAGGATAATTTAGGTTACGTAGTGTGTTAGCAGGTGTTGACAGATGTGAAAATTACCGAACTATCAGTTTAATAAGTCACAGCTGCAAAATACTAACGCGAATTCTTTACAGACGAATGGAAAAACTGGTAGAAGCCGACCTCGGGGAGGATCAGTTTGGATTCCGCAGAAATGTTCGAACACGTGAGGCAATACTGACCCTACGACTTTTCTTAGAAAATAGATTATGGAAAGGCAAACCTACGTTTCTAGCATTTGTAGACTTAGAGAAAGCTTTCGACAATGTTGACTGGAACACTCTCTTTCAAATTCTAAAGGTAGCAGGGGTAAAATACAGGGAGCGAAAGGCTATTTACAATTTGTGCAGAAACCAGATGGCAGTTATAAGAGTCGAGGGACATAAAAGGGAAGCAGCGGTTGGGAAGGAAGTGAGACAGGGTTGTAGCCTGTCCCCGATGTTATTCAATCCGTATATCGAGCAAGCAGTAAATTAAACAAAAGAAAAATTCGGAGTAGGTATTAAAATCCATGGAGAAGAAATAAAAACGTTGAGGTTCGCAGATGACATTGTAATTCTGTCAGAGACAGCAAAGGACTTGGAAGAGCAGTTGAACGGAATGGATAGTGTCTTGAAAGGAGGATATAAGATGAACACCAACAAAAGCAAAACGAGGATAATAGAATGTAGTTGAATTAAGTCGGGTGATGCTGAGGGAATTAGATTAGGAAATGAGACACTTACAGTAGTAAAGGAGTTTTGCTATTTGGGGAGGAAAATAACTGATGATGGTCGGAGTAGAGAGGATATAAAATGTAGACTGGCAATGGCAAGGAAAGCGTTTCTGAAGAAGAGAAATTTGTTAACATCGAGTATAGATTTAAGTGTCAGGAAAGTATTTGTATGGAGTGTAGCCATGTATGGAAGTGAAACATGGACGATAAATAGTTTGGACAAGAAGAGAATAGAAGCTTTCGAAATGTGGTGCTACAGAAGAATGCTGAAGATTAGATGGGTAGATCACATAACTAATGAGGAGGTATTGAATAGAATTGGGGAGAAGAGGAGTTTGTGGCACAACCTGACAAGAAGGAGGGACCGGTTGGTAAGACATGTTCTGAGGCATCAAGGGATCACAATTTAGCATTGGAGGGCAGCGTGGAGGGTAAAAATCGTAGAGGGAGACCAAGAGATGAATACACTAAGCAGATTCAGAAGGATGTAGGTTGCAGTAAGTACTGGGAGATGAAGAAGCTTGCACAGGATAGAGTGGCATGGAGAGCTGCATCAAACTAGTCTCAGGGCTGAAGACAACAACAACAACAGTGTGTAAGCCTAGGGACTGATGACCTTAGCATTTGAGTCCCATTAGATTTCACACACATTTGAACATTTTGAGAGTGCGGTCCCGTTATTGTGCTTAAGAAAACGCTAAACATGGAACAATATGAACACATCTTACAGCATTGTGTACTGCGTACAGCAGCGAAATACACTCATACTCATAAATTAAGGATATGCTGATACATGGTGAGAAAACGCTCTGGTGGGCTGTTTGCACGTTTACATCACCTCGGGGTATGACCATGCGGTACATTTGACCTGTGGTCGTCGCACGGTGGCGCTGGCAGCAGTCCACATGCGCAGAGGTGTGTTGGTGCATGTCAGAGTACGGTGCAGCGAGTAAGTGTGCAGACGTTTACAGACGTGCTAATGGTGACTGTGTGTTGAAAATGGCTCAAAGAACACATATTGATGACGTTATGAGGGGTAGAATACTAGGGCGACAGGAGGCTGGTCAAACACAGTAGGTCGTAGCACGGGCCCTCCGTGTGCCACGAAGTGTGATCTCACGATTATGGCAACGATTCCAGCAGGAAACGTGTCCAGGGGCTACAGTACGGGACATCCACAGTGTACAACACCACAAGGAGACCGATATCTCACCATAAACGCCGACAAACGGCCACAGAGTACTGCAGGTAGCCTTGCTCGGGACCTTACCGCAGCCACTGGAACAGTTGTCTCCAGACACACAGTCTACAGACGACTGAACAGACACGGTTTATTCGCCCAGTGACCTGTAAGGTGCATTCCACTGACCCCTGGTCTCAGGAGAGCCCGTAAAGCCTGGTGTCAAGAACACAGTACATGGTCATTGGAACAGTGGTCCCAGGTTATGTTCATGGAAGAGTCCAGGTATAGTCTGAACAGTGATTCTCTCCGGGTTTTCATCTGGCGTGAACCAGGAACCAGATACCAAACCCTTAATGTCCTTTAAAGGGACCTGTGTGGAGGTCGTGGTTTGATGGTGTGGGATGGGATTATGATTGGTGCATGTACACCCCCGCATGTCTTTGACAGAGGAACTGTAGCAGGTCAGGTGTATCGGGACGTCATTTTGCACCAATATGTCCGCCTTTTCAGGGGTGCAGTGGGTCCCACCTTCCTCCTGATGGATGATAACGCACGGCCACACCGAGCTGCCATCGTGGAGGAGTACCTCGAAACAGAAGATATCAGGCGAATGGAGTGGCCTGCCTGTTCTCCAGATCTAAATTCCATCGAGCACGTCTGGGATGCCCCTACGACACTTCAGGAGCTCCGACAGGCACTGGTGCAAGAATGGGAGGCTATACCCCAGCAGTTGCTCGACCACCTGATCCAGAGTATGCCAACCCGTTGTGCGTCCTGTGTACGTGTGCATGGTGATCATATCCCATATTGATGTCGAGGTACATGCGCAGTAAACAGTGACGTTTTGTAGCACATGTGTTTCGGGACGGTTTTCTCAACTTATCACCAACACCGTGGACTTACAGATCTGTGTCGTGTGTGTTCTCTATGTGCCTATGCAGCTTTCTGTAGTGCCACGTTGTGTGGCATCACATTCTGCAATTATCCATAATTTATGAGTATGAGTGTACTTCGGGGACGATGATTGTATCAGCGTGACAGTGCAGTGGACAATAACATTCCTTAAATGGACTGGGTTGCCCAGAGTCCCGACCTGAAGCCAATGGAACACCCTTCGGATGAATTTGAACGTCGACACCGCTCCAGACCATAGCTTCCGACTTGACTACCTTCTCTGGTTTCTGCTCTTGAGGAAGAATGGGCTGCTGTCATTCCTCCACAGACATTCAGACACCTCATTGAAAGTGTCCAACAGAGCTCAGGCCACCATAAATGCGAAGGGTGGACACATCCCGTAGAAATGTGCACTAATAGGTGTCCGGACACTTTTGATCTGAAAGTGTATTTCATTGAGAAATAGTACTATATTTGTAAAACTCGTCCACATCGTAACGAGAGGCCGTAATTTTGATGAGCGGAACACGAAAATAAATAACTAACACAACTTGTGTTAGATGAAATTCGAATTTCAGAAATCGATTTCCAGTATCGTGTTTAACGAACAGCATTTTATTTTGCTAGCCCAATCAAGTACGGGTTTCCGAGTCTTTTGACGCGAAAGGTGTTTGTAAATCGAGTGTTCTATTTTCGTCTGCTCGACGAAGTGAGGTTATCTGTATCTTATTAATATATTTAATAAAGAGAAAACATTACTTTCGTGTGGATGTTAGTGAATTTGATGTTCAAAACGATATATTTAAATCAGTCCAAATAGACCTACAGATACAGAGAAAATTGCAAATAAGGTTCATTAAAAATATTATATTTAGGTTTTATAGAAATATTCAATTTGAAAAGGCACAACATATTGAGCTCTGTACATCTAAATGATAAGTATGACACATGGCGAGGAAACAATAACTTGGGTGGAAATATCAAAATTTTTAGGTGTCTATATCAATGAAAATTTAAAATGAAAAAAAGGACATTTTGGAACTCCTAAAGCAACTTAGTTCAGCCACATTTGCACATAGAACCGCTGCAAATCTTGGGGAGACCCAGAGCAGTAAGTTGACATATTCTGCATATTTTCATTCAATAATACCATATGGAATAGTGTTCTGGGGTAACTCTTCTTTAACAAAGTCTTCCTTGCTCAAAAACATACTGCAGGAATGATATGTGGTTCTCATTCGCGATGGTCTTGTTATAGTACAGTTATTCCATCATGAAGCTTGCTGTTAATAATCCACTTTAGTTAAAAAAGAAATATGATTTACGTAATTACAATACCAGAAGAAAGAAATGACATTCATTACTCCAAATTACGGTTGTCTTTAGTGCAAAAACGGGTGCACAGTGCCGAACCAAAATGTTTGATCAGTAACCCAGTGATATAAAATGTCTGAGACACACTAAAGTAAAATTTGAAAAGAAACTGAGAAAGTTTCATCTTGGCTACTCCTGTTCCATAGTGAATTTCTATTATTTTAATGGGTAAATGTGGTGTATGCCAAAAAAAAAAATAATGGTTAGCGTTTAGCAAGAATCACAATTTAATTTGTTATTTGAATGACTCGTTTCCGATCATTACTATTTATCGTGCAAATAAACCATGGAACATGAAACTGACTAACTATGTCTCTTTGCGAGTGGGGTATCTTGCAGATATCGTGTACTTGTTAACCACGTAGACTGTAAAATCAATTGGGTTGATCATACCTTGTTTATTGATAACATAGGTTACCGTTTTTACCATTAAGCATTTGAGTGACTCGTTTCTCTTTTATAGGTAGTATTTTGTTTTTGGCCCTCCCAGAATTTTCAGACTGAAATTCTTTTTTGCACTTCAAGTGACCGATGCAGTGATTTTTTCTGATCCTTTTCCAGCTCTTGCTTTTCTCGCTAAGTGTAATCCTTTGACTTAGTGTGTCTTGTGGGTGGCATTATGTTGCAGGTACTACTTTTGCATCGCCCATATGCACAATCTTTTCTTGGTGACCACTACATAAGTCACTACTTTCTATAACGCTGCCTTGACGTCTGAAGTATGAATTCGGTTGCTTATGTTTCTCGATACCGATCCCAGTTTTTATAACGATACATTTCGTCAACGTTACATCGCTTCTCTCCTTTCCGTATTTCAGTGATCAATTCTTTTGTTGATGGAAGGAAGACTGGGTTTAATGTCCCGTCGACATCGAGATCATTAGAGACGGAGCACGAGCCCGAATTGTGTCCTTGATGGGGAAGTAATTGGCCGTGCCCTTTCAAAGGAACCATCCTGCCATTTGCCTGGAGCGATTTAGGGCAATCGAGGAAAACCTAGATCTGGCTGGCCGGACGCGGGTTTTAACCGTTGTCCTCCCGAATGCGAGTCCAGTGTGCAAGCCATTGCGCCACTTCCCTCGGTAATTATTTCGTTGTTAAGTTAATTTTCTTCATGGCAGAGTCCCATATGTTGCTAGTATTTATGAAAAAGTCCTTTACAAGTTTCAGTATAAGTTTCCTTCTTCACATGTCAATGGGAGGCCATATTTTTCCTGCGTTTTGTGTTCGAAGAGTGTCCGCCCCCGGTAGCTGAGTGGTCAGCGCGACAGAATGTCAATCCTAAGGGCCCGGGTTCAATTCCCGGCTGGGTCGGAGATTTTCTCCGCTCAGGGACTGGGTGTTGAGTTGTCCTAATCATCATTATTTCATCCTCATCGACACGCAAATCGCCGAAGAGGCGTCAAATCGAAAGACTTGCACCCGGTGAACCGTCTACCAGAAGGGAGGCCCTAGTCACACGACATTATATTATATTCGAAGAGTGTGGCGGTGATAACATTAGTTTAGTCAGATAATATTCGAAGTTTACGCATCAACTTAGCCACCGAAGCATCCTATCATTTATAAAGCTATGACCCAAAAGGTTTTGTACATCATATAGCAATCCAATGGTAAGGAAAAATTTGGACATGGCAGTACGATGAGATATTGTTTACTGCCTGGAATGCGCTGTTTGAAATTCTGAAAATAGAAGGTATACATATAGCGCCAAAAGGGTATCTACAAGCTGTACAGAAGGCAGACTGTAATTACAAAAGTCGAAGGACATGGAAGGGAAGCAGTAATTGAGCAGGGAATGAGACATAGCTGAAGTCTCTAAGTCAGGTTAATCAGTCTGTACAGTGAGCAACCAGTAACGGAAAGCAAGAAGATATTTAAAAAGGGAATAAAATTTATTGGTTACGAAATAAAAACTTCGAAGTTTCCAGGTTACATTGTAATTTCACTTTAGGTGACGAAAGTCGTGCTTAGGTCTAGCTCATAATATCGTATCGGACTTCCTTTTGCCCGGCATAGTGCAGCAAATGGGTGTGGCATGGACTCAAAAAGTCGTTGGAACTCCCCTGCGGAAAGACCTATGCACCCTCTATAGCCGTCCATAATTGCGAAACAGTTGCCGGTGCAGGATGTTGTGTACGAACTGACCTGTCGATTATGTACCTTAAGCGTTCGATGGGATTCATGTCAGGTGATCTGGATGGCCAAATCATTCTCTCGAATTGTCCAGAATGTTCTTCAAACCAATCGCGAACAACTGTGGACTGGTGACATGACATCGTTGTTTGGGAACTTGACGTCCATGAATGGCTGCAAATGATCTCCAAGCAGCCGAACACATTTCCAGTCAATAATAGGTTCAATTGGATCAGAGAACGCAGTCCATGCCATGTGAACACAACCAAGACCATTATGCAGCCACCACCATCTTGCACAGTGCCTTGTTGACATCTTGGATCCATGAATTAGGGGGGGGGGGGGGGCTGTACCACACTCGAACACTACCACAAGCTCTAGCTCTTACCAACTGCAATTGGTACTCATCCGACCAGGCCACAGTTTTTCAGTCGTCTAGGGTCCAACTGATATTCTCACGAGCCCGAGAGAGACTGCAGGCAATGTCATGCTATTAGCAAAGGCACTCTCGTGGGTCGTCTGGTGCCATAGTCCATTAACGCCAAATTTCGCCGCTCTGTCCTAACGGATATGTTCGTCTTCCGTCCCACATTGATTTTTGCTGTTATTTCACACGATTGTCTGCTAGTACGAACAACTCTACGCAAACGCCGCTGCTCTCGGTCGTTAAGTGAAGACCGTCGGCCACTGCGTTGCCCGTGGTGAGAGGTAATGTCTGAAATTTAGTATTCTTGGCACGTTCTTGACACTTTGCATCTCGGAATATTGAGATCCCAAACGATTTACAGAAGTGGGATGTCCCATGCGTCTAGCTCCAATTGCCATTTCGCGTTCAAAGCCTATTAACTCCAGTCGTGTGGCCATAATCACGTGAGTACAAATGAGAGCTCGGCCAATGCACGGCCCTTTTATACCTTGTGTACGCGATACTACCACCATCTGTCTATGTGCATATCGCTATTCCTTGAGTTTCGTGAGCTCTGTGTATGTCAGACGGCAAACGATTTGAAAGATCTCTTGAACAGTCTTGAGAAGAAGTTATAATATGAATGTCAACAATAATGATAGAACACTAATGGTGGGAAATGTTACATTGCTACTAAACCATGGTAAAGTGTACTACTCGACATTTTATTCAAAGGAAATCGTAAATTATAGGTTATCCATTAGTCAATTAAAATTATTAGATCTCCAATGGCATGTTACATACCAAATTAAGTACAAAATGTCGTGTTCTATTCCCTACCGCAATCGGAAATTTTACAGTGGTTTAGTAATCTAGGGCTAAAAAGATGGTAATGGAATGTAGACGAATTGAACCTTACGATACTGAAGGAATTAGAATAGGGCGTTATATACTAGAAGTAGTAGTTGAATTTGCTATTTGGAAGCCAAAATAACTGACGACGGCCGAAGTAGAGAGGATTCAAAAAAACGTTCGTGAAAAAGATAAACACGTTACCGTCAAATATAAATTTAAGTGTTAGGAAGACTTTTCTGTGGGTATTTGTCTGGAGTTTAACGTTGTACGGAAGTGAAAAGGTGGAATATGCTCGTTACAGACAAGAAGAGAACAGAAAAATTTTGAAATGCGGTACTACAGAAGAATGCTGAAGATTGGTTGGGTCGACAGGGCAACTAATGAAAAGGTACTGAATTGAAATAGGGAGAAAAGATTTATGGCACAACTTCACTTAAGGAAGAGGTCAGTTGATCGGATTCATCCTGAGTCGTCAGGAAATTGTCAGTTCGCTAAGGTAGTGAAGTGGGGGGCGCGCAAATTACAGCACAGGGTGGTCAGGATTTCACTATAGTAAGCAGGTTCCCGTGGATGTAGTTTGAAGGAGATATGCAGAGATGAAAAGGCATCGACAGGATAGACTAGCGTGGAGAACTGCATCAAACGCACCTTCGGACTGAAAACTACCACAAATGCACAACTGTTGGCGTTAAGAGAAACGGCAATTTCATGGTGAAGCTTAAAACTTCCAAAATAGACGTATGAGACCACTATATTAAACAGCATGGCTCTACAGATACTTCAGTTAGCTGGCATGAGATATTCGAAAGAATTATGAGTGCCCACTCACTGTATTCCGCATAATGGCTCTCGTATACATACGTCGCCAAACGAGAAACGCTTCGGTATACTAAATTAAAATCCAAACCTGAACTGAGGTATTCGTAGAGCTATTGGGCTCTTGTATCCCATTTGTGTGCTTGGTGTCAACGAACTGCACATTATAAGACTGTGTCAATCAGATGAAGATCTATGATAAAAACTGGTCGTAATTTTTTTTTAAAAAATGAAGTCCTAGTTTTTAGCGGTTTGAAAATGTGATTCCTGAGACTTTTCAGAACCTTGGAGCACCAACTGCAAGCCGTATTTTAGAAACTGTAAAGTAAGTTTGTTTTCGTTTTTTCATATTCTGGTCCTCGGGCACCACCGAGCCCGTGCAGTGCCCGTGGCAAAGCCTCAAGCAGCCAGTAGCGACAGCAGGGGACGATGCCCTGCTAACAAGGGATTGTGGCGTAGTTAAGCAATTCCGCGCAGCGCCAGCAGATCAGCTGACGCGCGCAGCTTCCGCTCTTCCTGACTGGACGGTGGGGACTCACGCTAGGCCTCGCTTACTTTTCTCACAGGCGCGTTCAGTACTGGATCCAGCCTTATGCTAGAAATCTGGAAACTTTCAGCACATTGCAACCGCAGCTGCGAACCGCCGCAGCCAGACGTTGTTGCAGCTACACAGCGTGATGCGGGTTCCGAACTTTCGAACAACTTGCTTAAAAAGCACCACAAAATGATGAGTTACGTTATTGATATTTTTATCGTGGCTCCAACGAGGGACGGAGATTCGGGCCATCGTACTACATTTTCTAGCGTACATACCAAGTCATACGTGAAATCGTGTAACACGTTTAAAGTGTCTATCTGTCTATGAGCGAGGTTTTTTACAGCATCCTAAGAGCCACAAATTCTTATGACACTTGTACTCTTCTATTTTCGTTTCGACATAGCAACTTTTATTCTATCTTTTCCGTGATCTTCCTCGTTTCCTTCTTTTTGCAGCGGTACGTTTTCAAGCCCTTTCTCCAGGTATCTTCTCAATGTGACCATGGCAATTGCTCCTCCTCTGTAGCATCATAAAAGGCTGCTCAGTGGTTACTGGAGTATTGGTCATTATTTGTGTTTTGATGTCCATTTTAATACATATCGACGAAACAAATATCGCACTAGATTAATTTGGGACCTTTCCATAGAATGGTCACGTAAAATTTCGCTTTAAAAAAACCTTTTTCTAATAACGGGAAGCAAACCGACTGTTTCCGTCGACACTGAGTGTCGCACGAAAGACGCAATGAGCAGTATTAGTTTGGGTTAGTACGGACAGCCTACATACATACGCTGAAGTTCATTTAATTTGCGCAGTTTATAGAATATGTACAGCGTCAACTTCTTAGCAATTTGTAAAGATTTTTAAAAGTTTAGAATGACTACTGCTAATGATGAGTTGCTGGAACTGTGATAAAATGTGGAGAATGGCAGCAAATGCATAAAGAGCTGCAGAACACACCGAGAACTAGAAAGAACAAAGTTCTGTTAAAAAAAGCAATCTCTTCATTTCCATAGTAAATAAGGTTACGGATACACTCTGATTGTTATTTTAGCAGACCATTGTAACTTTCTGCCACAGTGAAAATAGATTACCAATGTCTTTTAGCATATTAAAAAATATCAGAAGTGAAAGAGATGCCTCAGCCTATACTTAGGACTCGAGAAAGCAGTGCTATCCTGACACTAGGAAGGTCCGATGTTTCACATTACGATACTGTCGCGTGAGAAATATCACATAAGAACGTAGAATGTCCGTGACGTACTGTTCTGCCATAAGAGTTACCTCGGTCCCTACCAGCCGTGAACTGAAATCATATCTGATGGCTCCCCACGACACGATACCAGGTGTAGTACTGCTGTGTCTCTCTAAAATATTGAAAGAACAGGACATTTCCCCAAGCTGCCGCGATATTCACCGAATAGGGTCATGCGCGACATTGCAGAACCTCAATTCATCCTGAACACAATGCGACCAGTCTTCCTGGTCACAGCACCACTCCAGACCCATCCGTTTGTGCTGTAGTGTCAACGTCCGTTTCGCATGGGTTAGTAATTACCTACACTAAGGCGACAAAAGTAATGGGATAGCGATATGCACGTATACAGATGCTGGTAATATCACGTGCACAAGGTATAAAAAGGGCAGTGCATTGGCCGAGCTGTCATTTGTACTCAGGTGATTCATGCGAAAAAGTTTCCGACGTGATTATGGTCGCACGACGGCAATTAACAGGCTTGTTAGTTGCGGGTAGAAGCATGTGACATTCCACTTCGGAAATAGTTAGCGAATTAAATAGTCCCAGATTCACAGTGTCAAGAATGTGCCGAGAATATCAAATTTCAGACATTACCACTCACCACGTACAGCGCAGTGGCCGACGGCCTTCACTTAAAGAGAGCAGTGGCGTTTCCGTAGAGTTGTCGGTGCTAACAGATAAGCAACGCAGTCTGAGATAACAGCAGAAATCAATGTGGGATGTACGACGGACGTATCCCTTAGGACGTTGCGCCGAAATTTGATGTTAATGGACATGGCAGCAGACGACTGAGGCGAGTGCATTTGCTAACAGCACGACATCTCTTGCAGCGCCTCACCTGGGGTCGTGACCACATCGGTTGCACTCCAGACGACTGGAAAACCGTGGCCTGGTCAGATGAGTCCCGATTTCAGTTGGTAAGAGCTGATGGTAAAGTTTTAGTGTGGTGCAAACCCCACAAAATCATGGACTCAAGTTGTAAACAAGGCACTGCGCAAGCTGTTGGTGGCTTCGTAATGGTGTGGGCTGTGTTTACATGCCATGGGCTAGGTCCTCTGGTCCAACTGATCCGACTACTGACTGGAAATAGTTATGTTCGGCTACGTGGAGACCATTTTCAGCCATTCACGAATTTCATGTTCCCAAACAACGATCGAATTTTTATGGATGGCAATGCGCCATGTCACAGGGCCACAATTATTGTGACTTGTTTGAAGAATATTCTGGACAATCTGAGCGAATGATTTGGCCACCCATATCACCCGCATTTATGGGATATAATCGGGAGGTCAGTTAGTGCACAACATTCTGCGCCAACACCTCCGCAGTTATGAACGGCTATAGAGGCATCCTGGCACATCATTTCTGCAGGGGACTTCCACAACTTGCTGAGTCGATGCCACGTCGAGTTGCTGCACTACGCCGGACTAAAGGCGGTCCGACACGACATTAGAAGAAATTCTATGACTTTTTCCACCTTAATGTAGGCCTAGTTTGGCTGCTGTTAGTCTCCAACCAACGGTGCGGGATGACACAGAATGTTGCTGGGAGTCCATTACTTGTTCTCGGAAAGCAGGCGCAGATGTGAAGGGGTATTAAGTGTTTGGTGCACAATACGGCTATCCTCCCTTCTGGTAGTGGGGCACGGTCGACAGAAAGTTTTACAATGGGTATACCTACCCTCAAATTCCCACGCAAACCATTATCGAGCAACCGTCACATTCGAAAGCTCCACAAATCGGGATATTGCACTATTCTACCAACTGGGCAAATAAAGACCTACAATGAAGCCAGTTTCAAACTCTTTGAGGAGCTGATAACGCTGTCTCACACGAGTACACGGTATCTCGGTATCCTTCACGATGAACAATCAACATATGACGCTGTTTTCGTCCCTTATACAAGGTGAGCCAGAACTCCACCGAAAAAGTGCCAGAGGTGGTAGTAGTTGGCCCTTGTGGCCGTGCGGTTCTAGACGCTTCAGTCTGGAACCGCGTGACCGCTACGGTCGCAGGTTCGAATCCTGCCTCGGGCATGGATGTGTGTGATGTCCTTAGGTTAGTTAGGTTTAATTAGTTCTAAGTTCTAGGCGACTGATGACCTCAGAAGTTAAGTCGCATAGTGCTGAGAGCCAGAGGTGGTAGTACAGACTAAAACAAGAGAAAATGACCAGTAAGGGCTCTAAAAGGCATACCTTAAGAGCTATGAGCACTTTTTCATCTTCTATACAGTGAAACACGTCTGTTTTACTGTAAGCTGTTTGCTTTTCATATTTTGGGAGTGGGTGTATGCACCAAAACAAGAAAAAAGTCCAGGAAACATGGACTCTAAAATTCACACCTCAAGAGCTACTCAGTAGAAGACATGTGTTTCACATAGCGAAGATGAAGAAGTGTTCGTAGTCTGAAGACTTTATTTCTTATTTTGGCTGATACTACCACCTCACAAAATATGGAAAGCAAAGAGATTTCACTGGAAGACATAGTCTCACAGTAGGAAAGATACAGAACAGCTCATAGCCTTCGGGTACGCATTTAAGAGCCTATATTTACTAGACATTTTTCCTAGTTTTTGTCAATAGCACCACCTACAGAAGTTTATGAGTCGTGTTCTGGTTCACCCTGTATACTCTACCAGGCATGGTAAGGACACTAAACACCAACGACGCTAACGCACTCTGGTGGCCGTTCTACCTGTCACAGAGAATTGCAACTCCAGTCACTTACAAACCCGTCATCAGTCTGTATATGTAGGAAGTTATACTCGCACCTGACCATGTCTTTTAGGCGCTTCATTTTTTTATATTGGTTTAGTGAGACTAATGTACTTCGTAGATTAATTATTTCGCACAATTTTATTTTATATTTTGTAATAAAATCAGACGAATGTCCTGTTTGCATCGTTATGTGATATGATTGTATCTCATTAAAGGACATATGCTGGAAAAAAAAATTAAAAAGAAAAAAAATTCTCTCGGTCCCTATTCAAACTGTTGATGTGTCCCATACTCCGAATGACACTGCGCGATTCCTCCGTCCCTGGAAAAACCTCTCCGTGCCCAGTACTATGTCATGTGCCACGAATTGCTTCCCTGGAGTGTAACCATCTATTGTCAACGTCTAGGAAGTCTTGCAACCGCAGTTGAAGAACTCGGCGGGGAAAACGATACCACTGTCCTGCGACGCCCACACACCGGTGACGTGACGGAACAGCTAACGGGAAGCTTGACTGGAATGTGAACTGTATCCTCTCCACAGTCTCCATCTTGCATCCACAAACTTTCACCTATCCCGTTCTCTAGCCAAGAGTCTTCGAGTGAACTCATTCTACAAACTCAGAAGCGTCCTAGGGAAGTTCGACACGACTGCTCCTATTCTTCACGTACGTAAGCCACCTGTTGAATAGTGTGGGCTCCCTTCTGACATCCATAGCAGAAGAATCTGTTTCCTCACCATTAACCTCCAAAAAAACTACTGCCTCCAATGTTTCCACATCATAATTATTATTTGTCTCGCTGACAGCTCAGTTTTCAGCCTTAAGCTCTACACTGCGTATTCATTGAATAGGCTTACTTCTTGTTCACACCTAAAAAAACGGCGATATAACCTTATCTGCCACTATAACTTCCTCATTCATCTGCCTATATGCTTCATCTCATTAGCGTCCAAGCAATGTTTTCCGTGGCTCCTTCCTCCCTGCCGCTCCCTCCAGTTCTTAATACATCATTCAGTATTCTGCCTCTTATTAAGAAAGTCATCTTAATCCATTGGGAACTGCTGTAGCCCTTCCGCTATCCTGCCGTTCCAACCACAACCACTTCCAAACTATCTGCATCGACCGTCTCCCAGCATCAGTAGTATCAAGATTTAAGCATCACCTGCAACACTGCTATATCCACTAGCAACAGCGGCAGAATCATCACCTACTTCATCATCAGAGCCTGCAGGTGATCTGCTCAACGACTATGACACAAATACATGCATTAAATCTCACATCATAGCCATTAACGTTAATGTACAATAATGTTTTGTTATTTGTTTATTAGTGAAATGTCTTCGCAATAAAAATGGTTCAAATGGCTCTCAGCACTATGGGACTTAACTTCTGAGGTCATCAGTCCCCTAGAACTTAGAACTACTTAAAGCTAACTAACCTAAGCACATCACACACATCCGTGCCCGAGGCAGGATTGGAACCTGCGACAGTAGCGGTCGCGCGGTTCCTGACTGTAGCGCCTAGAACCGCTCGGCCACTCTGGCCGGCTCTTCGCAATAAATTGTTGAGTAAATATAAAGGGTTTAGAGCGACTTAGACAAAATTTTCATTTGATGCGAGGAATGCATTTTCCTATAAATGTGGATATAATATCTAGGCGAAACGTTGCGAATCGGCATTAAATGTAACGAACACAACTGTTCAGTTACAGGGAAGGCGGATAACCTAATAAAATTTCTTGGGATGCTTCTGAGAAGTGCAGCACTGCACTAAATTAGAGGCTTGTGCGACCCATTTTGATACAACTTAAATGTTATAGATAACGATCAGGGCAGACAAAAGTAAGATATCGCAGCAATTCAGAAGCAGTGTGCTAGATTTGTTACTTGTCAGTTCGGTCATTACGAGAGCGTTATTGAAATTCTCCGTAAGTTTACAAGACAACTCCTGGTTGGAAGAGGGCAATGCTTTTGCAAAACATTATTGAGTTTAGAGTATTGGAATTTGCAACGGACTGCGTAATGATTCTGATGCCGCCTACAATCACTTCGTGTAAGCACCGCAAGGAGAAAATAAGGGAAACTGGAGATAGTACAGAAAGAAAGGCAATTGTCTTTTTCCTCGCTCCTTTTGCGAATGGAACGTCGGTCGGGGTGGCCGAGCGGTTCTAGGCGCTACAGTCTGGAAACGAGCGCCCGCTACAGTCGCAGGTTCGAATCCTGCCTCGGGCATGGATGTGTGTGATGTCCTTAGGTTAGTTAGCTTTAAGTAGTTCTAAGTTCTAGGGGACTGATGACGTCAGATGTTAAGTCTCATAGTGCTCAGAGCCATTTGAACCATTTTTTTGCGAGTGGAACAGTCCGCCATGTGCTGTGGAGTGGCTTGAGGAGTGTGCGTGAAGATGAAGATGTGTAATGCAAATATTCTTCAAATATGGTTTGTAGACTTTCTAAACAGTAAAATTTCAGGTTGCTTCAGACGTGGAACATAGAAACTACTCTCTCGTTGGTAAGACTTTCGTGACACGAGAGGGGAATATACACTACTGCACAAAACTAAAGGACGAAAGTAACTTTCGCATGATATGTCATTGCCAAATAACACAGCTCGATGAAACTTGGATCACACATAGGAAGAAATGCTACGGTACAGTCCAAAAGGTACTGAAATAAATACCAAATGAGACGAACAATTACATGGAAGTCATTGCGATTCATGATGGTCTCCCTAACATTTCAAAAGGCGGGGGATGGTTCTTAATAGGATGTGTGAGCACTAAGGACGGCAGTACGTGCTCTGCAACGTCTTCCCATGCTGGTCACTGGGTTGGTAACGAGTTCTTTCTGGCAGGGCCTCCTATTCCTCCACCAGCGCGACTGCCAACCGCTGAATGGTCGTTGGTACATGTGGACGTCTCCCCAACGCATCCCACACCTGGTCGATCGTCGGGCGAACGGGCAGGCCAGTCAATTCGCCGAATGTCCTCTCTTTCCAAGAGCTCGTCCATCCGTGCAGCACGATGCGGTCGCGCATTGCCATTCAGAAGAATGAAGCTGGATCTGAATGCCGCCCCCCCCCCCCCCTGAAAATACGCGCTTGGGGAAGGAGTACAGATAACCTTGACCGGTAAGTGTGCCGTCTTAAAAGATTTGGAGGTCAGTACGCGCACGTAATATTATGCCACCCCACACCATAAAACCCGGACCACCAAAACGATCATGTTCGACAAAACTGGACGTACCGTCGTACGGTGAGAGGCTGGAAACACTGCGTGCACCCATGAACATTGTCGAACGTTATCATGTGTAATTCCACCAAACTGGAATAATGCTACAACTGTTCTGCATCACAGGAAAGGAGACAGAAAAGGAAAAAAGGTTGTAGACTTATCCGTTTCCTCCTCTAATGACAAGATTAATAAAAAAAATCACCAACCCCGTAGAAAAAATTAAATTTTAATCAAGTAAAGGAAGAAGCTAGTGTTATAAAGCGATGAAGTACGGTGGATCATTTGCAAGTCACGAAAAAAACTACAGAGTGGAACTATAAATTTGAATTTACACTTTACCAGGCAGTCATAGAGTTCGAAAAGTCTTTGGACTAAGGTTCAACTAGATTAGATTAGGTTAGATTAGTACTTGTTCCATAGATCATGAATACGACACTTCGTAATGATGTGGAACGAGTCAGGTTAATAAAAGGTGTCTATACAAGATATTACATTAAAAAAAATATTACAGTACACTTTTTTTGGGGGGTGGGGGTGGGGAGGGGGAAATTACCCACTTACTATATCCAAAAATTCATCTAACAAGTAAAAGGAGTTGCCATTCAGAAATTCCTTTAATTTCCTTTTAAATGCTATATGGCTATCTGTCAGACTTTTGATGCTATTAGGTAAGTGACCAAAGACTTTTGTGGCAGAATAATTTACCCCCTTCTGAGCCAAAGTTAGATTTAACCTTGAGTAGTGAAGATCATGTACACTGCTATTACTTTTGAATTCGTTCGGATATATATATATATATATATATATATATATATATATATATATATATATATATATATAGTGAGACTATAGTGAAGATCTCTAACTCTTTAAATAAGTGTCTGCAGGATGATCTTGGATGAGCTCCAGCAATTATTCTGATTACACGCTTTTGTGCAATGAACACTCTTTTACTCCATGATGAGTTATCCCAGAAAATGATGCCATACGAAAGCAGAGAATGAAAACAGGCATGGTAAGCTAATTTACTGAAATGTATATCGCCAAAATTTGCAATGACCCTAATAGCATAAGTAGCTGACCTCAAACGTTTCAGCAGATCTTCAGTGTGTTTTTTCCAGTTCAACCCCTCATCAATGCACACACCTAGAAATTTTGAATATTCTCCCTTAGCTACCGATTTCTGATCGAAGTCTATATTTATTAATGGTGTCATTCCATTTACTGTGTAGAACTGTATATACTGTGTTTTGTCAAAGTTTAATGAGAGCCCATTTGCAGAGAGCCACTTAATGATTTTCTGAAAAACATCGTTTACAATTTCATCAGTTAATTCCTGTCTGTCGGGTGAGATAGCTATACTTGTATCATCGGCAAAAAGTACCAGCTTTGCATCTTCGTGAATATAGAATGGCAGCCTGTACTAAAAGCCCTAGGGAAAGAAGCAGCGATTCAGCCTATCTTAGTGTACTGAAAAATATCCACTTCATGACCAAAACTTTATGAGCACTTGATCAATATTGTGTTGATCCATCTTTGGAACGCAATACACATCCGTTCTGTATGTCATGGATTCTGCAAGTCCTTGTCAAGTTTGTGGAGGTATATGGCACCAGATGTATACGCACAAGTTACGCAGTTCCTGGAAATTTCGTGCCTGTGGTTTGTGGGCTCGGTGCTAGCACGCGATAGCATCCCAGTCTATTTCATCGGTTTCTGATCAGGCGAATTTGTCTGTCCTTCAAACGCTATACAAAGATGCTCACGACAGCAGCACGCGAACAGCCGAACAGCTTCGCAGCTTCACGGACGCTTGTACCCAGGCGCCATGTCATAACAATCTGTCCTTCATCACAGTCGCTTACGTCCGTGAATTTCCCCGCTTCCGCACCATATTGTCGCTAGAATGGTTCCGCATGTTCCGGCCGGCCGCTGTGGCCGAGTGCTTCTAGGTGCTTCAGTCCGGAACCGCCCAGCTGCTACGGTCATAGGTTCGAATCCTGCCCTGGGCATGGACGTGTGTGATGTCCTTAGGTTAGTTAGGTTTAAGTAGTTCTAAGTCTAGGGGACTGATGACCTCAGATGTTAAGTCCCATAGTGCTTAGAGCCATTTGAACCCATGTTCCGCTCATACACTGTCCAGTCAATTTTATGTGACCACTTGTCAGAAGCATGAGACACCACCTTCTACCGCGCGGGCTGCTGCAAGACGTGCAGGAAGAGAGTAATTGAGGTACTCGCAGGTATATGGAGCCATTCCGACTTCAGTACTGTGACCAGCTGCGCTAGGTTTCTCAACTAAAGATCCATGGCGCGATGAGGTCCCACAGAATCTCAATTTGGTTTAAATCTGGGGAGGCTGGTGGCCAGGAGAGTACGGTAAACTCATCCTGGTAATATCCATCATTTTGTTTTGCATCTCCTTGTATTGGCAGTGTTTGCAATTAGATGTGAGGTCCGCCAGTTATGCAAAACCCCGTTTCTTCTCAGTACCCAACCATGTTTCGGCACCACTGTGCCATCATCAGTGGGTTTTCGTTTTTATTTATTCTTCTATGTGAACATTTTTGTTAAATGATTATAAAATTATATGCATCTTTAGTTCAAACAACAGATCGTTTCTTTTTGTAAACACCTTTACATTTGGTGCCCATGAATTTTCTGAGTCACTTGTGTGTTAAATACTACAGGTAGCTTGTCGTCTGCAACCAAACGATGTTGATGAGAAAGTTTTTTACTGGGAGTTAACCTATCTTCTAGAATGTTATTTACTTTGTAGCGATGTTTTCGCGCCTATATTCGTTTTTACTTACGTTTTCGTGCGGCAAGCACTTCCATTCTCCGCATCATGCTGAGGTGTTGTGATGCACACGTAACTATAACAAGCATTTTCCACAAATAACGTAGTAAAAATTCAAATTTAGTGGCGGACTCTCTAGTGAACAAATGAACACTGACTGGGTTGGGACACACAACAAACGACAATCACACTGTGTTGTGGTGAAGTGAAAAGTGTTTTTACTGCGTTATTTGTGGAAAATATTTGTTATAGTTACGTGTGCATCACAACACCTCAGCATGATGCGGAGAATGGAAGTGCTTGCCACACGAAAACGTAAGTAAAAACGAATATAGGCGCGAAAACATCGCGACAAACTAAATTACATTCTAGAAGATAGGTTAACTCCCAGTAAAAAACTTTCTCATCAACATCGTTTGGTCGCAGATGACAAGCTACCCTTTCTCTGCCTCGTGATGACTGGGTGTTGTGTGATGTCCTTAGGTTAGTTAGGTTTAAGTAGTTCTAAGTACTAGGGGACTGATGACCATAGATGTTAAGTCCCATAGTGCTCAGAGCCATTTGAACCATTTTGACAAGCTACCTGTAGTAATTAACACACAAGTGATCCAGAAAATTCATGCACACCAAATATAAAGGTATTTACAAAAAGAAACGATCTGTTGTTTGAACTAAAGATGCACATAACTTTATAATCATTTAACAGAAATGTTCACATTGCAGAATAAATAAAAACGAAAACCCACTGATGATGACACAGTGGTGCCGTAACATGTTTGGGTACTGAGAGAAAAAACGGTGTTTTGCATCACTGGCGGACTTCACATCCAACAATCATCCTGGTAATGTTTGAACCACGTAGGTACCCTATGAGTTGCATGACAAGTTGCATTTCCCTGCTGGTAGATCGTGCTGTGGGAAAACAAACTGCATGGGAGGGTGGACATTGTTCTCAAGAGTAGATGCATACTTGTGCTGATCCATTGTGCCTTCCAGAATGACGAGATCACACAGGGAATGGCACGAAAACATTCCCCTGACCATATTGCTCCGTCCTTGTTGGCTTTCAGACGTTTCACGCCGTACACGACAACGGCCATCGGTTCAGTGGAACGTGAAACGTGATCCGTTTGAAAAAGGTACCCGTTACCACACAGTGGATGTCCATTTGCGTTACTGGCGTGCAAATTGCAACCTTTGGCGCCACTGAACAGCGGTCAGCATATGTGCATGAACTAGCCACCTGCTGCAGAGGTCCATACGCAGCTACGTCGGCTCAACGACACTGTTGCTAGCTCCTGGGTTCATCTGGGCGGTCAGTTGCTCAACAGTTGCACATCTATTCGCCCCTACACGCCTCCACAGCTGTCGTTTACCCCTGTCATCTGTTGCCCGTGGTGCATCATAGTTGCCTCTGCGCCGGTTTTGAATAGCGCCACTTTGCTATGCACGGTACACTTTAACCACGGCGACGCCAGAACAGTTTACAAACGTTGTAATTTCGGCAATGCTTCCACCCTTGGCCCGAAAGTGAATGACCATGCCCTTTTTGACGTCCGATAATCGCTCTGTTTCCGCATTACGACAACGAGTGCACTGTTTTCCGCGTTCCCTCTACATGCTTTATATACCCTCCACTGCTAGTGCTACTATCTGCCGTCAGTGAGTGGTTATTGGACGTCAACGTCGCACATAGGCGGTGGTCACATTAATGTGATTGGACCGTATATACAGAGGGGTCCAAAATATGTATCCACTGTTTAAAAGTCAATAACTTGCAAACTAATTGACAGAGTTGTCTCATTTTTGGTGAAAGTGTAGCTTAAAGTCCAACTTAAAGATATCACTGTAGACGTTCGAAATGGTCACCATTAACATCCGCACACAAACGATGCCGCCGAACTGCAGCATGAACTAGACTGCAACATGTTCAGTTGGATATTTGCACATGAATGTTCGATGAATTCTAGAAGTTCATCCAATCTGCATGGCTTTTGTCGATAAACAACGTCCTTTAGTGTTCCCCACAGGTAAAAAAAAAAAAATGGTTCAAATGGCTCTGAGCACTATGGGACTTAACATCTCAGGTCATCAGTACCCTAGAACTTAGAACTACTTAAACCTAACCAACCTAAGGACATCACAAACATCCATGCCCTAGGCAGGATTCGAACCTGCGACCGCAGCGGTCGCGCGGTTCCAGACTGAAGCGCCTGGAACCGCTCGCACAGGTAAAAGTCCAGAGGAGTTAGGTCTGCGGAACCTCTACGGCTTCAAATTTGTCTCGAATGCGACGAATTGTGGCTCTATTTGATACTCATTTCGCCATTGCCGTTGCACCTCATTAATGTTTTCATGCTTAAAATACCACTTCAAAACTGACTTCCTTTCATCGAATATAAGCCTTGCGCCAGCCATGTTTACTCGAGTAACTAGGTGCAACTAAGAACAAAACACTTGACTATCTGGCGACTGTCATCTGACAAAACAAAACAACGCAATACAACGCTTTGGGGCGATTGCCGGAACTACAAACTATTACACTACCAAAGATGAGATAACTCCGCCAATTAGTTTGCCAGTTATGGACTTTTAAACGGTGGATACATTTTTTTGGACCCCTCTGTATAAGAACCAGTCAAATGAAAACGAGACGGATAAAAAAAAGTAAACCGTTCATTATTTCAAAAGTAATCGCCATAACTGTTAATTTAATCGATTTTCCTTTCATGGAAAAATGTTTGATGTTGCCCACGGAACCATGATTGTACCTAGGCGTGCACCTCTTCGTACGAAGCAAATCGGCAGCTAGGAAAGTCTATATTCAGGGCTCCAAAAAATATGAAAATCGCATATGGGTGGGCTCACATGTTGCCAAGTGTGTTTTGACTACGCTGCAGAAGTTTCACTTGGAAGCGCTCACACATCCTCCATGGAATCATTATCTCTCACTATGCGTTTTCCATATCTTTGGAGCCCAGAAGAAAGACATTCATGACCTCGATTTTCTTCGGACGGAGAAGTGCACACCTGGTTACAATCATGGTTCTGTAAGTAATTCAAATGGTTCAAATGGCTCTGAATCTGAGATCATCAGTTCCCTAGAACTTAGAACTACTTAAACCGAACTAACCTAAAGACATCACACACATCCATGCCCGAGGCTGGATTCGAACCTGCGACCGTATTAGTCGCGCGGTTCCTGATTGAAGCGCCTGGAACCACTCGGCCACCGCGGCCGGCCTCTGTAAGTAATTGCAAACATTTTTCCATGAAAGCATTGACCGTCTAGTCTCACAGTGAGATAAATGTATTAACAGAACAGTTATGGAAATTACCTTTGAAATAATTAAGAGTTTACTTAATTTTTTCATCTGTTTCGTTTTCATTTGACTGCCGAAGTACATTCCTTACGCGTCACGTTGCCGGGCGGCACCCACTCTCGCGGTGGGCCGTGGTTATAATTTTATGGCACATCAATGTATACATGAATGCTACGCTGCCCATTACACTCGAACACTTTAGTAGCGAAATCAGAATTAAAAGGAGAGCCAACCAAATAGATCTGGCGGACAGGATGGGTAGCAATCTGCAGTTAGTTACCTGCTGATGATGCCGAGGTGTACGGGAAGGTGTCGAAGTTGAATGACTGTAGGAAGATACAAGACGACTTAGATAAAATTTCCACTTGGTGCGATGAATGGCAGCTAGCCTCAAATGTGTAAAGACGTAAATTAATGCGGATGAATAGGAAGAACAAACCTGTATTGCTCGGATAGAGTATTACTAGTGTCCTGCTTGACACAGTCAAGCCGTTTAAATATCTGAGCGTAACGTTGCAAAGCGATACGAGGTGGAATGAGCGTGTGAAAACTGTGGTAGGGAAGGCAAATGGTCGACTTCGGTTAACTGAGAGAATTTTAGGAAAGAGTGGTTCACCTGTAAAGGAGACCGCATATAGGACGCTGGATCGACCTATTCTTGGGTACTGCTCGAGTGTTTGGGATCCGTATCAGGTCGAATTGAAGGAAGACATCGAAGCAATTGAGAGGCGGGCTACTAGATTTGTTACTGGTAGGATCGAGCAACACATAAGCGTTACTGAAATGCTTCGTGAACTCAAATGGGAATCCCTGTACGGAAGGTGACGTTCTTTTCGAGAAACACTATTGAAAAAATTTAAAGAACCGGCATCTGAAGTTGACTGCCGAACTATTCTACTGCCGCCAACATACGTCGCACGTAAGAACCTCGAAGATAAGATACGAGAAATTACTGCTCATACGGAGGCGTACAGATAGTCGTTTTTCCCTCTCTCTATTTGCAAGTGGAACAGGAGGGGAAATGACAAATAGTGGTACAGGGTACCCTCCGCCACGCACCGTACGGTGGCTTGTGTACTGTATGTGTAGATGTAGATATCGCGAAAAATATTGTCAGCAGCCGTAGAGGAATCCAAACTCACATGAACCACTTTCGTTTGCTTCGAACCAATTGATGGGATTTTTTATTTAGATCAATTGAAGACAGCAACTGAACTGACAACAAAATAAGTAAGCAGAACAGTAAAAATGGCTTGGAATGGTTTTGGTAAATTAAATAATATTTTCAAAACCAAGTTTGTGATTTGCCTAAAAATCCGTATGTCTTGGCAATTTTGAATTATGGCTGTGAGACGAAACTTCGAAGGCGAAGATCACCCAAAAATCGTGAGGAATGGCACGATGCTGCTTTGGAATTACTAGGACAGGTGGGGAAACAGTCAAATGAATGAGGAAACTAACTGAAGTGGAAGACCTAATTACAGCTGCAACGAAAATGCATTATAGGTGATCTGAACATGTAGCCAAGAGAACAGGCCTAAGACGGAACAAGAAAGTTCTTTGCAGGATACCAAAAGATAATAAAAGGCGAGACGACAACCTGACGAAAGTGGGGTAGATGGTATTGTAAAATATGCAAGAGCAACATGGTTGTAGGATTGCAGTATGGAACAGTTTGGAAGAGGCCTTTATCGCTAACGATGATGATACCGGCTGTAAAAAGATGTAATTGGTTGTGAAGGTTGATTGAGATATCGAGGCTGGATGAAAACAAGTACCATATGACGGTTTTGGTCAGAATTCTTCAAGGGTAAATGAGACTGCGGTATGTTGGTCAGATTATATGCATGCAGTAAACAGGAATGTCGTAAAACACCTTATGCACTAGTTATGCATATAATAAATTGCAGCATTGTCCATGGAAGAGCTTGATGCAGGTAAACAATAACTAATAATAAATTTCCAATAAATAAATACGTCTGTGAAGTAGAAACAGCAGGAAAGATCGGTGCCTTCTGGTAAGTCCCCTTGTAGCTGTTAAACTTCGTTTGCTCTCACTCATAGTTCAGTTTCTCTTCAGATTATCAACTTAAATGGTCTTAGTAAGGAATCTGCAATGCATCACCAGTACGGCCGGAACCTATTGGTACCTGCACTGATCATCCACACTTCGTAGCCGAATACGTGCGAAGTGCTTATTACATTTGTCAGAAAAATCATATCTGTATAATGCATGAGCGAAAACTTACTACTTTGTAAACATCTACAAAATACAAGCAGCTCCGTAGAAGAGTACAAGTATTTATTCTTCTGTCGTTCTTTTCTAAAACGTTGCTACAGCTTTCAAATGCAGACTATTAATTAAAAATGATGGAAAAATGAACTAATACTGAAGCTGCTGTTAATAAAGTCACTAAATTGATAGCACAGGTGTGTACTAAACTGCCACGGTTGAGCACAAAACAACATTTTTCCAACGTGCATTGGAGTAATGTTCACGAACAAACGGTATTTTTCAAGAGACTCGTATAGTAAAGACTTTCAATGAGGAAATATATCAGAAGCAATGGAATATCTACATTTTCATTAGTGCTTTTAAAGCAACTATTTAACGAATAATCGTGCAACATCTTTCAAAAAATTTTTAGGTCAGAAAACACGGGATACACAGTGCATCAGCGCACAAGCATTTGAATTTTAGAAAAAATCTGCAATGGAAATGGAAGTTCGATTTCGCGCAAACAGTGACTGCCAAATATTTCTACAAAAGAAATTCTTTAGAGGTTTGTGACTACATATAGGTGAGGAATTATCATTAGCGAAAACCAGCGGAAAGAAACGGACGGAACCTTTTACGAAGTGGTCTCGAGTAGTCTGCCATTGAAATGTGTAGTAATTCTAGAAAGATGAGTAAAGTTTCGTTCGCCTAATACAATTTAAATGTTCAACGTGAACTGCGTCACCTTGAGATGTTAGACAGATGAAACGCAGAATTTCTGGTTATATGAAATAAGTCCTCTTCATCGTCAGCAAATTTTCATTCTACTGACAACGAATGGAACCATTATTGAATGATACGACGAAGCTCGTATGCGCAAAGCAGTCAACAGAGCATTTATTTTAAGACTAAGACTGTGTTCAGTTGTAAGCGATAAGCGCATGGTACTCACCTGAACCATTATGTCTCAAAAGACACAGCTGTTTGGGTGGCAGCCTTATGTCAGGCTGGATCGTCCTATTCTTCTCCATTGGTGCGCGTTTACCACGACTAAGATTTACACTGCACGAGTGTGTGGCGTTTACGCTCGGTTCAAGCAAGACTAAAAGTGTATCGTCGCATGAAAACCTGTGTGTCCACCAGCTTATCTCTCGCCGCGCGCATTGGCTTCCGGCACGAATGTAATCGCTGACCACAAGGAAAGTTGTTTTCGCCAGCTTTGTCGTTTGCGCTCTTATGTTACGTTTTGTCATGGAAGTCACTCGCTACCAGATCGCCGGTCGAAAAATCTGGACCCACTGAGATACTGTTTCAACTAATTAGGTACTAATTACAGTTACAACCAATGCGGGAGGATGGTGGTTCAAATCCCTACTCGACCACCCAGAATTAGGTTTTATTTAATGGGTTCGAAACAGTCCACGAGGCGCGCTGAAACATAGCTCGTGATGTGCTTCCCTCCCACCCCCCCCCCCACCCCGGTCGCCCACCCTGCAACTGCAGTGTTTTTAAATGTTTTATGGCATACTGGCTGTGAGCCGCGGCTGCGCTCGCATATCAATAGTTTCTTTATGATGACAGAGGTGAGTAAGTAAGTAAGCTAGGGATTTATTATTATCTGGGCATATATTGCTGTAGATATGTCTGTGTGTATGTATAAAATATTTACGTAGTACTAGTATATATGTACATAATGTCTTTTTATTATTTTACTGCATGTCGAGTCTTACTTTAAAATATCGATAACTAAAATAATTTCTTACTTATCAACTATTTATTGCACAATCTTAACTCAACACAGTTCTATAAACAGCTTTTTTTAAACAGCTTGACTGCTTTTTATCATAGTGATAAATCAGAAGGTGCGATCTGTTTTACTTGGTAAAAACTTTCTGAAGCCAAGGTTGGATAAATATTTGTTTGTGCACTGTGGTTTTTATGACGTGAAAATTATCTGTGAACGCTACATACATGGACATGGTTATCTGTACAAGGTGCTTTTTGATTTTAGATGTATTATTTATGACAAACCTTTACATAGTGTACTATATTTTATCTACTCACATAACAACTTGGCGTGAGGTTTCAACTCAAAATGAACAAGTTTTATAACAAAGATTTTTGAAGACCTGAAGATGACAGCAACGTCTGTCGAAACTGGTTGCTGTAAATACAAAAATACCGGTATTTATGCGATCTTGGCTTTTTAAAGTTTTTGCTATCTATAAACAACGTTTTTGGTTTTGCCGTGTTTTGAAGGATGTAAATTTTTTTTGGGCTGGATACAAGTGAGCACCCCCGTAAGGGTGATATGTTGCGCTCGCCGAAATCCGTCTTACAGATTTTAATTACATTGCAAGCTTCAGTGTGGAGCCACTTAAAAGTGATGGGGGTGGTCTGTGGGGGCAGCCACTTGAGACATTTCAGAGCCCTTCGACGATCCTGAATAGGTGCTGAAATGTCTTTGGTCCACCATGGCGCCGACTGGTGGCGGATTGGGCCCCTAGAAAGGGGCATAGCAAATCCAGCGGTAGGGGTGATTGCGTGGAAGACGTTTCCCACAGTTTCGTCGATTCACTCTGACAGAGAGGTGGTGAAGGTCATGGCAGTGGTACGCAACTGCCAGCTACCTCTTCAAAGATCACAACGTGATAAGTTGTCTGTTGGGTGGTCATAAGGAAGTGACAGGATCGCCAAAAAGTGGTCACTAACACTAAGCTCGTCATGCAGTGACCATTGTAGCGAAGGTCTAGACTGTGGTAAAAGCGCATAAATTACATCCTCAAAAAGGTGTCATGGGTGGCACTAAAATTGGTAGGAGTACCATAAGAGAGAAGCACAGATATAGGTCAGAAAAAAGGTGGTTGATCAGAATTCCCATTCAAGTGAGGTGATACTCCCCTACAGCACGTAGTAAACATTGAAATCCCCAAATAGGAGAAAAGGGGAGAGAAATGTTGCATTATGATGGTCATTTCAAGGTAAGTAAGGCCACGTCAGTAAACTTAACAATTGGTGATCACTGGGACTGGTTCCACTTGCACTTTATTATCAGTGGAGTACAGGGCTGAATCCGCTTACTAACGATATCTGTTAGAACCATTGTACAGACAATCCAGATGCTCTCTCAGGGCCAGTGTGATTCTGACAGAATGCACAGTAGCCTCGAAGAGTTGGAGAATGATCATCACTGAAATGTGTTTCTTGGAGAGCAACACAGATCACACAACAAGAGGAAATTAGTTGTAGTTCTGGTAGATGACAGTAGTATGCGTTACAGGTTTATTGGGCCATGGATGAGGGTGTCCTGGTTAGTTGTGAAGGGGCCGGGAGGACTGGTCACGCCCTGGAATCACTGTCAGCCACCAATGGGTGTGGAACAACATCAACGAACGTCTATTTGGAGTTCGAAGGTGTGTGTGGGGGCGGTTTCTGGCCCCTCTAAAATCACCAAGACAGCATATTCCCTACATTTCTTCTTCTTCTCTTTCACAACTTATAGCGGCGAGAATCTTGTGAGTGCTTATCCCATGAAGGTGTAAGAAAGAAAGAAGAGTGAGCAGCTCTGGGACCGAGAGTCTGTGGCTTCTTCAGCGACTGGCTGGTGTTGGGCTGCTGATCTGTGGATTTCTGAGGAGAGGGTCCTGAAAAAGTGAAGTGGTTGAGTACAGTCTCCACAGATCAGGTCTTATATATGCCGGGAAGACTGTCTAAAACGCTGGCATACGAAGCCAGAGTGGGAAATGCGGCTTCACATCGAAGCAGTAAATCATGATATTGACCTTCTTTGGAAACGAATCCACTTCAAAAGCGAGGACGAATGTGCCAGTGTCAACCTTGTTGTCTGGAGGGGCTCGACATGCATGGTGTATGAAGTGGTTCCGTTACCTTTCCAAGTGTTCGTGTACTTTTTCATCAGTCTGCAGCGTTAGGTTTTGTTGAAAAATTAATCCATGCTCCATGTTTCGGTAACAGGTACAAACCAAGTTGTTTGCAATAGAGTAACAACTGGGAACCACTTCGTAATCTACTAAGGTCAGAAAGTTCGCCAAATGAGTTTTAAATATTCCCCACAAACAACACTGGCTCAGTAGAGAGAAAGGACCAGCCATCTGTTTGGGTACGAAGCAGAAACTGAGGTGAATAACTGTCTCCAAGTCACTTGGTTCAGTTTTTCTCCGATGCGCTGCCCGAAGAGGGAAAGTTTCCAGAATTTTAATACTTTGCATTGAATTGTGATCTGTCTGAAGAGACCGCCGGAGCCTCACGACCACCGGCTGATAACTTTGGCCGTTTCATGACGCCAAACACCCGCAATGATTCCGCCTACTCCGAACGAGCGCTATGCCCAGCGGCGCCACCCGGACAAAGCAAAGGCCACCTTGTGTAATGCCCCATGCCTAGAGTCTCGGTGTCCCCAAACGGACAAAAATCTCGTCCACGGCATGCGCGGAGAGGTGACAGCTAGGTCATCAACAGTGCAATCTCTGCGTTTTCAGGGGGCTACCACCGTACCGGTACCTGATGGCCCCCACATGGACTGGCTATCATGCTAGGTGTTGGGCGACCTTCCCTGCACGGCCTGCAAACTCTATAAAATAATTTAGAAAAGATGGGCAGACCTAGATGTGGGGACCGCGAACATAAGGTAATCGAAATATGTGGTCTAAAATAAAGGGAAGAAATTGGGAAAAGCCTACTTGACGTCCTACAAGACAGCTAGGTTGTCAGCAAGTAATTTGTCCTAGAGACCAAGTGTGCGAAAAGATACAGTCAAAGAGTAAAATTGTAGGACAGGAAAGGAAGAATTACTACAATGGTTTAGCACGCAGTGCGTACGACACAGGTATTCATGAAAAAGCTGTGAGCCCCCTAGGCGGTCCTCGCTGAACAGAGGCCATTATCAAGAATAGGGGCGGTGTTTATGGTATTAGCGTGATGTCTTGTGGGGATGACTTAATTTTTTTGTTCACTGTGTTTAAATTAGGCAGAAGACTGACTGGTTGGGACAGTCGACGTGGTGCAGTACTTGAGACATTGAACTCGCGTCAGGAAGAGGACTGTACACACTATGTTCCTGTTTACCTGAAGCACTTTGGGTCATTTATGATAGAGTTCCTACAAAAAGCCCACTGGACGTCCGTTTTTGTTCCACTGTGCATATTCTTTACTGACGTCGTAGAAGACGCAACGATAGACTCCAATCTTTCACCTTTTCTTGTGGTGGCCAGAGGATGGCAACTGCGTAGATGTCTGGTCGTAACAAACGTTTCCTCACGTGATGTCCTAATCGTGAGCCGACTTTATAGCATACAAACGGTAGTAACCGTCTGTTTCTTTTACTGAAATCCCACAGGCTCTGCGGTTCTTTGCGTTCTATCGATGACTCAAATGGAATTGAGGAATATCGTATAATAAATCTGAATACCCAACAAAAGTCTAGTGTTGTAACTCTCTTCCTTTGTGCAGTAATGGAAGTGTAGAAAATGAATAAAATGTCATACTCCGTCATATTCGTGTAACAGATCTGACCACAGGTACGCAGAGCCTGTGTAAAGCGGGGGAAAGTCAGACTCTTATCACATTCTAGTAACACTGCCGTTTGTATGCTGCCAGGTTAGTTCAAGGTCCCGTCCCGCCACGAGGAAAACATTCTGTTATTACCTGAGACATCTGCAACAGATTCTATCCAGTCACCTTCCTGCTAATGGCTTACTAGCTTCCTGAAGGAATTTCGCCAAATTTACGGGAATTGGAGTAGTGTTCTTTACAAATGTTAATAGCGCTGTACTGCATATTTCATATTCAATCCTAGCCTTCTGCTGTTTGATGTGTTTATAAGGGCGTTCTCAGTGCACATATATGTAACTGCAAATTTGAAGTACTTTCTAAGGAGGCTGTGAGATTTGAATTTGGGCTCCGTGTGGTTCTTCAGTCACTATTTATTCGGTACTCTAACTTATGTCCATCTGCAAAGACCTCAGTTTTCATTATACGCTTTTTTTAAATGACATTTTCCTCAACGAGTGATAATTGTGTCCTTTTGAAACAAAACAGTTGGAAAACTTGATAACACATTCCATCTCCTGTCTTGTTAGCTCACCCATATATTGCAAGGAGGCACGGCTTCATCATCATAGCCTCAGTCGTTATGCAAGGATCTTCATAGCGATGTCAAAACCCCAGAAACGCGTGTCTGCGAATTTTGTTGATAAGTGATGCAGAGGGGGTGACATCGCTACGAAGGTTCTAGTATAAGGAGGCCCTGGTGATGAAGCAATGTGTTTGAAATGTACATTGACATACTGGATACACTGTAAAGTACTGTAGACAGATTTTATTAATACGTTTTCCATTAATTTCATTTTCTTGGTTAGCCAAGAGTAGCCACTATGAGTACCACGAGATAAAAAAGATTGTTTTACTTAGGCAATCAAATTTCATTAAATTAAGTTTTAACTCTTTCTAACGAAAAAACATCGTCAGAAGCGAAAGCACAGCTCAGGAAGTGTGACAGGCCCGTTATAGTTCACAATATGTGCAGAGAATATCAGAAACACCTTTAAAAATTTTTAGAGGGGAGCACCTCACACCAAAACAAGAAAATAGTCCGTTCAAACGTTTTTGAGAAGATCCTATGTTTCTGAGTTACTAACGAAAGAATATGTCACTAAATTTCCATGCCAGAAACTTACAACACATGTTGCAGACGTCCTGCGTCAGTTTGCACATGCACTTGTCCGATCATGGAATACAGCATAATTTACAGGCGTTTCGCAGGCTTCCAGACAAGTTAACGAAGTGTTTCTACATCAAGAGTGTCTACTGCGTAAACCAACAGCTTCAGATCTGAACTCGAAAGCCTTGAACTTGTGCTGATTATAGCCGGCCGCTGTGGCCGAGCGGTTCTAGGCGCTTCAGTCCGGGATCGCGCTGCTGCTACGGTCGCAGGTTCAAATCCTGCCCCGGGCATGGATGTGTGTGATGTCCTTACGTTAGTTAGGTTTAAGTAGTTCTAAGACTAGGGGACTGATGACCGCAGATGTTAAGTCCCATAGTGCTTAGAGCCAACTGAACCATTTTTTTTGTCCTCTTGTACCTTTCCACCCTTCGTGGTAGGTAGTAGCATGCAGGGCATCCATAAGAATGTAACTGATTTGCGTTGGAGAACCACAACGCTTAAACCACATAGTTACTTTAATTGCAAATAGTGTAAAAAAGTTAAGTTTGAATGAGGTGTGCCGCATGGAGTGGCCGCGAGGTTTGAGGCGCCATGTCACAGACTGCGCGGCCTCTCCCGCCGGAGGTTCGAGTTCTCCCTCGGGCATGTGTGTGTGTGTTGTTCTTAGCATAAGTTAGTTTAAGTAGTGTGTAAGTCTAGGGACCGATGACCTCAGCAGTTTGGTTTTTTGAACGAGGACAGTATGGAACTTGACAACGAAACTTGTGAACATGCTGTATCATATTCGGTGCATCCAATATCAAAAGCCACAGCAATCACATTATCCAGATATTTGACATGAATTCTTCCATTCGTATGTGTTTTAATCACTTCATTTAAATTCCACATTTGCTCTCTGATGCCGAATGAGAGGATATGTGACAACACAGCAAAATCTGTTTTGCGAAATATAGCCCTGTAAGTGCTGCATATGTTCATGTATATTGCTTCAAGGAATTGTTTAGCTTGTTGCCAAAAAGTACTTCGTTTATGACTCTTGTGTAACCGCTGGTCGTAATTGTCTGTTGTACGGTATTGTTTCTTTAGCGGCTTGAGCTTTATATTGGTTAATCATCAAACATCGACTGTACACAAATGTAGAGTTTCACACATATATGACCTTGATTGATCCTAGAACAGACACTGCTCGTATTTAACGAAAATTTTGTTCGGTTTTAGTCATTTGAAATGGAGTACTTTCCTAGCTAGAATTCTACTGCCTTAAAAATAAGTGAAGCAGTCAGAAGAGATGGTGGAATATCAATGTATCTTTGTACACTTACACGCTATAGGCGGGTATATTAATGATTACAGTTACAGTTCTCTGTGACAGGTAGAACGACCACCAAAGCCTATTGTTTTTGTCTAGTGTTGTTACCAGGGGCATATAGGGGCGTGAACAGCGTCAGATGTTCAGTGATTACTGTGAAGGACCCGAATATGCCGCATAGTCGTGTGAGAGAGCGTTATTAGTTCCAGTCTCATAATGGGTCTCCATTTGGTTGGCTGGCTGACTAAATCGTGCTGTATCCAGGTTTTTACGGCATTAAGATGTGACGGCGGCTCGATGTTGGACTGTATGAAACGTGAGGGCAGACATACTCGTTGTCAAGATTCCGGTCCACCACGTCGGACGTCAAGAGGGAGCATCGTCGTATTGTGCACCAAGCACGCCTCCCAGCCAAAAATATGTAATCAGCTCCTCGCAAATTCTGCATCATCCCGCAGCATTGCTCGGAGTCTCAATAGCCGGACTAGGGAATTACCGTCTCATACATAGGCGGCCAGGAACGCCGCAACACAAAACGGCTGGATGTGAATTGGTACCTGGTAGCATGGACTGCTTACGAATGGCTTCGCGGTTCCGCTCTACTCCGGATGACCATCATCCTCGAGTATAGTAGCGGCCTGGGGAGAGGTCTCATTCTTTGAACGTTTTTGAGATGCTATGCTAGGAAGACGTCGCGTACGACATCTGGTCACGGCTGGTAGTGAGTGAGGGAACTCTGATGGCTCACTGATATGTCACGTCTCATACGACAGTATCGTGATCCCAATTTTTGACAGAAAATTAACTTGTCAACACATAACACTTGTCTTAATTAACCAACTGGGTGGTGTTGAGACAGTATCGTGGCCAGCAAGATCCCTGGATACGTCTGCGATAGAACATGTGTGGGTCAGCTCGTACATCAATTCCATCGCAGTGTCACTACCCAGGATATCGAGGACCAGTTACAATATTTGTGCGCCACATTGAGTCAGAGGAGAATACGACAGCATTATGTCGCGCTTCCAACAGAATCAGTGCATGTGTCCAGGCCAGAGGTGGTGCAGTGTGCTACTTATAACTAGGCTCATATTGCCGAGTTTATGTGTCAATTTGACTCGATTTTATAATCGCTGCACTATCACATACCCTCTCAACCTGCGAAGTTTTCGATCTCCACATTCTGTGATGAGGCGAGGCCGCCCAACACCTTGTAGCTACTTGCTGTTTCACCGTGCTTCAACCACTTTCCAAAGATGGTCACGACAGTAGCACGCGAACATCCAACCAGCTTCCCCGTTTCCGAGATGCTTGTTCCCAGGCACGGGCAATAACCATCTGCCCTCCATCATAAACTTTTAGTCAGAGGATTTCCGCCTTCTGCGGCCTGTGTCTTTGCTAGAATGATTGAAAAAATGTGTGTGTAATCTTATGGGACTTAACTGCTAAGGTCATCAGTCCCTAAGCTTACACACCACTTAACCTAAATTATCCTAAGGACAAACACACACACCCATGCCGGAGGGAGGACTCGAACCTCCGTCGGGACCAGGTGCACAGCTAGAATGATTCCCATTCGCCATTGCTACTACTGTATTCTCTCCTGACCGCATCATGTACCCACAACGCCACCGGATGGCATTCAGTCTTGCTGCATTTTTACATCATGGGTCGGTAAGTCGCAGTCTAAATTAATACTCCGTCTCTATCGACCACGACATCGACGCACGTTTATGTCTAACTTTCTCTTTAGTTTAGGAGTTCTTGTAAATGACGGTTGTACGGAGAGTAGTCAGTAAACGCTTTCTTTGACGACTGTGCAGAATGACGCGGCTTTGGGATTGCAGCGCCAGACGCAGTTCGCCGGTGAGTGGTAAAGTAATCGCCTTAATGAAGCCACCGCGCCGCCAGGCGAGGGCAGCGTTGACCTCTGCAGTAGTGGGCGGCTTGGCGATGCACTCCGGCGAGGAGTTATCCTGCGGTCGCATGCATAATACAGCACATCTCGCTGCGTCACCAGAGCCACACCTTCCTGCCTCACGCTGCGGAAATTTATCGGAAGTTGACCATGAAACATGAACTGTATTTAAAGCTTGACTTCTACGTGGTTTGACTAATTGCCGCTGGTCATCTATACTGACAACTACGCTTATAGAAATAGAAAGTGTTGTACAATGAACAGTATTTCCATGCATGTGTGATATGTTGATTAAAATTTCTTCATTTTACGACCTTATTGTCAATGTTTTCAGTACCGAAAAAAAGTCATTCCTACAAATGAAAGATGTGTGTGATGGCTATTGGATATGTCCAAGGTTACTGGAACTTTTCAGGTGGAGATTTTAACACAGCATGCCCAGTCGATGTGTACTTTAAGCTTATCTTTTGCATTTTGAGAAAGTTCAAATCCTTGGCATGAGTGACATCGCAGCATCGCACCGACAGATCACACAGACCGTTGACTGTAGTGGGTTGGGTTGGGTTGTTGTGGGGGAGGAGACCAGACAGCGAGGTCATCGGTCTCATCGGATTAGTGAAGGACGGGGAACGAAGTTGGCCGTGCCCTTTCAAAGGAACCATCCCGGCATTTGCCTTGAGCGATTTAGGGGAATCACGGGGAACCTAAATCAGGATGGCCGGACGCGGGATTGAACCGTCGTCAACCCGAATGCGAGTCCAGTGTGCTAGCCACTGCGCTGACTGTAGTGTAACGACTGCTGAACGAGTATTGACGAGGTGGACTCAGGACCAAAAGTGTGGCACGGATTTTTCCAGAAGGTTCACACCACGAGAGAATAGCAAGAGTGTTGAACTTCTTATGACTAATAGACGGATAACAACAGCTGAAATTCGGCAGAGGTCACAAGTCGCCACGAACTGTCTGTAACATATTACTGGAAGCTGGGTTGAGATCTTAACCTGCCCCGTTCTTTTGTCGTTGACAGCATACCACAGACAACAGAAACATGTGTGATGTAGAGCAAGAGTCAAATGAGACAGTGAGTCGCTTTCTGTAGTGTGATGGACAATTCTCACGTCTGTTATGGCTGCCAGATGGACGCCAACGTGTTTGTAGATGAGTTTGTGAAAAAAGAGAGGAAGAAAAGATTGCCGGCCGCTGTGGCCGAGCGGTTCTAGGCGCTTCCCTCCGGAACCGTGCTGCTGCTACGGTCGCAGGTTTGAATCCTGCCTCGGGCAAGGATGCGTGTGCTGTCCATAGGTTAGTTAGGTTTAAGTAGTTCTAAGTCTAGGGGACTGATGACCTCAGATGTTAAGTCCCATAGTGCTTAGAGCCATTTGAAGAAAAGATTCTCCAGACCCATACCTATTCAACTGCTGGGATCACGATAGGGGATTTATTAGGTATGAGAACAGGACCGATTTTGTAATTGTTGAGTAGAGGTTGAATTGTCGCCAGTATGTGGCACAGATGGTAAAGCCTATTGCCGTACCCTGTATGACCAGGGTACCAAATTCCGGCAGCGTAATTCTAGACTGAACGCTCTAGTTCTGACCACAAACACCCGATCCCCTGATTTGTCACACACAGAGCATGTTTAGGTTTCAATTGAAAGACGAATACTTTCACACCAGCATCCATTCAGTAACTTTCACGAACTGCCACCATATGTATTTCAGGTACGGCAATAAATTTCTCAGTATAACATTCGGAGACTGTTTGCTTCTATGCGACAAAAAATACAGGCAAGTATTTGTGCCAGTGGGGGTTAAACCACGTACTGATGTTGATGATGGACATCAGTTCCGAATGGAATTAAAGTTTAAACATTCAACGCCGGTTATGTAATGAGAAACTCCAGAAATGAAAATAGCGAGAAACTTAACATTACAATATTGATGGTCACGAAGTAGATGAAGTTAAGAAATTCTGCTACCTAGGCAACAAAATAACCCATGACGAACGGAGCAAGGAGGACACAAAAATCAGTCTAGAATTGGAAAAAAGGACATTCCTGGCCAAGAGAAGTCTACTCGTACCTAACGTAGGTCTTAATTTGAGGAAGACGTTTCTGAGATTGTACGTTTGGAGCTCAGCATTGTGTGGCAGAAGAGAATATAAGCGTTTGAGATGTGGTGCTGCATAATAACGCTGAAAACTAGGTGGATTGATTTGATGAGGAATGAGGAGGTTCTGCGCAATTTCGGTAAGAAAAGGAATATGTGGAAAACACTGACAAGAAGAGGAGACAGGATGGTAGGATATCTGTTAACACATCAGGGAATAATGTCCAAGGTACTAGAAGGAGCTGCAGAGGATAAAGACTGTAGAGGAAGACAGAGACTGGGATACATGCAGTACAAAATTGAGGACGCAGGATGCAATTGCTATTCTGAGATGAAAAGGTTGACACACAAGAGGAATTCGTGGCGGGCAGCATCAAACCAGTCAGAAGTCTGATGTCAAAAAAACGCGATGTACATCTCCTCAACGTTTTACAAGCATCGAATTGGTGCATCACCCCCGCCCCCCTTCCCTTTCAGTTCCAGTGACGAATGGATGGCTGGAAGAAAGACTTCAATACCGCTCCGTATGGATCCTAATTTCTCTAATTTTAGCGTAGTTATCATTATGCGAGATGTATGTTGAAGGAAATAGTATGTTTTTCTTTTTAGTCATTTTGAAACATGGGGTCTGTGGCTGTTGTGCGTAAATCACTCTGCGAAAAACAGTCTACGTAGTAACGTTTGCTACTGTTGTGGCGTAGCAAGACAGCCACGCCACGGAAGCAGCCTAAGGGCACGCGTTTAGTTCACGCAGGCAAGAGATAGGTCTGTAACAGGATACGTAATGAATGCTATAAAGAAAAGTACGTAGCTTCTGGAATACTTAACTTTAATCCATCCTTGTTGTATACATCGCTTCTAGTGAGACTCTTTAGATACAAGCTATGTAAGGCTAATGGCACCTTGCTAGGTCGTAGCCATGGACTTAGCTGAAGGCTATTCTAACTATTGGCTCGGCTAATGAGCAATGCTTCGTCCATGTAGTCGCTAGCAAAGTCGTCCGTACAACTGGGGCGAGTGCTAGTCAGTCTCTCGAGACCTGCCTTGTGGTGGCGCTCGGTCTGCGATCCCTGACAGTGGCGACACGCGGGTCCGACATGTACTAATGGACCGCGGCCGATTTAAAGCTACCACCTAGCAAGTGTGGTGTCTGGCGGTGACACCACAGCTACGTCAGTTTGTCGAGCATTTTCCTGACACTCTTACACTGAATAGCAAATTCGTGATTAATCGAGCAGCTATTCTTTGAGTCTTTTCTATTTTTACCATTGATCCAAGTTGGTAAGTGTTCCAAAGTGGTGAACAATAATCAGTAATTGGTCGAACGAGGGCCTTGTAAGCGACCTCTTTCATCTGAGAATTGCACTTTCTTAGCATTGTAACAATAAATCATTGTGGCATCTAGCTTCCTTACGGCTAGATATAAGTGGAAATTCCGCCTAAAATAATTAGAACAGTAACTTCTAGAGACTTGTAGATTGTGATTGATTCTCTTGAGCGATTGTCTATCAGTATAGACTAAAGATACTAGACCCTTTCGCCTTTTCACGCGCATTACACTACGTACGTGTTCGGAGTCAGCTACCAGCCACTGATCATCTTAAAGTCTCTCTGTACTTTATAAGACGTTTCTAACAATGTCATCTGCATGTGAAAACTGCGTCATCTGCTAAGACTCTTGTGGAGCCATCCATGTTTTCTGACTGGTCATTGCACGGCCTAGGAAACTTTGAGTCCCATTGCCTATCCGTGCGGGTACCCCGTATGCATGTATTCCGTTTATTAGTGGGATGTAGGGAAGTCAAGAAAGCTGGAGCATTAAATGCCAACACCATAAATTACGTGTCAACGAAGTATTTTCATTTCGAAATAAAACATCTGTTTTTATTTAATAGTCACCCTCTGTTGTTAGCAGCCGTAGTTGTAAATCGGACTTGCTCCAGTTAAGATTAATTGCCTTTGAAAGTCAAATATGGAAAGGTGTTTTAGGAAAAAAAAAATACCACGATCCTGCCCAAAAAGGCAGGTAAAGGCTACATCGGATTCGGTGGGTAGCCAACAACGTAGAAGACAGCAATGAATCGGAGCATTTGCAATCCCCCAAATGCATACTGACACACAAAAAGAAGATTCAAAAGACTTCGCTCACAAACCCATCAGCGCCACCTATCGCCACTGAGCCAGAGCGTTCCCTTCGTGCTCGCCGGAGAAACTGACAGCATGCCGCTCGCGCCGAGCAGCTCACATCCGCTCGCAAGCAACATACTCACTCGCGAGAAACGTATAAACTCGTGATCAAGGTACTCACGAGCAACTCGACTTGCAAGTGCATATAAGCTCTTGAAGTGTCTGCTATTTCGTGTTTAAGTAAAGCACATAAAAAAAGACACAAACGAAGTAATACATCCCACTACAAGTTATGGGACTTGTTCTTCATCGTAAAGTGGAAAATGGCTCACTTTAGTTCTTGTACCATTTCCGAATACCAACACCTTAGGTGCAGGCCTACTAAACAGAAATGCAGGCCTACTAAACAGAAAATATGAATACATTAAAAAGGAACCTAGAGATATGCTGCACAGTGAGGAAGGCTACCATTAACTTCCATGAAGTGCTGTGCTGTACGAAAACAACTGTTTATTATAGTAGAACTCCACAGGAATCAACGGAATTCTTACTGAATGAATAATCTCGAGAATTTTGCAGGGCATTTGTAGAACGTTGATGCTGTTGACTGAATATTACACTGCAGACAAAAGAATGTTTCACATAAATATTAATAAGTCACCTAATATGACTGAATTTAACTCATAAAAAATGAAAGAAATTTTCAAAACAATGTCATTGTCATTGTAATTGTGATTTCATACGATTAAATAAACGATATACCTATCATTCACTGATCTTCATTTCAGAACCATCACATCATATGGTAACAGTCATAACCAGTTTCGGATAGACGTTCTATACATCGCATATGACATCTGGATAGCAAAGCATTCGCGACATGTCTAACTTACTACATCCAATAAGATTCTTAGATTTAGTATGAAACGTATATTGTGAACATTTAGTTCACCAAATGCTGCATATAATGTACAGATTCTGAAGGTAGCATATGTCTAGATGAAACCTCCTATGATTGTTATCATGTTTTTTATTTTTAACTAAATTACATAATAATATGTAAATCACTCTTCTTCGTAGACGGAAAGTCCTTTTTTCTCATATGAAAACATTCACTACACGCTGACAGAAAAGTATGACTTAAAGTACACCAGACGCAGAGCATCCAATGTGCACATTTTATGATGCAAAATCTTGAAATTACTTGTGACGACTCACTTAGTTTTGAAATAATGTAAAAACTTACAAGGAATAACGAAACGATAATCGGTTCATCATGAAGCTACAGTGGGAATCTATGTAGATAAAAATGTATAAGTTTTTTTTAACGACATTCTTTCCTAAAAGGTAAATCAGAAACGTTACAGGACAAGGAACTATAGTTTTAAATTTATTTCACATAAACTTTGGAATAATAATTTCAGGAATGGATTTAGCTTCGCTTCATTTATATAAAGTAATTTGTCGTACAGTGTCTCAGCAAACAAATGATTTACGTTGGTAGTTGACTAGTGTAAGCGACATCATGCCTCTTAATGTCACTTGAGTCGTAGTGACATAGGATACACTGTGGACGACACAACGTCCTTGGCTACATCGCTTTGTCAATCATATAAATTGCTTGATAGTCACCCCGTTTTAATGAATCCTTACACCACATCGTAAATTCAGCCGCTTTACCATCTGTCACCCATATGTGTTGTCCTCGTGTGAAGGGGCAATTTCAGTTTCCAAGACACCCACGGCCTACACTGAAGGAAGAGTTCTTTGAAATCCCGGATTAATCATTTACTCTAGAGAATTATTCTGATGAGTTTTGGAGGGTTGGATAATTTATCAATATTTAAATTTCATGTGTCATTCACAGTGATTTCCGCAGGTGATGAGTCCCAACTTCGGTAGGTGTTAATTCTGGACTCTGACAAAGACAGATGGAGAAACCTTCAGAAAAGTTGAGAGAAAAATGCACTGGTGTGCAAAACTTAAGGAATAATGTAATTTTCGCATAATGTGTCACTGCCAAGTAACATAGCTCGATGAAGCTTGGACCAACAAAGACACAATGAGACGAACAAAATAACTGATACTTTTATTCAAAGACAATAATTTCATTTAAGTCTCGGCGATCTACGATGGCCCCCTGGGCATTACAATCGGTGGCAGATGGTCCTTAATGGGGTGTGTGATCAACACGGAGAGCATTTGATGCTCGGCAACTTGCTTCCACACTGGCTACAAGGTTGGTAAGGAGTTCTTGTGACAGAGCGTTCCATTCTTCCACCAACGTGGTTGACAAATGCTGGATGGCGTCACCGTAACGTGTCCCACACGTGCTCAATGGGATTTGAGTCGGGGGAACGGGCAGATCAGTTCTTTCACCGAAAATTCACCCGTTCCAAGAGCGCTGTTCAACGTGGTCGCGCATCCGTAGAACTGAAGTCAGGGCCGAATGCACCGCTGAAAATACCCACATGGGAAGGAGTAGAGTGTCACAGTGACGCTGACCGGTGAGTATACCGTATTCAACGGTCTGGAGGTCAGTGCGCCAATGTAACATTATGCCTCCCCTCATCATAACACATGGACCACTAAACTTGCCATGTTAGCCATTGTTCCTGTGTACGTTTCGTGTTCCACCTCTCGCCATACGAGGGTACATCCAGCATTGTCGAACATGATTGTTTCGGTGGTCCAGGGGTTATGGTGTGGGGGCGGAAAGGCATAATGTTGAGGAAATTAGTGTAACTCCCGTCGACAACGAAATCGTTAGATACGGAGCACAAGTTCGGATTGGGGAAGGGTGGAAGGAAAGTGGCCGTGTCCTTTCGAAGGAACTATCCTGGCACTTGCCTTAAGCGATTTAGGGAAATCATTGCAAACCAAACTCAGGATGGCCAGACGCGGGTTTGAAGCATCGCCCTCCCGAAGGCGAGTCCAGTGTGTTGACCACTACGCTACCCCGCTCTGTGGCATAATGTTACATGGGCGTTTTGACTTCCAAATCTTTTGAACACGATACACTACTCACCGGTCAACTCGTTATTGTGCCATTGTACTCCTTCCCCTTCTGCGGTCTTCTCAGGGGGGGGGGGGGGGGGATATTCGGATCTACCTTCAGTGTAATTACTGTCTTTGAATAAAAGTGTCATTTCTGTTCGTCTCACTGCATATTTCTTTCAGTTACCTTCTGTGCTATACTCTAGCAGTTCTTTGTATGTGTTGTCCAAGTTTCATCGATCTACGTTACTTGGCAGTGACACATCATGCGAAGATGACTTTCATCCTTAGTTTTGCATATCGGTGTTCTGCGCAACGTATTTGGAATAGTGAAAGGCCACGTCAGTGGAGAATGGTGAATTTGAAAAAGAAGAAAAAGATAGAAATACATTACTTATTTAATGAATACCACTCAGTAACAAAAATAAGGTAATAAAGACATATAGCTTAAGAGTGCGATAAAAGAATTCCCAGAAGGAAGAAGATTGCCAGAACAATTGATGTGTTTATCGGATAGTGTGGGAAAGAACTTAAAATATTTGAAAATTAGTAATTGGGGAAAATATTGTAAAAACAATTAAGTTTGGCAATCTTCCGACATGTTTGCTGGTTCCTGTGAATAAAAAAAGAAATTACCTCTTAGCGCCGAATTTCACCATCTCCTTTACTTAAATTTATGTAACGGTCCATAAGAGCTCAAATACAACAGTGAACAGTACAAGCACTTAGCAGCCATTAAGAAGAGACAGATACACATTTGACACCGTATACAATGGAAGAAAAGAAGGACCATATCTCAACACTCAACAGTTCTGTGATTGAAACTGGTCCCCAACTTGGGATTCGTTCGTCCAAAAACCAGGAAATGCAGCAGGAACTGACAGTGTTATGAACGGTGAATGCACTGAGCAGCTGTTTTACGAAATTTGAAGGCCTAAGGAAGATACAGGAAGAAAGTAGGGAAGACATACAATTACTTAGGGGAATGTTCACTAATATATTCTACCGCACATGTTCCCTGGAAGTATTACACACAGAACTACGACATCTGCTGAGAAAAAAATCAGTTCCCCATGAGGTTCATAGAAAGATTTAAGATTACTCTGAGCGTTTCTTCATTTTCAGACTGCAGCGTTTTATAGTGGTTGTGCAATCAACAACCGAAGTAATTTCCGGTGTGCCTCTGAGAAATATGACATTATCATTAATGCTTTTGTTATGTGTAACTAGTTGCGATCTCAGACGCTTCGCCGAAAAAAGTGCTTATCTAAGAGAAAATGTTTGATGAAAAAAAAAGTCTGAGACATCTGTTTCTATCTTGAGAAGATATAACCCAGAATTTGACTCTAAATAAGGACAAATTTAAAGATATGCCCGTGCCGAAACATAGCCAGTGATTACAGAAGTAATAAGATGCACCTAGAGTCAGACATACCATCCAGACACTTAGAAGTAACTAGGCATAAATACACTGGCACCATCGCATACATTCCATCGTGTGAAAACCAAAAGAAACGTTTACGCTTAGTGGTGGAATACTGGAAAGCTGAAGCGTGTCTACGAAAGAATTTGAGTATTAAACGTCTGTACAACATATAATGAAATACTGCGTAAGTGTGTCGACTTCGAATAAAAGGGAGGGGGGGGGGGGGGAGGTGGGCATGAAATGTGTACAAAAAACAGCGAAATGAGTAAAAACATGTGTTTTTTTTGTTTCAAAGTAGAGCGCCACAATTTGGCTGAAAAGTACGAATTGGTAGACAATAGAACTTGCCATACAGTAGCAAGTGAAAAACTCATAAGGAACTTCCAAGAACCAATTTCCGTGATACAACGTCTGAATTTTTTCCTCCTCTTCCACGATGCGAAGGTAAAATTGACACTAATAACACTGGCACATAAAAATTTATTCTTTGCATGCTAAGTCCGTAAATAGAGCGACAATAAACTTTGAAACATGGTGCAATAAAATATACACTCTTCGTCATACATCATAACGATATGTGAAGCTTGAATACATATTAGGTACCGGAAGAAAACTGGAAGGTTATTCGGTCTGATATTGACAAAATTTCTCCCTAGAGAAGGAACATCCAGTTGACTCCAAATTTAGAACAGTATGAACTTAAGCACGCCACTACATTTGTAAAAGTTGTAGCGTTTAATTACAGAGTCGATGACTCAAAGCGGGAAGCATTCGTTTGGTTCAAGTATCAAGAGCAGCAATTTGTGGTATTATATAAGCTCATTAGTGGCTAAAGCAAGTGACAAGCATCGTTTGTGGAGGAGGTAAAACTAACTCAAGTTATTTTACGTCGAAAATTTGCTACACAACGAGCTACGGTGAAATATTAGAAAAGTGTATGGCATGCCAACAAAACTGGTTTTCTGTAATTGATCACATAGGCGTACAAAGAGTGGCAAAATAGATGTTCACAAATTTGGTCATATTACAGGCAAACATTGCGTAGATCCCGAACGATCTGACTTCTCACGTGATCTGAGAATATACATTTACGAAATTTCAAGACAGTGTTGTTAATGAGCAAACAAGGAAAATTTTATAACGATCTGTGCAGTAATTACATAAATGTTGTTTCGAAAATATTGAGAGTAATTATAGGATGTGCAGGATTATGGAAGTTGTCACTCGTACGTAGTTTCACCTGTGGACGGAAGAACAGTTAACTCGTTCCTTTTTCCTCAGAATCCCGTAGCTAAAACGTAACATGTCGCCATGCTCGAGTATTTTTACGGCGGCAGTTTGTCGGTATCATACGCACAAGATTGTCTTACGACACCGACTCGAAACGGTTTTAATGAACATTTCGCTGTGGAGATCTGGAGTGTTTAAACAAACAAACAAAGGTGCTAAGATAAAAGAACAAGGCGGTGATGTTACATCCTCACATCCTCAGAAGTTTTCAGTACATATAAAGAGATGTTCAACGAAAATAAGAACAGAGAATACAATGAGTCCCTTTTTGTGTTTACATGGACAGAAAACCATAGAATTTGGGAAATTATGTAACGACAACCAATACATGGTTACTCCTATCAGTGAAGTTTTCGTTGGTACTTGCTACCGGTGTTATTTATTTACACATTTATTCTGGCAAGGTTAGAGGCAGAGGATCCTTTTCCGCATATAAACATGCATCTTTCATATTTTACATTGCATATATTATGACACATATTATAAGTAGCATTAAATCTTACATATAAATCTAATAACTACAAGAACAATATTAAACGTACATACAAGCCAAAATGTGAGGATAGAGATTAATGGAGAGCAACGTAAAGCTAAAATTAGAAAAGGAGTAAATCAACTTGCTCTTTATCACTATATTCGTGTAACGTTTTCACTGAAAACTCTATAAAGATCATCAAAAGAAAAACTTCTAGAGATAAAGTGAACTGAATTCGCATTTATTACATAAGAATTTCGGATGATATTACTTAATGTTTGATAATAAAAAACATAGGCAGAATACACTTCCTAGACGTGCATCACTTCAGAAAAAGTTTGAGCTAAGTATTAACAGTAAAACAAAATTATGAAAGTAAGCAAGTAAGATAATTTAATTTCTAAATTCAAATAAATGAAGAAAAAAAGTTGATAAATATTTTCATCATATTAATTACAAATTATAGAACGTGCACCATAGAAGTCGAAAATAAAAGTAGTCAAGTAAAGTGTATGGCTCCAAATAACTAGGGATATGAAGCCGTAATATGTTCAAATAGACAGATGTTGTAGTCGTAACGCACGCAAACACCACAGTTCTAACCGTCTAGAATTTTTAACTACTCGTGCCCAGTAGGACTGCATCGCAAGATAGGGGGCGAGGCTAATGAGTGATTAAACAAGTTTACGTTTCACACCCTGTAAAATATGTTCCGATAATTCTAGAGGCCACATGGAAAAGCGGAAGTTTTCTTGCCGGTGTCATAGTATTTTTTCTCCAATTGAGGTGCTCGTCCAAAGTTACACCCAAATTCTTCACCGTTTTCTATTAAAGCATTGGGAAGAACAGGTGACGATTACTCAAGGAGTGAGCTCATAATGTAGATTTTACATGCGAAATGGAATATAGACGGATACAAATCTGTAGCAGTCTTCTTCTGCAGTCACTGAAAAAGTCGGTTTAAGTAGTTCTAAGTTATAGGGGACTGATGACCTCAGATGTTAAGTCCCATAGTGCTCCGAGCCATTTTTTTGCATTTGATAATCATGAGAGATAAATTTGGCCGAGGGCAGTGGGGAGCGGCGACTATAAGCGTTTTGTCCATAAAATGTGCGGGAGAAATGGGTGCAGTGATACACGGAGAACAGTAAGACACTTTGTCATCCGTGTTAACTATTGGAGTGTAGGTATAGATAGCACATTTTTTTAGTGGGGACAACTTTCCACTACGTAATGTGCTTGCTACACCTCTTGCGAGGAGCATGACTGATTATTCTCAACCAACAAGTGAAATGGCTCAGTCCTCTTCCGGATTAGCAACAAAACTGATGAAAGCATCATCTCAAAAGTCACAAGTTACTTACACAAGTCTTGAGGCTATTTACACCCAGAAGTAAAAAAAAAAGAAGTGAAAATAAAAAATAAGCATAAAGTAAAAACCAGAATTACACTTGACACAGCCGGCCGGGGTGGCCGAGCGGTTCTAGGCGCTACAGTCTGGAACAGCGCGACCGCTACGGTCGCAGGTTAGAATCCTGCCTCGGGTATGGATGTGTGTGATGTCCTTAGGTTAGTTAGGTTTAAGTAGTTCTAAGTTCTAGGGGACTGATGACCTCACATGTTAAGTCCCATAGTGCTCAGAGCCATTTGAACCATTTGAACACTTGACACACCAGAGAAACTAGAGTTATGGGTGAGAAAAGGTGTGAATAAGCCAACAAAACAATTATTTGAGAAAAATGGAGGTGGAAATGATGAAGACAACCCAAAGTACACCTTTCAAGATTCTTATAATTCCAACCTGATCAAATTTGGTGAACTTGACCGTAAAGCTCATGTTAATGATTACGTAATTGTTTGTAAAGATGAATACAAATTGTATAGTGCAAGTAAGGTTGTATCTGGCAGCAAGTAAGGTTGTATCTGGCACAGAACAATCACATGAGTCGAAATACGCGTTCTTCGAGAAAGTACAATTTGTCTTGGCAAGTTTTCTTCCCCCAGTGTGCCGGAGGTATCCAGTACTTCTAAAGCAGATAGTAAAATGATTTTACCCAGTACCGGGGGCCATGGCAAAAAAACTCCAACAAAGGCCTCGATTAATTCAGCTTGGATAACATGTCTTAACTCTTAACAGCGGAACACAGATATTTTACACTTTCTTCAGTAATTCACATTTACAATGTTTTATCAAAAAAAAGTTTTGCATCACCTCAGTTCTACATCTACATTGATACTCCGCAAGCCACCCAACGGTGTGTGGCGGAGGGCACTTTAGGTGCCACTGTCATTACCTCCCTTTCCTGTTCCAGTCGCGTATGGTTCGCGGGAAGAACGACTGTCTGAAAGCCTCCGTGCGCGCTCTAATCTCTCTAATTTTACATTCGTGATCTCCTCGGGAGGTGTAAGTAGGGGGAAGCAATATATTCGATACCTCATCCAGAAACGCACCCTCTCGAAACCTGGCGAGCAAGCTACACCGCGATGCAGAGCGCCTCTCTTGCAGAGTCTGCCACTTGAGTTTATTAAACATCTCCGTAACGCTATGACGGTTACCAAATAACCCGGTGACGAAACGCGCCGCTCTTCTTTGGATCTTCTCTATCTCCTCCGTCAACCCGACCTGGTACGGATCCCACACTGATGAGCAATACTCAAGTATAGGTCGAACGAGTGTTTTGTAAGCCACCTCCTTTGTTGATGGACTACATTTTCTAAGCACTCTCCCAATGAATCTCAACCTGGTACCCGCCTTACCAACAATTAATTTTATATGATCATTCCACTTCAAATCGTTCCGCACGCATACTCCCAGATATTTTACAGACGTAACTGCTACCAGTGTTTGTTCCGCTATCATATAATCATACAATAAAGGATCCTTCTTTCTATGTATTCGCAATACATTACATTTGTCTATGTTAAGGGTCAGTTGCCACTCCCTGCACCAAGTGCCTATCCGCTGCAGATCTTCCTGCATTTCGCTACAATTTTCTAATGCTGCAACTTCTCTGTATACTACAGCATCATCCGCGAAAAGCCGCATGGAACTTCCGACACTATCTACTAAGTCATTTATATATATTGTGAAAAGCAATGGTCCCATAACACTCCCCTGTGGCACGCCAGAGGTTACTTTAACGTCTGTAGAAGTCTCTCCATTGATAACAACATGCTGTGTTCTGTTTGCTAAAAACTCTTCAATCCAGCCACACAGCTGGTCTGATATTCCGTAGGCTCTTACTTTGCTTATCAGGCGACAGTGCGGAACTGTATCGAACGCCTTCCGGAAGTCAAGAAAAATAGCATCTACCTGGGAGCCTGTATCTAATATTTTCTGGGTCTCATGAACAAATAAGGCGAGTTGGGTCTCACACGATCGCTGTTTCCGGAATCCATGTTGATTCCTACATAGTAGATTCTGGGTTTCCAGAAATGACATGATACTCGAGCAAAAAACATGTTCTAAAATTCTACAACAGATCGACGTCAGAGATATAGGTCTATAGTTTTGCGCATCTGCTCGACGACCCTTCTTGAAGACTGGGACTATCTGTGCTCTTTTCCAATCATTTGGAACCCTCCGTTCCTCTAGAGACTTGCGGTACACGGCTGTTAGAAGGGGGGCAAGTTCTTTCGCGTACTCTGTGTAGAATCGAATTGGTATCCCGTCAGGTCCAGTGGACTTTCCTCTATTGAGTGATTCCAGTTGCTTTTCTATTCCTTGGACACTTAATTCGATGTCAGCCATTTTTTCGTTTGTGCGAGGATTTAGAGAAGGAACTGCAGTGCGGTCTTCCTCTGTGAAACAGCTTTGGAAAAAGGTGTTTAGCATTTCAGCTTTACGCGTGTCATCCTCTATTTCAATGCCATCATCATCCCGTAGTGTCTGGATATGCTGTTTCGAGCCACTTACTGATTTAACGTAAGACCAGAACTTCCTAGGATTTTCTGTCAAGTCGGTACATAGAATTTTACTTTCGAATTCAATGAACGCTTCACGCATAGCCCTCCTTACGCTAACTTTGACATCGTTTAGCTTCTGTTTGTCTGAGAGGTTTTGGCTGCGTTTAAACTTGGAGTGGAGCTCTCTTTGCTTTCGCAGTAGTTTCCTAACTTTGTTGTTGTACCACGGTGGGCTTTTCCCGTCCCTCACAGTTTTACTCGGCACGTACCTGTCTAAAACGCATTTTACGATTGCCTTGAACTTTTTCCATAAACACTCAACATTGTCAGTGTCGGAACAGAAATTTTCGTTTTGATCTGTTAGGTAGTCTGAAATCTGCCTTCTATTACTCTTACTAAACAGATAAACCTTCCTCCCTTTTTTTATATTCCTATTAACTTCCATATTCAGGGATGCTGCAACGGCCTTATGATCACTGATTCCCTGTTCTGTACATACAGAGTCGAAAAGTTCGGGTCTGTTTGTTATCAGTAGGTCCAAGATGTTATCTCCACGAGTCGGTTCTCTGTTTAATTGCTCGAGGTAATTTTCGGATAGTGCACTCAGTATAATGTCACTCGATGCTCTGTCCCTACCACCCGTCCTAAACATCTGAGTGTCCCAGTCTATATCTGGTAAATTGAAATCTCCACCTAAGACTATAACATGCTGAGAAAATTTATGTGAAATGTATTCCAAATTTTCTCTCAGTTGTTCTGCCACTAATGCTGCTGAGTCGGGAGGTCGGTAAAAGGAGCCAATTATTAACCTAGTTCGGTTGTTTAGTGTAACCTCCACCCATAATAATTCACAGGAACTATCCACTTCTACTTCACTACAGGATAAACTGCTACTAACAGCGACGAACACTCCACCACCGGTTGCATGCAATCTATCCTTTCTAAACACCGTCTGTACCTTTGTAAAAATTTCGGCAGAATTTATCTCTGGCTTAAGCCAGCTTTCTGTACCTATAACGATTTCAGCTTCGGTGCTTTCTATCAGCGCTTGAAGTTCCGGTACTTTACCAACGCAGCTTCGACAGTTGACAATTACAATACCGATTGCTGCTTGGTCCCCGCATGTCCTGACTTTGCCCCGCACCCGTTGAGGCTGTTGCCCTTTCTGTACTTGCCCAAGGCCATCTAACCTAAAAAACCGCCCAGCCCACGCCACAAAACCCCTGCTACCCGTGTAGCCGCTTGTTGCGTGTAGTTGACTCCTGACCTATCCAGCGGAACCCGAAACCCCACCACCCTATGGCGCAAGTCGAGGAATCTGCAGCCCACACGGTCGCAGAACCGTCTCAGCCTCTGATTCAGACCCTCCACTCGGCTCTGTACCAAAGGTCCGCAGTCAGTCCTGTCGACGATGCTGCAGATGGTGAGCTCTGCTTTCATCCCGCTAGCGAGACTGGCAGTCTTCACCAAATCAGATAGCCGCCGGAAGCCAGAGAGGATTTCCTCCTATCCATAGCGACACACATCATTGGTGCTGACATGAGCGACCACCTGCAGATGGGTGCACCCTGTACCCTTCATGACATCCGGAAGGACCCTTTCCACATCTGGAATGACTCCCCCCGGTATGCACACGGAGTGCACATTGGTTTTCTTCCCCTCTCTTGCTGCCATTTCCCTAAGGGGCCCCATTACGCGCCTGACGTTGGAGCTCCCAACTACCAGTAAGCCCACCCTCTGCAACTGCCCGGATCTTGCAGACTGAGGGGCAACCTCTGGAACAGGACAAGCAGCCATGTCAGGCCGAAGATCAGTATCAGCCTGAGACAGAGCCTGAAACCGGTTCGTCAGACAAACTGGAGAGGCTTTCCGTTCAGCCCTCCGGAATGTCTTTCGCCCCCTGCCACACCTTGAAACGACCTCCCACTCTACCACAGGTGAGGGATCAGCCTCAATGCGGGCAGTATCCCGGGCAACCACAGTCGTAGTCCGATCAGGGGATGCGTGGGACGAGCTGGCCGTCCCCGACAAACCCCATCCGGACCCCCACAGTGATGCCCATTGGCAACAGCCTCAAGCTGTGTGACCGAAGCCAACACTGCCTGAAGCTGGGAGCGAAGGGATGCCAACTCAGCCTGCATCCGAACACAGCAGTTGCAGTCCCTATCCATGCTAAAAACTGTTTTGCAAAGAACGTCTGAACTAATCTACAGAGAACGCAAACAAATCGACAAAATTTAAACGGTTATTAAAATACAAGATTGCCTAGTAAATGCAGTAATGCTGCTACTTGCACACTGCTGACACTGCTCGGCGGCGGAAGGAGACTAAGCGAATTTACACTATTCAGGTACTAAAACGCGATGCTACAACTCTCAAATACTATAATACGCCCGAAATTTATGAATTAAACAATGCAAGTACCAAAAACACGCAAAGAAATTAAGAATTAAACTATGTAACAAATGAGTGAGCTAGGAGTATACGACTTGCTGCTGCAGCTGCTTATCCAACAGCGGCAGGGAGCACACTGACTGTGACCAACCGACACTGGCCGTTCAAAACAAAAACAGTAGACAAACGACTACGCGAATTTACACTATTCAGGTACTAAAACGCGATGCTACAACTCTCAAATACTATAATACGCCCGAAATTTATGAATTAAACAATGCAAGTACCAAAAACACGCAAAGAGTTCCGGAACCTGTATAGAAAACTCAAATAGAAATCAACATAAACATCATTTCGGCCCTTTTTTGCTCATGAAAACCACACATTGCATGTTGTACCACCATACAACGAGACCTTCAGAGATGGTGGTCCAGAATCCAGATTGCTGTACACACTGGTATTTTTAATACCCAGTAGCACGTCCTCTCTCATTGATGCATGGCTGTATTCGTCGGTGGCATACTATCCACAAGTTCATCAAGGCACTGTTCGCACAGATTGTTCCATTCCTCAACGGCGATTCGGCGTAGATCCGTCAGAGTGGTTGGTGGGTCACGTAATCCGTAATCAGCCCTTTTCAATCTATCCCAGGCTTGAAACATCCTGGCAGATTAAAACTGTGTGCCGGACCGAGATTCGAACTCGGGATCTTTGCCTTTCGCTAGCAAGTGCTCTACCATCTGAGCTATCCGAGGACGACTACCAGGAAGTTTCATATCAGCGCACACTCCGCTGCAGAGTGAAAATCTCATTCTGGTATCCCAGGCATGTCCAACGGGGTTCATGTCTGGAGAACATGCTGGCCACTCTAGTCGAGCGATGTCGTTATCCTTAAGGAAGTTATTCACAAGATGGGCACTATGGTGGCGCGAATTGTAGTCCATGAAGACGAATGCCCCACTATTATGCTGCCGATGGTTGCACTATCAGTCAGAGGATGGCATTCACCTATCGTACAGACGTTACGGCGCCACCCATGACCATCAGCGGCGAAAGTCGGCCACACATAATGCCACCCCAAAACAACAGGGAACCTACACCTTGCTGCACTCGCTGGACAGTGTGTCTAAGGCGATCAGCCTGACCGGGTTGCCTCCAACACGTCTCCGAAGACTGTCTGGTTGAAGGCATATACGATACTCATCGATGAGGAGGACGTGATGTCAATCCTTTGCGGTCCATGCGGCACGTTGTTGGGCCCATCTGTACCGCGCTGCATGGTGTCGTGGTTGCAAAGATGGTCCTCGCCATGGACGTCGGGAGATAAGTTGCGCATCATGCAGCCTATTGCGCACAGTTTGAGTCGTAACACGACGTACTGTGGCTGCACGAAAAGCATTATTCAACATGGTGGCGTTGCTGCTAGGGTTCCTCCGAGCCATAATCAGTAAGTATCGGTCATCCACTGCAGTAGGAGCCCTTGGGCGGCCTGAGCGAGGTATGTCATCGACAGTTCCTGTCTCTCTGTATCTCTACGTCCGAGCAACATCGCTTTGGTTCACTCCGAGACGCCTGGACACTTCCCTTGTTGAGAGCCCTTCCTGGCACAAAGTAACGATGCGGACGAGATAGAACCGTGGCATTGACCGTCTAGGCATGGTTGAACTACAGACAACACGAGCCGTGTACCTCCTACCTGGTGGAATGACTGGAACTGATCGGCTGTGGAACCCGCTCCGTCTAACAAGCGCTGCTCATGCATGATTGTTTACATCTTTGGGCGGATTTAGTGACATTTCTTAACAGTCAAAGGGACTGTGTCTGAGACAATATCCACAGTCAGCGTCTATCTTCAGGAATTCTCGGAACCGCGGTGATGCAAAACCTTTTTTGATAGCATTTATTACTAGATCAGAAAAATTTCATTTAACATTGAAAAAATGGGATTAAATATTTCCTGTCTCACTGCACCGACTCTACCAATACTTATTATAAGCAGTATAGCACTGGGATTCGTAAATGTAGCAGCTATGCTGGACGATCACAGTCTGTATAGTTAGCGCCTGCTTAATAAGGTAACGAATGAAAAATCAACCGTCTTAATAGTGAAGCTGGCTGTGCTGACTGAGAGACCCTAAGGGGTCTAACTGGAAATGTTTTCCTCCCTCGCATACGACGGTGTCATCTTTCCTTCACGACGTGTGAATGTGTCTTAAGCAGATCTGTCCAGTGGAGGCAAATGTGGTATGTAAATGTAAAGTTTAGTGCCATGTTTGTGCTATTGATGACAGCGAGAAATAAGAGTGTGAAACCTGATCCCAGTAAGTAGACCGCTCTTTTCCAGTAGCAGCAAGGTGACCGTCCAGCTTAACCTCATCATCCCACGAAAGGATTACCACTTGAGATGTTGCGGAGAGATATGGAATTTAAGGCATGAAATTGACGCAAAAGATGTATACCCCTCCACCAATACACCCTTGTCGCTAAATGTTGGCCGCGAAAATTTTTCCGTTACGAGAATTCGATACGGCCATCTCCGAGTCGAGCACCACTGCAGAGGCGTGCGTCAGCGACCTCGTTCACTGTAAAGTATTTCATACCAACGAAATACGTTACGAAACGTTTCCATAATTTTGTTATCCACAAATTTAACGTATTACACGGATATAAGATGAGCCAAATCATTATATACGTGAGATCCGTTTCAGGGCCCCATTCCATGAATATGTATTCAAAGTGCGTGTTCCAAACTATGGCTTCCACTTCACAACAAATACGTAGGAACATGAAATTCTTCTTTAAAATATAGAGCAATGAATCACACGAAAATGCAATGATAACGGCACAACCCAATTTTTTTATTTATTTTTGCTAGTAAAATTGCTATTGATTCAAGTAACAGTTGAGTAATGATGTCATCATAATTCTTCTGTCAAATTATAGTTGCGCTCTGTGACAATATGGCTTCTCATGATTCATTGAATTTAGCTGGTATCGAATTTCAGAATTTTCTCACTAGGAAACATCTCATTTGGAAAGGAAATTAATTCGAACCAAAACGAGAATTACGGAAGTAGAGTGAGGTATGCTACATCCCTGATTTATAAACATGATCAATATGGAAATGTCATCCGTCGGAATTCCAGGGAACAGCCCGACGTAACGTCTTCTGTCCTGCGGTTGACACGGAGGAGGCATTCACACTCACTGTGAAAAGAACTAAACTCGACTGTTAACAATATGGAGCGTCAGCTGCGAGATACTTAGACATCATCGTTGAAGTTCATGTGACCATCTCCCACAGTCTGAACTGGTTCTTATTTTACTGTTCGTTTGTTTACGTCGCTGCTGTGACACCAAATGGTTCAAATGGCTCTGAGCACTATGGGACTCAACTGCTGAGGTCATTGGTCCCCTAGAACTTAGAACTAGTTAAACCTAACTAACCTAAGGACATCACAAACATCCATGCCCGAGACAGGATTCGAACCTGCGACCGTAGCGGTCTTGCAGTTCCAGACTGCAGCGCCTTTAACCGCACGGCCACTTCGGCCGGCTGCTGTGACACAATTTACTTTCTTATGTTGTTATATTTTGTTATTTAGTTTCTTATTATTCCGTCTTGTCAATCGGTTTTCCTTTTAGATGCGTAACAGTGGTCGTTACAAAGGGAAAAATAATGCCCTATTGGCATTTTTCGGCGAAAACCGATGGACAACAAAAAGTAAGTTCATTAGTTTACTTACATTGGCTTCATACTCGTAGTATTAGTCCTGTGATTTTATAGATGTTTACACTTCATTTGTTTAGAAATTACGACTATGGTGTTGTTCGAAAAACTGTCAGCAATTTTCAGTGAAAGAATTACAGCCCATGAAACTTTTTTGCTGCAGTATTTCAAATTTGACACGATGCTTTTTTCTGTATAATGTAAATAAATGTAATGCGTACTGTCTGATATATGTAGCTGAGAAAGTAAATACTGCTAATAATGAAAATAATGAAATAGGAAACATTGGAATAATAATTAAAGAACGGAAATGAAACTAAGTTGTCACAAAATAACACTGAAACTGGCAAAACAAGAAATTTGTGAAAAATGATACCGTAGCTGCTCATTAAATGACGGATGTTTTCTCGACTCTACTAGCACGATCACTGCAAGGTTCTGGCCACGACAGGGAATTTGCTTATTAAGTTAGGATTGCTCAAAGTTAGAATAGCTCACCCCATGCCACACAGCTTTTCAGACCTGCAGGATAAACATGTGTTACTGTCGCCAGTATGTAATGACTCCACTACTTGCAATCAGCGGGGCTTGGCACGGATACGGCTTCTGAGAACAGAAGGTTAAGTTCTTTAGGGAATTACAGTGTAAAGTACGTGCACGGTTTCGCCTGCCTGATGTTATCTGCGTGGCCATTCGCGTACGTTAATATTCTTTTCACGGAGAAAAACGAATAGCAGAGTGTCTTTTACATTAACTTTCGCCTGAAACCATTTTCTTTATCGTACTCGTAAATTCGCTTTTGTCGAGGGGTCTTTCTGTTGAAACAATTCACATTATTCCTAGACAATCGATTTACCTTGAGCAAACTGCATGGCATAAACGACTTCCGTATGAATTACCTCCACTTTGCTGTTAACAGTGGCTTGGCACTAAACTGCAACTTCTCAAAAGCTATATAAGACTTTGAACACAGCTGTAATAAACGACTTCCAGAAATCAGTTTAAAGCTGAAAATATTGTTTCAAAGAAGCCTTTAAAATCAGCTACTTCTGTCTGAGTGAGGTCGTATTTCGGTTAAGCATGAATGTAGATACACTCCTGGAAATTGAAATAAGAACACCGTGAATTCATTGTCCCAGGAAGGGGAAACTTTATTGACACATTCCTGGGGTCAGATACATCACATGATCACACTGACAGAACCACAGGCACATAGACACAGGCAACAGAGCTTGCACAATGTCGGCAGTAGTACAGTGTATATCCACCTTTCGCAGCAATGCAGGCTGCTATTCTCCCATGGAGACGATCGTAGAGATGCTGGATGTAGTCCTGTGGAACGGCTTGCCATGCCATTTCCACCTGGCGCCTCATTTGGACCAGCGTTCGTGCTGGACGTGCAGACCGCGTGAGACGACGCTTCATCCAGTCCCAAACATGCTCAATGGGGGACAGATCCGGAGATCTTGCTGGCCAGGGTAGTTGACTTACACCTTCTAGAGCACGTTGGGTGGCACGGGATACATGCGGACGTGCATTGTCCTGTTGGAACAGCAAGTTCCCTTGCCGGTCTAGGAATGGTAGAACGATGGGTTCGATGACGGTTTGGCTGTACCGTGCACTATTCAGTGTCCCCTCGACGATCACCAGTGGTGTATGGCCAGTGTAGGAGATCGCTCCCCACACCATGATGCCGGGTGTTGGCCCTGTGTGCCTCGGTCGTATGCAGTCCTGATTGGGGCGCTCACCTGCACGGCGCCAAACACGCATACGACCATCATTGGCACCAAGGCAGAAGCGACTCTCATCGCTGAAGACGACACGTCTCCATTCGTCCCTCCATTCACGCCTGTCGCGACACCACTGGAGGCGGGCTGCACGATGTTGGGGCGTGAGCGGAAGACGGCCTAACGGTGTGCGGGACCGTAGCCCAGCATCATGGAGACGGTTGCGAATGGTCCTCGCCGATACCCCAGGAGCAACAGTGTCCCTAATTTGCTGGGAAGTGGCGGTGCGGTCCCCTACGGCACTGCGTAGGATCCTACGGTCTTGGCGTGCATCCGTGCGTCGCTGCGGTCCGGTCCCAGGTCGACGGGCACGTGCACCTTCCGCCGACCACTGGCGACAACATCGATGTACTGTGGAGACCTCACGCCCCACGTGTTGAGCAATTCGGCGGTACGTCCACCCGGCCTCCCGCATGCCCACTATACGCCCTCGCTCAAAGTCCGTCAACTGCACATACGGTTCACGTCCACGCTGTCGCGGCATGCTACCAGTGTTAAAGACTGCGATGGAGCTCCGTATGCCACGGCAAACTGGCTGACACTGACGGCGGCGGTGCACAAATGCTGCGCAGCTAGCGCCATTCGACGGCCAACACCGCGGTTCCTGGTGTGTCCGCTGTGCCGTGCGTGTGATCATTGCTTGTACAGCCCTCTCGCAGTGTCCGGAGCAAGTATGGTGGGTCTGACACACCGGTGTCAATGTGTTCTTTTTTCCATTTCCAGGAGTGTATTTTCTCGTCCAGAGCATAACGTAAATGATTAACTTGCGAGTTGCACTTTCTTTCGGGACGGAGTCCTACACAGGATTATAGGGTGTTACATACCGTTTCCATTATTCTGGAAAGACTAGTACCTTGAAATGGGTATGTAATTATAATTTTAAGGTAGTGACTCTGTTTAAGTGATGGATTAATGTTGGTGTCTTGATATCACGAGTCGAAGGAAGGGAGGTGCGTAAGGTGGGACAGCGAGCACAGTGGATTCGCATTCGGGATCTACGGAGTTGAAATCTCCGTCGACCATCTAGATTTAGGGTTTCTGCCGTTTCCCAGAATCAACTCAATGTAGGGTGCGTGGCGAAGGTTACTTCATACTTTTAATAGCGACTTTTTGTTCTACTTTGTTCTCCAGGAGTGAATTAGGACAGCGGCTAGCACACTGGACTCGCATTCGAGAGGACCGGGTGTCAAATCCCCGTGCTTTCCCTAAAATCGCTTAAGGCAAAAGCGGCATGACTTATCTGAAAGGATCCGGCCGATTTCCTTCCCAGTCTTCTACATCTACATCCAGACGACTACTCTCCAGTTCATACTTAAGTGCCTGACAGAGGATTCATCGAACCACTTTCACACCATTTCTCACAGTTCCACTCCCGACCAGTGCGCAGGAAAAGCGAACACTTAAATATTTCCTTGCAAGCTCTGATTTCTCTTAGTTTATTACGATGATCACCTCCCATGTAGATGGGCGTCAACAAAGTATTTTCACATTCGACAGTTTAGCTGCAGACTGAAATTTTGTGAAAAGATCACGCCGCAACGAATAACACATAAAGGGCAACAAAACAAGGAGTAGAATGTCATAGACGCACCGTTATGTTGTAAGGATGTCACGATGTCAACTAAAGGAGTTCTGATACCAAATGAGATTGCACCTCACACGATCACTCATGGATGTCAGGCTGTATGCCGGGCAACAGTCAGATGCCTTCTATGACTACATACAATATTATCTTTCTCAATACATGTCAAGTAAACTTATTCTCATGAATCAAAGCTAGTACTGATTTTAATTAGCCTCCTCTACTGAATACTTCTTCACTTGATGTATGCTACCCTTTTAACCTTTACAAATTTCTCTGACATTAAATGAGAAAATCTTCTATCTTTATCCTTTCCTTCTCCTTTAGAATCAAAATATCTAAGCGCTTCAGGGTAATGCATTTAACTGTGAATTTATTTCGTCTGGATTGTAACGGGACTCCACCCGCCTGGATAGCTGTCCACGTTAAAGCATCCGCTTCTGGCACGGTGGACCCTCCAGCCCCAGTCCGAACACGCCCCGCCGATTAACGATGAAGGCTGGTGTGCTGGCCAATCGGGGTATGGTTTTTAGGCGGTTTCCCACATACCAAAAGGTGAATAATAGGTCGATACCGACGTCCCATCTGAGATACAAGCTACGCAAACATTTAGGAAACTTTATTAAGGTTCCACATGAATTTACTCTACACGTAGACATATGGAGTTAACTAATTCCCTCCTGAGGGGTGAAAAGGAGACTACTGATCTTAGATGTTTAGTCTCCTTAAGCCAATATGCAGCAGCAGTAGCTAAGGTATTTCAGGCGCTCTCTTAATAATAATCTGGAAAAGGAGGATTACAAATCTCCTTTGATGAAACCAAATTTTTGACAAACGGCAAGGTAGCCCCAAACATAATGAAAGCTAAATATTGAAAAACTGGCCAACCGCCTCACCGCAGCGGTAACGCTGGTTCCCCTTCAGATCACCGAAGTTCAGTGCTGTCGGGCTAGCACTTGGATGGGTGACCATCCGCTCTGCCGAGCGCAATTGGCAGGTGGGGTGAACTCAGGCTTTGTGACGCAAACAGAGGAGCTACTTGACTGAGAAGTAGCGGCTCCGGTCTCGGAAACTGACATCGCATTCGGGAGGACGACGGTTCAATCCCGCGTCCGGCCGTCCTGATTTAGGTTTTCTGTGATTTCCCTAAATCGCTCCAGGCAAATGCCAGGATGGTTCCTTCGAAAGGGTACGGCCGACTTCCTTCCCCATCCTTTCCTAATCCGATGAGACCGATGACCTCGCTGTCTGGTCTCCTCCCCCAAAAACAGCCAACAGCCAGTCGGAAACTGACATACGGCTGGGAGAGCGGTGAGCTGACCACATGCCCCTCCATATTCGCATTCAGTGACGCCTGTGGGTTGAGGATGATACGGAGGCCGGTCGGTACCGGTGGGCCTTCCAAGGCCTGTTCAGACGGAGTTAAGTTTTTTTTAAATATTGAAAAACTGAGAGAACTAACAGGTTCAAGTATTTAGGAGAAATAACTGAACAAGACATTTCGGAGAAAGAAGCCATTAAAGCAAGAGTTAATAAGACGAAAACAGCATAATACCTCACAAAGGACATACATGTAGGGTGTTCAAAAGAAAAGGTACGAAATAACACTGTGGGTATAATTAAAGTCTTTATTCGAAGATGTGAGCACAACTATCCCACTGCTTCATGAGTCGAATGATTCCCTGTTCCCAGGACTCCTGTGGCTGTGACAGGAGCCAGTCGTCTGAGCTGCCCAAGCACGACTCACGACCTCTCGTCAAAGCTTCAGCTCTGCCAGTACCTTGTCTCTTACCTTCCAACCTACAAAAGCTCTCCTGCGATCCTGCAGAGCTAGCACTCAGTTGGCAGAGCACTTGCCCGCGAAAGGCAAAGGTCCCGAGTTCGAGTCTCGGTCTGGCACCTAGTTTTAATCTGCCAGGAAGTTTCATAACAGCGCACACTCCGCTGCAGAGTGAAAATTTCATTCTGGAAACACCCCACAGGCTGTGGCTAAGCCATGTCTCCGTAATACACTTTCTTTCAGGAGGGCTAGTTTTGCAAGGTTCGCAGGAGAGCTTCTGTGAAGTTTGGAAGGTAGGAGACGAGGTAGTGGCAGAATTGAAACTGTGAGGACGGGGCGTGAGTCGTGGTTGGGTAGGTCAGTCGGTAGAGCACTTGCCCGCGAAGGGTAAAGGTCCCGACTTCCAGTTTCGGTCCGGCACATAGTTTTAATCTGCCAGGAAGTTTCGTATCAGCGCACACTCCGCTGCAGAGTGAAAATTTCTTTCTAGTTCCAGTCTTCTTCTCGGGTTTTTTACGGAAGCGTTTGAAATCCTGTAATTTCTTTCTGAGTGGCAGTTATTCGTCAGCATCTTGTGGGATAATTTTGAGTTCGTTCATGTCCCTTTCAACTTATTTTATAATTTACCGAAATAAGTGAACAGTTTTTTTGGCAATCTGTTGGGATTCATCCTTTGGATATGGAATTAGAATGCTATTTTATTTTCCTAATTATGTTCAAAAAATGTGTGTGAAATCTTATGGGTCTTAACTGCTAAGGTCATCAGTCCCTAAGCTTACACACTACTTAACCTAAATTATCCTAAGGACAAACACACACACACACACACACACACACCCATGCCCGAGGGAGGACTCGAACCTCCGCCGGGACCAGCCGCACAGTCCCTGACTGCAGCGCCTTAGACCGCTCGGTCCTAATTATGTATTCAATATGTGTTTAAAGTTCACTGTTAAAACGTCTTCCGTATTGTGTTTGCTCTTCAGTTGGTTCAAAATTTTCCGGTAGTACTTCTCTTTTGGTGATTTTCCAGTGTCTCCATCATCACCTTGTTGTTCCGAGTTAAAAATTCTGCTTCGTAAAGTGCTTCTGGGCGAATTACTATAGAGTAGTGTGTAGGTTTAGCGTTGATGGATACTGATTTCTCATTGTAAAAGGAGCGTTCAAATGAAAAGGTACGAAATGTCGTAACAACCAAACCGGTTGAAATTTGCATATTCCAGTTTGGGATAACGTAGTGCGATATCTAGGGACGCGAATGTTGTCACCATCCCCTAAAAAACTCAAAGTTGCGCCCACAGCAGCTAGGATGATGCTGATCGTCTTTTTCGACGTTCGAGATCCGATACATGTCGAATTCCTCGAGCACAGAAAAACCGTTAACAGTAACGTGTACACTGAGGCACTCCGTAGCCTGCGCAACTCCATCAAGAGCAAGCAGCCTGGGTTGCTCACAGAGGCAGTGATTCTGCTCTATGATAATGTTCGTCCACACGTCTCCAAGATCACACAAAATGTAATCGCCAAGTTGAAATTGGAGCAGCTTGAGCATTCGCCTTACAGTCCGGGCATGTCGTCCTGCGACTTCCATGTGTTAGGTCCGCTACAAAACATCCCAAAGGTGAGACCTTCAACTCGGACGAAGAACTGAAAGACACAGTGGACGACTGGCTCCTGTCACAGCTACAGGAATTCTGGGAACAGGGAATCCTTCGACTCGTGAAACAGCGGGATATGAGCCCACTTGAATGTATGACGTTGCAGGTCCTCTGGCCTGGATGCATGCAGTGACTGGGTTGGGAAGACTCTCATAAAGCCGTTGAGCGCACAACTGTTGTAACTGGTCCTCGATGTAATGGACACTACATTGGAGTGGGGTTGACGACCATTCCAGTCCCACACATGTTCTATCATGGACGGACCTAGGGATCTCGCTGGCTATAGGAGTACCTCATCATCATGCAGACAGTTCATAGAGACACGTGCCATGTGTGGATGTCCATTGTCCTGTTGAAAAATGGTTCCACAATACTGGTGCATGAGAGGTAACATATGAGGATGCAGGATATCCGTGACATACCGTTGTGCCGTCAGAATTCCCTCAGTCACTACCAGCCGTGACTTGAAGTCATACCGAAGGGCTCCCAACACCATGACGCCAAGAGTTACACCGTTGTACTTCTCCTAAACATTCGAAGAAGAGGACCTCCCTCGAGGGCTGCGCCATACTAGCTGACGATGCTAATCCGGCCTAATATAGGACCACGATTCTTTGCTGAGCTCAGTACATTCATCAGCAGTCCATGCTTCCTGGTCACGGCACAACTCCAAAAGCAGCCGTTAGTTAGTTATATGCTCCATAGAGCATATGAACAATTCTTTTGTCAAAATGATGTGGAAAGAGTCAGTTTACAGGATATACGAGGGCGGTTCAGAAATTAACCTCCGATTGGTCACAGTGCGGGTTGTGGGGGGAGTAGCGACGCCATCTGTGCGTTCACGCACTCCACAGGTCAGTCGGCATCAAGCCGTGGTCGAGTGAACGTCGTACCTGCGCTAGTTTAGTTTTTGTGGCGGTTTGAAATGTGTGCTGCAATAGAAAACCCCGCCAAATGTGAAGTGCGTGCTGTCATAAGGTTTTTTACAGCCAAAGGATATTCTGCAGCAGCTATTCATCGTGAGCTTTGTGCCGTGTACGGACCAAGAGTTATGAGTGAAGGAGTTGTCCGTGAATGGGTACGTTTATTTAAAAGTGGACGAGAAAACGTTCATGATGAAGAGAGGAGTGGTAGACCATCATTGGTGACTGACGAACTCGTTCAGACAGTTGATGCAAAAGTTCGTGAAAATCGACGTTTCTCAATGTCGGAGTTGTCTACGGGTTTTCCACAGATTTCTAAGACTCTCTTGTACGAGATAGTGACAGCAAGATTGGGTTACCGTAAGTTCTGTGCACGATGGGTGCCCAAAATTCTTACCGACCACCACAAAACTCAAAGAATGGCCTCTGCATTAGACTTTCTGTCACATTATGAGGACGAAGGAGAACCATTGTTAAACAGAATCGTGACCGGTGACGAAACCTGGATTAAGTACGTGAACCCTGAGACAAAAGAACAATCAAAGATGTGGGCACATTCAAATTCGCCTACCAAAGCAAGAAAAGCCTCGCAAGATTTTTCTGCCAGAAAACTGATGGCAACGGTGTTTTGGGATGCCAAAGGGGTGTTGTTGGTTGAATTCATGGAACGTGGTACTACCATTAATCAAGACGTGTACTGTGAAACAATAAAAAAGTTACGACGGGCTATACAGAACAAACGCCGTGGTATGCTGACTTCCGGTATCGTTTTTTTGCACGATAACGCCCGTCCTCACTCTGCTCGCAGAACAACGGCCCTTCTTGAGTCCTTCAAGTGGGACGTTATCAACCATCCACCTTACAGCCCAGACCTGGCGCCAAGTGATTATCATGCATTTGAAGAAATGGCTCGGGTCACAGCGGTTTGATGACGACGAAGAGCTCAAAGATGCGGTCACAGGCTGGCTCCAGGCACAAGCGGGTGATTTTTATGCAGAAGGAATTTCAAAGCTTGTGAAGAGATACGATAAGTGCCTCAATCGCTATGCAGACTATGTAGAAAAATAGTGCAAAGATGTAGTTGTAAGATGTATATATTAAAATATTTTTATTTAACTTGGTGTATTTTTTTAAATCAACCGGAGGTTACTTTCTGAACGGCCCTCGTACATACATGATAAGTGTTAACATTAATGAACACATTAGTATTTTTTGTGTTGTGTTGTTAACGGCAGCCTATGCATGTAACGGTAATTCCGTAGTCCGGCTACTGCTGGTCTCCGATCAATGAGGCAGGAGGACGCAGAAACTTACAGGTAGTCCGTTACTTGTTCTGAGATGGCAAGCGCAGATATGAAGGGCTTCGGATGTGCTTAGTGAACAGTACGCCTTTGCAGTGGTCACACGTGACCGCCGGGAACGGTATGCCTGCCCTCACGTCCCAGGCTGTCCAACGTAAGTCCGTTGGCATACCCGAACGCCCCACAAATCTGCATACTGCACGATTCGATCAATCGGCCAAATGGAGACCCACAATAATGCCCTTTCCAAACCCTGTTAGGTGCGTATAACAGTGGCTTTCCTTACACCTGTATGTTTTCATGTCATTCTTTTTAGCTCGTGTAACTTCTTTATCTTTTGTAGTACTGTGGTCTCTCCTTCGGTTTTCAGTTGGTGACTTCCTTGTTACATGAAATTTGTAGGACAAACTTAAGAGCCTGCCTTTGGACATCCCTGATGTTGCTTGAAATGTTGCAGCACAGAGAGGTACTCTCTGGCTATCTTTTTTCCTTATGCTGTACTTGATCGAAACAGTATTCTTCCTTTTTTGTTTCTTTCACGATGTTCCTGTGTTTTGGTGATGTGATTACCATTATTTTAATAATAATTTATCCTGGTCAGTTATGTTTAAACTTTTTACATGATAATGAGAAGTGCAGATATCGTCATAAGTGAGATCAGCTGCTGTGCATTCTTTGCTTCCTACAGCTTTTGGGTTCACTGGTGTACCTGGTAGCCCAACCGAACAGGCAATAGCTGGCATTTTCTTATTGTTGTTGGACTCTCTTACTGTAAACTTCTCTCTGATAAAACTGCCTGGAACTGAGCAATAATCAAAAGTTAATACTGTTGTTTAAACCATTAATTTCTATTGTTGACTCTGGTGGCAAGTTTATGTTCTTTTCCTTGCAGATAACTCTCTCACATTATCACTGACATTGACAGTGACGTCCTATATTTTGTTATTGACATCCAACATTCTTATACTCCCTTCACGTCTCTCAGAAGCACAGCATAGTTCGTGTTTATCGACTTTTTCTTTGACTGGCTGAGAGCAAAAGCTCGTAGTAGTGAAGTCCCTATAACAGTGGCAAATATCAGACTTTGATCAAACCTTTCCAACAAGTCATGCATGATAACGAGATTGATTTGTAACTACAGAAATCTGAATTTTGAAAATACTGAACATTTATTTACTTTTGAAATAACACTCCTCCTATTGTCGGTGTGCGTGGTGGAGATGTAGCTCGGCAGCCATTTGATGGTATCTGAGATGCTTATGTTAAGTGCCGTCATTGCATTTCAGCCTCTCTCTTCCTTTTCTTCCTATTTTCTCACAGAGTTCGAAACGCAGCAAAGTGCTTATATAGCACTCAACAGTCACGGACATTCGACATACACGTATGTGACACGTCACGGGAAGTTACGTTAAATCATCTCCACTAAGACCACAGCGCGAAAATAATGGGGATACTTGGGCTGCCTTCTGAAAATAAGATATCCTATTCCATTCGAAGTTTCCTACCTAACTGTTTAACGAAAGTTTGACGCAGCAACACATTTACTAGTAAAACTTTACAACATGCACTTCTTTTGGCAGGATATCATATCACTCGGTCAGTATACCACTCACCATTTAAAACTTCAGTCTTATTGCATAAACATAACACATTTTTAGATGTAGATGTAATACAACACATGTCGAGTACGAGATGTTCTTGGACCTTCCTACGCAGACAGGACAGTTAGCTTGGTAGCTCTACAAACTGCAGTGGTCGAATTGGGCGGCCCATTTCCTGTACATTTCCTGTTTTTGTCATTACATGCGAGGAGGAGGGCAGGAGACCTACAGCCTACTTCAGTGAGATCAAAACTGATGAAGCGCACGTTTGTAAGTATGTAAGTTAGTCCATATTTGCAATGTCGTCTAAGAAATTCAAGGGAGTAAATTTACATTTCCCTAGAGTTACAAGTCTATGCCTGGGAAATGGTACGAAAGATGGAGCGCGTCTAACCTCTTTTTGATCTTTTAACTGGTATTTGTTGTGAACTGAAACACCAGACAATTCTCGTGGGCCAATAACAAGCTCCACGATCAGGTGCACGCAACAACTGAAAGCTGCCATCTACTGTTGAGTCACTGTATCGTTGTGTAGTAAATGCGTCAGTGGTTTGACGTGTTAGAGGGGCATGTTATCAGCATATCTGTCTCGCAGCTGTCGAAAACAGGTGCGTTATTTCTTCTTGAAGTAGCTCCTCATTTGTTTCACAATGGAGAGAAAACTCCTTTCTAATCCTGCCGGGAAATAATAATTATTCCCAGTAGCGTGGATATAATCTGAATACCCCGCATGGCCTTCAGGTAGGCCAACCGTTCTATTACGGAGACGGACCTCCTAAATAGTAAGTTTTTAAAACAGCAGTATAAAAATGGTTCAAATGGCTCTAAGCACTATGGGACTTAACATCTGAGGTCATCAGTCCCCTAGACTTAGAACTACTTAAACTTAACAAACCTAAGGACATCACACACATACATACCCGACGCAGGATTCGAACCTGTGACCGTAGCAGCCGCGCGGTTCCGGGCTGAAGCGCCTAGAACCGATCGTCCACAGCGGCCGGCCCAATGGGGTGAATTTGGTGCTAACTGGGACTCGGTCGTGGATGGAAAGTTGACTAGACTAGAAATCAGTATCAAAGAGATTACTGTAGTGGTATGCTTTCAGTTGGTCGTCAAATTATGCAGTGACCCTCCGGTCTTATCTGATGTTTTAACAGTAGGTCAACGTCAGACTGCTGAAAGTAACCTAACAACGATCAGATCTAGAGTTGGGAGCTGGTTACATGAAAGAAATGTGGCTAATACACTGTTCGGCAGAATTTAGGGGCGATGTAGATAAAGTAACTTAACATATTAACTACTAAGTGGAAATGAATGAAAGTGCAAGAGTGTGTTGCCAGAGGTCTCCCAGTTGCGCACAGAAAGCTGGACGTCACATGACGTGAATTAGCGTGACAATAGCGCCAAATGGGGCTGACCCTGTAACACGAGGCAGTTGAAGAATCATTGGGAAACCAGAATAAGGACGAAGTGTGACGAGCATTTTTTCACGTGCACGGGGAACATTCCGAACCACAGGCACTGCTGCCCGAAGGAGAGGAGATGGTCGGCTATGGTCCACTACAGCAGCATATGACCGCTGCACTGTGCAGCAGGCAAGAAGAGACCCATATCAATCGGCGGGTGCAGCTGCAACCACATTTAACAAGACTGCAAGGCACACAATCTCACACGCCACTGTTGCACGGCGACTGCATGGGGTGGTCTGTTTGCCCGACAAACAATACGTTGTGTCCCGTTGACACCGGCGGCACCGTTTGCAGTGGTGACAAGAGGAGCTGGACCGACGAGACATGGGTTCGTGTGCTCTTCTCGGATGAGAACACATTCAGTGTGAGTAGTGATTCTGAACATACCCTCATATGGCGAGAGGCGGGAACATGTGATGCACCGAGGAACATTGTGGAAGATGACTGATTTGGTGGTCCAGGTGCTACAGTGTGAGGAGACATAGTGTTCCGAGGGTATGTGGCCACGAAATCTTTGAACACGGTACACGCATCGGTGAAACTTATTATGACACTGTATTCCTTCCCAACGTACGTTCTTTCCAGGCGTCCATTCGCCCCCGATTTCACTTTTACGGACGACAGTGCGGTACCGCATCGAAGAACCCAGTTGGAGGGGCTCTTGGAACGAGAGGATATTACGCGAATGGACTGGCCTGCCCGTTCCCCACCACTCATATCCCATCGAGCACGAGTGGGACACGTTGGGGAGATATTGCGGCGTGTCCACACGCACTGATAACCATCCACAGTTCTCAACAGCGCTGGAGCAGGAATGGTACAGCCTAGAGCAAAAACTCCTTACCAACCTTGTGACGACCTTGCAGAGCATGTACTGCCGTCTATACTGATTACATACCCTATTAAGAACCCTGTATCGCCTTTTATAATGTCCAGGGGACCATCATAAATCGCGATGACTTCAATGTACTCACTGACTTTGAATAAAAGTGCCATATCTGTTCGTCTCATTGACTCTTTCTTTCACTTACACTACTGGCCATTAAAATTGCTACACCACGAAGATAACGTGCTACAGACGCAAAATTCAACCGACAGGAAGAAGATGCTGTGATATGCAAATGATTAGCTTTTCAGAGCATTCACACAAGGTTGGCGCCGGTGGCGACACCTACATGAGGAAAATTTCAAACCGATTTCTCATACAAAAACAGCAGTTGACCGGCGTTGCCTGGTGAAACGTTGTTGTCATGCCTCGTGTAAGGAGGATAAATGCGTACCATCACGTTTCCGACTTTGATAAAAGTCAGATTGTAGCCTATCGCGATTGTGGTTTATCGTATCTCGACATTGTTGCTCGCGTTGGTCGAGATCCAATGACTGTTAGCAGAATATGGAATCAGTGGGTTCAGGATGGTAATACGGAACGCCGTGCTGGATAGCAGCGGCCTCGTATCACTGGCAGTCGAGATGACAGGCATCTTATCCGCATGGTTGTAACGGATCGTGCAGCCACGTCTCGAGCCCTGAGTCAACAGATGGGGATGTTTGCAAGACAACAACCATTTGCACGAACAGTTCGACGATGTTTGCAGCAGCATGGACTATCAGCTCGGAGACCATGGCTGCGGTTCCCGTTGATGCTGCATCACAGACAGGAGCGCCTGCGATGGTGTACTCAACAACGAACCTGGGTGCACGAATGGCAAAACGTCATTTTTTCGGATGAATCCAGGTTCTGTTTACAGCATCATGATGGTCGCATCCGTGTTTGGCGACATCGATGTGAACGTACATTGGAAGCGTGTATTCCTCATCGCCATACTGGCGTATCACCCGGCGTGATGGTATGGAGTGCCATTGGTTACACGTCTCTGTCACCTCCTGTTCGCATTGACGGTACTTTGAACAGTGGACGTTACATTTTAGATGTGTTACGACCCGATCCCTGCGAAACCTTACATGTCGTGTTGAAGCTGCATGGGCAGCTGTACCTGTACACGCCATCCAAGCTCTGTTTGAGTCAATGCCCAGGCGTATCAAGGCCGTTATTACGGCCAGAGGTGGTTGTTCTGGGTACTGATTTCTCAGGATCTATGCACCAAAATTGCGTGAAAATGTAATCACATGTCAGTTCTAGTATAATATATTTGTCCAATGAATACCCGTATATCATCTGCATTTCTTCTGAGTGTAGGAATTTTAATGGCCAGTAGTGTACATTCTGTACTATACTCTTCTTTCTGTGTATGATCCAAATCGTATCGAGCTATGTTACTTGGCAGTGACACATCATGCGAAAATTACTTTTGTTCTTGAGTTTTGCCCACCAGTGTAGGAACTCACGCGCATTCAAATGAACCAATTTATTACTAGTGTATATTTTACAGGATATAAGAAAATTAAACAATCGTTGATAAGGTCGTTTGGTCTAGATGGAAGACAAATTGTACGTCAATTATTTCATGTAGAACTCTTGCATGCAGTTACATTAATGAACTAAGCTAAACTCCGTCCGAACAGGCCTCGGAAGACCCATCGGTACCAAACGACCGCCGTGCCATCCTTACAGGTATCACTGAATGCGGATATGAAGGGGCATATGGTTACCACATCGTTCTCCCACCCGCTATCTGTTTTCGCGACCGGAGCCGCTACTTCTCAACCAAATAGGCTCTCAAGCTTGGCCTCACAAGGGCTGAGTAGTGCAACTCACTTGCCAATACCGCTCGGTCAACGCGAATGGTTGCACATCCAAGTGCTAGCCAGGACCGACAGCGCTTAACTTCGGTGATCTGACGGGAACCGGTGTTACACTGCGGAAAGGCCGTTGGCAGTTTCACTAATACATTACAAGTATTCGTCGAGAAGCTGATACAAGTGCAGCGCTTATGAAACGCGAGAGCCCCACTGGCGGCAGTCCGAGGCCCTGAGGACAAATCGACGCCGTCGTGGTACAATATGGCAGGTAACGTAGTCCGCTGGAAGGCTTTTGTAAATCTCTCAGTCACGTGATGCTCGCCAATCATAGCGTCAAGTGTGCCGGTGAATACGCGACGTAGCAGATAAATGATGAATGATGTCTGAGAGGAAATAACCATATGTACCTTATGGGACGGCAGTGTTTTTATATTTTGTACTACTAGACATTGGTCCGCAGCTCGTGGTCGTGCGGTAGCGTTCTCGCTTCCCGCGGTCGGGTTCCCAGGTTCGATTCCCGGCGGAGTCAGGGATTTTCTCTGCCTCTTGATGACTGGGTGTTGTGTGATGTCCTTAGGTTAGTTAGGTTTCAGTAGTTCTAAGTTCTAGGGGACTGATGACCATAGCTGTTAAGTCCCATAGTGCTCAGAGCCATTTGAACCATTTTACTAGACATTGTTGGCTGGGAAGCCCCGAGGGGCTGTTCAACTGCCTGATCGGAAAAGGTTTTCTTTCTGTGCGCACAATGGCCGTTAACAACGTGATGCATGAGAGATGTGTCTTAAGTATACCTGTTGAAAGTAGGTGATTGAAAGAGACGAGTGTATAAGTGAGATGTCATGCTTGTAAAAAGAAAAAGGAAGAGTAAGATTTAACGTCCAGTCGACATCGAGGTCATTAAAGCCGGAGTAAAAGCTCAGCAAGGAGGGAGAAGGAAATCGGTTGTGCCCTTTTCAAAGAAATCATCCCGGAGTTTTTCTGGAACGATTTACGGAAAACGTTAATCAGGATGGTTGGACGCGTATTTGAACTGTCGTTCTCGCGAATGGGAGTCCTGTGTGCTAACCATTGCTCCACCTCGGTAGTTACGTCTTGCTGGATGATGATGAGAGAAGGGAGATGGTGAATTCAACGGACGCATAATCGTCAACAGTTTCACATGCCCTCACTTAATTGAGACACTGTCGAGTGGTTATGAATTAAATCGAGAATATTGGTGCAAAGTTCGGTGATGAAGGCCTTTACGGCACCAGCGCTCCTGTTCTTGACGGCCAAATATTAGTGGCGATAATTTGTTACACCATCAGGATGCGAACCTGGTACCTTGAGTCGAGCTCCATAGTTGAGACGAGCTTTAGGGATCACGGCAACAGATGTTAGTGTTGAGCAAAAATAATATGTAATCCCACCAATCATGTATCCTCTTACTGCCCATTAAAGCTTGTTACTTCTCCCCAATTTATCGGCGACTATCTTCCACACTCCACATTTAATTTGATTCCACGCGAGCATCTACAAGTCCATCCTACGTCATTTACATTGGTTCACATGGTGTGTGACCAGACTTGTGCATTAATTGCACAGCGTAGCGTCTGATGCCTCATATTTCATCACTAAAAGCTGCTGTAAGATGTTCTTGAATCCAGACAGTGGAGAATGGGTAGGTATCGATGAAGGAACTCTGGTGACCACTGAATCTACTCCCTCTAAAAGTAATTGTAAGAGGATTAGGAATTTAGCAAACGTTTGCGACTATCCTTAGGTACAGAAAGTCGTTGGGACTGGCAGCGGTCGAGGAAAGAACGCCGGCCGCTGTGGCCGAGCGGTTCTAGACGCTTCAGTCCGGAATCGTACTGCTGCTACGGTCGCAGGTTCGAATCCTGCCTCGGGGATGGATGTGTGTGATGTCCTTAGGTTAGTTAAGTTTAAGTAGTTCTAAGTCTAGGGGACTGATGACCTCAGATGTTAAGTCCCATAGTGCTTAGAGCCATTTGAACCATTTTTTTGAGGAAGAACGCAGAGAAACAACGCTTTTATGACCGCATTTTCAGTGGATCTATGGTGACGAATTTACAGCTGTATTGTCAGTGGAATTATGGTGAAGAGTTTGTGGCTACCTTGCTAGACGCAGTCCTCACTGAAGAAGCAGGCATCAGAAAGAGACAGGCATCACAATACACTGAATACCTAGACTTCTTTTCTATAGGAGAGAAGTTCAAAATTCCGTCCAGCCATATAGGCTTGGGTTCCCCAAACCATTCTATTTTATAAAACTTCCTTTCCTACCAAAGCCTGTGCTTAATCTCTAATGTCATCACTATATTCCGTCCTTCCTTCGAAGTACGTATATGTATGTGATCTGCTGATGCACCCCAATAATGCCTCTTTTGTATTTCACACATCAAACACCTCTCGATCGCAAACGCTGAACTGTATTGAATGGCTAAACGTCTCTGTCTGACATTGATCTTCGTTTCGGAGACGGAGCCATGTAACTAATAGCGTACGTCAGTACCAATGGTGTGGATAGTTTTGTGCACCATTAATGTTCTAATTTTATATTCGATTTTTGTGTCAGCTGCTTTGTGTTTTCCTGAGTTACTGTTTCGTGATTCTCTCAAATTTCTGAAAGCCATTGTACTTGCCGAACTACTTCCCTATTGTTACTGCAGTGTAGAAATGGCTCTGAGTACTATGGGACTTAACATCTGTGGTCATCAGTCCCCTAGAACTTAGAACTACTTAAACCTAACTAACCTAAGGACATCACACACATCCATGCCCAAGGCAGGATTCGAACCTGCGACCGTAGCAGTCGCGCGGTTCCGGACTGAGCGCTTAGAACCGCTTGACCACCGCGGCCGGCTGCAGTGTAGAAATTCATAGCATGTCATAATATTTCTAACAAAAGTGTTAATACAGCATTTCACCATTATTTAGCGTCTATATTTCTGTTTTCAATGTATACGACCTCAAATCTGTACACCAACATTTTTTGGGAGACCTAAATCATTGTATATGTTTCTGTTTGGAGAAAAGGATTAGAAATAGTGTCATACTGTGTAGTTGATGAGTTTGCAACACCTGCAGTTAAAGTAAATTTTAAAAGTAAAAATGCAAGCGACGGTGAACATAAATACAGTTGCTTAACGGAGTTCATGCACGCTGCGGCAAGGGGAAATTTCATATGAGAACTTCTAATGTGATAATACAGATTCATATAACTCCAAAGATAACTGGATACAAGTTTCACGAATCTTCTTTAAACAAGGAAGGAAAGGATGAGTACGGTTTAATATCACATTGACAACGAGGTCATTAGAGACGGATCACATTGTCGGGTTAGAGTAAGGATTAGAAAGGAAATCGGCCGTGTCCGTTTCAAAGGCATTGTTCAGCTTCTACCTTAAGTGATTTAAGAAAACTACGGAAAAGCTAAACCGGATGGCTGAATGACTATTTAACCATTATCTTTCTGAAAACGAGTCATCTGAGCTAACCTCTGTACCATCTAACTCGTTCTTCGTCAACTGCCCATAAAAATTAAGGTTGGAGGAAAACGCACCTTCGGGTTAAAATGGCATGCAGTACACAAGCCAGAGCCGAAGGTGTCGTTAACTGCTGTAGTAAAGTAATAAAACATCACTTTGAACGAGATCGCGAGATTCGTTTCCCCTTTTCTCTTTCTGGTGAGGTAACTGCGGTTGTACCTGCCTGCGGTGTTCACACTGAACTCGGCAGCTGCGTTCCGTGCGACCTGCCGGCAAATTCGTTATCGTACCGAGCCTCCAGCGTTACCGCTAGCCGCCATTACGCAAGCACAATGACGGGACGTGTTCCAGCGCCGATAACCTGCTTTCGCTGCTTGAGCTCGCCGCTACAATACTCCAGGCTCGCTGAAATTCGTACCCCTCACTTCTGTCAGACTTGCTGCGACAGTGCATTTGCTTCTACTCTGCCCTGACGATGGACCACGTGCTCAAGGCTCTACAGACTCTTCACTGGGCTTGTACTGTGCGCCGTCAGCTGATATTAACTGATGAAAAGTATTCTGACACCTATTAGAGGACATTTTTATGGGCTACGTCAACTAGAGCTCTGCATTACGATGAAAACAACCGCTCGAGCATTTCCCGTTTCGTGCCGCTGCTCGACGGCTGGGAAAGGCCCACGCTGCGATACGGCTGTGGCCGTCTAATGCGCCATGTGGCCGGTTGTGCTCCACCTCTCGGTTATCGGTTGGACTGTCGAGCACTGCCGGGCGCTCGAGCGTACTCACAATCTCGGTCGGTGACAGTACAACCGCCGCGCGCTCTACAGTGCCGAATCGCATTAGAAACCGTCTGTAAACGCAACTGACGACCTGGCTTTGAGCAGCGCAGACAGCGTTATGGATAAATCAAGTATAGGTCGTAAACGTTCCATTCATGAAACGAAGAGAAGTATTATGGAGAGAATTAGGAGCGGCTCATTAGTCCTGAAGAAGAAAGACATGTCGGAAGAGGAGGCGAAAAGTGAAGCTTGGAAATCGTTTGCACTTGTAGTGGATCCTGTCACGCAGGCTTCTGCTAGTTCCGTGCAATGTACCACATGCGATACCATACTTTCGTACCAGTCGAGCACGACAGGTATGATTCGGCACTGCAAAAGTAAATGCCACTTTCAGTACCAAGTAGCATAAAGAAAGTTGTTGTTGATAGGTTGGTCGATATGAGTGGAATAGATTTGCTACCGTTAAATACTTGTAGTAAGATTGGCTTCAAGATTTATTCGCAGGAGCTCATCAATGTTGGTGCCACTTACGGCAAAGTCAGTATAGAATATGTTCTTCCGCACCCTACAACTGTATCGCGGCATATTAAAGAAAAGGCAGACAAAATACGGGTGACAACGGTGCCCAAGCTAATATGTGCCTTAAAGAACAAAATGTGCGCTTTAGACGCTGATCTGTGGTCTGATAACTACAAGAAGAGAAATTTTTTGACTGTGACGTCGCATTATGTGAATGATGAGTGGCAACTGGAAATGCTTGTTTTGATAACAACCGAGTTTCCGCACGTACCTAAGACAGGAGAGAACATACCGCACGAAATCGAGGAGCGGATGCTTGAGTTAGGAATTAACAAGAATGATCTTACGAAATGTTACTTTGTCACCGACCAAGGAGCAAATATGAAGAAGGCACTTGAATCTTACGACCGTTTGCTTTGCTTTGATTACTGCTTGATGACTGCGCTTTGTCACACATTTCAAGAGACGTTTTTAGAAGACGAAGCCCCTGAAATCCTGTCGTGTCTACTATCAGCAAGTGCTATAGTAGGCTATTTGAAGAGATCGGGTCACTCGGGGCGTCGGCGGCACTCTGAAGCAAGAAGCTGTAACTCGGTAGAACAGTATACTGTTAATGCTCAATTCCATCATAAGTCAAATCGACGATATTCGAGATCTGCTAGAATCCCGGGGACAATCGACACTCTTAGAAACCTTCCAAGAAGGGTGCGTACGAGACGTTGTCGCTTTTCTAACCCCCTTTAAAGAAGCGAGTTTGGATTTGGAAACTGCAAAGATGACAACGCTGGAACGTATGCTGCCGTGGTACAAGAGTCTGTTACATCATTGTGAACCAATAGACAGTGACAACGAAGTAAGAACACTTTCTACAGGTTACGATCCTTTATACAACTGTTGAATTATCAGAGTGCAGTTATGTATATTGGGTTCCTTTTCAGCTCATGGCGAAAATAAAAAGGAGAGCAGCATACTTAATCACAGAGAAGTGCAAAATTGAGTCTATCCACTGTGTTGCACGGTTCTATGGCCATCACGGCGTCATTTGAAGAAACTCACAGCAGACGAAAAGCAAGCTGCGTATGCTGAAGTTCGACGATTGAACTTGGAACTGCCCGTAAATGGTAAGGTTCATTCACTGAAACCAATTTGTAAACGAATGTTTGTTTGTCTAATCTGCCATCTTTCGTTAGATCAACATTTATTACGTCTACAATGTGATATTTGGGAAAGGTTTCGCAGCTTAAACATTACACAATGCGTTTTGATATAATTTGTGCGATATATATAAAATGTCACCGTAAATAGTCGTTTAGTAACCAGTAATTCTAACTACGGTGTATACATATTTGAAGGTGACAGGAATATGTTACGGATGTTTTCATTCATGTTTAGAGTCCATTCAAGCAAACAATGACCAAGTTCTTCCCATGAAAAAGTCCAGGCTGGACTGGAGTTCGGATGAGGACGACGAAGATGGACACACAGTTACTACCAATGAACTCGAGAGGTACCTTTCGCTCTCCAAATCCGACTGTAGCTGTGCCGAAGGACAAATTTTGCAGTGGTGGAAAACGCACGCGGGTTTATTTCCAAGGCTGTCGGTAGTAGCTAGAAGAGTTCTCTGTATTCCTGCCACTAGTGCTGCCAGCGAGAGAAATTTTAGCCAGGCCGGTCACCTGCTGTCCAGCAAAAGATCGTGCCTGGTATCAGGCAAGGTGGATGATCTCTTATTGATCCATCACAATTACGTAAGTATTCACAACATACCGCGTAATCACAAGGAAGGAAACATTCCTCAAACTCTATAAATGTATGATTCCACTTTCATTGACTTCACAGGAAGAAGTTCAAACCGCCAGCTGTAGTAATAGCTCCAGGAACACAAATGACGCCTGTGTATCAGGGAGCACCAATGACGAAGAAAGAATTGTATAGTCACGATTCACTTGTAACGTTATTACAGGTCATAATTTGTTCAGAAATTAACGTTTGTGCAACAAAATTTCTTGAGTATTACTTTTAACTCCGTCATTCCTTCTCGATCCTGCATTCAATTATTAGTACCACGTATACGTGGCCGAGTTTGGAGATAGGCTACACATAGTCGATGTTAGACTACTGTGTTCCCGTTTGTCTACCGAACGGAACAAAATACTAAATACAGACATTACTGTTTTTAACGTTACAGTTACTGGAATACATGATAACCTCAAAGGCGAAGCTCCAGTAGTCTGCAACATATTAACAAACATCAAATGTAACATATACAAGTGTATTATTTAGGTCATAGAACTGGTAGCGAACAACGAAAGACATTTGTTAAAGAAATAAGTGAGTGGTTAATGTGAAGCGGTGGCCTCTGATCTCAAGGAGTGTGAAGAAGCGCCGCTCGCTGGCACTGAGTCCACCGGTTACTGGCGACCGGCCGAGCGTTTGGCGCACTTGGCCGAGCGCTGGCGATCGGCTGCCCACAGCCGGCGGAAGAGGACGCTCGGCCGAATACTCCCGAGAGCCAGAGGGGTGAGCGGGACACGCCGGTAAAAATCGGAGATAATGCAGACCTCTAACCTCAACCCCTCGCCTTTATGACAGCTTGTATTCTGCTCGGGACACTTACAGAGTCTGTGGAGGAATGGCAGCCCGTTCTTCCCGAAACCCGGAAACCAGAGAAGGTAATGATGTCGGACGTTGGGGTCTGGAGCGAGGTCGACGTTTTAACTCATCCTGAAGGTGTCCCATTGGGTTCAGTTTGAGGCTATGGGCAGGCCACTCCATTTCAGAAGTGTTAGTGCCAACAAATCCACTAACCACAGGTGCTGCTTTCTGACAGAGTGCATTGCTATGTTTATACAGTCATCGTATCCGAATTGTTCCCCTACAGTACACAGTGCTGTCAAATGTTTTCATATCCTTCCACATTTCGCGTTTTCGTAAGAGAAAAGCGGTAGGTGGATCAGAAGAAAACTTCCAGACACTCTGTGACCGAAATGGTACTGAAGCAGAGGATGACAGACTAAAGGCCAAAATACTAAATGTCTTTTTCCAAAGCTGTTTCACAGAGGAAGACTGCACTGTAGTTCCTTCTCTAGATTGTCGCACAGATGGCAAAATGGTACATATCGAAATAGATGACAGAGGGATAGAAGAACAATTAAAATCGCTCAAAAGAGGAAAGGCCGCTGGACCTGATGGGAACCAGTTCGATTTTACACAGAGTACGCGAAGGAACTTGCCTCTATTCTTGCAGCGGTGTACCGTAAGTCTCTAAAAGAGCGTAGCGTTCCAAAGGATTGGAAAAGGACACAGGTCATCCCCGTTTTCCAGAAGGGACGTCGAACAGATGTGCAGAAATATAGACCTATATCTCCAACGTCGAACAGTTGTAGAATTTTGGAACACGTATTATGTTCGAGTATAATGACTTTTCTGGAGACTAGAAATCTACTCTGTAGGAATCAGCATGGGTTTAGAAAAAGACGATCGTGTGAAATTCAGCTCGCGCTATTCGTCCACGAGACTCAGAGGGCCATAGACACGGGTTCCCATGTAGATGCCGTGTTTCATGACTTTCGCAAGGCATTCGATACAGTTCCCCACAGTCGTTTAATGAACAAAGTAAGAGCATATGGACTATCAGACCAATTGTGTGATTGGATTGAAGAATTCCTAGATAACACAACGCAGCATGTCATTCTCAATGGAGAGAAGTCTTCCGAAGTAAGAGTGATTTCAGGTGTGCCGCAGGGGAGTGTCGTAGGACCGTTGCTATTCACAATATACATAAATAAGCTTGTGGATAACATCCGAAGTTCACTGACGCTTTTTGCTGATGATGATGTAGTACATCGAGAGGTTGTAACAATGGAAAATTGTACTGAAATGCAGAAGGAACTGCAACGAATTGACGCATGGTGCAGGGAATGGCAATTGAATCTCAATGTAGACAAGTGTAATGTGCTGCGAATACATAGAAAGAAAGATCCTTTATCATTTAGCTACAATATAGCAGGTCAGCAACTGGAAGCAGTTAATTCCATAAATTATCTGGCAGTAAGCATTAGGAGTGATTTAAAATGGAATGATCGTATGAAGTTGATAGTCGGTAAAGCAGATGCAAGAGTGAGATTCACTGGAAAAATCCTAAGGAAATGCAATCCGAAAACAAAGGAAGTAGGTTACAGTACACTTGTTCGCCCACTGCTTGAATATTGCTCACCAGTGTGGGATCCGTACCAGATAGGGTTGATAGAAGAGATAGAGAAGATCCAACGGAGAGCAGCGCGCTTCGTTACAGGATCATTTAGTAATCGCGAAAGTTTTACGGAGATGACAGATAAATTCCAGTGGAAGGCTTTGCAGAAGAGACGCTCAGTAGCTCAGTACGGGCTCTTGTTGAAGTTTCGAGAACATACCTTCACCGAGGAGTCAAGCAGTATATTGCTCCCCCCTACGTATATATAGCGAAGAGACCATGAGGATAAAATGGTTCAAATGGCTCTGAGCACTATGGGACTTAACTTCTGAGGTCATCAGTCCCCTAGGCTTAGAACTACTTAAACCTAACTAACCTAAGGACATCACACACATCCATGCCCGAGGCAGTATTCGAACCTGTGACCGTAGCGGTCGCGCGGTTCCAGACTGTAGCGCCTAGAATCTCTCGGCCAATCCGGCCGACCATGAGGATAAAATCAGAGAGATTAGAGCCCACAAAGAGGCACACCGACAATCTTTCTTTCCACGAACGCTGGCCGGAGTGGCCGACAGTTCTGGGCGCTACAGTCTGGAACCGCGCGACCGCTACGGTCGCGGGTTCGAATCCTGCTTCGGGAATGGATGTGTGTGATGTCCTTAGGTTAGTTAGGTTTAAGTAGTTCTAAGTTCTAGGGGACTGATGACCTCAGAAGTTAAGTCCCATAGTGCCCATAGTGCTCAGAGCCATTTGAACCATTTTTCCACGAACAATACGAGACTGGCTTGCGAAGTATGGATGTAGATGTAGATGTGGAAATACGGGAACCACAATCTAGCCACGAAAAAAAGCCCTGTACCGTAATATATCTCCTCCGTACTTCAAATGCTCACATGTGTGTGAATTCCTGAGGGACCAAACTGCTGAGGTCATCGGTCCCTAGACTTACACACTACTCAAAGTAACTTATGCTAAGAACAACACACACACACACACACACACACACACACACACACACACACACACACATATATATATATATATATATATATATATATATATATACCCATGCCCGAGGGGGGACTCGAACCTCCTGCGGGAGGGGCCGCGCAATCCGTGACATGGCCCCTCTAACCGCGCAGCAACTTCGCGCGACCTCCGTACTTCATTGTTGGCACTATACGTGACGGCAGGTAACGTTCTACAGGCAATCGCCACCTCAAACCCTTCCATTGGATTGCCACAGAGCTTAGCGTGATTCATCACTCGTTTCCAGTCACCCACTGTTTAGAGGCCTCGCCCTTTACAGCTCCTCAAGCGGCGCTGTGCATTGACTACAGAAATGTGTGGCTAATGAGGAGCTGCTCTTCTTGGTGTAGCAGTTTTAATGGCCAGTAGTGTAAGTCACTGACAGTATAATTGAGCAACTTAAGAAGGATTGAAACAACCCTGAAGGATTTGTCACTCTGGTGACATCCAATAACTAGTCCACGTTCGATGTCACTGACCTTCTTGATCGGCCCATTATGGCGTTACTGTTTCTCTGTTGACAACAAAATACTCCCCGCCTTCTTTTATACTGGCGAGTCCGCCTCTCGTGTCGTCTAGTGGTCAACTCTGCATTGCATATGAGTGTCCTAGTGTATGTATTAGTGACTGTAAAAGCGCAAGACAAATATGTTAGCTTTATTCATGTTGTTATTTTAATAATCCGTCTTAAGACTGATTTGACGCAGGTCTCCATGCCAGTCTATCCTGTGCAGGTCTTTTCATCTACTGGTAACTTCTGCATCTGACATTCATTTGAACCTTATCACTGTGCTGAAGCCTTGGTTTCAATTTTACAAACCTTACATCACAACTTTCACTCCATTACCTAAGTGTTCCTCTTGACTCGTCAGACGTCCTATCAAACGATCTCTTCTTTTATTCAAGCTGTGGCTCAAAGTTCTTTTCTCCCAAATTCGCTTCAGCTCTTCTTAATTAGTACCCTTCTTTTCTCTTGGTTTTGCCAAGCTAAGTGTTAAACCCTCTTTACTTCTGCAGTCGTCAGTTATTTTGCTGCTCAAATAGCAAAATTCGTCTGCTTCTTTCAGCATCTCATTTTCTAATCTCATTTCCTCAGCATTGGCAGACTTAGAATATACCCCAATACCCTTGTTATACTGATACTGTTATCTGTGTTAAAAACTCTTTTCAAGATATTATACATTACGTTCAATTGATCTTTCCACTTTTTTGCCTTCTCTGGCAGTATTATAGAGTCAACGGAAAGCTTTAAAGTTTTATATTTTCCCTCTGAACTTACATTTCCTTTCCAAATGTCTCCTTAAGTTCCTTCAGTGCTTGCACAGTTTACGGACTGAATGACATGGGGACAGGCTACAGACATGTCTCACTTCCTCGGCAACTAATGCTCCTTTTGTACTGGGTGTTTAAAATAAAACTTCCGCTACTTGAGTGGGCTCCTACGAGAACCAAATGATCGAAGGACAATGAAACTTTGTGGAAACATTTGTAAGGACACGAGAAAGAGAAACAACGCGTAAACCACTGCAAGAAACACGTTTTAATTTCCACACGACAGGAAAACATTTTTTAATTGGGTACCTTGTTTACATTCCAGGTTACAAACGTAGCTCAATGTAACTACCATTTGCAACCACGACAGTCTGAGACCGTCCTAGAAGTTGCTCTACTGCTGCCCGAAACACCTCAGGTGCGATGTAGACTACTTCACTCGCTACTTTCATCTTCAACTTCCAACGTGTGTTACTGTCCCGCTGATAAACTCTGTCCTTCAGGTAACCCCTCCGCCAGAAATCACACGCTTTCAAATCCAGTGATCCTGGTGGCCACATGGTATGGAAAGATCGGCCAATGATTCCCTTCTCTCTAAATGTGTTACAGAGTAACCGAGTGACCTCACGAGCAGTATGAGGTGGACCTCCATCGCGCATCAGAACTACTGAGTCCAAAGCACCTCTCTCCCGTAGAGCAGGAATCATGTTGGCGATGCAGATCACAGTAACGTGTGCCGTTCACGCTGAATGTCTTTCGTCCTTGAAGTCCGAGTTCCTCAAAGAAAAATAGACCAATCATGAACTATGCCGTGGAGCCACACCACACAGTGATGCCGTCACTATACAGGAAAACTTAATGAGCCTTCGTTGGCGGTGACGAACCCCAAATGTGACAGTTGTGAGTGTTGCTTCATTACTCCACAAAATGTTCCAAGGCCACAGGTTGTCAACTTCAACCCTTCTAACAAACGTAAGAACAAAGTTTACTCGAATGTCTGCACCAAGTGGCAAAAGTTGGTGAGTAATGTGAAGTTTGTACGAATAGCATTTCACAATATTGGTTCAAATGGCTCTGAGCACTATGGGACTTAACCTCTATGGTCATCAGTCCCCTAGAACTTAGAACTACTTAAACCTAACTAACCTAAGGACAGCACACAACACCCAGCCATCACGAGGCAGAGAAAATCCCTGACCCCGCCGGGAATCGAACCCGGGAACCCGGGCGTGGGAAGCGAGAACGCTACCGCACGACCACGAGATGCGGGCTTTCACAATATTGTTCGAAGCACTTTTCCAACGGTGGATCAAGAAACGTTCAGCTGTCGTACATTGCGTCCAGGATTCTCACCATGTCAACAGTAACTTCTTCAACAATTTGTGGCTCAATTGGCCATCGGTCTTTCCCAGAAGCAATTCCCAAATCGCCAGTTAATTCTAACTTCCGAATCATGTTCTTCAACCCCGAAGCGGAAATAAGATCTCTCCACATTTCTTTAACACGTCGATATTCGCGAAGAGCAGCGGCACTATTGCTGTAGTTCTTTTACGAATAAAGTCCTGCGCACCATGTCCAGAACCATGTTGACTGCGTGCAACTGCAATGCACACTGACGCCTACACTACCCGCCGCACCTGTATCAGCACTTAACGGCAGGTCATGACACTAACACTACTAACAACGCAAATCCTGTAGTCACAATCTGAACATCTTTCCTGTAAAGTTGGGTACTCATTCGGTAAATAATTTTTCGTCTACACTGGCTCAAGTAACGAAAGTTTAATTATATCCACCCTGTACTGTACAAGTTGAAGATATCCTTGTATTTTTCCCGGATTACTACAGAATTTCAGAGAGTGTATTCCGTACAACATTGTCAAAACTTATTTTTAAATTTACAGATACTATAAATGAATATTTGCCTTCCTTTAATCAGTTTTTTTTTTACGTTAAGTTGTAAGGTCAGTAGTGTTTCACGTGTTACTACATTTCCCAGAAAGCCAACTGATTTTGATCCAAGTCGAGTTTTACCGCTCTTACCGTTTTTCAGTAGATATTTCGTGTTAGAAGTTTGCAAATATGACTTATGAAAAACAGTGGGTATTTCACGCGTCTCATACACTGAAGCCCCAAAGAAACTGATAGGCATGCGTATTCAAATACAGATATATGTAAACAGGCAGAATACGGCGCTGCGGTCGGCAACGCCTACATAAGGTAACAAGTGTATGGCGCAGTTGTTAGATGGCTTACTACTGCTACAATGGTAGGTTATCAAGATTTAAGTGAATTTGAACGTGGTGTTATAGTTGGCGCACGAGCGATGGGACACCGCATCTCCGAGGTAGCGATGAAGTGGTGATTTTCCCTTTCGACCATTTCACGGGTGTACCGTGAATATCAGGAATCTGGTAAAACATCAAATCTCCTACATCGCTGCGGCCGCGAAAAGATCCTGCAAGATCGGGATCGACGACGGCTGAAGAGAATCGTTCTACGTGACAAAAGTGCAACCCTTCCGTAAACTGCTGCAGATTTCAATGCTGGGCCATCAACAAGTGTCAGCGTGCGAACCATTCAACGAAACATCATTGATATGGGATTTTGGATCCGAAGGCCCACTCGTGTACCCTTGATGACTGCACGATACGAAGCTTTACGCCTCGCCTGGGCCCCTCAATACCGACATTCAACGGTTGATGACTGGAAACATGTTGCCTGGTTGGACGAGTCTCGTTTCAAATTGTATCTACAGGATGGACGTGTACGGGTATGGAGACAGCTTCATGAATCCATGGACCCTGCATGTCAGTAGGGGACTGTACAAACTGATGGAGGCTCTGTAATGGTGTGTGGTGTGGGGCATGTGCAGTTGGAGCGATGTGGGACCCTTGATACGTCTAGATTCGACTCTGACAGGTGACACGTACGTAAGCATCCAGTCTGATAACTTTTATCCATCGTGTCCATTGTGCATTCCGACGGACTTGGGCAATTCCTCAGGACAATGCGACTCGCCGCACGTCCAGAATTGCTACGGAGTGGTTGCAGGAACACTCTTATGAGTTTAATCACTTCCACTAGCCACCAGACTCCCTAGACATGAACAATATTGAGCATAGCTGGGACGCCTTACAACGTGCTGTACAGAAGATATCTCCACGCCCTCGTACTCTTACTAATTTATGGACAGCCCTGCAGGATTCATAGTGTCAATTCCCTCCAACTCTACTTCAGACATTAGTCGAATCCATGCCACGTCGTGTTGCGGGACTTCTGCGTGCTCGCGGGCGCCCTACACGATACCAGTTTCGTTGGCTCTTCAATGTATATCATACCTATTAGGTGGAACAGCGTGTCATGGTTGGTCTCTCCCATGCATACTAATAGTTCTAAAGGAATGCCGTCTACTCCAGGTGTTTATCTTCGACTGAAGTGTTTGAGTGCTTTGACAAGCTCTACACACCATATCACAATAACCATATCATCATTATTCACTTCTGTTTCCGTAATAATGTCATCAAATTCCTTCCCTTCAGTATACGTAAAAAAGCACATCTTTTGCCTATGTTACAAAACGTTTTGTTTTACTTGACCTAGCTTTGGATTGCAAGCCCGGTTTTCTCTTGTTATTGTATAAAATAAGTTCGTCATAAACTGGTATAACATACTGGTGTAGTAACACACATCAAAAAAAGTTTTGCATCACCTCGGTTCCGAGAGTTCCGGAACCTGAACAGAAAAGTGGAATAGAGATCAACATAAACATCATTTCTACCCTTTTTATTGCTCATGAAAACCACACTACGCATGTTTTACCACCATACAGCGAGACCTTTAGAGAAGATGGTCCAGACTGCTGTACACACCGGTACCTCTAATACCCAGTAGCATGTCCTCCCCTCATTGATGCCTGCCTGTATTCGTCGTGGCATACTATCCACAAGTTCATCAAGGCACTGTTCGTAAAGATTGTCCCATTCCTCAACGGCGATTCGGCGTAGATCCCTCAGAGTGGTTGGTGGGTCACGTCGTCCATAAACAGCCCTTTTCAATCTATCCCAGGCATGTTCGATAGCGTTCATGTCTGGAGAACATGCTGGCCACTCTAGTCGAGCGATGTCGTTATGCTGAAAGAAGTCATTCACAAGATGTGCAAGATGGCAGCGCGAATTGTTGTCCATGAAGACGAATGCCTCGCCAATATGCTGCAGATACGGTTGCAATATCGATCGGAGGATGGCATTCACGTATCGTAGAGCCGTTACAGCGCCTTCCATGACCACGAGCGGCGTACGTCGGTACAACATAATGCCACCCCAAGACAGTAGGGAACCTCCCCCTTGCTGCACTCGCTGGCTAGTGTGTCTAAGGCGTTCAACCTGACCTGGTTGCCTCCAAACACGTCTCCTATGATTGTATGGTTGAAGTCATATGCTACACTCATCGATGAAGAGAACATGATGCCAATCCTGAGCGGTCCATGCAGCACGTTGTTGGGCCCATCTGTACCGCGCTGAATGGTGTCGTGGTTGCAAACATGGACCTCGCCATGGACGTCGAGAGTGATGTTGCGTATCATGGAGCCTATCGCGCACAGTTTGAGTCGTAACACGACGACCTGTGGCTGCACGAAAAGCATTATTCAACATGATGGCGTTGCTGTCAGGGTTCCTCCGAGCCATAATCCGTAGGTAGCAGTCATCCACTGCAGTAGTAGCCCTTGGGCGGCCTGAGCGAGGCATGTCATCGACAGTTCCTGTCTCTCTGTATCTCCTCCATGTCCGAACAACGTCGCTGGGGTTCACTCCGAGACGCCTGGACACTTCCCTTGTTGAGAGGCCTTCCTGGCACAAAGTAACAATGCGGACGCGATTAAACTGCGGTATTGACCGTCTAGGCATGGATGAACTACAGACAACACGAGCTGTGTACCTCCTTCCTGGTGGAATGACTGGAACTGATGTCCACCCCTGGTAGCTGAGTGGTCAGCGCGAGGGAATGTCGTACCTAACGGCCCGGGCTCGATTCCAGGGCTGGGTCGGAGATTTTCTCAGCTCAGGGACTGGGTGTTGTGTTGTCCTTATCATCATCATTTCATCCCCATCGACACGCAAGTCGCCGAAGTGGTGTCAACTCGAAAGACTTGCACCAGGCCAACGGTCTACCGTACGGGAGGCCCTAGCCACCCTGATTTTACATTTACTGGAACTGATGGGCTGCCGGATCCCCTCTGTTTAATAGGCGCTGCTCATGCATGGTTGTTTACATCTTTGGGCGGGTTTAGTGACATCTCTGAACAGTCAAAGGGACTGTGTCTGTGATACAATATCCACAGTCAATATCTATCTTCAGGAGTTCTGGGAACTAGGGTGATGCAAAACTTTTTTTGATGTGTGTTTATAATGATTACATATTGTCTTGCTCGTGAAGGACCTGACTGTAAGTTTATTGACATAAAACACCACAGTTGCGAACGGTTTCAACTACGAATATTTTTCAAATTTATTGTTTATGCCGAAGACACCACGGCCGTCTAATAAATTGTATAAGTTGGGACGACACACGTAGTTATTTGGTGTAGTAAAAAATCTGCTTTTTTTGCAGGCCGGGAAAATTCCCAAATTTACTTCTCCTCTCAACGACGGTTGTCGTCATCTTATACGTTTTATTAACGTGCTCATGCTGTCCTCAGAATAGATACTTAACACACTTGAAAAGACTGCTAACTGAGTCAGTACTGGTAATACGAATGAACCGACAACTTATTTGACATTTGAAGGTTTTGATAGCAATAAACATAATAGATTAGAGGGTAGGTACAGAGTTTTCTATTGTTGTTGTTGTTGTTGTTGTTGTTGTGGTCTTCAGTCCTGAGACTGGTTTGATGGAGCTCTCCATGCTACTCTATCCTGTGCAAGCTTCTTCATCTCCCAGTACCTACTGCAACCTACATCCTTCTGAATCTGCTTAGTGTATTCATCTCTTGGTCTCCCCCTACGATTTTTACCCTCCACGCTGCCCTCCAATACTAAATTGGTGATCCCGTGATGCCTCAGAACATGTCCTACCAACCGATCCCTTCTTCTAGTCAAGTTGTGCCACAAACTTCTCTTCTCCCCAATCCTATTCAATACTTCCTCATTAGTTATGTGATCCACCCATATAATCTTCAGCATTCTTCTGTAGCACCACATTTCGAAAGCTTCTATTCTCTTCTTGTCCAAACTATTTACCGTCCATGTTTCACTTCCATACATGGTTACACTCCATACAAATACTTTCAGAAATGACTTCCTGGCACTTAAATCTATACTCGATGTTAACAAATTTCTCTTCTTCAGAAACGCTTTCCATGCCATTGCCAGTCTACATTTTATATCCTCTCTACTTCGACCATCATCAGTTATTTTTCTCCCCAAATAGCAAAACTCCTTTACTACTTTAAGTGTCTCATTTCCTAATCTAATTCCCTCAGCATCACCTGACTTAATTCGACTACATTCCATTATCCTCGTTTTGCTTTTGTTGATGTTCATCTTATATCCTCGTTTCAAGACCCTATCCATTCCGTTCAACTGCTCTTCCAAGTCCTTTGCTGTCTCTGACAGAATTACAATGTCATCGGCGAGCCTCAAAGTTTTTATTTCTTCTCCATGGATTTTAATACCTACTCCGAATTTTTCTTTTGTTTCCTTTACTGCTTGCTCAATATGCAGATTGAATAACATCGGGGAGAGGCTACAACCCTGTCTTACTCCCTTCCCAACCACTGCTTCCCTTTCATGTCCCTCGACTCTTATTAACTGCCATCTGGTTTCTGTACAAATTGTAAATAGCCTTTCGCTCCCTGTATTTTACCCTTGCCACCTTTAGAATTTGAAAGAGAGTATTCCAATTACACGCTATTAAAACTGAATAAAATAGGTTACAGTTTAAGTGAATATAGAGTTTCACATCACTCAGTACTGACAATAGAGTACCATGTCTTAGCTAACAAAGTCTAGGTTGTTGCAATAATCGTAACACTATTTAACGACGGAGGATTTGGTACAGATTAAATGACTGAACAGTGCATGGAAGTTAGGGGAGGGGCTCAAATGAACCAGTTTTTTCTTTACTTCTTCTGGATGTATCCAGATCTGGCGAGGAATTAAAAGCGTATGGTCATTTAGCAGCAGTTCTGAGTAGCTCTTCTGACTTTTTCAATTCCTAGTATTTCAAGCTCTGAAAGAGTCTGGTGTTTCTGTCCTAAGTGCCACATTTGGACACATCGACATTATTTCTGTTTGGTTTCCAATCAACGCTGTGCAAACGTAAAGTTTGTTTTAAGAAATATCCGATATCTATTATGTTCACTCAGCCTGCTGCACACATATCTCCTCTTCTTCCTATGCAGTACGAGATGCAATCACGGCAAGTGATACTGTATACATCCAGCTTTGTTCGTAGGGGATTGTATGACTTTGGAGTTAAACAACTTCTTGCATTCTGTCCTTGTGATGTAGTAGGCCACTAAATAATATTCAACTTTCAATATGTTGCCTATTCTATTGAGAAGACGCCAAAAATAGGCAGCATATATATTCAGTTGTTTGGAGCTTGGGAAACTATAGCTTATTCTCTTTCCTCTTTCAGCGAATACTGTCACTTATAGTGGACTGATAACTATTGTTTAAAGTCATTGTTTTCATTGTTTACAGTTCTCGGGCAAATTCAGTTGTGGATGCAAGAACTGATAGGAGACGCCGTACAGTTGGGTGAAATACAGCATGTTTGTAGGGAAAGTGATTCTGTGAAGCTGCTGGAATGGATGTGACTGTAAATGTCTACTTCCTGTATATTTTAAACTAGTTGCTTCCTGTTTGGATATTTGCAGTAATGGCTAGGGAGTTTGTTTCTGTATCACCTATTTCCATACTATGTATTTTCATACAGCCTGTTCAGTTTTTTTCTACAAAAGTAAGCCGTTATCTGGTAGTTGCTCTCCACATGCAAAGCGCGTCGACCACGTAATACACTAATACACCACATTTGTTTTGGTGGTTGCAGCTTTCTTTTGTTTGTTTCACAGTACGCCAAAAAATATGAATAACATCTTCCAAAGACTAATACTGTTACACAAACTTGCAACAATAAACGTAATCCGTGTAAAATAAAATACTATGGAACATCAGAAAACAGTTTATTTTCTTACGTAATATTTGCAATATTTCACTAAGAATCCATAGACAAATCAGTTAAATTGATTTTACACGTATTCTCAGTGAGAATGAGTCAATAGAGAGAACCTAATAAAATCAGACAGGGCATGCGTCTCACAATTTTAGGCATCCCAGCGGAGAGATTTCACAATAGTTCTATGCGCTTAGACTCAGAAATGTACTTGTCACGATCTAGCTACTGCCCAGAAACAACTGATAGCAAGAACGTATGGGTGACGTCACTTAGCGAGGGAACATTTGAAAAGCTTGTATTATCTTCGTGTCTACACTGTTTATCGTTCACGTTTTACTTTCAAATAAATCTACACTCGAGACAAATACTTTCAGAAATGAGTTCACAACATTTACATTTATATTTGATGATAATATATTTCTCTCTCGCACAACAGATGTTTCTCCTGTTCCCATGTCAATCTTAAATCCTCTTCATTTCTGCAGTTGTATTTTCTTTCGCTTTCCAAGTAGCAAAACTCGCCTACTTCCTGCAGCACATCATTTCACAATCCGACTTCTTTTATGCGAGTTCCTAAGGGACCAAACTTCAGTGCTCATCAGTCCCTAGACTTACACACTTCTTAAACTAACCTACGCTAAGAACAACACTCACACCCATGCCCGAGGGAGGACTCGAACCTCCGGCGGGAGGGGCCGCTCAGTCAGTGACATGACGCCTCTAATGGCGCGGCCACTCCGCGCGGCTACAATCCAATTTTCTCAGAAACGTTTTACTTAGGCCGAATACACTTCATTAACCTTGTTTGACTTTCATCAATGTCATTTTATGACTTCCTTCCAGCCACTGTCCATTTCGTTCAATTAATCTTCTAAGTCCCTTTCCGTCTCTCACAAGAACTGCAATGTCATCGGAAAATTTTAAAATGCTCCTTTCTTATCCCTATATTTTAATTAATTTCCCAAAGTTCTCCTACGTTGTGCACGAGCTTTTGTCTTCGTAAAACACTTCATAATTTCAAAGACTGTATTCTACTCAACTTTGTGAGACGTTTTTTTTAAAATCTAGAAAAGCTATAGCAATATGGAAACTGTGTTTACCGGAGATGTTTGAGTAAATACAAAAATGGTTGTTCCACCAAGAAATCTATTAACAGTAACAGTAGTTATAGCGATATTGTGGCTCTGGTAAAAAAAAGAGAAAAGAGTTAATAGTTTCGACATCCTCGAGGATTATATATACTTGCTGTAGATCGCTGGCTATGTTGTTCAGAGATGGATGAAAAAAATTTTAGGAGACAACGAAAATCTAATCAGGATGGTATTACGGGACTAAAGCCCCCTACTGTCGGAAACGAGTCCTTTGTTTTAGCGACTACGCCACCTCATTCTAGGTAGTATAAATAACCCACAACTGTTGGACATACAGACCTCATTCCCCAAACCGCAACAGCAAAGTGTGTGTGTGTGTGTGTGTGTGTGTGTGTGTAGTTATGACAACAAACACGTAGCATACGACATCCCTGAGTTTCGACTTGCCGAGAGAATTGGAATGTCGCGCATACAGCTATTAACTTTTGAGTGTTGACATCCCGGTAGCGACGTCCGATAACAAGACTTGTCAGCGCATAAAGTCCTGTTAATGTTTGTCAACAGGAAACAGTTTACGGCCAGGTTCCGCGAAGGCGTCAGGTACCTACAATAAATTTCAAAGTACCTCGTTTCATAACTGCGGAAAGCAAAACCCAACTGTTACAGTTTCAAAGGCATGACGTAACGTAAACACAGTTATATCAGCCGCTTGTTCTGCAAACTGGCAGTACAATTATTTGTGGAAGGAAGATTAGGGGTAAGAGTTCCGTCAAAAACGATGTCAGAGACACGGAGCATAAGCTCCACTGGGGAACAATGGGGAAGGCCACTGGCGGACTCCTTTTCTAAGAAGCCTTCCTGGAAATTGCATTAAGCTTTTTATGGGAAACACGGAAATCTAAATCTTGGGGCTGGATGTGGATTTGAACCTGCGCCCTCCCGAATTCGTGTCCGGTGTCTGCACCACTTGTCTCGCTGAATATTTATGGAGTGTAATCGAATTAGGTCAGGCGATGCTGACGGAATTAGATTAGGAAATAAAACCCTAAGAGTAGTTCAACAGTTCTGCTATTTCAGCAGCAAAATAATTGACAAAGTTAAGAGGATAAAAACTTCCCATCGGTAACTGCAAGAAAGGCGTTTCCAGATATATTAATATTGGATAAACAGTGTAGAGAAAGAGCGATTAGAAGATTTTGGAAATGTGGTGCTACAGGAGAATGCTGAGGATTAGGTGGATAGATCGGATAACTAATGACGGGATACTAAACTGAATTTGGGAGGAAAGAGCTTTATATCAAATGGTTCAAATGGCTCTGAGCGCTATGGGACATAACATCTATGGTCATTAGTCCCCTAGAATTTAAAATGGTTCAAATGGCTCTGAGCATTATGGGACTTAACACCTATGGTCATCAGTCCCCTAGAACTTAGAACTACTTAAACCTAACTAACCTAAGGACATCACACAACACCCAGCTATCACGAGGCAGAGGAAATCCCTGACCCCGCCGGGAATCGAACCCTAGAACTTAGAACTACTTAAACCTAACTAACCTAAGGACAGTACACAACACAGCTTTATGTCAAAAATTGACTAAAAGAAGAGATGACTATGTAAGATACGTCCTGAGACATCAAGGAATAGTCAGTATGACAATGGAAAGAAGTTCTGAGGGTAAAAATTGTAGAGGGCGACAAAGGGTTGGATAGTGAACGGTATTTATGCACGTATGAAAATACTTGTACAATATATTAACGCGGAGAACTGCTTTGAGCCCATCTTTGTGTCGACGGCCATAACAATAAAACGCCGGACGAAGTGGCCGTGCGGTTCTAGGCGCTACAGTCTGGAGCCGAGCGGCCGCTACAGTCGCAGGTTCGAATCCTGCCTCGGGCATGGATGTGTGTGATGTCCTTAGGTTAGTTAGGTTTAATTAGTTCTAAGTTATAGGCGACTGATGACCTCAGAAGTTAAGTCGCATAGTGCTCAGAGCCATTTGAACCATTTTGAACAATAAAACCACCACCAGCAACGACAACAGCCGGCCGCGGTGACCGAGCGGTTCTAGGCGCTTCAGTCTGGAACCACGCGGCTGCTACGGTCGCAGGTTCGAATCCTGCCTCGGGCATGGATGTGTGTGATGTCCTTAGGTTAGTTAGGTTTCAGTAGTTCTAAGTCTAGGGGACTGATGACCTCAGATGTTAAGTCCCATAGCGCTCAGAGCCATTTGAACCATTTTTTGAACCAACGACAACAACAACAGACTTACTGATTCAGCAATACGTTTTTTTTTTTATTTTTTTTATAGATCGAGTGAGATGGGTAACCTGCAAAGCCATAGAACACACTTTCGAAAGCAATGGGAATGAAATCCATGTCCAGCCACCCAGATTTAGGTTTCAGATTGAGCCTCTGAATCCCTCTAGGACCAGTATAGATCCTTCCTTTCCTATCACAATCCGAGTTTGTGCTCTGCCTCTGGTAATTTCGCCGTAAAACTCTAAACTTCCTTTTTCTATTTTTGCGATACATTATTTCGGCATTCATACAATAATTCACCGAAGTGGTCAGTATTTTATAGCTGAGTTGAAAACAAAAATAACTTGCTTCAACGAGCGCGTTATTTTGCACTGAAGATCCAACGACCAGATAAGCTTACATCTGTTGCGAAAATCATCTGTTGAAACTCTCGCGTCTATTATGAGCTTTAACCCTAGAACACTAAAAGGGGAGGGGGGGGGGGAATGCTATACTGCTGCTAAACTATCGTAAAGTGTATTACCCCACATCTTATTCAAAGGAAGTCATAATTTATAGGTTATTTATTAGGTGACTGCAATTATTAGATCTTCAGTGGTATGTTAGATACCAAATTAAGTGCAAAATGTCCTATTTTATATGTTACTGCAATCGTAAACTTTATGAGGGTTCAGTAATCTTGGGTTAATGTCTTTTGATTAGCGTTCAACTCTGAATTTCATTTCTTATGATATGTCCCCACACTTGATCAAGAGCGCAATGTTAATGTTCTAATAGAGAAACTCCTTACAAAGGTATGCGACCATCTTTTGTTGAGGACTCAGTACAAAATAGAAATGTCTTGAACACAAATGTTACTTAATTATGTCTAGAAGTGATGCACATTGATAAACATCTTCAGATTAACTACAAGCTCCAACAATTACAGAATGCGCAAGAACTCAGAACAACCACTACACGAAAATTCTTGAATTTCTGAGCTGTATCAATGCCGTGTACGGCTTGCGACTTCCTCTGTCTAGTTTACGGAGTGAGATGGCGCTTTGGAGAAGGTAGTGGATTTTTCTTGTGTAGAAGCAGTGCTCAAATCCCTGACCGATCACACTGATCTAGGTTTTCCATGGTGTTCCTAAAGCATTTCACGCAGTAGCTGGAAAAGTTCCATAAAGACTTAAAATTGCGGCCAACGGCAAATGTTTCTTCATGTCCTTTACCAGTCCGGGCTTGTACTCCGAGTCTAATAACGGTTAAGTTAAATCTAAAATTTCGTTCCTCCTATTTCATTTAAAGATAAATCGTCACTCATCTTTTTGGCTTAGATTTCATGCATTAAAAAAGAAGAAATACAGCAAACAGTTAGTTTCCTGTGAAAATCTTTAACTATAGATGCGAACAGTGATATTAGTGGCAGCAAAAGAAACTTTCTAAGTAGAACACATTTCCATTTCGACATAAAACCTATAACTTAAATTTCAAACCTCTCCCACTGTGTTTTTGAGTGAGGCATGCGAAATTTTTGTGGTGGTCAGTTCGTCGAATAGGGAAATTCAGCTCGGCGGGACCACTGGTGCTGTTCAACGTCAATATCTACATCTATACTCCAGAAGCCACTTTATCGTGTGTGGCGGAAAGTGCTTCATGTATCACAATAATTTCCCGCGTTTTCCATTCCATTTGCGAATGATGTGTGGGAAGAAAAGTTGTCAGTAACCGTCCATATGAGCTCACATTTATCTGATTGAACTGCTATGTATATGTCACGAGATTTAGATGCGAATGTTCAAATGTGTGTGAAATCTTATGGGACTCAACTGCTAAGGTCATCAGTCCCTAAGCTTACACACTACTTAACCTAAATTATCCTAAGGACAAACACACACACCCATGCCCGAGGGAGGACTCGAACCTCCGCCGGGACCAGCCGCACAGTCCCTGATTGCAGCGCCTAGACCGCTCGGCTAATCCCGCGCGGCGAGAGATTTAGATGTGGCAAAGCAGTATATTACAATGACGTGACAGAAGTCATGGGATAGTAATATGTACGTATGCAGATGGCGGTAGTGTCGCGTACACATTGTATAAAAGAGCAGTCCCACAGAGCTTTCTATACAGTTCGCTGGCTAATATACTGTGCCTCTCATAAGAGTCGTCAGGCGCATTTTCTCTGGTGTTTCGGTAGATATTTACGATTTTATTATGCAATATGTAGATGGAATCGGCCAAAATAAACATAGTTCATCATGTGTTTCGTGCGGCCCCCAGTGTCAACGAAAACTGTCGATTTGTTTCCTGTTACGAACAATATAACTTTTAAAGCGAAATTTCATGTGCCCATTTCATAGGGCGGTCCCAGGTGAGTCTAATGCGATAATCGGTCCATAGGTATGTATTAACAGAGACAGTAAAACACGAAAAATAACCAGTACTCCAGCAGCAACTAAGTAGCGCTGCTGTATGGCGGTAGCAGACAGTGCGGAACAGGGCGGCACACGAGACGAGGCAAGCCAGGCAAAGACTGCTGCTTTTAAAGTACCGGTTCTTCTTCATGTTTTGGAGTCCCCGTTAATAAATATCTATAAAACGAATATCGCAATAAAATAATTTGGGACTGCTTTATCGAATGGGAACGTAAAATTCCGTTTTAAAAATCACTTTGTTTGCAATGGGAGGTAAACCAACGATTTTGGGATGACACTACGCTTTTAGGATGACACTACGAAATTGCAAATATCTTTCGAAACACCAGAGAGAATGCCCCTGGCGGCTCTTAGGAGAGACAGTGACGGCCCTATACACTCACTTAGGCTATTTTGCTCCTTCAAGTCTTAAGGCGGTTGGCTATGCTCTGGCACTGCGTTACACTCTCTAATCATCCAATAACATTTTCTTCCGCTGCTTTCTACGTGGATCATTACTTTCCATCCAGTTGTAAAATTATTTTTACAACCAAGGGCGTGCGAAATAACATGTAGGATTCAAAGACAGACGGTTCATACCACGCCGCAGCTCCATATTAATTTAGACGGGAACATATGGTACCCACTGAAACACGCAACAGCACTGAAGGCTAAAGAGACTAAAGGAGTCCTTTCAATTTCACCACAATGCCTGATATTGCGGTCGGCGAAAGTGTGTGTAGTCTATTTTTAATGCTTGTAGTAGTTGGTACACGCTACGAGGTGCCTGCGCTACTCCACCTGAGTTCGCGTTCTGTCACGGCAACGAATCGCTGGCCTTGGCTTTGTTCACTCCAACAACAGGATCGAGCTCCGGTGGCGCTCATTGTGCTATTGTTCGGAGGAGCCTTCTTTATTAGCACCTCCTGTATTTTTTATCAAGTTTTATTTTCGACTTTCGCATCTATATACACTACTGGCCGTTAAAATTGCTACACTACAAAGATGACGTGCTACACACTTGAAATTTAACCGACAGGAAGACGATGCTGTGATATGTAAATGATTAGCTTTTCAGAGCATTCGCACAAGGTTGGCGCCGGTGGCGACACCTACAACGTGCTGACATGAGGAATGTTTCCAACCGATTTCTCATACACAAACAGCAGTTGACCAGCGTTGCCTGGTGAAACGTTGTTGTGATGCCTCGTGTAAGGAGGAGAAATGCGAACCATCACGTTTTCGACTTTGATAAAAGTCGGATTGTAGCTTATCGCGATTGTGGTTTATCGTATCTCGACATTGCTGCTCGCGTTGGTCGAGATCCAATGACTGTTACCAGAATATCGAATCAGTGGGTTCAGGAAGGTAATACGTAACGCCGTGCTGGATCCCAACAGCCTCGTATCACTAGCAGTCGAGATGACAGGCATCTTATCCGCATGGTTGTAACGGATCGTGCAGCCACGTCTCGATCCCTGAGTCAACAGATGGGGACGTTTGCAAGACAATAACCATCTGCACGAACAGTTCGACGACGTTTGCAGCAGCATGGACTATCAGCTCGAAGACTATCGCTGCGGTTACCCTTGACGCTGCACCACAGACAGGAGCGCCTGCGGTGATGTACTCAACGACGAACCTGGGTGCACGAATGATAAAACGTCATTTTTTCGGATGACTCCAGGTTCTGTTTACAGCATTATGATGGTCGCATCCGTGTTTGGCGACATCGATGTGAACGCACTTTGGAAACGTGTATTCGTCATCGCCATACTGGCGTGATGGTATGGGGTGCCATTGGTTGCACGTCTCGGTCACCTCTTGTTCGCATTGACGGCACTTTGAACAGTGGACGTTACATTTCAGATGTGTTACGAACCGTGGCTCTACCCCTCACTCGATCCCTGCGAAACCTTACATTTCAGCATGATAATACACGACCGTATGTTGGAGGTCCTGTACGGGCCTTTCTGGATAAGTAAATGTTCGACTGCTGCCCCGGCCAGCACATTCTCCAGATCTCTCACCAATTGAAAACGTCTGGTCAATGGTGGCCGAGCAACTGGCTCGTCACAATACGCCAGTCACTACTCTTGATGAACTGTGGTATCGTGTTGAAGCTGCATGGGCAGCTGTACATGTACACGCCATCCAAGCTCTGTTTGAGTCAATGCCCAGGCGTATCAAGGCCGTTATTACGGCCAGAGGTGGTTGTTCTGGGTACTGATTTCTTAGGATCTATGCACCCAAATTGCGTGAAAATGTAGTCATTGTCAGTTCTAGTATAATATATTTGTCCAATGAATACCCGTTTATCGTCTACATTTCTTCTTGGTGTAGCAATTTTAATGGCCAGTAGTCTATTATTCAAAACTGACGGGTGACGTAGTGTAGTGAACCAGTTATCGTCAGATTTGAAAATACACTTTTCTCTCTGTTCTATTCCTCTTTCGACAGCTTTGGTGCAGCTTCATTACAGTTTTAATTTTTGTGTGTTTCTTAGTGGACTGCCACTGTTTTAAATTTAATGCCTGTGAGTTTCCAAAAGCTGACAGCATATTTTTAGGCGGCACATAGCCTATGGAGAAAGTTCTCCGTCAACCGTTATTGGATTGCAGCTAATGCAAGACTGTAGGTGTGCTATTAGAGAGTGTATACCCGTTAGAACAGCGTGATTTATGGGATTTTTGTTGGCCAAGTGACTGTCAATAGAGAACGTTGATCGTGGAATGCGTCGCCTGCTGCTGGTTGAACTGCATTTCACGGAAAACCCCATTCAATTTGACACAGGAATTCAACAAATTATGAGAAAATTTTTTAAACAAGGTGTGTCCTAGAGTTTTCCAGTGATGCCACATTATAACATGTGGAAGAATTGACAATTGTTGTGAGGTTATGAAGCGTCACGTGTCATTGTTTATCCCTGTGGATCTGCCTACAATAACATTCGTAAGCAGTTAAATCTTTTTCCTAATACGATTGATTGCAGGGGATGAGACGTGGTCTTATCACTGCCTATCTGAGGACACCTCCCACCGGCGAGACAGTCGGAGAGGTCATTGAAAACATTTCATTGCGAACTCTTGGATCATCCACCGTACGGCACCGACGTAGCCCTAGTGATGTTAAATGTTTTGAACCCTGAAAAAGCATCCATGGGGCAGTACTTTGAAGATGATGGGGTCGTAGCCCGAGGGATCACATTTTGAATCAGCTGCCACTACAGACTTTTGCTGCAGGTTCTCCAGGTCTTGTCAGACGACAGGATATAAATGTATAAATTTAAAGCGGGGGGGGGGGGGGGGGGGGCGGAGTGTCAGCTTGGCACTCGTGGCGATGTTGGCGCTACCCGATCCACCCTCGTAATTAGAATTTTTTTTACCTTGATTTGAACATCGGCTAAGTTAAGATGCGAGCGGTAAGTGGTCTCTACCGATGGCTCGCATAACGAGTTTTGAAGACAAAAGCGAAGAGGGAGAAATGTGACCTTCGTCTGCCAAATCTTTCATGAACTTGCCCACAGTTTAGGTAACGTTATGGTCCACCAATTGTTTTAATTGTAAGCTGTGTGTATGATTGACCTGTGAAAGGTCTTAGATTATTATGTCTTCGATCTTTAGTTCTGTAATTGCAGTATTTGGATACATAGAGAAAAATTCTGGGAAGATACATGTAATGAGAATATTAGTACGATCTATTTGATTTTGCTAACAAAAAGTAATTATGTCCGGAGACTCAGATCTGAATTTTCATACATGGTTGTCCAATGCGTAAAACCGAACTTCAAGATTAGTATTTTTGTAAACCCTTTCCAATAACGAATATTCAGAGAAAAATACGATTTCAATGATTTTTTAAGGAAATTATTTTGTTTTGTGTGGAACTTCAATTTCAGACCCCGCACACATCTACTCACGACTTTCATAGTTTACTAAGAAACGATCTGTGTAACAGTTACTGGCATTATATAGGGCTACATTCAATTAAGAAAGCTTACTTTGAATTTAAAAACGATCACATGTGTGTGAATTCCTAAGGAACCCAACTGCTGAGGTCATCGGCCCCTAGACTTACACGCTACCTACATGCTAAGAGCAACACACACAGCCATGCCCGAGGGAGGACTCGAACCTCCGGTGGAAGGGGACGCGACATGGCGTTTCAAACCGCGCGGCTACTAGACGCTGCTGAATCTAAACATTTTTGTTCTTTAAGCTATCAAATTTTTCTTAAAGACGATGGTTTACATCTGGAACGGTCTTGGTGATTTATGCAGAGGACAGTACTCATATGGATACAGTTTTGAGGTACAGGGTTTGGGCAAAAATGTGGGAACGCCAAAAACACATTACCGTGCCTAATACGGAGTAGGAAAACCGTTGGCATTCAAATCAGCTTTCAGTCGTCTCGGAATGAATAAATACAGGTCCTGTGAGGTTTTCAAGAGAATCTTATACCATTATTCCTGAAAATTAGCCGCAAGTTTACGTAACGATGGTGGAGGTGGATAGCGATTACGTGTTCTCCTCTCCGAAGTAGGGCTCAAGGACTCAAGAATGTTGAGATCTGGTGTCCGTGGTGGCAAGAGGAGATGCGAAAATTCATCATCGTGCTCACAAAACCATTCCTGCCCGGTGCGAGCTGTGTGAACAGGGAGTTGTCTTGGAACACAGCATTTCCACTGCGGAAGAAGCATTGTGCCATGGGATGGACCTGACCAGCCAATGTGGTTACATGATCCTTGGCAATAATGCTACTTTGCTGAGTAACTGTTGAATACCACGGTATGACTGCTCAAATCATCACTGAACACCCTCCTTGTTTTACTTCTGTGACGTAAGCTCGGCCAGAAGTCGGAAACTACGTGAAACGAGACTCACCCGATCAAATGACTTTCTTCCACTGGCCCACAGTCTAAGTTTTACGGTTCGGCACCACGTTTTATTGTTACGGGCACTTGCATCACTGATCAGTGGTTGTGGAATTCCAGCTTGCCATGCAATTCCCTGCTTACGGAACTCCATTTTTGTTGTTTCGTTGCTGACAATTTCGTGAGTGCGACAGGCTCTTTTGCAGTAACTTCTGCCGTTGTCGTCCTCTTATTTTTCTTCGCAATCGTCTTCAATGACACTCTGTCACGATCACTCAACTCGCACTTTCTTTTCCGCTTTCCCTGTATGATGTACGAATGTACAATACGCTGCCCCTTGAAACACCAAATACATCTGCTCCTTTGGTTGGAAGCACCCACCATATGAGAAGCAAGAGACTGTCCACGTTCTAACTCACTCAGCTCCGGCATAATGCAACACTGCTGACCACGACTGACACTTGCAACGTATTGAGGCCATTGCATAGGCGCTGTTCGTGGTAAAATACAATAGCGCCAATTGCAGGCTTGTAGCATCTGCATTTATGTTCGAGTACGCATTTCTCGCGATGTTTCCATATTGTATTACAACCCCTGCACGTATTAAAGCTATTTTGCGGATACTGTTAATTTTTCAGTTACAGAGATTCATGGTGGTTCATGGTTCATGGTGTGGGTTCCTGTAGTCATGTCCTAGTTCATGAACCACGGGCAACGTATGAGTGGCCAAGTAAGTGGTCCCGACAGTCGGGATACCAGTTACTTTGGAATAAGGCTGGGCATCTCGGACATATTCTGAGTCGTGGTCACCTTTGTGCTCATACGGCAAAGACTACCAAAGCCACCGGTTAGTCCCTCAACCGCTAGGAGTAAAACCCAATGGGACTCGGGGCAAGTAAGGCTAGCAACCTGCTTCCCTGGTACTTTAAATATGATGCTGACAACAATCAGAGCAAAATGCCTCGGACCTTTGGAGGTGACGGAGTCCCACCTCTAACTGACAAACCAGGGACTCCAAAGATACGACTTGGCAAACAAATGGTAATGAGATGGGGAGCTATTAATATCAGTGGGGGCTACTCTGGGAAGAAGGTAGTGCTGGCAGAGGCTGCAAGTAAGATGGGGCTGGACGTTTTAGCTGTTAGTGACATTCGGGTAAGGGGTGAGAAAGAAGAGGAAGTGGGAGAATACAAGGTCTACCTGACAGGAGTCAAAGCAGGAATAGCACAATGGGGTTTAGGGCTTTACATCAGGAAAGAAATGGAACCCAGCGTAGTTGCAATAAGGTATGTAAACGAACGACTGATGTGGCTAGATTTGACAGTGTCTAGCAAGAAAATTAGGATTGTGTCAGTATATTCGCATTGTCAAGGGACAGATCAAGATAAGATGGATAGTTTTTATGAGGCACTCAGTGATGTAGTTGTTAGAGTAAAGGACAAGGACAGTGTTCTGCTCATGGGTGATTTTAATGCCAGGATTGGAAATCGAACAGAAGGGTATGAAAAGGTTATAGGTAAATTTGGAGAGGATATGGAGGCCAGCAGGAACGGGAAACAACTCTTGGATTTCTGTGCCAGTATGGGCTTAGTAATCACAAACTCCTTTTTTAAACATAAGAACATTCACCGGTATACTTGGGAAGGCAGGGGAACCAGATCTGTCATTGACAATATAACAACAGACCAGGAATTCAGGAAGGCTGTGAGGGACACAAGTGTATTCATGGGATTCTTTGATGACACTGATCATTATTTAATCTGCAGTGAAATTGGGATTGTGAGGCCGAAAGTGCAGGAGGTCAGGTCCATATGTAGGACGATAAGAGTGGAGAAACTTCAGGATAAGGAAATCAGGAACAAGTACATAACAGCGATCTCAGAAAGGTACCAGTTAGTTGAATGTAGTCAATTACAGTCATTGGAAAAGGAATGGACAAGGTACAGGGACACAGTACCAGAAGTGGCTAAAGAATGCCTTGGAACAGTAGTGTGTAAAAGTGGGATGAAGCAAACAGCTTGGTGGAATGACACAGTCAAGGCAGCCTGTAAAAGGAAAAAGAAGGCGTATACTACAACTCAGGTAGGCAGAGAAAGTTATGCTGATGAAAGAAACAAAGCCAAACAGATAATTGCAGCATCCAAGAAGAAATCTTGGGAAGACTTTGGAAACAGGTTGGAGACTATGGGTCAAGTTGCTGGAAAACCATTCTGGAGTGTAATTAGCAGTCTTCGAAAGAGAGGTAAGAAGGAAATGACAAGTATTTTGGACAGGTCAGGAAAACTGCTGGTGAATCCTGTGGATGCCTTGGGCAGATGGAGGGAATATTTTGAAGAGTTGCTCAATGTAGGTGAAAATATGATCAGTAATGTTTCAGATTTCGAGGTAGAATGGGATAGGAATGATAATGGAAATAGGATCACATTTGAGGAAGTGGATAAAATGGTCAATAGATTGCAGTGCAATAAAGCAGCTGGGGTGGATGAAATTAAGTCGGAACTCATCAAATACAGTGGAATGTCAGGTCTTAAATGGCTACACAGGATAATTGAAATGGCCTGGGAGTCGGGACAGGTTCCATCAGACTGGACAAAAGCAGTAATCACACCAATCTTTAAACATGGGAACAGAAAAGATTGTAACAACTACAGAGGTATCTCTTTAATCAGCGTTGTGGGTAAAATCTTCTCAGGTGCTGTTGAAAGGAAAGTGCGAGTATTAGTTGAGGACCAATTGGATGAAAATCAGTGTGTGTTTAGGCCTCTTAGAGGTTTTCAGGACAAGATCTTTAGCTTACGGCAAGTAATGGAGAAGTGTTATGAGTGGAACAGGGAATTGTATCTATGCTTTATAGATCTAGAAAGGGCATATGACCGGGTTCCTAGGAGGAAGTTATTGTCTGTTCTACGAGATTATGGAATAGGAGGCAAACTTTTGCAAGCAATTAAAGGTCTTTACATGGATAGTCAGGCAGCAGTTAGAGTTGACGGTAAATTGAGTTCATGGTTCAGAGTAGTTTCAGGGGTAAGACAAGGCTGCAACCTGTCTCCACTGTTGTTCATATTTTTTATGGATCATATGTTGAAAACAATAGACTGGCTGGGTGAGATTAAGATATGAGAACACAAAATAAGCAGTCTTGCATATGCGGATGACTTAGTTGTGATGGCAGATTCGATTGAAAGTTTGCAAAGTAATATTTCAGAGCTAGATCAGAAATGTAAGGACTATGGTATGAAGATTAGCATCTCCAAAACGAAAGTAATGTCAGTGGGAAGGAAATATAAACGGATTGAGTGCAAATAGGAGGAACAAAGTTAGAACAGGTGGATGGTTTCAAGTACTTAGGATGCATATTCTCAGAGGATGGCAACATAGTGAAAGAACTGGAAGCGAGGTGTAGCAAAGCTAATGCAGTGAGCGCTCAGCTACGATCTACTCTCTTCTGCAAGAAGGAAGTCAGTACCAAGACTAAGTTATCTGTGCACCGTTCAATCTTTCGACCAACTTTGTTGTATGGGAGCGAATGCTGGGTGGATTCAGGTTACCTTATCAACAAGGTTGAGGTTACGGATATGGAAGTAGCTAGGATGATTGCAGGTACTAGTAGATGGGAACAATGGCAGGAGGGTGTCCACAATGAGGAAATCAAAGTAAACTGGGAATGAACTCTATAGATGTAGCAGTCAGGGCGAACAGGCTTAGATGGTGGGGTCATGTTACACGCATGGGAGAAGCAAGGTTACCCAAGAGACTCATGGGTTCGGCAGTGGAGGGTAGGAGGAGTCGGGGCAGACCAAGGGGAAGGTACCTGGATTCGGTTAAGAATGGTTTTGAAGTAATAGGTTTAACATCAGAAGAGGCACCAATGTTGGCACTGAATAGGGGATCATGGAGAAATTTTATAAGGGGGCTATGCTCCAAACTGAACGCTGAAAGGCATAATCAGTCTTAAATGATGATGATGATGATGATGATGATGATGGCAGAGATTCATGAGGGGTAAAATTCTGCACTTTTTTAAAAATAGTTACATAACACGTGAACGGTTCAGCCATACTTCGTCAGACGTGCACCATCTTGTACTTTGAAACGGAATGTCTTTTAACGATGGGAAATGTAACTTTTGCAAATGAACTGAGTTTCTTTAATGTCGTGACCATCTGCCTTCTCTTGAGAAGGTAAATTTGTGTTAGTTGTCAATAACTTCTATTTAAAAATGTTTTTAACGTATAACTCGTTTTTGATAATACTTCCTCTTGATTTAATTTCACTTACTCATTATTGGAGTGTAGTTCAGCAATAATACGCAATGAAATATTTGTTCGAGGTACAAAACCACATTGTTCCTTGGAACAGTTTTTCACATTTGGAAGAACTTAACTTTTTCGGAGTAATTTTTGTAATTTCATAAAAAGACTGCAGCAAGCATAAATTGAATGCTATCATTTTAAAATGGAATTATAAAACATATTACATTTCTATCACACAGCTGGCTGGAGACGAGAGCCTGAGAAATGTTCCACGGTACAACACTCTCCTCTAATAGTAAGAAGAGATATGAAATTTGCAGAACACGTAGACAATGTGAAGGGAATGAAAGACGTAGATTTTACGCAATGGTTTTGGTAAAGTGCATTGCATTTTTCGATGGAAACGCATATAAGACCAATTTTAGAGTGGGGCTTCAGTGTTTGGAGTCCTTATCAAGCAGACATGACATCAGACATCGAAAGAAAACAGAGACGCATTGCTAGGAGCCGCGCGGGATTAGCCGAGCGGTCTTAGACGTTGCAGTCATGGACTGTGCGGCTGATCCCGGCGGACGTTCGAGTCCTTCCTCGGGCATGGGTGTGTGTGTTCGTCCTTAGGATAATTTAGGTTAAGTAGTGTGTAAGCTTAGGGACTGATGACAGCAGTTAAGTCCCATAAGATTTCACACACATCTGAACATCTGAACGTATGGCTAAGATCGAAATAGGTCGGCACAGACCATAAAAACCTGTAACAGGAATGCTCGGAAAACTTTATGGGAATCTTTAGAAGAAATATGGCATTGTTCCCGCGGAACCTTGTTGAGTAAATTTGGAGAATCAGTTTTGGAAGAAAATTGCGCGACAATTCTGCCATCACCATCATATAAGTCACGCTGGGGTCATGAGAATTAAATAAGAGTTTATGGCGCGTACAGCCCTATTTAGACTCGCATGTTTCCCACGCTCTATACGCTAACGGAATAGGACAGAAAATAGTCGATATACGTATGAAGTACCCTCCGCCACATACTGCAGAATGGCTTGCGGGGTATATAGGTAGTAGCTGCAGTCCAATTAAGGTGAAAACACAGCGATTGTGAACAGCACTTTAGTGTATGACACTCAAAGTCGGCAGTTACGCACGTCACGACTTCACAGTGGTTTACGGGGTACATACGAAGAAATAATCTGGAAGACATTTATGGCCTAGGTAAGTAGAATTTTATGTTTTTGGTGTGGCACATATGCAGAAATACCGTTCGATGGCTAAGTTATGAGCAACATTACCGGTTACTGCTTCGCCTAGGCGGTGCTAAATGTGTTTGTTTCAATCTCGATGTTTTGTTTACAGGTTCTGCGAAGTTACCTCGTGTGATACGTTATAGCACTTCTCGGAACGAAGTATCATTTCTTTGCTATCACGTCTGACATTCATCTACATCTACGTTTACTTCTACACACTTACGCCGCAAGCCACCGAATGGTGCATGGGGGAGGGTACATTGTACCACTAAGAGACATTTCCTTCCCTTTTCCACTCGCAAACGGAGCGAGGGTGAAACGACTGTCTATACGTCACCGTACGAGTTCTAATTTCTCTTAGCTTCGTAGTTCTTACGAGAAATGTACGTCGGCGTCAGTAGAATTGTTCTGCAGTCGGCTGCAATATCCTGTTATCTACATTTTCTAAATAGCGTTTCGCGAAGAGACCGTCGTCTTCCTTCCAGGGATTCTCATTTGAATTCAAGAGGCACTGAACGAATCTACCGATAACAAATCTAGCATTACGCTTCTGAATTGCTGCGATGTGTCCCTTAATCCGACCTTGTGGGGATCCCAAACACTCGAGCAGTACTGAAGTATGGGTCGCACTAGTGCTTTACACACTGCCTCGTTTACAAATCATCTACACTTACATAAAACTCTCCCGATAAACAGAAGTCGACTACTCGCCTTCCCAGCTACCGTCCTTACGTGCTCCTTTCATTTCGCATTAATTCGCAACGTTACGTTTAGATATTTAACTGACGTGACTGTGTCAAGCAGATTACTACCACTGCTATGTTCGAACATTATGAGATTGTCTTTCCTACTCATCTGCATGAAATTACATTTTTCTCCGTTCAGAGTAAGCTGCCATTCGTCAACTAACTAGAAATTTTGTCAAAATCATCTTGTATCTCCGTACAGGCACTTAACGACGACACTTTCCGTACACTACAGCGTCATCAGCAAACAGTCGCAAATTGCTTCTCACTCTTTCCTGAGCACCGAGCGGAATGGCGCAGTGGTTAGCGAACTGGACTCGCATTCGGGAGGACGACGGTTCAAACCCGCGTCCGGCCATCCTGATGTAGGTCTTCCGTGATTTCCCTAAGTCACTTCCCACGCCCGGGTTCCCGGGTTCGATTCCCGGCGGGGTCAGAGATTTTCTCTGCCTCGTGATGGCTGGGTGTTGTGTGATGTCCTTAGGTTAGTTAGGTTTAAGTAGTTCTAAGTTCTAGGGGACTGATGACCTAAGATGTTAAGTCCCATAGTGCTCATAGCCTAAGTCACTTTAGGCGAAGGCCGGGATGGTTCCTTCTAAAGGGCACGCCCGGTTTCCTCCTCCAGCCTTCCCTAATCCGAGCTTATGCTCCTCCTCTAATGACCTTGTTGTCGACGGGACGTTAAACACTAATCTCCTCCTCCTCCTCTCTTTCCTGAGTATTTACACATATAGAAAATAAGATCGTTCCTAATACACTTCCCTAGGGCGCTCCTGACGATACCCTTGCCTCTGGCGAACACTCGCCATCGAAGACAACGTACTACATAAGAAGTCTTCGAGTCACTCAAATATCTGTGAACTTCAGCTGTTTGCTCGGACCTTTGTTAACAGCCTGCAGCGGGGCACCGTGTCAAATGTTTCCTGGATATCTAGGAATCAGGAATCTACTCTTTCACCTCCAGCCATGGTTTTCAGTATATCGTGTGAGAAAAGGGCAAGCTGTGTTCCGCACGAGCGATGATTTCTAAATCCATGCTTATTTGTGGACAGAAGCTTTTCTGTCTCTAGGCAATTTATTATATTCGAAATCACAAGACGTTCAAGAATTCTGCAGCACACTGATGTTAAGGCTATTCGTCGGTAATAATGCTGGTCCGTCCTTATACCCTTCTTATATACAGGAGTTACCTGCTCTTTTCTCCAGTCGCTTGGGACTTTGATCTGGGCTAGAGATTCGCAACAAATGCAAACTAAGTAAGTGGCAACTGCGTGAGAGTACTCTCTGTAAAACCGAATTGGTATTACATGCGCACCTGGTGACTTACTCGTTTTCAACTTTTTCAGTTGCTTATCTACGCTAGGGATGCCTATTACTACGTCCTCCATATGGGTGACTGTACGACGGTCAAACGGCGGTGTGTTTGCACGGTCCTCTTGTGACAGCCAGAGCGACAGCACCAGCAGCAGCGAGTACTGTTTGTATAAAGCGTTTATTTTGCATTTTGTTTACGACCTTCCACTAAGGAAGGGGCTCTATTTGTGTTTATCTGCTCTGCATAGTAACTAACAGTTCTTGATAAAACTTTACGTAGTTTTCGTGTTAGATTTCTTAGTGTTTTCTTGATCGTTTAGAACAGAAAGCGCCATAAAACCGTCTTTTGTTTGTTTCGCGGCCGTTAGCCACTAGTCACTTGAATCGGCAGTTGTCTTGTGACAGCCAGAGCGACAGCACCAGCAGCAGCGAGTAGTGTCTGTATAAAGCGTTTATTTTGCATTTTGTTTACGACCTTCCACTAAGGAAGGGGTTCTATTTGTGTTTATCTGCTCTGCATAGTAACTAACAGTTCTTGATAAAACTTTACGTAGTTTTCGTGTTAGATTTCTTAGTGTTTTCTTGATCGTTTAGAACAGAAAGCGCCCTAAAACCGTCTTTTGTTTGTTTCGCGGCCGTTAGCCACTAGTCACTTGAATCAGCAGTTGTCTTGTGACAGCCAGAGCGACAGCACCAGCAGCAGCGAGTACTGTTTGTATAAAGCGTTTTTGTACTTATTTGCTGCGCTTAGCTTTTAAATAGTTTTTCTGGGAAAACCTAGCGTAGTTTTCGCGTCTCGTATTTCAGTGAGTGTTTCTTGATTATCAGAGTAGCTCATCAGAAGATTATCTTGGGAATTTGTCACCGTATAGAGTAGGGTAAACATAGTCATGTGTAGGGGCTGTGGTTGTTGTGAGCGGACGCAAGGAGAATTGGCCACTCTTCGGGGGCAGGTGGAGGCTTTGTCTGTTAGGCTCATCGAGCTCGAGGCGCAGGCGTCGGCTCGTAGTGGCGTTGGGGCAACTGTGGTGAGACCTATGCCTACTTCGGTGGCCTTGGAATCACATGGAACCCCTGATGTCGCTGCGTCTTCCGGCAGTGAGCATCTTACCGGTCAGCCATCACTCCAGGGTGAATGGCGGACAGTGGTGGGCTCGCGCGTGCCTGGCCGAAAGGCGAAGGTGGGATCTGGCCGCGTGGCAGCTGCCTTACCCCTTTCCAACAGGTACGGGGTGCTTCCTAGTGGTGATGACATCGTTTCCGAGCCACCACAGGGTGCCTCGCCTGTTGGGCCAGTGGCCGATTCTCCGGCAAGGTCCCGACAGTCACAGAGGGCGGGCCTATTAGTTATAGGGAGCTCCAACGTTAGGCGGGTTATGGAGCCCCTCAGGAAAATAGCGGGTAGGTCGGGGAAGAATGCCAGTGTGCACTCGGTGTGCTTGCCGGGGGGTCTCGTCCGTAATGTGGAGGAGGCCCTTCCGGCAGCTATTGAACGCACTGGGTGTGACCGGCTGCAGATAGTAGCACATGTCGGAACGAATGACGCCTGCCGCTTGGGTTCTGAGGCCATCCTTGGTTCCTTCCGGCGGCTGGCTGATTTGGTGAAGACAACCAGCATCGCACGCGGAGTGCAAGCTGAGCTTAATATCTGCAGCATAGTGCCCAGAGTCGATCGCGGTCCTCTGGTTTGGAGCCGTGTGGAGGGTCTAAACCAGAGGCTCAGACGACTCTGCGACTATAATGGTTGCAAATTCATCGACCTCCGTTATTGGGTGGAGAACTGTAGGGCCCCCCTAGACAGGTCAGGCGTGCACTACACACCGGAAGCAGCTACTAGGGTAGCAGAGTACGTGTGGCGTGCACACGGGGGTTTTTTAGGTTAGAGGGACCCCCCCTTGGGCGAAACGATAAAATACCTGACGGCTTACCAGAGAGGACATTATCATCGTTGATAAAGAATGTCCGTCCTCAGAGACCAAAAACAGGAAAAGTTAACGTAATATTGGTAAACTGCAGGAGTATCCAGGGCAAGGTTCCTGAATTAGTATCTCTTATTGAAGGAAATAGTGCGCATATAGTATTAGGAACGGAAAGTTGGTTAAAACCGGAAGTGAACAGTAACGAAATCCTAGACACAGAATGGAATATATACCGCAAGGATAGGATAAACGCCAATGGTGGAGGAGTATTTATAGCAGTAAAGAATTCAATAATATCCAGTGAAGTTATTAGCGAATGCGAATGTGAAATAATCTGGGTTAAGTTAAGTATCAAAGGTGGGTCAGATATGATAGTCGGATGCTTCTATAGACCACCTGCATCAGCAACCGTAGTAGTGGAGCGCCTCAGAGAGAACCTGCAGAACGTCGTGAAGAAGTTTCGTGATCATACTATTGTAATAGGGGGAGACTTCAATCTACCAGGTATAGAATGGGATAGTCACACAATCAGAACTGGAGCCAGGGACAGAGACTCTTGTGACATTATCCTGACTGCCTTGTCCGAGAATTACTTCGAGCAGATAGTTAGAGAACCAACTCGTGAAGCTAACGTTTTAGACCTCATAGCAACAAATAGACCGGAACTTTTCGACTCCGTGAATGTAGAAGAGGGTATCAGTGATCATAAGTCAGTGGTTGCATCAATGACTACAAGTGTAATAAGAAATGCCAAGAAAGGAAGGAAAATATATTTGCTTAACAAGAGTGATAGGGCACAAATCGCAGAATATCTGAGTGACCACCATCAAACGTTCATTTCTGAGGAAGAGGATGTGGAACAAAAATGGAAAAAATTCAGAAACATCGTCCAGTACGCCTTAGACAAGTTCGTACCGACTAAGGTCCAAAGCGAGGGGAAAGATCCACCGTGGTATAACAATCATGTACGAAAGGTACTACGGAAACAAAGAAAGCTTCATCATAGGTTTAAGAGTAGTCGAATCATAGCTGATAAGGAAAAGCTGAACGAAGCGAAAAAGAGCGTAAAGAGAGCAATGAGAGAAGCATTCAACGAATTCGAACATAAAACATTGGCAAACAATCTAAACAAGAACCCTAAAAAGTTTTGGTCATATGTAAAATCGGTAAGCGGATCTAAATCCCCTATTCAGTCACTCGTTGACCACGATGGAACCGAAACAGAGGACGACCGAAGAAAGGCAGAAATACTGAATTCAGTGTTCCGAAACTGTTTCACTGCGGAAAATCGTAACACGGTCCCTGACTTCAGCCGTCGCACGGACGCCAAAATGGAAAATATTGAAATAAACGATATCGGAATTGAAAAACAACTGCTATCACTTAGTAGCGGAAAAGCATCCGGACCAGACAAGATACCCTTAAGATTCTACAGTGATTATGCTAAAGAACTTGCCCCCTTTCTATCAGCAATTTATCGTAGATCGCTGGAAGAACGTAAAGTACCTAGCGACTGGAAGAAAGCGCAGGTCGTTCCCATTTTCAAGAAGGGTCATAAATCAGATGCGAATAATTATAGGCCTATTTCGCTTACGTCAATCTGTTGTAGAATAATGGAACATGTTTTGTGTTCTCGTATTATGACGTTCTTAGATAATACAAATCTCCTTCATCATAACCAACATGGATTCCGCAAACAGAGATCATGTGAAACTCAGCTCGCCCTATTTGCCCAAGAAATTCACAGTGCCGTAGACACTGGCGAGCAGATTGATGCCGTATTCCTGGACTTCAGGAAGGCATTTGATACGGTTCCGCACTTACGTTTAGTGAAAAAAATACGAGCTTACGGAATATCGGACCAGGTTTGTGATTGGATTCAGGATTTCCTAGAAGAAAGAACACAACATGTCATTCTTAACGGTTCAAAATCTGCAGATGTAGAGGTAATTTCGGGAGTACCGCAGGGAAGCGTGATAGGACCTTTATTGTTTACAGTATACATAAATGACTTAGTTGACAACATCGGTAGCTCCGTGAGGCTATTTGCAGATGACACGGTTGTCTACAAGAAAGTAGCAACATCAGAAGACTCGTACGTACTCCAGGAGGACCTGCAGAGGATTAATGCATGGTGCGACAGCTGGCAGCTTTCCCTAAACGTAGATAAATGTAATATAATGCGCATACATAGGGGCAGAAATCCATTCCAGTACGATTATGCCATAGGTGGTAAATCATTGGAAGCGGTAACGACCGTAAAATACTTAGGAGTTACTATCCGGAGCGATCTGAAGTGGAATGATCACATAAAACAAATAGTGGGAAAAGCAGGCGCCAGGTTGAGATTCATAGGAAGAATTCTAAGAAAATGTGACTCATCGACGAAAGAAGTAGCTTACAAAACGCTTGTTCGTCCGATTCTTGAGTATTGCTCATCAGTATGGGACCCTTACCAGGTTGGATTAATAGAAGAGATAGACATGATCCAGCGAAAAGCAGCGCGATTCGTCATGGGGACATTTAGTCAGCGCGAGAGCGTTACGGAGATGCTGAACAAACTCCAGTGGCGGACACTTCAAGAAAGGCGTTACGCAATACGGAGAGGTTTATTATCGAAATTACGAGAGAGCACATTCCGGGAAGAGATGGGCAACATATTACTACCGCCCACATATATCTCGCGTAATGATCACAACGAAAAGATCCGAGAAATTAGAGCAAATACGGAGACTTACAAGCAGTCGTTCTTTCCACGCACAATTCGTGAATGGAACAGGGAAGGGGGGATCAGATAGTGGTACAATAAGTACCCTCCGCCACACACCGTAAGGTGGCTCGCGGAGTATAGATGTAGATGAATGATGTCTTAAACGCGAAATTTAAAATGTATTTTATTTTACAATGTCTGTCTCTGGAAACGTGTGTGCATGTCTGTAGAAACAGACAACGTAAAGTAAAATAAATATTACAACCCTAGATGGGCAAAATGACGTTAAAAACATTCCTCATTGTCTCATTCTCCCTATTCCGGGAATCCAAGTACGAGGGCAGTTCAATAAGTAATGCAACACATTTTTTTTCTGAAACAGGGGTTGTTTTATTCAGCATTGAAATACAACAGGTTATTCCCCAATCTTTTAGCTACACAACACTATTTTTCAACGTAATCTCCATTCAATGCTACGGCCTTACGCCACCTTGAAATGAGGGCCTGTATGCCTGCACGGTACCATTCCACTGGTCGATGTCGGAGCCAACGTCGTACTGCATCAATAACTTCTTCATCATCCGCGTAGTGCCTCCCACGGATTGCGTCCTTCATTGGGCCAAACATATGGAAATCCGACGGTGCGAGATCGGGGCTGTAGGGTGCATGAGGAAGAACAGTCCACTGAAGTTTTGTGAGCTCCTCTCGGGTGCGAAGACTTGTGTGAGGTCTTGCGTTGTCATGAAGAAGGAGAAGTTCGTTCAGATTTTTGTGCCTATGAACACGCTGAAGTCGTTTCTTCAATTTCTGAAGAGTAGCACAATACACTTCAGAGTTGATCGTTTGACCATGGGGAAAGACATCGAACAGAATAACCCCTTCAACGTCCCAGAAGACTGTAACCATGACTTTACTGGCTGAGGGTATGACTTTAAACTTTTTCTTGGTAGGGGAGTGGGTGTGGCGCCACTCCATTGATTGCCGTTTTGTTTCAGGTTCGAAGTGATGAACCCATGTTTCATCGCCTGTAACAATCTTTGACAAGAAATTGTCACCCTCAGCCACATGACGAGCAAGCAATTCCGCACAGATGGTTCTCCTTTGCTCTTTATGGTGTTCGGTTAGACAACGAGGGACCCAGCGGGAACAAACCTTTGAATATCCCAACTGGTGAACAATTGTGACAGCACTACCAACAGAGATGTCAAGTTGAGCACTGAGTTGTTTGATGGTGATCCGTCGATCATCTCGAACGAGTGTGTTCGCACGCTCCGCCATTGCAGGAGTCACAGCTGTGCACGGCCGGCCCGCACGCGGGAGATCAGACAGTCTTGCTTGACCTTGCGGCGATGATGACACACGCTTTGCCCAACGACTCACCGTGCTTTTGTCCACTGCCAGATCACCGTAGACATTCTGCAAGCGCCTATGAATATCTGAGATGCCCTGGTTTTCCGCCAAGAGAAACTCGATCACTGCCCGTTGTTTGCAACGCACATCCGTTACAGACGCCATTTTAACAGCTCCGTACAGCGCTGCCACCTGTCGGAAGTCAATGAAACTATACGAGACGAAGCGGGAATGTTTGAAAATATTCCACAAGAAATTTCCGGTTTTTTCAACCAAAATTGGCCGAGAAAAAAAAATGTGTTGCATTACTTATTGAACTGCCCTCGTAATGTCGGGAGCTTTAGGGGATGCAGACAGTTAGGCATATGAAGGTTTGGATGAATCCTGGGAGCTTGCGCCGGTAATCAAAGTGGTTTAGGCGACCGCTCGCGATGTGCGGGAAATCCGGGTTCGTGTGCCAGTCCAGCACAAATTTTCATGTGTCACTAACAGGTGATACTGCTAATACAGTTAATGTCAAAAAATTCGCTATCAGCGAATAATTTTTGCAATTTAAAACTTCAGCTTTCCTTTTTCTGTCTTCTGTTGTCACACCTGGGATCGGCGAGTGACTTTGACTCGCTTAACGATTTTACGTATGAAGAGAATTTTCTAGAATTCTCGGCAAGATTTTTCGCTAAGATATGGTGGTGGAAGTAGTTGTATGCTTCGCACATCGATTCTCTTACAGACGCAGGAATTTCTACTAACTTTGTCTGTCGAAATCTGCGCGTTCTTTTTTGAATCGAGGGTGCAACGATCTCTGCTTTCTCAGCATTTCCGAATTTTAGTATTAAACACGGAGGATCTTTTCCGTCCTTAACCCATTTACTAGGCACATATTTATCCATGGCGCGATTTGTAATCAGTTTAAACCTTTGCCCGTAATTCCTCTACGATCATCATATTGGAACTGAATGGTGTCCATTCAGTGACTAAGTGGGGTGATAATAACTACTCTTTCCAGCATAAATATTCTCCTAGTCTTTTTGATGGCTTTATTACTATTAGTAAACATCGTCTCTATGATAAAATCATGATTACTAGCCCCCGTCTCTATACTGAAACTGTCGATATCACACCTGCTTGTAGCTACAAGGTTAACCCGCCAGGGCAGCCGAGAGCGCTGTTACGCTGTTTCCTGGACTCGGGTAGGCGCGCTGGTCCCGGATCGAATCCGCCTGCGGATTAACGACGAGAGCCAGTATGCCGGCCAACCTGCATGTGGTTTTTAGGCGGTTTTCCATATCCCCGTAGGTGAATACGGGGCTCGTTCCCACGTTCCGCCTCAGTTACACGACTCGCAGACATTTGAAAACGTTCGCACTATTCCATGGCTTACACTAGACGCAGACAGCTGGGGTTTACTAATTCCGTCCCGGGGGGTTCGGGGTGGCGGCAGGAAGGGCATCCGCCGGCCGCCCTCTGCAACTAACACTGTCAAATCAATAGTAACACGGCCGACTCTGCGTGAAGCGGGACCAGGGCCCCAAGAAAGAAAGAAACTTGTAGCTACAAGGTCGAAAAATACTTCCACTGCGTGTGGGCTGTCGCACTTCACTACAGATTTCGGAGAACGTGTTCAAAAGTACTCCATACAACTGTCTTACCTTACCACCTGCAATGAATCTACAGGGTGATTTTTCCTACCATGTATGTACAAACTGTTGGGATTGATCGATAAGAGGATACGGAACAAAAAAAAGGCTAATGAACTTATGTCCAGAAATGCATGGTTTGCACGCTAGAGACCATTTATTCAATCATACTTTCTTACAGAGACTGCCACAGTTACAGTACGCATGGTTTCCTCCTAGAAGATGGTACTGTTCCTAATTCATCATCCCCTAGCGCCCTCTCCTGCCATTGTAATTGGTAATGTTGTGTCCGATTCACTTCTCTTGCTGACACACCTTGTAATGGATGTGATACAGCGTTGTACAAAATGGTTCCGTATTCGAATCGAGAGCTTGCCGACATGATGTTTACTTACGGAAAGGCAAATCGCAATGGGTGGCGGTCAGCAAGGTTATATCAGGAGCCCTATCTCCGCAGACAACAATAACAGTATTCAATGTTTGCAACAGTGTTTCGCCGTTTGTATGAGACAGGGTCATTTCGGGAAGCAGGTGATCATGAAGGACATACTCGAAATGTTCGGACACCAGACTTGGAGGAAAATGTGATTAACACTGTGGAAGGCGACCGCCGTGTCAGTACCGGGCAATTAGCCCACCAGTACAGGGTAAGTCAGACGACCGTGTGGAACAATTGTTACCACCCTTATCACTTACAACGAGCGCAGGGCTTACTAGCGACAGGCTTTCCACATCGGGAATGGGCAACCACGATTCCGGGATTTGTGTCATTCACCCTATTCACAGCTGAGGCCACCTTTATGCGGATTGCGATCTTCAGCTTTCATAAAAGTCCTCTGTAGGATAGTATGGAGAAACCCCATGGTATGGTGTCAGCGAATCATCAGTATCGGTGTAGTCGGAATATGTGGGCCAGGATAATTGGCGACCGTATTTTGGGACCAGTCCTCCTCCCAGGTCGCCTAACAGGCCGGAACTATCGGCGTTTCTTGCGGGTGACTTTTTCTCCTCTGCTGGAAGAAGTGCCATTGATGATTCGAAGAATTATGTAGCTGCTACATGATGGTGCTCCAGCCCACTTCGCCGTTAACGTCCGAACGCATCTCAATCATGTCTTCCCTGGTCGATGGATCGGACGAGGAGGTCTACTTGCATGGCCTGCTCGTTCACCGGATCTCAACCCTTGTGATTTCTGATTATGGGGCTATCTCAAAAGTATCGTGTATGCAGAACTGACTCCAGATGTGGAGACACTGGAGCAGCGTATTCATGCTGTCTTTGACACTGTTCGGTTGCAGCCTGGCCGCTGTGAAAGTGTGAGACAGAACATGCTACGGCGCGTACACGCATGCGTTGAGGCACATGGAAGCCGTTTTCAGCACATACTGTAACTGTGGCTGCATGGCACAGTGCTTATTAGACCGCAGTTTCTGTAATAATGCACGATTGAAAAAATGGTCTCTAGCACGGAAATCATGCTTTTCCCGACATAAGTTCATTAGCCCATTTTTGTTCCGTATCCTCTCATCGATCAATCCTTAGAATTTTTACACGGTCGAAAATATCACCCTGTATAGACGTCCCGACCTATAGTCGGCAGATTCAAATCGCTTCCAACTAATATTGCATGATCTGGATATTTCCGCGCTGCTGAGCGTAGACTTTCTTTGAATGATCCTACAACCTTCACGATGCAAACGGGTGGCTGGTAAAAACGACTCATAATTAACTTCAGCTCGCCTAGAGCTGAATATTGCATCCAGAAAAACTTAATTTACATTCAATTTCGACGTTCGATAGACACAAAATTTTTGACGAATGCAGTGAACACTCCGCCTCCTTAAGACGTCTAATATGTCTTTTCGATATACTTTCCATGTTTCGCTATATATCTCGGGGCTTTCTACTTCAGGTTTCAGCCAGCTTTCGGTTTCGAGAATAAGTTGAGCTCAAACATTTTTCTGGAAGGCAGTAAATTCAGGAACTTTGTTAAGAATACTTCGACAATTTACCGTTAAAGTGTTGACAATCGAAATTTCTTTACTTTGTATGCGATCTGACTTTGCTCTCTGCGTATCGACTTGCAAGCGTTCATCAGAGGACCTCAAATTGCCGCATAGTCTAAAAACTCCACTAGTACGCTGCTACCCGAGTAGCTGTTTCTTTTGTGTAGTGCATCCCTGAGTTATCCAGGGGAGTCCTACAGTTCCCCAACCCATAACACAAGCACAGAAATTTGCCGCCGTCATTGAATCGACGGTGCCTTTATTTGAGACCCTCCATTCAGTTCCAAAACAAAGGACCCAGATCAGCTCTGGGAACGATGCTGTAAATTGTGAGCTCTGCTTGCACCCCTCGTGCGAGGCCAGCGGTCTTCACCTCTTCCGCCAGCGTCTCCTATGAACTGAACATGGCCTCAGAGCCCAAGCAACAGATGTCATTGGTGGCAACATGAGCCACATCTCAGATGAGGTCCTCTGGCAGACACACCGAGCGCACATTCGACCTCTTTCCAGCCCTGAGCGCTATTTCCCTAAGGGACTCCATAAGGCGCATAGCATTTAGCTGCAGATAACTAGCAAACCCCTCCCGCCGTGTGTCTGCTCGTGCCCAGATGAACGAGCGGCGACGAGGCCAGACGGCCAGCCAACACACAGAATCTCTGCCTCGAGCGACGCGACGAGGTAACAATCCGCCATTCACCTTGCGTTGAGCGCGGCTGCCACGCGTCTGGCGCGCTGGAAAGTTCCAAGGCGGCAGAGCCCGCGGAAGAAACAAGCGCCAGCTGACGTGTCCTATGCTACGCGCCAGATCCTCCGCCGCCGCTACACGGCGAGCCTGCAACCTGCAGACGGTTGACCATGGACATAAGCGTCTTCAGCTGGTCGTGAAATGCGGCCAGCTCCTCCTGTGTCCGCAGCATGCACACACCCTATCCGTCCTATTACTACTAACTTAAGACGTAAACTGTGAAAGCAAATAGAAAAAGCTAAATATGTGACTTGCTAATCTCCTTGTGTGTCACCAACGGAGGCTGGCAGCTGACTGCTGTGATCAGTGACCACTGGTCTTTCAAAACAAATAACAAATGCGTTACACAGTGCGCGAATATACAGTACACTATACAATTACTGAAACGTGAGCCTATCCTTTCAAATACAGAAACTCGCAACGAATTTAACAATATTGAGCTACGCAAGCACACAACAGCTTGGAAATAAATTTAAGTATTAAACTATGAACACAGACAGAAAAGGCTAAATACGTGACTTACTAATCTCCTGGTGCGTCAGCAACCGAGACTGGCGGCTGACTGCTGTGATGAAGTCACTGTCTTTCAAAACAAATAAAAAACGCGTTTCGGAGTGCGCAAATGTACACAACACAGTTGCTAAACCGCGAGTCTGACCTATCAAATACAAAAAACGCGCAACAGATTTGAGAATTAAACTACGAAATCACCCAAAAACACTCAAGGAATTTAAGAATTAAACTATAAAAACAGGCAGAAAGAGTTAAACATGTGACTTTCTACTCTCTTTGGTTTGTTAATCCCAGCAGTGGCTGGCTGCTGACTGACATTCCGTTGATGGAGATACCTTTGCGCTAAAGATTCCAGTTTGCTATGGTACTTTGAGATATCTTTGTGTAAGTAAAGCTGTAACATATACAACACAATTTTAAACACATTATTTGCGAAGAACCGCGTTAGGACTAGCCAAAGTAGTTAGAGATGGGCGTTTGTCTTCTTTTTGCCTCTAATTCTTCCATTGTCTTCCTGTGGGCTTCCTTTCTGTCTTCAGACCATGTTGTTCCAGTCTTCTTCTTTGGTGTTTCATCTTGTTCAACTTGCCATTTGTGAATTTTGGACGTGAAAATCTCACGGTTTTGGACATCTAGAGTAATTTTTGCCAATTATAGAACAGTTTTGATATCGTCAGCCACTTCATCGTGTCCGTTTTGGCTTTGCTCCTACTGTCAAAAAAATGTATTATTTGTTTTGTAAGTCTGTCTGCGTTTATTTTTTAAAGTGCCTATTGATTCTTAGCTTGCGTTTTCTAATGTCACTATGGATATTTGTGTATTGTTTGATTTCGTGATGACTTCTGAATCGGTGTTATCCTTTATCATGTTTTGGGTCTAGAATTTTTCTTCCGATTTTGCGTTCCTTGTTCTCATATTTTCAATGACTGTTTTCCTGTTCTGATAAAAAGAGGCACTCTGATTTCATTACTGTATTATAAAGCCTGGATATACATTTCTTGTTGAAGATATTTTGGGTCAGTCGGTATGCAGGTCCCATCTTTTGGCATATAATTTCGGTTGCCGTTGGGTAGATTCCGTTTTCGTGAATGGTTTCATCGAGATATTAAAAATTGTGAAACTCGTCTGCAAATGCTAGGATATCTATAGCTAACTTACCTCTACCTAAAGCTATTGATTGGTCAGTTTTGAGAGCTGATTTCTGTTTGCGCCATTCTTGTATCACTTTCTCAACGTTGACCATATGACGCGTTTTCCACATATCATCCGTCCAGGATTTATGCTCCTGACACCATGTTTTACGCTTCTTTGCGTTGGTTGTCGTCACTAATGGTTTCGTTATAGCAGCTCGTCCATGAATATTCGCTTTATGGAGTTCTCGGCGTACAGTGTCGATAGATACGGGGTCTCGAAGATGACTATTGAGCTCTGCAGTCACTTTAACCAACGTAGTTTTGTGCTGTTTTGACACAATTCATGTTAGCGTACGACGATCTCTGTCATTTAGTTTTGATTTGCGTACTCTAGAACGTTTAAAGGATGATGGCTTCCCATGTTTTGTGTAGTGTATCATGACTGTTGAAACAGTTGCTCTTGAAACATTCAATAAGCTGGCTGTCTTGGTTACTGATACTCCAGCTAATCGGGCCCCTATAATCTGCTCTCTTTGGAACTTGATTATGTCTTTCATTGCACATCGACCTCGGCGTCTGAATGCAAATTCGAAGCGTGTACTACTCGTAAAAAACCTGCAGTGATGCCTAGTCCGTACTGAACACGAACAGTCCTGCGCGACACGTGCCTTGTTGACAGTCTACATCTACATCTACATGGATATTCTGCAAATCACATTTAAGTGCCTAGCAGAAGGTTCATCGAACCACCTTCACAATTCATTATTCCAATCTCGTATAGCGCGCGGAAAGAATGAACACCTGATTTCCCATATTTTATCTTGGTGATCGTTCCTCCCTATGTAAGTCGGTGTCAACAAAATATTTTCGCATTCGGAGGAGAAAGTTAGTGATCGGAATTTCGTGAGAAGATTCCGTCGCAACGAAAAACTCCTTTCTTTTAACGATTTGCAGCCCAAATCCTGTATCATTTCTGTGACAATCTCTCCCATATTTCGCGATAATACAAAACGTGCTGCCTTTCTTTGAACTTTTTCGATGTACTCCGTCACTCCTATCTGGTAAGGATCCCACACCGCGCAGCAGTATTCTAAAAGCTGACGGACAAGCGTAGTGTAGGCAGTCTCCTTAGTAGGTCTGTTACGTTTTCAAAGTGTCTTACCAACAAAACGCAGTCTTTGGTTGGCCTTCCCAACAACATTTTCTATGTGTTTCTTCCAATTGAAGTTGTTCGTAATTGTAATATCTAGGTATTTAGTTGAATTTACGGCTTTTAGATGAGACTGATTTATCGTGTAACCGAAATTTAACGAGTTCCTTTTAGTACTCAGGTGGATGACCTCACACTTTTCGTTATTTAGCGTCAACTGCCACTTTTCGCACCATTCAGATATTTTTTCTAAATCGTTTTGCAGTTTGTTTTGATCTTCTGATGACTTTATTAGACGATAAACGATAGCGTCATCTGCAAACGATCGAAAACGGCTGCTCAGATTGTCTCCAAAATCGTTTATATAGATAAGGAAGAGCAAAGGGCCTATAACACTACCTTGGGGAACGCCAGAAATCACTTCTGTTTTACTCGATGACTTTCCGTCAGTTACTACGAACTGTGACCTCTCTGACAGGAAAACACAAATCCAGTCACATAACAGACGATATTCCATAAGCACGCAATTTGACTACGAGCCGTTTGTGTGGTACAGTGTCAAAAGCCTTCCGGAAATCCAGAAATACGGAATCGATCTGAAATCCCTTGTCAATAGCACTCTGCACTTCATGTGAATAGAGAGATAGTTATGTTTCACAGGAACGATGTTTTCTAAACCCATGTTGACTGTGGGTCAACAGAAGGTTTTCTTGGAGGTAATTCATAATGTTCGATCACAATATATGTTCTAAAATTCTGCTGCATATCGACATTAACGATATGGGCCTGTAATTTAGTGGATTACTCTTACTACCTTTCTTGAATATTGGTGTGACCTGTGCAACTTTCCAGTCTTTGGGCACGGATCTTTCGTCGAGTGAACGGTTGTATATGATTGTTAAGTATGGAGCTAATGCATCAGCATACTCCGAGAGGAACCTAATTGGTATACAGTCTCTACCAGAAGACTTGCTTTTATTAAGTGATTTAAGTTGCTTCACTACTCCAAGGATATTTACTTCTACGATACTCATGTTGGCAGCTGTTCTCGATTCGAATTCTGGAATATTTACTTCGTCTTCTTTTGTGAAGGCATTTCGGAAGGCTGTGTTTAGTAACTCTGCTTTGGCAGCACTGTCTTCGAAAGTATCTCCATTGCTATCGTGCAGAGAAGGCACTGATTGTTTCTTGTCGCTAACATACTTCACATACGAACAGAATCTCTTTGGATTTTCTGCCAGGTTGCGAGACAAAGTTTCGTTGTGGAAACTGTTACAGGCATCTCGCATTGAAGTCCACACCGTCAAACACAACCATCCCATTACTACCACTGTTCACATTATTTTGCCTATCCCCTGAAGATACTCCTCAAGCCACCGTCCGGTGCCCGTCGGAAGGTAGTCTGTACCACTACTAGTCATTTCCTTTCCTGTTCCACTCGCAAATAGAGAGAGGGAAAACGACTGTCTACATGCCTCTGTATGAGCCCTAATTTCTCGTGTTTTATCTTCTTGATCTTTACGCGCAGTATAAGTTGGCGGTAGTAGAATACTACTGCAATCAGCTTAAAATGCCGGTTCTAAATTTTCTGAATAGTATTCCTCGAAAGGAACATCTCCTTCACTCCTGGAATTCTCATTTTAGTTCCCGAAGCATTTCCGTAACACCTACGTATTGCTCGAGCCTACCGGTAACAAATTTTGCTTCGACGTCTTCCTTCCATCCGAGTTGACAAGGATCCCAAACACTCGATCAGTACTCAAGAATAGGTCGCACCAGCGTCCTATATACGGTCGCCTTTACAAATGAACCACACTTGCCTAAAATTCTCCCTATAAACCGAAGTCAATCATTTGCCTTCCCTACCACAGTTTGTATAAGCTATCTTGTATCTTCCTACAGTCACTCAACTTCGACACCTTACCGTATACCACAGCATCATCAGCAAACAACTACAGATTGTTGCCCACCCCGTACGCGATATCATCCATGATTAACCAACAATTCACATTTCTGTCCTCTAGTGGGGCGTAAAGCGGAACTTCTCTCCCACCATGAACTAGCTCAATGTTTCAGCCTATTATAAGAGCCTGCACGTAGGACTCGCGAGTCTTCCTCCCCCCAATGAAAATAAATTTGGTGAACCAACCCTAGACTGCCTTACAAAATTTAATCATCACGTGCTGATGACCTACTCAGTGTCCAGCATATGGTTCTCGGCCTGAATGCGTTGAAATTCCTATCCTCTTGCAGATTCGTATCGTTTTCTGAAGCATTTTTTACTCGGCTTGTCACGATGGAAATTTACAGCCTAGCAACTGCCATTGCATCACAAATGCTACTTTACGAGAGAATACGTGGTTATGCTGATATAAACAATCATGGTCTCCGAACTGTCCCTGTACTACGCACAGTATACAATACCGTAGAATTAGTACACATGCTTCCATACGTTTACGTTTTCTTTAGCGCAATAAGAGGACCACACCCTAATCCTCAAAAACACCCCCATGGCCCATATCATAGTATAACGTCCTCCGTATTTCACTGTTGGCAGTGCACCTGGTCACGTGGCCATCACTCCAGATCAATCGTTTTCACTCATCCACTGTCGCTCTTACACCACCTCAAGCATCGCTTTGCACTGACTACTGAAATCTATGGCTTGTGAGTAGCTGCTCGAAAATCAAACCCCATTCTTTTTAACTCCTTTTGCACAGGCATTGTGCTAGCTGCACTGCTGGTAACACTTTGGAGCTCACGAGAGATTCCTTCAGTTGATTTCGTGCGACTGTTTACAACACCCCAGAGATGCTGGACGATCCCCGTCTGTGACTACATTGGGTCTGCCTGACTTGGTTTAGCTGTGGTTTTCCCTTCGCGTTTCAGCAAACAGTGGACATGGCCAGCTTTAGAAGTGTTGAAATGTCTCTGATGGATTTTTATTCAGGTGACATCCATGTTCGAAGTTGCTGAGCTCTCCTCACCGCCACATTCTGCTGTTAACGATTATCTACTGACAGTACTGTACTTGCCACCTCCTTTTATACTTGGTGGGCTCACCTATCGTGATATCTAGTGGACAATTCTGCATTACGTAGGGATGCCTGGATACTTTTGATCACGTACGGTAGGCTTTATACGGTGTTGGGTTAGCAGACAGAGAGGCAGAGTCGTGCAGTGGAATGGGAACAGATGTAGTCCACTGTGAGCAGCCTGGCCACGTTTCGACATACCGGCCTTGGCGCAGTGTTCGCGGTCACTGCTGAACCTTTTTGTAGGCGGATCGCCGCGCCTCTTGACGTCACAAAATCGCCATTGCCAAAGCGATCCGTGAGCTCTGCGTGTCAGGGACCCAGTCATCTTACTCCAACACATCACTAACTCAAAGTACTTGCTGTACCTTACCTCACGAGGTTTAGGTGGTAAATCGCGAAAGACTTAACATTCTTCCTGTTTACTGAATTGTTCAAGACAGAAAATCGAAGTTTCCGGGAACTGATAGTACGCGGAGGGCCACTTAGTTCTGGTACATAGTTTGTTCTTTAAATTCGTGCATCAACCGAGATGTTGGATCAAGTATCTTTTTTTAGCGGTACAATATGCTCCGTAAAAGCATTCGAAAGCTTTTGAAAAGATGAATACAGTGGTATAACGCTTGTTATTGACGGTGTCGAAACATTTCGCAAATTTACAAGCGAAATGTACTAAAACTGAGACGCAAGGTGGCCCGAATCCACTACTTCGGTGTAAATAGCGCCAAAAAAAGCTCTAAGGCCAGTCAGTTTAGCCACAGCCTGGGGGATGTTTCCAGAATAAGATTTTCACTCTGCAGCGGAGTGTGCGCTGATATTAAACTTCCTGGCAGATTAAAACTGTAGAGCACTAGTCCGCGAAAGGCATAGGTCCCGCGTTCGAGTCTCGGTCCGGCACACAGTTTTAATTTGCCAAGAAGTTTCATATCAGCGCATACACCGCTGCAAAGTGAGACTATCATTCTGGAAACATCCCCCAGGCTGTGGCTAAGCCATGTCTCTGCAATATCCTTTCTTCCAGGGGTGCTAGTTCTGCAATGTTCGCAGAAGAGCTTCTGTGAGGTTTGGAAGGTAGGAGACGAGGTACTGGCAGAACTGAAGCTGTGACGAGAGGTCGTGAGTCGTGCTTGGGTAGCTCAGATGATAGAGCACTTGCCCGTCAACGTCGAAGGTCTCGAGTTCGAGTCTCGGTCCGGCACACAGTTTTAATCTGCCAGGAAGTTTCATGCCAGTCTATGTCGTTATACAGGGTGTCCCATAGGGAATGGTCAATATTCATGGATATGACAGGAACATTCATTTGAAACAAAAGACTTCCTTTCGACCTATGCCCTGTTCTGAATGGTTTCCGAGATAGAGCCCATTTAATGTCCATTTGTTTTTGGGCTAAGGGCGCGCAAGTATGTGTCTTACCCACTCAACATCTCTGACGTTTTATGTTAGCCCAGCCTATCTTGCTGCTTTCAGCCTCTTTGCTCGGAATGTCTTTCTGCCACGAAACTAGCCCACTGAACCCGCTGTTATCCATGGTGTGCTGTGAGTGAAGCAGTGCGAGGCACAGAGTGTATCACGCAGAGGCATCGGTTAACCGTATTTGCACGCACGCTGGCTAGAATGTTACATATCTGCACTAATGAAGAATATGCAGATATGGTATATATTTACGCCTTCTGCAATGCTCCTTCGACTGTCGAAGAATACCGTCGGCGCTTTCCGCCACGTAGAATTCCTGATCGTAGACTGTTTCCCAAAGCCCTCAGCGCATTGCGTGAAACGGGCATTCTAAAGTCTCATTTTTCTTCTTAACCTGTAGTTCAACAACCAGTGCAGGAACAGCTACATATTGTTGAAATGGTACTGCATAGTCGTACAACCAGCACGCGGTGACTTTTTGCACGTATCAATGCAACACACAGGTGTTATAAACATTTCAACCGCACTTACGATAATCGATGGACTGGTCGTGGTAGTACAAATAACTGGCCACCAAGATCGTCAGACCTTACACCATTAGATTTTTGTTTATGTGATTGGATGAAGACGGAAGCGTACAAACGAAAGGTGAATATGGGAGAGGAACTACTGATCTCGTCATGGACAGGTGTACGGCGAACTTTACTTGCGTAAAACTTGTACCCATTTCACATACACCGTTTCCTCAATCTTTACTTTGGCGACAATGCTTCACGACTTGAATTTTGTTACTGATGAAATGATAATCGTCTTTTGCTGCCGTTACTAATGTTCAGTGATAAAGCCACGATTACAAAGAATGGACTCAACAACACACGTAATAATCATCGATGGTCGCAGGAAAATTCACACGCTACAGTGGAAACCAATTTCCAAGTTCGTTTCTCGATTAACGTTTGGTGCGGCATGATCAGTAATAATGTTTACAGGTCCAGTCATTTTAGAAGAGCGAATGAAGGGGGGAGCATTATACGAATTTTTTGGAAAATTCGTTTTTTGAATGTCTTGGGGACAACCTTTTGACAACGTGGACTGTAATGTACTTCCAGCTTGACGAAGACGCTCCACATTTTACCATACGTGTGAGGAAACATTTCAACCGCACTTACGATAATCGATGGACTGGTCGTGGTAGTACAAATAACTGGCCACCAAGATCCTCAGACCTTACACCATTAGATTTTTGTTTATGTGATTGGATGAAGTCGGAAGCGTACAAACGAAAGGTGAATATGCGAGAGGAACTACTGATCTCGTCATGGACGCTGATGCCCTCATTAGGGAACGTCAGAGACACTCAGAGAAGCAACGCAAAATGATCTCCTAACAGTGCAAAACTGTGCTGAAGTTGACAGTGGGGAATTCGAGCATTTATTGTGATCTGTACAGAATCTGAATTTGACGCGTACGATAATGCCTAGAGGCGAATGTGTTATTTTGTCTATTTTAAGTTGATACTGTGTATAGACACAGGTTGTAATGTTCACTAACTGTTGTACATGTGTACATGTAAAAACCTGACAATGTACTGAATAAAACGGAAAATAAATAATGATGTACATTAAATACGTTCTATATCGGAAACCATTCGGAATAGGGCATATTTCCATATAGAGGTCTTTTGCTTCAAATGATCGACATATCGCTGCATATTGAGCATTCCTCCTGGGACATCCTGTATGTAGCAATGGTTCAAATGGCTCTGAGCACTATGGGACTTAACATCTATGGTCATCAGTCCCCTTGAACTTAGAACTACTTAAACCCAACTAACCTAAGGACATCACACAACACCCAGTCATCACGGGGCAGAGAAAATCCCTGACCCCGCCGGGAATCGAACCCGGGAGCCCGGGCGCGGGAAGCGAGAACGCTACCGCACGACCACGAGCTGCGGACTGTATGTAGCAATAAGATAGGTCGTAGCTACTATGATACAAACATTACTTTATAGTCTTAGTCGTTAATTTTATAACAATACTGCAGTTGTATGATCCCAGGGATCCTTTATTTTCATTTTAGAAGGAGCATTTTAGAAACATTATTCTGCATATCTCCTATCACGTTACAATCGTCAACATAATTCCCTGTGCCGAATAGCATTTTCTGTATAGCTTTATGGCTTGTTCCTCCTGCGGTCATTATCAGACAGAAAATTGTCTAGTCAAATTAAATCATACGGAGAAAAAATACTAACCTATATTGTTTGATGATATTTTGTCAAATCAGTGTGTACGTAACAGCAGAACTGGCGGGCTTAAGGAAACGTCTGGTAAAACTATAAAGTTTATTGCAGTCAAATGTTCTTGTGAAATATTTAAACTTTGAATTAATTTTCAACAATGTAGTCGTTTTCAATAGACCATAAATAATTCATGTCCTAAGGCAGCATAAGAATATGTTGAGGATTACCATTTCTTTGAGGCGCGTACGGTTCTTAAAATTTGACATATACTTCAAAATTTAGTGTAGCGCATTGTCTAATATTCATGATGTCTGTATCGGCCGCGACCTGTACAGATTGACAAAGAAGTTTCTCGTGAATAAACTTCCATTTCTTTATCGAATATCAGGTCAGTTCTGCGTAACCTACGTTGGAAATTTATTATGGTTCCTTTTAAGATTTCTGCATGTTATTTTCAAAGTACTGTATATTTTAGATAGCGGTGTCTCCATTACTTATCTTTGGGGTATTTCCCACGCTATCTTTGTGCCTGATGAGCATGTGACGTTCAAGATAACGCACCAGACTATCAGTCACGCACATATTTGCGAAGATAATCTGCGTATTTGTCTACGTCCGTGATTCGTGAGCTGTCATATATGATAGGTGCATGCTCCGTTTCAAGTAAGTACTTCTCCCTATCCCCTCTCTGTCTGTCTGTATGTATCTCTCTTTCTCTCTTTCTCTTTCTCTAGGAACGAGTTTAGAATATGCCTACAATACTGCAGCATGTAGACATATACTTTTAGCTTCGTTGCAGCGTTGCCTTTTAATGAACTAAAGTATTTAGTGTGAAGACGTGTAGGACAGGATATTTTGCAGATAGTCTTCAGCGGGACTCGTGTGCTTATCGTTACAGAGATCCTTGAGTTACGTCTCAAGAAAATGTTATAAAAGAGTACGTTAGTTATCGCATTGGTGGCGATACACAGCAACCTCAGAGATGGGAGAGATTATCTTTAGGAACAGTGTTTGGCGAAATGGACTGTTTTAAGGACGGCCTGTTTTGTGAATTGTGCTGTTAGCATGTCTAATAATTACGACGACATACATTCTGAGATCGTAGCCCATGGAGACAACGTTCCCTTCACTCTATATGAAAGAAGAATGAAAGAAAGATTTTGGTTTGTCATCATGTCGAAGACGTGGTCATTAGAGACGGAACACATTTTTGGGTTGGGAAGGATGGGGTAGCAAATGGGACGTGCCCTCTCCAAAATAACGGATACAGCACTTGCGTGCAGTGTCTTAATCACTGCCCTGCCCTGCTCGATCGTGTCTATGGGAAGAATTCTTTAATACGTTTTCATCTGACATCATAGTCGTCGGGCCTGGTGCCCCAGCAGTAAAGCGCGTGCGTAGAGACGTGGAGGTCGCAGTTTCCAATCCCGGTCGGTTCACGGAAATTTTCAGTCTGTCTTTAGTTTAACCTTCACCTCACAGCGATGCAAAGAGTTGTCAGGAACGACACGTGGTTCGGATTTCACGTTAAACTGTAGGTCCCCTATTTCCAGCTGGATAACTGGGGCACATTAGAGACGTACAAGTCACCAAAGCGGCGTCCATTTGAAAGACTTACACTAGGGCCGGCCGCGGTGGTCTAGCGGTTCTAGGCGCTCAGTCCGGAACCGCGCAACTGCTACGGTCGCAGGTTCGAATCCTACCTCGGGCATGGATGGGTGTGAGGTCCTTAGGCTAGTTAGGTTTAAGTAGTTCTAAGTTCTAGGGGACTGATGACCACAGATGTTAAGTCCCATAGTGCTCAGAGCCATTTGAACCATTTGAACTTACACTAGGGCTTTGCTTCACAAGCAATAATTACTATCTGATGTCATGTCGTTATTGACCGAAACTAAAGCGCGAGTCGCAAACCAGGGAATGCAGCTCTAGACAATGATACCACTTCTGCTAAGTTTCTTTTTGTCTTCAGAAAACAGTAGGCAATGCTCTTCAGACACTGTCGTCGCCAGCACATCTCTCTAACGAGGAAACACAGCAAGTGTCTTAACATGACTTCTCAGGAACTTTGTACAACGGAAGAGGAGTTAAAACAAACGAACATATGTTTTGACTTATCAATAGATACTCGACCATTTCTGAGAAAATGGCCGTCAAAGTTTTCGACGTAAATTAACGTACTGGGTGCTGCTGAACTGGGGGGCACCGCGGCTAGCATCGCGGCCCCTCACTTTTACGTCCTGTGTTCGATACCCGATTATCATTTTTATTTATTTTATTTTTTTCATTTATATATCCACGTCTGTAGAAGGTTACTACACGAATCCTTCTTATAAATTTAGGGGATACGGAGGCGCTATATTAATTGTAAAATTAAAACTGGATTTCACAATCATTGTCATAAATGAGTGTATATGTAATGTGCAGTGGAGAGGACGTATATCAGGCAACAGTATGGAGACCTATTACAGCTCTGCCGTCCCTCAAAAGACGCAAAATAACCTACACTGCCCTTGATCTGCGACTGTGAAAAGACGTCTGTACTCTTCACCAACAGCAGATATGTAAATAAGCAATTCTCCACCTGAAGATGATGCTGTGAACCATCGAAACGCGTAGTGGCAAAATAAACAAGTGACAGACGCAGAAACTGTTTTATTTGTATTGATCAACAGTCGCAGCCCTCACGATGCCGTCCTGTATGGGCGAAATATCCGAGAATAATAGCTTTCTATTTACTTTGTCTACAAATCAGCCTACGCGATCCCCACTCTTTGTTACTCATTATTATTAATCTGACACTAGCAACCTGTCTCGGCTTCGCACGGCTAGCAATAAGTACACTACTGGCCATTAAAATTGCTACACCACGGAGATGACGTGCTACAGACGTGAAGTTTAACCGACAGGAAGAAAATGCTGTGATATGCAAATGATTAGCTTTTCAGAGCATTCACACAAGGTTGGCGCCGATGGCGACACCTACAACGTGCTGACATGAGGAAAGCTTCCAACCGATTTCTCATACAAAAACAGCAGATAACCGGCGTTGCCTGGTGAAACGTTGTTGTAATGCCTCGCGTAAGGAGGAGACACGCGTACCATCACGTTTCCGACTTTGATAAAGGTCGGATTGTAGCCTATCGCGATTGCGGTTTATCGTATCGTGACATTGCTTTTCGCGTTGGTCGAGATCCAATGACTGTTAGCAGAATATGGAATCGGTGGGTTCAGGAGTGTAATACGGAACGCCGTGATGGATCCCAACGGCCACGTATCACTAGCAGTCGAGATGAGGCATCCTATCCGCGTGGCTGTAACGGATCGTGCAGCCACGTCTCGATTCCTGAGTCAACAGATGGGGACGTTTGCAAGACAACAACCATCTGCACGAACAGTTCGACGACGTTTGCAGCAGCATGGGCTATCAGCTCGGAGACCATGGCTGCGGTTACCCTTGACGCTGCATCACAGACAGGAGCGCCTGCGATGGTGTACTCAACGACGAACCTGGGTGCACGAATGGCAAAAAGTCATTTTTTCGGATGAATCCAGGTTCCGTTTACAGCATCATGATGGTCGCATCCGTGTTTGGCGACATCACCGCGAACGCACATTGGAAGCGTGTATTTGTCATTGCCATACTGGCGTATCACCCGGCGTGATGGTATGGGGTGCCATTGGTTACACGTCTCGGTCAGCTCTTGTTCGCACTGACGGCACTTTGAACAGTGGACGTTACATTTCAGATGTGTTACGACCCGTGGCTCTACCCTTCATTCGGTCCCTGGGAAACCCTACATTTCAGCAGGATAATGCACAACCGCATGTTGCAGGTCCCGTACGGGCCTTTCTGGATACAGAAAATGTTCAACTGCTGCCCTGGCCAACACATTCTCCAGATCTCTCACCAACTGAAAACGTCTGGTCAATGGTGGCCGAGCAACTGGCTCGGCGCAATACGCCAGTCACTACTCTTGATGAACTGTGGTATCGTGTTGATGCGGCATGGGCAGCTGCACCAGTACACGCCATCCAAGCTCTGCTTGACTCAATGCCCAGGCGTATCAAGGCCGTTATTACGGCCAGAGGTGGTTGTTCTGGGTACTGATTTCTCAGGATCTATGCACCCAAATTGCGTGAAAATGTAATCACATGTCAGTTCTAGTACAATATATTTGTCCAATGAATACCCGTTTATCATCTGCATTTCTTCTTGGTGTAGCAATTTTAATGGCCAATAGTGTATCTACGGCCGGACGATTAGGCTGACGTAACGGAAAGAAATTTTACACAGTCTATCTATCAATTAAAACTGTATCAAAATGTTTTCAAAAGTTTCTGAAATTGGCCTTCTCATCCAGACAGAAAAACGCGGCGGTTGATTTTGATTTAGTAATTTGCATTGATGACGGGCTCTAGTCGTGAACCATGAATTCTGTAGCCAAATGAAACCAAGCACCTATGTTACGTGAAGCATACAATTTCCTGTTTCTCTACAGCAGCAGGCTGATATTTTACCGAGATCTGGCTGGATGTTATTGCAATATCTACTAGGCAGAGTTTCCTTACCGATAACTGCATCATCTACCAAAATCCTGAGACTGCAATTAACATTAACCGATAAGTAATTCACGTATAACATGAACAGCAATTGTTCTCCTGGCCCACACCAGATACTGCGATACTCATATTTCAATATCTGTAGATGACTCTCCACCCACAATAACTTTCTATACTACGCCTATCAGGAAACGTTCCATCCAGTAACAAACTAGTTAGATTTCCGTTACCGATGTTGATATGGTTCGGAACCGAAGGTTTTTCGAAGTCTGCAACTGTCGGATTTACTTGTATCCCCTCTATTCATCGCAGAAAATGTGTAAAGAGCGCTTGATGCGGGCGTAGAACATGTAAGCTTATTCGTTGCGCCTAATTTTAGTTGTCTAACGTAGTTCGATTGTTGAAGTTTCCATCTCCGCTTACAGGTCACGCACAAAGCCCATGAGTGAAGCACCGCGTACCCCTACTCATCACTCCATAAGATACACAGCTAAAGAGACCAATGACGACGTTTTTCCCTCATTCAAATCTTCCGTCTTGCGAGCGTGTATGTAGTGGCACTGATTCCATCCGTTCAATCCCCGGCCTCTGTATCTATGCTGTAAATTCTTCTGCACTAGATGACGTCTGTCTGTCGATTCGGTCGCACAATAAGCTGTAGGGTTCACCGACCACTATCAGTTAATTTCTTAAGGCTACAGGATTAGATTAACTTTCTTGAAATCTTGAGAACATAGTAGCATAGTTACCGGTGGATAAATTACGTCTAACACCTGTGAAATCTCCCTAATTTTATTTCTACCAGCTCATTGAGTTTCATTCTTTGACTCATTTCAATACAGCGCGTATATGATTTTGAAGCATTGTTTATATCAAGAAGACAGTATGACACAGCTAATGACACCGAGGAAATGGTGCCCCGATTTCTTCACCAGCGTGCTCCTGTGCGAACAGATTTTCTCAAATTTTAGGGTCAAAATTATACAGGCCAGAAATGATTTTCAACGTTAAGGAACTATAGCAATAATTTAATTTCGTAGGAACTGTTCAAAATGACCACTATCAGTCTCAACGCATGAATAACATTCCCGTTGTCTGCAGTGCAATGAGACATGAGGCAAGCAGCTAGGATTCTATCAACTAGTTCATACTCAGCTTCCGATGGAGTTTCTTACACGAAAAACTTTTTGTAGCTCCACATTAAAAAGAATTACCCCACTCACTATCAACAATAATCTGATGTCATACCCAATGAATGGTTCCCCACACCATCACGCCAGACGTAGAACCGCTGTGTCTCACAAAACATTGGAAGATTGGGACTTATTCCCATGTCGCTGCCGTCCTCTCCGACGATGGTCGTCCGGGATAGTGCCAAACCGCGACAGTTACGCTAGCCTCCATACAATTGTGCGGCTTGACACAGAATGCTGTAGGAAGTCCATCACTATGATCTCTTATGGCAGGCGCAGGTGTGAAGTGGTGACGATGTGCCTGATGCACAATTCGAAGAATCTCACTTTTGGTGGTCAGATGTGGTTGACCAGAGCCTTGACGACGAGTATGCAATCCGTCATCACCACTATATATCTGAATGCTTCAGAAAACTTGATATTGCACGCTTCGACCAGCCCCACAGAATTGAGAGACACAATGATGTCCCTTTCAAATTATTACAGGTGTGGATAAAGCTGTCTTACACGAGTACCTGACAACTCCGTGTACTTCACACTCATCACTCAACATCTGACGCTATTCGCGCGCTTTATACGTGTTACCAGGCCGGGTAGCAATACTGAACACGTATAACACCAATGCACTCTGGTGACTGTTCTACATGTCACAGAGAATTGCAACTCTAATCCTATATATCCCTGCCAATGATGTTACACTGACGTCTGACCATGTCTTCTGGCTGCTTCACTTTTTTTCAGGCCCTGTAGATCGATTCCTGCGACTTTGTAAAATTATTTAAGATGGATCCGTATGTTCCTGAAGACAATAGCGTGTATATGTGACATTAATAAATACAACTGAGTAGGAGCATGGAAGTTACAAAACTGCGGATTTTCAGCATTGTAGATATGACTACAGATGCAGGTAGAAAACGCCCTCATGGTTCAAAGAGGTCTCATCTATGATAAATATAGCTTTTAGAAAGTTCAACGCTGTAGCACTGGCTTGGGTGATTAATTGTCGAAGCTTAACTCTGGATTCAATAACAGGAGCTCGGATGGCTTGCACACATTTAGGAAATGGATGCAGATGCAGCTCAACCATTGCTCCCCATATGGAACCGCGTGACCGCTACGGTCGCAGGTTCGAATCCTGCCTCGGGCATGGATGTGTGTCATGTCCTTAGGTTAGTTAGGTTTAAGTAGTTCTAAGTTCTAGGGGACTGATGACCTTAGAAGTTAAGTCCCATAGTGCTCAGAGCCATTTGAACCATTGCTCCCCACGCTGCAATCTTCGAAGTGTGATCTTCATTGGTTAAGTTCTCTTGTGCTTGTTGCTAAATTTTTTCCCGCACAATCTAACACTGCCGTCCGAAGAGGCCTTGGAAGGCCCAACACAGCCGCCGTGTCATCCTCAGACAACAGACGTCATGTGGTCAGCACACCGCTCTCCCGGCCGTATGCCAGTTTACGAGACTGGAGACCTATCAATGAAGTAGCTCCTCAGTTTGCCTCACAAGGGCTGAGTGCACCCCTCTTGACAATAGCGCTCGGCAGACCAGATGGTCACCCATCCAAGTGCTAGACCAGTCCGACAGCGCTTAACTTCGATGATCTGACGGGAACCTATGTTACCACTGCGGCAAGGCCGTTGGCACAATCTAACACTAGCTCTTCAAGTTTCACCACCGACCGAGGTGGCGCAGAGGGTAGCGAATTGGACTCGCATTCCGCTGGACGACGGTTCAAATTCCCGTGCGGCCATTTTTATTTAGGTTTTCCGTCATTTCCCTAAATCGCTTAAAGCATATGCCGGGATAATTCCTCTGAAAGGGGACGGTCAATTTTCTTCACGATCCTCCCATAACCCGAGATTTTGCTACGTTCCTAATACTTTCGTTTTCGACGGGACGTTATACACTAATCTCCTTTCTTCAAATTTCACTTTGCGAACAATTCTATGTCGATAACCTTGCTTGACCAGCTCGTTGTGGATTGAATGAACCAGTCTATCGCAAGTTTCCATCCACGATGATTAATTTCTTCCGGTTACGAAGACAGATATTGAGAAATTTATCTCCGCATGTTCGTTGGCTTTCGAGGCATTAAATGCTTGTCTGCAAGTTCGTACAAAGAGTAATGGTCCATCTTCGACAATGACCCATGAACTGCAAACAGCGGACAATTTTGCATTGGGCACATCATACACTGAGGAGACAAAAGTCGTAGGATAGCGATATGCACGCATACAGTAGGCGGTAGTATCGCGTGCACAAGGTGTAAACAGGCAGTGCATTGGCAGAACTGTCATTTTCACTCAGATGATTCAGGTGAAAGGGTTTCCGACGTGATTGTGCTTGCACAACGGGAGTTAACATACTTTGAACGTGGAATGGGAGTTGGAGCTATAAGCGTGGGTCATTACATTTCGGAAATCGTTAGGAAATTCAGTGTTTCGAGATCCACAGTGTCAAAAGTGTGCCGAGAATACCAAATTTCAGGCATTGCTTCTCACCATGGTCAACGCTGTGGCCGAAGGCTTTCGCTTAACGACCGACAGCAGCGGCATTTACGCGAGTTGTCGGTGCTAACAGACAAGCAAAACTGCGTGAAACAACAGCAGAAATCAATGTGTGACGTATGACGAACATATCCATTAAGACAGTATGGGGAAATCTGGCATTAATGGACTATGGAGCAGGCAACCGATGCGAGTGCCTTTGCTAACAGCACGACATCGCTTGTAGCGGCTCTCCTGGGCTCGTGACCATATCGGTTGGACCCTAGACGACTGGAAAACCGTGGCCTTGTCAGATGAGTCGAATGCGGCGCAGACTCCACGAAGCCACCGACCCAAGTTGTTAACAAGGCACTCTGCATGCTGGCGGTGGCTCCATGATTATGTGGGCTGTATTCGCATGGAATAGATTGAGACCTCTGTTCCAACCGAACCGATCGTTGATTGGGACTGTTTACGTTCAGCTTCTTGGAGGTCATTCGCAGCCATTCAACGATGGAGTTTTTATGGATAATAATGCGCCATGTCACTGGCCCACAATTGTTGGTTTGAAGAACATTCTGGAAAATTCGAGCGAGTGATTAGGCCACCCACACCGCCCGACATGAATCGCATCGAATACTTATGGGACATAAGCGAGACGTGAGTTCGTGCACAAAATCTTGCACCGGCAACACTTTCACATTTGCCAGCCTGGGTGGCCGAGCGGTTCTAGGCGCTACAGTCTGGGACCGCGCGACCGCTACTGTCGCAGGTTCGAATCCTGCCTCGGGCATGAGTGTTTGTGATGTCCTTAGGTTAGTTAGGTTTAAGTAGTTCTAAGTTCTAGGGAACTGATGACCTCAGATGTTAAGTCCCATAGTGCTCAGAGCCATTTGAACCATTTGAACTTTCACATTTATGGACGGCTATAGAGGCAGCATGGCTCAATACTTCTGCAGGGGGCTTCGAAAGACTTGTTGACTCCATTCCACGTCGAGTTGCTTCATTACACACGACAAAAGACGGTTCGACACGATGTTAGGAGGTATTCCATGAGTTTTGCCACCTCAGTGTAAGCAACTGTGTGGTGTTTTCCAAGGTAGCATTACCAACGTCGATGCGATAAGTCAGTGTTTGCTATCAAACATAAGCTGTTTAGAAACAAACGGTTCAGATGCAATGCTCGTTCAATACTTTGAAATATCTGCGTTAATTTATTAATTTATTCCTTACCTCAAAAGATCTGTTTCTAATCTACTGTAACTTTGACATTCAAAGTCTTGGAGACCGCGAACTCACCAGCAGGCAAATACAGCTCATTAGGCCATTTAACAACAAAGGGCCGAGTTCCAAGCGTCAGTTCCTCGCATCCCCACTGTTTTGAAGGGAAACCATACAGGCGAAGTACATCATGTGGAATGCTTTCTCTGGTGGTTTAGAGGTACTTGGGAGACACAATTAACGGTCATTATAAACTGTCTCTTTTTCATGCTTAGCAGCTATTTGGATTTCACTGCGCAGCTTTTAGTAATCACATTTCCTCCATTGCAATACGACTTTTGCGGATGTCATAATACTGCCGTTTTTCATAACTCGCAAACGTGATGACGGAAGATGAACTCCATCACCTGTAACAATATTTGCGGTTTCCCTTTCCTTCTTCAGCACCAATGCAGCGTCCTCGGAATAACGGGGAAGTCTGTCATACGTAACAAGCAGCTTGCCTGCCGGCTGTAGAAGGCTTTCAAATACAGCTGTAGCTTTTAAAAGTGAAATTAGCACCATAAATATATTACGTCTCTTACACATATGAATTTGAAACACAGGAGCTTAAATGTTTTACCGGTTACTTTCGGGAAATTACTGAGGCGAAGTAAGTGAAATGATGAGTGTCCTATGGGCACAGAGCTAGTAAAATAGGCATCTTCCCCATTATAAAGGACAACACATGAACAGCTTAAATGAGTACTACTAGAGCTAGTAGGCTATATACCTAGGTATAAAACAATAACTGAAACAACTGCAGGAAACATCTGACACTCTACAGTGAGCTGCAGTCCACATTAGAATGCAAGTCATATCTAAAATTACACAAACCACAGAATACCTAAGTCCTTTTCGAATAGATGCCGTCTGCATTTGAACGGCAAAAGTGAAAAACTTGATCTCTTGCAGTCAATCAAGTGTATGCCAGGCATACGGTGTGTCACCTTCACTGCATAAAGACTTTAGAAGAGTAGCAAGAGTAAAACCCAGATAGAGTATACATGGGGGATAACTGTGATATTGCGACAATCTTGTTTGCAGATGAACAGGGACTAACAGCAGTTTCAGAAGTCGATTCGCCAAGGAATGTAACAACCGAAAGAAAAAAACGCTAAGGACGGACGTATAGCACGAAAAAGTCGACCAACAACTAAAACAACGGCTGTGCAAGAAAATATTCGCCTTCGATTGAAGTGGTTGTTAATGAGGCAATAATAAAACAGATAACTTCACTTAAATATTTAGGTTCCATTGTGCCTATTAGCAGATTTTACGTTGATGTAAAAGACGATATCAAGAAATGCAGCAAACTTGGTGGCTATGTTAATAAGTACTTTGGGGCACTTATAACGACATATTTTAAAATCAGAATGCAGAACATACTTTCTAAAACTGATCTGTTTCATAGAACTGTGACTTGGACATCAAGGAAACAAGATAAGAAACGGACAGAAATGTATGAGATCTTTTTACGACAAAAAAGTGGTTGACTTTACGAGATAAAATTAGAAGCGATTATATCCATAACAACATAAAGTTAATAAGATGATGCTTGAAGTACAAAACTACCAAATGCAAATGGCTCTCACTGTTACAACAAATGTCACATGGCCATGTCGCGTAGCAAGAATACTTTTCTAAACCTGAAGATAACCGAGACGGTGGCGATTGAAGCGAAGACTAAGTTAACATTTCGAGTAGTTTAAAAAAGAGCCAGTTTTTACCCATCGAGAAGAAGAAGATCGAATACGTAAAATGATTTTAGTTTCTTCCATAAATGAAGTGGTATCATACCGTGAAGGAATTTCCCTAAAAAATCCAATTTATTACCAATATTTGTTGAGTCGGGTAAAAGACGTCTTGTTTCCCATGAGGCTGTCTTATCTGAAAAAAATAAAATAAAATATTCACCACTACTGGCAAATTTCGACTATATGGTCTGGGATGTATAATATATGTCGACTATACATCTGGACATCTTTGACATTTAAAAAAAATTTACCATTGCATTTACGACCTGTTATTATCATTATCAGAACATATGATTCTATGTACACGTAAGTATCAAGATTTAGCTACTATATTTTGTACTCTGTTTCTTTTTGTATACACTTGACTGTAAAACCATGTTGTTCGTCGCTTTACATGTACATATTTCTCATTGTTTATTTCCTCATATATGTCAGTTGTTATGTTTACTGGGACAATTGGTACTGACCATGTAGTCGAAATTTGCCAATAGCGATGAATAAAATATTTTATTCTAATAAGAGAGTCTGAACTGCACTAGGAGGTTTTTAACCAATGTTTCAGGTATGCTGCCCCAACTACGCGGAAAATTTTGTATGACCAGTATCTATCTCCTTATAGGGCGCGGAAAGCTGCTATTGTAAAGTTCTACATCTACGTCTGCATACATATTTCGTAAGCTTTCATATGGTGTACCGGTGTACCATGACTAGTCGTTTCCTTCCACATTCAACTCGCAAATGTAGCGACGGAAAAACGACTCTCTAAATGCTTCTATACGAGCGCTAATTTCTCTTGTCTTCACGGTCCTTGTACGAAATATACATTGGTGACAGGACAGGCGTCTCTTGTTTTCGCGATCCTTACGTGAAATGTACGTTGGTGACGGTAGGATCGCCGGCCGGAGTGACCAAGCGGTTCTAAGCGCTGCAGTCTGGAACCGCGCGACCGCTACGGTCGCAGGTTCGAATCCTGCCTCGGGCATGGATGTGTGTGATGCCCTTAGGTTAGTTAGGTTTAAGTAGTTCTAAGTTCTAGGGGACTGATGACCTCAGAAGTTAAGTACCATAGTGCTCAGAGCCATTTTTTGACAGTAGAATCGTTCTGCAGTCAGCTGCAAATGCCTGTTCTCCAAATTTTCTCAGAAGCGTTTCGCGAAGAGATCATCGTCTTCCCTCCAACGGTTCTCATTTTAGTTCACAAAGCATCTCCATAAACTTGCGTTTTGATCTAATCTACCGTTAACAGGCCTAGTAACACGATTCTGAATTGCTTCGATGTCTTACTTTAAACCGATCGGGTGGGGATCCCAAACACTTGAGCAGTACTGAAGAATGGGTCTCACTAGTGTTTTATACACTATCTCGTTTACACATAAATTACAATTTCCTAAAACTCTTCCAATGTACCGCAGTCGACCATTCACCTTCCCTATTACCGTCGTTACATACTCTTTCCATTCCAGATGGCTTTGCAACTTTACGTTTAGCTGTTTAATATACGTGATTCTGTCAAGCAGAACGTCACTAATAATGTATTCGAACAGCATGGGATTGTTTTTCCTACTCATCTGCATTAACTCACATTTTTCTTTACTTCAACAGATAACAAATAACAGGAAAGCTAACGAGACGAAACAATAAAAGAATCCAGCTTATTTCTCTAGCATCGTATACATCAAAGTGGTAGCAGACGGGAATACAAGGCTAGCTGTTAAATTTTGAGTACTTACACAATTTTTGTCGGATTGTTAAAACAGTGGCTCATGCTTTCCATCTTTCTCGTATAAATACGGAGTACATCTGTTCAGAAGGAACTGTCAGATCAAACCAGTTATTTCCAGCGTTTGGCTGACGATCACTGAAGCTTCTGAAATACGACGTATGATACTTTTTAATGCTTCCACAGGTTTTCAGTTCAACAAATTCTTCGCATGGCGTTAGAGAAAGTAGTCCACTGGTGCCAAACCTGGTTTTCTTGGTGGCCTCCAAATGATTCGTCCTTTGCGGATCCACCTCTTAGCCCATGTTTGACTCATATGGGCTGTAATGGTGTTACTTAAGTGATTTGGAACCTGGTCACGCTAGAACCACATTCTTTTCAGCTACCCACATACACAGAGTATCCCAAAGAACACCAACAACATTTAGGGAAAGGTCTCTTACACCATAACAAGAAAAAAAGTCTAGTACAAATGGGCTTTAAAATGCATACCTTATGAGCCATGAGCGCTTGTTCATCTTCACTAGCGTGAAATACGCCTCCTCTACTGAACAAGTGCTCATAGCTCTTAAGGTATGCATTTTAGAGACCATTTGTACTACTTTTTTTCTTGTACTACTTTTTTACTTGTTTTGGTGTAAGAGATCTCTCCATAAATGTTGTCGGTTTTTTTGGGACGCCCTGTATATGTGGGTCGCTGAAAAGAACTCATGTTTACTAGACTTCTTCTCTTGTTTCTGTGTGAGGAACCTATTCCTAAGGCTCGTCGGTGTTTTCTTGGGACACCGTGTATATGATTATCTCTCAAGTACCGGCCGCTGTGCCGGCTGTGTGGCCGTGCGGTTCTAGGCGCTTCAGTCTGGAACCGCGTGACCGCTACGGTCGCAGGTTCGAATCCTGCCTCGGGCATGGATGTGTGTGATGTCCTTAGGTTAGTTAGGTTTAAGTAGTTCTAAGTCCTAGGGGACTGATGACCTCAGATGTTAAGTCCCATAGTGCTCAGAACCATTTGAACCGGCCGCTGTGACCGAGCGGTTCTTGGCGCTTCAGTCCGGAACCGCGCTGCTGCTACGGTCGCAGGTTCTAATCCTGCATTGGGCATGGATGTGTGTGATGTCCTTAGGTTGGTTAGCTATAAGTAGTTCTAAGTCTAGGGAACTGATGACCTCAGTTGTTAAGTCCCATAGTCCTTAGAGCCATCTGAACTATTTTATCTCTCAAGTGCTGTTAATTTCCATGAGCTATGACCGGTAGAGAAAAAGCGATGAGCGTCGAATCCCCGTTTTCTTATCTGAAATTCTTCCTTCCGACACAATCGGCTACACCTCTAAGATACTAAAAGAAGTCTTCCAGCACCCTGAAACGGTTCTTTAGCATACACACGTAAGACTCACCCTGTCATTTCATGAACAGTTCAAGACTGTAACGATGTTTCCGGCAAATGAAAGTACCTAGAGGGACATGGGATTTTGTTTTATCTATAACACAGGGTGTTTCACAAACATCACAAACTCTATGACTGGCGTTGCATGTGAACTACTAGCGGGAAGATAGACTTCGGCCGCCGCATACACCCCAACCCGTTCTTCGGACTTTGGCATGTGTCGCGTCGGTTTTATCTGAACTAGAAGAATTGGGAACGGCCTTTGGAAAGAAGTCAGAGACAATCGTTACATCATTAAGCGCTTTTGACGGTTGTGGCCACAGCACCGGCTCACAGAGCTGTGTACAGACTGAAACTGATTTCTTACAAAGTAACGGTAGTGGACTTACTGGACAATTTAGATACAATTGCTGGAATTCATTTCTCCAGCGTGCTAATGTAGTCTGTATGTGCTGGAGAGGTTGAATCTGAAATGCTCTTTCTTCTGATGAAGCGTGAGTGCTCTTTACGGTAACACGTGAAGCTGCTGAATAATTTAGTTATAATTGTACTGGCGGTTTCGGTCAGAGATCATTTTTCAGTCCAGTTTTTGTTTCATAAAGCAAATGTCAAACTATAACATTTGTAAATAATGTTTTGTTATGCAAAGGTAGATGCATAACAACATATTATTTACAAATGTTACATTTTGACAATTGTTTTATGAGATATATGTGACACATGTTACAAACAAAAACTACTGGAAAACCATCTCTGACCGAAACCGATCGTAAAATTAAAAATAAATTATTCAGCAGCTTCACGCGTTTCAATATGTCATTTCTACGAATGATCAAAGCAGTGGAACACAAATAACGAAAAATTTTATCAATGTTCGTGAACTTGCAGAAAAAATTGCCATTTGAATTCTGAAAATCATCATCAGTTACATCAATAACGCCTGCATGATATGCAAACGTATGAGTGGTGTGAAATTAGTGCAACGCTAATTATTGGACCAACTTTTTTTTTTACTACTCATGGCTTTTGATGGCTGTGTGAACAATATACAGCAACCCTTTTTTTCAGAGTACTAACAACCCAAGAAAAGGCCTACGGTTATTTCATGCAGTGTAATGTAAGAGAACAAACCGTCAATGCGCTTGTGTCAGCCTCACGTCGTGTTTTTCATGATAGCAACTGTCTTTCCCATACTGGCTCCAGCGCAACTCAGGACACATCCTGTATTATCCATAAAACAAAATTCCGTGCACCTCTTCGTACTTTCATTTGGTTAAAGCCTAGTTTCAGTATCTTGAACTATTGATAATATGACAGGGGTGAGTCTCACGCAATGCACCCTGTATATATAGAACAAGTGTTTCGAGATGTGGAAATACATCCTTTCCTGATTTAGAGGGATCGTGGATTACATCAGAAGAAAATAATTTAGATAAGAAAGTTGGCATCAAACGCGCATCGTTATTTCTCTAGCGGTCATGGTTCACGGAAATCAACAGCACTTCAAAGATAAATAGATATATGTTGTGAATTTAGTAACTGAATGCCGATATTAATTCAGCCCAAAAGCCCACGGTTGAAAGATAAGTATACATGTGAGCGTTGTAACGTAATGCTACTACACTCCTGGAAATTGAAATAAGAACACCGTGAATTCATTGTCCCAGGAAGGAGAAACTTTATTGACACATTCCTGGGGTCAGATACATCACATGATCACACTGACAGAACCACAGGCACATAGACACAGGCAACAGAGCATGCACAATGTCGGCACTAGTACAGTGTATATCCACCTTTCGCAGCAATGCAGCCTGCTATTCTTCCATGGAGACGATCGTAGAGATGCTGGATGTAGTCCTGTGGAACGGCTTGCCATGCCATTTCCACCTGGCGCCTCAGTTGGACCAGCGTTCGTGCTGGACGTGCAGACCGCGTGAGACGACGCTTCATCCAGTCCCAAACATGCTCAATGGGGGACAGATCCGGAGATCTTGCTGGCCAGGGTAGTTGACTTACACCTTCTAGAGCACGTTGGGCGGCACGGGATACATGCGGACGTGCATTGTTCTGTTGGAACAGCAAGTTCCCTTGCCGGTCTAGGAATGGTAGAACGATGGGTTCGATGACGGTTTGGATGTACCGTGCACTATTCAGTGTCCCCTCGACGATCACCAGTGGTGTACGGCCAGTGTAGGAGATCGCTCCCCACACCATGATGCCGGGTGTTGGCCCTGTGTGCCTCGGTGTATGCAGTCCTGATTGTGGCGCTCACCTGCACGGCGCCAAACACGCATACGACCATCATTGGCACCAAGGCAGAAGCGACTCTCATCGCTGAAGTCGACACGTCTCCATTCGTCCCTCCATTCACGCCTGTCGTGACACCACTGGAGGCGGGCTGCACGATGTTGGGGCCTGAGCGGCAGACGGCCTAACGGTGTGCGGGACCGTAGCCCAGCTTCATGGAGACGGTTGCGAATGGTCCTCGCCGATACCCCAGGAGCAACAGTGTCCCTAATTTGCTGGGAAGTGGCGGTGCGGTCCCCTACGGCACTGCGTAGGATCCTACGGTCTTGGCGTGCATCCGTGCGTCGTTGCGGTCCGGTCCCAGGTCGACGGGCACGTGCACCTTCCGCCGACCACTGGCGACAACATCGATGTACTGTGGAGACCTCACGCCCCACGTGTTGAGCAATTCGGCGGTACGTCCACCCGGCCTCCCGCATGCCCACTACACGCCCTCGCTCAAAGTCCGTCAACTGCACATACGGTTCACGTCCACGCTGTCGGGGCATGCTACCATTGTTAAAGACTGCGATGGAGCTCCGTATGCCACGGCAAACTGGCTGACACTGACGGCGGCGGTGCACAAATGCTGCGCAGCTAGCGCCATTCGACGGCCAACACCGCGGTTCCTGGTGTGTCCGCTGTGCCGTGCGTGTGATCATTGCTTGTACAGCCCTCTCGCAGTGTCCGGAGCAAGTATGGTGGGTCTGACACACCGGTGTCAATGTGTTCTTTTTTCCATTTCCAGGAGTGTATTAATTCAAATGGCTCTGAGCACTATGCGACTTAACTTCTGAGGTCATCAGTCGCCTAGAACTTAGAACTAATTAAACCCAACTAACCTAAGGACATCACACACATCCATGCCCGAGGCAGGATTCAAACCTGCGACCGTAGCGGTCACGCGGTTCCAGACTGAAGCGCCTTTAACCGCACGGCCACACCAGCCGGCTGCTACTATTAATTCAGCCCAAAAGTCCACAGTAGATACAGATACAAAGGTTTACAATTCAGTCAGTTTTCAGTACAATGACTGTTCTGTAGATGACGAACCCTGACCGCTATGAAAGTCTATAAATGTTACGAAATGGCAAACACACAGAATGGGAGTCTGTGCGTAGTTGTTTGAACGTAAGCAGATCCGCCGCTGGAGATCCGGAGAGAGGGGATGCTTGTGTATCACTGGCAGCGGCTTAAGCGTTCGTGTCAGCGCCTTTCTGCCACGGTGGTGGCTGTAGGTAATGCGGCTGCGTGACTGGTGGTGCGCTTGTTTTGAAGTGCGGCCCACGGGATGACGGCCGATTACCGCACTATGGTCCCTTAATGGTGGCTGAGTGTACGTCTGATAACACTTGTTCGATAGAGCAGCACTATAAAACAAATGTGGCAACACAGTAAGAAATAACGAATTATATTTATTAAGAGTGTGTTACAAAATGGTACATAACTTCGGTAGCCTACAGATTGATGTGTGGCGCTTGATTTCCAAAATCTAATACAATGAAATGTAAATAACTTTGTTTTATCCTGGCAGTCTATAACATTGTCGCTATAACTGTATGTAATGTTGCAAACATTATGTTAGTGGTCCAAATTCTCCGTAAATAGCGACTGCTAATTCGGAAGGTAGTCTTCAGCGTACTATACTGAGTGTGCTGGAACACTGAACTCTATTGTTCAATTGCTGGTTAGGAACTATCTTAGAGTCTGTGGCGTGTTGTGGTTCAGCGCCTGTCGGTGGAAGGATTTCAGGTCCGCCAGCACAAACCAGAAGCAGTGTAGTTCACAGTTGAAAGCACTCTCTACGGTAACTGATCCCTGCTAGTGCCGGATCTATACAGCGAGTTGGAGGAAGTGGTGCAGAAGCGGGAAGAGGTCCGCGTTTGTGAACGCCGTCTGGAGGCTGCTGCCTGGAACTGGGAGGTGCCAGGCGAGTGATTGTGCCATTGTGGTGGCAGCCTCTCGCAGTATTTCTTGTGGACCTCTTGCTTGGTACACAAAAATACACATATTGTTCTCTGACTGGCATGTGGTTCCAGCATGATAAGCTTCCAGATCATGTAACACCCTTGGAGCCTTTACCGATGAAACACTTGATGAGAGATATGTATTGAGGTAAGATATTGAGGCAATTATTTTTTAACATACCAGTTATCTAGTTTAACTGCATTAGAGAGCTCTTGGAAAGGCAAATACAGTGATTTAACGTTTGCTAAGTTAGGCGTTGAAATTACTTTCGCGAGTATCTGAGAAATGTGCGAAATTTGAGAAGCACCACTATCACAGTGGTTGTGAATACAGCCATGTTGGCTCACATACAAACTCCGTCGCTATATACACTACTGGCCATTAAAATTGCTACACCACGAAGATGACGTGCTACAGACGCGAAATTTAACCGGCAGGAAGAAGATGCTGTGATATGCGAATGATAAGCTTTTCAGAGCAGTCACACAAGGTTGGCGCCGGTGGCCACACCTACAACGTGCTGACATGAGGAAAGTTTCCAACCGATTTCTCATACACAAACAGCAGTTGACCGCCATTACCTGGTGAAACGTTGTTGTGATGCCTCGTGTAAGGAGGAGAAATGCTTACCATCACGTTTCCGACTTTGATAAAGGTCGGATTGTAGACTGTCGCGATTGCGGTTTATCGTATCGTGACATTGCTGCTCGCGTTGGTCGAGATCCAATGACTGTTAGCAGAATATGGAATCGGTGGGTTCAGGAGTGTAATACGGAACGCCGTGATGGATCCCAACGGCTACGTATCACTAGCAGTCGAGATGACAGGCATCTTGTCCGCATGGCTGTAACGGATCTGCACGAATAGTTCGATGACGTTTACAGCAGCATGGACTATCAGCTCGGAGACCGTGTCTGCCGTTACCCTTGACGCTGCATCGCAGACAGGAGCGCCTGCGATGGCGTACTCAACGACGAATCTGGGTGCACGAATGGCAAAAAGTCATTTTTTCGGATGAATCCAGATTCTGTTTACAGCATCATGATGGTCGCATCCGTGTTTGGCGACATCGCGGTGAACGCACATTGGAAGCGTGTATTCGTCATCGCCATTCTGGCGTATTACCCGGCGTGATGATATCGGGTGCCATTGGTTACACGTCTCGGTCAGCTCTTGTTCGCATTGACGGCACTTTGAACAGTGGACGTTACATTTCAGATGTGTTACGGCCCATGGCTCTACCCTTCATTCGATCCCTGCGAAACCCTACATTTCAGCAGGATAATGCACGACCGCATGTTGAAGGTCCTGTACGGGCCTTTCTGGATACAGAAAATGTTCGACTGCTGTCCTGGCCAGCACATTCTCCAGATCTCTCACCAAATGAAAACGTCTGGTCAATGGTGGCCGAGCAACTGGCACGTCACAATATCTCGTAGTAAGCCTAGACGACAGTTCTACGATTTTAACTTCTGGAGGGGGACGAGAAGCTTCTACAACACGCCAGGTTCAATGAAACGCTTTAAGAACAAATACACTGAGGTGACAAAAGTCATGGGATAGCGATATGCAGATATACAGATGGCGATGGTATCACGTGACAGGGTGTAAAAGGGCAGTGCATTGGCGGAGCTATCATTCGTAATCAGGTGATTCATATGAAAAGGTTTCCGACGTGATTGTGGCGGCACCGACGGGAATTAACAGACACTGAACGTGGACTGGTGGTTGGAGCTAGACGCATGGAGCATTCCATTTCCGAAATCGTTCGTGAATTAAATATTCCGAGATCCACAGTGTCAAAAGTTTGCCGAGAATACCACATTTCAAGCATTACTTCTCATCATGGACAAAGCAGTGGCCTACGGTCTTCTCTTAACGCCCGAGACCAGCGACGTTTGCGTAGAGTTGTCGGTGCTAACAGACAAGCAGCATTGCGTGAAATAACCGCAGAAATCGATGCCTGACGGACGACGAACGTATCTGTTAGGACAGTGCGGTGAGATTTGGCGTTAATGGGCTACGGCAGGAGACGACCGACACAAGTGCCTTTGCTAACAGCACGACATCGTCTGCAGCACCTCTCCTGGACTCGTGACCATAACGGTAGGACCCTACACGACAGAAAAATCGTGGCCAGGTCAGATGAGTCCCGTTTCAGTTGGTAAGAGCTGATAGTGGGGTTCGATTGTGGCGCAGGCCCCACGAAGCCGTGGACCCAAATTGTCAACAAGGCACTGCGAAAGCAGGTGGTGGCTCAATAATGGTGTGGGCCGTACTTACATGGAATAGACTGGGTCCTCTGGCCCAAATGAATGGATCATTGACTGGAAATTCATGGTCTTCATGTTTCCAAACATGTCACCGGGCCACAGTTGTTCGCGATTGGTTTGGAGAACATTGTGGACAATTCAAACTGATGATATGGTCACCCACATAGCCCAAAATGAATCCATCGAACTTTTATCGGACACAAACTAGAGTTGAGTTCGTGCACAAAAACCGGCAGCGGCACTTTCTTAATTGTGGACGGCTATAGAGGCAATATGGCTCAATATTTCTGCAGGGGACTTCCAACGACTATGGGGTAAATGCCAGATTGAATTGCTGCATAACTCTATGCAAAAGGAAGTCTGACACGATATTAGGAAGTATCCTATGACTTCTGTCTGACATAAGTAAGCTTCCAGCAGCGGCGGTGTACGGAACCTCTTGAGTGCGTGTCCTCGTCGATATCTCTCATCCGGTAGCGACTGTCTTTAGCTTATGGTTCCATCTTAAGGTACCAATTTTAATATGGCACCTCACTCTCCGGACGACACTAAATAAAATGGCTGGTTAAAATGGCATTGAGCACTATGCGACTTAACTTCTGAGGTCATCAGTCGCCTAGAACTTAGAACTAATTAAACCTAACTAACCTAAGGACATCACACACATCCATGCCCGAGGCAGGATTCGAACCTGCGACCGTAGCGATCGCTCGGTTCCAGACTGTAGCGCCTAGAACCGCACGGCTACTCCGGCCGGCCCACTAAATAAAGCATGTGTGCTTCCTACTTGTCTGTACTGCTGACCTGACAAGAAATAGGTCCCGTATCGACCTACCTGTTATCACATGACAGCTCTTTCTTTTTCAACGATTCTTGCGTGCAGATATGTACACCAGTGACGAAATAGATACGTTCTTGAATACGGAGAATGTCGAAGTCGAACGACGATGTAGGGATAAGTATCCTAATCGATGGTGCTCGTCGAACCAGGAAATTACGCTTGCTATCTGCTCACTTGAGAGAGCAGACAGCTTCAGCATCAAGCAGAAGACGACGAAGAGAACTGCAATTGACAAAGCTCACGTAGAAGCTGTTCTGGCTATGACGCTCATCAGTCCACACTGGCAAGAGACGTATTTGGGATCAGCCAAAAGCGTGTCATATGCACCTAGCATAGACATCAGTTCTTCCCCTTTTACTTGCTAACACATCAGGCAGTTGAACGTCGTGGTTTCGAAGTCATATATAAGCTTGCCTGTTTACTCTGCAACGCTTGATAAATGACACTAGGTGTTTGAAACGCGTGCTCTCTCCCGGTGAAGTAACGTGTGCTAATCACGATAATCTGAGTTCATGTAACAAGCACTAAGCCAGCAGAGCATCCCCGCTGGCTCCGTCAGTTAACGGCAGCAGCGGAGGGCGCTGCTGACCTCCCCGCTTAGCGTCCTGAATCACGAATTAGCAGCAACGAACGGCCGGGGAGGCCCAAAGACGCCGGACGATATCTACCGACGAATCACTACACCATGTGCCACTACGTTATCCACTAGCACCGTGTCGCTGGTCGTCTTATCTATCGAACGGCGACTGCAAATGTGCATAGCAGCCGATGGGAAACAATTTGAATGTTTGGTTGTGTAAAATACTACCAGTACTCTTAGTGTTTCAAATTAGAATAAAAACTAGAGCTTTCGATGATAAACTCTTCCATCGTCGTGATCGGGAACAAGTGAACGTCGTCATGCTGCCAACGATCGTGTCTACGATGCTACTAGCACGTGTTGTAACTTCAACAGCTTGGCAAATTTCCTGCAGACGCCCGTTTCCACGGAAAACTAAGATTATAGCGGATGTGTCGGTTAAAATTACTGTTGCACTTTCTGATCTTTGTGTCCCATTTCGGAACAAGTGCCACATCTAGAAAAATAAGTAAGGTTCTGGTCAGACAATGTGTAACATCTCTTATCCGACCGTCTAAGAATACAAAAGAGATGATCCTCTTGCATAGGTTCGAAGCTCCCATTGCCGTTTCTCCGTATTTGTAATGCAAATTTGTTTTTTTTAACTCTGCCTTTTGCAAAACACAGTGTTTTATTTATTTTTATTATTTGCACAAACATGTTTCTTGAACGATGTGTCGCCTTCAGTATGTCTCGCTGTTTTAATTTTAGTCTGCTTTTAAACACTTTACGGCTTGAGCATGGATGTGTGTGATGTCCTTAGGTTAGTTAGGTTTAAGTAGTTCTAAGTTCTAGGGGACTGATGACCTCAGCAGTTAAGTCCCATAGTGCTCAGAGCCATTTGAATCATTTTTGAACTTTACGGCTTGAAAACATCGTACTCCGTATGCTTGGTGAATTTCTTGTGGTTCGTAACTGAGCACTATGTTATCACAGGTTTCTTAATTATCTCTCAATTGATCTCACAAATTTTCAGAGACAAAACAAAATATCGATAAATGGATTCCACCATAATCAACGGGAGATGTTATTTTACTGAGTAATGTAAGACACTTGCTCGCGTTCGAGAGGCACAGGATTTAAATCTCCGCCGGCAGAAGTGGCCGCGCGGCTCTGGCGCTGCAGTCTGGAACCGCGAGACCGCTACGGTCGCAGGTTCGAATCCTGCCTCGGGCATGGATGTGTGTGATGTCCTTAGGTTAGTTAGGTTTAACTAGTTCTAAGTTCTAGGGGACTAATGACCTCAGCAGTTGAGTCCCATAGTGCTCAGAGCCATTTGAGCCATTTAAATCTCCGTCCGACTGTCCTGATGTAAATTTTTAGTATTTAAAGAGCATGCCGGCATGTTTCCTTTGAAAAAATCACGGCAGATTTTCTGCCCGATCATACGAGGGCTTGCTGAGAAATAATGCCTCCGAATTTTTACGTGAAAACTCGTAAATCTTTTTAAGTGAAACAAATTTCAGTAACATTCTACATTTTTATTCTTCATGTCTACATATTTATTTCTGAACATAGTCATCCTGACGATGAACACATATCTCCCAACGACAGACTTGTTTGTTGGTATCGTCACTGTAGAGTGTTTGTTGACGAAGACGCTTGCACCGTTTCATCACTATCAAAGTGAAGTTCTTGAAGGTGTTCTTTAAGTTTTCAAACAGATGAAAATTAGATGGCGCCAAGTCGGGACTGTATGGAGGGCGTGCGACGACAATGAAGCCATGTCGTCGGATTGTTGCAGATGTCGCAGCGCTCGTGTGTGGTCTGGCACTGTCCTGCTGGAGAGGCTGCTCCATGTGTGTACGAACTCTTCGAATTCGTGCTTCCAGTTTTCAGAGGGTCTCTCACTCACCGACTGCCACGTTACACGCTACAATTCGGAGCCCTCTCGCGGCAGAAGGTTGCAACTTGTGTCAGCGAAGTGTGAAAGTCGACCGAGTATTACGCATGGCGTGTAATACCTCAACCGATATTGAGAACAGATTAAAAAATTCGGAGGCATTACTTTTCAGCACTCCCTGGTACGCCTATTGGAAATTGTGCTCCACGTCTAATGATATTGTCGCCGACGGGACGTTGGGCCCTAATCTTCCTTTTCTTCATTTCAAGGGAAAGTTGCCGCTAGTGTGCACTTCGCAATAGCAGTGAGATGCTATTATTACGTTCAGCATGGCTGATCTATCTGGCAAACATCTCTGAATGTAGTTTTCCTCGAACAGTATATAAAGAATAAGATACTGCAAATTTTACGGTAATTTCGATAACTTCTGTCATCAGTCATACCAAATACAATCATGAAGGAGCTCCAGGTAGCAATAAATGCCTACTTCCTCTGTAATTATACAGTATGCTTCTAAGCCACGACATGCCATTTGTTATTGGCTGCTTTAATTGGTCTTTTTGATTTTATAGGAGTCAGTAATGCAGGAAGAAAATCTGCGTTTCGCAGTGAGACATAATTAGTCCATATTCGTCTTCTTATCTGTTTGCCCCAGCCTAACTGATCGAGTCGTTGATAAGATAGGAGTGGACTACTGAACGATTCATTTTACTTGACGCATACGGGAAAAGCTGATGATCATAAAATGTTTGAAGTTGCATAGAAGGAGTGATACGAGTAGGAGAAATAATGGAAAGACTAAATCATGTACCCCGTTCTGTTTCTAAACTCGAAACGAGAGAAATTAAATGAAGGGCTAGATATGATATAACGTGGTTCTTGTGTCAAGATGCGCGTGGCTCCAGACGTGCTGTGTTCTTGTAGCGGTAACTTGAATACTGTTTCATTTGTTAATAGCCCCTGTCACTTAACCAGAGAAACCCATAACTATATATTTTAAAATACGAAACAAATAACTGAGGACTTTCCATAGGATATATTTTGACCTAACAAAATTATTGTCAGGTAATAGGAGCAATTGAAATGCACTGCAGTAAACCTGAGTTCATACCACCTCTAAGTGCGATAATATAGATGCCTGTCACGCAACTTCGAAGTTATTGTGACTGGAAATGTTGTTGCTTGGTTCTTTCTGTTTGAACAGTTTGACGCCATGTCTCAGTAGTGTCTGTCACTGGCATAATGATGCGACGAGCACTCCCCAGTACTAGGGCGATTAGCTCCAAACTGACCACAATTTTATGGGAAAATGTCCCAAACATATTACATGCACATGACATGCATTAACAATTACATGTATGTGATTTCTCTTCAGTTCACGATTAAGTATTTGATAGGCTTCGTGGAACCACTTTCAGGCTATTTCTTGATCGTTCTACTCTCGAATGATACGTGGGAAATTAACCCATCGTATTTCCATGTGAGCACAGAATTCTCTTATTCTATTACGATAGTCAGTCTCTCTATGATTATTCTCCCTGTGGTTCTTCCTCTAGTATTCTCCTGATAGTCATTTCCCCCTATGCTAATTTAACTTGTTCCTAATTGTAATCCCTAGGTATTTGGTTCATTCGACAACCTTTAATTTTCTTTCATTTGTAATGTAACCGAAATTTAACGAATTTTTTTACTACTCATGCGAAGGACTTTATTTTTTTATGGTTCAGGATCAGCTGACACTTTTGGCACCATGCAGGTATCTTGTCTACAACTACATCTGCATCTACACGACTGCTCTGCAATTCACACTTGAGTGCCTGGCAGAGGATTCCTCGAACCACTTTCACACTCATTCTCCGCCGTTCTATTCTCGAACAGTGCGTGGGAAAAATGAACACCTAAATCTTTCCGTGCGAGCTCTGATATCTCTTATTATATTACGTTGATCATTTCTCATATACCCGTCTCAAAAGAATATTTTCACAATCGAAGGAGAAAGTTGATGATTGTAGTTTCGTGAAAAGATCTTGCAGCAACGAAAAATGTCTGTTTTTTAAATGATTGTCTTCCCAAATCGCGTGTAATATCGGAGACAATTTATCCCTATTTCGCGATAGTTCAAAATGACCTGACCTTCTTTGAACTTCTTCAATGTCGTCCGTCAATCCTATCCGGTAAGAATCCCATTCCGCACAGCAATACTCTAGCAGAGAACGGACAAGTGTAGTGTAGGCTGTCTCATTAGAGGATTTCTTGCATCTTCTAAGTGTTATGCCAATAAGATGCCTACTCTGGTTCGCCTTACTCACAATATTTTCTATATGATGGTTCAAATTCCAATTGTTCCTTATTGATATCCCTAGATGTTTAGTTGAATCGACAGCTTTTGTATTTGTGTGATTTACCGTGTAACCAGATTCATTTAAGTGCTCATGTGGATGACTTCACACTTTTCATTACTGAGAGTCAAGTGACACTTTTCGCTCCATACGTCAAATCATTTAGCAATTGGTTTTGATCATCTGATGAGTTAAAGAGACGGTAAAAGACAGCATCATCTGCAGAAAATGTAAGCCGGCTACTCAGATTTTTACTAAATCATTTATATAGATTAGGAACATCTTAAGTCCTATAACATTTCCTTAGGAAACGCCAGATATCACTTCCGTTTCACTCGATGACTTCCCGTCAACTACTACGAACTGTGACCTTTCATACCGAAAAATCACAAATCCAGTCGCACAACAACGACGATACTCCATAAGCACTCAGTTCGATGAAGCCACTTGTGAGAAATTATATTAAAGCCTTCTGGAAATATGGAATTAATTTGAGATCCCCTGCTGATAGCACTCATTACTTCAGGACAAAACAAAGTTAGTTGTGTTGCCTGCGAGCGATATTTTCTGAATCCGAGCTGCCTATGTGTCACTAGCTCGTTTTATTCGAAGTAGTGAATAATCTTCGAACACATTGTATGTTATATGCGATTGCAGGCTTTCTCGGCGTATTTCAGCTATGAAATCTTCACGGGTTATCAGCCGAGTAGTCGCAACGTTTCAATGGATTGTGTGTCCATCATCTTCAGGCGAAGATGATGGATGTTCCCAAATTCTGCTCCAAATCGACGTGAGCGATGTGGGTCTGCGGGTTGCTCCTATTTCCTTCGTTGCGTATTGGTGTGACCTGTGCAACTTCCAGTCTTCAGATGGGTATCTTTCATAGGGGGAGCGGTTTTATACGATTACTAAGTATGAAGTTATTATATCAACATACTCTGAAAGGAACATAATTTGTATACAATCTGGAACGGAAGAATAGCTTTTTTTAAGCAATTTGAGTTGGTTCGCTACACCGAGGATATCTATTTCTAAGTTACTCACGTGGGCTGTTGTCCTTGATTCTAATTCTTGAATATTTACTTCGTCTTCCTCGGTGAACGAATTTCGGAAAACCGTATTTAGTAACCCCCACGCCCCCTTTTGTGGCACTGTCATCAGTAACTTCATCATTTCTATAGCTTTGAAGGTACTGATTGTATTTGGTCGCTGGTGCCCTTCACATCAGATCAGAATGTCTACGTAACTTCTACCAGATTTCGACACAGAATTCCGTTGTGGAAATTATTAAAAGCATCTCGCGTTGAAGTCCGCACTAAATTTCGAGCTTCTAAAAAACTTCACCAGTCTTGGTGATTATTGTGTTCTTTTAAATTTGGCAAGCTTTTTTTGCTGCTTTTGCACTGTATTGTGACCTGTTTAGTGAACCATGGGATATCAGTTATGTCTCTATTTAATTTATTTGGTACAGATCTCTCAATTGCTGTCGATACTACACTGACGGAAAAAAATCACAACACCAAGAAGGAGCTGTGTGACATAAACGAAAGTTGATAGGAGTGTTTCTACATGTGAGAGATGATATCCATTGAAATTTCGCATAAGAGTGGCGCTAGTAGCGCCACTATGAGGATGGGAATTAGGTTTGCTTTAAATACACGATGTAGAGGTCGAGTTAGTTAGCTATCTTTGAGACTGGACGTAGTGAGTTGATGTTAGTCGCCATTATCTACGCCTCACTAAGTTTGAACGAAGTCTTGTAATGGAGCTACGAGAAGCTGGGTGTTCCTTCTGTGATACTGGAAAAAGACGTGGGAGGAATGTAGTGACTGTGTATGACTCCTGGCATCGGTGCTCACGAGAATGTACGGTCACAAGAAGATCGGTCTCCCGACGTCGACGCGGCACTACCGAGAGAGAAGGCCATAGTGTTCGGCGTATGACTTTGGTTCATCTTACTGCCTCTGCAGCAGTAATTTGGGCAGCTGTTGTCACCATACTGGCTTTTTTTAAAAGCTGAATTATGATTACAAGGGCCTGCCATCTTATTGCTTTATGCAGACCGTAGTACTCCACACAGACCACTTAAAAAAATGGTTCAAATGGCTCTGAGCACTATGGGACTTAACATCTATGGTCATCAGTCCCCTAGAACTTAGAACTACTTAAACCTAACTAACCTAAGGACATCACACACATCCAAGCCCGAGGCAGGATTCGAACCTGCGACCGTAGCAGTCGCGCGGCTCCGGACTGAGCGCCTAGAACCGATAGACCACCGCGGCCGGCCAGACCACTTAGCCAGTACCCATGGCCACCACCGTGCAGCGGAATTATGCGTCGCAGTTGAGGCCACGGACACTGTTGCCCATGTAGTACCACGTTGAGGTGGGGCTGCGTGGAGATCTTTTGCCTACACTTTGGTGTTATTCTCTATTTATTTACAGCAATTACACTTATTTTTTAAAGAAAAATACAGGAATGTGAATGTATGCTTTCCCGGCGTATACAGCTGGCGAAGAGTTCTCGGGCTTCCAGCCGGGTGGCGATGTCTTCAAACTGCGACGTTTCGACGAGTGACATACTCATCATCTTCGCCAGAAGATGATGAGTATGTCACTCGTCGAAACGTCGCAGTTTGAAGACATCGCCACCCGGCTGGAAGCCCGAGAACTCTTCGCCAAAGAATACAGGAATTTGGAAGTAGGAAATTATGTATTTATGGTATATTTTATGAAGTGAATAAAAGAAGACAGGAAGGAGTCAATGTAGATATCTCTTCACCAACACCACCTGGGGAATGGGACTTGGTATTGAACTTCATGTCCAGCGTACAAATGTGGTGCTTTCTATTTGAGTATTATCCATATGAACATCCCCATGGGGGAAAACGCTATTTGTTCAGTCCATGCGGATCTAATCTGTGTCGGTGTTGTTTGTTAGAGTGCTCTATGAATTGACGTTTGTTAAGTTACATAACAACTGCTACCACTAGGTTAGTAAACAAATTCTGCATGACTCTGGAACAATATCCTGCCTCGCTGTCATCTAATTAAGTTATATGTTGTTCCTACATACCTGCAGGAGATATAACAAGCCACCAGTAACCTATTATTAACCTTGTAAATACATTTTTGTAGAACAGAACTAGACTTTTTTGAGTATTGGACCCATTAATTTTGTATAATTGTGTAATATGCAGGATCTGTTTCTGTTTTGTATTAACACTGTATTAACAGATCTATAAAAATGAAGCCAGGGCCGAGCGCACACTTGAAAAGTCACAATAACGTTGACTGGTGAGTGTATCATGCTCAAATATCTGGAGGTCAGTTCCCTCACGCAGCATCATTCCTCCTCATGCCATAATACCTGGACCACCAAAGCAATCATGTTCAACACAATTCTGGGGGAGCTTCATATGGCTGAATGAGACTACGTAATGCTCCCAGAATCATTATCGAACATGATCGTTTTGGTGGTCCACGCGTTATGGTGTGGGGAGGCATAATGCAGCACGAGCATAGGGACATGGTACACTCACCGGTGTACGTTACTGAGACACTATACTCCTTCACGTTGTCAGGGCGGGGGGATGGAGAGCCTTACCACACTAACTCCTTACTAGTCTTGTGGCCAGCATGGTAAACGTTGCACAGCAAGCATTGCTATCCGTGGTGATCACACACCCTATTAAGAACCATGTCCCGCCTTTTGTAATGTCCAGGGACCATCATAAATCGCGGTGACTTCAGTGTAATTATTGTCTTTGAATAAAAGTGTCATTTCTGTTCGTCTGACTGCGCATTTCTTTCAGTTAACTGTACTAGTTGTAGAAGTTCTTCGTATGCATTGGCCAAGTTTCACTGAACTACGTTACTTGACAGGGACACATCATGTGAAAGTTACCTTTGTGCATTAAGTCTTTCACACCAGTGTATTTGCTCTTGTCAATCGTTTTCCGGTGAATAGTTGTGTTTCAGTTTAATCTAAGGATATTTTAAAATTATAGTTTTTTTATTAAGTGTAGACCCTAGACCGACTTCTAAAGCTATTTAGCCCTTTTCCCAGCTAAGAATTTTTTTCTAATTAAGAATGACATCGTCAGTATAAAAGTCATGTAACGTAGGTGGTAAGGGTTACTTTCGTCTCAATACTTTGGTTTAGAATTATTAGTTTTTTTTTGTATGTTTGTCTCTATCTCTATGTTTGTCCATGGTTGAGGCTTTTTAGTAAATGGGCTGGCACTACTTTCTCTTCCATAATTTCTCACAATTCGTCTAACCAATCCGACAAAAACTTTGTCATAGTCTATAAAAACCATAAACAAAGTTTTGTCAACATAGTGTATGTCATTGTTCGGTATCCTCATTATGTCACACAAAGCAACAATCATTACAGATAAAACAAAAGTACTTTGAAGGGTAGAAATAATCAATATAAAAAGCTATTGGGTCAAACAGCAGCGACGTACCAAACAGAAGGCAGAAACAGTAGCAGCTGGCGGTGATCCAAACAGCTGTCAAGCGGTAACGCACACTGCAGAGCGTCGCAGAGGACACCACTGACTGGCTGGGTGTGGAAAACTGGAATACAAGAGAGAGAGTTTTACAGTTAATTAGGAATCAGAAAATATTGTTTTCTCCAATAATAAACATCTTATTATACAGTTGAATATCACAGTGAGATAGGAAAATTGCCATTTTTTTGACTAATAATTTCCAACATTGAGTGAATTGTGTGTTGGACACCGCGAGAGATGCCTCTCGAAGACTGAGACGTTGAAAATTTCATAAGTAATGGGGCGTTCCTTGGGAAACGATATTGATGCGTGCTCATCGATTTTGGACCGCGGTAGACTCCGACGCGCAAAGATATTTACGTGTGGCTGCAGGCCAGAGGGGGCGGTCCGCGGCGCTGAGGAGTGAGTTTGGAGTGAGATCTGATGTGTGACAGACAGAGGCGGCTGGCAGAGTCAACGGAGCGCACGGATCTGTGTTGGGTAGAAGCCCGTAGCGGCAGTACTGCGCGCGAGAGACGGGTGGCCGCTGTCAGCGGAAGCGTATGCGGCAGAGCGTGAAATCTATTGATACTTGGTTGTGGCCGTGGAAACGGGTTTGGTGCGATCTGGCTTTGCGTATGCCTTGCCTGTGGAACTACAGCCAGTATTCCCGAACTGTATAAACGCGTTCCTTGACTTTCGCCCAGCACGCTGTAACTTTGCTCTGTGTTTGAGACTGCCTGCTTTGTGCCTTGGGCTGTGTGGCGGCGGCGCGGAGGGCGGAGTGATGGGGGGAGGGGGGGGGGGAGGCAGGGAGGGGGGATGGCGCGAAGACGAGTGTGTGTTGTGTGCTCTGTTTTCCTACGCATAAGTAAGTGTTGAAATTCTGAAAGGCACTGATCTGACTGAGAGTTTATGTTGATTGCAGATGTGTACACAGTTTCCTGTTAACGTGGCCTTGTGGCAGGCGTGCGACTTCATTCATGCTGTATCCAATTGTATCTTTATGTCTGTCATAGTGTTCTGTGTGATTTGACCATTTCATGAAGTTACCTTGTGCAGTCTGCGGAAGCATTGGCAATTGGAAAAGATGTCGTAAAACGGCACCTTTCTCTGAGTGTAAGCTGATTGAAAGTTTCGCGTGCCTGGTATGAGTACCGCTCGGTGACTATGAAAAGCTCACATATCTATTCTTTGAAGCTGTTCTGTATTCTTAAGTCTGTTGCTCTTTGTTCAGTGAGAATTAAGATACTTGTGGTTAACTGTATCGTTATGGTTTTTCCCTTAATTATGCACGGCCATGTTGTTACAGAAAAGTGATGTTTAAAATTTTCCTGGACTCCCTTAACTCATTGCGACCGTTCTTGTTGCTTCAAGAATACTCCAGTCTCAATACCCTTAAATGATTTGGTGTTTGCCATTGCCCAGTCAGAGCCGTTTCAACTCGTAAGCTTGGATTGCTTAGCTGTTGGTCAAAAATGTCCGCTTTGTTAATACTATGTTATATTTATTATAAAGATTAGATTTGACTGTTTTTGCAGGTCAGTTACGACCTATTTCTTTCTGAAAATTTGCATATTCACATATTCAAATGGCTAATTGCTCACGAGCGCTATTTCAGTAAAATTACTCCTGGTATTGTGCTAGTGGCGTAACTGTTGATTGATAACGTCCGCTTGTTTAATGCCGTGCTATTTTGCTTCTAAATATTTAATCCAGCTGTTTTCTATTACTGGTTAATTACTGCCGTACTTGCCTATACGTGCTTAATCATATGCTCACACTGCCAATCGTTTTTGGGCCTTCTCTCAGTAAAACCATGCCTGGTATAGTATAAGTAATTTAGCTGCTGGACAGTAATGGTTACTTGTTTAAAGCTGTGTTATACTACTTTTAAATACGTTGTTTCTTTACTGGTCAGTTACGACCGTTCTTGGTTAAAGAATATTTAGTTATTCATATACTCATACTACCAGTTACCCACGGGAGTTCTCTCAGTAAAATTGCGTCTTGTTCTGTGAAAGTAGATTAGCTGTTGGTTAATGATGGCCACTTGCTTAATGTCGTGTTATTTGCTTTAACTATTTAAATTTATCTCGTCTACTGGTTAGCCATGGTGGTCAGTAACACCCGCTTGTTTTATGCTATGATATTTTTCTTTTAATTTAAAATTTGACTGTCTTACTGGTCAATCACGGCCATTTGGGATAAAGAATTCTAAAAAAAATAATTTGCAACGTTAGGCAGAGATTGAACTGAGGTGCCTCTCTGGAATAAATGGACTTAAACTCATTTAAGAAAAGAGTAATTGTCCAGAATCCACTTATGTCAATAAATTTAGTACATGCTCAGATTTAAATGAAACCTGTTTTCCTAACCTAAGAGCTCTAATTGTATTGTTATCTGGAATTAATAATTCATATGCTTTGTTTTGTTAGAAAGAGCTTTTATAAATTATGTATGTGTTTTCCTGTATTGCTCAAGTAGTGATGTCTGTACTGTTTGCTTTGGTGCTAAAATAAATTCTGGTAAGAGCTCAGCGGCTTTCCACTCGGGAACCACTGAGTCCAAGCAAACCAGCCCCAAGGTTAAGTACCACCCAGTCTCCATCCCCCCTCCCTGTATCGCACATCCTGGATGCGTTGCAATTGGTAGCAGTGAGTGGGTATGATCCACGGACCTCTTGGTAATAGCCACTTAATTCTAGCCAATTGCATCAGACAGAAACATCAGTATCTGAGCCCTTATTACTGTATGATTATACTACTGGTGATAAGTCACCGGAGACAGTAACAAACCTGAAATATCTGGAGTAACCGTCTAGAGCCACCAGACGTGGAACGACCAAATAAGACTGACTGTAGACGCCAGACTGAGATCCACTGAAGCAGTCCTGAGGAAATGTATCCGTGAACGAAAGAGATAGCATACAATTCCCTATTTCGATCGTACCCAAAGCATCGCGCATCAGTCGGAGACCATTAACAGGCACAGTTGATAGAGGAGATGGAGTAGATTCAAAGAAGAGCAGCACGTTTCGTCATACGTTCATTTAGAAAGCACGAGAACGTCAAGGATATGCTCGTCCAACACCAGTGGCAGACGTTGCAAAATAGGTGTTGTGCAGTTATGCAAAACGGAAAGATTTACGTTAAAATTACAAGAGCGTAAGTCCCAAGAAGAGCTGGGAAAGAATGACTTACAATCACATACTTCTTACGAAATCGCCATACCTGTAAAATTCGCAAAGTTTGAACTTATAATAAGGATTATCGTCAGCCTTTTCTTCCCGAGCGATAGGAACAGCAAAGGTGGAAGATTCCAATGGTACCAGAAGAACACTTACGTTACACACCGTAAGGTGGATTTTGGAGTATAGAGATCTGTGTAGATGCCGAAAGGTGTTGCAGTGACTACGCAAAAAGCATTGTTATCCTGTTTGTGTATAGTGAAATTCGCTATAGTTATTTTTCTGTGGATGGCAATGCATAAGGAACAGTCAAATGCAAATGATATTCTAAGGTCTTCACTGAAATTAGCCGCATTCAGACATTGAAATTAATCAACGGCAGCAGGTGAAAAGTTGCGCAAGACCCGGACTCTGACTCGAACTCCGCTTAATGCGAGCGGTCGCCTTAACTGCCTCAGCCATCCTAGCACGCTTCGCATGCACCCCAAATTCCCATGACGTTGCACACTACAAGCGTAACGTCACCTACCCATCAACCCCTTACTCGCCATTTCGGATTCCTCCGAGACATCAGGCTTCGTGTGCATCCGCACTGAAAGCGTGGACCTCTGCCCGTCGCACCTTATTTTTTTGGTCATCAGTCTACTGACTGGTTTGATGCGACCCGCCACGAATTCCTTTCCTGTTCTAACCTCTTCATCTCAGAGTAGCACTTGCAACCTACGTCCTCAATTATTTGCTTGACGTATTCCAATCTCTGTCTTCCTCTACAGTTTTTGCCCTCTACAGCTCCCTCTAGTACCATGGAAGTCATTCCCTCATGTCTTAGCAGATGTCCTATCATCATGTCGCTTCTCCTTATCAGTGTTTTCCACATATTCCTTTCATCTCCGATGCTGCGTAGAACCTCCTCATTCCTTACCTTATCAGTCCACCCAATTTTCAACATTCGTCTATAGCACCACATCTCAAATGCTTCGATTCTCTTCTGTTCCGGTTTTCCCACAGTCCATGTTTCACTACCATACAATGCTGTACTCCAGACGTACATCCTCAGAAATTTCTTCCTCAAATTAAGGCCGGTATTTGATATTAGTAGACTTCTCTTGGCCAGAAATGCCTTTTTTGCCATAGCGAGTCTGCTTTTGATGTCCTCCTTGCTCCGTCCGTCATTGGTTATTTTACTGCCTAGGTAGCAGAATTCCTTAACTTCATTGACTTCGTGACCATCAATCCTGATGTTAAGTTTCTCGCTGTTCTCATTTCTACTACTTCTCATTACCTTCGTCTTTCTCCGATTTACTCTCAAACCATACTGTGTACTCATTAGACTGTTCATTCCGTTCAGCAGATAATTTAATTCTTCTTCACTTTCACTCAGGATAGCAATTTCATCAGCGAATCGTATCATTGATATCCTTTCACCTTGTATTTTAATTCCACTCCTGGACCTTTCTTTTATTTCCATCATTGCTTCCTCGATGTACAGATTGAAGAGTAGGGGCGAAAGGCTACAGCCTTGTCTTACACCCTTCTTAATACGAGCACTTCGTTCTTGATCGTCCACTCTTATTATTCCCTCTTGGTTGTTGTACATATTGTATATGACCCGTCTCTCCCTATAGCTTACCCCTACTTTTTTCAGAATCTCGAACAGCTTGCACCGTTTTATATTGTCGAACGCTTTTTCCAGGTCGACAAATCCTATGAAAGTGTCTTGATTTTTCTTTAGCCTTGCTTCCATTATTAGCCGTAACGTCAGAATTGCCTCTCTCGTCCCTTTACTTTTCCTAAAGCCAAACTGATCGTCACCTAGCGCATTCTCAATTTTCTTTTACATTCTTCTGTATATTATTCTTGTAAGCAGCTTCGATGCATGAGCTGTTAAGCTGATACTGCGATAATTCTCGCACTTGTCAGCTCTTGCCGTCTTCGGAATTGTGTGGATGATGCTTTTCCGAAAGTCAGATGGTATATCGCCAGACTCATATATTCTATACACCAACGTGAATAGTCGTTTTGTTGCCACTTCCCCTAATGATTTTAGAAATTCTGATGGAATGTTATCTATCCCTTCTGCCTTATTTGACCGTAAGCCCTCCAAAGCTCTTTTAAATTCCGATTCTAATACTGGATCCCCTATCTCTTCTAAATCGACTCCTGTTTCTTCTTCTATCACATCAGACAAATCTTCACCCTCATAGAGGCTTTCAATGTATTCTTTCCACCTATCTGCTCTCTCCTCTCCACCTTATAGATGGACTTAAATCCTTTAAGGAAAGAGTAATTGTCCAGTCACCTACAAAGCATAGATTGTACCCAGGCCTACACATTTTCATCCGAAGCAAACCGACGGCCACGAATGTCTTCTTTCAGGGCTCCAATAATATGTAAATCTCATGGGAAGAGATCGGAACTGTATTTGAGTATGCGTAAGGACTTCCCACGGAAACTTCTGCAGTGATAAACGACGTTCCTGTGAAAGCCGCCAGTGCACATGCGTCTCCGTGCCAATTTTTGCTATAAAGCCGACACTATGAACTAACAGTCTCCAGTGGCGGACATTCGCCTGAAGATGGCTGAACAGTTGCCAGACGAATTGCTGAGGCAAGAATTCAACATGATCCTGCTCCAATCCCGAAACCTCATAGAATATTCTGCAGCGGAGTTAGCTACGACCTTGGCAACATTTGGTCCCGTCCATACAATCCAGATTATTAGAACCCTGAAGCAAGACATTCGTGGCCGTCGATTTGCGTCGGACCAAGGGGTGCACGTCTGGGTACAATCATGGTTTGTGAGGCAATTGCAAACATTTTTCCATGAAGGCATTGACGGTCTTGTCTCACAGTGGCATAAATGTATAAACAATTGTGACGATTACTTTTGAAATAACAAACAGCTCAATTACTTTTTTCCATTTGTGTCGTTTTCATTTGACTGCCGCTTATAAAAGTCGGTACAGATATGTAATGAGATGACCAAAGTCGTGGGACAGCGATATGCACATATACAGATGGCTGCAGTATGGCGTACGCGATGTATAAAAGGGCAGTGCTTTGACAGAACTGTTATTTATACTCAGATGATTCATGTAAAAATGTGTCAGACGTTATTATGGTAGCGCGACGGGAATTAACAGACATCGAACGCGGAATTGTAGTTTGAGCTAGAGGCCTGGAACATTCTATTTCGGAAATAGTTAGGGAATTCAGTATTTAGAGATCCAAAGTATCAAGAGTGTGATGAGAATACCAAATTTCAGGCATTACCTCTCACTACGGACAATGCAGTGGCTGATGGTCCTCACTTAACGACCCAGAGTAGCGGCGTTTTTGTAGAGTTGTCAGTGTTAACAGACCAGCAACAGTGGGTGAATTAACCGCAGAAATCAATGTGGGACGTACAACGAACGTATCCGTTAGGAGAGTGCGCGAAATTTGGCATTAATGACCTATGGCAGCAGATGGCCGACGCGAGTGCCTTTGCTAATAACAGAGCATCGCCTGCAGCGCCTCTCCTAGGGCCCTATTCTGTATCGTTCATACCGATCGATGCGGTAGGTTGGTATGGTAGTGACTTCATTTTCGGCACTTTATCCGAAGTTGCTATTCTGTAAGCTTCTGGGACCTGTTACGGATCGCCGGCCTCGGTGGCCGAACGGTTCTAGGCGCTTCAGTCCGGAACCACGCGACTGCTACCGTCGCACGTTCGAATCCTGCCTCGGGCATGAATGTGTGTGATGTCCTTAGGTTAGTTAAGTTTAAGTAGTTCTAAGTTATAAGGGGTTGATGGCCTCAGATGTTCAGAGTCATTTGAACCTGTTACCGATCGTCCTCCCACCGATTTTCCGACAACTGTGCCAAAAGGTGGTTGGGTTTCGGTATGGCCGCTCGTTCAGTTAGGTGTCATTTGTTTACAGCTAGAATATGTTATTTTAGAATTACTGAGTGGTTTTAGTTTCGGATTTAGTGATTATGATTTACTGAAGAATCACCAGGACGGATCTAAGTGAAAAGTGAGTTCATAATAGACTATTTTCTTTGTTAGAAGTAGGGTTGTTATTGTTGGTACTGTGAATGATTATGGCATGAAAGAAAATTTTCGGTCAATATTCTCACAAAATACCAATTATTTTACGGAATTAAGAGTTTATGTGGAATGGCAACTTCTATGAACAGTGGGAAGACGTCGCCATGGCTAGTCCAATGGTGGCCAACTCCTTCATGGAACATTTCGAAGCACAAGCACTGAACTTGGAACCTTGTAAACCTAAGGTGTGGTACAGATACGTCGGTTGTACCTTTGTTGTGTGGAGCCATGGTGAAGTACAGCTCAGTGACTGCCTGAGGCGCTTGAACAGCCTCCATGCCAACATAAAATTTACCATGGAAGTAGAAAAGGAAGAAAAGCTACCATTCCTAGATGTGCTGGTCACAAAAGAGGGCGAAAATCTGGGACACAGAGTCTATCGAAAACCGACACACACGCACCGATACCCGCGTAAACTATCACATCACCACCCGAGCCAGGAAGGTGGCATGATTAATATGCTCGTAACGCGAGCAAGACGAATATGTGAGCCGCAGCACCTCAGGCGCGAAATGCGACACCTGGAAAGTGTTACGAGGAGCAATGGGTACTCCACAAGTTATAATAGAAGTATAGCAGAGCTAGATACTCGGCGAAGTGTCAAATCAAGAAAAGAAATGATGGGTACGGACTTTCTGCCATACATTCCCAGAATGACGGACAGCATCGGCCGCATACAGCGCAAACATGGTGTAAAGACTATTTACAAACCGATAAAGAAGATCAAAGAGCGTCTCAGATCGGCAACGGAGCAAAGGGACCCACTTGCAATGTCGGCAGTATACCTCATACCATGCACATGCGAACGCGTTCATGTGGGAATGACTGGAATATCAATCAACACCAGGATTACAGAACATAAGCGATGTTGCAGGTTGGGGCAGGTGGAGGAATCGGCCGTGGCAGAGCACGCACTGTTTGAGACCGACCACGTAGTAAAATTCGCCGACGCAGAATTTCTGGCTGTAGAGAAGAACTATCACACGCACCTGTTCAGGGAAGCTATAGAAATACACAAACACGAGACCAGGTCCAACAAGAAAGAAGAAGGCCTCAAGATAAACGGATCCTGGCTTTTCGTGCTGCAGCGAACAACCGTCGCAGGTGGCAAGAGAACCGCCCCGGAAATGACCGCGGAGGAGCCCAGCCCTTGGACGCTGGCGCGCCAGATCTGCGGCTGTGAGCTCAGCTCCAGTCCACCACCAGTAATGGAGGGTGAAACTTTGACAATTCCAGTCACTCGTGCTGGCGAAACGTCCGAAAATTCATCAGACGTACGTCGGCCGAAGATCTCGAGACAGAAGCCAACAGGCAATGTGTCAACAAGTGGCCACAAAACCCTTAACAATTTTATATTTAAGATAACGATTGATAGTTATCAGTAGAATACTGAGCAACCTGCCTGCCGTATTTGTAGACTCTGTTTCTCTGTTTATGCCTGTAAATCACTGCAGTCCTTTCCTCTGCTTAAGTGGGCCCAATCACTTATAAACTACCTGACCAAAAGTACCCGGACACTTCTAAGTAACGCGGAATTGACGACCAGATGTAATGAAAGGTGGATCCGCCCGTGTACAATAAGGTGAGGGAGGGGAGGAGCTATTGTGTTTGCAATAGACAAGCAATTACAGCAGAATGGATCAAAAAATGGTTCAAATGTCTCTAAGCACTATGGGACTTAACAGCTGAGGTCATCAGTCCCCTAGAACTTAGAACTACTTAAACCTATCTAACCTAAGGATATCACACACATCCATGCCCGAGGCAGGATTCGAACTTGCGACCGTAGCAGCAGCGTGGGTCTCGACTGAGGCGTCTAGAACCACTCGGCCACAGCGGCCGGCTAGAATGGGTCAGTTAGGAGAGCTCAGTGACTTCGAACGTAGAATAGTTATTGGAGTTCAGCAGAATAACAAAACCATTAGTGCAGTTTCAAGCCTTCCAAAGCCGCCCAAGTCGACTGTTGGTGATATAACTGTGTAGTGGAAGCTTGAAGTAACAACCGCGGCTAAACCGAGACCAGGCACACCTCATCTACTGACGGACAGGTGTCGTCGAATATTGCGGAGGACGATTGCAAAAATCACATGAAATCAGTGGAAGGAATCACTCACGAATTCCAATGTGCTTCAGGCTGTCGCCCATAATGACTGTGCATAAGGAGTTAAAAAGAGTGGAAGGCAGTGGTTAAGCAGCTCGTCATAAGCCCCACATTTCTGTAGGCGCTCAGTCCGGAACCGCACGACTGCTACGGTCGCAGGTTCGAATCCTGCCTCGAGCATGGATGTTTGTGATGTCCTTAGGTTAGTTAGGTTTAAGTAGTTCTAAGTTCTAGGGGACTGATGACCACAGATGTTAAGTCCCATAGTGCTCAGAGCCATTTTGAACATTTCTGTAGTCAGTACTGAGCGACAGTCGAATTGGTGTGAACAGCAACACCACTGGACGGCGGATGGCTGGAAACGGGTGATTTTGTGACGAACCGCACTATACCTTGTGGCAGTACACTGGTAGGGTCTGAGTTTGAGTTTGACCAACGTCTGGAGAACGTTACATACCTTCATGTGTAGTGCAAACAGCGAAGTACGCTGGTGGTGGTGTTACAGTATTGCAGTGTTTTTCATGGACAAAACTGGATCTCCTTATTGCTTTTGAGAAAAAGCTAATTCTGGAAGGATATGAACGCATTTTACAGCATTGTGTCCTGTGTACAGTAGAGAAATAGTTAAAGACAATAGCTGATTATATCACCATGGCCGGCCGAAGTGGCCGTGCGGTTAAAGGCGCTGCAGTCTGGAACCGCAAGACCGCTACGGTCGCAGGTTCGAATCCTGCCTCGGGCATGGATGTTTGTGATGTCCTTAGGTTAGTTAGGTTTAACTAGTTCTAAGTTCTAGGGGACTAATGACCTCAGCAGTTGAGTCCCATAGTGCTCAGAGCCATTTGAACCATTTTTATCACCATGACTGTCATAAATCAGCATGGGGCAACATTTTGTGGATAATAACCTTCCTGAAACGCAATAGCCTGACAAGAGCCCCTAACTGAATCCAATGGAACACCTTTGTGAGGAGGCAGAGCGTCCATCTCGCTGCAGATCCCGGCGTCCAGTTTCCCTGCCTTCTCTGCTCTTGAGCAAGAATGGGCTGCCATTCCTCTGCAGACGTTTTGACACCTCATTGAAGGTATCCCCAGCATAGTTCAAGCCATCATAAAGCCGAAGGATGGGCACACTATTGATGTCCACTAATAGCTATCCGGATACTTTACTAAATCGCTCCAGGCAATTACTGGGATGTTTCCTTTGAAACGGCACGCCAGATTTCCTTCCCCATTCTTCCCTAAACCGAGCTTGTGCTCCGTCTGTAATGACCCCGTTGCCGACGGGACGTTAAACACTAATCTTCTCCTCCCTGCTCCGGAGTCTTCTCATCAGATAGCGTAGTTATCGTTGTGAGTTCACAGACTTGAGAAGGTTTGACATATCACTAAGCCGACAAGGAAAACTGTAAGTGGTTGGGCCGTTTTATGCAGAGGAAATGACTCCTATAGTTCATAAACATAGAAAGAGAGTATTGTGACGTGGCTCGCAGATTGCCCGGATAAACTATGAAAAGCTCTATATGAAAAACGAGTACGAGGCGAACATGCATGGCGGCGCCGATCACAGTTAGCTTAGCTTTATTTATTTTCTGTCTTCCATTCAGGTGAGCAACTTTTTTTGAAGTAAGATTATAATTCACTCTGCATCCGAATCTGGATAAACTGCCATGCATTACAACTTCAAAAGGAAATCCCATGCTGCTACACGTGTGTATGTTAAAGGAATCACCCAAGACAATTTACGAAAACCACCTGGATGGCTGGACGTCTATTTGAACTCTGCTGATGTCAGATGTTTAACCAAAGGCTGGTCACCTGCGGATATTCAGAAGGTTTCTATTATCACCTGGAAGCGAACACGTAGTGGCTGTGGAACTCGATGATGGTGACCTTCATCCTTCTATTCTATCGCTTGCGCCTTGTCCCGCGGTTACGCAGGGTAGGCCACGGTTAACCGGATTTGGCATTTTAATTGTAACGGGTGGCCAGATACCTTCCTGCCGCCACCCCGTACCCGCCAGGACGGAATTAGTGTACCCCAGCTGTCTGCGTCTAGTGTAAATCGTGAAATAGTGTGACTGTGTCGCAAATGTCTGTGAGTCGTGTAACTGAGGCGGGACGTGGGGGCCAGCCCAGTAGTCAACTAGTAGGATGTGGAAAACCGCGTAAAAACCACATCGAGGCTGGCCGGCACACCGGCCGGCGTCGTTAATCCGCCGGGCGGATTCGATCCGGGGCCGGCGCGCCTACCCGAGTCAAGGAAGCTGCGTGTTAGCGCTCTCGGCTATGCTGGCGGGTCCTTCACCCTACTATGTTACACATTTTTCCCAACGACAGATGACTTGATAGAAACTTTGGTTGCAGAAGTCAGCATCATGGATCAAATGAGAAACTGGTTGATTAAGCAAGGAAAGATGTTGGCACACAAGCTGCTGAAGTTGCGTTTAATGAAAGGGAGGTTAACGAAGTGTGTGTGTGTGTGTGTGTGTGTGTGTGTGTGTGTGTGTATGTCTGTGGGTGGGTGGGTGGAAGGGTGTGGATGGTTTAAGGGTGCTATTCCAATACCGGAGAGCCTCGGCAATAATGACGATTTAAGAAGGGGAAAATAAGCTGAAGACATTAACTGAAGTTTGTATTAGGGAGGGCATTGGACTAGGGTAATGCGTGCACCTGTGTTACATGTACTGCTGTGCTGCTGTAATGGCTAGCACACATCCTTGCAGGCAAGGAGACCTGGGTTCAAGTGGCACAAATTTTAATTCATTTCTTCAATTTCTAACATTATCGTAGATAAATTTGAGACTCATATGTCTCAAGGAAAATTAATAGCATTAGATACATGGTTCACTCTTAATTCAAACTTGTTGTACAGTCATAAGAAATTTTTTGAAGGACATCATCTTTACGCTATTGACTGTTATAAGTTTTTATTACACTATTGCAAAAAAATGGCTCTGAGCACTATGGGACTTAACACCTAAGGTCATCAGTCCCCTAGAACTTAGAACTACTTAAACCTAACTAGCCTAAGGACATCACACACATCCATGCCCGAGGCAGGATTCGAACCTGCGACCGTAGCAGTCGCGCGGTTGCAGACTGAAACGCCTAGAACCGCTCGGCCACCGCGGCCGGCACACTATTGCAATTTCGGCTTTAGGCCAGTATCAAGTGCTGATATCATGGCTTTACGCCATGTCAACGTAATGTAAGCTGACATATTTGTGTGTCGTTGTCAATACTGTTAAATACATTCGTGAAGTTTTTACACAGTGCAGGCACACGTATTCAAACATCGTAAAACAACATAATCTGTAAGTGCACATGTTCGTTAAACCATCACTAGCCACAAAAAACAACCAGAACAGGTGTACTTACAGATTACGTTGTTTTACGATGTTTGAATACGTGTGCTCGCACTGTGTAACAACGTCACGAGTATATGGACAGTGTTGACAACGACATACAAATGTGTCAGCTTACATTACGTTGACATGCCTTAAAGCCATAATATCAGCACTTGACAATGGTCTAAGGCCGTAACTGCAGTAGCGTAATAAAAACTTATAACAGTCAATGGTATAAAGATCATGTCCTCAAAAACTCTTAGTACAAGTTTGTGACCCTGTCGTAAAAACAGTTCTCAGTACAATCACTTCTACATCGGGCATTGTGCACCTTTGTTTTCCAGAAGTGTAAGGCGCGATAAAAATGTTTCCATCTGAGGGCGTTGCTGCACCGTATACGCAACGTAGCTAGGCAAGGCGTTACTGCAGCAGTCGTGTCTTTCTGACGTGCATGCGGTAAACTATGGCTTGTAATGACATTGTAGTAAAATATTGAACCAGACTGCCGCTGTAATTGATGTTGTTTTATTGCTGTAGATTATACAGTAGCAATTGGTTTATTTCAGCTCGATGTCCATCTTCAAGCTATCTGAGGCAAATACTCCTTGTTAACAGTAGCAAAATTATAACTGATAACAATTTTGTTTGATTGTGTGTTTAGTACTGACATCCATATTGCACCGTGGTGCTGTTGCTGCCGTATAATTTTATTGCCGCATTAGGAACTTCAATTGCGCCATTGTTTTCTTTGTTAATCGTTTACTTTACTATGTTACGAAAGTTAATAAATCGGTCAAGAAGGCTATGAGAGTGCTTCTGCTATGTAGAGCAGATAAGTAGTTGTTAGCATCTCACTTAGACAATGAACTGACATTACTTAGTTCCCGTAAGATGGACGTGCCGCGTTATTGTATGGTTAAATGATGATGGCGTCCTCTTGGGTAAAATATTCTGGAGGTAAAATAGTCCCCCATTCGGATCTCCGGGTGGGGACTACTCAAGAGGACGTCGTTATCAGGAGAAAGGAAACTGGCGTTCTACGGATCGGAGCGTGGAATGTCAGTTCCCTTAATCGGGCAGGTAGGTTAGAAAATTTAAAAAGCGAAATGGATAGGTTAAAGTTAGATATAGTGGGAATTAGCTAAGTTCGGTGGCAGGAGGAACAAGACTTTTGGTCAGGCGAATACAGGGCTATAAATACGAAATCAAGTAGGGGTAATGTAGGAGCAAGTTTACTAATGAATAAAAAAATAGGAGTGCGGGTAAGCTACTACAAATAGCACAGTGAACACATTATTGCGGCCAAGATAGATACGAAGCCCACGCGTACTACAGTAGTAAAAGTTTATATGTCAACTAACTCTGCAGATGACGAAGAAACTGAAGAAATGTATGATGGAATAAAAGAAATTATTCACATAGTGAAGGAAAATGAAAATTTAATAGTCATGGGTGACTGGAATTCGATAGTAGGGAAACGAAGAGAAGGAAACGTAGTAGGTGAATATGGATTGGGCGTAGGAAATGAAAGAGGAAGCCGCCTGGTAGAATTTTGCACAGAGCATAACTTAATCATAGCTAACACTTGGTTCAAGAATCATAAAAGAAGGTTGTATACATAGAAGAACCCTGGAGCTACTGACAGGTTTCAGATAGATTATATAATGGTAAGACAGAGATTTAGGAACCAGGTTTTAAATTGTAAGACATTTCCAGGGGCAGATGTGGACTCTGACCACAATCTATTGGTTATGAACTGTAGATTAAAATTGAAGAAACTGCAAAAAGGTGGAAATTTAAGGAGGTGGGACCTGGATAAACTGATTAAACCAGAGGTTGTACAGAGTTTCAGGGAGAGTATAAGGGAACAATTGACAAGAATGGGGGAAAGAAATACAGTAGAAGAAGAATGGGTAGTTTTGAGGGATGAAGTAGTGAAGGCAGCAGAGAATCAAGTAGGTAAAAAGACGAGGGCTAGTAGAAATCCTTGGGTAACAGAAGAAATATTGAATTTAATTGATGAAAGGAGAAAATAAAAAAATGCAGTAAATGAAGCGGGCAAAAAGGAATACGAACGTCTCAAAAATGAGATAGACAGGAAGTGCAAAATGGCTAAGCAGGGATGGCTAGAGGACAAATGTAAGGATGTAGAGGCTTATCTGACTAGGGGTAAGATAGATACTGCCTACAGGAAAATTAAAGAGACCTTTGGAGAAAAGAGAACCACCTGTATGAATATCAAGAGCTCAGATGGAAGCCCAGTTCTAAGCAAAGAAGGGAAAGCAGGAAGGTGGAAGGAGTATATAGAGGGTCTATACAAGGGCGATGTACTTGAGGGCAATATTATGGAAACAGAATTGGATGTAGATGAAGATGAAATGGGAGATAGGATACTGCGTGAAGAGTTTGACAGAGTATTGAAAGACCTGAGTCGAAACAAGGCCCTGGGAGTAGACAACATTCCATTAGAACTACTGACAGCCTTGGGAGAGCCAGTCCTGACAAAACTCTACCATCTGGTGAGCAAAATGTATGAGACAAGCGAAATACCCTCAGACTTCAAGAAGAATATAATAATTCCAATCCCAAAGACAGCAGGTGTTGACAGTTGTGAAAATTACCGAACTATCAGTTTAATAAGTCACTAACGCGAATTCTTTACGGACGAATGGAGAAACTGGTATATCTTAGAAACTAGATTAAGAAAAGGCAAACCTACGTTTCTAGCATTTGTAGACTTAGAGAAAGCTTTTGACAATGTTGACTGGAATACCCTCTTTCAAATTCTGAAAATGGCAGGGGTAAAATACAGGGAGCGAAAGGCTATTTACAATTTTTACAGAAACCGGATGACAGTTATAAGATTCGCGGGACATGAAAGGGAAGTAGTGGTTGGGAAGGGAGTGAGACACGGTTGTAGCCTATCCCCGATGTTATTCAATCTGTATATTGAGCAAGCAGTAAAGGAAACAAAAGAATAATTCGGAGTAGGTATTAAAATCCATGGAGAAGAAATTAAAATTTTAAGGTTCGCCGATGACATTGTAATTCTGTCAGAGACAGCAAAGGACTTGGAAGAGCAGTTGAACGGAATGGATAGGGTCTTGAAACGAGGATATAAGATAAACATCAACAAAAGCAAAACGAGGATAATGGAATGTAGTCGAATTAAGTCGGGTGATGCTGAGGGAATTAGATTAGGAAATGAGACACTTAAAGTAGTAAAGGAGTTTTGCTATTTGGGGAGCAAAATAACCGATGATGGTCGAAGTAGAGAGGATATAAAATGTAGACTGGCAATGGCAAGGAAAGCGTTTCTGAAGAAGAGAAATTTGTTAACATCGACTATAGATTTAAGTGTCAGGAAGTCGTTTTTGGAAGTATTTGTATGGAGTGTAGCCATGTATGGAAGTGAAACATGGACTATAAGTAGTTTGGAAGAGAAGAGAATAGAAGAATTCGAAATGTGGTGCTACAGAAAAATGCTGAAGATTAGATGGGTAGATCACATAACCAATGAAGAGGCATTGAACAGAATTGGGGAGAAGAGGAGTTTGTGGCACAACTTGACTAGAAGAAGGGATCGGTTGGTAGGACACGTTCTGAGGCATCAAGGGATCCCAATATTTGGTATTGGAGGGCAGCGTGGATGGTAGAAATCGTAGAGGGAGACCAATAGATGAATACACTAAGCATATTCAGAAGGATGTAGGCTGCAGTATGTACTGGGAGATGAAGCAGCTTGCACAGGATGGAGTATCATGGAGAGCTGCATCAAACCAGTCTCAGGACTGAAGACTACGACAACAAAAACGGACGTAGAGGAATTATGGCAGAGCTTAAGCAGGTTGTAAATCGTCGTCTGCAGAATTATGTGCCTAGTAAGTAGATAAAGGATGGAAAAGACCCATCACGGTTTAATAACGAAATTCGTAAGATGCTGAGGAAGCAGAGTCTGTTGCACTCTCGAATCAAAAGAGAACGCACAAATGACGACAAGCAAAGCTCAGTAGAGATTCGTGCGTCTGTGAAATGATCTATGCGTGGAGCATACAACAACTACCACCGTCAAACCTTAGCAAAAGATTGCCAGAGAAACCGAGAAAATTCTTCTCCGATGTAAAATCGCTAAGCGGATCTAAGCCTTGAATTCAGTCCCGTGTTGACCAGTCTTGTGTGGCAGTTGAAGATAGCCAAACGAAAACCGATGTTTTAGTTTTCACATTCAAGAAATCGTTCACACGGGAGAATCGTCCAAACATATCGTCATTTGACCATCGAACAGACTTGCGTATGGACGACTTACTAATAAGTATCCCTGGCGTAGAAGAGCAACTGAAAGATTTGAAAGAAAATAATCGCCAGGTCCGGATGGAATCCCAATTCAGTTTTACAAAGAATACTCTATGGCATTGGCCCCTAACCTAGCTTGCATTTATCGTGAGTCTCTCACCCAGTAAAAAGTTCCAAACGACTGGAAAAAGCTCAGGTGACACCAATATATAAGGAGGGTAAAAGAACGGTCCCGCAAAATTACAGAAAAATATTGCTTGAACATATTCTCAGTTCGAATATAATAAACTTTCTTGAGACTGAGAGGCTATGTCCACGAATCAGCGTGGTTTTAGAAGGCATCGCTCGTGTGAAACTCAGCTTGCCCTTTTCTCACATAATATGCTGCGAACTATGGATGAAGGGCAACAGACTGATTCCATATTTCTAGATTTGAGGAAAGCATTTGACACTTTGTCAGTATACAGGGTGTTACAAAATGGTACGGCCAAACTTTCACCGAGCGAGGTGGCGCAGTGGTTAGACACTGGACTCGCATTCGGGAGGACGACGGTTCAATCCCGTGTCCGGCCATCCTGATTTAGGTTTTCCGTGATTTCCCTAAATCACTCCAGGCAAATGCCGGGATGGTTCATCTGAAAGGGCACGGCCGACTTCCTTCCCCATCCTTCCCTAATCCGATGAGACCGATGACCACGCTGTCTGGTCTCCTTCCCCAAAAACGACCAACCAACCAAACTTTCAGAAAACGTTCCTCACACACAAATAAAGAAAAGATGTTATGTGGACATGTGTCCGGAAACGCTTAATTTCCATGTTAGAGCTCATTTTAGTTTCGTCAGTATGTACTGTAATTCCTCGATTCTCCGCCATGGTTTCATAGGGATACTCTACCTGTGCTGCTAGAACATGTGCCTTTACAAGTACGACACAACATGTGGTTCATGCACGATGGAGCTCCTGCACATTTCACTCGAAGTGTTCGTACGCTTCTCAACAACAGATTCGGTGACCGATGGATTGGTAGAGGTGGACCAATTCCATGGCCTCCGCGCTCTCCTGACCTCAACCCTCTTGACTTTCATTTATGGGGGCATTTGAAAGCTCTTGTCTACGCAACCCCGGTACCAAATGTAACGACTCTTCGTGCTCGTATTGTGGACGGCTGCGATACAAAACACCATTCTCCAGGGCTGCATCAGCGCATCAGGGATTCCATGCGACGGAGGGTGGATGCATGTATCCTCGCTAACGGAGGACATTTTGAACATTTCCTGTAACAAAGTGTTTGAAGTCACGCTGGTACGTTCTGTTGCTGCGTGATTCCATTCCATGATTAATGTGATTTGAAGAGAAGTAATAAAATGAGCTCTAACATGGAAAGTAAGCGTTTCCGGACACATGTCCACATAACATATTTTCTTTCTTTGTGTGTGAGGAATGTTTCCTGAAAGTTTGGCCGTACCTTTTTGTAACACACTGTATATGTGAGTGACTCGAAGACTTCTTAAGTATTAGAACGCAATATGTTGTCCTCGACGCTGAGTGTTCGTAAGAGACAAGGGTATCGTAAGGAGTGACCCAGGGAAGTGAGATAGGACCGCTGTTGTTCTCTACAAACATAAATGATTTGGCGGACAGTGTGGACAGCAATCCACGGTTGTTTGCTTGATGATTCTGTGGTGTATGGTAAGATGTCGAAGTTGAGTAAGTGTGGGAAGATATAAGACGGCTTAGACAAAATTTCTAGTGTTATCAATGGCAGTTAGCTCTAAATGAGGAAATGTAAGATAATGCATGTGAGTAGGAAGAGCAAACCTGTAATGTTCGGTTACAGTATTACTAGTGTCCTGCTTGACACAGTGAAGTCGTTTGACTGTCTGGGCGTAACGTTGCAAAGAGACATGAAATGGAACGAGCACGTGAGAACTGTGGTAGGGAAGGTGAATAGTCGACTTCGGGTTATTGGCAGGATTTTAGGAAAGAGTGGTTCACCTGATCGCATATAGGACGCTAGTGCGACCTATTCCTGTGTACTGCTCGAGTGTTTGCGATCCGTACCAGGTCGGGTTGAAGGAAGACATCAAAGCAATTCAGAGAAGGGCACCCAGATTTGTTTCTGGTAGGCTCGAACAACACGCAGTGTTACGGAGATGCTTCGGAAGCACAAATGGGAATCCCTGGAGGAAAGGCGACGTTTTCTTCGAGAAACACTATTGAGAACATTTAGAGAACCGGCATTTGAAGCTGACTACTGAACGATTCTACTGCCGCTAACATACGTTGCGCTTAAGGACCACAAAGATAAGATTCGAGAAATTATGGCTCGTACAGAGCTCTGTTTGCGAGTGGAACAGGAACGGAAATGAAGAGTAGTGGCACAGGGTATACTCCGCCGCGCACCATACGGTGGCTTGCGGACCATTTATGTAGATGCAGATGTAGATATAGATGATTGCTGTTGTTTGGAAATGTCAGCTTAGGTCTGTTGTCGATGGTATATACTGTTGTAGTTTTGACAGCTACGATTGACAGCAGACCCAGCGATGCTATATGGTTACAATATATTTAGTTACTTGTCTATGTATTGTGATGATCTGTGATGTGGTAATATAATCGTTGTTTTGTTTTCGTAGTGTGTATATCTTTGTTTTTATTTCATCCGGAATCGAGATGTATGATTTCAGTAAAGCTATCTATATAATTTTTATGTTTCATGTCCTTTTGTTCATTTAATAGTTTATCAGGGCGTGTCTATGATCCGGCTCGGAGTGGCCGTGCGGTTCGAGGCGCCATTTCATGGACTGGGCGGCCCCTCCTGCCCGAGATTCGAGTCCTCCCTCGGGCATGAGTGTGTGCGTTGTTCTTAGCATAATTTAGTTTAAGTTAGTTTAAGTAGTGGGTAAGAATAGGAACCGATGACCTCAGCAGTTTGGTCCCTTAGGATTTCACACAAATTTGAACACATTTTTTATATTTCGATTTCTTCCAAAACATTAATTTTAATCTCTGTGGTTTTATATGTAAGATTCTCATTGCACTGGTTATGTGATCACTCTCATTTTTTGTGTTTAAGTGGTTGGAGTACGTTGGTTGGTTTGTGTTGCTGTTTCTTGTGTGTTCTCTGTACCTAATTTCAAAGTTTCTGACTGTCTGTCGTATGTAGGATTTGTCACAGTCTTTAAAGCTGATTTTATATTTGTCTGGTACTGTGCGTAGAGGTGGTTTTGTTTTATCGGAGTGGTTCAGTGTCTTGACGTTTTTGCCGGTTCTGTCGGCGATTTTAACTGTTGCCTCCTTTAGTAATGTGTTTAGTTCGTTAGATATACGTCCTGTGTAAGTTTTAGTTATGTATTTGAAATTTTGTTTTGTTAGTACTTTTGTTAGTTGTAGGAGTATGTCTTTATGGATCTCACTGCGTGTTTCGTGTATAGTTTCCTCACTATGCTTGGATCGAAGTCATTTTGTTGAGCTAAGTAAGTAAGGCTTGGCAATTCTTTTTGTATGACTACATGTTCTAAAGGTAGATTTATTAGTCTGTTCATCATTATGTTAAAATAAAAGTTGCGTTAATAATATTGTCTGACATTTGGTGAAGTGAGCTATGGCGTCTTTATTACCAAATGCGTACAAACAAGACCAACGTGCTGTTATTCTTTTCTTGGCTGCCGATGGACAAACACAGGTAGACACTAATCGGAGAATAAAGAACGTGTGAGGGGTAACGCGCCCGTCAAAAACCAATGTTGCGGAATGATGCGACAAGGGGTGCTGATGCTTCATATAAAGCACGTCCCATATAAATGTCCTAAGGCAGAATTTACGCCAACTCGGAAGTGGGAGACACTGGAGCACCCGCCCTATAGTCCTGATCTTCCTAATGCGATTATCGCGCCTTCTGTCCTTAAAAAAGGCATTGAAGGATCGATTATTCCTGTCAGACGAGAGGGTGCTGCAGGTAGCTATGTACTTCCTCACGCAATAGGACACGGTGTTTTACCAAACGGATACCTTAAAACTGGTGCATAGGTGGGATGATTGCCTCAATGCTCACGGCGATTTTGCCTGATTGTCGTGCCGATTCTGAACTGTGCAGCTTTTGAACGGAAACTTGTTTATCGCCCCTCATATTTACTACCAACACTAGATATTTGGTTCAAATGGCTCTGAGCTCTATGGGACTTAACATCTGAGGGCATCAGTCCCCTAGAACTTAGAACTACTTAAACCTAACTAACCTAAGGACATCACACACATCCATGCCCGAGGCAGGATTTGAACCTGCGACCGTAGCGGTCGCGCGGCCACAGACTGTAGCGCCTAGAACCGCTCGGCCACTCCAGCCGGCACTAGATATTTACAGAGTGTTATTTCGATACGTTTATACTCACTGATAAGCATAACCATTATGGAAATTTGTTTAACAGTATGTTGGTCCTCGTTTGGAACGCAGTACAGCAATTTGCATGGCATGGATTCGGCAAGTCATCGGTAGTTTTCCGGATGGAAAAAATTTGGAAATTTGTGGTAACGACTATGGGACCAAACTACTAAGGTCATCGGTCCCTAGGCTTACGCACTACTTAATCTAACTTCGACTAACTTACGCTAAGGACAACACACACACCCATACCCGAGGGAGGATTCGAACCTCCGATGGGAAGAGCCGAGCGAACCGTGACAAGATGCCATAGACCGCACGGCTACACTACCCCGCGCGGCTTTTCCGGATGTATATGGCACTAGATGTCTAAGTATAGGTAACGCAGATCGCAGATCCCATAAATTACGGGCCAATGGTTTGTGGGCGCGGAGATGCCGACCAATAGGGTCCCAGATGTTTTTCATCGGGTTCAGATCTGGAAAATTTGGTGGCCAAGACATCAAACAGAGTTCTATGAAGAACCAGGGATCGCAAGAGAAATTTAGGCCTTTGTGCCGGAATATCATCGTATCACATTTGAGGCAATAACAGAAAAAGTAAAACTCAGTCACGGATTAGTTTTCATTAGCTTAGACGACATTTTCAACGTGACAAATGTCGCTGACCACTGGATAACGCGACTGTTCAAACCCATTCTAAAAGCCCGCGGAGCCGAGGCATCAGCGGAAATGCTGCAGCTGTGTGAAGCCAAGCCAAATGATTTCATTAGCTGCCTAAACAGATGGACGAGTTCTGCGTCTGTCACTATGACTCCAAGACAGAGGACCAAAGAATGCAGGGAAACATTTGGATTCACTACCACCGGAAAGGGCCAAGACTAAACCCGCATCAGGAAAGGTGATAAGGCTGCGTTCACACTGCCGGCCGGGCCGGGCCGGGATGACGCGTACTGGCTCGGCTCGTGCCTATCCAGCTCAGGCCGACGTGTAGTGCTTTCACACTGCGCGCCGCGCCGAGCCGGGACGGCGAAATGGGGGAAAATCCACTTCTCCTATTTTCATGTTTTAAAAATTCTTCGCGGTATATAAGACTTCGTCACATCGTTTTATGAACTTATTTTTTCCTTAAAAGCGTTACTCACGTCGTTAAAAAAGAAAAAGTCTACTTTTCGTTTCGCGTGATTTTTTAGTTTCGTAACGCTTCCCAACCGATTTTGAGGAAAGTATGCGGCTAAAAAAATCTGATTTTTGTACACGTGATAGTGTACCATCTTAGCTTCGTATTGGATCATTTATCTTTCCATATTTCTTAGCAGTCATTGTGAAATGATGCTATTTGTCAACGTTGTGCACTTGATTTACAAATCTTGTAGTGAAAAAGTTATGTAGCGGGTAGCTTACTGTTAGATCCGTTTTAGACCATACATTGTTGGGAATGAAATGTAGCTAAAAGTATGAAATGAGAATGATACTGATATCTGTCTCTGGTCACAAGTAATGTGAGCTATTCAGTGGCTTCAGTGCCGCGTCCGCAAGTTCGCGCGGTTACAGCTTGGTTTACTGTAGTCATATAATGCAGGAAAGAAAAAAAACTAATTACTAGTGATCAGCGCAGACCTAGTGTCGGCCCCTCGTATTATTTTAATGGTCTCATTGTCTAGATAAAGTGTCTAGATAGAAGTGTCAATGACATAGGTCTGATAAAATATGATGTAAAACTAATCACAAAAACAAACTGGAGATTTGTGATACGTTTACTGCAGAAATTGAAGCGCAATTCTGTAGTCTCGTTGTCTACTTTGACAGAAAAAATAATGGAGAGTTAATGAAACTACTGTAGATCGACACAGATGTGCGTTTCATTGTTCTTCATTGTTTTTTTTTCTTCCTTGGCGGGCTGCGCTGCGCTGTCAAGGTAATCCCCACTCTTTGGCTAAATGGCTGTTAGCTGCCGGAGGCCAAATAAATAAATTAAAAAAAAATCCCTACCCTTCGCCAGCTGACAAGCAAGTCAGTAGAAAACGCAGCTGCAGTCAACAGTTGCTCGCCTTTAGCTAGTCTGTGCTGTCTTGTAGAACAATGTCTTCACCCTTTTATTGGTATTGTTTTGACTCTGCAGTAGCTCGTCGAGTTTTGAAGCACAGATGAACTAGGAGGTTGTGGATTCATCCCATAAATAGCGACAGACATTTAGGAGAGTGTTTTTCTTTACATGAATAACTTAAAAACTATCCTGAAATTTTTTATTCATATTACAGAATGAATCATAATACATTTCAGTATGTGCTGCAGAACACTCAAGACAAAATTTCGAAACAGAACACAAATTTTCGCAGAAGTATAACAGCAGAAGAAAAATGGTGTATAACGATAAGGTAAGATTCGTTGGTACACACTTTTTGGTTTGCAGTAGAACTTCGTACAGCATTCACTACCCCAATTAACTGTAGTCATGCTTTTGTATTTTAAATTTCATAAACGCTACCTCTGAGGGGAAGAGAGTTTATGGGACTCCTGAGAATCATTAGGAAGTAATTAGCTTCGTCATTTTGGGTAATGTCTTGCTGTGCCTTCAACAAAGAATCGCAGAAATACTCCTTCGTAAGTTTCCAACTTTTTTCTTCTTTTTTCTTCATGATGCAGCGCTTGGCAGTGGTAATGGTTCATCATGTTGAGCCACTGATGACCTCACAAAATTCTTTTCATTACCTTGTAAGATAGACAGATTGATAGGCGAAGAGTTTTGAGATAATGCCCTTTGACTCAGTGGTTCTATTTCCACTGATAAGGAACTGTGCATAGCTCCTGGAACTTAGGAAAATCATATGACAGAACAAAGCCCGAGTGGAATTGCATTTTAATATACTATTCCCTGGATCATATGACCTTATTTTGCCAAGTTACAAAAGTTATTCTTTGTAACTGTGTCTCAGGTCTTTGCATTTCGATTTCATTATTTTAACTGAAAGAATACAGAAGGGTGCAAGGAACTGTCTCTTTAATTATTTATTGTTGTATAACAGTGAAATGACATGGACTAAGTAAATATCTACTGTGCAAACAAAACTGTAAAAACTTCGCCCAACACCGGGACTTTGTCAAGACGAAGCGTCGCAGGAAGCTGCCCAAGAAGACGTTTCGGCCCCACGAAAACGCGCCAGTTCATTCTGCTCACCCACACACACACACACACACACAGGCGCAAGCGCGCGCTTCTTCCTTGGGCTATCAACAGGAAGTACAGCCAGATGAGCAAGACAGTTCTTGCTGTCACTTTCCTATGTTCCCTTTTTTATAAAGTGAGACACAAAACTTTTGTTGCACAGATGACATATGGCGGAAGACAACCCTAGTTGGTCTACGCTTTATTCTAGGCCAGAAGATGGAATGATGAGGGCGTGTTGAAAAATAATATTTCCAATTTTTTTATGGGAAAACCTTAAAGCTTTTTAAATAAAACAAACGCTATTAACGTTCGACATATTTATTCTTCATGTCTTTCTGCCCTCTGCCACTAAAGAGCTACGAATTTTAGCGTGTAACATGGCGATGTGGAAAGTAACTGCCGGCCGGAGTAGCCGAGCGGTTCTAGGCGCTTCAGTCTGGAACCGCACGACCACTACGGTCGCAAGTTGGAATCCTGCCTCCGGCATGGATGTGTGTGATGTCCTTAGGTTAGTTAGGTTTAAGTAGTTCTAAGTTCTAGGGGACTGATGACCTCAGATGTAAGTCCCATAGTGCTCAGAGCCATTTGAACCATATTTTTGGCCGGCCGGAGTGGCCGTGCGGTTCTAGGCGCTACACTCTGGAGCCGAGCGACCGCTTCGGTCGCAGGTTCGAATCCTGCCTCGGGAATGGATGTGTGTGATGTCCTTAGGTTAGTTAGGTTTAATTAGTTCTAATTCGAATCCTGCCTCGGGCATGGATGTTTGTGATGTCCTTAGGTTAGTTAGGTTTAACTAGTTCTAAGTTCTAGGGGACTAATGACCTCAGCAGTTGAGTCCCATAGTGCTCAGAGCCATTTGAAGCCAATTAGTTCTAAGTTCTAGGCGACTGATGACCTCAGAAGTTAAAGTCGCATAGTGCTCAGAGCCAGCCAACCATATTTTTGGAACGTAACTATGTAGGTGCGTGAGAAACAGCGTGCTGCAATGGAGTTTCGAATACGAAGAGTTCGCCCACACATGGAGTACCCTCTCCTTAAACATGACAATGCCAGACCACACACGAGTGCTGCAACATGAACAACAATCCGATGCCTTACGTTTACTGTCATCGATCATCCTCTATACAGTCACAACTTGGCCGTATCCGATTTTCATCCGTTTCCAAAACTTAAAGAACACGTTCGACGACTTCACTTTGACAGTGACGAAGCGGTGCAAGCAGAGGTGAGGTTGTGGCTCCGTCAAAAAAGTCAAACATTCTACAGTGACGGTGTCAACAAACTGGTCTCTCGCCAGGGTGACTATGTTGAGAAACAAATATGTAGACGTGAAGAATAAAGATGAAGAACGTTAATAATATTTGTTTGGTTTGAAAAGCTGTAAGAAATTTCACGCAAAACATTCGGAAGTCATTGGTTTTCAGCACGATCTCGTATATCATTCCGAAACCGAAAGTAAACAATAAAATACTATTGATTCAAGAACTATTACGGTTTCTTCATTTTGTGAAAATAAACATCAGCAGGCAATTTACAATTGTTATATTTGTTTATATGGTGTGACACATACTATAGCGTCAATAACAAAAAAGAATTATATGTTGCCTGATCATGGTCATCTCTACGCCTACATCTACATCATACTCCGCAAGCCACCCAACGGAGTGTGGCGGAGGGTACTTCTGGTACCACTAACAGATCCCTCCTTCCGTGTTCCGTTAGCGAATCCCGCGTGGGAAGAATGATTGTCGGTAAGCCTCTGTATTATCTCTAATTTCTCAGATGTATGTTGGAGGAAGTAGTATGTTGTTCGACTCTTCCCGGAAAGTGGTCTCTCAAAATTTCGGTAGTAAACATCTCCGTGACGCACTAGGCCTCTGTTGTAACGAACGTCACGCTATTCATTGGACCTTCTCTATCTCTTCTATCATTCCTACCTGGTAAGGGTACCAGATACTCAGGAATAAGTCAAACAAGTGCCTTGTAAACCATTTGCTTCGTGGATAAGTTTCCCTTACTGTAAGATTCCCTTACTATTCTTCTTATGAATGTCAGTCTGCCATATGCTTTTCCTAGTACGTATTTTACACTGAAGCGCCAAAGAAACTGGTGTAGGCATGCGTATTCAAATATAGGCAACGCCTCTATAGGACAAGTGTCTTGAGCAGCTATAAGATTGGTTACTGCTGCTACAATGGCAGGTTGTCAAGATTTAAGTGAGTTTGAACGTCGTGTTACAATCGGCGCACGAGCGATGGGACAGGACATCTCCGAGGTAGCGATGAAGTGGGGATTTTCCCGTACCGTGAATATCAGGAATCTGGTAAAGCATCAAATCTCCGGCCGGAAAAAGATCCTGTTAGAACGGGACCGACGACGACTGAAGAGAATCGTTCTACATGACAGAAGTGCAAACCTTACGCAAATTTTATCCAAAATTTTTGAGAAAGTAATGTATTCAAGAGTAGCTTCACATATCTGTAAAAATGAAGTACTAACAAAATGTCAGTTTGGTTTCCAGAAAGGTTTTTCAACAGAAAATGCCATATATACTTTCACCAGTCAAATTTTGAATGATCTGAATAACCGAACACCACCCATTGGGATTTTTTGTGATCTCTCAAAGGCTTTTGATTGTGTAAATCATGAAATTCTGCTAGACAAGCTCAAGTATTGTGGCATGAGTGGGACAGTGCAAAAATGGTTTAATTCGTACCTAACTGGAAGAGTGCAGAAAGTTGAAATAAGTAGTTCTCGTAACATGCAAAGATCAGCACATTCCTCAAACTGGGGAACTATCAAGAATGGGTTCCACAAGGGTCAGTCTTGGGTCCTTTGTTGTTCTTATTATATATTAATGACTTGCCATTCTATATTCATGAAGAGGCAAAGTTAGTTCTCTTCGCTGATGATACAAGTATAGTAATCACACCTGAGAAACAAGAATTAACTGATGAAATTGTCAATACTGTCTTTCAGAAAATTACTAAGTGGTTCCTTGTAAACGGACTCTCACTGAATTTTGATAAGACACAGTACATACAGTTCCGTACAGTGAATGGTATGACCCCATTAATAAATATAGACCTTAATCAGAAGCATATAGCTAAGGTAGAATATTCCAAATTTTTAGGTATGTCCATTGATGAGAGATTAAATTGGAAGAAACACATTGATGATCTGCTGAAACGTTTGAGTTCAGCTACTTATGCAATAAGGGTCATTGCAAATTTTGGTGACAAACATCTTAGTAAATTAGCTTACTACGCCTATTTTCACTCATTGCTTTCATATGGCATCATATTTTGGGGTAATTCATCACTGAGGAATAAACTATTTATTGCACAAAAGCGTGTAATCAGAATAATAGCTGGAGTCCACCCAAGATCATCCTGCAGACATTTATTTAAGGATCTAGGGATATTCACAGTAGCTTCTCAGTATATATACTCTCTTATGAAATTTGTTATTAACAACCAAACCCAATTCAAAAGTAATAGCAGTGTGCATAACTACAATACTAGGAGAAAGGACGATCTTCACTATTCAAGATTAAATCTAACTTTGGCACTGAAAGGGGTGAATTATACTGGCACTAAAGTCTTTGGTCACTTACCAAATAGTATCAAAAGTCTGACAGATAACCAACAAGTATTTAAGAAGAAATTAAAAGAATTTCTGAATGACAACTCCTTCTACTCCATAGAGGAATTTTTAGATATAAATTAAGAAAAAAAGAAAAAAAACAAAAATATTAAAAAAAATAAAGAAAAACAAAAAACACAAAAAAATAAAGTTGTTATATTAACTTAAGTATGTTGTTAAATTAACCTAATTATGTCATGTATTGGAAAATTCGACTCGTTCTACATCATTACGAAATATCGTATTCATGATCCATGGAACTAGTATTAATCTAATCTAATCTGGTGTAGATTTCAATACTGGGCCACCAACAAGTGTCAGCGTACTAACCATTCAACGAAACATCACCGATATGGGATTTCGGAGCCGAAGGTCCACTCGAGTACCCTTGATGACTGCACTACACAAAGCTTTACGCCTCACCTGAGCCCGTCAACACCGACATTGGACTGTTGATGACTTGAAACATGTTGCCTGGTCGGACGAGCCGCGTTTCAAATTGTCTCGAGCGGATGGAAGTGTACGGGTATGGAGACAACCTCATAAATCCATGGATCCTGCATGTAAGCAGGAGACTGTTCAAGCTGGTGGAGGCTCTGTTATGGTGTGGGGTGTGTGCAGTTGGAGTGATATGGGACCTCTGATACGTCTAGATACGACTCTGACAGGTGACACATACGTAAGAACCCTGCCTAATCACCTGAATCCATTCGTGTCCATTGTACATTCCGATGGACTTGGGCAATTCCAGCAGATCAATGCGACACTCCACACGTCCAGAACTGCTACAGGGTGGCTCAAGGAACACTCTTCTGAGCTTAAACACTTCCGGTGGCCATCAAACTTCCCAGGCACGAACATTATTGAGCATATCTGGGATGTCTTGCAACGTGCTGGTCTCCAACCCCCCCCCTCCCCCTCCCTCCCGTACTATTACGGATTTATGGACAGCCCTGCAGGATTCAAGGTGTCACTTCCCTCCAGCACTACTTCAGACGTTAGTCAAGTCCATGCCACGTCGTGTTGCTGCACTTCTGCTTGATCGCGGGGGCCCTACACGATATAAGGGGAGGTGTACCAGTTTCTTTGGCTATTCAGGGTATGTGGTTGTTCCAATGAAAGTCGGTGTGGATAGTTTCTCACAGATATTTTACGGTAGATGCTGTTTCCAGAAATTTGTCATCAATAGTGGAGTTGTACCTATGCGCAGTATTTTACATTTATTTACGCTCAGGGTCATCTGCCAGAACCTGCATCATTCATCAACCCTTTGCAGGTCATTCTGCAAATCTGTACTGTCTTCTGGGGTTTCTACGAGGGGTGTTCAATATGTAATGTAACACATTTTTTGTTCGGCAAATTTCGGGTAAAAAAGTTCGGAATTTGTTGTGGAACATAGAAGAATATTCCCCCTTCAGCTGCTATAGTTTCATGAAGTTCCGATAGTTGTCGGCACTATACGTAATCTTCAGAGTGGCGTCTGGGACGGAGGTTCGTTTCAAGTAGAGAGCTATCATTGAGTTTCTTTGGTGGAAAGCCAAGCATCGCAGATATTCACAGGCGCTTGCAGATTGTCTACGGAGACCTGGAAGTGAACAAAAGCACGGTGAGCTTATTGCGCAACAGCCTCCCCCAAGATCATTATGAACTGTCCGATGCCAGCTTTTTTCATATGCATCCATGTATTTATCGTACGATTCAGTGCTTCCTAGGGCCTTTTATGTGTATTTTTATAGGTATCATTCAATTCAGTTTGCTCAAAACCCTATTCTTCTTTGTAAATACATATAGAATATTCTGGAATGACTTACATTCTCGTGATTGTTAATAGATTGTTGTCATTAACAAAAACATGTACATATGCAAATTAAATATGAGATCGTGAAACTGAAGTAATAAAGGTTTAGCAACAAATATTAAGAGGCTGTGGAAATGTTAGGATAAATGACTAACGCCTCTAATTACCACAATTGCAATTTGTAAATTCGCTAACACAAAAACCTCATTATGATTCAAATGAAAATAACAATAATTATCCAGTGATGTAATTTCATTCGTTATTCATTTTTATGTAGTTCATTGTAATTAATGATGCTTGTAAATTACGCAGATATTTACCTCTTGTTAGTTACACCACCCAAATTTACGAAATTCCGGTATTTGAGAAAACATGTGTGTATTTAATTTATGTAATCTGGCGAAGCAAGATGTGTATACTACGAACAAATGTTAGCAATAAAATCCATACAGTCACTACTTACGAAATTAGAGTAAAGTCACAATAATTGTTGAAATCAGATTGTGAATTAATTTTCACACATAAAACCAAGATGACGATAAAAATATTATGTTATCTGACATTATATTTTATTACCTGTACAAATGTAAAAGCAGTTAATTTAGATGAATTTGTTCTTAATTGTAAGTTACATTTTGTAATAAATTAACGATGGCAGCGATTGTTACAACTGTATTTAAAGCGTCGCAGCGAGGCTGAGCGGGGAGTCAGTCAAGTTTTGTTTACTTCAGGAGTCAGTGCAGTTCATTTCGGTTTAGCTCAGTTTCGTCAGTTGTTTTGCACTTATGTCAGTTCTGTCGATCAGCTGATGTCAATAAATAATTTGTCAAACTTGAAATTTTTGAGCTGGCCGTTGTGGCCGAGCGGTTCTAGGCGCTTCAGTCGGGAACCGCGCTGCTGCTATGATTGCAGGTTCGAATACTGTCTCTGGCATGGATGTGTGTGATGTCCTTAGGTTAGTTAGGTTTAAGTAGTTCTAAGTCTAGGGGACTCATGACCTCAGATGTTAAGTCCCATAGTGCTTAGAGCCATTTTAACCATTTTTGAAATTTTCGTGCTGTTATCATTATTCGCAGCACCCATAACATCGATGGACCACAGGCCAACATAAGTTAAGCAGTAACGTTTGAAGATCGTTACAAGCTGTTGGGCGAGTCGTCAGTCACCATCATAACGAGATCGCGCAAACCTGTCCGATCTACCGTGTGCCGGTCGGCCGCACACAGCTGTGACTCCTGCCATGTTGGAACGTGTGGACACTCTCATTCGAGGTGATCGATGGATCACAATCAAACACGTCGTCTCACAACTGGACGTCTCTGTTGGTAGTGCTGACACACCCATCCACCATTTGGGGTACTCAAAGGTGCGTGCAAGCTGGGTTCTTTGAAGCCTAACAGAATATCATAAAGATCAAAGAATGACCATTTGTGCGGAATTGCGTGAGCGTCACAAGACTGATCGTGACAATTTTTTTGTCGAACATCGTCATAGGCGATGAAACATTGGTTCATCACTTTGAACTAGAAGCAAAATGCCAACACATGGTGTGGAGCCAAACCACCTCTCCTTCGAAGAAAAAGTCCAAAGCTGTGCTCTCATCCGGTAAAGTTATGGCAGCAGTCTTGTGGGACTCTCTAGGGGTTGTTCTGTTTGATGTCCTCACTCATGATGCAACGATCAACGCTGAAGTGTGTTGTGCTCAGGAAATTGAAGAAACAACTTCAGCGTGTTCGTCGCCACGAAATTCTCCTTTACAACGCAAGGCCTCACACGCTTCTGCGCACCCGAGAGGAGTGCTGTTCTTCCTCATCCACTCTACAGCTCGAATCTCGCACCTTTCGGCTTCCATCCGTTTGACTCAATGAAGGATGCAAGGATGCACTCCGGGGAAGTGCTACATTGATGACTGGGAGGTAATTGATGCAGTAAGTCACTGACTCCGACTTCGACTAGTAGAGTGGTACCAGCGGGCATACGTGCCCTTACAGTAAAGTAGCTTAAGGCCGTCGCATTTAACGAAGATTGTGTTGAAAAATGGGAGTTGTAGCCAGAAGAGTGTGGAATAATATGGTGTATTAGAACCATAAATAAAACCAACCTGCTTTAAGAAAAAAATTTGTCGCATTACTTATTGAACTCGTCTCGTACTTTATAATAGATAATCGCATCATCTGTAACGTGGTAACAAATCAGCCTCTCCTGGTATTACACTACTGGCCATTAAAATTTCTCATACACAAACAGCAGTTGACCGGCGTTGCCTGGTGAAACGTTGTTGTGATGCCTCGTGTAAGGAGGATAAATGCGTACCATCACGTTTCCGACTTTGATAAAGGTCGGATTGTAGCCTATCGCGATTGCGGTTTATCGTATCGCGACATTGCTGCTCGCGTTGGTCGAGATCCAATGACTGTTAGCAGAATATGGAATTGGTGGGTTTAGGAGGGTAATACGGAACGCCGTGCTGGATCCCAACGGCCTCGTACCACTAGCAGTCGAAATGACAGGCATCTTATCCGCTTGGCTGTAACGGATCGTGCAGCCATGTCTCGATATCTGAGTCAACAGATGGGGAAGTTTGCAAGACAACAACCATCTGTACGAACAGTTCGACGACGTTTGCAGCAGCACGGACTATCAGCTCGGAGACCATGGCTGCGGTTACCCTTCACGCTGCATCGCAGACAGGAGCGCCTGCGATGGTGTACTCAACGACGAACCTGGGTGCACGAATGGAAAAACGTCATTTTTTCGGATGAATCCAGGTTCTGTGTACAGCATCATGATGGTCGCATCCGTGTTTGGCGACATCGCGGTGAACGCACATTGGAAGCGTGTATTCGTCATTGCCATACTGGCGTATCACCCGGCGTGATGGTATGGGGTGCCATTGGTTACACGTTTCGGTCACCTCTTGTTCGCACTGACGGCACTTTGAACAGTGGACGTTACATTTCAGATGTGTTACGACCCGTGGCTCTACCCTTAATTCGATCCCTGCGAAACCCTACACTTCAGCAGGATAATGCACGACCGCATGTTGCAGTCCTGTACGGGCCTTTCTGGATACAGAAAATGTTCGACTGATGCCCTGGCCAGCACATTCTCCAGATCTCTCACCAATTGAAAACGTCTGGTCAATGGTGGCCGAGCAACTGGCTCGTCACAATACGCCAGTCACTACTCTTGAAGAACTGTGGTATCGTGTTGAAGCTGCATGGGCAGCTGTACCTGTACACGCCATCCAAGCTCTGTTTGACTCAATGCCCAGGCGTACCAATGCCGTTATTACGGCCAGAGGTATTTGTTCTGGGTACTGATTTCTCAGGATCTATGCACCCAAATTGGGTGAAAATGTAGTCACGTGTCAGTTCTAGTATAATATATTTGTCCAATGAATACCACTTTATCATCTGCATTTCTTCTTGGTGTAGCAATTTTAATGGCCAGTAGTGTATATAAAAATGACTTTCTTAAAAAAATTACGGGCAGTGGTGGCACAACTGCATGAAATTTCTCAGTTCTTATTTGTAAGAAATGGACCAACGAGTAAAATAAGAAGTAATAATTGTAGATAATGCTAAGCTGAGAGCATCGGACGATACAAAAGCTAACAGGATCTTATGAGAAATGACTCATTCCTCTAAAAGACGACGACGACATCCAGAAGCTCTACAAATGGAGCGACAGTGATAAAAACGGGGACAGTCGAGGAAACGCAGCCGGCTGGCTCATCCGTTACACGTGTGTACGTCTACTGCCAGCTGTTGCCACATAACCGAAGCTACAAGAGCATTTCCGACAGCCTTTATGCTTTCCACTGTCAGGTGCGAAGATACTTTACAACTAAGGCAAATTTTTATTTTGTTTGGCTGTCACTGTCCGAACATACATACATCTATGTGCCAGTTATATATATATATATATATATATATATATATATATATATATATATATATATATATATATAGTACGCCCGCGCCGTGCAATAAAACTAATTATAGAAGTTAAGTTCGATACCACATATTCTTTTCTTTCTTGGTTATTTTGTGCATGTTTGGAAACATGATAATGCATGAATGTGTGCATATTTTAAGATTTGATAGTGCACAGAAAGTTAGGCTCTCCTGATTAATGAAGGAAACTAAATACTTCCATATTAATACTCTTTATTTGCAACAAGTAATAGACCTTCCATACACCAATCATAAAATAAAAATTTATTGTTTGTCTAAATGAAACAAAATTAATATGATTTCTGCTGTTGCAAACTGGATGCCACATAATTTATATCAGGTGTATACTTTCTAACTTTTAGCATAATGCAAGCTGAGCTCGAGTCATTTGTGATGTTACTCATTTCACAACACAGTGACTCACTGACATCGGTGGACGAAAGTATTGTCAAGATAACAAAGTCAGCTTCTTTAGACTTTCGCGTAATTTTAATGTCGGCATTGTGACCGTATTACTTGATAGTCTCTCTGATTCGTTTACTTCAAGTTCTTTCCTTGTTTAGATAAGTTCTTGAGTCCATCTTGAACTAGACTGGAAATCAATCAGCTGCATTTCAGTTTCTTCAGTTTCTAACCAATCAAACCTGGACGTGTTCAGTTTATCCAGTGAAGTCGCATCTAAATAAATAATAAATCTTAATTTCACTGCGAAAATATCGATGAAAATTCTTCGATTAAAGAATGTATTACCGAAGAAAATTCCTCACTGACTTTTTATTGACCCGGCTTTTCATGTAAATTCAAATTTCTCGTAAATTTTTTCAAGCTTAGGAAATACCTATAGTTTTTAAAAACAGTATCGTTGTTAAAAAGCTCGCAGTTTGGTCCCTAAGGCACGAAGATGATCTATCATAACGATAACTGTTTTGTCTGCGCTTCACAGTTTTACTTTCAAATCATTGAAATGCTGCCACATGTGCGTAAGTAACAATTTCGTAAACCACGTACCATCTATATTCTATAAACTCCGAATACGTCACAATTTTTTCCTCATTTTGTAACAGCAGCCTAATTTCTTCGAAACAATTCACAGATCTTTGAAATACTTTTCTGCGGCTCAACAAGTGAACATTCCTACAAATCGCCGGCCGGTGTGGCCGAACGGTTCTAGGCGCTACAGTCTGGAACCGCGCGACCGCTACGGTCGCAGGTTCGAATCCTGCTTCGGGCATGGGTGTGTGTGATGTCCTTAGGATAGTTAGGTTGAAGTAGTTCTAAGTTCTAGGGGACTGATGACCTCAGATGTTAAGTCCCATAGTCCTCAGGGCCATTTGTATCATTCCAACAAATCAGTAAGCCTCTGTACACCGAGTTGACTTCATTTAACAACGCTTAGAATTTTCTTTTACTTGACTATGACCTTTATTTTATCAAGGGAAACGAAAACACCTTTTGAATACAAGCCTTATTGATGTATGATGCAGTGGAATTAAAGAATAGCTTGTCCAATGTGTACTTGGAATAAAGTGATAAAACCTTTTTTTTTCTTTGCCCACCGCACTGGACGAATCATCAGTAGTCATCGAAACAATTTTGGTTTAATCTCTTTCTTTTTCAGTAAGCAAGTTTTTAACACCCGTACAAATTTCTGTTCCCCTAGTAGTTGCTTGCAACGATATTACACATTCAATTTTTTTTCTGATGTCATCTACATTATAGAAAAAAAACACAGCTGAACGGCAGATTTAGTTACATGTGTACTAGGATAAAGACACAGCGAAACATAAGGAGAGAACCTGATGTCACTTTTTTGTTGCTCTTTTACACTTTCCGCCGATTTTAGGATTCTGTCTTTCACTGTGTTTCTAGATAAAGGAGTACCTCTGACGCACTCAGTTATCATATTTTAACTGTCAAAATCTTCGAAAGATGATGATGCACATGCTAAACTGGCTTCCTTCAAATTTACCCTCGCCAAAATGTTTACACAGCGGGAAATGACATTTGCAGCCGAGAAACATGAGACACTGGTATGACGTTCGTTTCTAACATACTTAAGTGTCGACTGTCTGTTCCAGTTTTTAATAGCCCATAAAATGAATTTATTTCCGTCTTGTTCGCTTTTTTTATAAAGAAATTTGTGATTTGTTTCATAACGCCGTTTTACAGACGATATTCTACACAACACTGTTCCGGGACGTAAAACATTTAGGAATCATGCCATTTTTCTCAGTCCACCAAGTTTGAAATGCTCTATTTCACTTATATTTCCATGCAAGCCATGTTTTATAGTACTCACAAGTTTCGAAATAGTACTATGTGTAATTGCAACTCGCGACGGAAGCGTACAACAAACAGGTAAACACTGTTTCGCCGCTACAATGTGGCAGTATCGTATTTGCCGGTAGGGATCGGAAGTCGTCGTTGTTGGAACAGCTGCCAACATGTGCGCGCTAACAGTAGATGACGGTGTAGTATTAGTAATGCATCTGAGTACACCGTGACCCACAGTCAACTTGCATGAACGAAGACCTGTCATCTACAACTTCTATGACGCCTCGGCACCGATTGCCCGTTCTCGATGAACCGTGATATTATGACATCAAATTCAGACTAATAAATGAATTATTTCGGTTAGGTAGACCTGCCTAAATTCATGATTTACTGCCGCGCCCAAATTATTTTGTTGCGTGCCACTAACAGCACGCGTGCCATTGGTTCGCCATCCCTGGCATAGGGGATTGTTTTCAGAATTACTCTTTCACCCTGCAACGGTATGTGCCTTCTTTTGATGTTTCCCAGCAGATTAAAACTGCGTGAGTAGAAGACAGGTACTGGCAAAAGTGTAGCTGTGAGAGTGAGTCTTCAGTCGTGGATGCATAGCTCAGTCGGTAAGAGCATTGCCAGCGGAAGACAAGGTTCCGAGTTTGAATTTAAGTCTGGCACACAGTTTTAATCTGCCAGGAGTTTTCAAAAACAGCACATGTCTCTGCAGAATGAAAGAGTGATCTTGCGAACTCGCTCTGTTCGTTCATACGACCCGCGGGCAGTACGTAGTGGAGCTCAGGTTGGTGCCGTGCTCCCTGACTCCCAGGAAGCCTCCGATATAGTTCCGCACTTTCGCCTAGAAACAAAATAAATGCAGAAATCCGATTTTCCTGAAGCCTTCCTACCACATAGAACTCAGTATATCGTATTTAATGGAGAAGCATAGTCAGAAGACAAGGTAGCTTCCGGCGTATGTGGAGGAAATTAGTTCTTTGAATTAAAAAAAATAGATCTGTAATAACATCAAACCTAAAGGGAATATTCTTTTAAACCGAAAATAGTATTTGAAATTGGTCAACATTAACTGTTTTTAATACTGAAATTAGTATCTTAATTTAGTATTGACTCAAAGGAATGATTTTCAAAACTGATGACTGTTTAAACTTTAGCAATAAATTATCAATTCGAGAACAGGTCACTCTTAAAAAATTTGTCAATGTGCCAAAAATTTTATAACACTCACTTTTAAGACAAAGAAATCTTTTTTGTTTGTTCAGTATGTCCATATTTCCTACTGTGAAAGTGAGGATCACACCATTTTCGTATGTTCATACTAGAAAATAAACTGTTTCCGGCCAATATTTTTGAGGCAATTCAGCCGGCCGGTGTGGCCGTGCGGTTCTGGGCGCTGCAGTCTGGAGCCGAGCGACCGCTACGGTCGCAGGTTCGAATCCTGCCTCGGGCATGGATGTGTGTGATGTCCTTAGGTTAGTTAGGTTTAATTAGTTCTAAGTTCTAGGCGACTGATGACCTCAGAAGTTAAGCCGCATAGTGCTCAGAACCATTTGAACCATTTGAGGCAATTCATTCAAGTAAAGTAGTTCTGAGAAGAGCTTGCCACGCACTCTGTTTCTTCTTTCACTGGTGGTGCTGGAAGATTTTGAATATAGCCACTCAGTTGACCAAAAGTCACTACTGCAGAATTTTGGGGATACTTGCTTGAGATTTTCTCACATCTCTACTGGTTTTACTCTTTAACTGATAACTACAAGTGTTGACAAGCAGGGGGATATGTCTAATGACTGAAGATTTGTGCCACAGTATAAACTAGCTTCACAAGTCACTATACTAATTTAATAATTTTCTCCACACTCAGCAAAACACTAGCGAAAGACGTGATGTGTCACTTTATCAACTGCAAGTCAACAATTCACGCATACCGAACCACACGGACTCCGATGAACAACTGAATTGAAGAGGTAGAAACACAGGACTTACTTCAGACAAGTAGGGAAGTCATCGACTCGATGGGTTGAGATAAACAGGGAATCCGTTGAATATCTTCAGTGTGTATATTGAGACACGAATATTTGTGTTGCATATGAAATACTTAAACTATCCAGTAAGTACAAAATAATTTATGTAGATGAGCAGAGGTGTCAGATATCAAATTACCCGTAATAATAAATCTCGTGTAGTTATTTGACAGTAAAAGTTTATCCAAAATAGCGTTATGGAAGTGCAGTGTATCAGGCAAAAGTAAAGATACATGGGGATCTCAAATTGATTCCATATCTCTAGATTTCTATAAGGTATTTGACACCGTTCTCCACAAGTGACTTGTAATCAAACTACGTGCCTACGGAATATTGCCTCAGTTGATTTCCTCTCAGAAAGGTCATAGTTCGCAGCAATTGACGGAAAGTCATTGAGGAAAACAGTAGTGATATCTCACGTTCCCTAAGAAAGTGTTATAGGCCCCTTGCTGTTACTAATCTATATAAACGATTTAGGAAACAATCTGACTAGCCGGCTTAGATTGTTTGTAGATGATGTTGACATGTACTGTCTCTTAAACTCATCAGATGATCAAAACCAATTGCTAAATACTTTAGGCAAGATATAAGTATGATGCGAAAAGTGTCAATTGATTCTTAGTAATGAAAAATGGGATGTCATCCACATGAGTACTAAAAGGGATGGGGCTACAAGGTAAATCACACATATCTAAAACCTGTGAATTCAACTAAATACATAGGGATTACATTTACAATTAACTTAAACTTGGAACGATCACACATATAATGTTTGGAGAAAGAGATTAATTAGAAAATGAAAATGAAATGATCGTATGGCATTCATGCCCGGGAGTCCCCACCCGGTGTAGTTCGACCGCCGAGTTGCAAGTCTTTTCAGTTGATGCCACATTGGGCAACTTGCATATTGATAATGATGAAGAAATGTCGATGACGACAAGCTAGCACCCAGTACTCGAGCGGACGCAAAACTCCGACCCGCTCGAGAAGCGAACCCGGACCCGCTGCATGGTAGTAAGCCGCGCTGACCACTCAGCTAACGGAGCGGGCACTTTGCACAAAAATTCAACAAGTATAGTAGAGAGACTGCTTACACTAGACTTGTCTACCCTCTTCTGGAGTAATGTTGCGCGACGTGGGATCCGCATCAGATAGGATTGAAGGAGGAGATTGAAAAAGTTGACAGAAGGGCAACCCGTTTTGTGCTATCGCGAAATAAGGGAGGGGGTGTCACGGATATGATACGCGAGTAGGGGTGGCAGTCATTAACAGAATGACACTTTTCGTTGCTTTAGAATTTTTTTCAGGAAATTGCTATCACAAACCAAATGCGAAAATATTTTGTTGGTACCCACCTATACGGGGAGAAACGATCATTGTACTAAAATAAGAGAAATCAAAGCACTCACGGAAACATGTAAGTATTCGTTTTTCCAGTGTGCTGTTCGAGAGTGCGACAGCAGAGAACTAGCATGAAGGTGGTTCGAATGAACCACCTGCTAGGCACTTAACTGTGATTTGCAGAATAGTCACGTATCATGTAAATGTAGATGTGAATGTTGCCGATAAATCTAGGATATAATATTGATGTACATTAGCTCCACAAACAGTCATCTCTCCGATATAGCGAAAGACCGTTGCCATTTCTACATAGATACCCAAGATAACACTTAACCTTGTAGGAGACTGAGTTGTCCAAACTATCTCATGTCTATACAAGAAACGTTAGTTAATCGTGTCTTTATAAATGTACGAAATTGTGTGTCAGATGAGCACACGATGGGTGACGCACTGCTAGTGAATTCTGTATAAACGAAGTAAACTGTCTCCGTCTTTCAGACACTGTATGAATTGGCGCTAGGTAATGCAGTAAATAACAGATATAAAAAGAACAGACAAACTGAACTGCTCTACTGCTACCAGTGTGTGGAGAGAGACAGAGAGAGAGAGAGAGAGAAGTGACTACAGAGAGGAAAGCTAATGTACAGGTTACTTCTCTGTGGATGGGCTGTCTTACTGAGATAACGCTACTCACAATCAGGCACACGAGATCCCGAGCTGTGAACGATTCGGCGACTGCCACACTACTGATTGGCGACGCGAGCCGCTACTTGGCGTCCAGATAACAACTTACTACCAGCAATTTACCGTCATCCCCTCCACCACCTCTCACGAGTTCTCTGCTCAATGTAAAAGAATGCGTCGTAAACGTAGTTCTGAGAAGGAATTCACGAGGACTTTATTTTCCGTCGACACGAATGGTGAAATGCCCATTCGTCCGTCAATTCGTGCATGCACTTTATGCTGCCTATTGGCGCTATATTACACTGCGCACTCAACAGACTATCGAATCAGAGACTTCAGTTCAGTTCTTACCAGATGTTAGAGACTTTTTTCTTTCAGCTGAGTTGCGCATACGTATGTTTATTTATTCTATTAGAAAGATAAATAACCCCGGCATTTTTTCGTCTTCCGTCGTTCTTTAGTTGCTTCAAAATTCATGGAAGTATGTTCTGTGTATGCAACTAAATGAAAGGTAGTTTGTTTTTCACCATACGCGTTTCGCTTTTTTTATTTGTGAAGCATCTTCAGTGGGCTGCAATACATGTTACTTTTCATACATACTATAAGTGTATTACGTAGTAGTTACAATATGTTAATATGTTACATTTAGTCACGTTTTTCTTTTGTTTTACAGATTAGAAACAACTATTGTAGCACAAATATCGTGATCTTAAATCATCGTTTGGTGTTACTTACGATTTCCAGCGTTTATAGGTCATAATTGCCAATGTTTGTGGTCCTGGAGGTGTGTTCATTCGGTCCCCATGCTCCAGCTGGCCGATTTCCGGCGTTTTTTCATCCACATTTTGTTATAGCACATAACTTGCACTTTTCATCTTGCGATCTATATGTGTTTGTTTACAGAGTGTAGTGTTGCCAACTGTCGCTGTGTTTTATCTTCCATCTTTCGTTTGTGTTCTGTGTGTATGGTTCGATATTTTTCGTTTGTTTTGTGTGTGTATGTGTTTGTATTTTGTTATGTGTCGTTCCTTGTGAGAGGTTTTTTTTTTGTTTAATATATAAGTGGATATTTGTATGTGTGTGTGTGTGTGTGTGTGTGTGTGTGTGATTGAGAGAGAGAGAGGTATAGGGAGGTAGGGGAGACAGAGAGAGAGAGAGAGAGAGAGAGAGAGAGAGAGGGAGAGAGAACGAGAAAGATGGGGGTAGGAAATTCATCGATTATAAGGGACTGATGAACCTGTAGTTTGGTCTCTTTAGGGTGGTTGGTGGATGCTGACATGATGGAGCCTGTCTCCCTAGTGCATCCCAGACGTGCTCTATGGAATTCAAATCGGGAGAGCGTGCAGGCCACGCCATGAGTGCAATATTTTCCGTTTACAAGAAAACATTAACCGCTCTTGCTCTATGAGGTCGAACATTATCGTCCATCAGTACGAAGTCTGGGCTCGCACCATCTCGCAATAATCGTACATCAGATCCCAAGATCTCGTCATAGTACCTGACAGCAGTTAAGCCTTATCGATTCACCCGTAAAACTTCTTGAAGAGGTGTTCGTGTAGTCAACGCAATCCCTGTCCATAACATTAGGGATCCCCCTCGACATCGGTCTCTTTTCATAATGTTTGGATCCCGATATCGTGTTCCACGTTTCCTCCAGATTCGAATGCGTCGAGAATCACTCTCCAGACCAAACCGGGACTCAACTGTGAAAAGAACATTCGCCCACTGTTCGACCGCCCAGATGGCGTGTTGACGACTCCACACTAGACTTTCCCTTTGTGAAGAGCATCAGAGGTACACAAACAGCAGGTCTCCAACAATAAGGGCCACTCTGCAGAAGCGTTCTGGACACCGTTTGTCTCGATACAACACGTCCAGTGGATGCTGCGAGGTGAGATGCCAGATGCCGTGCATTAGTAAGGCGGTACTGTAATGCCCATACATCCAAATAAGTGCCCTCCCTTTCTGATATCACACGTGGTCGGCCCTGCCCTGGTCTTTGGGCTACTGTTTTGGTCTCTATAAATTGTTGCTACATCTGAGAAACAACAGGATGATTCACATTAAGCCGTCGGGCCTCATCAGTCTGCGACTGTCCTGCTTCCATTCTTCTTATGGCGCTCCACCAAAGAGAGTCTGTAGGAGTTTCTTTGTGCCTTACTGTACTGGTGACTGTATACACACCGATTGTGAATGTGGGACTACCCGCCAAAACACTAGCCCGTTTGATAGGTGCCCTGACGTCATTGTTGACGTGATTGTCCGTTGACCAGAATAACATTTTCCGTGCAGAACACGATTGTACGGACATCTGTTGACATTTTCTATGATTATACGGTGAATTAGACACAAGACGGGGAAATAGCGCCGGCCGGTGTGGCCGTGCGGTTCTAGGCGCTTCAGTCTGGAACCGCGTGACCGCTACGGTAGCAGGTTCGAATCCTACCTCCTTAGATTAGTTAGGTTTAAGTAGTTCTAAGTTCTAGGGGACTGATAACCTCAGATGTTAAGTCCCATAGTGCTCAGAGCCATTTGAACCTGTTACCGATCGTCCTCCGACCGATTTTCCGACAACTGTGCCAAAAGGTGGTTGGGTTTCGGTATGGTCGCTCGTTCAGTTAGGTGTGATTTGTTTACAGCTAGAATATGTTATTTTAGAATTACTGAGTGATTTTAGTTTCGGATTTAGTGATTATGATTTACTGAAGAATCACCAGGACGGATCTAAGTGAAAAGTGAGTTCATAATAGACTGTTTTCTTTGTTAGAAGTAGGGTTGTTATTGTTGTTACTGTGAATGTTTATAGCGTGCTATATATATTGTAGTATATAATTAATGAATTTCCTCATCACTTCTTTTTCGTTCTCTCTTTCTCTATCTCTATATCACTATCTCTCTATCTGTACACACACACACACACACACACACACACACACACACACACACACACACACACATACACACAAATATCCACTTTAGCACACACAAAAAAAAAACGCTCTCTTAAGGAACGACAAATAACAAAACACAAACACACACACACGCACGCACACACACACACACACACACACACACACACACACACACACACACACAACAAACGAAAAATATCAAACAAAACACACGACACAAACAAAAGACGGAAGATAAACACACAGCGACAGCTGGCAACACTACACTCTGTAAACATACACATATAGTTCAGAAAATGAAAAGTGCAAGCGATGTGTTATAATAAATGTGGTGAAAAAACGTCGGAAATCGGCCAGCTGGAGCATGAGGACCAAATGAACACATCTCCAGGACCACACACATGGACTAATGTGGACTAACAGCACTGGAAATCGTAAGTAAAACTAATTCCAGCCTGTTTTTGATCCATTTACTTGTTTTAGTGATGCTTAAAATAATTCCAAACATGCATCTATCTGTTCCTCAGTTTGCTACCCTCAAGTCTGATTTTCGCATTTAAGGTCTGTAATACATACCACCTAAAAACTTATCTTTTCAGATACATCTGTAGACTAGTTTACAAGCCCCTACCGAACGAACTCTATGTTATTTTCACCCTTATATTTATTTATTTTGGCATCAATGCTGTCGTTGTCTTCGTCCGCAGCTCGTGGTCGTGCGGTAGCGTTCTAGCTTCCCACGCCCGGGTTCCCGGGTTCGATTCCCGGCGGGGGCAGGGATTTTCTCTGCCTCGTGATGCCTGCGTGTTGTGTGATGTCCTTAGGTTAGTTAGGTTTAAGTAGTTCTAAGTTCTAGGGGACTGATGACCATAGATGTTAAGTCCCATAGTGCTCAGAGCCATTTTTTTTTTTGTCGTTGTCTTCACCTGCCCTAAACACAGAAAACCATTAACGGTTCTATTACTTCATTGTTAATTTGTAGAAGTTTCTTTTCAATGTGTTGTTGATTTGTAGAATTTTCTTTTCGATGTTTTCTTTCTGAATTATTTTGGTATTAATCGTAACCGATTTTCGGTAATATTTCCCAACTAGCTCTATTCGGTTCACCGATTCGTTATCACACGGTCCTGTAACATTAACGTGACCGTCACCTATGTTCGACGTTAACGGGCAAAAACCACTGACAGGCGGTAGGTGGCAGCACTAGCAGTGGAGGGTATATACAGAGTGTTGGGGGGACACGAAAAGCAGTGCAATTGTTGTCGTAATGTGGAAATGGAGCGATTTATCTGACATCCAAAAGGAGATTATCATTGGTTTTAGGGCTAAGGATGGAAGCATTTCCGAAATGGCTAAGTTTGTAAACTGTTCGTATGCCGCCGACGTTAAAGTATACCGTGGTTTGGACAATGGCGCTATCCAAAACCGGCGCCGAGGCAACTGAGGTGCGCCGCCGGCTGTAGATAAAAGGGATGAACGACGGCTGCAGAGATGTGACCGGGCGAATAGATATGCATCTGTTGAGCAACTGACCGCTCAGATGAACAAAAGGGCACCAACACTGTCTCCTCAACGACCGTCAAGCGAACGTTGCTGTGTGGGACTCCGCAGCAGGCGCCTGGCTCAGGCACCGATGCTGGTTGCTGGTTGTCAGCGACGAAGGCTGGAATATGCACGCCAATAGCGGAACTGGACGTCCACTGAGTAGTGACAGTTGGCGCTTTCAGATGAATCACGTTTCTTGCTGCATCAGACAGATGGCCGTTGGCGTGTACGGCGTGAAACGCCTGAAAGCTAACATCTGCAACAATCGTCGGAACTGTCCAGGCCGACGGCATTCCCTGGGCGATTTCGTCATTCTGAAAGCCATAATGGATCAATACAAGTATGCACCTATCCATGGGGACCATGTCCACCCTTGCATACAGGTTGTTTTTCCTCGTCACGATGGCATCTGATAGCACGACAATGCAATGTGTCATACCGCACGCAGTTTACGTGTTTGGTTCGAAAAGCGCCGGCCGCTGTGGCCGAACGGTTCTAGGCCCTTCAGTCCGGAACCGCGCTGCTGCCACGGTCGCAGGTTCGAATCCTGTCTAGGGAATGAATGTGTGTGATGTCCTTAGGTTAGTTAGGTTTAAGTAGTTCTAAGTCTAGGGGACTGATGACCTCTGATGTTAAGTCCCATAGTGCTTAGAGCCATTTGAACCATTTTTGGTTCGAAAAGCACAAAGATGAGTTTACCGTACTCCCATGGCTACCAAACTGCTCGGATTGAAACCCAGTAGAAAATGTGCAGGACCACCAGTATCGGGCTGTTAGCACCATGGATTCTCTACCCACAAACTGAATGCAGCTGGCCACGACACTGGAGACGGCATGGCTTCACATTCTTGTCGGTACCTTCCAGAACCTCACTGACCCTCTTCCTTCACGTCTCACAGCGGTCCACACTGCAAAGGTGGCTGTTCAGGTTTTGATAGGTGGTCACTTTACTGTGACAGGATAATGTAAAAATTACATGCACTAATGCACACAGTTGAATATCAGCAGCAAAAATCAGTATATGATACAATAGAACGTACTTTCCGCTACAACTTCATCGTTATTCTCAGAGTGTAGGTGTAGATGTAGTTTGTTAATGAAGTTAGTATCGAAAGTCATTAAACTTCAACAAATTTTAATGAAAATGTCGTTATTAGCATGTAATTACTGTGCAAACTTAAGACGTCTTTTAAATGGAAGAAAAAATTATGACCTTATCGGAGAAACAAAATAACCTCTCTAATAGTCAAAATGGATTCCGCAACCGGCGATCTTGACAAGCTCATCCCGCACTATTCGTCCATGAGATCCAGGAGGCTGCAGATAACGGTGCCCAAGTCGATCCCGCGCTCAAAATCGTCCTAAGGACATTCGATACAATTCCGCCTTGTCCCCTAGTGAAATAAATACAAGCTTAAGGAGTATCAGACCAGTCTGGTGACTACAATCGGTACTTCCTCTCTTATTGAGGTGAAATCGTCAAACGTAAAATCAGCTTCAACCATACGCCAAGAGACTGTTACAGAGAATTTTAAGGGCCCGTTACTGTCCAAGGTATACAGGGCGATTCAGCTAAACTGTTTACCTCAGATATTTCTGGAACCGTTTAAGGTATCGTAATCATGTTACCACCCAAATGAATTGTGCAAAAGTCCTGCCTAAATAACGTATCGTTCCTTTTCATAGCTACATTAATTACAGAGATATATAAATCTGCTTCGTTTTTTCAAATGGAAACATACTAATTTCTGCTGCTAGTATCATAGTTCTATAACGGACGAATTCAACGGCATTTCACTCTTCAAACTCTGGTAAGAAAATCTGGAGAAACTGCAATATTTCGAATTTAGAATTTATCTGTTTTGAATACGAAATTGATTTGTTTCTTACGTGGAAGCTCGTGTTTATGTACGTAACTGTCGCTGATGGGGACTCGTGTTTAACGCAGCTAAGAGAGTTTTTTTACAAATGTGCAACAGTGGAGAAAAGTTTAATTTAAAACTAATAATAATCAGTTTCATACATGTGATTGGACCGACAAAGGCAAAGGACGTCTTTCGTGAAGATGATCCACCTGTTTACTACGGTAGTAGTACTGCTCTTGATCCTGGTTCAAAATGGTTCAAATGGCTGTAAGCATTATGGGACTTAACTTCTGAGGTCATCAGTCCCATAGACTAAGAACTACTTAAACCTAACTAACCTAAGCACAAAACACACATCCATGCCCGAGGCAGGATTCGAACCTGCGACCGCAGCAGCAGCGCGGTTCCGGACTGAAGCGCCCAGGAGCGCTCGGTCACAGCGGCCGGTGCTTTTGAGCCTGGCAGAGACTTGAAAGAAAGGTGCGCGTCAAAAGTTAAATGAATGTGTTAAACAGGGAAACGATATAAAAGACTGTTAATAACCTCAAGTCATGAATTGAATGTCATGATACGAAGTTAAATTGCAAAATTGCATCAGCAATAGCAACAAGGAGGAAATTACGAAAGAACGTTGCCATAAATACGTCCTCAGAATTCCATTTATGTCATCAAATGTTCGAAATGCCTAAAGCCTACTGCAGTACACGATTTCAGTTGTTGGTGCAAAAGTTTCTCGGTATGCACAAGAGATTCGTTCGATATCATTGCTCATTCTGCAACAATGATGTTCTAAATCATCTTGGATTGTCAGAAATTATCGATAGATTTCATACTTTAATTACCCCAGGGAAAAAAATCCAGTGGAGTCAAATCACGCGTACGTACAGGCCAACTAATAATGCGTTCACGAGCTATCCACCAGCGACGTGGAAATATCTGGTTGAGTGCTTGGGATTTGAAGCTGGCTCTCCTGCCTCCTAGGCAGATGCGCTAGCTACTACGCCCCCCTGTCACTGTGGCTTTGCACCACTGCACACATAACCCTAGCACGCCTCCCTCCTCAATGTGAATTCCCATTCATGCCTCAGCCCACTTGCTATTCCCCATAAACCTCGAACAGCAGCTGCATTTCAATAGTACCTCAGCATCGAACGAAACGGGGGATCCTGCCTGAAACCCAGGCAAAGGTGCTTTAATCTAATGAAACTATAAGGTTCCAAGGATCTTTTAAAGTCTCAAACACACACAGACTGAAGCGATGAATGAAAATTTTTACCAAGGCTAGGATTCGAATCTGGGTCTCCTGCTGCCCAAGTAGGCTGAGGCATGAATGGGAATTTGTATTGAGGGGGGAGGCGTGCCAGGGTATTCCATGCAGTTGTGCAAAGCCACTGTGCTAGGATGACGCAGTGGCTAGCGCATCTGCCTAGCGAGCAAGACATCTGGGTTCGAATATCGGCATTGGTATAAATTATCATTCGTCGCTTCAGTCTGCATATATACATGACGAACAGAACTGTATCGTGTGGAGGTCACTCAACCGTCTTCTTTCTGGAGTTGGAAGTTTTAGGAGTAACTTCCAAAAATGGAACTTCCCTGTGTATACCACTAACTGTGACTGCGGAGAAACACAAACCACTGGACTGTCAATTGTGCCCTGCATCTTGGTCACAAAAGGCTACGGCGGTAGGATTTAAAGGCTTGTTCCGTGAGTACTTCAAAAGACATCAAATCGAAAGCGTTGGGCTGGCAGATAAGAGCGATTTATGACGCTCTTAAGCTCTGACGGACATAATTCGTAAGAGTGGGAAATGTAGCGAACGAAGTGTAGCGATAGGTCATAGAAACTTAATCTTACCCTTTCCAGATTCAGTATAAGCCACTATAAAGAATTCATACAGCCTCTAAGGCTATGCATTCTGGGAGTATGGGCGTTGAACTGAATATGACTTCTTAGGAATTGTGCTGGCAGAAATAAAGATGAAGATTAATATTTAACGTCCCGTCGACAATGACGACATGAGGACGGAGTGCAAACTCGGGTAGAAAAAGGATACATAAGAAAATCGGTCGTACCCATTTCACAGTGATTTGAGGGAAACCAAGGGAATCATAAACATAGGTGGCCGGACGGAAATTTGAATCACCGTCCTCATGAAAGCGAATTCAGTGTCTCGTCAGTGCGACAAATAGCTCGGCTGCTGTCAGAAATACGTATTTAGTATCAAAGGATAGTGTGCCAAACAACGTTATAAAACTTTCAACATATGGGAAGGAAGGGCCATTAAGTAAAAACTGCCTAGCAAACGAATTAAAAAAGCAGAGAAGCACTGCGCCGAACTTTGCGAGTTCGAAATGGCGACAGAGTACATAACTGGACTTAAAGTAACATTTTTATAATCCAGTGACTCACAAATTTTTTTCGCAAATACTTGGTTTAAGGTATGATGTATCTTATAGATGTAATATAAGCTTTTTTCACATCCACCACCGGTAACGGAGAAATTAAAAATAAAGTCAATTGAAGATAAAGTCTGTTTACGACTCTGCGAACATATTTGGCGTTTTATTCGGCCGCGCGGTCTGGGGCGTCTTGTCACGGTCCGCGCCGTTCTCCCCATCGGAGGTTAGAGACCTCCCTCGGGCATGTGTGTGTGTGTGTGTGTGTGTGTGTGTGTGTGTGTGTGTGTGTGTCGTCCTTAGCGTAAGTTAGTTTAAGTTAGATTACGTAGTGTTTAAGCTTAGGGACCGATGACCACAGCAGTTCGGTCCCATAAAACCTTACCACAAATTTCCAAATTTTTTTCCGTTTTATTCGTAACAGTCCATCTTAATCGTACGTTATTATATAACTCACAATTCTACGTCTTTGTTCTTCGTGTCTACATAATTATTTCTCAACATAGTCACCTTGGCAACGAACACATTTCTCCAAACGAGAGACCAGTTTGTTCACACCGTCACTGTAGATTGTAGAAGGTGTGAATTTGTTGACGGAGTCGCAACCTCACCTCTGCTTACACCGGTTCATCACTCTCAAAGCGAGGTCCTCGAAGGAGTTTTTTAAGTTTTGGAAAAGGATGAAATTCGGATGGGGCCAATTCGGGACTGTATGGAGGATGATTATGATGATGGATGACAGTGAAAGCTCGTGTGTGATCTGGAGTTCTCATGATGAATGAAAGGGTCCTCCGTGTGTGGACGAACATTGCTAATTCAAAAATCATTTACAGCACGCTGTTTCTCAAGCATCGACGTAGCTACGTTACACACTTCCATGTTACACGTTACAATTCGGAGCCCTCTAGCGACAGGGGGCTGCAAATAGGTAGATATGATGAATAAATATGTAGAATGTTAATAACGTTTGTTTTACTTAATAAGCTTTAAGAGTTTTCACATAAAAAACTGGGAGGTATTCCTTTTCAGCACGCTCTCGTAGTTTCACGACATGTCCAGTATCATTGTAATAGTGATCTACGGATGAATAAAAGAACAGCAAGTACTACTACTATAAATACAGTGTTTTTCATAAAAGTAAGCTTGGTGAGTAGTGTACCAGACACAGCTCTTCTCCATATTTTAAAATAATTTTTTTAGCAGTTTCCCTATTAGTGTTCTCATTTGTTTGACATCGAAGAGATTCGTGTATAAGACGTGCCCTGTCTGGTTCAGTATTGTCGCCTTTAAGATGAAGTCGTTTGCTCCTTCATGACCGTAAGCACACAATTAAGACTTTATTTCTATAGAGGATGCACGAAACCTTGAGGGTCAAAACTATGCTGGCAACCTGGAGACATAAACAAAGTTATCAAGAATTAAAGTAATAGCACTCTCGTAAATATCTTTCAGTGTTTTGGCATGTCCTTGATGGTGAATACTGCTACAAGGGTTATTACAATTACTGCATCAGTGATCGACCATGGGCCACAAATATGAACAGGAAAAAGCGTGATGTGGCTACAAAAGCCATAATTGCCAAGACTGTTTGAACAACGTTTCAGAAATTTATCTGGGACACCCTTACACATCCTCCACAAATTTCCGATCTCTTCCCATGTGATTTCCAAGTTTTTGGAGCCCTGAAGAAAGATATTCCTGGCCGTCAATTTGCTTCGGACGAAAAGGTGCACGTCATGTTTTCGTAGGCAACCGCAAAAATTTGTCCACGAAGGCGCTGACCGTCTTGTCTCACGCTGGGATAAATGAATTAACAGATATGATGATTATTTTTGAAGTAATAAACAGTTTACTTACTGATTTTCCACCTGTCTCGCTTTCATATGACTGCCCCTTAGGAGTAATTTGTCTGTAATAATTCGGAGTGCCTTGCATTTAACGAGAAAAAAGTCTGCAGTGATATGTTTTACGCGATATAAGTGTAAAATCATTTTCTGTGAGTTAAATAAGTGGTAAAAGAGCAGTGTTCTTAAGAATTCAGTTTTTGGACGCGTCTCTTGCGTTTACGTTAACATAACAACGAGTCTACGCAAACGAAGTAATAACACAAGGTTTCAACTGTACGACAGCTACTACGAACAGTGTGGAAGCTTGTCCTGTTATCTGTCGTATAAGTTACGTGAAGAATAAAGAAGTAAGCAGCTCTCGTCTTGAAACGGTGTTGCCACAAGCGTCTGTGCTGTGTGAGATCGTGTGTCATCATTCCAACGTCGCTTGATTCCACTATTCAGTACCGTGCTAAATAAAAACTGTAAAACGTTTAAGTACTTAATTTTACGATCCTCACAATTTCCTCTCAACAGTGAATATGCATAGTCACTTCTCTCTTTCAAACAGTAAAGTAAATGCTGACACTCTCCCAGTTATTCTGCTTTCTCTCTTCTCTTTTCAGTCAGTCATGTCTTTTGTTGTCCTCTCTTCAGTACTTGTGTTCTCTCGTGTTTTCTTTTTGTCTCCTTTTACTCATCTTTTCTCTAGCATCCATTACTCTAACAGCCCACAGTACAAATCTACCTACTTGTAAAATATCTCGGCCACTCTCCTTTTTCTACTGTAGTTATTATTGCGTTTACTAAAACACAACTGTTTCCAAGTGTTAGATTCAATACTGAATGTAAGACCTCTTATGTGTTTCATAATGAGTAAGAGAAGGCTTTATAGTACTGATCGTGTAGGGATAAAGTAATAAACAAATAAATAAATTTTCAGATGCAGTGCTCATTCGTTATTTGATTAATATTAGTTTTCATTCCATTTCGATGTATACAAGGTGTATTATTTATTTTGACTACCCCAATTAACTCTTTTGACCAGAATCAAAATAAAAAAAATGTATCTAGCAAATACAAGTAAGCTACCAGAGGAACATCAGCCAGATAGACGTACTGCTGTTCATATCATCGCAAACATACGTCTTTTTTCAATAGCATTCTATATTCTTTTTGCTCAATAATCTACTTCCTCTCCCCAAGACCTGATCATAAACGTATCACGTGTTCACGTGAACACGACATTCCGCTTAATAAGAAATGGAAATGGGTATCTTTAATACCTTTTGAAGTACTGTAATTCATTGTGGTCACAAAAAGAGGTCAAACATTCAAAGGTCCTCAAAGTGGTGACCACGGACAGCCATGCATTGGTACACGCGTTGGGTGAAAGAATTCATTGTAGCTTCAAATGTGCCAGCTGAAGTGAATTACTCGTATAAGCGAAATTGTTATACAAAAGAAAGCAACATAAATACGACACTATGGAAGGGGAAGTGGATTAAGACGGAAAGGCGAATAGGGTACCCATTGCAGAATTTGACATAAAACTAAAAGATATGGAAGAGACGACATTCTCTCAAAATTATGAGGATTATTGGGAGAAACAACCACGACGAAACTGTTCCATAAGCAATGCAGTATATAGGCTACAGACGAAATATGCTCGGCCATCAACAAGGTAGTTACAATCCTAATTCCAAACAAGGCAGGTGCTAAAAGGTGTATTACTGAACCATCTGTATAATAACTCATATTGCAAAATACTGACACGAAGTATTTACAGCAAAATGGAACGAGTGGTAGAAGCCGAGTCTCTGTGACTTATCTTGGCATTAGATTTTCGACAGTGATTCTGTTCCCTACAGGATGGTACCGTTGTTGGACAATCGTAAGACAATGCAGAAAGATTTAGGCAAAATTTGCGCTTAGTGTAATCAGTGCTAGGTCTCTTTAAATATGGATGAAGCAAGATAATGCCTATGGGTTTAACAAATAGAAAAATTTTAAATAACAGATTACAAGAATATTGGTGAAAATTTGGAGCACGTAATTTATTTTAAGCACGAGGTTTCTTGCTGCACTATTTTTTTAATTTATTCGTCGTGATACAAGTTACACGAGAAGCTGGTTCCGGCGGTTTTGCCATTATCAAATGTACCTGTGAACATGGAGTAGTAGCTGTAATATTGTTCTTTACGTCTATATTAGTCTGTGTTCAAAATACGGAATCTTATGCTTACGTCTTAGCTGTATGACGTTGTACATATGGCATCTTGGAGCGCAAATGTCGGCTCTCTATTTCTTATGACATGATTACGTTATTTATATGTTTACTTTTTATTTATGCAATTTTGTGAACTTATTTTTCACCGCTTTTTTGCGGCTTCGGGTCCAGCGATGCTGTATGTTTACCATGGAATTTATTTTTCGCGGAAAGCCAGTGACTGCGTTTAATTTTTCGGGGATTCATTTCCGTGAAATATAAATTACATACTGAGCGAGGTGGCGCAGTTGTTAGCACACTCGCTCTAATTCTGGAGGATATTGGTTGAAACTCGGTTCCGGTCATCCAGATTTAGGTTTTCCGTGATTGTTAGCACACTCGCTCTAATTCTGGAGGAATTTGGTTCAAACCCGGTTCCGGTCATCCAGATTTAGGTTTTCCGTGATTTTAGGATCTTAAACATGGCTGCATAAGCAATTGTGCAAACGTAATACATGGAATCAAAGCAGACACCAGTTGCGGAAGGTAGCAGTCAAAAGCTCTTGACCTAGGTTTCAACCCACATAAACGGGCCTTCTTCAGAAGTCTTATTATCTCTCCTTAAAATTTTTAAAGATGTATACATGGATACATGGATGTCTCTTTTAAAATTGTAAAGACAGGTAATAAGACTTCTGAAGAAGGCCTATTTATATAGGTTGAAATCTAGGTCAAGAGATTTTCACTACTACCTTCTACGATTGGTAGCTGCTTTTATTCCATATATTTCCGTGATTTCCCTAAATTGCTAAAGGCAATTGCCAAGATGATTCCTTTGAAAGGGCATAGCCGATTTCCCTCCCCATCCTTGACGTACCCGAGTTCGTGCTCCATCTCTAATGACCTCGACGTCGACGGGACGTTCAATACAATCCTCCTCCCCTTTTTTAAAAAAAATTCAACAGTAAGCACATTGTATCGCTGGAGCCGAAGCTGTAAAATAGGCCATGAAAAATAACAATACAAGATCACGGAAATAAAATATAAACATATAAATTATGTGATTACATCATAACAAAATGACAACCGACATTTACGCTCCAAGATGGGATATGGACCACTTCACACTAGTTAAGGCCGGCCGCGGTGACCGAGCTGTTCTAGGCACTTCAGTCCTGAACCGCGGGACTGCTACGGTCGCAGGTTCGAATCCTGCTTCGGGCATGGATGTGTGTGATGGCCTTAGGTTAGTTAGGTTTAAGTAGTTCTAAGTTCTAGGGGACTGATGACCTCAGATGTTAAGTCCCATAGTGCTCAGAGCCATTTGAACCATACCAGTTAAGACATAAGCCTAAGGTGCCATATGTAGACTAATATGGAAGTAAGAAACAATATTTAATGGCAAAACGCTGAAACGATTTCATCGTGTAACTTCTATCACTACGAGTAAATGAATAAATAGTGCAGCAAAAACTCGTACTTAAAATATGTTGTTCTTCAACCTCAGGGAAGCTGCGGGACCACTAGAAAGCAAATCTGGAGCACGTTGCACTATTGATATATTTAGAGATACTACTAAGAAGGAATCTGAAACGACAATTTAATTTGGTCATAGTGGGTAAGAGGTGTTACTATTACCGTTATGAAAGTACACACATCAAAAACGTTTTGCATCACCTCGGTTCCGAGAGTTTTCCGGAACCTGTACAGAAAATTTGAATAGAGATCAACATAAACATCATTTCCGCCCTTTTTATTGCTCATGAAAATCACACATTGCATGTTGTACCAACATACAACGAGACCTTCAGAGGTGGTGGTCCAGATTGCTGTACACGCCGGTACTCTAACACGCAGTAGCACGTCCTCTTGCATTGATGCATGCCTGTATTCGTTGTGGCATACTATCCACAAGTTCATCAACGCACTGTTGGTCTAGGTTGTCCCACTCCTCAACGGCGATTCTGCGTAGAAGCCTCAGAGTGGTTGGTGGTTGAGGTCGTCCATAAATAACCTTTTTCAATCTATCCCAGGCATGTTCGATAGCGTTCATGTCTGTAGAACATTCTGGCCACTCTAATCGAGCGATGTCGTTCTCCTGAAGGAAGTCATTCACAAGATGTGCACGATGGGGGCACGAATTGCCGTCCATGAAGACGAGTGCTTCGCCAATATGCTGCCGATACCGTTGCACTATCGGTCGGAGGATGGCATTCACACATCGAACAGCCTTTACGGTGCCTTCGATGACCACCTGCGGCGTACTTTGGCCCCACATAATGCCACCCCAAAACAGCAGGGAACCTCCACCTTGCTGCACTCGTTGGACAATGTGTCTAAGGCGTTCAGTCTGGCCGGGTTGCCTCCAAATACATCTCCGACGATTGTCTGGTTGAAGGCAAATGCGATCCTCATCGGTGAAGAGAACGTGATGCCAATCCTGAGCGGTCCATTCGGCAAGTAGTTGGGCCCATCTGTACCGCGCTGAATGGTGTCGTGGTTACAGAGATGAACCTCGCGATACACGTCTGGAGTGAAGTTGCGCATCATGCAGCTTATTGCGCACAGTTTGAGTCGTAACACGACGTCCTATTGTTGCACAAACAGCATTATTCAACATGGTGACGTTGCTGTCAGGGTTCCTCCGAGCCACAATCCATAGGTAGCGGTCATCCACTGCAGTAGTAGCCTTTGGGCGGCCTGAGCGACGCATGTCATCGACAGTTCCTGTCTCTGTGTATCTCCTCCATGTCCGAACAACATCGCTTTGGTTCACTCCGTGACGCCTGGACACTTCCCTTGTTGAAAGTCCTTCCTGGCACAAAGGAACAATGCAGACGTGATCGAACAGCGGTACTGGCAGTCTAGGCATGGTTCAACTACAGACAACACGGGCTGTGTACCTCCTTCCTGAGGGAATGACTGGAACTGATCGGCTGTCGGACCGCCTCCGTCTAATAGACGCTGCTAATGCGTGCCGGCCGCTGGTGGCCGAGCGGTTCTGGCGCTACAGCCTGGAACCGCGTGACCGCTACGGTCGCAGGTTCGAATCCTGCCTCGGGCATGGATGTGTGTGTTGTCCATAGGTTAGTTAGGTTTAAGTAGTTCTAAGTTCTAGGGGACTTATGACCTCAGCAGTTGAGTCCCATAGTACTCAGAGCCATTTGAGCCATTTTTGCTACTGCGTGGTTGTTTACATCTTTGGGTAGGTTTAGCGACATCTCTGAACAGTCAAAGGGACGGTGCCTGTGATACAATACCAACAGTCAACGTGTATCTTCAGGAGTTCACGGAACCGGGGTGATGGAAAACTTTTTTTGATGTGTGTATATGCCTACAATACTGGTTGTCTCTGGTAAGAGTCGCCAGGCGCATGTTCTCTGGTACTTTGGCAGAGATTTGCAATTTGTATTTGGAAAGTTGTAGCTGGAGTCAGTACAGACAAATACTGCTCAACACGTCCTTCATGCAACGCCCAGCGTCGATGGAAAACTCTGGTTTGTTTCCCATCACAAAGAAAATAATTTTTAAAGTGGAATTTTTTTGTTCATTTCACGGAACGGCACAAATTAGTATGAGATATTTCTTTTGTCAGTGTGTATTAACAGGAACAGTAAAACACGAAGAATAAGCAGTACTCCAGTAGCAACAATACCGCCTGGCCCCCACTGACTCCTACCGCCATGCAGAAGTGCTGCTCAGTCGCTGATGGAGTACTGATTTTTCTTCGTGTTTTACTGCTCCTGCTAATACATATCGATAAAAAGAATAACGCACTAAACTGAATTTTCGACTGTTCTATAGAATGGGCATGTAAAATTCTACTTAGTAAAAACTGTTTTTTTTTTTCTTTTTTTTGTGTGAGAAATAAACCGGCGCGTTCCATCGACGCTGGGCGTCGTATGAAAGACGCGATGAGCACGATCTGTTTGGACTGACTCCAGCTACACGTTCAAAATCGAAAATGTAAATATCTGCCGCGCAGGATTAGCCGAGCGGTCTAAGGCGCTGCACTCATGGACTGCGCGACTGGTCCCGGCGGAGTTTCATGTCCTCCTTCGGGCATAGGTGTGTGTGTTTGTCCTTAGGATAATTTAGGTGAAGTAGTGTGTAAACTTAGGGACTGATGACCTTAGCAGTTAAGTACCATATCACACACACATTTGAACATTTTCTTTGTAAATATCTGCTGAAACACCAGAGAATATATGCCTAACGACCCATTGGCGAGACATGCTCTGCCGAGTCACCTCATCTCCATAGTTCAGAGGTCAGCGTGTTTGGCTGTCATTGCCATGCGGAGGACCCGGTTTCCTTAGTGGGAGGACTGGGCTGGAATGCAGCACTAAGCGTCGTGATGCCAAATAAAGAGCTAATGAGTGAGAAGTAGCGGCTCCAAGCCCTAGAAAGCCGACAACGGCCGAGAATGCGGTGGCTACCCCATATTCCTCCAAAGCCCATGTGCATGACGATTTTAACAGAGGATGATACGGATATAGGACCCATCAGGGCCATAACGTGGGACTTTGCTTATTTTGTTACGAGTCACATATAAATGATGGCGGATAGGAAAAAAAAAGGAATATGGCGAAAGTGAAAAATCAGTATTATGGAGGTGTATGGGAGACTTATGTGTGTTGGAAGGGTTCTGGGAAAGGGAAATGCACCTGTAAAGGAATTCTAGCGTTTGGAGCCCTTATCAAGTAGGCATGGCAACAGGACAGGCATCGAACAAATTCAAAGACGCGTTGCGAACATAATAGCAAGTGATTATAGCCGATACTAAAATTTAACACAGATATTCGGGGAATTAGAAGCAAATTTTCTAAAGATTGGTGACGTTCTTCTCGGGAAGCCCTCTTGCGTAACTGGAGAGAACGGGTATTCGAGGAAAACTTCGACAGTTCTGCCGCAACCATCGTATATCTCGCATAGCTTAATGAGAGTCAGATAAGAGGGATTACGGAGCATACAGAGGAACCGTATTAAATACACTCCATCACGCATTGCACTGTGGTTTGTGCAATTATATGTATAGATGTAGCAGCAGCGGTGAACTTTAGTGTGTGGGCGGAGAGTCGGCGTGTTGCGCAGTTAGTGTCGGCTCGCGGGCGGCCTCGTTCCGTGAAGTAACTCTGGGCGTGGCCACGCAATCTCATTTCCTTCCACTTTCCGGCAGTTTTTTACACTCCACCGTAGCGGGAAGTAAAACATCGCTATGCTGGCTACAGTTGCACTATTACAGGAGCACACACCTAAGCAGAGGCACACAAGACCGTTAACTGTATAAAAAAAATTAAAGTTCTATGTCATAGTTTACTATAATGTCCAAGAAAAGTTCAGAAGCGTGATAGGGGAAAAGTTTTCTTCACCGCGGTTATAAGCAACCCTTCCTTTGCCAACTGTGTGTGTTTTCTCTTAAGAGTAAGGTCGTTCAAAAAAATGGCTCTGAGCACTAAGGGACTTAACATCTGAGGTCATCAGTCCCCTAGAACTTAAAACTACTTAAGCCTAACCAACCTAAGGACATCACACACATCCATGCCCGAGGCAGGATTCGAACCTGAGACCATAGCGGTCGCGCGGTTCCAGACTGAAGCGCCTAGAACCGCTCGGCCACACCGGCCGACAGTAAGGTCGTGATCATGTTGTTGTTGACGACGAGGGAACAAAAGTGGACGGCAGAAAGACCTGAAGTCTATCGACGGTTGGCGCAACTACTACCACTTGACCCGCTACATAATAAGATGATGATACTGCACATAAATATGCGGAAAGACCCGTTAGTGTCCAGTTACACTTTTGTTGGTAAATCAATGGAAACAATGACCACGGTGAAATATCAAGCGCCGTAAAGTAAGATGATGAAGTGGAACCTGTAGCAGGAAAGGTAGATGCAAGGCTGAGAAACATCGGAAGATTGTTAAGGAATTGTAAATTATCTTTTTAGATTTGAGAACCGTAGCTCGATCGACTCTTGAATATTGCCCGTCAGAGAGACCCTTATCAGGCACGATAAGTGAAGGTGATAAATCAGATCGAAATAAGAAACGGTGCCTTACTTCCTGTAGTCATTTTGTGTGCAGGAGACTGTCGGGGATTCTCATCGCACTCCAGTGGCAGACACTGCGAAAGAGGCGTTGAACACAACAGAGAGATTTGCTGTTAAAATTCCGATCGTGTAACTTCCAAGAAGTGTCCCGAGTTACGTGATGGAGCTGAAGTAAAGCACTGGACTCGCATTCCGGAGGCTGGCGGTTCAAATCTCTGCCCGGTCTTTCAGATTCAGGTTTCCTTAAATCAAGCAAATTACCGGACGATTCGCTGAAAAGGTCTCGACCAATTTCCTTCCCTATACCTTGCCCAATCTGAACTTATGCTACGTCTCCAGTAACTTAGTCGTAGAAACGGATGTTAACGTGTAATCTTCTTTCCCGCCTTCCAATGCGTACCATCACGTTTCAGACTTTGATAAAGCCCGGATTGTAGCGTATCGTGATTGCGGTTTATCGTATCGCGACATTGCTGCTCGCGTTGGTCGAGATCCAATGACTGTTAGCAGAATATGGAATCTGTTGGTTCAGGAGGGTAATACGAAACGCCTTGCTGGATCCCAACGGCCTCGTAACACTAGCAGTCGAGATGACAGGCATCTTATCCGCATGGGTCGTGCAGCCACGTCCCGATCCCTGAGTTAACAGATGGGGACGTTTGCAAGACGACAAACATCGTTCGACGACGTTGGCAGCAGCATGGACTATCAGCTCGGAGACCATGGCTGCGGTTACCCTTGACGCTGCATCACAGACAGGTGTACTCAAGGACGAATCTGGGTGCACGAATGGCAAAACGTCATTTTTTGGGATGACTCCAGGTTCTGTTTACAGCATCATGAAGGTCGTATCCGTGTTTGGCGACATTGGGAGAACGCACATTGGAAGTGTGTATTCGTCACCGCCATACTGGCGTATCACCCGGCGTGATGGTATGGGGTACCATAGGTTACACGTCTCGGTGACCTCTTGTTCGCATTGACGGCACTTTGAACAGTAGACGTTACATTTAAGATGTGTTACGACTCGTGGCTCTACTCTTCTTTCGATCCCTGCGAAACCCTACATTTCAACACGATAATGTACGACCGCATGCTGCAGGTCCTTTGCGGGCCTTTCTGGTTACAGAAAATGTTCGACTGCTGCCCTGGCCAGTACATTCTCCAGATCTCTCACCAATTGAAAACTTCTGGTCAATGGTAGCCGAGCAACGCCAGTCAAATATAATATATGTGTCCAATGAATACCCGTTTATCATCTGCATTTCTTCTTGGTGTAGCAATTTTAAAGGCCAGTAGTGTACGTCTCTAGTAACTTAGTCGTAGAAAGGGACGTTAACGTCTAATTTTCTTTCCTGCCTTCCAGGAAGATTCAGAGAACACATTAAATCCTCTCACGTCCCTCTTGCGAAATTATCACGATGAGAAATTCAGATACGTTAGAGGGGCTTACCGAGAGTCTTTCTTTCCGTACACCATTCGCCATTGGAACATGTACTCTCTGCAACACAGAGTAAGGTGGCTTCGGAGTATAGATATATATTTCAGAGCATGGCCAATATGTTTGGAATGGCATTAAGTGGCGAATATAAGGCCTCCGTCTAATGGACATATTGGGGTTGGGCAAAGAAAAATGGTAACATTGCAAGAAATGCATGCTTAAATATAAATGCAGACGCTCAGGTTACGCTGTTCTATACGACCACGACCGGCACCTGCGCTATATCCTCAACACGTTGCAAGTACCAGTCGTGGGAAAGTGTTCTGTTTAGTTGTAAGTTGGAGCGAAGTGAATTCGAACGTGGGCTTATAGTTGCTGCTCGCACGGTAGGTGCTTCCGTAGCCAAGATAGCCGCAGTACTTGGTTTTCAAGAGGCGCCGTATGGAAAATTTACGCCTCATACAAGGAAAGCGGAGAAACACCAACTGCTAAGTCACAAAGCGGGCGAAAGTTTATGTTGAGCGATCGTGACAGATGGTAATTGAAAAGAATTGTGCGAAAAATAAGATGACGACAGCTGCAAAAGTCACTGCAGAACTGAATGTCGCACTCGCGAACCCTGTCAGCACCAAAACAACAGGAAGGGAGCTCCAGAAGCACGGAATTGCGGGGCGAGCCGGAATTCCAAAACCACGCATCAATGATGCAGATGCCCGTAACAGGAAAACGAGGTGCCGAAGCCATAAAACCTGGATTATGGAGCAATCGAAGAAAGTCATTTGGTCAGATGAGTCTTGTATGATGCTGTTTCCAACTTCTGGCCGAGTTTACATCCCAAGAGTGAAATATAGCGAGGGTCGGTGACGACTGGGGCACCCATACCGTGGTATTCCGCGCGCCTCATGGTCACTCCGCAAGGTCGCAGTGCTGCTAAATATTGTGACAATTTTGGCTCATCAGATCCATCCCATGGTACCATGTTTGTTCCCCAATGGTGATGCTGTGCTCCAAGACAACAAGCCTCTGTTCACACAGCCCGCGTCCTCCGGGACTGGTATTGTGAGGACCAGGATGAAGCGTCACATCCCTCCTGGCCACCACAGTCGTCAGACCTCAGTATCATTGAGCCTTTGGGGTCTACTTTGGAGAGAACGGTGCCCGATCGCTATCCATCTCAGTCAAATGATTCAAATGGCTCCGAGCACTATGGGACTTAACACCTGATGTCATCAGTCCCCTAGAACTTAGCACTATTTAAACCTAACTAACCTAAGGACATCATACACATCCATGCCCGAGGCAGGATTCGAACCTGCGACCGTATCGGTCGCGCGGTTCCAGACTGAAGCGCCTACAATCGCTCGGCCACACCGGCTGGCCCATCTCAGTCATCGTTACCGGAACGCGCCACTATTTTGCAGGAAGAATGGTATAAAATTCTCTTGAAAACCATACAGGGCCTATATTTATCCAATTCGAGACGAATGAAAGCTATTTTGAATGCTAATGGGTTTCCTACACCGTATTAGACATGATTATGTGTTGTGTTTTTCGTGTTTCTATATTTTTGTCCACCCCCTTGTATCGTCATCAACGGTGCCACATGCCCTCGTTTCGCAAGGAATTTGAGAGATTTAACATGGGACAGTGTAGTGTTGATCAGGTTGCGTACACCACAGACTCTTCTGCTCGTGTCAGTCAAACACTGTCGACAAAAATTTCTTCCACAGCCGAGGTTCAATCAATGTATTTTCTGGTCGTGACAGACCGTAGGCGAGGGCTCTGGGACCTTGACTGCAAACGTGGGAAGCGAAATAGGAAGCCCAAGAGACGTGGATAGTAGACATATTTGTAGGGGCGCTTTATATCTCAAAGAATACTCACATACCCTTTTCTCTCGTGAAGCATAACAACTTAAACGTACAGTCGTGCTTTAATATGTTATACAAATTACTTTCGTCTACGTTGGTCTAACATTATGTGTAAGTTCGTTCTTTGATCAGTTGTCTTGCTCTTGAGCTAGAGGAAGAAGCAGAAGTGTGCGTTCCAGACAGTTTGGGATTCCCATTCCTTTACGGTCCAATATTAGCGTTCAGTGTGGACAACTGCACACATCGTGGCCATCATGAAGTGCAGCTGTAAACGATGATCGCCTTTATAACGTATGTTTGCCCTGGAAAATAATTTTCTGTTATCCCCCTTCGCTTATCTACATGTAGGTTTACGCATGCGTTCCGCAAACAACACCCTATAAGTTATGTTGCGGAGGGTACTCCCTCCCTTGCCCCCTCTCCCGCTTTCCTATGGAGAAAGGAAGACTCCGGTGCTCTTCTATCGTAGGCTGTATTTTTCTAATTTTAACGTTGTTGAAATTGAGCGGGATATACATTCGAGGAAACAGTACATTTATCACGAGGCAAAAGGTATTTTGTTTGCCTTTATCATAACGTTTCCAAGGCCGTCCGTTCAGCACTCCTGTGAGCACCACACGCCACTGAAACGAATCCGTAACGAATGGTGCTGCATGTCTTTGAATATTTTCTATCTACTCAATTAACCCAGCTCGCTAAGGGTCCCAGACTGACGGATATTACTCAATAGTTAGTCAAACGAGGATTTTGTAAGCAACATTTTCCTGTGTAAATCACTCTTCATTACGGTTCTTGCAATAAATCTGAGGTTTACAACTGTTTTCCCCACGACTAAGTTCGTATATTTGTCCCGTCATAAATCACCTCGGACGGAAACTCCTGGGTACTTGAAGACTGTAACTGATTCCAGTGATTGATAGTCATATGATATCGTGTGTGTTCGTTTGTTTACGGGAATCACGTTAAATTTATTTACTTTGAGGTTCATTTGACAATATTTGCACGTGGCACTGATCATCAGTTAGTCATTATGATCTTTGAAATAAGTTTTTACATAACTCACCTCCCTGCACATAACGGTGAAGTCTGCAAGCAACTTCGTAAGGCTACACGCTTTCTCCACCAAGGCATTTATACAGGTTGTAATGGGTATAAATGTAGATATTTCTACTGGTGACTGAGGACGGTGTACTGAACAACATTAACTCAGTATTTACGTCATTTTCAGATAATAATTATAGTTATTACAGGTCATATGTTTTTAGGTGGGTAGTACCTAAACATACATGTGACAAGAACAAGCCATTAATGCTTATTTTCCCAAGGCAGCAGATCAGGTATTGAAGTGTGGAAGAGTGAAAGCAAAACGATTAGTCTATACTGACAGGGGTAGTCCACTTCGTGGTTCAGTCAAGACTTCGACGAAAACATCAGGTAGCAACTTATGTAACCTGTTTACGAGAAAACTGTCCAATTCAGAGAAAAAACCAACATACTGATATGTGTACCTTTATGGTGCTACATATAAAAATATCTGCACTTATACTGGTTAAAGCTCAATATGCAGTGAATAGTTGAGTCCGTATCTCACTATCGTGATGTATGCCAGACGCTAGCTTCTATCATGAGTAAGACGTCCCGATGAAAGATTGAGATAACACATTCATTGGGCCCACAGGAACAGAGATGCTTCGTGTAGTGTAATAAAATAAGAATATTTGTAGCTTCTATTCATTTCAGCCACGTCTGCAATTGTTAATTACCAGTAACTTCAGCTCTTCTCTTGGAAATTGACACCGGTTTTGTTTGTTTTGTTTTGTTTTAGGACGCGAAAACAACTGTTGTCATACGCGCCCAAGTCAAAACTACAGAACACGAAGACACTGACACCGGTAACAGTATACGATAATACAAGCAAAAGCGTTCCAGTATACATGAATCAACAAACGAGCCCTTTGCGAAATAATTGCAGACGTGTTGTTACGAGCCGACACGAACTTCATTATTAAATGTTGTCCTAGTTAACATAAATGTATTTCAAGTATAAGCTTTTCGGTTAAGTCCCCATGTTACTGGGCTAACATTTCATCCATGGCCCATGTTGAAGAATGGCGTACAACTACAGTAAGTAACGTGAATTTTCGGACACTACGAGAATTTTAATTTGTAGGATCATAACTTTATTCTTAACAAAACGAAAATGAAAAAAATAGTCTAGTATTATATTAAGATAGATGTCCATAAATAACAGTATGAACTTCTTTTTACTCAATTTATAATAGTTGTTAAATAATACGATTTAAATAAAACACCGTTCGATTTTCACGTTACTTTAATATCCGGACAGTACGCCGTATAGTACTTGTTTTGATCGTTCACACCAAGTTATATACTCTGATTTAGAAGACAGTGTTTGTTTACAAGCGCGACCGACTATCCAAATGGTACAATGCACGAAAAACTAATACCGTTTTTGACATACGACAGCTTGTGATTTTTAATAACGCGGAAGGTAAATCACATACAAAAATTGCTGCCATGTTCAACATGAGCAAGAGTACTGTGGTAGATATAGACAGACGATTCAAAAACGAAGACCCTATAGTCTCTTTACCTTAAAAGGGGCAAGCAAAGCTGTTGGATACACCTGACAAGAGGAATCCAATACGAAAAATAAAGGATCCCGCCATCAGTTCATCCAAATTGGCAAGTGAGCTTCTAAACGAGACTAGAAAGAAAGTACATCCTCAAACGATTCCCAGACCATTGAAAGATAATGGCTACAGTAGAAGAGAGACTAACAAGAAACCATATGTGAATGAACAAAACCGAGAGAGGAGACTGGAATTTGCTAAAGATTTTATTGCGAAGGAAGAAACGTGGTGAAACGACGTCATTTTTACCGAGGAAAGTAAATTTAACATTTTTTGGTCGGATGGACGAAGGATGGTATGGCGGAAGAAAAATAAAGAATTTAAAGTCGCAAATATTAAGTAGAATATAACTTATGAAGGTGCCACAGTTCTTGTCCGGGGGTGTATATCCACATTTGTACCGGGAGAATTATTGTTCATGGACAGTATTGTGTACAAATATATCTATCTGATCACCAAAAGTGCTGAACAATGGAGATATCAAACACGTTCACGTTTTACGAGAACAATGACCTGAAACATTAGGCTTGTATTGCGCAGGAATATTTGCTGTAAAATCACCCGTAAGTTCCACAACAATCGCCTCAATCACCAGACCTCAACCCTATAGTGGATGTGCCGGGGAACTAGAACGACATATTAGAAAAACACCAATAGCTTCCAAAGAAATTTAGAAACGTCGATTAAAAGAAGAATAGGACGGTCTGCGTACCTACTATTTAAAAATGATCATTAGCAGTATGCTGCAGCATTTGAAAGAATAGATACCAAAGAATGGCTACCCAGCAAGATTGTTGAAACATTTGTTTTTCACAAAAATTTGTCTCGAAATAATTAATTCTGGAAAGTATCCAAATATCAAAATAACGAGAATATAAGCTAGAGGTGTATTTAAATCGCGTCACTAAATAACTTTTGTAAGCTACGTTAAAAAAGTTTATGCTATTATTTACAAGACATATAACTTAATGTAATAGTTGGTTATGGATTTTGTTTGTTTTGTTAAGAAAAAGTTATGTTCCTACGAAGTATAAAACCTCATACTGACGGAATAATATCGTTATTCACTGTATAAACTGGCACCAGAACATTTTGCTGCTGATATAAGACGACATCTAAAGCGTCAACATTGTCCAAAATTCAGAGGTCGTACAGAGCCTGCACTATGGCCTCCAGTATCACCAGTTCACATCAGTTTCTGGATTTCTCTGCCCGCGGTCATGTCGAAAATGAAACAAGTACTGCATTCCCGTCTATACGGTTGAAGAACTGAAGCAGTGAATGGTACAGTCTTGTTACGATTTATAAGATGACACGGAGGTATTTGAGAGAAATCATATCTTAGTGCATAGACGATTGCCGCACTGCATCTAAATTCAAGGACAATACGCGGGACACCACCTGTAACCGGTACTAGCGCACAATAATTTGTAATGCGTTATGTTCTAATGTAGTATTACATCTTATGTTAAGATAAGCCATAGGTGTGATTTGAAACCAACTGCGACTTAATCGAAAATTTTACATTTCAAATACATTTGTACCAGGGCGTGATGAAACGCAATGCCTCCGAAAATTGTATGTTAACACTTTTAAAGCTTTTTAAATAAAGCGAACGTCATTAAAATTCTACATCGTTATTATTGATGTCTACACATTTATTTCTCAACGTAGTCACCCTGACGGCGAACGTATTTCTCCCAACGAGACACCTGTTTGTTGATACAGTCACTGTAGGATGTCTGACTTTGTTGAACACAACCTCACCTCTGTTTGCATCGCGTCACCACTATAAAAGTGAAATCCTCGAAGGTGTTCTTTACGTTTCGGAAACAGATGGAAATCGGGTGGGCTAAGTCGGGGCGGTATGGAGGATGATCGATGACAGTCAACGCAATGCATTGGATTCTTGCAGATGTCGCAGTGCTCTTGTGTGGTCTGGCATTGTCATGATGAAGGAGAGGGTTTTCTATGTGTGGGTGGACTTTTAGAATTCGAAACTCGAATACAGCTCACTGCTCCTTACGCACCGACATAATTACGTTACATACCGCCGTGTTACGTGCTACGATTCGGGCCCTCTAGCGACACATGTAGACATGAAGAATAAAGAATTAGAATGTTAATAACGTTTGTTTTACTTAAAAAGCTTTACGAGTTTTCACATAAAAAATTCAGAGGTATTACTTTTCAACACACCATCGTATTAACTGGGCCAACATTCCATACTGACCGGTGTCGGTTAGTAGCCACACATTTGCAAACATTTCGCTGACAGTTTGTCTGTGGAACAATGTTTGCTGGAATGTTTTTGCTTCTGTTACCGTATATTTTCAGCAATATTAGGTGTAGTTTTTAATTACGGTACACCGTGTGTACCATTTCTGAAAGTATTTGGACTGTATCCTCGTATGGCAGTGAATCGTTGACGATAAACAGAACAGACCGGAAGACAGTATAAAATTTTCAAATTTTATGAAACGGAAGAATGCCGAGTATTAGATAGGTAGGTCGAGTAAGTACTGAAGAGGTACGGAATCTTTTTTTTTATCTTATCTGATTCATGCGTCCTTCAAACCATCTGAACGTGAAGCTTTCTAGTTTATAAACTGACACCGTGTTAAACTAACATCAATCAATGCAGCTGAAGGAAAAAAAAATATTTCATCAATTGTTGAGAATCTTATGCCACTGTCTCTTCGGCAACATGAAAATAAGAAATATTGTATATAGTATTTATTATCTAATACTACTATATCCATTTTTGGGACTGAGCATCCTGTAAGCAAAGGGCATGAAATGGTATGCAGGTATTTCTGCAACTAGCAGTCAGTTTCAGCCCCGACTCGGGGGACATGGACCCTGTCGCTCTGTCTCTTATCCTTGCAGCCAGAGCACACTCTTTTACTCCAGAAATGAACCATCAGACGATCACATGAGGATGTATTCATGTGGCACGCACCTGCTTCGACAGCTCTCCACGTCACGTCACTCTGATGCGTTACCAGTTCGCCCCAAGATACCTCCCCGTGCCACAGTGATAACTAACTCGTTAGACCTCGGAGTCAGAATATGCGGAATTACACGACCACCCTACGTCGCGACGCTGCAGAGGCGGAAAATGGAGTTTCCCGCCACATCACACATCGTTGTCCTCGGAGTATTATGTTGCGTGTCTTGCAGTGAGTAATGCTTGCAGCTGCTTCTGTGAGCGCATGTCTGCAAGAAACCGCAACACTTTACATGCCTCTTTGGAATCGCAGAACTGCATGAGCGGCCTGGGGTTATCCACGCGTGTGAAGCAACAGCTGGAAGCGGGGAGGAAGAGTGGGGGGATGGAAAGGGTGGTCGGGGGGGGGGGGGGGAGGGAGCGGGCGAGACCTCGCTGGGGAAATCTACCAGAATGTGCGGTCCGCCGGACCAGCCAACTCGAGAGGCCGAGGCAAAGTTTCCGAAATTGCCTCGTGCTCCACCGAGCACCACGGGAGTAAAATACAGTGCCTGATAAAAAAAAGTGAAGAGAGTATCGCCGTACTATGCACCAAGCACATCGCAACTCCTTCATATCTCCGCCTGCCGTCCTAGAACAAGTAATAGACTCCCTTGCAACATACTGTGCCACCCCGAATCATTGGTTGGAGACTAACAGCAGCCGAATTATGTATTAATCATCTATTATCTAGGCTATAATTAATAGCACAACAACGACGACTGAATTTGGAATGATGCTGCAACCGAAATGCAAGGACTGCTGATGCATGGAGTCGCATTGGGTTCAGGGATAAATCGCAGATCTGCACTACTCTGGGTGACCTTCGTCGATGAGTATGGCAGCGACCTGCGTATATGTCACATTCTAGAGGTGCAGCGGTGTTACTTGAGCCGTCATGATGCTGGAAGTCATTGGACACAATTTCAAGTCACGGCTGATAATGATTGAGGGAACTCTAAAAGCACAACAATAAGTAACGGACATCCTGCCTTTCCTTGTATTTCTTCTCATGTGCCGGTATCGTGGTACCATTTATCAACAGGGCAATGCTTGTTCACACACACGCAAAATATCATTGTGGGCTATCTGGATGATGATGAGATACTTCGAAGGCCAGAAAGAGCCTCAGAACTGTCTCTGATAGAACACATGTGGGACCTGCTCGATGTCAATTCCGTCCGAGTGACAGTATCAGAACGTCAAGGACCAGTTACAACACTTGCTTGCCGTCTTGCCTTGGGAGAATGTGCGATAGATTTCTGAGATACATCCGAACAGAATTAGTTCATGCATCCAGGCCAGAGGGGTCCAGCGTCAGGCTGATAAGTGGACTCATACTGCAAAGCTCTTTGTAAATTTGGTTCGATTTTGTAGTAAATGAAATAACATCACATGTCCTCACAACTTGTTTAGTTTCATTTCGTTTGTTACTTCACCCCCTTTTTTTTTCTAAACGCTCTGCTATCTGGATCTCCCACTTCTGTCACTTTCATTTCTGAGCAAGCCCTGCATATACTATAAATATGGAGGGAGGACTCGAACCTCCGCCGGGACCAGCCGCACAGTCCATGACTGCAGCGCCTGAGACCGCTCGGCTAATCCCGCGCGGCAAACCTCCTCCCATTCCCCCCCTCCCCCCCCCCCCCCCCCCTCCGTCCTCCCGGCAAACGTACCGAATGCACACTGACATTCTTTCCCGCCCTACATGCTGTTTGCTCCATTACCCGCCTCTAACGTTGGAACTCGAAGTGACTTGCATACCCACCCTTCGCACTCGTCCGACTGCGCAGGAAAATCGGCTGCTGGCCCAACAGGAAAGATATCCCGTTCTGTCACAGAAGTATTATCAGCACTGATTAGCATCTCGTGCCTGTTGTTAAGGCGTAAGGAGAGAGCCATGCGGCGTGTTTCCTCTTTTGCTTTCCGCCCAATAACACACGAAGGCACCACTGTCCGCCACTCAGTCTCGAGTAAGGACAGAGTCGGTAGATATTGTATATCGGAAGGCACAGGGACAACCAGGTCACCAGGGGATTCTAACGGCACCGAAGGTGTCACAGGTCTCGTTACTGGCGTCCCAATGTCGCTGCAGGTTTGAGCAGTGGCCAGAAGCTTGTTGATCGTGGCCAATGTGACTTCCAGCTGTTTACGGGCGGAAGGCAATTCTAGTGTCACAACAAGTACAGTTCCTAGTCATATTACACCGTATAAAAAAACTGAATAAGATTTCAAAAAATTCAAGCAAAGCAATCGGGAATAACTTAGAAAGTACTAACAGACGCCTGCAAAAGAGAAAATTACCCGACTGTGGCGCTACTGAGGTTCGAATGCGCACAAAATATGAGTAGAATGAAAAATACTAAAATCTCTTCTGCGGAGTTTATAGCTTCAGACCGCAGGATCCGCAAGCTCTTAAAACAGAAGTAAATTCTCTACTCAAAATGGATGTATCAACAGTAACTTTTCACTAGAAACTCTGCTTGCATAAAAGATACTGCAGAAAATAAATATGCAAACTGTAAAGCACTGATCTAAGCTATACGCCTTGTACTAACGCGATATTTAAATGTAGTCACGTGACGTGTGACGTGGCGCTTCTGGCGAAGGAAAGTTACACGAGTAAACTGTGTCACACAAGGATATGCACTAAGATTTCCACTCAGTCTCGAGTAAGGACAGAGTCGGTAGATATTGTATAGAGTAAGCTGGTAAACACTAGTCTATACAGTAAGATACACATGTGTAGTTCACTTCTTCAAAAAAATGGTTCAAATGGCTCTGAGCACTATGGGACTCAACTGCTGTGGTCATAAGTCCCCTAGAAATTAGAACTACTTAAACCTAACTAACCTAAGGACAGCACACAACACCCAGCCATCACGAGGCAGAGAAAATCCCTGACCCCGCCGGGAATCGAACCCGGGAACCCGGGCGTGGGAAGCGAGAACGCTACCGCATGACCACGAGATGCGGGCAGTTCACTTCTTCGCAGAAGTACACGAAAAAACAGAAACTAAAATAAATTACGGCGCACTTTCCAACTGTTGCAGCTACTCCCGCTACAGGGGCATCCAGTCGGCTCGGCGTCTGCCGCTGCTGTCAGATTTAGCAGTAACTTGACATAAACAAGTACCGACAGGGAGACATACTTCATCCACATCAGCCGGAGGTCCCACGTGTGCCAACCAGCCACTTCATCCACTAGCTGCTAGTCTGAGCCGCTGATTTACCTGATGATTTCGGGGATAGAGTGGAACCACCACGAAGAGGCCATCTCCAGGGCGACTGCATCCAGCCTCTGGGTGTCTGTAAGAGTTCTTGAGTTGGAACCTACGCTCCAGCTGAAGTCGCACCTGACCCACTGCCAGAGATGCTGGCCGTCCGACTCACATGCTCCCTGCTGCCGCAGAAACGCCTGACGTCAACCTCGCGTCTGCAATGCCGCTGACGCTGCTACTTAGCCGAGTCCGCTTACTCGGTTGAACAAGCCCCGTCGCAGCCAGACAGCGGGCTTGAGCTTTGCTGAGGCACACTGTGCTGCCTGGGGTCAATACACTCCTTCGAATGGCCGTCTAAATGCACTATGCGAGTATTATGCCAAACAAAGAAACTATTCCCCATCTGAGCTCTACTCATTCAACGACTGCCGAATTACTGGTCTTACGTGACAAGTCGACCTGCATCCTGAGACGAGACATGGCCATCCTGGCATTTAATTACACTGGTATCAAAGAGAGCCAATGACAACGTTGGACGTCACGGGCCAGTATACAGTATCGTCATCGCTTCATGGTGAATAGAAACAAACTGTTTACTGTTTTTGACTCCTTTTAATTCGAGTGATTGGAAATGGCTGAAAGACTGGGTTTGATTACTGGCTTAAAGGTTCAATTCATGGAAGTGGCGGAAATTTAAGTGAACTCAGGGGAAACACTAAAGAAACTGGTGGTTTAATGTGGGCAGTGTAATTTACTGGAGCATAATGCTCCATGTTCACAATCTTCAGTGGTGATTTGTTTCAAATGTTGAAGGCTTGCGCATTACGCCAGAGAATGTAAAGGACGCTCTTGGATAGCGCTCAGGGGCAGGGACTAGGTGTCTTTGTAGTCGAGAGTGTGACCTTGTTATTAGTATTAAATTTTTTTTTTCCTTTCGTATTTTTCCTTTCGGATTTTTCCTGTTATATTTTTTCCTGTTGGTATATACACAAGGTTTAAAATATGCAAACCAGTGGAACAAGGGGTTACCACTATAGGGGTAGGTCAGGTTTGGCTAGATCAAATGGCTGAAATGCGGGTGGATAATATGGACTTAAAGAAGCAGGCAAATGCATTAAGAGAGGATAGACCCTCGTCCAGCACTTCAGTACCAATCATAGATAGGTCCCGTTCTTGTAGGATCTTTTTCCGGCCGCAGCGATGTTGGAGATCTGATGTTTTACCAGATTCCTGATATTCACGGTACACTCGTGAAATGATCATACGGGAAAATCACCACTTCATCGTTACCTCGGAGATACTGTGTCCCATCGCTCGTGCGCCCGCTATAACACCACGTTGAAACTCAGTTAAATCTTGATAACCTGCAATTGTAGGAGCAGTAACCGATGTAACAACTGCACCAGACACCTGTTGTGTTATATAAGCTTTGCCGACCGCAGCGCTGTATTCTGACTGTTTACATACTGTATCTCTGTATTTGAATACGCTTGCCTGTAACAGTTTCTTTGGCGCTTTAGTGTATGTTCCTTGTAAATGGAAAAGAGTACAAGTCTGATCTGTCTATCAAAAAATAAATATAATGCTTTCACAGAACTCTTATCCAATACAATTCACATCTGTTTGCAGGAGACTCCTTGAATATATTCTGAGTTCAATCATTATGACTTAGCGGGAACAAAACATACCCTAAATGCAATTTGGTGTAGGTACCGAAAAAATCTATCATGGGAGCCTCAACTCATGATATTCGCATGTGATGATCTCAATGGCATTGATAGTAGTTACTAAGTTCATTCAGTGTTTCCAGACTTTTGATAAGCTTTTGATTCACAACAGATTCCACGCTTTCTAAAGAAAATACGTTCTTATGACTTATCGAACCAGGTTTTCGGCTGGAAAATATCCTGCTAGGGTAGATGCAGCAGGTTATCTTGCATGATGTGTGCTGTTCATACTATACGTTACTGTCAAAACTGGTACTATTAATTACAATCTCAGGCTTTTTGCTGAGAATTCAGTAATCTACAAGGAGATGTAATTCGTTAAAATTGAAATACACACATCAAAAAAAGTTTTGCATCACCTCGGTTCCGAGAGTTCCTGAACCTGTACAGAAAATTGGAATAGAGATCGACATAAGCATCATTTCCGCCCTTTTTATTGCTCATGAAAACCACACATTGCATGTTGTACCACCAAACAGCGAGACCTACAGAGATGGTGGTCCAGATTGCTGTACACACCGGTACCTCTAATACCCAGTAGCACGTCCTATTGCATTGATGCATACCTGTATTCGCCGTGGCATACTATTCACGAGTTCATCATGGGACTGTTGGTCCAGATTGTCCCACTCCTCAATGGCGATTCGGCGTTGATCCCTCAGAGTGGTTGGTGGTTGACGTCGTCTATAAACACCACTTTTCAATCTATTCCAGGCATGTTTGATAGGGCTCATTTCTGGGGAACATGCTGGCCACTCGAGTCGAGCGATGTCGGTATCCTGAAGGAAGTCATTCACAAGATGTACACGATGGGGGTGCGAATTGTCGTCCATGAAGACGAATGCCTAGCCAATATGCTGCTGATATGGTTGCACTGTCGTTCAGAGAATGGCATTCACGTATCGTAAAGCCGTTATGGCGCCTTCCATGACCACCAGCGGCGTACGTCGGCCCCACATAATGCCACCCCAAAACAGTAGGGAACCTCCAACTTGCTGCACTCGCTGGACAGTGTGTCTAAGACGTTCAGCCTGACCGGGTTGCCTCCAAACACGTCTCCGACGATTGTCTAGCTCAATGCTAATGCTACACTCATCGGTGAAGAGAACGTGATGCCAATCCTGAGCGGTCCATTCGGTATGTTGTTGGACCCATCCGTACCACGCTGCGTGGTGTCGTGGTTGCAAAGATGGATCTCACCATGGACATCGGGAGTGAAGTTGCGCATCATGCAGACTATTGCGCACAGTTTGAGTCGTGACAAGACGTCCTATGGCTGCAGGAAAATCATGCCATATATGCTTTCACCAGTCAAATTTTGAATGATCTGAATAACCGAACACCTCCCATTGGGATTTTTTGTGATCTCTCAAAGGCTTTTGATTGTGTAAATCATGAAATTCTGCTAGACAAGCTCAAGTATTGTGGCATGAGTGGGACAGTGCACATGTGGTTTAATTCGTACCTAACTGGAAGAGTGCAGAAAGTTGAAATAAGTAGTTCTCGTAACATGCAAAGATCAGCACATTCCTCAAACTGGGGAACTATCAAGAATGGGGTTCCACAAGGGTCAGTCTTGGGTCCTTTGTTGTTCTTATTATATATTAATGACTTGCCATTCTATATTCATGAAGAGGCAAAGTTAGTTCTCTTTGCTGATGATACAAGTATAGTAATCACACCTGAGAAACAAGAATTAACTGATGAAATTGTCAATACTGTCTTTCAGAAAATTACTAAGTGGTTCCTTGTAAACGGACTCTCACTGAATTTTGATAAGACACAGTACATACAGTTCCGTACAGTGAATGGTATGACGCCATTAATAAATATAGACCTTAATCAGAAGCATATAGCTAAGGTAGAATATTCCAAATTTTTAGGTATGTCCATTGATGAGAGATTAAATTGGAAGAAACACATTGATGATCTGCTGAAACGTTTGAGTTCAGCTACTTATGCAATAAGGGTCATTGCAAATTTTGGTGATAAACATCTTAGTAAATTAGCTTACTACGCCTATTTTCACTCATTGCTTTCATATGGCATCATATTTTGGGGTAATTCATCACTGAGGAATAAAGTATTTATTGCACAGAAGCGTGTAATCAGAATAATAGCTGGAGTCCACCCAAGATCATCCTGCAGACATTTATTTAAGGATCTAGGGATATTCACAGTAGCTTCTCAGTATATATACTCTCTTATGAAATTTGTTATTAACAACCAAACCCAATTCAAAAGTAATAGCAGTGTGCATAACTACAATACTAGGAGAAAGGACGATCTTCACTATTCAAGATTAAATCTAACTTTGGCACAGAAAGGGGTGAATTATACTGGCACTAAAGTCTTTGGTCACTTACCAAATAGTATCAAAAGTCTGACAGATAACCAACAAGTATTTAAGAAGAAATTAAAAGAATTTCTGAATGACAACTCCTTCTACTCCATAGAGGAATTTTTAGATATAAATTAAGAAAAAAAATATTTAAAAAAATAAAAAAATAAAAATAAAAAACACACAAAAAAAATAAAGTTGTTATATTAACTTAAGTATGTTGTTAAATTAACCTAATTATATCATGTATTGGAAAATTTGACTCGTTCCACATCATTACGAAATATCGTATTCATGATCCATGGAACTAGTATTAATCTAATCTAATCTAATCATTATTCAACATGATGACGTTGCTGTTAGGGATCCTCCAAGCCATAATCCGTAGGTAGCGGTCATCCACTGCAGTAGTAGCCTTTGGGCGGCCTGAGCGACGCATGTCATCGACAGTTCCTGTCTCTGTGTATCTCCTCCATGTCCGAACAACATCGCTTTGGTTCACTGCGGACGCTATTGAACCACGGTATTGACCGTCTAAGCATGGTTGAACTACAGACAACATGAGCCGTGTACCTCATTCCTGGTGACTGGAACTGACCGGTTGTCGGACCCCCTCCGTCTAATAGGCGCTGCTCATGCGTGATTGTTTACATCTTTGGGCGGCTTTAGTTACGTCTCTGAACAGTCAAAGGGGCTGTGTCTGTGATACAACATCCACAGTCAACGTGTATATTCAGGAGTTCTGGGAACCGGGGTGATGCAAAACCTTTTTTGATGTGTGTAATATCAAATTAGATATCGCCAAAACATCAGTGTCTCACAAAGATTGGCAATTCGGTCTTTATGTAGAGAAATACAAAGTTTTTTTTTACGAAAAGTGGATTTTTTTGGTATAAGAGACAATACCTAACATTTGAGCGTAGGATAAACGATTCAGACCTAGTGTTAGTCATGTCACACAAGTATCTGGGAATGCCAACACGTAAAGATGACATAGTCTCAGTTGTGGCTAAAGCAAATCGCTAGTTACGGTTCATTGGTAGTGTACTAACAACTGCAGTTTGTTATTTATTTTATTTTTTTAATTTATTTATTTATTGTTCCGTGGGACCACATTAAGGAGAAGTCTCCATGGTCATGGAACGAGTCAATACATGAAATTACAACACGATTGTAGAAACAGATAAAATGAAATATAAGAAACATATTCAGTTGTAGATTGTAGAAACAGATAAAATGAAATATAAGAAACATATTCAGGCGACACGTCGTTAGTTTAAATAAAGAAAATCAAGAATGTAACACTGGAATTTGCTTAATTTTTTAGCTCTTCCAGGAGCTCCTCGACAGAGTAGAAGGAGTGAGCCATGAGGAAACTCTTCAGTTTAGACTTAAAAGCGTTTGGGCTAGTGCTAAGATTTTTGAGTTCTTGTGGCAACTTATTGAAAATGGATGCAGCAGACAACTGCACTCCTTTCTGCACAAGAGTCAAGGAAGTGCATTCCACATGCAGATTTGATTTCTGCCTAGTATTAACTGAGTGACAGCTGCTAACTCTTGGGAATAAGCTAATATTGCTAACAACAAACGACATTAAAGAAAATATATACTGTGAGGGCAATGGCAAAATTCCCGGACTACTGAATAGGGGTCGACAAGAGGTTTTCGAACTTACACCACACATAGCTCGAACAGCCCGTTTTTGAGCCAAAAATACCCTTTTTGAATCAGAAGAATTACCCCAAAAAATAATACCATATGACATAAGCGTATGAAAATATGCGAAGTAGACTACTTTTCGTGTTGAAATGTCACTTATTTCAGATACTGTTCTAATGGTAAATAAAGCAGCATTTAGCTTCTGAACAAGATCCTGAACATGGGCTTTCCACAACAGCTTACTATCTACCCGTACGCCTAGGAACTTGAACTGTTCCGTCTCGCTTATAACATGCCCATTCTGTTTGATTAAAATATCAGTTCTTGTTGAATTGTGAGTTAGAAACTGTAAAAACTGAGTCTTACTGTGATTTAGCATCAAATTATTTTCCACAAGCCACGAACTTGTTTCATGAACTACATTATTTGATAATGTTTCAATATTACACACAAGATCCTTCACTACCAAGCTGGTGTCATCAGCAAACAGAAATATTTTTGAATCACCTGTAATACTAGAAGGCATATCATTTATATAAATAAGAAACAGCAGTGGCCCCAGCACCGATCCTTGGGGAACGCCCCAGTGAACAGTGCCCCTTTGGGACTGAACATCATCACCACTCTCAATATTGCGGAGAATTACCTTCTGCTTTCTGTTCTTAAAGTAAGAGGCGAACCAATTGTAAGCTACTCCCCTTACTCCATAATGTTCCAACTTCTGCAGTAATATTTTGTGGTCAACACAGTCAAAAGCCTTCGTTAAATCAAAGAAAACACCTAAAGTTCGCAACCTTTTATTTAATCCGTCCAAAACCTCACAGAGAAAAGAGACTATAGCATTTTCAGTTGTTTAGCCATTTTTAAAACCAAACTGTACATTTGACAGCAAATTTTGTGAATTTAAATGCTGCAGTAACCTTGTATATACAACCCTCTCGATAACTTTAGCAAACACCGATGGCATAGAAATAGGTCTATAATTATCAACATTATCCCTGTCTCCCTTTTTATAAGGTGGTTTCACTACCGAGTACTTTAATCGGTCAGGAAACCGACCACTCCTAAAGGAAAAATTACAGATATGGCTAAGTACTGGGCTAACATACATGGAACAATACTTCAGTATTCTGCTAGATACCCCTCATATCCATGAGAGTTCTTGGTCTTTAGTGATTTAATTATTAACTCAATCTCCCTCTTGTCAGTATCATGGAGGAGCATTTCAGGTAACAGTCTCGGAACACTTTTTTCTACGAGCGCTATATGATTCCCTGTTGGGACTAGGTTTCTATTTAGTTCACCTGCTATATTCAGAAAGTGATTATTAAATACTGTACATATATGCGACTTACCAGTAACACGGACATTCCCACTACGCACTGATTCTATACCCTCGACCTGTCTCTGCAGACCAGCCACTTCCTTTACGACTGACCATATGGTTTTAATTTTATCCTGAGACTTAGCTATTCTAGCTGCATACCACATACTTTTTGCCTTCCTAATAACTTTTTTAAGCACCTTACAATACTGTTTGTAATGGGCTATTGCATTTAGATTGTGACTGTTTCTAACGTTTTGATATAATTGCCACTTTGTTCTACAAGATATCCTTATACCTTTAGTCAGCCACCCAGGCTGCCTGTTTGTGCTAGTGTCACCAAGTGATTCCACACAAAACACTTATACGGCACATGTTTGAATACTCCTCGAGTGTACGTGACCAATATTAGGTAGGACTAGCAATGGTCATCGATCATATTCAAAGAAGGGTGGTGTGAAAGGTCACAGGCTTATTTGAATAGGGAAAGTGTAACAGAAATCTTGAAAAATCCTTAGCTGGCAGATATTCCAAGAAAGACACCGTACCTCTCTCGCAAACCCGCTTAGAAAAATTCAAGAACCATAGTTCAGAACAGAAACTACGAACATTCTTCAGCCCCCCCCCCTCCCTCCCACGCCTGCCTCTAGTAAGTATCTATCCTGCAGATATTGCGAAGATAAAATTAGGCAAATAACAGCTCGTCCAGAAGCGTGTAAGTATTCATGTTTTTCGCAGTCCGTACGTGACTGAAACGGGGAGAAACTTTTAAAAGTGGTACAGTAAAAAGTTCTTAACAAGAATTTTTCAGGATGTAGTTGTAGAGCTGCAGAACCTGCGAGTAGTCTCCGAGAGATAGCAACGTTACCCGCCAGCTGATATAAATGTCGCAAATAATCACTGACCTGCAGCACTTCCCTGCAGTGCACCTATTGCTGCTGGCAATGTCTTCCCCTTGAAAACAATATGCGGAGCTCCGTTTGCTGTCTTCAGGCCAGCAGCATATCTGATCTGACACGCATCACTGCTAAGGAACACAGGGAACTGAAGCTCGGAACTTATCAAGGAGCTACGCTGTGACGTAAATTTTGATTGATAGTTATTTGATATCGTGTAGCGAGACACCTTAAGTTCACAGCTGATGGCTGACGTCCTGCAGTTCGCCATCCTGTGAACATTCCTCGTTACAGAAAAGCTCCTAGATAAACTACCGATCTGCTAGACACAGTTGCCTTATGTCAAAGCACTAAAATAAATTTAGGCCAGGGAAGGGTGTTGTTAAGCCGACCAATAAGATCAGAACCAAATGTTGCAATTGTGAATTTATTATGGATACTCGGTGGCTGCCTTGTGTGACATATGATATTAACACATTAACTTAATCTATGTCTGACACCACAGACCAGCCGGCCAGTGTGGCCGACCAGTTCTAGGCGCTTCAGTCTAGAACCGCGCGACCGCTACGGTCGCAGGTTCGAATCCTGCCTCGGGCATGGATGTGTGTGATGTCGTTAGGTTAGACAGGTTTAAGTAGTTCTAAGTTCTAGGGGACTGATGACCTCAGATGTTAAGTCCCATAGTGTTCTGAGCCATTTTTGAACCACAGAACAATAAGCCCTTTCGGAAAGCTATAAACTCAGAACGCATCCTCCTTTGCTTGTTCAGCATGAAGTTACGGAACTTATGAAATCATTAACTTCACTATGAGTTCGAGCGAAACACGTTCACGTCATCGCTGTGAAGAGAGTTTATCTATGTGGCGCGGCGGCGTATTCATGCTTTCCTGCCTGTTTGCTGGTACCATGATTGGTGGCCTCGAGAGTGTGCCACCCGTAGTACACGCCGCCAGATGGGAGGATGTAGCGCAATTGTTCCCAACCTTTATGAGAGTGCAGTTAGATGTTAGCTAGTACCCTTCTCCCTCAGCACTGTCAACGAAAGATTAATGATATTTAGTTCTTATGGGTGGTTTGTTAAAGCACGAACAAATGAGTCAGTGGGACAACTGGTACTGCTTATTTTTTACAAACTTTCTTTTATAGAATGATTTGGCAATTCTCAGAGCATCACTAGCGCTGTCTGAAACTTCTTCTCAGACTAGAAAGCTAAATATCTCTGTGGTGTCACCGCCAGACACCACACTTGCTAGGTGGTAGCCTTTAGATCGACCGCGGTCCGTTAGTATACGTCGGACCCGCTTGTCGCCACTATCAGTGATTGCAGACCGAGCGCCGCCACCCGGCAGGTCTAGAGAGACTCCCTAGCACTCGCCCCAGTTGTTCACCGACTTTTCTGGCGATGGTTCACTGTCAACATACGCTCTCATTTGCAGAGACGACGGTTTAGCATAGCCTTCAGCTACGTCATTTGCTACGACCTAGCAAGGCGCCGTATTCAGTTACTATATATCCTGAACAGATAATATTGTGAATCATGTACCGTCAAGAGCGACGTTCATCATTAATGGATTAAAGTTAAGTATCAAACTAGTTACGTCCGCTTTCTGAATTCTAATTCCTTGTCATGTTCCAGACCTCACGTCAGTATAGTTCTTCCCTCCTCACGCGTGCATTTCGGCCTCCCTTCGTAACACGGTGTTGGCTCTTCTGCCAACACAACAATCTCCATCGAGGATAGTCACTTGTTACAAAACTTGCTTTCTCAGCACCAGTCCTCGCCGCGTGGAGAGGCCGCGCCGTCTCGGGCATCATGTCACGGATTGCGCGGCCTCTCCCGCCTGATGTTCGAGTCCTCCCACGGGCATGGGTGTGTGTGTGTTGTTCTTAGCGTAAGTTAGTTTAAGTAGTGTGTAAGTCTACGGACCGAAGACCTCGGCAGTTTGGTCCCTTAGGAATTCACACACATTTGAACATTTTCACCAATCCTCTCCGCCGGCCGAAGTGGCCGTGCGGTTAAAGGCGCTGCAGTCTGGAACCGCAAGACCGCTACGGTCGCAGGTTCGAATCCTGCCTCGGGCATGGATGTTTGTGATGTCCTTAGGTTAGTTAGGTTTATCTAGTTCTAAGTTCTAGGGGACTAATGACCTCAGAAGTTGAGTCCCATAGTGCTCAGAGCCATTTTTTGAACCAATCCTCTCCCTAGCGACACTTGCTTCACCCACACCCTGCACCCCCATTTAAAATCAACCACGTTGAAATGTGTGCACTATATGCAGGCTCATTGTTCGTAAATCGTTTGACTGCTGGACTCCTCACTTCTCACCTGGCAGAAATTGGAAGACTTCGGGCTGCCGATGCTTTGTGTTTGACCACGGCCATTAATGATAATAATAATAATAATAATAATAATAATCATGCAATGTAGGTCCTGCGGCAGTGTCGCAGTCATTACATTGATACACAGTCTTGTGCTGCCAATTAGTTTTATTTTGCGAAGTGAATGATGAAGCAATGTATGGCCTATTGCTGGAAATACCTATAACTCGAACAAGGTATTTTCATGAGATATTTAAGCATATGTGATGTTTATGTCTCAATTTTACTGACATAGACACATGGTACAAAGTATGTGTCTAATGCATCGAATATGTGAGGAAGATGATGATCATACATTCTTTTGACTAGCTAACCTACATGTCCTGTGCTATGCGTTAATGATGATGTTTGGTTTGTGGGGCGCTCAACTGCGCGGTCATCAGCGTCCTCATGCGTTAATTTTAGTATCTGAAGAATAAGTGTAATTATTAGTAACTTTCGTAATCATTGTTAGAGTGTTTCGAGACAGCGAAAATAGTAATGTTGTTTTAAATACAATTTGGCTTCGTGGCCGAAACACAATTGAATCATTTTGTATTTACACCTCAGAAAATTACATTTTACCCCTCAGGGGGTGATTATCCGCGGATAAGGAAACACTGATCTAACGCGAGACATCGGTGGTACTTGCCGGTATGAACGTTTTAATCTTACTCGGTCCAGTAACACTGTGTAAAGTTACTTTCTTTGTTACGCACCTCTTGAAATACAGTAATCGGAACACTGCACCTACCACAGCATGTTCCACTGCACACCTTGAAAGCATACAAATAATGGTATGTATTCATTTAGCGCACTATACCGTGACCATTAGGTCACCAACGGTAAAAACACTGATACGGAGACACTAAGCAATACAAGACAAGCCGGCCGTTGTGGCCGAGCGCTACAGTCCCGAACCACGCGGCTGCTACTGTCGCAGGTTGGAATCCTGCCTCGGGCATGGATGTGTGTGATGTCCTTAGGTTAGTTAGGTTTAAGTAGTTCTAAGTCTAGGGGACTGTTGCCCTCAGATGTTAAGTCCCATAGTGCTTAGAGCCATTTGAACCATTTGAACACAAGACAAGGCGCATTGCGTAAGTGTAATTCCTCGGTCAGGAGTGACATGGTGTCTTCACTATGCAGTTCACTTTCTAACCACATTATTCATAGAATAAAAACACACTTTCAACAAAACTGAACATATGAACTGAACATTTACTGGGGAATTTGCAGGCCAGCCACATTGTACGTCTTTCATACCACCTAATTATCGCGTCTTTCTCAGACGTCAGATTATCACAACTTTTACTCTGTTTTTAAGGGTCGGAAAAAGAATAATTTACCTTTTGTATCTTCCACCTCCATCAGACTCAAGCGAGTCCATTGTTTTTACCTGAAGTGTCTTCGCAGGTTTATTACATCCTTTAAACTACCGTACACCGGAAGTATGTTCTACAACTTTCTTGGAGGTCTTATAGACCATCATGGCTACATTCCATTCACGCCCTGACTACGTGTCTCCGAGTAGTCTTCTTCTACGTTACACTCTGCATCCTGTCCCACTGCTTAAGACGAATACTAAATTGGCTTGCCGCACCCCTCGTTGCATTTTGGCGTCTCCCACATTTGAATTAAATTAAACACCAGACTACTGTCGTTACACTTAAAAGAGTTAGATCAAAGAATTTCGTCCGGAAGTATTTAAATAGAAATACTCTTCACTTTAGAACGGAAATTAACATTAATAGAATGAAATAATTGGGTTGCTGCACTTCAAGTTGAGTGATTCATTGTGTGTAGATAACACCTGAGCAACAAAATATCCGATGACGTTTATGGGACTATATGATGCAGATGAAAAACTTGCATTTCATGATGAATTACCTCCAACAGAATGACCTTCATGCCAAACAGCATAGATTCCAAAAGCATATGTCATGCGAAACCCAACTCGCGCTATTGCCAAATGATATCCTGAAACCCTGGATCAAGGCACTCAGCTATGTCTAGTATTTCTATATTTATGAAAAGCATGTGACTCAGTACCACGCCTGTACTTACTACGGAAAGTACTACTGTGTGAGGTATCAAGCTGCAATTTGTGACTGAACTGAGGACTTCTCGGTATGGAGGACGCAATATTTTATCCTGCATAGAGACTCACTGACAAAGTAAAAAGAAACTTCAGGCGCATCCAGGCAAGTGCATTGGGGCCCTTGCTGTTCACTTTGCATGTTAATGACGTGGCGGACAGTATTTATAGTAATCTCAGACATTTTGTAGATGATGCAATTAACTACGAGGGGTGTTCAATAAGTAACGCAACAAATTTTTTTCTGAAAGCAGGTTAGTTTTATTCAGGATTCCAGTATACCGTGTTACTCCTCTCTCTTTTGGCTAAAAAACCCTGTTTTTCAGCAATGCGAAGGCCTTAAGTCACCTTTCTAGGAGAGCCTGTGTGCCCGCATGGCAGCACTCTACTGGTCGACGTCGGAACCAGCGTCTTGCTGTATAAATAACACCCCCATCGTCCACGTACCGCATCCCGTGGAGTGCACCCTTCACTGTGCCAAACAGACAGAAGTCGGAAAGTGCGGGATCTCAGCTGTAGGATGGACAAGAAAGAACAGTCGAATGAAGTTTTGTGAGCTCCTCTCGTGTGCGCAGTCCTGTGTGAGGCCCTACGTTATCATGGCGGAGGAGAAGTTCGTTTGCATATTTGTGGCGACGAACACGCCGAAGTCGTTTCTTCAGTTTTCTGAGGGTATCAAAATAAACTTCAGAGTTGATCGTTGACTGTCAGAAGCGAGTTACGGTGGAACGATCACATAAACATAGCCTTGGGGAAGACAGATCCTAAGGAAGAGTGTTTCACGCTCGAAAGAGGTCACGTAGAAAAGTTTATTCTAGTAGTTGTCGAGTGTTGTTCGCCAGTTTGGAATCCATATCAAGTGATATTAACGGCAAAGATAGAAAATATGCAAAGAATAACTGCATGAGTCGTCAGAGTGGTTAGTTAGCGTGGGAGTGTCACAGAGACTCAAAATTTGCAGTGGCAAACGCTACAAGGAAAACGTTGCACATTGCAGGGAGCTTTACTCTAAAAACTCCGAGGGTGTACATTCCAAAATGAACCGAGAAACGTAGAACTTCCCTCAACGTACATATCGTGTAATTACCGGTGTGTTACGGTTAGTTATTTCGGCTCATAAGAAGGCTAACAACAATTTTTCTTCATGCGTCCCATCCGCAAATGAAACAGGAAAGGGAGAAAGTGGTCCTAGTATAGTACGTATCCTCCGTCACACAACATACTGTGCCCTGCGGAATATACATCGTCCGACCGAACCCTTCCGAGACTGATTTTATTTCTGGCTTATAAGAGACTTTAGCTCAGTAACTATGGTGCCAGCTTGAACTAATAATTGTAAATAACAGATGTGCACTCGATCAGTGAGTTGTGAGCAGGCAGCGTGAAGTGGTGGACGTGCGACCGTAGTGTGTCAATGTTGTTGTGACACAAATAGTAATGGAGCAATATCTTAGAGATATTGCGTTCGAGAATGTTTTGAAGTAGAGAAAAGCGTGTGCAAACTTGTCCCTCAGACCTTGACTCCAGAACAAACAGAATGACTCGTGATTGTCTGACACGACTTAATAGAAATGCTAAACGTGGACAATTCGTTTCTATAAAAGTTCATTATGAGTGACGAGACTTGGTGTTCTTTAACGTTTCTCTATTTTTTGCTAATTCAGTCTCGATACTTTCTGAACAGATGGGGTAAACGTTGGTTTAGATGACACGGGAAAAAGAGAAGTCATTACCCCTGACTTAGCCTTAAGTGATTTATGGAAACCACTAGAAACGAAATCAGGTAGGCCAGACTAGTATTTGAATCTCGTTCGTCTCGAATGCAGGCCCAGTGGCGTAAGCTCCAACTTGCTTTGTGATACAGGACTAAAGCGAAAAATTGTATGACGAAACAGCCCACAGAAACAGCACTTAGTGATCAACCAGTATTTGCTAGATTGTGGTGTCTGTTTGACAAATATAGATTCGAGGATATATATAAAGACGGTCGTCGAGTGAAGAATTACTTATGTAATTCCTTGAACACGAATTACGACGGTACTACCCAAGTGAGTGCAGGTGGAAATTCACGCTTATAATCGTTCGTCAGAGATGCTATCACTGCCTATCTCCGTCGTTTGATGTTGAGTAATTCAGTATCAAAATAATAGCAACGCCTTTCTCCTGTCACTCATCTTGGTCCTCTAAACAAGTGGTCTAACACTGACGCAGGCAGATGTGGCAGTTAACAGGAAATCACCGAGAATCTCGGCTAAAATCCGCTCATGCTTCCTTACAGAAGCTCGACCGATTTCATCGCACATCTTTGAGAATCCTAAGCTTGTTTTCCGTATGTACTGCGCTAGCAACTGCGCTGATAGCCTTATTACTTGGGAGTGATTTATTTATTTAATCAGTGCCAGAGTTTACTAGATATGACATACCATATGTGCAACTGGAAATAAATACAACAGCCGAAAGTACATTCATTTATACAAGTTTCTTTTTCATTTCCAAAGGGAAGAAATGTTTATAATTTTTTAGGGAGGGGAGAGATTGAGAGGAATTTTCGGAAGTTGAAGTTGCGTGTTCAGCCCAGTTTAGGTTTGCATCTAGTATTCTGTCTACACAATTCACTGAGGGAGTGAAATTTACGTTTGTCCCATTAAGGAATACTGATGGAAGAGATTGCAGATATTTCGGAATCATGATCTTACAATTACCGATGAGAACTGCTTGGGTTGCTGATAAACTGAGCTTTAAATCCATATCCTATTCCTACTGTGCCCATTGTGCTAACGCACTGAGGTCAGCAACGACATTCTCGATAGCTGTTCTTAAATTAATTGGTTTTGTACTTAACTGTAGGTCAACAGCATACATACACTACTGGCCATTAAAATTGCTACACCACGAAGATGACGTGCTACAGACGCGAAATTTAACCGACAGGAAGAAGATGCTGTGATATGTAAATGATTAGCTTTTCAGAGCATTCACACAAAGTTGACGCCGGTGGCGACAGCAACAACGTGCTGACACGAGGAAAGTTTCCAATCGATTTCTCATACACAAACAGCAGTTGACCGGCGTTGCCTGGTGAAACGTTGTTGTGATGCCTCGTGTAAGGAGGAGAAATGCGTACCATCACGTTTCCGACTTTGATAAAGGTCGATTTGTAGCATATCGCGATTGCGGTTTATCGTATCGCGACATTATTGCTCGCGTTGGTGGAGATCCAATGACTGTTAGCAGAATATGGAATCGGTGGGTTCAGGAGGGTAATACGGAACTCCGTGCTTGATCCCAACGGCCTCGTATAACTAGCAGTCGAGATGACAGGCATCTTATCCGCATGGCTGTAACGGATCGTGCAGCCACGTCTCGATCCCTGAGTCAACAGATGGGAACGTTTGCAAGACAACAACCATCTGCACGAACAGTTTGACGACGTTTGCAGCAGCATGGACTATCAGCTCGGAGACCATGACTGCGGTTACCCATGACGCTGCATGACAGACCGGAACGCCTGCGATGGTGTACTCAACGACGAACGTAGGTGCACGAATGGCAAAACGTCATTTTTTCGGATGAATCCAGGTTCTGTTTACAGCAACAAGATGGTCGCATCCGTGTTTGGCGACATCGCGGTGAACGCACATTGGAAGCGTGTATTCGTCATCGCCATACTGGCGTATCACCCGGCGTGATGATGATGCTAGAGTTTTTTGGATGCACAACATCGAAGTTTTTAGCGCTCATATGAAAGTCTTGGGAGACGAATGTGCGTAACGCGAATAAAAACATTTTAAAGTAGTTCAGAATTAAAGTATAAAATACACTCCTGGAAATTGAAATAAGAACACCGTGAATTCATTGTCCCAGGAAGGGGAAACTTTATTGACACATTCCTGGGGTCAGATACATCACATGATCACACTGACAGAACCACAGGCACATAGACACAGGCAACAGAGCATGCACAATGTCGGCACTTGTACAGTGTATATCCACCTTTCGCAGCAATGCAGGCTGCTATTCTCCCATGGAGACGATCGTAGAGATGCTGGATGTAGTCCTGTGGAACGGCTTGCCATGCCATTTCCACCTGGCGCCTCAGTTGGACCAGCGTTCGTGCTGGACGTGCAGACCGCGTGAGACGACGCTTCATCCAGTCCCAAACATGCTCAATGGGGGACAGATCCGGAGATCTTGCTGGCCAGGGTAGTTGACTTACACCTTCTAGAGCACGTTGGGTGGCACGGGATACATGCGGACGTGCATTGTCCTGTTGGAACAGCAAGTTCCCTTGCCGGTCTAGGAATGGTAGAACGATGGGTTCGATGACGGTTTGGATGTACCGTGCACTATTCAGTGTCCCCTCGACGATCATCAGTGGTGTACGGCCAGTGTAGGAGATCGCTCCCCACACCATGATGCCGGGTGTTGGCCCTGTGTGCCTCGGTCGTATGCAGTCCTGATTGTGGCGCTCACCTGCACGGCGCCAAACACGCATACGACCATCATTGGCACCAAGGCAGAAGCGACTCTCATCGCTGAAGACGACACGTCTCCATTCGTCCCTCCAATCACGCCTGTCGCGACACCACTGGAGGCGGGCTGCACGATGTTGGGGCGTGAGCGGAAGACGGCCTAACGGTGTGCGGGACCGTAGCCCAGCTTCATGGAGACGGTTGCGAATGGTCCTCGCCGATACCCCAGGAGCAACAGTGTCCATAATTTGCTGGGATGTGGCGGTGCGGTCCCCTACGGCACTGCGTAGGATCCTACGGTCTTGGCGTGCATCCGTGCGTCGCTGCGGTCCGGTCCCAGGTCGACGGGCACGTGCACCTTCCGCTGACCACTGGCGACAACATCGATGTTCTGTGGAGACCTCACGCCCCACGTGTTGAGCAATTCGGCGGTACGTCCACCCGGCCTCCCGCATGCCCACTATACGCCCTCGCTCAAAGTCCGTCAACTGCACATACGGTTCACGTCCACGCTGTCGCGGCATGCTACCAGTGTTAAAGACTGCGATGGAGCTCCGTATGCCACGGCAAACTGGCTGACACTGACGGCGGCGGTGCACAAATGCTGCGCAGCTAGCGCCATTCGACGGCCAACACCGCGGTTCCTGGTGTGTCCGCTGTGCCGTGCGTGTGATCATTGCTTGTACATCCCTCTCGCAGTGTCCGGAGCAAGTATGGTGGGTCTGACACACCGGTGTCAATGTGTTCTTTTTTCCATTTCCAGGAGTGTATTTCCTAAAACTCCTCTTGTGAAACACAGATACAAATACGAAAACAGATATGGTATGAAAGCTTGTAATACGTCGGTCTTTAAAAGTTGGATAAAAGGAAAGTAATATCTCAGGGAAAGGTATTAAAACACTACACTGTCCGGTCACATTAATGAGGCCACCCGTCAGAAGTCTGAATAATCGCCTATTGCAGAGCGAGACTTACAGGAAGAGAGTCAGTGAGGTTCTGTAAGGTACTGAAAGGCAGGTGGAGCCATGCCTATTCCAGTGCCGTGGCCAGCTCGGCTAGGTGTCTCGTTTGAGGATCCATGGCGTGAACAGCCCGCTCGAGGTGGTCCCAGAGATTGTAGATTAGGTATAAATCCGGCGAGTTTGGTAGGCAAGGGGAGTACAGTAAACTCATCCCGGTGGTCTTCGAACCCTGCACTTACACTGCGAGCTGTGTGATGCGTTGCATTGTCCTGCTGGTAGATGCCATAGTGACGAGGAAAAACAAACTGCATGTTTGGGTGGACATGATTCCCAAGGATAGATACGTGCTTCTGTTGATCCATTGTGCGTTACAGACTGACGAGATCACCCAGGGAATGCCACGAAAAAATTTCCCAGATCATAACGATCCTAACGGGGTTCAAGGTGTTGCTTTCAGACGTTTTACGCCGTAAGCGCCAATTGCCACCTGTCTGATGGAGCAGAAACGTGATTCAGCTGAAAAGAACATCTGTCGCCGTTTAGTGGACTTCTAGTTGCGACACTGGCGTCCAAATTCCAGCCTCGGTTGCCGATTAACAATAATCAGCGTGCGTGCATGAACCAGGCACCTGGTGCAGAGACTCATATGCGGCAACGTTCGATGAACGGCCGTTGATGAGACAATTTTGGTAGCCCCTTGATTCAACTGGACGGTCAGTTGCTTAACAATGGCACGTCTTTTCGCTCGTACACATCTCCGCGGCCGTCGTTGACCTTCATATCTCTGAAGCGATCCCACCTAGCAACAAAAAACCAACGTCATATTACGGCCCCCGTTGTCCCATGCAACATTTGTCCCACAAACGTTTCAGCTACTATCATACTTTCTGAGTTATTCTAGGTGGCAATAGTTAGTGACTCACCCTGTATATTGTAAATAAATACATTTATGCTTTAATCAGTCTATAGTGTTTGATGCGTTCAAGAGGGTTCACTCACCTCGTTACACCGACAAAAACAGCAGTAAAAAACTGGAGAGCTGAGGAAAACTACTGATAAACTGGGACGAAATAACAAGTTGTAATGAGCAGTAATACCTTCTACGAAGGCTGAACAGCATATCAATTCTGACGAAAAATTAATAGGGGCGCACACGCGAGAAGTGATTGTATTATTACGATCTGTCTAATGTAACTCATCATTGAGCCGTGGGTCCTTCTCTACCCTCCTTGTACTAATCTTCGCCAATTGAAAGACCTCACCGGCGTATTGAGATGCCTACGGCCCAGGGGTCCACTGCCCACTATGTTTATGAAACTGGCAGAAAATGCGACCTGCAGTACGGTGACCACGTGCGTCTCTCCTTGGGCAGCTGTCTGACTGACTCCAGAGTGGGCAAGGAACTCTCTTTCCAGCTCCTTACTCAGCTGCAATACAGAGTGTGTTTCACAACTCATGTTACAAACTTCTAGGGGTTGTAGAGGGAACATATTAGATCAAGTTTTACATAGGATCTCATGCCCAGTAACGTGATCCAACGACGCTACAGAACGTCAAAGCTATGGAGCCGGCGCCTGTTAATTTATGCATATACGTAGTGATTCCGTGATGATATTAAAAATTTTCTAGGATGATGAATGATAGATGTACCAATTTGAGGTAAGTGTCCCTTTACCGGAAAGTTATAAGCGAAACCCGTTCTGCTACCTCTGACAATGGAATACCTGTACTTCTACTGTTGTTGCTAAGACTGTAGATTAGGCAACTTTCAGAGGTGATAGTACGGACCAAAACAAAAAAAAGTCTAGTAAAGAAGTGCTCTAAAATGCATACATTATAAGCTATGAGCACTTGTTCAATAGAGGAGATGAGTTTCACAGTAGTGAAGACGAACAAGTGCTCATAGCTCGTCAGGTAGGCATTTTAGAGTCTATGTTTACAAGACATTTTTTCTTGTTTTGGTCCATACTACCACCACTGGAAGGTGCCTTACCTACAGTCTTAGCCACAACAGTACCAGTACATGTATTCCTCCGTCAGAGGTATCAGAACGGTTTTCGCTTATAGCTTTAGACTCGTTCGTTTCCGGTACAGGGATCCTTACCTTAAACTGATACATTTATCCTTCTCCATCATCCTGGAAAGTTTTTAACATCACCACAGAATCACCACGTATATACATACATTTACAGGCTCCGGCGCCTATAACTTTGACGCTCTATAAAGTCGCTGGATGACGTTTCCTAAAACCCGATCTACTAAGTCTCCTCTACAACCTCGACAAGTGTGTAACGTGAATTGTGAAACACTCTGTATCATACATCTGCGTTCAAGAGTTCACATGGAATAATTAATGTAAATCTATCTTCCGCTGAGGCCAAATGACTCTAAGGAAACTGGGTAATTGTTTCATTTCCTTGTTTTATGGAAACGTCAAATTAATAATGCATTTGTTTGTCTTTAAATACGTGGTTCCCCATTAACCACTCCTCTTTCATGTCATCTGTTCCCAGCCCTACAAATCTGATCATTTTTGGTTTATCTACAGTGGTCTGGCACTTACCAGTCATTAACACTGGTGATAGGATATGAGGGTCACCATAAAATTTGTGTCCCTGTGTGAGGGCTCCGAAAGTAACCGCTACAGTAAATACAGACATTTAAATCATGCAGACTTCAGATTGAAGAAAAATAGTATAAATGCCTTAAATTTATGATCGATGACACTAACTCTTTTCATTTTGATGAGTGCAGTTTCTCACTGATTATTGAGGGTTGCTAACTCATTTTCACTGACAGGTAACTGGAAATGTGCAGATGTCGTGTATAGCACATACAGACGATATGGAGGCCATGACATAAAATATTTAAGTTTGCGTAGTGTGTGCAGTACGGTTTAGCGAGAGATTCATGTATCTGTTTAAACTACAGTGGGTAGTTTTTTTCAGTAACTTTCGAAACCTTCTTTGGCTGATACAGCACATGATTTCACATTGCCTGCCTTTTGTATGGTTCCTTAAAATTCACTGATTGCTGCATTTGCATCCTACAAAAGTGACGCTCCAACTTACGTTGTGGGCAAAAATACACCATACTATAATCCTACATCTCCTATCCGGTTGCTTGCACTGTAGTGTGCTAGCAAACGTAGGTATCAATCGTAGTTCAGATAACTACGAGAGACGGTTCTCACGTTCCAGAGAACGACAGAGATATTCTTGAAAAGTTTAAATGAGCGAGTCTGTAATAAGAGGCCAGTAAGTGGTACCACCTTCAAATGTTACTGCGATAAGATAAGCGCGCTGTTACAAGCAGCCTCAAGCTCTTTCCGGTATCGGCGTCCATCTGCGATACAGAACAACGTTACTTCACGCAGCCTTCGAATTACTAATGTGTCAATATGTGCGTTGATAGGCTGTCTGAGCAACCTGAAGCCAATGCGGAATGCAGGAAGACCTCAACAGGAATACCGTTTCACGCATTGATTCACTTTGTCGTCAACGTACACAAATGTAACGCAATGCGGATAAATATTGCTCGACTAAACGATTAGTCATCAGTCACTGGAAGCAGCCGCACGCTCTAAATATGTACAGCGGCTGGACAAAATATGGAAACACCACAAACACAACACATTGTAGGAAACCCTTTGGCATTCAAAACGGCTTTCAACCGTCTTGTAATTTACCTACAATATAGCAGGTCAGCAACTGGAAGCAGTTAATTTCATAAATTATCTGGGAGTAGGCATTAGGAGTGATTTGAAATGGAATAACCATATAAAATTAATCGTCGGTAAAGCAGGTGCCAGACTGAGATTCATTGGAAGAATCCTAAGGAAATGCAGTCCGAAAACAAAGGAGGTAGATTACAGTACACTTGTTCGCCCATTGCTTGAATACTGCTCACCGGTGTGGGATCCGTACCAGATAGGGTTGATAGAAGAGATAGAGAAGATCCAACGGAGAACAGCGCGCTTCGTTGCAGGATCATTTAGTAATCGCGAAAGCGTTACGGAGATGATAAACTCCAGTGGAAGACTCTGCAAGAGAGACGCTCAGTAGCTCGGTACGGGCTTTTGTTGAAGTTTCGAGAACATACCTTCACTGAGTAGTCAAGCATTATATTGCTCCCTCCTACGTATATCTCGCGAAGAGACCATGATGATAAAATCAGAGAGATTAGAGCCCACACAGAGGCACACCGACAATCTTTCTTTCTACGAACAATACGAGACTAGAATAGAAGGAGAACCGGTAGAGGTACTCAAGGTACCCTCCGCCACACACCGTCAGGTGGCTTACGGAGTATGGATATAGATGCAGATGTAGATGCAATGGATAAATACAGGACTTGTATGATTTGCAAGGAAATTTTACAACTTTAGTCTAATAAAATAGTGGGAAGTTCAGGTAACGTTGACGGAGACGGATAGCGATAACTCACACTTATCTCCAATCTAGACCACAAAGGCTCAATAATATTGACATCCAATAACTGTGGTGGCCAGGAGACATCGAAAGTTCATCCTCCTGCTAGCAAAAACAGCCTTGAGCAATGCGAGCTGTGCGAACGCGGGTCCTGTCGTCTTGGAACTCAGCATTACCGCTGGGAACAAACGTTGTACGTGCTATGGACCTAATCAGCCAAAACGGTCGCATAATCCTTGGCAGTAATGCGACCTTGCTGGGTAACCATAGTGCCTATGGGATACGACGGTATGACTGCCCCAATCATCTCCGAGCCGCCTCCATATTTCACATTTGGGACGTAGACTCGGCCAAAAGTTGGAAAGAGTGTGAAACAAGTCATCCGAACAAATTACTTTCTTCCATTGCTCTATTAATCTAGGTTTTATAGCTTTGGACCACGTTTTCCTGTTAACAGGCATTTGCATAACTGGTATTCCAGCTCTCCAGCTTATAGAGCTCGCTTCGTGTTGTTTTGTTGCTGACATGGTTCGGGAGTGCGACATTCACTTCTGCAGTGATATTTGTAGCTGTCGTCTTTATTTTTCGTCACAGTCCTCTTCAAAAATGGTTCAAATGGCTCTGAGCACTATGGGACTTAACTTCTGAGGTCATCAGTCCCCTAGAACTTAGAACTACTTAAACCTAACTAACCTAACTACATCACACACATCCATGCCCGAAGCAGGATTCGAACCTGCGACGTAGCGGTCGCGCGGTTCCAGACTGTAGCGCCTAGAACCGCTCGGCCACTCCGGCCGGCCAATCCTCTTCAATGACTGTCACGATCACTCGACACACACTTCCGTTCACGTTGTGACTTACCGGATGATGTTTTTCCGCTTTCCCTGTATGCGGTACAAATCTTCGACACAGTGCCTCTTGAAACACCAAACACTTCGGCTACCTCGGTATCTAAGCATACACCATGAAGCAAGCCAAACGCTGTATCATGAGTGGGATACAAAGGCGAGCGAATGTGCCGGGACTTACCCCCGTTCACTGTGTGAGATACGAAGGCGAGCGAGTGTGCCGGGACTTACCCCAGTTCACTGCTAGTAGCGCCACGTCACCTTAATGTGTCTGCGCGTAGCGCACAAGTATTGCACTACAATTAAGTATGAAATTAAAAATCAAAACTGATGTTTAAAACTTTATTAACATATATTTTAGTGTTATTATGTTCCAAATACGTATTCTTTATTTTCTGAGTGAACAGTCTGCGTAAAAATGCCTTTTTAAGAGAAAAATAAGTAACGCTAAATAATAAAGCTAGAAAGCCAGAATTTGGTCAGAATGTGCAGTTAGAGCTCATAAATAAGTGCTGCAGGTTTCCAAAACCACATAACAAAAATTAACACCGGAATCCACGTTTTTATGAAAAATCAGAGGCGCTAAATTATGGACTTAGAAACATGAAAATGTTTAATGCTTCAGTTCATCCCAAAAATAACTGAAAGACCACATTAAGCTTCTTCTTATAGTTTTTGAGTAATTAAGTGAAAACCAATTTTGTAACTAAAATGTACCTAATTGATTGGGTGGATTAAGTACCTGTGATTTTAATGATAGAGAATTTTGGTTAAAATGGATGATAAAACATACCAAAAGATAGAGCTATACGAAATTTGAGAGTTCTAGTAAAGATACGGTTCAGAGGTAACGCTCTACCATTAGATCCACTATAAAAATTCTAGAAGGTAAAGTTTCATTTTAGCTAGCGGAAACTTTTTCGGTGATTTCAAACAAATTAACAGAATAGAAATAAAAATTAAGAGATTTCTGAAATAATTTGTAACTATATTATTCAAGTTTATGTGCACGAGAAAGCGGTCGTTCGGAGACAGCTGCAGTATGCAGTTAGTCGTAGACAACAAATGTTCCCTCGGCCATCCGCTCCGGCACCTATATAAATGCAGCCCTAACCGTATTCTTTCCACTGTGGGTATGAACCCCTAAACCAGAAGGTCAACGGGAGGGAACTCGTCCGGCGTGCAGATATGGAGCTGATAAACTGCTACCCGATCTTCACCGACGACGACTGGACGTACATGACGGAACAAGCCGTCCTGTACATCAAACAGCAGATGCCACCAATGGACATCTCCCGTCTGAATAAAATCGAGTTCAGACAGCCTGCAAACCACAATAAGAAGAAGAATAAGAAGCCGCCAGAGACATCTGGTTGATAATTCTTTCCTTTACAGATAACCAGAGGCCCATCCAGAACCAGAGGCAAAACATCCCTAACAGTGAGGAATTGAGGAGGAATAGCTTAAATTCCTATGACTCGGGCCAAGGACAAGGCCCGTCATTTTAAAGCCTGCGACAGCGACAGAAGTAAGGTTCACTTCGCATTCAGCTACTGTAAGATCCACGTGTGTTAAAAGTCAGATTGCGCTCTGCCTCGGATGACGTCAAAGACGAGCTGTGTCAATGAGCGTATTTTGCGGTAAAAATGGATAGTGAACCCGCGAGGACTGTACACCGTCCTGGATAACTTAGAATTCGCCAGAGTAACTGTTAGTGTGCCGTCTGTGAGAATTACAATTCTGCGTGGCAAGTGGTGACTTTATTTCCACTTTTATGGCGAGCATTAATTTTGAACATTTACTGCAAACTTTCATTGAGTAATTTTAGTTAGGGCGAAAGACAATGCGGTAGGAAGGTACTGTAGAGGTCGCCTCTGAACTGCTAAATGTGCTGTTAGAATAGAAAGACTTACTTTCAGTTGAAAATAGTGAATTTCCAAGTACTGTATGGGAGAAACTTTATGCAATATAATTTTGATTGGAACTTCATACTATTATTTAAAATCAAAGCCCTGATCCCGCAAAGAAATAGGAGGATAGCTTTTCTTTCAGTGGGCTGGACCAGAATGTGGCCGTGCAGAAGTGATTAACTTTTACCCGCCGCCCCACAACGATATGAGCATCAAAAGTTTGCCCACATTCGAATACACTAAGTTCGGACCGAATGCACTCACAGCTACAAAATATTGTTCTAATTTATTGATAATATTGCAGACGTGCTGTTCGTGGGCAAATACAACAGCGAAACCTGCAGGCTTTGCTAGCGTCTGCATTTATGTTAAAGCATGGATTTCTCGTCGTGTTTCCACATTTTTGTCCAACCCTTGTAGAAGTATATGTTCGAAATAACTTACAGTGATATGACTATACGAAACTACACTCCTGGAAATTGAAATAAGAACACCGTTAATTCATTGTCCCAGGAAGGGGAAACTTTATTGACACATTCCTGGGGTCAGATACATCACATGATCACACTGACAGAACCACAGGCACATAGACACAGGCAACAGAGCATGCACAATGTCGGCACTAGTACAGTGTATATCCACCTTTCGCAGCAATGCAGGCTGCTATTCTCCCATGGAGACGATCGTAGAGATGCTGGATGTAGTCCTGTGGAACGGCTTGCCATGCCATTTCCACCTGGCGCATCAGTTGGACCAGTGTTCGTGCTGGACGTGCAGACCGCGTGAGACGACGCTTCATCCAGTCCCAAACATGCTCAATGGGGGACAGATCCGGAGATCTTGCTGGCCAGGGTAGTTGACTTACACCTTCTAGAGCACGTTGGGTGGCACGGGATACATGCGGACGTGCATTGTCCTGTTGGAACAGCAAATTCCCTTGCCGGTCTAGGAATGGTAGAACGATGGGTTCGATGACGGTTTGGATGTACCGTGCACTATTCAGTGTTCCCTCGACGATCACCAGTGGTGTACGGCCAGTGTAGGAGATCGCTCCCCACACCATGATGCCGGGTGTTGGCCCTGTGTGCCTCGGTCGTATGCAGTCCTGATTGTGGCGCTCACCTGCACGGCGCCAAACACGCATACGACCATCATTGGCACCAAGGCAGAAGCGACTCTCATCGCTGAAGACGACACGTCTCCATTCGTCCATCCATTCACGCCTGTCGCGACACCACTGGAGGCGGGCTGCACGATGTTGGGGCGTGAGCGGAAGACGGCCTAACGGTGTGCGGGACCGTAGCCCAGCTTCATGGAGACGGTTGCGAATGGTCCTCGCCGATACCCCAGGAGCAACAGTGTACCTAATTTGCTGGAAAGTGGCGGTGCGGTCCCCTACGGCACTGTGTAGGATCCTACGGTCTTGGCGTGCATCCGTGCGTCGCTGCGGTCCGGTCCCAGGTCGACGGGCACGTGCACCTTCCGCCGAACACTGGCGACAACATCGATGTACTGTGGAGACCTCACGCCCCACGTGTTGAGCAATTCGGCGGTACGTCCACCCGGCCTCCCGCATGCCCACTATACGCCCTCGCTCAAAGTCCGTCAACTGCACATACGGTTCACGTCCACGCTGTCGCGGCATGCTACCAGTGTTAAAGACTGCGATGGAGCTCCGTATGCCACGGCAAACTGGCTGACACTGACGGCGGCGGTGCACAAATGCTGCGCAGCTAGCGCCATTCGACGGCCAACACCGCGGTTCCTGGTGTGTCCGCTGTGCCGTGCGTGTGATCATTGCTTGTACAGCCCTCTCGCAGTGTCCGGAGCAAGTATGGTGGGTCTGACACACCGGTGTCAATGTGTTCTTTTTTCCATTTCCAGGAGTGTAGTTATGGGGAAAATCAGATGACTGACTGAGATTCATATGAAACATCCTAAGTAGTTAAGTCACCCACAAAATAGGTCGCTCAGAAAACCTTCCCTTAATCGAACCTCAAGTAATACCTTCAGTACGGGATTAACGAGCTTGAATTAAAAGAGGAAGAAGAACAGCGCATTTCACCAAGGATTCGGTTAGTAAGTGTGAGGACGCCACGGAGATGCTCATCCTAGTCCATTGGCAAATGCCACAAGACAGCCGTTCTGCGTCACGAAGAGTTTCACTCTAATTCCAAAAACACACAATCAATGAAGAGATTAGCAACATATGACTTTCATTTATAAGTATCTCGCTAAAAGCTTATGACCAGAAAATCTGTGAAATTTGAGCTTGTCACGTGGCTTAGCGACAATATTAACATTTTCGAATGGATCAAGAAAGGGCCTTGACATATATGATTTCATGATCTCACTTTCGTATCTTCCTCTTCCGCAATAGCTACGTTTCAAACCGAGTTGTAAAAAGTAGCACTGACGTAATACCAGAGGCATTTATAAAATAATGAAATTTCATTATATGCGCTAGATAGCTGTTTAGAATCAGCCAGCTATCTGTTTCCTATATTGGTTGAAATGGCTCTAAGCACTATGGCACTTAACATTTGAGGTCATCAGTCCCCTAGACTTAGAACTACTTAAACCTAACTAACCTAAAGACAGCACACACATCCATGCCCGAGGCAGAATTCGAACCTGCAACCGTAGCAGCAGCGGGGTTCCGGACTGAAGCGCCTAGAACCGCTCGGCCACAGCGGCCGGCGTTTTCTATATTCCATAATGTATTGAGATGTGTGTGGTGCAATTCGTGCTTCAGACCTTATTATGTGGGATAGTGTTACAAGCTGTGAAGTTGAAAGCCGTAACTGTGAAGGCTCGCTGTCCGTGACTGGTTTTTCACCTAATGGAATGTTTTAGATCTTATGACATTCACTGTACACCTACTGCAGTCTACAGAGAATTTGAAATGTGTATCCCTGTGTCTGGAAGTCACGCTTACTGTTTCACAGTTAGTGGACGTATTTCAACACAAGATTTGTGCGAGAAATGCTTTTAGCAAAGGCTTAAGTCCCTCCATATGAATGCAGCCATAAGGTAATCATTGCAAATGTTCCTTTCTGTATACCTGCTAAATCCCCCTAAGACACATATTACATTCCTTGTCCTCTAAGAACAGCATTCAATGTGAGCGCCGGCCGCTGTGGTCGAGCGGTTCTAGGCGCTTCAGTCAGGAACCACGCGGCTGCTACGGCCACAGGTTCGAATCCTGCCTCGGGCATGGATGTGTGTGATGTCCTTAGGTTAGTTAGGTTTAAGTAGTTCTAAGTCTAGGGGACTGATGACCTCTGTTGTTAAGGCCCATAGTGCTTAGAGCAATTTGAACCATTTGAATCAATGTGAGCAGGTAGCAGTCCACAAGACGCTATGAGGTAGATGAAATCCCAGTCTCCATGTTGTGGTTCTTGAAATACTGTAATACTGGACGCAGGCTGCACATGTTTGATTTTTTATGAATACTACACCTCATTTAACTGTTAGAAGCTTTTAATGTGTACTATTTGGTCAAAAGTATTCGGATACCTATTAGTGGTCATTAATATGGGGTGCATCCACCCTTCGCCTTTATGACGGATTCAGCTCTGCTGGGGACCCTTTCAATGAGGTGTCTGAATGTCTGTGGAGAAATGGTAGCCCATTCTTCCTCAAGAGCCTAAACCAGGGAAAGCAGTGATGATAGACACTGTTTGGAGTTGAAGAGGAAATGCATATAGAACGAACCTTGGAAATTCAAGGTACTAAGAAAGTTGTATCAAGATCAACTAACACAAATGCTTTAACGTATTCGAATACAATTATGCAGACTGTTAATCTGGATGGTAAATTGGCTGGAAAGTTATTGTGCTGCGAGAAGTTGGAGGTGCTCTGATCCCTACGATTGTTTCTCGCGTGCTTGATCTTGAAAGGGCAGTAAATAATATTTACGTCACAGCGAGTAAGAGTGGGAAAATGGGCGTAAGAGAACCACAACTCTAATATGACATTGCTTTTGGCCAACAGCTGATCAAAATAAACTGCTTTTGCTTGATTTCTAGTGTGTCTACAAATCATTCGTTTACAGGAAACTATCTGTCCTGCAAAGTGTGTAACATTGGAGTTCATACCACCTGGAACAACTGGACAAACTCAGTTTCTGGATGACTGCATTTTCTGCGCCAATAAAACATAGTATCACACTATCTGCAGCTATAGCTTACACGATAGCCAGTTTCTTGATACGCTCCACGACAGACTGTTTCGCATTCGGTTGGACGCCATCACATTCCACCAGATCTCATTACCCCGTTACATATATATAATTTTATACGAAACTTTTAAGAATGGATACCTTGTTGAACGTCCTCCACTATTTGTAACTCCCAAGGCGTTAGTCTTCGATCTTGGTGATGCAAATCTTTGTGATCACTGAGGCGCGCTATTTTTAGTTCGGTGTTCATGGTATAAGTTAATTGTTTTTCTTTAACATTTCTTGAATGTCGCGATATTCATTTTGTGAACTGTAATACATACATCCCATAGGTTGAACTCTGCACCTACCGGACAATCATTTTCTGTCGCCCTCCTGATGCATATGGTGAGTCATTAGCAACTAATATTTTTCTGTCATAATTGCTAACACAACACTTCCAAATGAGCCTTACTAAAACTGAACTTGTGACCTCGTACTCGATGGGTTCCTTGTTATACAAAAATTCATCTATGCAGTTGCATACCTATGAATATACTCCACATCATAGTAACTTGGTTTTTAGTGGATGACATTTTCCAATTGCTATACTATTATTCTGATAATAGGGTTTGGGCATTCGACATAGTAGTCTTCACAGTCCGTATGTGTGTGTTAACTTAAAAATTTTGATCAGAGCATTTTCCTGAATGGGTACTGCAAGAGATAAATGTGTCTGACTGATGATTATCTAGGATGAGCCAGTCACTCAGCAACACATTAAAATGTTCAGCGTAAAGGTTTCGGCTGGAGCCTTGGCGACATGCATTTCTTAAAACATTGCCACATTCGAGCCATCATCAGTGGAAACTGAATGCAAACTCCTGCTTAAATTTGCAGATTCCCCCTTTTCAGAGTACAGAAAGAAAACCTTTGCAAAATGTGCCGTACTGGAATATGAAGGAAAAGGGAGAGAACTTAGAATGTAACGTCCTGTCTATGATGATAGAAATTAAGCGCAATTTTGAATAGGATAGGGTGGAGAGGAAAGTCGAGCGCGTCTTTTTCAACAGACCCGTGCCGGTTTCGCCTTAGTCGATTTAGGCAAACCGTGGAAATACTTAGAAGAGGTGGTCGGATGCGGTTTTGAACTCTGCTCTTCCCAAATGCGAGTCTTGTGTCCTAACTGATGCGCCACCTGGCTCGTTACTGAAATATGCACCCCATAGGTATGACAAACAGCTGGGTCATCTCGCCTTAGTGCAAAGCCATAGATCATAAGTAACACCCGGTAAGAGAGCGTGTCAGTGTTACTTCGTTACGACGGAGTCACTGGAACAATGTGCACCTTGGTTCGGCATTTGGTTTCACCAAATACAGTTTACCACCTATCAAAAAAAAAAAAAAAAAGTTCAAATGTGTGTGAAATCTTATGGGACTTAACTGCTGAGGTCATTAGTCCCTAAGCTTACACTCTACTTACCCTAAATTATCCTAAGGACAAATACACACACCCATGCCCAAGGGAGGACTCGAACCTCCGCCGGGACCAGCCGCACAGTCCATGACTGCAGCGCCTTACACCGTTCGACCACCTATCATTCCCAGTCACATTTCCTCACAACAGCATATGACCTTGTGACTCAAAAGGTCGCAGGGAGATGGAGAAAGAGTACAGTTTACTATTGCAGGGTAACCATGTTTCCTGGAAGCCTCCTTGCTCTTCAATTTCTCTGGACACTAATGGGCCCTGGCGCCGTGCAGAATGCTGCTTCCGCTTTTGTAACAAGACAAAAGAATTCACCGGGAAAGCTATTTTTTCTGGTGATAATATCCGTTCCACCGTTTGAAGGACGTAAGGAATTCTTCGCAGATAACGAGTTAATCCCTACATCGCCTCATCTTTTCTAGTGCTTCCGCATCACACGACAGATGATTCTGTTAACATGACGCTGAAAAACGACTGAGTAGCGGAAGGACTCCGCTGTGACGAAATTTCGATGTTTGGCTGCAATACTGTGAAAAACTGTATTAAATACTACGTTGGGATGGGTTCGGTTATTTAAAGTTACTACAATAAATACACAATAAATCTGGCTCCTTAGAATCAAAAGTGTCACTTTGCTTCAGTCTTAACCTGAAACTAATATTAAACATATTCGTCTCCAAAAAATTGCTCTTTGCACGGATCTCCATGAGCGTCATTGTTTGTAAATTGTTCTTATTTTAATCCATGAATGAACAGACAGCGACATGGTACGGAGGTGTCTGGGATACAATATGTGTTTCGTATGCTAGTAATGTCTTCAGGAGTTGCCAGTAGTTGTCTACTTTCACTGCAGGGGTTTGGGATGAGTCTGGATCTAAACGTTCATCTCCCTAGCTAAATTCGTTCAGCGCCAAATTTATCATGAGTCTTCATGTAGGATCAGATACCATACTTGTGCACCGTGTATCTATAGTAAGCTCAGGGAGAAAAAAAGTTCTCTTGAGAACGAAGACCGATATCAGAGATGTCAGGAAATATTACCGCTTCAAAAGTCAGAATCTTGTTGTCTTTTGAAAATAAGGGAACTGACGAAACATGCAATCGCCGACTGAAGAACAACACATAGTTCGCCGAAATACTGGCTAAATTTATCACTCTCTTGACAAAATGTTGATTGCGCACTTGGGACTTTGCCAGTCTTCAAGAAAGAACCAGTTGTACGGCATTGTTGGCTGGAAGATCCGGAGGGGTTTCAACCGCCTCCGCTCACTACGTAGAAAGGCTTCTTCTCCCGGTGTGTGACAGTTGTGTTAAGGATATCTGACGAATATAGGTGACTGTAATGGAAGTGTGTATAGCGCGATGTCATATTTCTGCTGTATGGTGATGAGAGAAAAATAGGGTTAAACATGACGCCGGCACCCTGCCCAATCCTTCGAATAGCACTAAGAAGACCACCGGACACTAATTCCCCGTCTGACGGACAGTTCACGATCAAAAGCGCCACATGTACACAGTCCATTTAGAATTTAATCCAGGACATTGATTCTAAACGTAGTGATGAGGAACTTCACGCAACTATAAAATGTTGAGTCTGAAGACTATGGCATACTGAATGCTGGTCTTCCTTGGATCAATAACCAAAGTGCATTGAAACTATTTACACGTCTGAGTTTGCGTTAATCGTATTCGTTGTTGTAGGTTATTGGTATTGTCATTGCTATAAATATACAAATGGAGAATGTATACAACTGGACTTCGTTACTTTTGTGAAAGATTACAGTTTTTTCAGATTTCTACAGATGATTCGAGATCACATTTGACACACGAGAATCTATTTAAAAAACTTATCAGTGACACATGTATTTTGAAAGTTATTCTCAAATGATTTCTTGCCTAAGGATGAGCATACATTTCTTCAAATTGAGCAGTGTACAACTGTAATGAAAAGGAAAGAAAATAATACATCCAGTACATCTGTACATGTTTAGTTTGAAAGTAGTGTTGGTATGTGTTGTAGGTCACACTGTGATTACAAATTTGCCATCAACGCAAATCTACTAGTCTCCGAAAACTAAACATAGTCAGCAAAATAGCAACTGAAATGTGGCAGAACTGCATGTAAGCTTCGAAAGTTTTCTGTTAAACTAAAATTATTCTGTGTATCAAAAGTGTGAAATACCTGTTACGAACAGCCATGATATTCACTGATCACGAAGAGCAGTCATTTGTGATGAGATAGTTGGGTATCGGCCACCCTCAATGCTATCCACAGAAACGTTCATGTCAATAGCTGTTATCTGCTATTTAAAGGTCGTACTACAGCAACAGAGTCACAAATCGTAGAATCCCAGTATTGCCAATTCCGTGAGTGCTTTGCAGTCTCTTACATTATCATCTACGGAGAAAACTGGACACCATCGAGTTTAGGACATCCTAAAGAATCTTACCAGAGCTAATAATACATTTACCTGTTTCCTGTCGGTACTGGGGTACACCGACAAAAGGGCAGCTTGACAAAAATTTGCAACAACTCGCAAACATTTCTATTTCGCTTCTCCGTTGAGACTAATAACCTCACGTCGTAGTTAAAGCACAGGCAGAATTGGAAACGCTGTGTAATGAGTATCTCTATATAACATCCCGTCACTCTAGCGATATGAAGATGAACGCAGAGGGTGGTGGCCATATTATTCGCGTGCAAGTTAGTTCTGCGTTCGGCTGCTACGATCCCAAAGGTCACGGCAAACACGTCATATGGGCATTGCTGTTGCTCTGCTGCAATAAATAAATACCCGGCCCAGCGGGTCGATCGGCCGTACACGTTTCACCACTGAAGCCTTCGTTCGGCCCATATCTATAGAGTTGCGCTCTACCAAAAGTACGGTTCGGTAGTTTTGGTGCAGTACATAAATGACTTAGTAAATGGTAGGATTACTGGTAGTATTGGTAGCACTAGTAGGGAATGAAACATAAACGAATATGTGAGAGGGACTGGGAGCCGACGACTTGTCTTTGTAGTTTGTTTTTCACATAATTAGAATCGCGCATCGTTAAGTATTAGCCATTTTGTATTTTATATTCTTACAAAATATTAATTGCATTGCATAAGTAATAAAAATTAGCTGCTGGATTAACTTCTGCGCTTTTATAGAGCCATAGCAATTAGCTCTGATGCAAGTTCAGCTTACATGCGCAAACACACAAAGTGTATATAATCATTATTGTTATTTCTACTCTATATAACGTTCATCATGATCAAAGGCAAGAGTTTCCTTTTATAGCTGATAAGTACGAAAGTTGTTTACCAATAACAGAAACAAGTTTTATATGAGCCTGACGAAGTATTGAAGCGATATTTGATATGTTTTTGCTTTGTGTTTTTTTTTTTAATTTTTTTTGAGGAAATGGCGTTTTATGATGCTATGATAAATCTTTACTTTTTGTAATTTTACTACAACACCCCTCTGTTTCTCGTTAAAAATCAACACTTTTCGAATAAAACCTGAATTAAACATTACCGCTTCCAATTTTTCTCTAAAAATGTTTATTTTTAAGTAACAGACCGAAGGATAACTATGTAGAACAAAAATGTTCTGTAGGTTATGCAGCCCTTTATGTATTTTCACTCAGTTTCTAGACGGTTTACTGCTTCCGGTTTCTAGGGCAGTCTAGTAAGACTCTGATTGAATATGGGAACAAAGGGCTCGAAATGGGGTAATGCCCGCAGTTATGGTCTTAGCTGACCAAAGCTACTAGGGAAAACTAGCGTAGTCTATGCTCAGTTACTGTAGTCTAGGGCAACCTGCACGAGGTTTGCAACTCTACCCGTATCAGAATACAGCGGTTACCTCCATTTTCTAGACGTGGACTTGCATTTGGAACTATGTTCGATCGTGTGTTATTGTTTATGACGATTCTGGCTTCCTGTGTCGTTAAGTTTTCTTTACGGATAGATTCCTTCATCTTTTGGCCGTGCATCGGTATACGCAATCCCCTAAAAAGCTTATCCGCGTTACTTCTAACTAATACATCCAAAAACGTAGGCAGTCATTCATTTCCTGTTCCACTGTAAATCTGTACTGTAAGCCCTACAATACCGATCTATACGTGCAAGCGTCTAGCTGCCACCATCCTTCGCAAACGATGAGTGTACTTAAGACTTTACTACAAAGGGTCCATGTAATGTCCCAAGCTGACAGCCTACACGGTGAATTGGTGCACTTGCAAGACATATTCAGGAAAAATGGTCATACAAAACTTCAGATTAAGGGAGCTCTGCAAGAGAAAACGCCAGATAAAAAAAGAAGAGCAATAAGAAAGAGCTGTAAAGAGTACACTCTTTCTAAAATAATGATAACTGTTTCTTCAAAAACTTCCCGAATAATGAAGCATAAAGTTTGTGTAACCTTCCACCCACCGGCCAAGACGGTAGCTCTTATAGAATCTGTCAAAGATGATCTGTTTTTACGAAAGGCACGAATATGCAGGGGTTTTAAAAATATAGAAATACCAAGAGAAATCCATGATTTAACATAAGTGCAGATGGTAGCCAAGCCTGCAGGCTGCGCTGCTGTGTTTCATCACGAACGGCACCTGTAGAAAGCCCTCAATAGATTCCAGGTGTCACTCGTGGTCACGACAGTGTTGCTCGTTGTGCAGAGTGCATTATGTCGGAGGCAAGTGAATTCAAACATGGAAAAATTGTTGGTGCTCGAATGGCAGGTGCTTCTGCAACCAAGGGAACCAAAGTATTTGGCGCTGCGAGAGGCACCGTGCCCAAGGTGTATACCGCATACCGGGAAAGCGGAAGATATCATCCGCTAATTCACAATGCAGATGAAAGTGTGTGTTGAGTGATAGTGACAGACGATCATTGTAGAGGATTGTGAGGAAAAATAAGCGAATGGCAACTGGAAAATTCACTGCAGAACTGAATGATGCGTACGCGAACCGTGTCAGCACCAAAAGAACTTGAAGGAAGCTTCATAAGCTGGAAATAACAGGGCGAGCTGAAGTTCCAAAACTACCCATCACTGATGCAAATGGCCATAAGAGGGAAATGTGGTGGCGAATTCATAGAACCTGAACTATAGAGCAATGGAAGTATTTCAGTTGGTCGGATGAGTCTTGTTTCACATTGTTTATAACTTCTGGCCGAGTGTACTTCTGACGTAGACCGTCTCAATCCTACGATACGGAACACGTCCCTTGTTGACACGGCTCGCGTCGTCCATGACTGGTTTTGTGAGCACGACGATGAATTGTCACGTCTCCTCTGGTCACTACATGCATCGTATATCTTTATTACTGAGCGAGAAGGTCTGCTCAAGCGAAACGAGGGTTTCCGTCTCAATAAATAATGGGAACCACCTATGTCACGTTTGTGCTCTCAGAGGAATTATTTTTCTGAGCCATCACAACCTAGCATCCTATTCATTTTAATAATCAATCACATAATTCACAAGCACTTTGGATTTGCTGACTTGGACTTCCTATGTTTTATTCTTAGACGAATAAGTTTTATCTATAACTGTCGCTCTTGTTGCCGATAGTCTTATCTCTGACGCACGCGCAATTACGCCACAGTATTGTGTCAAGTGGCTTAAATTCTGCCAGAAATCCACCTAGAAAATGGCTGTAAGGTTATAAACAGAAATATTGAAAGATAAAATAATTCTCTCTCGGATGTACGCCCGAAAGGTGATGGAAGGTTCTGGCTCATTCATCGGAAATAATTTGAAACCACATTACTCGCAGTCGTATCGTTCACACTCGACTGCGCTTTCGCCTATCGAATCAGCGTCGATCTTAGTACCCAAACGCTACATGATTCACCGCAGTTATTTATCTAATTGGTCTCCGGCCGTGACATAAAATATTAATCTCAAAAGAACTTGATAAAGTGCCGTCCAGCCGCGCACACTGCGCTCATGGTTCCTTAATTCTGTTCTCAGGGAGATAGGTTCAGAGCTGGCCATAGAGCTGTCAACAAAAATTAGCACCTGTTAAAGTTAACACTCACTCCGAATCGCATTTTTTAAAATGGGTACAACAAAGGAATAACAAACGGCTACACAAAGTTCTGAAAATTGTTGATTACTTCTCAGTATCATTACTTCCAAGGTCTTTGAAGTATAAAGCCCGGAAATGTATTTGCATACACATAAGACTTGATAGAAGAGAACTTAAACGTTAAATTTTACTTCTTACCTTCTATGTTCTTTCACTGCAGTACTTTACGATTCAACGCTTACTTATTTAAGACAGTTTTCTGTTTTTTTTATTTTATTTTCCAAAGAGAGTGTGCCGCTATTAAAAATTTCGGCACCTTCTATGTCCTACACACGAAGGAATTAGTTGTGTCCTGTATTCATTCAATTATTTATTGAGTTGTATGGAATAGTGCCTACATCCATTTCAAATAAAATAAGTAAATAAAGAAACAGACCATAGAAAGCCTATGCAGTAGACCTATAACACCAGTCTTGTTTACACTTTCATATTGCAGTTTCTTAGCGAATTTAGCATTGTAATGCAGCTAAGTCGTAATTTGACCCTCTTTTGCTAAACAGAGTCTTCGGTGACTTTGAAGTAGGTCAGACACAGACAGCAAGGTCTTCTCAAGGCTTTTGCAACAGATAAGAGACACAGGAAATGTTCGTCGTCGTCCAGCACTGGATCGACTTAGAGATACCACTCACAATGGGGCCGATATCAGGCTCTAACAGTATGATGAAGTCGAGCGACCTCTCCAAAAAATTATCTAAAGGAATTAGATGTGACTCGCGAAATGTAATTTGCCGATACTCTGTGTATCGGATGTTCAGAACAGTTGCTCTATATGCACAGAGTCCATCCGTGCGTAGGCTAATACAGTCAGCGTTATCGAGGTTCGACCATGAGTGATTGGAGATACGGTACATGCTCTTCACTGTTGAAACCGTTTAATTTGTTCAGGATCATTGTGATAAGAGAATAATTTGTTTTCAGATGATGTCCCAATTCGGTGAGGCATCAAATTGCGTGGACTTACGGATCTTCGTATCTTCTTTTCTGATCGGTGGAATCCTGTTGACAACCAAGAGTGCAAATATTACGTAGTAAAACCACATGTACAGCCTCGCAGAGGTGAAGTCGGTCCAAACTTCCTAGTCATGGGAGATAGATCCCGTCAGGATCGAACTCTGCGCACGGTGAATAAATTGCGGGTAGAGATATCAAATACATGGGCTGAGCCAGCGTGGTCCCCTGCTGCTGCCAGGGACTCTTTCAGACGCTCAGACCGCTTTTTCTTAGGATTAGAATCGACAGCTAATAGAGCTTGTTTAACACTGGACAGAGAGAATGCAACTAAGCTGCCAAGAATGCGTCACCTGGTGACAATCATTTCCATTGTTAACAATTTGAGTCCATAGAAGAATTTTTCGATTTTGCTACTTTAGAAGGTGTATTTTCGATTTCAGTACTTGGCTAGTTACATCTGCGTCTCCGTCTATGCACCACATGACAGTCTGCAGTGTGAGGCGGGAGGGATATACGGTGCCACAATTGAAAAAAAACTGTTTCGTGTTTGTTTGTATATCCCGTCATCGAGAATTCATCGTTGGTCATGAAGTGACACAAGCTATGCAGGACTGTCACCACCCAAACAAAACCAGAGAATTACGGTAGCTACCTTTTTAATCTGTGTGGGGAAATGAAACGTAAAATGTGCAAATGTTCCTTCACGGATCGCATGACACAGCTCATGTGATTAATATCACAACAACAGACCTGGAAGATGTCGAAATTGAGCTCATAACACGTGCACGGATCAATTCTGCTATAAAACATCAAGCGCTCATTATCATCTCTGCGTCTCTCATTTTATTGAATCTAGTGGTTGTCCACTGCACACAGCGGAAAATTATCACAATGAAGCAACATCGTAGAACTGTACGCACTTACATCTATTATTTAATTGCCGCCTAACCATGGAGAAATTGTAGGAATTTAGTTGTCAGAAAATGTGAGGTAAGATTAAGATACAAAATTTTATATTTTCTAATCAAGCGAATAATTGACAGTAATGATACAGAACAATGTTCTTACAAGAATGTAATTAAATGAAGTAAAACGACGCTGGCCGCTGTGGGACATGACCTAACTGGAAAACTGCAGAAAGAAAAGCAGCTCGCAATTTCAGTATAAAAAAGACACATATTAAGTACGACACACTGGGCATACAAGATGCATATTAATTAAATACGAGCCACTCAGAAGGTGGACTGCGCTACAGAGCAAACCTTACATTTCCTAATTACAGCATGTGGGCCCCACTCCGCACAAGACGAGAGCCGGACGGCAACTGACTGAAATTCAAGTTCTCTCCAACGCCGCAGCCCGATACCCGAATTCGACTTGAAGAGGAAAAATGAATGCTGTTGCCAATGGGATGAGCTGTAAAAACAAGGAATGCAACTGAAATTTTCCACTGAAGCTGCTCTGAAATGTATATTGCAATTCATTAGATCGGTGGTACTGGTTTCGAACAGTATTTCCCATTGGTCAGCAATGTCCGTACCAGGTCTAGTGGTAGGGGCGATTCTTCGATTGGGCATTTCGTAATTTTTGGGCGGAAAGCAACGAACTTCCTTAACCAGGGTAGCTGCGGTACGTGACACCTTTTGATGTGCGGACAGAAAGGCAAATTTCACACTCAAGCACACACAAGCTCAGGCTGTGGCGTTCAGCAACACCGCGCCTGTATCAACCGGATTAGTGCCAGGAACTGACACTCAGCGGGATAGCGCAGTGGTTAGCACACTGGACTCGCATTCGCGGGGACGGCGATTCAAATCCGCGTCCCGCCGTCCTGATTTAGGTTTTCCGTGATTTTCCTAGCTCACTTAACGCAAAGGCCGGTATGGTTCCTTCGAATGGGCACGGCCGCTTTCCTTCTCCATCCTTCCCTAATGCGAGCTTGTGCTCCGTCTCTAATGACCTCGATGTTGACGGGACGTTAAACACTAATCTCCTCCTACACCAGAAGCTGATCACAGTAACACTTCCAGTAACAGGACTTTAACGTGAAACTTGTCGCCACCCAGGCGACTACAATACACTAAAAAAAAGTGTAACTAAGGCCTCCCGTCGGGTAGGCCGTTTCGATTTGACGCCACTTCGGCCACTTGCTCGTCGATGTGGATGAAATGATGAGGATCAGGACAACACAACACCCAGTCCCTGAGCGGAGGAAATCTCCGACCCAGCCGGGAATTGAACCTGGGCCTTTAGTATTGACATTCTGTCGCGCTGACCACTTTTTTCCTCATGTTTGTTCGATACAGTTCTTTGCGTTTGGTCGAGGCGGACGTCACAAGACATCCGTTCAAATTGATCATTGGTTCCTTGACTCAGTTTTTTTTTATTACAGAGAGCACGCAGCCCTCTGACCGAACACGCTGAGCTACCATGCCGGCACCACTCAGCTACCGGGGGCGGACTACAATACACTGCTTCTGAGACATGATGAAATCCTTCTGCAGACCCAAAGGCGAAATGCGGAGCACTCTGTCTCAGAAATCGAATAAATTTCCACTCTGAGAAAAAGTTCACACATTAAACTATTGAGCAACGATAATGGAGCTGACACCAAATTGCGAAGTGATTTGTGACAGTCGTGTTACACTATCATTTTCCACTTTTTCTGATTTATTCGCCAAAGGTGTCTGAGAAGAATGACAGTCTATAAACCTCTGTAAGAACAATGTTTTCCCAATTTATCCCGTAGTGTTCACTTCGCCAGATGTCTGAGTCGATGATATATGTTGCCTCATTCAAAAAATGATTCAAATGGCTCTGAGAACTATGGGACTTAACATCTGAGGTCATCAGTCCCCTAGAACTTAGAACTACTTAAACCTAATTAACCCAAGGACATCACACACATCCATGCCCGAGGTAGGATTCGAACCTGCGACCGTACCGGTCGCGCGGTTCCAGACTGTAGCGCCTAGAACCGCTCGGCCACTCTGGCCGGCTTGCCTCATTCTTTTTGGAACATGTGCTCCTGAAATTTTAACGGTAGACCTCTCCATGAAACAGAATGCCTCTCTTTTAGCCATTACAGTGTGATAAGCGTCGTCATAACGATCTCATACTCACTGAACGAATCCATGACGAAATTTGCCCCTCTTATTTTGAATATCTCCTATATAAATTACTCCAGCTACATGTTCTAGAGTGACGGACCGTCCTCAAGAATCGTTCGAACGAGGGTTTGTAAGCCACTTTTCTCGTGGCTTAATGTCACTTGCTTAAGATTCTATCTTTGAATCTCATCGTAGCATCCGAATTTCCTACAACTACATTGCCTGACAAAAAAAGTGAAGCACCCACAAGAGATGGTCGGATGTCGATGTAACTCAATACGCATACACCTCATCAACGGTTGCATAAATAATTAAGAGTTTCGGTTTTCTGTAACAGATAGAATGGCCAGCAGAGAGCATGATGGTTTTCGTGTTTAGTACTGGTACAAGGCGTGGTAGGGTATATAACGGGCGTGAGAAACGTCAGATTTTGTGTGATCACTGTGGAGGATGCAGACATGTCGCATACTCATATCAGAAATCGTTATCGGCACCTGATAGTTTGGAGAGATCCTGACAGTAGGTCCCCATTTGGCTTCTTGGTCGAATCGTGACGTATCCAGATGGGCTGGGCAGTCAAATGTAACAGTTTCGCAATGTTGGACTGCATGGGAATGTGAGGACAGGCATACTCGTCGTCGATATTCGAGTCGACCTCGTCTGACCACCACAAGGGAGGTTCGCCCTATGACACTCTCTTGGGAAACTCTCGACACGCCGGCCGCTGTGGTCGAGCGGTTCTAGGCGCTTCAGTCCGGAACCACGTGCCTGCTACGGTCGCAGGTCGAATCCTGCCTCGGGCGTGAATGTGTGTGATGTCCTTAGGTTAGTTAGGTTTAAGTAGTTCTAAGTCTAGGGGACTGATGACCTCAGATGCTGAGTCCCATAGTGCTTAGAGACATTTGAACCATTTGAACTCTCTACACAATACGATCAAAAGTATTCTGATATAATCCGTAATTGATTAGTACATCTCACAAGAGGCTGACACACTCAGTATAAAAGGAGGCGAGGAATATTATGTTGCCAGCAGTCAGGCAGTAACAGCAGAATGGTTCGGTCAAGAGAGCTCAGTGACTTCGAACGTGGACTAGTCATTACACGTCATCTAAGTAACAAATCCATCAGGGATGATTCAACCCTACTGAAGGTGCCCAAGTCGAAAGTTGGTGATGTGACTGTGAAGTAGAGACAAACGAACAAAAATTGCTAAACCAAGACCAGGCAGACCTCGCGTACTCACGGACAGGTACCGTCGAGTATTTCGGAGGGTGGTTCTGAAAAATCACATGAGATCAGCGGAAGAAATGACTCGTGAGTTCCAAAGTGCCACCTGCAGTCCAGCTGGCAGACGGCTGAACGCAGAGAGTCGAGAAGAATGGGATACAATGGCCGAGCAGGCCCATAAGCTACGTATTTCTGTAGTTAATGCTGTTGAAGTGAATGTGGGCTGCAGTAGATATTCAGAGATGGAGAGGCATGCGTAGGATAAAGTAGCGTGGAAAGCTGCATCAAACCAGTCTTCAGACTGAACACCATAACGGAAGCAACAACAACAATGCCAAGTAGGTGATGCAAAGAGTAACACCCCTGAATAGTGAATAACTGGAAAGGAGTGATTTGAAATGATGAATCACGCTATAATATGTGGCAGTTCGATGGAAGGATTTGTGTTTGGTGAATACCAGCTGAACGTTATTTCTCATCATGTACGGTGACAACAGTGAAGTATAGAGGAGGTATTGTTACTGTATGCTGCTATTTTTCGTGGTTACTGAGTTTCCCTTATTGTGCTTAAGAACACCATAAATGCCGAAGGGTGTGAACACATTTTACAGCATTCCTGAAGTGAGCTGACCAACTCAGAGTCTCCAACTGAGCCCAATGGAACACCTTACGGAACAGTTAGAAAGTTGACTTCGCTCCAGATCCCAGTTTTCAACAACATTACCCTCTCTCGTTTCAGCTCGAAGAAAAATGGGCTCCCATTCCTCCACAGACATTCAGACATCTCACTGAATTGTCCCCAACAGTGTTCAAACTATAATTAAGGCGAAAGATGGACACACCCATTTTAACGTCCACTAATAGGTGTCCGGATACTCTTGCTCAGGTACTGTGCATCTGACGCTAGTTAGAAATTTCTTGGATAGTGTTGCACGCGAATCGTCTTTGATGCCGCGCGGTTTGAGGCGCTATGTCACGGATTGCGCGGCCCCTCCCACCGGAGGTTAGTCCTCCCTCGGGCATGGGTGTGTGTGTTGTTGTTAGCATAAGTTATTTTAAGTAGCGTGTGAGTCTAGGGACCGATTACCTCAGCAGTTTGGTCCCTGAGGAATTCACACACCATTTGAACATTTTTTTTTCCGTCTTCGATGAAGTATTCTCTTGTTATGTAACGGTTATAAAATCCTGTTTTAGATGCATATCATCGATTATATGTAATATATCCGCTGCCGCCCTTTCAGAGTGGTGCAACAAGCCTTCCGCGAATGGCTCTTCAATGCTTTTAGTCGATCAGAGCTGCGATAGACGTGACTTTGAGCCACACACTAGGGCTAATTTTCCGCATCGCGTTAATGGAATTCATCGGGGAACGGTGCTCTTCAGTACTAGTTAATTTACGGCTAGGGAGAAAGTAGATACTGTTTTTCTGTGTGCTAGCTAGAGCCCTTTACAGGAGTATTTAATTTCAGTTTACATAGAAAAATCAGCCCCACAGTATTATGGTTACAATTTACCACTCAAATACAATTGTTTTATGCGTTGTCTAATAACATTATGGTGATTATATTAGTTTTCAGAACAACTGTCGCTTGCAGCACATATGAATTAATGTTTCTAGAGAGTATCATGAATATTTTTTACAGCAAAAACGCTCCTCACCTCCGTATCCCCTTCCAGCAGTGTGGTTACTGTCTACATTTACATATTCAGGGTGTTTCTACGTAATGAAACAAACCACTAAACATGATGCAGAAGGGTAAATGTATCAGTTTGAGACAATATACTCTGGCCCAGAAACGACTCAGTCAGAAGTTATACTTAATAATTTCAGTTTTACCGTCTGCCTGTTGACCACGATAATGATATAAGTAGAAATATTTCCGTAACAGTTATACACTTCAGTCAAAGAACTATATTCAAAAAAAGCTGTTCAAAGTGATGTTGACGAACTTCTAAACAGCTAAGCAGGAATAACATCGCACGAAGTACTGTCATTTAAGTTCGAATAACATCAGAGTTGTTGATACATATGACCTCACCTGTTTTGTGCAACAGAAGGAAAAAAATCTAACGAGTTGCCTCAGAAGCGTCACAGCAGCGAAAACTCTTGCCAGGAGACCTTCTACAGCTACACAGGTGTCTTGTACACAAAACTTTTTACATGGCGGTAGGTTATCAGTGTGCATTCTGGCCAAAATCCACAACACCAGCGATATCATTACAGCAATCGCAATGTCTTTCCTGGAATTCACCCCTTCCGCTCTCTTATGGCCGATGGCGTTACGTGTGTGCGTCGACGTCATTGTGCTGTCTGCCAGTCACTGTGGGGCCCCAGAGCTCTGACGTCTCTACCAATCGCGTACAAGCTCAGTCCCCATGCCACGACTAGTTTTAATGTTTATAATGCGACTATGTGAGCGTCAGCATTTGGTGTCTGCATTCTGTAGTGAGATGGCCAGTATGAAATGCTAGCAGCAGCAGTGATCAGCTGGGAAGAAGACTATGGGTAAGTATTGTGTCCATCTGTCTCACTATTGTTATGTTTCGTTATACTTACGTTTTTATTGTAGTTACAACAACGATACGATGTTGGACGAAGAAATGAAGGTATTCCACGATGTACTATTGTCTGAACCATAACAGCAGCAGCAGCAGCAGTCACTGTCCACAGGATGTTTTCCCGACCTATCTGACCTGTCGTCGTTAGTGTGCAGTAACACAACCATAGCAGCAACAGCCGGAACTCGAGTTTCAATTAAGTGACAGCAACATACTACCATTCCTATTAGGTGCAAATTGACTGCAAGTGGATCTAGATGTGTGAATATAGGCCTAGCACCCCACAGTGATTTTGATGTGGTAATTGAAATAGAGAACATTCAGCACCTTCATACCAGAATGCATTATGCATGGTGCAAATGGGACTATCTGCGTAATATGATAAAGTTCATGAAGAGAAAGAAAACTGAGTACAACCTATCACATTCTCGTATTAGCGTAAGCGTGTTAAGAAATGAGGCATAAATTGTCGATACGTACAGAGTCAGTGCTTGAGCTGAAATCTGAGGACATGGTCATATACATTAAACATTCAAGTGTGGTGAATTTAAACGATCTGAACAACGCATTACTGATTGTGGTAGGCAGACTGGCCTTCTCGCGTCCTTATATTAGAGCTGCATAATATAAGTTTATTGATTACTAGTAGAGCTGTAAAACTAATAAAGGCTACTGTAGACTATCATAAGTAAGCATAGACAATGGTAGTTTTTCTAGTAGCTTTGGTCAGTTAAGGTCATAACCGTGATACCTGTACGTTAGATATGCAGCATACCTGTTGGGCGCTACCTCATAACGTTCGCTTTATTTACGTGTGCGATCAGTGCCTTAATAAATGCCCCTAAAAACCGGAAGCGGTGAACCCTCTAGAAACTGTGTGATTATATACAAACGGCTGGGTAACCAACAGAACATTTTTGTTCTCCGTAGTCATCCTCCTGCCTGTTACTTAGAAGTAAACAGTATTTAGAGAGACATTGAAACTGTCAGTGTTTAATTCAGGTATTATTCGAAAAGTGTTGATTTTTAACGTGAAAGAGAGGGGTGTTATAGAGAAAATAAAGAAAACAATTAAGATTTATCATATAGCACTAGAAAAGGCAATTTATTCAACAAAAATGCAAAATAATAGAAAGCATGGAGAACAAAAGTATATCAGACTTTGCTTCAATACTTCGTCGAACTTGTACAGGGTGGAGAAAAATTGTCACGAAATTTTAGCCCTGGATAGCTGACGCCAGTAGAAACCAAAATTACTAATGTTGTGTAGGTCGACAAATTAAATGAAATATACTTTAAATAACCTGAACTTTTTTTTCAGAATGACTGACATATAATCCACACCTCTTTTCTTAAAGAAATGTAGTTGTACACTTCACTTAAGCATGTGCTCAAAGTGTTTACCATCAACTGCAAGGATCAGCTGTAATCACCATTCAAGAGATAGAGGAACAGATGAAAGAACATTGGCTGATATGTTGCTGCATGCGGTGGAGGCTGGGATGCACGTATCGTATGGCGTGATCGGGCTTCATGATAAACTGCACATTTCAGTGCCTCCAAAATAAATCAAGAGGAGCCAAATCAGAGGACGTTATCGGCCATTGTACTACAGCATTCTGTCCTATCCAACGGTTAGGAAACTTTCCATACAGTACTTGCGTTGCCAGACGCGAAGAGTGAGCTGGGTACATCCTTAGAGTGCCTAATGTAGTGATCAGATGATAAAAGTGGAATTTATATCTATGTAAGATACGAACGACACTCGTCTGGCTAATCGCACATTTATTGACAATAGGTCGTGCAACCACGCGAATTGATAAGCGTCGTAGCCAGAACAGATTCTTCATGGTTCTGTTGTCGTCCTCGTCTTACGTTTAACGTTGAAGCTGCTGTTCGCATTAGTGACCTAATAATTTTTTAAGTCTCTGGCGCGACGGACAGCGACGATCAGGATAGGCACGTCTATACAACCGAACCGTTTCGACATCATTTTATTTGTATTATGAAAGTAGCATGCCTAGCTTCTCCTAATTGCTGCATATGTCTGCATGCAGGGAATGTTGAAGCAGAAATGACCTGCGGATAGCCACCACAGTTCCTGCTAGTTCTGCAGTGCAGGCAAGTACACAACCGAAAGGCTTGATACAACGGCGTAGCCTGACATGAGCGTGTTCACAACACAATAGCCGGTTCAGACGGAATTGCCTTTCAATTTTAGAATATTTTTCGGATTCTTTTGTGAAGAGTTTCAGCCTCAAAATTAACGAGTATTATAGCAATGTATCCGTCTTTTCAAGCACTTTCGGATAAAAAGTAGTATATCATTCTATTTAAAGAAATCATATTCGGTACAATATCTCAGTCGATACATGAGAACATGAAGGTAGGAAGTTTTCCCGATTTGGAAAGCAGGATATACTGTGATATATGGCAGATACATCGACAGAGCATAGTGCTGGTACACTCTCAAGTGTTTCAGAGCACACCGGTCGGCGCATATTGTTGAACATGCAGGTCCGCATAGACTGCTTCAGCATGTTCCCATGTTGACCTTATGACGTTATCAATTACAATTACAGTTGGCTTGTAATCATAGGGTTTGGGCTGTGGATGAATGGAAACGTGTCACCTAGCACGAAGGATCACATTTCTTGCTATCCCAGGTACACTCCTGGAAATTGAAATAAGAACACCGTGAATTCATTGTCCCAGGAAGGGGAAACTTTATTGACACATTCCTGGGGTCAGATACATCACATGATCACACTGACAGAACCACAGGCACATAGACACAGGCAACAGAGCATGCACAATGTCGGCACTAGTACAGTGTATATCCACCTTTCGCAGCAATGCAGGCTGCTATTCTCCCATAGAGACGATCGTAGAGATGCTGGATGTAGTCCTGTGGAACGGCTTGCCATGCCATTTCCACCTGGCGCCTCAGTTGGACCAGCGTTCGTGCTGGACGTGCAGACCGCGTGAGACGACACTTCATCCAGTCCCAAACATGCTCAATGGGGGACAGATCCGGAGATCTTGCTGGCCAGGGTAGTTGACTTACACCTTCTAGAGCACGTTGGGTGGCACGGGATACATGCGGACGTGCATTGTCCTGTTGGAACAGCAAGTTCCCTTGCCGGTCTAGGAATGGTAGAACGATGGGTTCGATGACGGTTTGGATGTACCGTGCACTATTCAGTGTCCCCTCGACGATCACCAGTGGTGTACGGCCAGTGTAGGAGATCGCTCCCCACACCATGATGCCGGGTGTTGGCCCTGTGTGCCTCGGTCGTATGCAGTCCTGATTGTGGCGCTCACCTACACGGCGCCAAACACGCATACGACCATCATTGGCACCAAGGCAGAAGCGACTCTCATCGCTGAAGACGACACGTCTCCATTCGTCCCTCCATTCACGCCTGTCGCGACACCACTGGAGGCGGGCTGCACGATGTTGGGGCGTGAGCGGAAGACGGCCTAACGGTGTGCGGGACCGTAGCCCAGCTTCATGGAGACGGTTGCGAATGGTCCTCGCCGATAACCCAGGAGCAACAGTGTCCCTAATTTGCTGGGAAGTGGCGGTGCGGTCCCCTACGGCACTGCGTAGGATCCTACGGTCTTGGCGTGCATCCGTGCGTCGCTGCGGTCCGGTCCCAGGTCGACGGGCACGTGCACCTTCCGCCGACCACTGGCGACAACATCGATGTACTGTGGAGACCTCACGCCCCACGTGTTGAGCAATTCGGCGGTACGTCCACCCGGCCTCCCGCATGCCCACTATACGCCCTCGCTCAAAGTCCGTCAACTGCACATACGATTCACGTCCACGCTGTCGCGGCATGCTACCAGTGTTAAAGACTGCGATGGAGCTCCGTATGCCACGGCAAACTGGCTGACACTGACGGCGGCGGTGCACAAATGCTGCGCAGCTAGCGCCATTCGACGGCCAACACCGCGGTTCCTGGTGTATCCGCTGTGCCGTGCGTGTGATCATTGCTTGTACAGCCCTCTCGCAGTGTCCGGAGCAAGTATGGTGGGTCTGACACACCGGTGTCAATGTGTTCTTTTTTCCATTTCCAGGAGTGTAGATAGTCGTGTCCCGAAACGCATTCATCCAGGCGAATGCCTGCTCGAGAAATACATCGTGCACGAATCCAGGCTGGTGGTGGCACTATTATGCTAAGGGGGACATTAATCTGAGCTCCCTTGGGACCTGTGGCGATAATCGAAGGCACCATGACGCTTATGGACTACATGAACATCATTGCGGACGACCTGCGTCCCTTCATGCTAGATGTCTTTTCCAGTGGCGATGGCACTTCCAGCAGGATAACTGTCCCTGTCACGAGGCCAGATTAGTGCTTCCTGTGGTTTGAGGCGTGTGATGGTGGGCTCACGTTGATATCTCAGACACAAAATTCGCTTGATTTGAACCCGATGGAACACATCTGGGATAGTGTGGGGCGCCAGCTCCGTGCCCACAAACTACCGGCCCGTAACTTACGGGAATTGCGTGACCTGTGCGTAGACATCTGGCCCCACATACCTCTGGAAAGGCAACAATAGCTTGCTGACTCGACGCCAAGTAGAATAGCTGCTGTATGCGTTCCAAAGGTGGACCAAATAAGCAAGTGGTCGTTTTAACTCAGCAGTATGTGCTGGCTAACATCATAGTACTTTGCATGGACCGCATATGGGTCTACAGAGAACTGCCGCAAGGCTGCATTTTGAGCCCTATTCTCTATACAGCATATTCATTAGAACTTGACACAATCTTCGGGTCTCCAGTAAAAATCGTAATATTCGCTGACGACATCTCTATGAACAAGTACTGGTGAAGCCTGAGGATGATACTAACTTGGTTGTTTCGAGTAACGGATGTGTTCTTTCCCTGAGCGAAGAGCACTTGATTCAGTCTTGCAGACACGAAGTTTTCAACATCAGAGTTACAATTAGGTTCATTCACCATCCCCGTCAAAAATTCGGTCAGATGTCTTTGGCGTGCCATGTGTAATATTTGATTGCCAAGTTCGGTCGATAACTGAAAATAATACGAGCGGTATCCCTCTTATACTGGAGAGCCAACGTTGCAGTATGTCACTTGTATCGTGTCATGAAACGTTGAATAATGGATATTGGGTTATGGCTGTATATGATATGGTAATGCCCGACATATCTACTGTGCATCGTTGATAACTCACAGTACTGCGCTATATAAATCTGTCTTTGAGCAATGAGCTCTGCACCTATGAAAGCGCTTTTCGCGCAGGCAAGAGAGATGCCCATACAACTGACGGGGAAATTATTGGCTCAGAAATTCGTACTCAGTAGAACAGCAAGTACGGCTCATCCAGTTCTCCAGAAACTAGTCTGCTTCATTGAGGACTACAAGTAAGCCCATAGAATTTGTGAGAGGAAGCAAACTTTCTTAGTGCAAATTTACATACATCGAAGATGTATAGGTCTCATAATGAAAGACTCTTTGGCAACTGCGTTTAGATTGGACTATGAAGCACTGAACTAACAGCACAACGGCTTGCACCAACTTAGAGGGTCATAGGGTAAGTCCGGGATAGATGGCCCACTTTTTTCTTCAGCATTAAATTTGTGGTTTTTTCATCTTTTTGACTTCTGGCAGCATGTTCGTATAGAGAGTCATCTAAACTTAAGTACAGTGTATTACTGAGGCACTGCCAATTAAAATTCAAGAGATATAGCCGGCCGGAGTGGCCGTGCGGTTCTAGGCGCTACAGTCTGGAGCCGAGCGACCGCTACGGTCGCAGGTTCGAATCCTGCCTCGGGCATGGATGTGTGTGACGTCCTTAGGTTAATTAGGTTTAATTAGTTCTAAGTTCTAGGCGACTGACGACCTCAGAAGTTAAGTCGCGTAGTGCTCAGAGCAATTTGAACCATTTCAAGAGATATAATGAAATGAAAATATACATGAGTGGTCCATCTCACCCATAGATGTAGGGGTGAAATGGACCAGTGTAGTGGGAGAGACAGCGTACATAAAAATGGCTATACATGAAGAATAGAACCAATTAAAATTTCATATTATGTTTCGAATGTGTTGTAATGAATACAGAATTACACTATTAAATATTTTAGTCCTAACCCAATTTTATCAGTTTATTATAAATCTTGATTAAACATTAGCTTTTCAAATGAGATGTTTGTTTTGTTCATGCATTAGCCTTTATTTCTCTCACCACAGCAATTACACTTACACTCCTGGAAATGGAAAAAAGAACACATTGACACCGGTGTGTCAGACCCACCATACTTGCTCCGGACACTGCGAGAGGGCTGTACAAGCAATGATCACACGCACGGCACAGCGGACACACCAGGAACCGCGGTGTTGGCCGTCGAATGGCGCTAGCTGCGCAGCATTTGTGCACCGCCGCCGTCAGTGTCAGCCAGTTTGCCGTGGCATACGGAGCTCCATCGCAGTCTTTAACACTGGTAGCATGACGCGACAGCGTGGACGTGAACCGTATGTGCAGTTGACGGACTTTGAGCGAGGGCGTATAGTGGGCATGCGGGAGGCCGGGTGGACGTACCGCCGAATTGCTCAACACGTGGGGCGTGAGGTCTCCACAGTACATCGATGTTGTCGCCAGTGGTCGGCGGAAGGTACACGTGCCCGTCGACCTGGGACCGGACCGCAGCGACGCACGGATGCACGCCAAGACCGTAGGATCCTACGCAGTGCCGTAGGGGACCGCACCGCCACTTCCCAGCAAATTAGGGACACTGTTGCTCCTGGGGTATCGGCGAGGACCATTCGCAACCGTCTCCATGAAGCTGGGCTACGGTCCCGCACACCGTTAGGCCGTCTTCCGCTCACGCCCCAACATCGTGCAGCCCGCCTCCAGTGGTGTCGCGACAGGCGTGAATGGAGGGTCGAATGGAGACGTGTCGTCTTCAGCGATGAGAGTCGCTTCTGCCTTGGTGCCAATGATGGCCGTATGCGTGTTTGGCGCCGTGCAGGTGAGCGCCACAATCAGGACTGCATACGACCGAGGCACACAGGGCCAACACCCGGCATCATGGTGTGGGGAGCGATCTCCTACACTGGCCGTACACCACTGGTGATCGTCGAGGGGACACTGAATAGTGCACGGTACATCCAAACCGTCATCGAACCCATCGTTCTACCATTCCTAGACCGGCAAGGGAACTTGCTGTTCCAACAGGACAATGCACGTCCGCATGTATCCCGCGCCACCCAACGTGCTCTAGAAGGTGTAAGTCAACTACCCTGGCCAGCAAGATCTCCGGATCTGTCCCCCATTGAGCATGTTTGGGACTGGATGAAGCGTCATCTCACGCGGTCTTCACGTCCAGCACGAACGCTGGTCCAACTGAGGCGCCAGGTGGAAATGGCATGGCAAGCCGTTCCACAGGACTACATCCAGCATCTCTACGATCGTCTCCATGGGAGAATCGCAGCCTGCATTGCTGCGAAAGGTGGATATACACTGTACTAGTGCCGACATTGTGCATGCTCTGTTGCCTGTGTCTATGTGCCTGTGGTTCTGTCAGTGTGATCATGTGATGTATCTGACCCCAGGAATGTGTCAATAAAGTTTCCCCTTCCTGGGACAATGAATTCACGGTGTTCTTATTTCAATTTCCAGGAGTGTATTACCAAATGTTGACCGTCATGAACAGGCAGCACACTGAATCCAATCGTAATTTTTAACAGATTCGTAACACATTTCACCACAGCCAACACATTCATCCTCATTCATTCATTGAAGTTAGTTTCGCAATCTTCTACAATGTCTGCACCTGACGAACATGGTGAGCTATTTGCAGCATTTTTCGTTTTGTGGCTTCTTCAGTCTGTTTTTCTCTTCACTAGAATTTCCATTTGGTGATCTTTCGTGCATTTTTCTGTTTCCTTTCTTCTCTTATCCCACTTTTTCTATACAGTTCCAATATTTTCAGCAGAGTATAGCCATTTGGATTCACTGGAGAGGGAAGACAACTGTTTAGTTTTGTTTTCAATCAGATATGTTGCAGCACTTTTTGTCCTATCTTCAGTGGGCTTATTTGTTTATTTTTCTTCTGCAAAACTGTTGTTACATGTTAACCTTTGAGGAACTTTTTAGTAAAAATATTTACATTTGTAAAATGAGTGATTATCGTCAAATATTTTGCATTGGTCTGCATACAGTACAGAGATGAGACATTTATCACTAACTTGAAGCAATCTGTCTTGTTTATTTAAGATATTTCTAAAGGTTCTATTTTTCGAGCACCTTTGGAAATGAAGTGGATATGCATTTGTTTTCATACCTCACATGAAGCTATCGGAAGTTTATTTTAGCAGCTCTAGGTTTACTACGCAGTCTACAGCTTCTCATTTGCAAACATCAAACTGTTACTTTATTTTTCTGTTTATTATGCATTTCCGACCGAGAATCCCTATGTATCGTATTAAGTGGAGTGTTACTTAAAGTTTTTGGCGTTGTGGTATTTTTACTTTGTTTGTGTAGAGGTAACGCACTTATTTCTTGCGCTTTTGTCACTTACACTAGCAGTTATTACGATTTGTTCGTCAAACAAAATTTTCGTTGCCATTACGTGTTGTTGTGACTGTGTAGTATTCATTTCTTTCGTGGCATGTTCGGCTGAGATGCGGCGCACAGATTTGAAGTATTGTTGACGTTTGTGGTGAGGGAGAGAGAGAGAGAGAGAGAGAGAGAGAGAGAGAGAGAGAGAAAGACGAACTAAACGCCATAAACGATAAACGTCAACAATACTTCAAATCTGTGGGCCACATTCCAAACGAACATGCCATGAAACAAATGAACACTACACAGCCACAACACGCATTGGCAACGAAAACTCCGTGATACTCGAACAAATCGTAATGAATGCATGTGTATCGACAAAAGCGCAAGAAATAAGCGTGTTACCTCGACACAAACAAAGTTAAAACACCACAACGTAAAAAATTCTAAGTAACAGGCCATTTGGCACGATATATAGTGATTATCGTTCGGAAATGCGTAATAAACCGAAAAGTAAAATGACTTTTTGCTGTTTGCAGATGAGAAGCTGTGGACTGCGTAGTAGACGTGGGGCTACTAGCATAAACTTCCAACAGCTACATGTGAGGTATGCAAACAAAAGCATAAATCCACTTTACTTCCGAGTGTGTTACAAAAGTAGAACCTTTAGAAATATCGTAGATAAAAAACACAGAATGATTCAACTCAGTGATGCATTTCTCTGCACTGTATGCCGACCAATGCAAAATATTTGACAATAATCACTCATTTTACAAGTGTAAATATTTTTACCAAAAGGTTCTTCAAAGGTTAACGTCTAACAACAATTTTACAGAAGGAAAATAAACTAATAAACCCACCGAAGAGAGCATAAAAAGTGCTGAAACATGTCGGGGAGAAAACAAAACTAAAATGGTGTCTTGTATAAGGCGGAATCCCTTTCCAGTTTTCTTAGGAAGCGCGGAAACAAGAAGAACTGCAGCATTCACAACATGATCCTTTGGATGCAGCTGCTGCCCTCCTTTTTAATTCATGGTTTTATCAATAGAAGAAATATGTGATTTCAAAAGCTTTGTCTGTGCTGTCTTAGGACTAGTCAGTTTTCGAAGGTAATCTTGAAAGCTTTAGGTCTAGTGGATGGAGGCCGATGTTGTCATTGAACGTATTTCACTTGTGCAGATAACATCTACATCAACATATATACTCCGCTAGCCACCAAGTGGTGTGTGGCGGAGGGCACAGTTCGCGCCAAAGTCATATTTCCCCCTCTCTTCCACTCGCGGATTGCGCGAGGGAAAAACGACTGTCTGAACGCCTCAGTACGAGCTCTAATTTCCATTACCTTTGAATGGTGATCATTGCGCGATTTGAAAGTTGGAGGTAATAATATATGCTCTACATCCCCGGTGAAGATCGGAATTCCGAATTTAGTGAGCAGCCCCTATGTTTGGCGTGCCGTCTATCTGCAAGTGTGTCCCACTTCAAACTTTCTATGAGATTTGTAACGCTCTCGCGATGGCTAAATGTACGAGTCACGAATCTTGCCGCTCTTCTTTGGACCTTCTCAATCTCTTGAATCAGACCCAACTGGTCAGGGTCCCATACAGACGAACAATACTCTAAGACTGGATGAATTAACGTATTGTAAGCTGTTTCCTTTGTTGAAGCACTGCATCGCTTCAGGATTCTACCAATAAAGCGCAATCTAGAGTTTGCCTTACCCTTTACTTGCGTAATCTGATCATTCCATTTGGTATCATTTCGAATAGTCACACCCAGATACCTGACTGATGTTACCGCTTCCAAAGACTGATCCTTTATTTTGTACCCATGCATTATTGGGGATTTTTGCCTTGTTATACGCAGTAGGTTACACTTACTAATATTGAGAGATAACTGCCACTCATTACACCAACACAACTTTCGTGTGATACTACTTTCCTGTAGACTACAGCTTCATCGGCAAACAGTCTAATGTCGCTATCAATACCATCAACCAGATCGTTTATGTAAATCGTAAAAAGCAGCGGACCTATTACGCTGCCCTGGGGCCATCTGAAGTTCCGCTTTATTTCAGTTGAAGTCACCCCGTTCAGGACGACATACTGCTCCCTGTCTGTTAGAAAACTTTCTATCCAACCGCATATGTCATCAGATAGACCGGAAGCGCGCACTTTTTGGAGCAAGTGACAGTGCGGAACGGTGTCGAAAGCCTTTCGAGAGTCGAGAAATATGGCATCAACCTGGGAGCCGGTACCTAGAGTCTGTTGTATATCATGCACATAGTGGGCCAGCTGTGTCTCGCATGACCGCTGTTTCCTAAAACCATGTTGGTTTCTGCAGATGAGCTTCTCAGAGTCTAGAAAGGTCATTATGTCTGAACACAAAATATGTTACATGGTTCTACTACAAATCGATGTCAGTGAAATTGACCGGTAATTATGAGCATCCGATTTTCTACCCTTTTTATAGATTGCTATGACCTGGGCCTTCTTCCAGTCCCGTGGAACTTTCCGCTGTTACAATGATCTCTGATAGGTGATGGATAAGAATGGTGCTATGTTTGTAGCATAGTCAATATATAATCTTACGGGGATACCGTCTGGGCCAGATGCCTTCCTGGCGTCTAAGGATTTTAACTGTTTTACAATCCCAGATACACTAAACACTATGTCACCCATCCTTGCGTTTGTTCGATAATTGAAAGGGGGAATGTTGCTGCAGTCCTCTAACGTAAACGAGTTTTTGAAAGCTGGGTTTAGAATTTCGGCCTTCTGTTTATCATCATCAGTTACATTACCCGTACTGTCAGCAAGAGAAGGTATTGAATTATTTGTAGCGTTCAGTTTTGGTGTGTTTGGGGTCACTAGGCCTTCTGATGAGCTTTGTGTTTGGTTGGCCTGTGTACAAGATTTTGCTCTTCCATTTGTTGGCACAGTCGTGTCTTCCGACGTATAAGTATAGTCTGTGACTGGGCCAATCTTTAGTAGAAATATTTCACACGTCTTGAAGCTAAATTTAACTGTGCTCCATCTCTCTCAGATTAGAATAAGTTCAAAATGGCTCTGAGCACTATGGGACTCAACAGCTGAGGTCATTAGTCCCCTAGAACTTAGAACTAGTTAAATCTAACTAACCTAAGGACATCACAAACATCCATGCCCGAGGCAGGATTCGAACCTGCGACCGTAGCGGTCTTGCGGTTCCAGACTGCAGCGCCTTTAACCGCACGGCCACTTCGGCCGGCTTAGAATAAGTGATCCATCTCTCCCAAATAACACTGGTCCTTCTCTCCCGATTGCCTGGAAGAGATGAACTATCCTGATTTCTGTCTGTAGATAGCGAACTCGGAGGCCATTTTAGATTAATTTCATGCCTGCACGTTTCTCAACCTCGAAGCAAAAAAACTGCATCAATATTGTGCGAACAAAGCCGTCATACTGAAATTATGTAACTACATAATAAAACTTTTTGGCTTACCAGGACAGAGAATGCGATTTTTCTCCAGAACTGACTCGAAAATGACGGCAACACTTCTGCACCACGTTTTTTCACAAAAGAGCTTCCTTGCAAGTAGCGGGCGCTGCTCTCCAGCAGTGAATTTGTGGAATATGCCACTGGTCCGTCTCACCTAGTGGTCCAACTCTCCCCGACTTACCCCATATATCATCTAATACTCCTACCATAATTGCCCGTCTTGCAGCATTATCGTGGCCGGCAAATATACAAAGACTGCTCCAACATCATCTTCACACTGAAGTTTTCGAAATCAGGAAAGCCCTTACATACGCATCTAATCAGTTCTATGACTTCCTTATTGTCACGGATTGATGAAGTGTCATGGGAAACCAAGAAAAACCGGTATGCATCTCCAGAACTAGGCACCATGTGCTTGATTTACTTTGATTAATCTACCAGTGCCAATGTCTGGAATATAAACGTATCCAGTTATTATGAATGAAGGATGACTCTATAGTTCACATAACGAGTTGATGAACTATCTGGCGAAACGTAATGTGACTATAATAGTAACCAATTTTAATTCACTGGTATAGCCCATACGGAGTTAGTTGCTGGTTAAAGAAGCAAGACCTGTAGGAATGAACACATGACGTGGCTGATCTCTCAACAGTCGAACGGAGGACATTAGGCATCAATACAGTCGAGCATCTGTTGAAAAAGTGCTTTTCACAGGTAAAACTGTCTGGACGACACATTACCACTATAACAGATGTGAAGTTGGGTCATGTTTGCTGCACTTAGCACCTAAGCAGGATGAAAGTTCGGGCACTTCGGTACTGTGAATAACATCCATATGAGATCACAGACCTCAACCATGTGGTAACAGGGTATTCGCGATATATAAGACAAAGGTGTAACCTCGTCGATGACTTGATAAGCACAGGAATTCCCCAACCTACGTGCATAACAGATGTTACAGCAGCTGTCCACGGCGGATTATGTCAGTATTACCCGGTTTCTAAATGAAGCTGATATCTAGACATAACACAGAGGAAAAGATGAAGGAAAATTCACGCCAGAGAAATCTCCACACTAAACAGCCCGTCTTGTAAATTCATGCTTCGTCAATCACAACTCACCATGAGAAGTTATTACACATGGGGGAGGGGGAGGGGGGGGGGGGTTAAACATGGCAAACAAGAGGGCTACAATCGAGATCACTCTTGATGTCGTCCGATGAGCAGCTATCTGCCGGGACAGTCTCCCAGGGACCTCGTATGTGTACGATCTTCAGGTACGATGTGTACGGAGGACTGTTTAAAACGCTTGCGAATAATTATTCGTCATTGTTATTGTCATATTCTAAACAGTGAAATGCAATAAGAGCCTGACTTGTCCCATATTATTTGTAGAAAGTTTATCATGAAATTTAACTAATATTAGTCTAATTATAGGGTATAGAAAAACGGTTTGTAAGTACTAACTTTCGCCGACTGAATGACAAATGCCAAAGGTCAATTTAATAAGAAAAAACAAAAGGAACATAAATTTCTTTTATTTCTAAAACACTGCTATGAAATTTTCTTTTAGCTGGTTTTATACAGGGTGGTCAGAAACAGTTCGAAAAGCTTGTAATGGTACTGGAGGGGAGGTTGTGCTGAGAAATATTTGTCAAGAAAAAATATTGATCTGTTGCGCCGTTTCCGAGTTATTAAGCATTGAAGTTAACCAGTGAGGTTATGTCCCGCGCAGATTCAAGCAGCCTACCGAAGACAGTGTCATCCAACGTGTTCAGCGTTTCCCGATACCGAAGAAACGTAGCATTTGTTCACCTAGCTTAAACTTATCACTTCCGAAGAAGGCACATTTTAACCAGTAATGAGCATTTCAAAGACTGGTAACTCGCCGACCCACAGCTGTTTGTGCATTACCGCATTTGGCCGGCCGCTGTGGCCGAGCTGTTCTAGGCGCCTCAGTCCGGAACCGTGCTGATGCTTCGGTCGCAGGTTCGAATCCTGCCTCTGGCATGGATGTGTGAGATTGCCTTAGGTTAGTTAGGTTTAAGTATTTCCAAGTCTAGGGGACTGATGACCTCAGATGTTAAGTCCCATAGTGCTTAGAGCCATTTGAACCATTACCGCATTTAATGCGTGCAAGTGCTTGAATTTGCGCGCGCAATGACCTGATTGGCCAACTTCAGTGCAAAATAACTCGGAAACGGCACAACGTATCGAATTTTTTCGTAACAACTATTTCTCAACACAACCTTCCCTGCAACATCCTTACAAACTTTCCTGACTGTTTCTTTCCACCCTGTATATGCCTCCAAAAGCTAATATTACACACTAAGGTGACAAAAGTACACTACTGGCCATTGAAATTGCTACAACACGAAGATGACGAGCTGCAGACGCAAAATTTAACCGACAATAAGAACATGCTGTGATATGCAAATGATTAGCTTTTCAGAGCATTCATACAAGGTTGGCGCCGGTGGCGACACATACAACGTGCTGACATGAGGAAAGTTTCCAACCGATTTCTCATACACAAACAGCAGTTGACCGGCGTTGCCTGGTGAAACGTTGTTGTGATGCCTCGTGTAAGGAGGATAAATGCGTACCATCACGTTTCCGACTTTGATAATGGTCGGATTGTAGCCTACCGCGATTACGGTTTATCGTATCGCGACATTGCTGCTCGCGTTGGTCGAGATCCAATGACTGTTAGCAGAATATGGAATAGGTGGGTTCAGGAGGGTAATACGGATCGCCTTGCTGGATCTCAACGGCCTCGTATAACTAGCAGTCGAGATGACAGGCATCTTATCCGCATGGCTGTAACGCATAGTGCAGCCACGTCTCGATATCTGAGTCAATAGATGGGGACGTTTGCAAGACAATAACCATCTGCACGAACAGTTCGACGACGTTTGCAGCAGAATGGACTATCAGCTCGAAGACCATGGCTGCGGTTACCCTTGACGCTGCGTCACAGACAGGAGCGTCTGCGATGGTGTACTCAACGACGAATCTGGGTGCACGAATGGCAAAACGTCATTTTTTCGGATGAATCCAGTTTCTGTTTACAGCATCATGATGGTCGCATCCGTGTTTGGCGACAACGCGGTGAACGCACATTGGAAGCGTGTATTCGTCATCGCCATACCGGCGTATCACCCGGCGTGATGGTATGGGGTGCCATTGGGTTACACGTCTCGGTCACCTCTTGTTCGCATTGACGGCTCTTTGAACAGTGGACGTTACATTTCAGATGTGTTACGACCCGTGGCTCTACCCTTCATTCGACCCTCGCGAAACCCTACATTTCAGCAGGATAATGCACGACCGCATGTTGAAGGTCCTGTACGGGCCTTTCTGGATACAGAAAATGTTCGATTGCTGCCCTGGCCAACACATTCTCCAGATCTCTCACCAACTGAAAACGTCTGGTTAATGGTGGCCGAACAACTATGAACTGTGGTATCGTGTTCAAACTGCATGGGCAGCTGTACCTGTACACGCCATCCAAGCTCTGTTTGACTCAATGCCCAGGCGTATCAAGACCGTTATTACGGCCAGAGGTGGTTGTTCTGGGTACTGATTTCTCAGGATCTATGCACGCAAATTGCGTGAAAATGTAATCACATGTCAGTTCTAGTATAATATATTTGTCCAATGAATACCATTTTATCATCAGCATTTCTTCTTGGTGTAGCAATTTTAATGGCCAGTAGTATCACGTACACAAGGTATAAAAGAGCAGTGCATTTACGAAGCTGTCATTTGTCCTCAGGTGATTCATGTGAAAAGGTTTCCGACGTGATTGTGGCTGGACGAGGGGAATTAACAGACTCTGAACGCGGAACGGTAGTTGCAGCTAGAGACATGGGACATTTAGTTTCGGAAATCGTTGGGGAATTCAGTATTCCGACATCCACGGCGACAAGAGTGTGCCGAGAATACCAGACTTCAAGCATTGTCTCTCACCACAGACAACGCAGTAGCCGGCGCCCTTCACTTAACGATACGGAGCAGCGGCGTTCGCGTAGAGTTGTAAGTGATAACATAGAAGCAACAATGCTTGAAATAACCGCAGAAATGAATGTGGGACATACGACGTACGTGTCCGTTAGGACAGTGTGGCGAAATCTGGCATTAATGGGCTATGGCATCAGACGACGTATGCCTTTGCTAACATCCCGACATCGCCTGCAGTGACGCTCCTGGGTTCGTGACCATATCCGTTGGAACCTAGACGACTGGAAAACTCGAGCCCAGGTCAGATTAGTCCCGAATTCAGTTGGTAAGAGCTGATGGTAGGGTTTGAGTATGATGCAGACCCCTTTAAGCCATAGATCCAAGTTGTCAACAAGACACTGTGGGTGGTGGGTCCACACTGGCGTGGACTGTGTTTATACAGAATGGACCGGATCCTCTTGTCCAACTGAACCTGCCATTGACTGGAAATGGTTATGTTCGGCTATTTGAAAACCATCTGCAGCCATTTATGGACTTCATGATCCCAAACAACAACGGAATTTTTATGGATGACAATGCAGCATTTCACGGGGTCACAGTTGTTCGCGATTGGTTTGAAGAACATTCTGGACAATTCGAAGGAATGATTTCGCCTCCCTGATCCCCCGACATGAAGGGGCCATAATCGAGAGGTCAGTTCTCGCAGAAAATCCTGCAATGGCAACTCTTTCGCAATTACGGACGGCTACTGAAGCAGTATGCCTCAATATTTCTGCGGGGGTCTTCCAATGACTTCTTGAGTCCATACCACGTCAAGCTGCTTCACTAGGACGAGCAAAAGGAGGTCCGACACGATGTTAGGCGGTATCCCATTACATTTGTCATCACAGTGCGTTAGCACAGTATTTTCCTGAGAATAGTTTCGACATTTTTATTTAGTTATTTATTTATTTTGAGGTGAAAAGTCTGCCAGCATTTGCTGCGATTGGTTCGACTTTTCCTCAATATCTGGCAGACACTACAGTTCAATGCGAAAAGTAGAAATTATTCGCACCAAGGTAAAATTTTTGATATGTTCTTTTGATAGGAAATAGAAAAATGCCTTGCCGAAGCTGTGGGGCAGGACTTAAAGAAGATATTATTTTAATATAAGTACATTAATTTTTTGTGTTTCTTGTTTCGTAATTTTTTTTATTTTCCTTAGGAATATCTGTCATCCCCCCGCCCCTTTTGTGGGAGTTATTTATATTTGTAGAAGGTTAATGGACATTGTTTATAGCTCGTATCAGCACTACAGCCAAGTGTGTGGAAAATGTTTATGCATCTGGACTTGGTGATAAAAAACAGCATTACACAGTTAAATGCCTGGCAGAGAGTTTATCGAACCACCTTCAAGCTATTTCTCTACCGTTCCATTCTCGAACAACGCACGGGAAAGATGAAGACTTCAGTCTTTCAAATCGAGCTCTGATTTCTCTTATTTTATTACAGTGATCATTTCTCCTTATGTATGAGGTCGCCAACAACATATTTTCGCATTCTGGGGGGAAAGTTGGTGATCGAAATTTCGTGAAAATATCCCGACGCAACAAAAATTGCCTTTCTTTCAATGATTGTCACCACAATGCGCGTGTCATATCCTTTTCACTTTTCTCCTACTGCGCGATAAAACAAAAGGAACTGCCCTTCTTTGAACTTTTACTATGTCCCCCGAAAATGTTATCTGATGTGGATCCCATACCGCACAGTAATACTCGAGAAGAGGACGGACAAGCGTAGCGTAGGCAGCCTCTTTAGCAGACCTGTTGCATTTTCTAAATGTTCTCCCAAAAAATCGCAATCTTTGGTTTGCTTTCCTCATAAAATTATCTGTGTTATCGTTCTAGTTTAAGTTATTCGTAATTGTAATCCTTAAGTACTTATCGGAATTTACAGCCTTAAATTTGTGTGATTCATCGTGTAACCGAAATTTAACGGATTCCTTTTAGTACTCATGTGGACGACATCAAACTTTTCATTATTTAGTCACTCAGTAATTAATTTTCTTATACTCCTTAATTACCATAGTACCTATTGCAGGACCTGAGCCATATCACGTAAAGGGATCGTGTTGTGCTTTGGTGAACTCGTTCACGCTCGGTTGCCTTTCGTTGGCCAAGATTCCAAATGGTGGGAGGGATTTGTCGGCGCGCTCACTGCCTCCAGGGTTCGATGACACTAGCCCAATGCCAAGGACTAGAACGCATTTAACCTTATCTGATTTTCTGGTGCGTCACTACACTGTTGGTTTTCCCCTTGTGCGGAGTCTTAATAGGTTTGTGTCAGTTTCTTTCTCGTGCACGCAGTACGCCAGCTTAAGCCTGCAGTAAAGAGAAAGTAAACTTGCCTGACACAGTCCGGTGAGAGGCCTCGAAAGCTATGTTGAACCACCTAACTAAAAAATTTTCCTTCCTTCGTGGAGCGTATTATATTTTAAGCGTAACTGTTTAAGCCAGAGACGGTACTGAGTGCGTGTGCAGTGGGTTTTGTGCTGGGCAGGGAGGGGTCGAAGAGCGCGGCTAGCACATAGATTACTACGGGTCCGACAAATAAATAAAATGTCGTGAGGCTTTCATCTTGGTACAAACTGTTCGATTTGACCCAAAGTCGGCGTCTTTAGTTCTAATTTCGCTGCTTATGTATTCGAAGAGCTTCCTATTTGCCTTGATGAGGCGGAGTGGACCCCGCTTCTTATCACAGCAAAAAAAGTGGTTGCCGGGAATCGAACCCAGCACCTCCGTATTAGTAGTTAGTGGTGCTAATACATACTCTACACTCTGCGAATCAGTGAAGGTCGTGGCAGAAGATACTTTAGACTGAAGAGTGTACGTAGCTTTCGATCCGAAGGAAGATGCTTCAAGTTTTCTAAGCAGGGTCTCGCGAGACGTACAACGTCTTTAGTTAGACAAGCCTGAACGACAGATGCTGTCGAACTGTAAGCACGAATAATTAGTGGTAGACGGCATTGCTACAGCAATTTTCTATTTAGGCTACTGCTAAATAGGTACCTAATGATTTACACCTTTTTATATCCCATCGCCATTCACTGTAGAATGTCTTCACATGAACAGATAATTGTTGTTTAGTTTTCGCTCACCACTCTAATGAAGCTGATTTCCTGCAACGTTTCGGCCATTTGTCAGAACGAACAAGGTATGATCAAGAGTGCCACTTCAAAGTATTATTAATGACTGTCTTTTACAGGATATTCTTAGTTGAAGTCAGGAGCACAGTTTTGCTTGTTCAGATTAATAAATATTTACACTCAGCTTAATCAGTGGCAGCTGCTGGTTTGGCGAGAGAGAGAGAGAGAGAGAGAGAGAGAAAGAGAGAGGGAAAGAGAGAGAGATGCTGCCGACACGACGAAGTCAAAGATGGATGTGTCACGCGGACGAGTCGTTGCCTTGTTTTTCCCTGAACCACTCAAGCAAATGCCATGATGGCTGCTTTGATAGCACGACCTATTTCCTTCCCCATCCTTCCTCAACTTGAGTTTCTACCCTGCTTCTAATGACCTCAGCATCAGTGGAGCGTTAAATCTAAATTTCTTCTTGGTAGCTGCCTATACAGAAGACCGCAAATACGTACCGCTGCCGATATCAGCGCATTAGACTGCGGGCAGGTAGTGGGCACTAAGCGCAGTCGGCGCTCCATCTCTGAGTTCGTGTAGGCACCGGACGTCCCGCGTGCTACAGTGTCAAGTGTATACCGAGAGTGCCTCAGCTCATGGTCAGCCGCTGCCGCCACAGCAGACTGCTACGGACAACAACGTGCTTATGACCGCAACTGTCGGTGAGTATCGCGAACTGTTACATTGGACAGACACGGCACAGTATAGCAAGTTACTAACCACTTCACCTCCCAGAACTAATTTATCTTTATAAAGTACAGAATGTACTACCTCAAACGTCTAACTTGGCTCACAGCACCTCACAGACTACTGAGATCACGACGAGTATAGGATCACAGCTACTGGATATTCTAAGCTTATAAAATGATCCTTTAACATCATGAGTCGCAATACGGACTGACACACGCCGGTGGCACTGTACGACCACTTCCAAAACCACGTGAGGCGCCGCACTCTGTTTGACAAGGCAGCTTGCACGCGAGGGGTGAACGTATTCTTTTTTGTGGTGGTTGAATGTTTACGTGGGATTAAATTGCGCTCCTGAAAAGTCTACCCCCGTGTCAAGAGCCACAATATAATTAAAGAATGTGAGTGATAAACCATAGATTTTCACATCAAAGATGAAAGGTATCCGTGTGGTACACTCCTTTTAAACTGTACAGGAGTATCTTGCAGTAGTTTATACCATTTCACTGTAAAGGGTTATCCCTTTGAGTCACATTAATTTGATGTGTGAGTTTCTTTAGACTGATATTTAAAAAAAATTGTTAGCATTCTCCTGGTTTTGTAAGAACTCGATCTACGACGGAGTAACTTTGTTTTACATGGTTCTCGGAACCCGAAAAATAAAATAAAATGTAAATAAACTTGTAAACCTTGCATGGGGGCTTAATTAAATAGTTTGAAAATAATTTTTAATAGCTGTATGTCCGATTACGCTGTTTCGTAAACGGTTGGCCCTGACTAGTATTTGTACGCAATCTGACTGCACAGAATAACAACAAAGAATGAAAGAAAATTTTCGTTAACACAAATAATTAATTAAGTCCCCAGCAACTATAAAACCTACGAACCCAAAGCACAAGTGTAATTGTTCTGTGTGTGGGAGTGTGACTCAACGTACACATCTGGCACGGTTCTTCTTCAACAAGACAAGAAATTTTAAATATCATTTATACTGAAGTAATTAAAAAATAGAAATACTATAATTGCGTAAGAAAAGCAGAATTACACTCTAATACAAGAACACAAGCCAGATGCTTTGTTGACTGAACCTGCAATGACGCATTATTCAGGACATTGAAATAATGAGAAAAAAAGAAACGGAGTTTGTTACCTCATTTATATTGATGAAAATCACTCTAATCCTTACAATATATCTCCACACCGACTCTCTACTACCACATCTCAACAAGACTCTTCAGTATCACATCTCAGCAAGCACTGCCTGCTAGCACATCTCAACAAACACTCCTCACTACGAAATCTCAGCACAGACTACCCCGAGTCCTCGACAGGCACTGACTACTACGAGCTCTCCCCCAAGCACTGTGGAGGCGGCTGAATAATACTCTTTGGCGCAATCTCTGGCGCAGTGGCTCAGTGTAGCCACCTTTCAACCTAAATTAACTTTTTAGATCATACCAATTACTTTTTTCTCTCACTGTGGCCATCCGATTCACTGCAACCATGATACTACCTCTTCAACGTTAACAGGACCTCCGGACCTCCACCATGCTGTATAGCAATTAGAACACAACACACGTTCTCTGCTTCCCTTGCTCTTTTCCAGACATATACGCTATCTGTGATAGGCTAAAGTGTAAATGTAGACTGTCTGGACTAAATTACATGTTTCCCTTGGTCTAAAGTCCAAGTTTGGCTCTTTATACGCCACTGTAGTCTCTTCTTTCAAATGGTTCAAATGTCTCTGAGCACTATGGGACTTAACATCTGAGGTCATCAGTCCCCTAAAAGCTTAGACCTACTTAAACCTAACCAACCTAAGGACATCACACATTTTATTCTTTCTTAGTGTTTTCTTGATCGTTTAGAACAGAAAGCGCCCTAAAACCGTCTTTTGTTTGTTTCGCGGCCGTTAGCCACTAGTCACCTGAATCAGCAGTTGTCTTGTGACAGCCAGAGCGACAGCACCAGCAGCAGCGAGTACTGTTTGTATAAAGCGTTTATTTTGCGTTTTGTTTACGACCTTCCACTAAGGAAGGGGTTCTATTTGTGTTTATCTGCTCTGCATAGTAACTAACAGTTCTTGATAAAACTTTACGTAGTTTTCGTGTTAGATTTCTTAGTGTTTTCTTGATCGTTTAGAACAGAAAGCGCCCTAAAACCGTCTTTTGTTTGTTTCGCGGCCGTTAGCCACTAGTCACCTGAATCAGCAGTTGTCTTGTGACAGCCAGAGCGACAGCACCAGCAGCAGCGAGTACTGTTTGTATAAAGCGTTTATTTTGCATTTTGTTTACGACCTTCCACTAAGGAAGGGGTTCTATTTGTGTTTATCTGCTCTGCATAGTAACTAACAGTTCTTGATAAAACTTTACGTAGTTTTCGTGTTAGATTTCTTAGTGTTTTCTTGATCGCTTAGAACAGAAAGCGCCCTAAAACCGTCTTTTGTTTGTTTCGCGGCCGTTAGCCACTAGTCACCTGAATCAGCAGTTGTCTTGTGACAGCCAGAGCGACAGCACCAGCAGCAGCGAGTACTGTTTGTATAAAGCGTTTATTTTGCATTTTGTTTACGACCTTCCACTAAGGAAGGGGTTCTATTTGTGTTTATCTGCTCTGCATAGTAACTAACAGTTCTTGATAAAACTTTACGTAGTTTTCGTGTTAGATTTCTTAGTGTTTTCTTGATCGTTTAGAACAGAAAGCGTCCTAAAACCGTCTTTTGTTTGTTTCGCGGCCGTTAGCCACTAGTCACCTGAATCAGCAGTTGTCTTGTGACAGCCAGAGCGACAGCACCAGCAGCAGCGAGTACTGTTTGTATAAAGCGTTTATTTTGCGTTTTGTTTACGACCTTCCACTAAGGAAGGGGTTCTATTTGTGTTTATCTGCTCTGCATAGTAATTAACAGTTCTTGATAAAACTTTACGTAGTCTTCGTGTTAGATTTCTTAGTGTTTTCTTGATCGTTTAGAACAGAAAGCGCCCTAAAACCGTCTTTTGTTTGTTTCGCGGCCGTTAGCCACTAGTCACTTGAATCAGCAGTTGTCTTGTGACAGCCAGAGCGAGAGCACCAGCAGCAGCGAGTACTGTTTGTATAAAGCGTTTTTGTACTTATTTGCTGCGCTTAGCTTTTAAATAGTTTTTCTGGGAAAACCTAGCGTAGTTTTCGCGTCTCGTATTTCAGTGAGTGTTTCTTGATTATCAGAGTAGCTCATCAGAAGATTATCTTGGGAATTTGTCACCGTATAGAGTAGGGTAAACATAGTCATGTGTAGGGACTGTGTTTGTTGTGAGCGGACGCAAGGAGAATTGGCCACTCTTCGGGGGCAGGTGGAGGCTTTGTCTGTTAGGCTCATCGAGCTCGAGGCGCAGGCGTCGGCTCGTAGTGGCGTTGGGGCAACTGTGGTGAGACCTATGCCTACTTCGGTGGCGTTGGAATCACATGGAACCCCTGATGTCACTGCGTCTTCCGGGAGTGAGCATCTTACCGGTCAGCCATCACTCCAGGGTGAATGGCGGACAGTGGTGGGCTCGCGCGTGCCTGGCCGAAAGGCGAAGGTGGGATCTGGCCGCGTGGCAGCTGCCTTACCCCTTTCCAACAGGTACGGGGTGCTTCCTAGTGGTGATGACATCGTTTCCGAGCCACCACAGGGTGCCTCGCCTGTTGGGCCAGTGGCCGATTCTCCGGCAAGGTCCCGACAGTCACAGAGGGCGGGCCTATTAGTTATAGGGAGCTCCAACGTTAGGCGGGTTATGGAGCCCCTCAGGAAAATAGCGGGTAGGTCGGGGAAGAATGCCAGTGTGCACTCGGTGTGCTTGCCGGGGGGTCTCGTCCGTAATGTGGAGGAGGCCCTTCCGGCAGCTATTGAACGCACTGGGTGTGACCGGCTGCAGATAGTAGCACATGTCGGAACGAATGACGCCTGCCGCTTGGGTTCTGAGGCCATCCTTGGTTCCTTCCGGCGGCTGGCTGATTTGGTGAAGACAACCAGCATCGCACGCGGAGTGCAAGCTGAGCTTAATATCTGCAGCATAGTGCCCAGAGTCGATCGCGGTCCTCTGGTTTGGAGCCGTGTGGAGGGTCTAAACCAGAGGCTCAGACGACTCTGCGACTATAATGGTTGCAAATTCATCGACCTCCGTTATTGGGTGGAGAACTGTAGGGCCCCCCTAGACAGGTCAGGCGTGCACTACACACCGGAAGCAGCTACTAGGGTAGCAGAGTACGTGTGGCGTGCACACGGGGGTTTTTTAGGTTAGAGGGACCCCCCCCTTGGGCGAAACGATAAAATACCTGACGGCTTACCAGAGAGGACATTATCATCGTTGATAAAGAACGTCCGTCCTCAGAGACCAAAAACAGGAAAAGTTAACGTAATATTGGTAAACTGCAGGAGTATCCAGGGCAAGGTTCCTGAATTAGTATCTCTTATTGAAGGAAATAGTGCGCACATAGTATTAGGAACGGAAAGTTGGTTAAAACCGGAAGTGAACAGTAACGAAATCCTAGACACAGAATGGAATATATACCGCAAGGATAGGATAAACGCCAATGGTGGAGGAGTATTTATAGCAGTAAAGAATTCAATAATATCCAGTGAAGTTATTAGCGAATGCGAATGTGAAATAATCTGGGTTAAGTTAAGTATCAAAGGTGGGTCAGATATGATAGTCGGATGCTTCTATAGACCACCTGCATCAGCAACCGTAGTAGTTGAGCGCCTCAGAGAGAACCTGCAGAACGTCGTGAAGAAGTTTCGTGATCATACTATTGTAATAGGGGGAGACTTCAATCTACCAGGTATAGAATGGGATAGTCACACAATCAGAACTGGAGCCAGGGACAGAGACTCTTGTGACATTATCCTGACTGCCTTGTCCGAGAATTACTTCGAGCAGATAGTTAGAGAACCAACTCGTGAAGCTAACGTTTTAGACCTCATAGCAACAAATAGACCGGAACTTTTCGACTCCGTGAATGTAGAAGAGGGTATCAGTGATCATAAGTCAGTGGTTGCATCAATGACTACAAGTGTAATAAGAAATGCCAAGAAAGGAAGGAAAATATATTTGCTTAACAAGAGTGATAGGGCACAAATCGCAGAATATCTGAGTGACCACCATCAAACGTTCATTTCTGAGGAAGAGGATGTGGAACAAAAATGGAAAAAATTCAGAAACATCGTCCAGTACGCCTTAGATAAGTTCCGTACCGACTAAGGTCCAAAGCGATGGGAAAGATCCACCGTGGTATAACAATCATGTACGAAAGGTACTACGGAAACAAAGAAAGCTTCATCATAGGTTTAAGAGTAGTTGAATCATAGCTGATAAGGAAAAGCTGAACGAAGCGAAAAAGAGCGTAAAGAGAGCAATGAGAGAAGCATTCAACGAATTCGAACATAAAACATTGGCAAACAATCTAAACAAGAACCCTAAAAAGTTTTGGTCATATGTAAAATCGGTAAGCGGATCTAAATCCCCTATTCAGTCACTCGTTGACCACGATGGCACCGAAACAGAGGACGACCGAAGAAAGGCAGAAATACTGAATTCAGTGTTCCGAAACTGTTTCACTGCGGAAAATCGTAACACGGTCCCTGACTTCAGCCGTCGCACGGACGCCAAAATGGAAAATATTGAAATAAACGATATCGGAATTGAAAAACAACTGCTATCACTTAGTAGCGGAAAAGCATCCGGACCAGACGAGATACCCTTAAGATTCTACAGTGATTATGCTAAAGAACTTGCCCCCTTTCTATCAGCAATTTATCGTAGATCGCTGGAAGAACGTAAAGTACCTAGCGACTGGAAGAAAGCGCAGGTCGTTCCCATTTTCAAGAAGGGTCATAAATCAGATGCGAATAATTATAGGCCTATTTCGCTTACGTCAATCTGTTGTAGAATAATGGAACATGTTTTGTGTTCTCGTATTATGACGTTCTTAGATAATACAAATCTCCTTCATCATAACCAACATGGATTCCGCAAACAGAGATCATGTGAAACTCAGCTCGCCCTATTTGCCCAAGAAATTCACAGTGCCGTAGACACTGGCGAGCAGATTGATGCCGTATTCCTGGACTTCAGGAAGGCATTTGATACGGTTCCGCACTTACGTTTAGTGAAAAAAATACGAGCTTACGGAATATCGGACCAGGTTTGTGATTGGATTCAGGATTTCCTAGAAGAAAGAACACAACATGTCATTCTTAACGGTTCAAAATCTGCAGATGTAGAGGTAATTTCGGGAGTACCGCAGGGAAGCGTGATAGGACCTTTATTGTTTACAATATACATAAATGACTTAGTTGACAACATCGGTAGCTCCGTGAGGCTATTTGCAGATGACACGGTTGTCTACAAGAAAGTAGCAACATCAGAAGACTCGTACGTACTCCAGGAGGACCTGCAGAGGATTAATGCATGGTGCGACAGCTGGCAGCTTTCCCTAAACGTAGATAAATGTAAAATGGCTCTGAGCACTATGGGACTTAACATCTGTGGTCATCAGTCCCCTAGAACTTAGAACTACTTAAACCTAACTAACCTAAGGACATCACACACATCCATGCCCGAGGCAGGATTCGAACCTGCGACCGTAGCAGTCGCACGGTTCCGGACTGAGCGCCTAGAACCGCGAGACCACCGCAGCCGGCAGATAAATGTAATATAATGCGCATACATAGGGGCAGAAATCCATTCCAGTACGATTATGCCATAGGTGGTAAATCATTGGAAGCGGTAACGACCGTAAAATACTTAGGAGTTACTATCCGGAGCGATCTGAAGTGGAATGATCACATAAAACAAATAGTGGGAAAAGCAGGCGCCAGGTTGAGATTCATAGGAAGAATTCTAAGAAAATGTGACTCATCGACGAAAGAAGTAGCTTACAAAACGCTTGTTCGTCCGATTCTTGAGTATTGCTCATCAGTATGGGACCCTTACCAGGTTGGATTAATAGAAGAGATAGACATGATCCAGCGAAAAGCAGCGCGATTCGTCATGGGGACATTTAGTCAGCGCGAGAGCGTTACGGAGATGCTGAACAAGCTCCAGTGGTGGACACTTCAAGAAAGGCGTTACGCAATACGGAGAGGTTTATTATCGAAATTACGAGAGAGCACATTCCGGGAAGAGATGGGCAACATATTACTACCGCCCACATATATCTCGCGTAATGATCACAACGAAAAGATCCGAGAAATTAGAGCAAATACGGAGACTTACAAGCAGTCGTTCTTTCCACGCACAATTCGTGAATGGAACAGGGAAGGGGGGATCAGATAGTGGTACAATAAGTACCCTCCGCCACACACCGTAAGGTGGCTCGCGGAGTATAGATGTAGATGTAGATGTATCCATGCCCGAGGCAGTAATCGAACCTGCGTCCGTAGCGGTCGCGCCGTTCCAGTCTGAAGCGCCTAGAACCGTTCGGCCAAAACAGCCGACAGTCTCTTCTTTACATGCGTCTAGTTTACAAGAGGTGTGGTAGGAGCGGGTTTATAATCAGTGTCTTGTTTATGCAGTTCGAACCCTACGTTTCTCGTTGATGCGGTGTTTCTAGTTGCGTATTAAACCAAGCAGTCACTTTGGTTTCAGTGACTTACATACTGCAACTAACACTCATTTTTAACACTCGCCTGCCTTTAACAATAGTTTAATTTTTCTCTTAGTGTTAAACGTAGCAAATGTAGTTTTTTCATAATCGACGGGAGTCGAGAGATGTCATGCGACATCCGCTCGGAACTGCTGACGATAAAACGACGAAGAAACAGGTAGATCGAGAGAAGAAACAAACAAATCCGTTAGCAATTTGTACTTTCACATTATCAACTAGTAGTAAGGGGATGGCTGGAAATGGTACACAGTACCCTCCGCTACGTACTGTAGTGTGTCTTTCTGAGTACGTATATCTGGCTCCATCTAAGGCGAAGAAGAAACGGTGAGAGTTCTGGCACGTATTAAGCAGCCGAAAATAAATATATTTGAGGAAGAACGGTGAACCAAAGCGTAATCGAGAAACAACAGCGACAACGTTTATCACTTAATCAGACAAGGAAAACGCCTGTGTGGTTACTGGCGCGATGGAATATGACAGATAAATACAAGATGTGTTCAGGGAACCCACACACAAGGAAATTACATTAGATTCTTCAGCTAAGATTATGAAGAAGTCGCAAGCATTGCTTCAGCTGACCTGAATAGATTTTTATACAGCCAGTAGAGAAGTTCCACAAGTCCCAACTACGCCCAGAATGTGGGCACCGAAAATATATAAAGAGATATGCCCACTAAGACTGATAGTCAACAGGATTTATTTCCCACCGTACAGCCTGGAGAAATTTGTTCAAAGAAGTTTCTGTACGTGGTCGGCAACATGCCATCATATGTAGAGAATTCCACTCACTTGGTTGCACTTTTAAGCCACAGTCCATATCACTCACGGACCTTGAGCTTAATAAGACACGATGCCGCAGTTCACAAATGTGCCAGTGGAAGATACAGTGAAGATTTTTTTTTTTTTTTTTTGAGCACTATGGGACTTAACATCTGAGGTCATCTGTCCCCTGGAACTTAGAACTACTTAAACCTAACTAACCTAAGGACAGCACACACATCCATGCCCGAGGCAGGATTGAAGATTTTTCAAGAGCGTGTTGCCCACGTGATATGTCATCTCATGGAACTCTGTTTCATCTCCTTCCTGTCTACATCTCGCATCACTTATTACTCTGGATGTGAAAATGCTGCCGGCCGGAGCGGCCGAGCGGTTCTAGGCGCTGCAGTCTGGAACCGCGCGACCGCTACGGTCGCAGGTTCGAATCCTGCCTCGGGCATGGATATGTGTGATGTCCTTAGGATAGTTATGCTTAACTAGTTCTAAGTTCTGTGGGACTGATGACCTCAGAAGTTAAGTTCCATAATGCTCAGAGCCATTTGAACCATTTTTTTGTGACAATGCTAGTGATAAATGGTTGCCGGATGCACTTTCTGTAGTCACCCCTCCCTCCGTGGAGTGAATTTGTGTACTTCATATGTCTGCGTCTTGTGTTATTTCATGTGAAAATGTGAGTACGTTTTCTGAATATTGGGGAATCATGTAATTGAGGGGACTTCCCTCGATTAGTCGGATTGGGAAACCTCCTAAAAACCACATCCAAACTGTCCAACCTACCGGCCCTCGTCGTTAATCCACCGTGTGGATTGGATCCCGGGCCAGCGCAGCTGCCCGGAAACTGGAAATGGTGTGCTATAGCTCACGGCTATCAAATAGTTTCGTACGACTCTGTTTGACGAACATTATTTTTTTAGGTATAATAGGAAATTTTACGAGCAAATGAACAGATTAGCAATAAGGTCCACCCCGTGATGGAAAAACAATTAGCAATGGAGCTCTTCACGTTATCGCTAGAGGAACTGGCACCTCTTTCCACATCAATTCGATGGGGACGATACCTTCATCACCTAGCTTCACGGGGAAACAGATATCTGAAATTCTACCAGTACCTGAACGCACGACGCTGCAGCATAAAACCGAGCGAGGCGGTGCAGACCCGCATTCAAGAGGACAGTGGTTCAAGTCGCCGTCTGGTCATCGACATTGATGTCTTCCGCGGTTTCCTTAGATCGCTTAAGACAAATGCCGGGGTAGTTTCTTTGAAAAGGGCACGGCCAATTTCCTTTTCTTCTTTTCCCAACCCGAGTATGTGTCCCCTCTCCAATGAGTCTCCGCCGATGACTTATCTTTCCACCTTAATTTCGGTGGCACACTTGGTGATATTCGAGAGGAGTAAGCTATGTGTTGGCACTGGCCATCACCCTCTCACTTTTCTCATCACAATCCGGCACAAGCAAGACACTATACTATACACTGGTCAATTAGTCACCTATACGTGTTAGATACAGTTTTATGTACACCCCTTCCATTTTGTAAAGGAAAGTCACTGGGTGCGAAGGACAGAAAACAGTTTCCAATTAGGCGCCAGAAAAAAAAATGGCTCTGAGCACTATGGGACTTAACAGCTGAGGTCATCAGTCCCCTAGAACTTAGAACTACTTAAACCTAACTAACCTAAGGACATCACACACATCTATGCCCGAGGCAGGATTCGAACCTGCGACCGTAGCGGTCGCGCGGTTCCAGACCGAAGCGCGTAGAACCGCTGGCCGACTTAGGCGCCAGAATCTGCCCGTCGTGGTCTCCCAGCCAGCAGGGCCAACCGACTTTACTTTTTTACTTGTCGGTATCAGAAAATGGTTTCCGATAGGTTGTAGCATTACTCGATGGAAGTATTTAACTGAATGTATAATTTACGTAACTTTTTTTACCCACTAGAAAGTTAAAGTAACTGGAAATTTGTTGTTGTTGTTGTTTGGGTATAAGAGACTCTAAATTGTGATCATTAGCGTCCGTAAAAATCAGCCTGGACGAGTGAGTTTTAAAACTGCTAGGATCTTGCATTAGAATACGGAAAAACAACAGAAATAGCTTCAATATTAAAAGTGCAAAAGTAAAATCAGAGTTGTTAAAAGTTTTTCCCTGGTGGTTACGACCGGCAGACCTTCGAAAGGAAGATACGAAAGGTGATGTAAGCAGCGAAGCTGCCCGCCAACATGAACAGCGATGAGGGTTACAGGCTCTCAGCGTATCGGCTGTCAGCAGTAGCGAGCCCACGGGCAGACTGCGCTCGCGAGTCTGCCCCATCACGCACGGCCGCAAATACTTCCACGGAAGGCGTGCAACATAGTGGCCCGTCCTAATCCTACCACTGGACCGTCAGAGGGACACCAAGTCACAAGAGCAGCCCCCTCCTGAATCACCAATATGGGGCAGCAAAAATTTCATTTTAAATTACAGCCAATAAACAACATTAATTTCCTTCCCCTTTACTCCCAACATCCAGTGATGAATTCTATCTACGCCGTTTTAAGGAGTTATAGGGCAGGAATGTGGGCAGCATATTGAAGTTGCGTTGCGCCAGTAGTAGCAAGCGCAGCGTACAAAAAAATAGTCACCCACAGGATTCTTGGACATAACAATGCCTCTGGTCTTGATAACGACCTCAGTTCCGCAAGGAAAAGAGTCGGCAAGTTTTGTCAAGTATACCATATCCGGCTGCAGCCATTCATTGATAATTAAATTCCGTCGAGCTGACAAACTGCATAGATGTTTATGGTTACATTTTACTCGTTTGCTCAATAGTCAGAGACATTTTCTATGGAATTAGAACTGAGTGATTTTGGGGACCAGTTGAGGTGTGTTAGAATCCATAATTACGTCAAACCAGAAACGGGTGCGAGCAACCCAGTGAACAACGCTGCCGTCATTCTGGAAGACAGGAGTTTCTACAGCATATTCATTATGGAGATGCAGAAGAAACGGGAACACTTGATCACCGAAAACGTTAAAAAAATCCTGATTTATTTTCACTGCAACCAGAATGAGTGGGCCCAAGTTATGATGCGAAAACAGCCCTAAAATATCACAGAACTACTTCCACTCTTACCTACAGCCTCCACATACACCGGGGATTAATGCCTCATTCGGTCATCAGTGCACTAGACGCCTTTCATCATTTGAAAAGAGTCAGACCCCGGTAACCGAGTGGTCAGCTCGACAGAATGTCAATACTAAGAGCCCGGGTTCGACTGAAGCTGGGTCGGAGATTTTCTCCGCTCAGGGACTGAGAGTTGTGTTGTCCTATTCATCATTATTTCATCCCCATCGACGCGCAAGTCGCCGAAGTGGCGTCAAATCGAAAGACTTGCACCCGGCGAACGGTCTACCCGACGGGAGGCCCTAGTCACAAGACATTTTTACATTTGAAAAGAGGCAACATTGCGATCCCTCGAACTACACTACTTACCTCCAGTCAGGTGCTGCCTTGTTCTTGTGTTGTTCGGCCCATTTAGAACGAACAACTTTATGTGCTGCTATGGGCAAACGCCTTTTACAAGGTATCCAACCTAAAATATCCATTTCATTTTGTTCCATTCGCATTATTCTCTTGGAAATCTGCATTTACTGATAGTAGCAATTCCTGCCCGGTGAAAAAGACTGTATCTGATAAGGTGTGAACTTGTTTCCGGTTCCTGTCAGTAAGGATATTTATACGACCACTGTTCTATCGCTGTGGTAGTGGATGCGAGTATTACACCATTCCTCGTACGAGACGTTGGAAAGTTTGCGGCGAATCACCAACTATTCCGGCTATTTCATTTCTGACGTAGTAATAAGCACGTCCAAATACGATAGTCCATTTCTGCCATTGTGTCACATTTCCACGACGATTCATCTTACTGCTCTGATTTCATAAAACCGACCTGATCATATACAGCACTTCAGAGCCGTTAATTACGTCAACAGACCATCATTACCGCTCCAAAGCGACCAGTGTGCTATTTTAAGGGTCGACTAATTTTCTGTCCCGTGAGCTTACGTCACTTGATTAAGGCTACTTGCAATAGTTACCGAAACGTTGCTTCATCGTTTTGTAGTATGACACGGTCTGCAACCATAGGTGTCCGTAAGGGGGAAAAATGGGGGAAGGGGTTCAGAGGAGAGAGCAGTTGTCCCCTCCCTCCCTGGAATCTTTACTTTTTATTCATTACAGAAATTCCATATAACATGGATAACCATCAAATCTCTGGGATGGAATAAATTCTTTGTGTCACCTATAAAATTTAGTTCCGTTATATAAAAAATGGAATTTTTTTGTGTCTCGCCTCTCAAACGTATAAATTTCAGTGGACTCTTATGTCTGTAAAACAGAAGACTTGTATGGAAACAGGAAGTGCTATTATCAATAGGTACGCTGTAAGATAGATGGCTGTTCAAAATGGTTCAAATGGCTCTGAGCACTATGGGACTCAACTGCTGAGGTCATTAGTCCCCTAGAACTTAGAACTAGTTAAACCTAACTAACCTAAGGACATCACAAACATCCATGCCCGAGGCAGGATTCGAATCTGCGACCGTAGCGGTCTTGCGGTTCCAGACTGCAGCGCCTTTAACCGCACGGCCACTTCGGCCGGCTGATAGATGGCTGTATGCTAACCTGATGATCCAGTTGTTCTCCAGAGAACGCTTCATACGTGATATATGCCCACGAAAAGGAAATGTACCGCAGCATGAAGAAACAGCTCTCCAGCCCTCACAAGCAACACTAACTGCCCATAGATGTACTGACGGGTAGTAACAGCTCAAGAGACATTATCCTACACAGGAAATCAAAGGAAATAGTCAGTACAGATAAGCCAGAAGTTCCAAAAATTGGTGGTTGAAACAGCGTATGAAACTCGTCTTCAAATTTCTACAGAAGTGATTACAAAAAAGAATCACCTTATTGAGTTTCTGCGCCAATGGTTTCCCACAGTGCCCCCTAACATATGGACGATTTTGTCCAATTTGGAATAAGTATTTCTACATTACGAGTCTCTGAAATGCAAGTTTAAATTCTTGATGACATATGTGGATATACTGCACTGTTGGAGCTACACAACTTGACAGTTTAATAGTCTTTGTACACCTCAGCTCCCACCATAAAAAATTAAATTCGCAACGGAATTTGGGAGGCTGTTTTATGAATTTCTTGGGCGTTATCACATACATTAGCAAATACACACTCGTTTACTAACATTTCTGCAGTCTCCGAACACACACTAAGTACCAAACACCAGCAGCAATTCGTGTAGGTAACACCTGCGTTGTGACATTCTACACATATTTTATATGCTAATCACACTGTTCAGTCAGCAGCGTCAAATAATGATGATCTCTCCAACATTTTGACAAAAACGTCCAACTACTACAAATAAAGGACTGCAGTGTTTTAAAAAACATTAACGTAGCAATGATATTATGCAGTTTTAAACATACTGTTAAACATCTGACTCGGAGTGAGGTGTACAGGATAACCTGCAAGCACTGTGGAAAATTATACTTAAGTAAATAGAGCAGATCAGTGGCAATTTTGTTATGTGAAAGCGAGAGAAACTGGAGACTATCAACGGTACACTAAACTTTTACTGAGCGTCTTTTAATGGACTACTAGTCATATGAAGTATGATATGATGTTATTTGTACAGGTAATAGAAATCAATAAGCATATTACATTACACAATACACACACCTATTGCAGTCATCTACACTTAACAGATACACTTAACGGACTCTCATACGCCGCGAGAAAAGGTGCCAGTGGGTGCGCAGCAAGAAAACCCTTTCCGATTAAATGGCTGAAATTAGCCCTCGGGGTCTTCCAGCCTTACTGCACACGTCTTTTCAAGAACTTTCGAATGCCCTTAAAATGTATACCGTTTAATTTACATACCATACTTTGTTCAGTACATCAGTTTATCAAATGATTAATAGCATAACACCCGAAGCTCTCTACGCATCTGAGACACTAAACCTTCAATACAGAACACTAAAAGAGGAATTAGAAGTGAAAGAACGTAAGATAATGAGGAAAATCCTAGGACCAAGAACTAAAGATGGGGTACATTATCCAAAACCCGATGCAGAAATATATAAAAATATCTCCAAAATAACAGACACAATGCGCATGAGAAGAATCCAATTCATGGGGCACTTAGAAAGAATTGACTCAAACAGGTTAACGCACAAAATCCATACATTTTTAAAGAACAAAACTACAAGACCGAACTGGTACAAACAGACGGAAAAAGACCTAAGAGAATTAGGGTCTCCAAATCTACATGATAGAAATGAAATCGGAAAAATCACAAACACACGGGGTTTTGAGGAAGAAGAGAGAAAAACTAACCGACATACATGGTCTACGCAACGAAAGCTAGCCCATTCGTTGTTTATGAAGGAATACTGGGCGAAAAGGAAGGCCAACAAATGTTGATTACGCGTGGTCCTAAGTGATCCATCCGCGAAGAAGAAGAAGAATAGCATAACAATGTAAAAATATACGTATCGCTCTGCGTACTGTCACTTACTGAAAGCCTTCTTTCGATATGTTGAACTATTCAGAAATGAAATGGGGATTATATGTAGGCAATGTGCAAGAAACAGAATATCCATAAAAAAAGTTACATTTTCATAATTACGATCCGTTTCGTTACAGCCTTACAATCTCACTGTCTAGCTCCATATGCATTTACAAGTATGTCTGGAGCAAGAGCAGGTACTTTCAACAGGTCTGTGACTGCTATTTCTTTAAATGAGATCGTTGAGCCGGAACGCGCAATTTGTTTCGCCGTAGACACGACCCCGAATTATGGTACGCCACTTTGCGTTGCTCTGTTAACCAAGGATCTCCGGATGAGGTCGCAGCCTTGAATAATCATTCGGTGAGCAGTTCGCCATTGTATGCTGATCTTCGTCTCCGCTTGCTGACACGTTTTCTCTGCCGCTGCCTTAACTTCTTCGAACACTTACCCGTTCTCTTTCAAGAGGATTAGATATGTCAACCGATATCGAGGTGATTATTGCTAAGATGGAGGACTACAGCTAATTACTGTCTCTAATTCTGCATAAGACATCCTGTTGATCAGTAGAAAGCAGTTTTGTGACTTCGTTTTTAGGAGATTCTCTTCTCTTAGAGTGACTGTTTTCTTTCTTGTTCTCGTTCAGACACATTTGATTCTACAGTGCCGTCATAACACAGTCTCTGTTTGTTAATGATTCCAATCATATTGTTGGATAATACGAGCGTTGTGGTCCTACTGGAAACGAATTACTCGTAATCCCAGACAAGACAATCAGTCAAACAAGATTAATGAACACTTTGAAGAAAATACGTCCTACTGCACTGCTGCTTAAACGTAACTCTAGTGTCAGTCAGTTACCTAAGGCTACAAAACATTGAAATAATGATTTCCGATTAGATGTACCACATTTAATGTGGACATAGCTACTACACCGCTGCCTATTAAAACTTCAACATGATGAAGAATAGCAATTTTTATTTACTACAGGTGTAGAGCATAGCAGGAAGAATACATGATTTAATTTGTGATTTGGGGGTACACATGATGCAAAATGTAATACATGGAGATGCAGTACCGATGCCTCTCACCTGGCTGGGCCTCGAGTCTAAGTAAGCTTCGATAACATACAGGGGTACCTCATTCAATTGTGCTTCAACTCTGTGCCCGAGGTCCTCAACAGTGGTGTCTGACGTGTGGCAGCGTACCAGTCTTTCTCAACTCATAACCAGATGTTGCCATTGAGTGAGAGATCTGGAGAAGATTCTGGCCAAGGCAATATTGGAACGCCCTCTGTATCAAGGTGGGCCACGAGGTACAGGGAACATGTGGTCTTCTGTTATTTTGTTGAAAGATGAAGCCGTAGAGACCTTGACACGGTCTCAGCACGTCATAAATGTAACGACAGCTTCCAGATTTATCAGCTATGCGAACCAGGAGTGAAGGTTTTGTGTACCCAATAACACCTCATGACAAGGTGCTGGGCCTATATGCCGACGACGAATGCAGTCTGGCAATGTTCGTTTTCCTCAGATTCTCCACGTACGAATATATCCGCCACAACGCCGTGAGCAGAACCAGGACTCTCTTAAAAAGACGACGTGGTGCTGCGCCTGTTTCCAGTGTTGTACTTAGGCGCACCACTATCAGAGTACCTCTTTCCACTACCGCGCCAAGGGAAGACACAACAGTACGAGCGGCGTTTGAAAAGTCAATGCAAAGTCCGAGAGATGGCCCACGGCGCGCATCGAGATCATGTTTAGTTAGTAGCATCTTTGAAAAGAACGCACACCAAGTTTCAGCCATATTGGTCTATTTCTTTGTGTTTAGCATTCATGTGAATCGAGGAAGTCGAGTGATCGTCAAAAAATGAACGAAAAAGAATTTCCTGTGGTGATTAAACATTACTTTATGAAAGGGAAAACGCCCCAGGAGACTAAAGAGAAGCTTGATAAACATTACGGTGACTCTGCACCTTCGATTAGAACAGTTTATAAGAGGTTTCAAAATTTTCGGAGTGGCTGAACGTTCTGGACGCTCTGTGGAGGTCAAGACTCCAGAAATCATTGATAAAATCCATGATATGGGGATGGATGACAGAAGAGTTAAGGTGCGTGGGATTGCTAGTGCTGTGGGAATCTCGAATGAACGGGTACATAATATTTTGCATAACCATTTCAATATGAGAAAGCAAGATGGTTTCCGCGATTGCTCACGCTTGACCAAAAACGGAATCGTGTGAAGTGTTGCAAGAATGGTTTGCCTGCTGTTCAGGAAGAATCTGTAGGACTTTAAGCGTCGTTTCGTCACTGTGGATGAAACATGGATACATTACTACTCCTGAGACCAAACAACAATCTAAACAATGGGTTACCAAGGGAGATTCTCCACCAAAAAAGGCGAAGACCATTCCTTCTGCTGGAAAGATTATGACGACTGTCTTTTGGGATTCGCAAGGGATTATCCTCATTTACTATCTGGAAAAGGGTAAAACTAATACAGGTGCATATTATTCATCGTTACTGGACCGTTGAAAACCGAGCTGCAAGAAAAACGCCGGCGATTGGACCACAAAAAAGTCCTTTTCCATCACGACACTGCACCAGCACACACCTCAGCAGTTGTGGTCGCAAAATTAATGGAAATATGATTCCAACTTGTTTCATATCCCCCCTATTCTCCAGACTTGGCTCCCTCAGACTACTATTTGTTCCCAAATTTGAAGAAATGGCTGGCAGGACAAAGATTTTATTCAAACGCAGAGGTGATTGCAGGAACTAATAGCTATTTTACAGGCTTGGACAATTCCTATTATTCGGAAGTGTATAAGTCTAAAAGGAGACTATGTGGAAAAATAAAAAAGGTTTACCCGAAACAAGTAAGAAGTTTTTATTTTTGCATGGACTTTTCAAACGCCCCTCGTAGTCACCGTGCCGACGATCTGCGCTCCAGAAGTTGTCACACTGTCCGTGTGGCCACCTTGTCTTGCTGTAAACAAGCCCATTTCCTGACAAGGTACGAGACGTGGCTATACAACCCTACGCAGGAGAGCTGACAGTTTGGCCATCCTCTCGGGCTCTAGTTGCGTGGGGCCATTTTGACACTACATGGCGTTGACTACAGAGTTCCTGAAACCATTAATTACATAATATATCTATGACGGGCGTTGGATGCCGACCAATGGGAAAAGCAATATCGAGGAACAATAAACGTGCTGGTAGCCGTTCCTCCTTCTTACACGTGGCATAACAAGATATTGTCACAAACAGACAATGTTCAAATATCTGAACAAGAAACCCACTGCATAATCTTCCTTTGTATACAGAATGTAAATGGAATTACTCCCATGTACTTTGTGTGACTGGGCTGAAAGGCTAATCATTTTCATGCCCAAGAAAAGACAGAATATCTATAGCCCTACTTAGTGATGACTTGCAGCGGCAAGACTACAGGCGGCAATGAACACAGGCGACGAATGACTCCACAGACATACTAGTGAGAGGGACGACAACAGTAGTGGTAGCAGCGAAGATGGACAGAAATAGTCACGAAAACAAGTAGTCCTTAGGTTGCAATATTACGAGGTGCATTCAAGTTCTAAGGCCTCCGATTTTTTTTCTAATTAACTACTCATCCGAAATCGATGAAACTGGCGTTATTTCTCAACGTAATCGCCCTGCAGACGTACACATTTTTCACAACGCTGACGCCATGATTCTATGGCAGCGGCGAAGGCTTCTGTAGGAGTCTGTTTTGACCACTGGAAAATCGCTGAGGCAATAGCAGCACGGCTGGTGAATGTGCGGCCATGGAGAGTGTCTTTCATTGTTGGAAAAAGCCAAAAGTCACTGGAGCCAGGTCAGGTGAGTAGGGAGCATGAGGAATCACTTCAAAGTTGTTATCACGAAGAAACTGTTGCGTAACGTTACCTCGATGTGCGGCTGCGTTGTCTTGGTGAAACAGCACACGCGCAGCCCTTCCCGGACGTTTTTGTTGCAGTGCAGGAAGGAATTTGTTCTTCAAAACATTTTCGTAGGATGCACCTGTTACCGTAGTGCCCTTTGGAACGCAATGGGTTAGGAGTACGCCCTCGGTGTCCCAGAACATAGACACCATCATTTTTTCAGCACTGGCGGTTACCCGAAATTTTTTTGGTGGTGGTGAATCTGTGTGCTTCCATTGAGCTGACTGGCGCTTTGTTTCTGGATTGAAAAATGGCATCCACGCCTCATCCGTTGTCACAACCGACGAAAAGAAAGTCCCATTCATGCTGTCATTGTGCGTCAACATTGCTTGGCAACATGCCACAAGGGCAGCCATGTGGTCGTCTGTCAGGATTCGTGGCGCCCACCTGGATGACACTTTTCGCATTTTCAGGTCGTCATGCAGGATTGTGTGCACAGAACCCACAGAAATGCCCACTCTGGAGGCGATCTGTTCAACAGTCATTCGGCGATCCCCCAAAACAATTCTCTCCACTTTCTCGATCATGTCGTCAGACCGGCTTGTGCGAGCCCGAGGTTGTTTCGGTTTGTTGTCACACGATGTTCTGCCTTCATTAAACTGTCACACCCACGAACGCACTTTCGACACACCCATAACTCTATCACCACATGTCTCCTTCAACTGTCGATGAATTTCAATTGGTTTCACACCACGCAAATTCAGAAAACGAATGATTGCACACTGTTCAAGTAAGGAAAGCGTCGCCATTTTAAGTATTTAAAACAGTTCTCATTCTCGCCGCCGGCGGTAAAATTCCATCTGCCGTACGGTGCTGCCATCTCTGGGACGTATTGACAATGAACGCGGCCTCACTTTAAAACAATGGGCATGTTTCTATCACTTTCCAGTCCGGAGAAAAAAAATCGGAGGCCTTAGAACTTGAATGCACCTCGTAGATCGAAACAGAAATGCATAAACAGGGGACAGCACACGATGTCGTCTACAGTAAATTAACCTAGAGGTAGGATCACGTCATCTGAAGGCGAGGAGAGTCAAAGTATTGCTGACGTCCTCAGGTGGCGAGTAGTAGTAGACTGGGTGGTGGCTGCCCAGCAGCGAGAGACTCAATGTATTTCTGAGGCTCTCTCTCCTGCATAACATTGGTGGTGGCATTATAGAAATCTAAATTCTTTCCTATCTTCCTGTTTTCCTATCTTCTTAATACACAAATCGAGACATTTTCCCTTTTTCGGGAAATTGTTTAAAATTAATCAGCATGTCATTTGGAATATTCTACCAAAGTTTTGTTTCATTGTCTCAATGATAGAGGTGAGGGCAGCCTTTCCCCGACGCGTGTGCTTGGAGTACTTCTCATTCAGTTTAATGTAGCTGGAGCTGTGTTTAAAATTAAAAAGTAATTTGTTATGAAGTACAAAGCAGATGGTTCAGTACTAGGCCTGTGACCTGTGCCCCAGAGCCTGAGCCGTTGACTTACGGTGACCAATAAATTCGACCGCCCATCCAGCAATATGCACGATCTGGCAACACTATAGAATGCAGAAGGGTCTGGAGGAAGTGTTGTCCTTTCCTAGACAGCCTGCTCGGCTGTAACTGCTCGTAGTGTAGTGGTAAACGAGGTGCAATATAGCCACGAAGTCGTGAGATCGACTCCACTTTCCAATTTTTTTAATCGCCTTTCTGTTGTCTGGAAAAGTAGTCTATCTGATGGAGCTCATAATAATTTCCTTCAGTTTCCACCCACCTGTAATCCCACAAATCTCCACAACAATCTCGCCACACATGTCTTGGCTATGTCAAAGCCAAGTTTGCGCTCGGGAGTTTCCTCGCACTACAACGGCCCGTGGCAGCCAGCTACCGGCGGCAGGCCGCTCGCCAACTTCGTCACGCGTCAGACGACCAGGTGAATGCGGCGCTATGATTTTGTTTATCCTCTGTCGTTTTCTAATCTGAAGTTATTTTGATGTCAAAAATGCTCCCAGCACTATGGCACTTAACATCTAAGGTCATCAGTCTCACAGACTTAGAACTACCTAAACCTAACTAACCTAAGGACATCACGCACATCCATGCCCGAGGCAGGATTCGAACCTGCGACCGTAGCAGCAGCGCGGTTCCGGACTGATGCGCCTAGAACCACTCGGCCGGCTATTTTGATGTCACCTCATCTGATTTTGGGAGTAGGTTTTCTTCGTATTGGGGTAAGAAGAGAGTCGACAATCTTTGGTTAATATTCTGGTGACTAATGACATCATGCTGGTTTAACATGCTCCATCGGATCTGGGAAAACAGTTTCACTTTGCCTACGTGAATAATGTGCGTATAATGATGTCGGCACATCGCGTTCAGAGCCAAGACGATATATTCCTTTGTACCTTAGCGTGTGCTGGAGTTTCCGTTGGTCAGTCGAGAAACATGTTGGGCACTGTTTATCGCTGCACTTGTCGCGAGTCACGATATCCAGAGCGCAATGTCTTTGCCAAATACAGGGTGAGTCAGGAGGAAAGGGACATGCTTTGAGGAGTGATACTAGTGGTGATTCTGAACAAAAGACTCATAATAAACATATGCCCTTTCTTAACTGTCTCCGGTTAAACCAATTAAAACAACTAGAAACTGGAAACGTGTAGCGTCGTCTTTCCTAACCGTGTCAGTACGCAGTTCGTTTGCGCATGGTGCAGTTGTTCATCTCAAGTCTCAGTCCGACAGTGCTTATCGTGGCGTACGGTACTACGGTGTTGTTACATGAACAACGAATACAGTTTTGTGTAGTGAAAATGTCACGGATCTTCACACAAGCAGAGTGTGCTGATATGGTGTTTGTCTATGGTTTGTCCAATGGGAATTCCAGAGCTGCTGTGCGAGAACCAACAACGATTTCCGAATCGCCGAGTGCCAGATAACAGGGAGTTTAGCAGGGTGTTTCACGGATTGTGTGAGCGTGAGACGCTTCCCAGCGTAAAGGTTGTCTCTAAACGTCCCGTACAACAAACTTTTAATGAAGTTGAGAACATTCTTCAAGTAGTGGAACGCAACCTACTACTAGCTTTAGAAGAATTGCTGCCCAACTTCGTACTCCATAAACACGAGTGATACACACAGTACACGATCACAGTCTGTATCCCTTTCATCGGAAAAATGTGTACAACATTTGCATGAAGGAGATGCTATCACCCGGCAAGAATTCTGTCAATGGATCATTGCCAATGAGCGATTAACTCCAAGTATTCTCATACAATGTAAGCTTTCACGGCCGGTATTGTCTTCACTTAAAACTTCCGGGCTGATAGGCCGTGGTCGAAGTGTAAAACTCTCTCCTGACGTTTCGTCTCCGACTGCGGGAGACATCCTCGGAGTTCGCAGTTCCCCGCTTTACCTCCGAGGATGTCTCCCGCAGCCGGAGACGAAACGTCAGGAGAGAGTTTTACACTTCGACCACGGCCTATCAGCCCGGAAGTTTTAAGTGAAGTCCACGTATTCTGTTCACTGATGAGTCAACATTTACCCGCAACAGAATCAACAACACGTGCAACTCTCATGTATGGGCAAATGAAAATGTGTACTCTACTGTGGAAACGAACTTTCAACGACGTTTCTCGGTCAATGTGTGGTGCGGTATTATTGATCACCAACTCATCGGTCCAGTTATTTTAGGTAACCGTCTTACTGTGTCACGGTATCTTGAGTTTCTTCAAAATGTGTTACCAGAATACGTGGAGGATATCCCTTTGGCAACACGAGCTCGTATGTACTTTCTGTATGACGGAGTTCCTACACATTACGTAGGGCCAGTGACACGGTATCTCAAGACAACGTATCCTGGTCGTTGGATCGGTGGCCGTGGAGTCATTGCTTGGCCACCTGGGTCACCCGATCTCACCCCATTGGATTACTGTTTGTGGGGGTGGCTGAAGAGCCACGTCTACAGGCGCAGAGTGGACACAAGAGAGGAAATTCTCTCTCGTATTTTACATGCTTGTGCCCAGAAAGGAATGCCAAACTGAATTCCGATCGGCGAAACAACACATGTCAACAAGAGCAGCAACATACATTGAAGTTCACGGTGGACTGTTTGAACATCATCTGTGAGGAAACGTACACAATTAAACAAACCATAACAGTATCTTAATTTACTGTCACCTCCACCTATCCAGTTCCTAACTGTTTTCATTGGTTTACCCGGAGACTGTTAAGAAAAGGGCTTATGTTTATTAAAAGTTGTTTGTTCAGAATGACCAGTAATATCACCCGTCAAAGCATGTACCTTTCCTCCTGACTCACCCTATATATTACAGACGTAATACATTCCCCACGAATTTAATTAACGTAATATGCAGGGTAAGGGTTGGGTAAACATTAATTTTGTAACTTTCTGAGGCATTAAAACAGTTCACAGTGACATTTAATCCAATCTTAATTGATGCTCATCTTTTAATCACACACACACACACACACACACACACACACACACACACACACACACACACACATACACAGCCATTGTGTCCAGTGAGAGAAACGTCCAGTGTATGCTCGACAACATACGCGCAAATTCATTCCTCAATTGCCATCAACCAGGAAAGATTTCTCAATTTCCTGGCAATGTATGAACTGTGTGAAATAGGTCGGAAGATAATGGACTTTCATGATGAAGAGCTGCTATGAAACAGCACTTATGAGAACAGCGGCTGCAAGGATTTTAGGGAAGAGTGTACTTCTAATTGCCTACCCAACCATTATCATTGCGTAGGATTTCTCAACACGTCTTGGAACTGATTCAGCTAACTGCTTTGACAGTGCTTCGTGATGATTTATTTCCCACCACGTGTTTTTTGCATTCTCCATCCATATGTTCTCAATGGGACTGAAGTCCGGTGACCATGGAACGAACGCAGTTAATTTTATTCTGTCTTGGCCGTGAAACCATTCCTTCAATGGATGGGGTGTGGTCCTGTAAATAAATAGGTATCTAGTTATTTCGTCTGTATTAATGTTTTTTATAGTGACTAAGAATTCAGGTCCAGTCATAGATGAGAGGTCTATTGTAAGTTAAACATTCCGATTACGAGAGTATTTACCGTGTCCATTATGTGATGAGAATCGTAGCGTGAAAGCCAGATTGAGAGACATATATTTAAATCCAGATGTTTTTCCTCTTCATCTGTTTTAACTGAAAAAGACCATTGTGGTGTCACCGACAGACACCACACTTGCTAGGTGGTAGCTTTAAATCGACCGCGGTCCATTTAGTACATGTAGGACCCGCGTGTCACCACTGTGTGATCGCAGACCAAGCGCCACCACAAGGCAGGTCTCGAGATACGGAATAGCACTCGCCCAGTTGCACGACGACATTGCTAGCGACTACACTGACGAAGCATCGCTCATTAGCCGAGCAGATAGTTTGAATAGCCTTCAGCTAAGTCCATGGCTACGACCTAGCAAGACGCCATTAGCCTTACATAGTTTGATAGTTATCGTATGAAATGTCTCATCAAGAACGATGTATACAACAAGGATTAAAAGTTAAGTATAATAGCAGCTACGTACTTTTCTTGCTACCATTCATTTCGTATCCTGTTTCAGACCTCTATCTAGCCAACGTGATATTACGCGTGCCTTTCGGCTACTTCAGTGTGGCGTAGCTGTCTTGTTACGCCACAACAACCATAACGATATCAACTAAAGAAATCCTATGAAACACCTGAGTTCGTCATAGTCAGATGACTGACTGAGTTCGCCACACTTTGTCAGGTACTACTATAATATTGTTTATCGGTCATAAGCGCATTTATGTCGCTCATTTTCACTTTCTTTTGAATGGTGGCGGTGGAAGAGTGGAGACATTGAATGTTCACCACAATAAAATATTAGTATTTACCTTACACACTCATTTTCAGAGTAACAGCAGAATAACCACTCATAAAACCTAACAAGGAGCCGGTAAGGTAGGTATGAAACTGCGTCTACATCTACATCTACATCTACGTCTACATCTATATAGATACTCCACATACCGCCGTACAGAGCGTGGCGCAGGGTACTCTGTTCCACTATTTGTCATTTCCTTTCCTGTTCCACCTGCAGATAGTACGAGGGAAAAACGACTATCTATATGCCTCCGTATGAGCCCTAGATCCTCGTATATTATCGATGTCATATTTTAAGAAACGTCCACAGTTATTGTTGTGGTTGGGCTGGAAGGGAGCGGATGTGGATTATGGTGTGGCAGACGTAAACAGTTGTTTATCGCTTCCAGAACGAGGAGACAGCCTACATCTACATCTACATCTACATTTATACTCCGCAAGCCACCCAACGGTGTGTGGCGGAGGGCCCTTTACGTGCCACTGTCATTACCTCCCTTTCCTGTTCCAGTCGCGTATGGTTCGCGGGAAGAACGACTGTCTGAAAGCCTCCGTGCGCGCTCTAATCTCTCTAATTTTACATTCGTGATCTCCTCGGGAGGTATAAGTAGGGGGAAGCAATATATTCGATACCTCATCCAGAAACGCACCCTCTCGAAACCTGGCGAGCAAGCTACACCGCGATGCAGAGCGCCTCTCTTGCAGAGTCTGCCACTTGAGTTTATTAAACATCTCCGTAACGCTATCACGGTTACCAAATAACCCTGTGACGAAACGCGCCGTTCTTCTTTGGATCTTCTCTATCTCCTCCGTCAGACCGATCTGGTACGGATCCCACACTGATGAGCAATACTCAAGTATAGGTCGAACGAGTGTTTTGTAAGCCACCTCCTTTGTTGATGGACTACATTTTCTAAGCACTCTCCCAATGAATCTCAACCTGGTACCCGCCTTAACAACAATTAATTTTATATGATCATTCCACTTCAAATCGTTCCGCACGCATACTCCCAGATATTTTACAGACGTAACTGCTACCAGTGTTTGTTCCGCTATCATATAATCATACAATAAAGGATCCTTCTTTCTATGTATTCGCAATACATTACATTTGTCTATGTTAAAGGTCAGTTGCTACTCCCTGCACCAAGTGCCTATCCGCTGCAGATCTTCCTGCATTTCGCTACAATTTTCTAATGCTGCAACTTCTCTGTATACTACAGCATCATCCGCGAAAAGCCGCATGGAACTTCCGACACTATCTACTAGGTCACTTATATATATTGTGAAAAGCAATGGTCCCATAACACTCCCCTGTGGCACGCGAGAGGTTACTTTAACGTCTGTAGACGTCTCTCCATTGATAACAACATGCTGTGTTCTGTTTGCTAAAAACTCTTCAATCCAGCCACACAGCTGGTCTGATATTCCGTAGGCTCTTACTTTGTTTATCAGGCGACAGTGCGGAACTGTATCGAACGCCTTCCGGAAGTCAAGAAAAATAGCATCTACCTGGGAGCCTGTATCTAACTGCAAAGGAAGAAAAAATAAGACAGCATATGGCATTTCACTGCGATTACCAGGCATATTATGAGTCAGTGTTATGTATGGGATACCAGCGTGTGAATCCTATTCACCCACGACTGAGCAGCTCTTTCACTAGCATAAAATAAGTCTGAGCTACAATACGATGTAGTGGTAGCTTAGCGTCATGAATCTGCTGCGTTTATATAGTCTCTGCAAATACTAGAACTGTCTGCCCACGTGTGTCACTGTATTACACCCTGATAATTCTCATCTGAGTATTGTGGCAGAATAGAGGTGGTTCATAAATGATACCACCAAGGACTCAGTTAATAAAATCGTGCACCCACTGTGAAGCACCGCATAGAAAATTAGCACAACGCTCAGCGTAATAAACATATTGCTATTTCGATATCTCCCTGTCTTAGGCATAAAACTAGAAGAAAAGCTCTTCAGCAAGGATGCTCTTCGTCTTTACTGACAAAACGCCAGCAGTGGTTATACTGTAATCATTATGAGTAGATACTTCTCATTCTTTCAGTATTTATAGACATAATGACAGGTGTGCTTAAGCAGGAGTTATTCCAGACACTACTACCTGTATTTTTCGTTCTTTAATCCTTGACCTGATGACAACTGCTTCTCCTTTCACGTTAGCAGCAGCTTGAATCCAAGTAACAGTGTGCATGTTCACTGGTGTCAAAGTTAACAGTTTTTTGAACCCACTTTTCAGCTAATTCTTGATTTGGAACGTAACGTTATTCATTGCTTACGAAGCTGCTTCTTGGATGTTCACGTCTTGCAGTGAAAGCTGAGCTGTCCTTTCATTTGTGCTCCTCTGTTTCGTGACAGTGCCAACGACAGCAGTCGTAAGAGGAACGTTTTCAAAGGCTGTAACGATCAAAAGAAGTGTCACTTTGTCATAATGTATGCAGTATAGCCACTCGAGACGCTCCAGACACTTGGATCGCGTTTAGTGACATAGCTTTTCAGTTTTCAATGTGCTTACTACACAAAAACAGAAATAATTGTGGCAGATAGTGATTTATGATGTTTAATATGCAGTTGGGGCATCTGAGTATTATTAGTTAGTAACTACGCTGTAGTTCAGAAACGCGAATAGAATCCATTGACACATACTGTTTGTATCCACACCCTCATTCGCCGTGTCTCTCAGACACAAGAGGCGCTCAATTCCGCGCCAGGCTTCATATCGTCTGGTGAAACGATTTCTTCCTGCTTGTTGTGTAACTGAAACTTGGCAACAGTGTAGAATATGTTTGGTAACGCTGTGACTGCCGCGTTAACTTCCTGGATGACACATAAATACGCTGAAAAAGTCACTTGATATTTCCTTACCAGTTTGGTCGAATAATCAGAGTTAGTTTCTTTAAATTTGTGACATCGGCGTATCGCTTCAATGGCACTGAGAATTTTGCTGACAAGGGAACCTCCCCATCGCACACCCCTCAGATTTAGTTATAAGTTGGCACAGTGGATAGACCTTGAAAAACTGAACACAGATCGATCGAGAAAGCAGGAAGAAGTAGTGTGGAACTATGAAAAAATAAGCAAAATATACAAACTGGGTCGTCCATGTGCAATATAGGCAATATTAAGGGAAATGTGAAACGAGGAGAGCCGTGAACAGCTGCGGAAATGGAGGTCTTTGGTTCAAATTTTCCCTCGACCCGAAAATTTTAACTTTTTATTTTCAGTTTATGTGACAAACCCTTATGTTTTCATCACTTTTTTTGGAGTGATTATTACATCCACATGAAAACCTAAATCGGGCAAGGTAGAAGAATCTTTTTACCCATTCGCCAAGTGTACTAGTTAGGTGGGTCGACAACATATTCCTGTCATGTGACGCACATGCTGTCACCAGTGTCGTATAGAATATATCAGACGTGTTTTCCTGTGGAGGAATCGGTTGACCTATGACCTTGCGATCAAATGTTTTCGGTTCCCATTGGAGAGACACGTCCTTTCGTCAACTAATCGCACGGTTTTGCGGTGCTGTCGCAAAACACAGACACTAAACTTATTACAGTGAACAGAGACGTCAATGAACGAACGGACAGATCATAACTTTGCGAAAATAAAGAAAGCAAAATTTTCAGCCGAGGGCAGATTCGAACTAAAGACCTGTCGTTCCGCAGCTGTTCACGCTAACCACGGGACCACGGCGCTCCTCGGCTCACATTGCCCTTAATATTGCCTATCTTAGGCATGGACGACCCAGTTTGTATATTTTGCTTATTTTTTCATAGTTCCACACAACTTCTTCCTGTTTTCTCGATTGATCTGTGTTCAGTTTTTCAAGGCCTATCCACTGTGCCAACTTATAACTAAATCTGAGGGGGGTGCGATGGGGACGTTCCCTTGTGAGTAGTCGGCACGGTAGCTCAGCGTGTTTGGTTAGACGGTTAGCAGCCCTCTGTAATAAAAAAACTGAGCTAATCGATCAACAACGAACTTCAACGGATGTCTTACGACGTCCGCCCCGAGCAGATGCAACGAACAAAAACGAACAAAATGAGATTTAAAAAAAAAAAAAAAGCGTGTTCGTTCAGAGGTTTAGCTGTCCTCTGAAATACTAACAACTGAGTTAATGTATCAACGAAAAACTTCAAGAAGTGTCAAAGGACGTCCGCCCTCGACAAATACAACGACCAATTACGAACAAAATGAGATTAAAAAAAAAAGAAGGGGTAACATGTTTGTTTCTGAAGCAGGGCCAGATTTTTTAGCCATTTCGTGACAGAGTTACAGGCAGACACATCCAAAATCAAAATAAATTATAACTATGAAATGCCAAATTTGCATACTGTTTCAGTTTGACATAGGACAGCAACTGAAAGCAACAAAAATGAAAGGGGTTGGTAATAGTCACCCCATTCATTTTTGTTGCTTTCAGTTAGAGCCTGTTGTGCTCCTACACCCGACTTCTGATCCCCGTCTATTGAATGTAGATGGCGTACTCTGGTCAAATGGTAGTGGTGCATCACACATGTCAGTTATCAAGATTTCCTGAATGTAGAAAATAAGTCATGACAGAGCGAACGAAGTTTCTTGAAACAGTAAAATACTTTGCTGATGTGTTTTTCGCAGTCTGGCTTTAGCTGTCGCAGCGGTCGCACGCTCCTCAAGTTTGCTCCGTGAACGTTCAGTGTTTACGCCAGTGTTTTCGAGTTTCGTGCTCGTTTATTGACGTTTTGCACGTGAATTAAGCGTTATCAATTGAGCATTTTGTCTTCGTCGTGTCATCTTTCTACGTAGTGATGTTGGGATTTCGGCGTTGTCCGAGATTTCTTCGCTGCAGAACACCATGGCAAACTCCGTGAGAAAAAACACCGTGATTTTCACCTTCGACAAGTACACCCGTCGAGTACAGCCCTCTGTACTTGAAATACACGACTGGATTACCGAGGTAATTGGCCTTCATTCTGAATCTGTCCATACCATGCAGCTAGACTCTGATGAATACTGCATTTTTGTAAAGTTTAACGATTCCGTTTGAGTGTAGACCGCTTTCTGGCAAAATTTGGTTATGAAACGGAATTTATACACCGTGATGGTACTAAAAGTACTGTAAAACTCCGGAATTCTGAGTCTGTAATTAGGAATGTTAGGGTTTTGAATATTCCCATAGAAGTAGACAACTCGAAAATTAAAGATGTCCTTTCAAAATATGGGGTTGTCAGGCAAATAGTCAACGAAAGGTGGGCTTCGCATTTCAAGCTGCAGTGCTTTAACGGCATTCGCTCCGTGGAGATGGAAGTGAAGGCAAACATTTCCTCCCACATCTTTGTTGACGGGCACAAGGCGCATGTTATGTACTCAGGGCAAACCCCTACATGTCATGTATGTAACGAGTCTGCTCACCTCCGTCAGGACTGCCCTCGCCGTGTTTTTGTGCTAACAAATAACTTTACGCAACGCCGGAAATTAACACTCAACGATTTGTTGCCAGCCAGTAATACAACAGAGCCGGCGGCTGTTGTGGATCCTGTTACTACCTCTGAAAATGTTGCACTTAATGTTAATGACTTTCCGTCTTTTAAACCTGCATTAACTGCTGAAATTCCGTCCCGTGACAGCGAGATTCCCACTAAAAAGCGTCCTCTAGAGGACACTGAAAAAAATGTTGATGAGGACTCTTCCTGTGAAACACCCGTTGCCAGGAGGCCGAAGCCCAGTCCTGAAGATCTGTTGGAAGTGGAAAAAGGAGATGGAATGCAGGTCGATGTGGCTCCCACTTCCGCACAAGGACTTATACCGTCACGAACAAATAGTGACGCAGCTGGTAGTGACCTTTCACGGAAATGTGACCCTGAGCCTGAGGTCACGACTGAAGTGCACAGCCCATACAGTGCGAACAGTACGAGGAAGTACCAAGTAAACAACCTGCTGACTCCGAAGTGCAACGCCGCGCCGAAGGAGGAAATAAACAAGCATCACCGCCTCGCCAGCAAGACAGCACAACAGACACCACGCCGGAACCAAATATTGACGACTCGCAAGGCACGGCCGTTGCCCCATTCAGCCACCGCCGGCGGCAGCGACCGACACCGGGTCTTGCTGTCACGCGTCATCAAGCGAAAGCCACACCAGAGAAGAAAGAGATCAAGAAAAAGAATATTAAACATGAAGTCATCAGGGCCAACACTGACGAGGAGAAAGAGAATGGCCACAGTGACTTATAGCAATGCATTGTCGGGATTTCAGGATACTTTTCTTCTCAAGCTCTTTGTTTAAAAGCAGTGCAAATTTTTCTAGGAATTTAGTACATGTAATGGGCACACAGCTTGTAAAGATCGTGCCTTGTAGGGAAGCACGTTGCTGCTATAATCATACCGATCCTCATCCCAAACAGCTTCTTATGGTATGTCTGTGATGCAAGCTTATAGCATTACTACTGTTAACATTAATAAAATACAGTCACTCTTGAAACTGGCAGCACTAAAAGAATTCTTGTACCAGTCCGGGACAGATATCGCGTTGCTACAAGAAGTTGCGATAACGGAATTTCGAATCCCAGGCTTTTTTGAAATTGTCAATGTTTCTACGGAAGCCAATATCGGTACAGCCATTCTTATAAGGGAAGGCATTCCGGTGACTGAAATCGAACGACTAGAGTCAGGAAGAGCCATAGGCATAAAAATATTCGATGTGACAGTGCTTAACCTTTACGCCTCATCAGGAAATTCCCACAAATTGGATCGTGCGAAGTTTTTTCAAGATGAATTGATTTATTTATTGAGGAAAAATCCGTGTTCTCTTATACTAGGTGGAGATTTTAACTGTGTTTTAAACCAGAAAGATCAACAACCCAACTTCAACTACTCGCCACAGTTAAAAATGTTAGTAAGTGATCTACACCTTAAGGATGTGTGGGAACTTCAGCACCCGACGTCAGTCGGGTTCACGTATATAACCAGCCACTCCCGCAGCAGACTAGATAGAATTTATGTGTCACCCAATTTGCAAAATTATTTATTAAACGTTGAAACTATTCCCGTGTATTTTAGCGATCACAGTACACTTTTAACTTGCTTTAATTTAAGTGTACAGCCAACCCGACGATTCAGAGGCCAATGGAATTTAAATATCTCTGTTTCAACTGACGAAGAACTGGAACAGGAAATAAGAGTAGCGTGGACTATGTGCCTCCGCACAGTAGGCAAGCACCCAACAGTCATTGACTGGTGGACTAGGAGGGCTAAACCAAGGCTGCGGAAAGTTGTCATGCAGTATAGTGCAGCGAGGCACAGGGAGTTGAGGAATACAATGGAGTTTTATTATAAAGTTTTAAGAGACTTATATCAACAGGCCCATGATGACGTAATTCGTCTGAATGATATAAAAAAATAAAAGCCAAGTTATTAAGCATTAAACGGCAATATATGGAGGGACTCAAAATTAAATCGAAAGCCACATCAGTCGTAGCAGATGAAACAGCTTCTCTGTATCACTTGATGCGGCATGCTAAAAACAGACGTCTAACTTTAATTGATGAAGTCCAGACGCATACTGGTACGAGGCTCACATGCCAGAAACAAATACTGGACGAAGTCCACAGGTACTGTGAAACCTTATATGCCCCTACCACAGTGGAAGATGCAGCTCTCGAGGATTTTCTCACTATTTTAGGTCCACAATTGTCGGGAACACACAACGCTGACATCCTGTCACCTATTACTAAAGATGAAGTGCATGAGGCAGTGCGTGACTCACCTCTCAAAAAATCTCCGGGACTTGATGGCCTCCCTGTGGAGTTTTATGCCCGCTACTGGTCTATAATTGGGGAAAAGGTCACTTCCATGGCAAATGAGGTCCTAAACGGAAAACCGGTCCCTGCAGAGTTTAAGGAAAGTAAAATAGTACTGATTCCTAAGAGTAAAAGCAAAACCAACTTGAACAATTTTCGGCCTCTTTCGCTACTAAATTCTGATTACAAAATAATTTCGCGTATTATCAACAAAAGACACTCTGCCTTTTCCAACAAAATATTGAGTCATCATCAATCTTGTTCTCCGACCAGAACGATATTCGAAAGTCTATCTGCATACAGAGACGTCATTGCAATTACCTCAGTGACAAGTATAAAATGTGCGTTAATCTTTACAGATTTCAACAAAGCTTTTCACCGCGTTAGTCATAGATACCTCTTTGCGACGCTGTCAAGAATGGCTTTCCACCCCCAGATTGTGAACATGCTAAGGAATATTGCAACAGGTATAAATGCGAAAATAGCAATCAATGGCCAAACATCTAAACCCATACAGATAAGGCGAGAGGTTCCACAGGGCAGTCCCTTATCTATGTTTTTATTTTCTGTATCCTTAGAGCCCTTCCTCCGCACTGTCCACGCAAGATTAACAGGCATAACATTGAGTGGTGAGAAAACTGTCATACGAGCTTATGCTGATGACGTGGGCGTTGTAATAAGAAATAAGGAGGAGACAGTTACACTGGAAAGAGAAATCCAAAGGTATTTTCTAGCGTCGGGAGCGACAGCAAATGAAAACAAAAGTCAAATATTGAATCTACGGGGCCTAGATCACCTTCGACTGGCATGGGCAAAACAAAACAACAAACATAAAACTTTGGGAATAACCTTAATGGCATGTCCGATGAGGATGGCTGCTTTTAACTGGACGGAAACTAGGAGGAAAGTTCATGGTGCTGTAATGGAGAACATCCATCGAACTATGGGCCTGGTGCAAAAAGTCAGATTCATCAACTCCTGCGTTTTGTCTAAAGCGTATTTCACTGCGCAGGTATTTCCAATCCCTAAACTAGTAGCGAGAGGGATCATGTCCACTGTTACCAATTATTCATGGCGAGGAGACATATTCAGGGTTGGTGCGACTACCGTTATACTGGATGTCAGAAACGGGGCCTCGGTTTGGTGGATATTAGCAATAAAGCGTCTGCTCTGTTCCTCAAACGGACTTTCCATGTACTCAGAGAACTTCCACAATGTATAACCGCAAAGCTCTTTGAGGCTGTGACACCCCATAGCCTGCAAGCACCGATTGATGTGCGAAGGATTAATGCCCGTCTGCAGTATGTGAGGAACTTTTTCCTCGAAGCAAGTTATCTTAGTGACGAAATCAGAAGCAACACACGTATCACAGCGCGCGACATCATACTTGAAAGGAAGTTAAATGAGGGTAGAAACAAAATTGAAACGAAATTCCCAAATTGTGACTGGAAAGCTGTATGGCGGAACACCAACTATGCCGGGCTATCTACAGACGCTATTTCCGCATGGTACAAAACAGTTAATAATGTCATCAGCACCAACGAGAGACTATATGGGATCGGTTTAAACCAGACACACCTTTGTGGAAAATGCAATCTGGTGGATACACTCAGCCACAGCAACGCCATTAGCTGGTTACTGGGAAAATATGTTAGTTATGTCATTCACACACTTGGGTCGGACAACGAGATAGAATTCCGCGTTTACATGAAGTGTGAATATGCAAAAATCAGCACGTATCGCAACCACAAGAAGCACTACGGCAACATGCTGAAGATCATTTTTGAAAGAATGGGTGTTGGTTAAATATGTGGAACCATTACAACACCTTGAACGAGAACGAACAGAAGAAAATTAAAAGTCACTTGGTTTCTTATTATTATTTACTATTATCTTGCTTCCGGAACATTTTTTTTTTCAAAACATTTTGTTCAAAATTACTCGTGTTCGACTTCCAAAGTATTTGTGTGATTCGAGAAGAATTGTTAAGTTTTTTTTATCAGTGTTCAGTTTCTACTCGGAGAAGAGGTTTCTTTGTCTTTCTTACATCGGAGAATGGAAATATAGTGTTAAGATTTCTGCACACTTAGTGCTATGACCCAACAGGGAACATGAAAAAGGGGTGGGAGGGGTTTGGGCCTCGACGCACTGGCAGTGCCGTGAACAGACCCCACTGCTAGTGCGGCGTGTACCACGCCCTGACCATCCTAAAAATACAAAAAATAAAAAGAAAAAGAAAAAAAGCGTGTTCGTTCAGAGGGTTAGCTGCCCTCTGAAATACTAACAACTGAGTTAATGTATCAACGAAAAACTTCAAGAAGTGTCAAAGGACGTCCGCCTCCGACAAATACAACGACCAATTACGAACAAAATGAGATTTTAAAAAAAAGGAGGGGTAACATGTTTGTTTCTGAAGCAGGGCCAGATTTTTTAGCAATTTCGTGACAGAGTTACAGGCAGACACATCCAAAATCAATAAATAAATTATAACTATGAAATGCCAAATTTGCATACTGTTTCAGTTTGACATAGGACAGCAACTGAAAGCAACAAAAATGAAAGGGGTTAGTAATAGTCACCCCATTCATTTTTGTTGCTTTCAGTTAGAGCCTGTTGTGCTCCTACACCCGACTTCTGATCCCCATCTATTGAATGTAGATGGCGTACTCTGGTCAAATGGCAGTGGTGCATCACACATGTCAGTTATCAAGATTTCCTGAATGTAGAAAATAAGTCATGACAGAGCGAACGAAGTTTCTTGAAACAGTAAAATACTTTGCTGATGTGTTTTGCCCAAAAGCAGTCGCTACACACACAGTGAACTGCCTTGCTGCCTCCACAATTCTCTTAAACCCAGAGCAAACAATATGTTGCAAATGTTGAACTTTTTTCCACTTGCAACTCTGTATTACAGCTCTTGAACATCGTTCATAAGTTTCGATCATGCAAAATCCAATATGTAACTACAAGATAAAATAACTTGAAATTAGATCATGACAGTTGATAAACATAATCATAGCGTCGCTGTCACCTGGTCGTGTGACGCGCGACGAAGTTGGCGACTGGCCTGCGGACGATAGCCGGCTGCCGGGGGTCGCTGTAGCGCGAGGAAACTCCCGAGCGTTAAGTTGGCTTTGACACAGATGCAACCTGTGTAGCGGAATTGTGAATATTTCTGGGGTTACAGGTGGGTGGGAAGTGAAAGGAATTATTTTTGAGCTCCATCAGACTGACTACTTTTGCGGACAACAAAATGCGACTAAAAAAAAAAAGTAATGATGTGGATTCGATTTCGCGGCTACATTGTTCGACGTTTACCACTACACCAAGAGCAATTATAACCTTGCAGGCTCTCGAGGAACGGACAATACTTCCTCCAGACCTTTCTGCATTCTACAGTGTTGCCAGATCGTGCACATCGCCGGACTTAGAATTCTGCGGGGCGATCGACGTTATTGGCCACCTTAAGTGGATGACGCGGACTTAGCCTCTGCGGCGACCGGCTAGCAATCAATTTTTGTTTTGTTTTAGACTGTAAATGGACTATAAAATTAGTTCGTTGCTACACAATATTGTTCAAGATAGTCACCAACAGCCAGACATTATTTAGAAAATAGACATCCATGCAGGACAGGAAGAAGAAAAAGAAGAAGAGAACGAGAACTCCTTCAGTAACTAGAAACTATGCCAGAGAAACTGTCCATCGTAATTTATGAACGACAGGTCAAGAGTGGTACTTTTTCGTATAGTTTTATTTTGGTATCAGTTTACTGTTATTTTAATTTTTTACCTTTCTGAGGATTCCCTGATCGTAGGTATTATTAAGGATAATATTACTGTTATGTATTAATGTGTTCTGAGGAATAATATAACGGCTGATGAAAAATGTTTGCTTATTATAAGTTACTGACATTTATCTACGGGTACCAGTTTGTCCTATGAGTCTTTCGTCCAGAAAATGCCTCAATTTTTACGTTTTAGTATTTCCGTTTCTTAACCAATTTTGGGTTTACGTGTAGTTAAAGCTGAAACCCTGTTAAAACTTAATTAAAACAAGAATAAAACAAGCTTCATTTATATATATGAACACTTTGATGTTGTGAAAACATGACCTGTCTTAGTCACTCGGCGGCAGGTCGTTCGTAAATTGTAGCAAATAAGAAAATAAAATAAGTATCCAAGCAGGTAGTACGCGTCATGAGATTTGAAGTTTGTTGCATGCCTCCTTCAGTGTCACACTATTAATGGTCAGTAGTGTATTAAGTACCTCAAACAACAAATAACTGCAGTCAATAACACTAGCTTGGCTTAAATCATCATACATTCTACTTCGAAAGTCACACCTGTCGCTATAAATTCACGTGCATCTTCGGTAAAATGACGAAGTTCGTTTACGAAACTTTGAGCTGCCGATAGTGTTCCATGTCCAGGCGTCGCTTGATCGATCTTCTTCCCTCCACATGTGTCTGAGATCGACTCCCCAGTTTCAAAAGCTCTGGGCATTCCCTGAAATTTGCTGTATACTTAGGCTTCTTAATCAATCAGCGCTGTAACTGAATATTTAGTTTGTTTCTCGCTCACGATCATTTTATTGATTCTAGCCCCTCTACAGCTACTAAAAACACTTCGCTATTAAGCACATGTGGTAAAATATGCAACAGAAAAGTTTACTGAATACGTTATGTAGTGAAAGAATTTGCTAGTGCCACATAGAATTACCTGTAGAAAAAGTGGATGACAAGTGTTCCCCACTGACTAAAGAACCCTCGTTCGACGGAGATGTGTGTATTAGTCCTCAGTCTGGGACTCATAGCAGGTAGGACTGATATGGAAAGTACAAACAATCCGAACAAGAGCAGCGGGTTTTATCATGGGTTCGTTACGTAAGCACGATTGCGTCACGAAAATTTACATCCAACTGCAATGGCAGAAAATACAATATAGACGTTTTACGTCACACTGTGTAGCAATTCCGAGAGCGTACGTTCCTAGAAGACTCAATAAATACATTGCTTCCTCCTACATACATTTTGACAAAAAGGACTATGACGTCAGTGGTCACTTCTCTGCACACCATTCACGACTGTAACAGCAAACAAAGTGACAGTGGTACATGATTCGTCCTCTACCACACATTTTAGGGTGACATGGTAAGTATACACACTGCCGAGTCAAAACATTATGGTCCCCTGCGTAATAGCGTGTTGGTGCACCTTTGGAACACAATACCAGGATACGTTTCCATTCATCCGCAGTCCAGCATAGATGATCTTGTGCCCACTGCCGTCGTAGCTGGCGATGCCACTGGGCCAACAAGTGAACACGACGGGGTCGTCTACTGCGGAGCTCCATCTCCAACACTATGTGCCGAATGGCCTGCTCCGAAACGCTATTATCGAGCATAGTATTCTGTCATCTGATATGACACATGTCGCCGCACATTTTGCTTCACAGATCGGGAATGTCTCCGACATCCGTATTACGTGATTAGGCGTGAACATCAAACACTTCGCCACCTTCGGGTTTCTTCAACCACATTCCATAGTTGCTCACACCAGGAGCAAGCGAAGAGCCAATCAGCAACGCAGTGTCTGAGATGCTCGTTCCCAGACGCCGGTCCTTAACAATATGCCCTTTATTAAAGTCAATTCTATCACTGGATTTTCTCATTTGCGGTCCTTTTCGTGGCTAGAATTATTTATTAGCCCCCATTCGTCTCTGCTTCGGATATGTACACTGCCCAATATACACTCCTGGAAATGGAAAAAAGAACACATTGACACCAGTGTGTCAGACCCACCATACTTGCTCCGGACACTGCGAGAGGGCTGTACAGGCAATGATCACACGCACGGCACAGCGGACACACCAGGAACCGCGGTGTTGGCCGTCGAATGGCTCTAGCTGCGCAGCATTTGTGCACCGCCGCCGTCAGTGTCAGCCAGTTTGCCGTGGCATACGGAGCTCCATCGCAGTCTTTAACACTGGTAGCATGCCGCGACAGCGTGGACGTGAGCCGTATGTGCAGTTGACAGACTTTGAGCGAGGGCGTATAGCGGGCATGCGGGAGGCCGGGTGGACGTACCGCCGAATTGCTCAACACGTGTGGCGTGAGGTCTCCACAGTACATCGATGTTGTCGCCAGTGGTCGGCGGAAGGTGCACGTGCCCGTCGACCTGGGACCGGACCGCAACGACGCACGGATGCACGCCAAGACCGTAGGATCCTACGCAGTGCCGTAGGGGACCGCACCGCCACTTCCCAGCAAATTAGGGACACTGTTGCTCCTGGGGTATCGGCGGGGACCATTCGCAACCGTCTCCATGAAGCTGGGCTACGGTCCCGCACACCGTTAGGCCGTCTTCCGCTCACGCCCCAACATCGTGCAGCCCGCCTCCAGTGGTGTCGCGACAGGCGTGAATGGAGGGACGAATGGAGACGTGTCGTCTTCAGCGATGAGAGTCGCTTCTGCCTTGGTGCCAATGATGGTCGTATGCGTGTTTGGCGCCGTGCAGGTGAGCGCCACAATCAGGACTGCATACGACCGAGGCACACAGGGCCAACACCCGTCATCATGGTGTGGGGAGCGATCTCCTACACTGGCCGTACACCACTGGTGATCGTCGAGGGGACACTGAATAGTGCACGGTACATCCAAACCGTCATCGAACCCATCGTTCTACCATTCATAGACCGGCAAGGGAACTTGCTGTTCCAACAGGACAATGCACGTCCGCATGTATCCCGTGCCACTCAACGTGCTCTAGAAGGTGTACGTCAACTACCCTGGCCAGCAAGATCTCCGGATCTGTCCCCCATTGAGCATGTTTGGGACTGGATGAAGCGTCGTCTCACGCGGTCTGCACGTCCAGCACGAACGCTGGTCCAACTGAGGCGCCAGGTGGAAATGGCATGGCAAGCCGTTCCACAGGACTACATCCAGCATCTCTACGATCGTCTCCATGGGAGAATAGCAGCCTGCATTGCTGCGAAAGGTGGATATACACTGTACTAGTGCCGACATTGTGCATGCTCTGTTGCCTGTGTGTATGTGCCTGTGGTTCTGTCAGTGTGATCATGTGATGTATCTGACCCCAGGAATGTGTCAATAAAGTTTCCCCTTCCTGGGACAATGAATTCACGGTGTTCTTATTTCAATTTCCAGGAGTGTATTTAAAGAACCACCGTGTAATTGACTCCTGTTGCGATGTATGAGTTTGAAATTTTACGCAAAGATACGTACAAGCTTCCTCTATAATGGTGCGCGTTGTGGCCTAGGGGTTCTAGGCGCTTCAGTCCGGAACCGCGCTGCTGCTGCGGTGCAGGTTCGAATCCTGCCTCGGGTATGGATGTATGTGATGACCTTAGGTTAGTTACGTTTAAGTAGTTCTAAGTCTAGGGTACTGATGACCTCAGATGTTAAGTCCCATAGTGCTTAGAGGCATTTGAACCATTTTAATAATGGCGCAAAAGAGTGGCGCCATGCGACGTCACCCTCGGACTCGACAACGCTTCAAACAGCAAGCTGTCGACATATGTGAAAAAAAGGCCAGAGCTGTTGAACGTAGGTTAATAGCGTCACATTTGGGCCAAGTTTCACCCCCACGTGGACGTGTCACACGATGGGAAGGTCGTCACATCTCTTCTTTCCCACACATAACCCCCTTCTTTTGAAGCCTCTGCGATGGAAATCAGAACGTCGACACCCAACGTTGAAATCATGCTGTTTTCTTATGGGTGGCCGAAGACAACATTGCAGATACACGACCGCTCAGGACCCACATGAAAAGGCCCCAGGTGTGGCATAAGGGCCATCAGTGAAACCACTCTTTCCTTGGGGTCCCTCACATTTCTCAGCTGAAAACGACAGTTCTCAGTGCGACGCCCTTGACAACCTTTGACGTTGCTGGAACCCCGGGATATTTCAATCTCTCACTAAGTACACTGAGGGGATGCGTCTCCATTGAACATTATTATATGTCGATTCCCGGCGGGGTCAGCGATTTTCTCTGCCTCGTGATGACTGGGTGTTGTGTGATGTCCTTAGGTAAGTTAGGTTTAAGTAGTTCTAAGTTCTAGGGGACTGATGACCATAGATGTTAAGTCCCATAGTGCTCAGAGCCATTTGAACCATTTTTGAACATTATTATAAGCCTTTGGAGGGCAGCGTGATCGCAATTTTTGCTCTTGTGTACAGATTGGAACCACTAGGACCATTCAAAATCATTCGACGAAACCGGAACACGATGCGAAACAGCAAAGAGTGATTATCTTTTACAGACCTCCTGTTTCACGCCCTCCAATGTCCATACGAATGTTTTTTAGAGTATCCTGTAAAAATTTGAAGTAAATTGGCAAGAATTTATCAAGATATTTGCTAACAATGTTTCCCTATTATACAAATGGCTCTAAGCACTATGAGACTTAACATCTGAGGTCATCAGTCCTCTAGACTTAGAACTACTTAAATCTAACTAACCCAAGAGCATCACACACATCCATGCCTGAGGCAGGATTCGAACCTGCGACCGTAGCAGCAACGCGGTTCCGGACTGAAGCGGCTAGAACCGCTCGGCCACGGCGGCCGGCTCCTATTATATATTATGGATACATATGGTCACTATATTTATTTTAAAAAATATGTAGCCTATGTCCATCCAAACGTTTATTTGAGTAACATGTAAAAATTTGAAGTAAATCAGTCAAGAACTTTTCGAGATTTTCGGTAATAATGTTGGGTCTTGCCCACTCGTCTCGTATAGGCTGCCTAATGGATGCTGCTTTCTCGGAATGCTATACAGCAATTCAAGCAAATAACATTAGTGAAATGATAATTAAACTGACACCCTAGCTGCAAGCAGGCGTTGATACACTTCATTGGGGACATGTTGAAAATGTGTGCCCCGACCGGGACCTCCTGCTTACATGGCAGACGCTCTATCCATCTGAGCCACCGCGGGCACAGAGGATAGTGCGTCTGCAGGGACTTATCCCTTGCACGCCCCCCGTGAGATCCACATTCCCAACATGTCCAAAACACTACATTCGTAGTGCGCCTAACAGATGTTTGCCCATCGTACTCATTACTCGTGGCAGATTAATCTACCAAGTCCCGTACGAGTTCGGGCATAGCGTGTGCGTTCGCACAAGAAGGTCAAAGGCCGGGAACCCATATTTTTAACTATATATATTTATTAATTATCATTTCATTTCTAGCAAAGCTGCATGGTCATCGACGGTAACTGTTCTTTCGGGAACAGATACTACCGTCATATATAGTTAAAAATATGGGTTCCCGGCCTTTGACCTTCTTGTGCGAACGCACACGGTTTGCCCGAACTCGTACGGGACTTGGTAGATTAATCTGCCACGAGTAACGAGTACGATGGGCAAACATCTGTTAGGCGCACTACGAATGTAGTGTTTTGGACATGTTGGGAATGTGGATCTCACGGGGGGCGTGCAAGGGATAAGTCCCTGCAGACGCACTATCCTCTGTGCCCGCGTTGGCTCAGATGGATAGAGCGTCTGCCATGTAAGCAGGAGATCCTGGGTTCGAGTCCCGGTCGGGGCACACATTTTCAACATGTCCCCAATGAATTGTATCAACGCCTGCTTGCAGCTAGGGTGTCAGTTTAACTATCATTTCATTTCTAGCAAAGCTGCATGGTCATCGACGGTAACTGTTCTTTCGGGAACAGATACTACCGTCATATATAGTTAAAAATAACATTAGCACTTTTGTTTCTATAAAACTCAATGGCAACAATTAACTTTAATGTACAAAGGTGTCGCAAGCGGCATGCAACATAAATTAGAATCCTGTGATATATGCAATGTTCAGGCAAGTCTGTCACACAGTTTGTGAATCACAACTAACTTCTTGTAGCACACACTGCTACGTCGTGCTATGCTGCGCGAATACGTTCCACTAAGGTTGGCTGACAGGAGCGGCGCTTATATTCGCTTCTTGCGCGGCGCGGTCCTTGTCAGCGGGCGTTTCCTCACCGCCTTCCCTGTTATTGTGTTCTTCCTCTTCGTTCCGGCGCTTGTGGTTACGCCAGAACAAATAACGTGTCCCTTTTCTATATAAAATATGTATGTATATGATTATAAGATGGCGCTGCAAACTCTCTCGTATTCGAATGCAACGTTCTGCCAAAATTTCAAAGCAAACATTAAATAACTTTCGGAGATTTAAGATTTTGAACAAAGGAACGTATACATTTTTATTTATATAGATAATTGTATTTGACATGACCAGATTAGATCCTTCAGGCCCTCTCTTTCACCAGACCACAGTTTCACGCATACAGTACACATTTGCATCGTATTTACGTAAGAAATAACAATCATTTTGATATGAGAAATAGAAATAAAATAGAATTGTTAGCATTAAAATGATATGAATGCATGCAGATAGGATTCGAATAAATATTATTGATTAACAAACAACTACTAAAGTTAGCACCGGCAGTACAATAATAGTAATAATAATAACAATAATAACAGTGATACAGCATATACAAAAAGGGAAGAAAATGTGAGTAGACTGCAAATGCTGTGGGTACTGGGCTCAAATGGCTCTGAGCACTATGGGACTTAACTTTTGAGGTCATCAGTCCCCTAGAACTTAGAACTACACAAACCTAACTAACCTAAGGACATCACACCTCCATGCCCGAGGCAGGATTCGAACCTGCGACCGTAGCGGTGGCGCGGTTCCAGACCGTTCGCTTTGGCACCCAAGTGGGGCTTTGCCCTTCTGTGGCGCTGGCATTGGAGCTGCCGGTCACCGTAGCTGGCCGCGTGTTGTCTCTCGCCCGCGACGCCACGAAAGCGCGCTCCCGGGCCTCTGTCGGCAGCGGCAAGCTCACTTGGGAGCACGGGTGGCGCCTAGAACCGCTCGGCCACACCGGCCGGCTGGGTACTGGGAAATGAGGAAGATCTGACTACGAAGAAGGATGTAATCGCGTAACGAGTGCGTACAGAGACAATGTAGATATTATTGTTACTTAAGCAAATATATCATTAACTGTTTTTGGAAACTAGAGATGTTATTCAGTTCTCTGATGTAATAAGGTACGTTATTCCAGAGTTTGGTTCCTGCTGTTGAAAAGGAGTTTGAGTAGGTGGCTGAGTGATGGATTGGAACAGAAACAGTTTTGCTCTAAAGGGAACTAGAGCGTTAAGGTCGAGGAGAAATATGAGGGACAATGTACCTTGATAAGACAGTAGACAGTAGAGCAGCCAAGAGAGCTATTCGCACAATGGTGTAACAGATTTAGTTCTATTACAAATAACTTAGGTAACTAACAATTGCAAAATATAATTGTAACACGTCTGTTTCAAATGAAAGGAGCTGGCGTGCCTTTAACCGCTAGTTTGGCATAGTAATTTTCATTAAACTTTGAAACCACAGATCTTACACGAAATAAAACAACAGGTCTTGAGCCGGCCGTAGTGACCGAGCGGTTCTAGGCGCTACAGTCTGGAACCGCACGACCGCTACGGTCGCAGGTTCGAATCCTGCCTCGGGCATGGATGTGTGTGATGTCCTTAGGTTAGATAGGTTTAAGTAGTTCTAAGTTCTAGGGGACTGATGACCTCAGAAGTTAAGTCTCATAGTGCTCAGAGCCATTTTTGAACAGGTCTTGAAAGACAATTAAGTCACAAATAGGCTAAATTTATCATTTTATTTTGACTTAGGATTCGAAGTATCCCCTTATGACCTCTCTTCAAAAATTCTTTCAAACTTATCTCCGTCTTAAGGTCTAATTGGTCGGCTGAAGTTCAGAACCGTGAAGTAAGACTTCTTTCATGTTCGCTAGTGTGGTAACAAACTCAAAAGAAAATGTGGAGAATATAGCTTGTGATTTTCAATCATAAACAGCACTACTAGGCGATTTCACTTTTTTAGTCATTAATTGGTAATGCTTACTTTTATTCGATTTTATGTAACTACGTGAATGTTCTTACGCAGTGCGTGAGCAAACGGCCTGCTGCTGACGATACTGACACAATCCTAAAACAAGAGTAGCGATCTGAATGTGGGCATCATGAACCGTAACCGGCCATGACAATGAAACAAAGCTTCTTAAAAGTATTTGTGGCAGCTTTCGGGTGCCCACAACAATATTTAGTTGAATAAGAACCACGGAGTTCAACGAAGTCCAGCAAGGATAAAGTAAATTTTAAACTCGAGCTCAGAGCAACTTTTCAGAGTGATAACCGACAGTCCCAATGCAAACATTACAATGGCGTACAAAATTTTGCAGTATTAGCTCATACATTTCTGTTATTTCCCATAGAAAGATAAATGCAGCTAGGACAAATGGTTCAAATGGCTCTGAGCACTACGGGACTCAACTGCTGTGGTCATCAGTCCCCTAGAACTTAGAACTACTTAAACCTAACTAACCTAAGGACATCACACACACCCATGCCCGAGGCAGGATTCGAACCTGCGACCGTAGCAGTCGCACGGTTCCGGACTGCGCGCCTAGAACCGCGAGACCACCGCGGCCGGCCGCAGCTAGGACACTAAGAACAAAATTCTCTTCTGTTTCTGGTGGGGTTCCATACACGACGGAAAAATATTCGTAGGCGGGAGATTCGGTGATAGCGCTGGCCAACGGTTAAGGTACACTTTGATTAGGTGCTCGCAGAGCTAATATCGAATTTGGATTGTGCACCGTCGCGTTGAAAACATATTCTTCCGCACTCACCAAGATGTACAATTTCCAACAATTGCAACAACACATCTCGAAGGAGCAACAAGTAACACAACTTAGGGTGTTTTTATTTAATTTGGAAATTTGTGGTAAGATCTTATGGGACCAAACTGCTGAGATCACCGGTCCCTAAGCTTACACACTACTTAATCTTAAGACCTCTTCCTTGTTCCGCTAAATACATTCTATTTTTTAAAACCATTGCCGTTTGTGAACGGAAGCAGATCATATGCATTGCGCCTTGTTGTAGCTAAACACTCAATGACTTAAAAGGCGACACTAGTTGTTTAACGAAGATGAGATCTGAGTAAATACAGCCTAAATGAAAAAAATGTCTCATTCATTTAATAAATTTTTGGCTGTGGTGTCCATGATGAAGAGGAACTGATAACGTAAAACATTAAAGCATAGTGCGAGTTGATCTTACGCAATTCAAGTCCATAGGTTGACAGGAAACTGTTGCTGTCGATCTGAGACGAGGGTGGCGAATGAATTTCCATTGTGTTGGTTGTATAGTTCATGTTACATTTTTAGAAAAACTCAAGTTTTATAGAACTGATGGCTTACACGCAATTGCCATAACGCAAAACACTGTGCCTTATAATTAAAACATTGCTTGAAGGGTAGAAAATTTTAGTCAATGGGAAGAGATCAAAAATGTTCAAATGTGTGTGAAATCTTATGGGACTTAACTGCTAAGGTCATCAGTCCCTAAGCTTACACACTACTTAACCTAAATTATCCTAAGGACAAACACACACACCCATGTCCGAGGGAGGACTCGAATCTCCGCCAGGACCAGCCGCAAAGTCCATGACTGCAGCGCCTAAGACCGCTCGGCTAATCTCGCGCGGCCAGGGAAGAGATCAAGAAGGGATTTTGGATCTACTCCTATTCCTTTGCATTCAACGAAGAGATTTGGTACTTTTTGCAGACGATACTAGTGTCATAACAAATCCCATTACGTACAAAGCAACAAAACAGATTGTTAATGATCTTTTTCAAAGAATTATTAAGTGGACCTCTAAAAATAAACTCTCCTTAAATTTCGATAAAACTCAATATATTCCTTTATAACTAATAGAACCACACCAACCTTTGACGTACTACATCAATAGGAGGCAGAAAATAGGGTAGAATGCACCAAATTTTTGGGTGGACATATTGATAAAAATTTAAACAGGAAGAAATGTTACTGAGCTTCTCAAACAATTAAATTCAGCTACTTTTGTTCTTCGTATAACTCCTAGTCTCGGAAACACGCGAATCAACCTTCTAACATATTTTGCATATTTCTACATAGTAATGTCTTATGGAATAATTTTATTAGATAACTCACTACCCAGAAAGAAAGTATTGATTGCATAAAAGTGAGCAGTAAGAAGAATATGTGGTTTTCACCCGCGGACGTCATGTAGGTAACTGTTCAAGGACTGTACCGTCACGATACATACGTAATCCATCACAATTTGAGAATAAAATGGCTCTGAGCACTATGGGACTTAACTTCTGAGGTCATCAGTCCCCTAGAACTTATAACTATTTAAATCTAACTAACCTAAGGACATCACACACATCCATGCCCGAGGCAGGATTCGAACCTGCGACCGTAACGATCGCGCGGTTCCAGACTGTAGCGCCCAGAACCGCTCGGCCACTCCGGCCGGCACAATTTGAGAACAATAATGATGTCCATACCTACAACACTAGAGGAAAAATTGACCTTATTACCCATTATTAAAGTTGTCACTGGTTCGGAAAGAAGCCCAACATGCAGCAACAAACATTTTTTCTCATTTTCCCAATAACATAAAGTGTCTGACAAGTAGCAAAGCAAATTTTAAATCTAATAAAAAATCGTTTCTTCTGAATAACTTCTCCTATTCCATGAACGAGTTTAAAAACTTGTAGTCTATAGAAAAAATTAAAACTATTTTTTAAGTGTAGTTGCATGAGTAAGACTAAAAAATGTGTTCATTAATATTACTACTAATCTTCTACACACACCCTGAAAACTGTCTCGTTCCCAATCATTTAGATAAAAGATGCGTTCAGATCATCTATGGATCATGTAACTATCACTTAGTAGATGGCGACTGTTACGGGTGAAAACACCATCACGGTTGGAAGAAGTCTTATCCATAAACAATGAAAACAGTAGCAAGTTCGGCGTTGCAGCACTCCAACGGAATTTTGAGTTCAAAATGATTTGGAAGCTTTTCTTGTACACATTGTCTATGGATGTAAGTGTTACTGCCGCTCCACCAGTACTCGTCACGCTGTACTCTTCGAAGTGTGCTTTTCAGGATACTTATTGACGAACCTTCCAACTCGATTCAACCCCATCTTCGCAAATTATACTGCGGTAAATGAACTTTGTCGAGAACCTTTTCCAGCTCTCTGTGACTTGACCGACCAGTTACTCTTATGGCTCTGTCCACTATGAAAAACGTCTTGCAGTTAGAATGACACCTGTCGTGAAACTTTCCTCTGTACATCCTTACCGCCTTCCGGGTTCAGCAGCCTGTCGCATGCCAGATCAAATTCGTGTCTAAAAGTTGCTTTAATGACAATCAGCGATAGACTGTAAAAAGTGGGAGGCCATACCATGGACATTTCGCATTGTTCTTCATGGTAGCGCCACCATTGTTGATGACAGGCAGCTACTTGTTATGAAACGTAAACAGTTTAAAAACACGTAAGTACGTCAAACGCATCATTCATTCAAGGCTTCGTACCATTTGGAACGTTTGTTTCCGACCATTGGTTCCTAATCTATAAATATTCTACTTGTGTGCATGTAACTCCTGTATAACTTATCATAAAAGTTTGGGACACGCTGTAGACATGACTGCAAGCAATATGGAAAAGAAGACAATGGAACAATTGAGACTTTCATACATAGTAAGTAGAGAGCTTGTTGTACGTCATTATTGCCAAACGTCCATACTCTTTGACCAATGTCTTATCCATCGAATAGTCAATGAAGTTTGGATCCTATGTAAAGGCCGAAAATATTTCGAACTCATCTTCCCATTTACGCACTCAAACATTTTACCGTTTTACTGAAACGCCAGATAATCAAATACGACTGAAATCAGAAATATGCTTTCCTAAATTGTTTCCCAGAAGAGTCCACGTAGGTTCTGGAATTCGATAGTCTCACAGACCCACAGATGGTAGATGTACTTACAAGTGACAGCAGAGTTAAAAGCGGTTATTAAAACTGACCGATAAGGAGCACATCATTACACCTGATAGGATAATTATCAGATTTTAAACTGATTACGCTATAAAACTGGCCCATCTTGTAACAGCTATTTTTCAAGGTCGCTAGCACTTCAGAGAGGCGCGAGAGCACTTGAAAGAGCCCAGCAGAAATTTGTAAAACTACAGGACATTTTCTGCGGTATTATGGTCTACGTTCCTCTACATGGTATTCAGCTCGGCCAGTTGGTCTACAACATTCGTGAAGATATAGATAGAATTATGTAGTATCATACAGTTATGAAGGTGGTCTTTAATTATTGTCTATATAACTCAAGACAAGATTGGATGATTTTAGTACTAATGGAGTAGTTCAGAAGACCAGCTTCTTGTAGTCTGGATCCACAGTCATGTCAAATTTTTGAAACAACATGTTCGCCTTCGGCTGTAAGATTATTTATTTATGAAGCGTACTACTGCCATTTCGGCCGTGTCACCATTATCTTGTGGATCACTGTTAACATGTGCTTCAGCACATGTCAAGACCTAAAAAATATTTGTCATGTATACATATCGTCGTCACATCTGTACGATAACAACAATAATATTAAATACTCAACATACGAATGTAAAGAAGACAAGTATATTTCAGACATTTGCTTGGTTATGACATGTGCTCAAGCACAAATTTGCAGTATTCTATTTGATAACGGCAACATGGATAAATTTCAGTGGCGGGTTTCATAAACTAATAATTTTTCAGTCAAAGGCACCATGGTGTCATTAGTGGATAAAAAGTCATATAATCTCACCTAAATATCTTGCAATTGCCAAATAATCTTTTCGGATGACGTAGAGCTCCACACGTCCACCAGTATTTCCTGATGATATCACCATTCCGTCTGTTCAGTACTAAGGTGTTTCTTTCACTAGTGTAGGATAATTTCGCAGTCGAAAGTCAGTAGAACTGCCTATTCTGGAGAACAATACACTTCTTAATGGGATGTCTCCCTTATATGGGTAGTGGTATAAGGATGGTAGAAGCGCAATTTCGATATCAAATTTATAGGCAAATTAATTGAATTGATCAATTAATCAACCCCGCCCACCCCCGCCCAAGCCCGTCCCAGACCACGCCCACCCCCATTCTCGGTTGATGTCTCATGTTTTCTCAGCTGCACGTGTGCCCCAACCCCCTCCTTCCCCTCCCCCCCCCCCTCTCCCCGCCCCCCTGCCCCCTGCCAGCAACCTACCCCATTGGTGGGAATTTCGAATTTTGGCGGGAATTTCGAATTTTGGTGGGAATTTCATTGTCCCAGGACTGTACTGACATTCCACACCACCCCCCCACACGGGAATTGACAGGAAATTAAAATTGCCAGTACCCATTCCGGACTCGAATCCTAGTCCTCCTGGGCGGAAAGTGTACCTCTCTAACACAATTAAGCCACCAAAGGCACTTGGAATTGACGGGAAATTAAAATCGGCAGTACCCTTTCTGGGACTCGAACTGTGGTGCTCCTGGATGGAAAGTCCAAGTGCCACCATAAACACATGAAAAACTGTCCCATATGCGGGAGTGAAAGGTTAGGTTAGTGTACGTTACTTAGTTTAGTCAGGAAACTGACGCAAAGATCGTTCCTAATTACATAATTAATCACAAAGATCGGTCCTAATTACAGAACTATATGCATAGCGCTACACAAGGATGGGCATAAAATCGCAATACAGTTCAAAAACTGACAATACCATACAACGGCTGTTATCTTGCTGGGAAAAAAATTCGCAATACCGCTCGGAACTAGAGACAGGCACACTCAAATTTTACGCTACACTTACAAGCTGGCAGGGAAAAGGCAGGTGTGTAAGGAACTATCTTTATTCCTTTTCGTGGGAAATACGTTCACTACAAATGCATACTCAAAAACCATCCTGCAGCACCGGTAATCAAAGCCCAGTACACGCTACAACAACTGATGGAAAAATGTGTCACAGTTCTAATTACACTTCGAAATTGTCGTAATGAACGGGTCATAATGCACCACATATACTGGGGAAGGGGGGGGGGGGGGGAGGGATTGTCGTCCTAAAGCACTGTAGAGTGCAGAGAGGATGGTAGTTGAACGTGCGTTCTTCTCGATGTACAATCACTAATTGCCGAAAGCCAAGGCCTTCTCCTTTCCCCTCACATCTACCCCCCCCCCCCCCCCCCCTCTACGATGCTCCGCCGAGCGTCTCGCTCCCCTGCCACCACCCTCTACGGCTGCTGCCTGCACTCGGCTTTCAACCATCTGGTTGCCGTCTTAAGGGCGACGCTCCTACGTCTGCACCTAGTCAACTAAACAATAAGAGATAAAAGGGACGGCCGCTTCAAGTGCAACTTGTTCATCTAAAATATAACAACAGAGTGCCCATACACTGCAGGAGCGCCCGGCTGCCACTCCCTTTGCGCCACTCGCGATACTCAGCATATCCTCAGACGATGGTCCTAGACAACACAGAAGTGAAATTAAGTAGTATAACCCCGCCTATCCCTCCAGTTGGTCCGCAAAACTCGGCTTCCCACCATCTGGCTGCCGCCTTAAGGCGACACTCTTACACCAACACAGTAGGAGATAAAGGACGAGCGTCACAAGTGCAACTTGTTCGTCTAAAGCATAGCGACACAGCCGTCATATGCCGCCTCTCCCCCCCCCCCCCCTACAGAGAGCGGCTGTGACCGGCGACCACCACAGCAGATTCCCCCCCCCCCCCCCCCCCCTCGACCCTTCGACCACTCGCCCTTAGCAGCCCACCATTTGGCGATGGAGACCAATTGTATTTGACGTCGACACATCTATAATCAAGCATCTACTTAAAAAAAAAAAGCAAAACACGTTTGCGACCATAATAAATATCCTCTTTCCACGAAAAAGGTGAAGTCCATTTTCTTTTAGTTTTGTGAGCAAAATCGGTATAGTTTTTTACGGTAGACTGCAGTTGCATCTCATTATTTTGTGACGTCCAGCGAAGAGTACCGCCACAGATCACAAATGATCACAGAGACATGCCCATCCTGCATAAAATCAGGAAAAGAAAACTTTGACTATTTTGATGCGAGAACTGCTGATCACCGCAGAGTGTTCTCATTATTTCGAAACGGTCATGAGTAAAGAAAAACCGAGAATTTAAACTCCAAAGAAAAAAAAGTCTGTATCAAGCAATTTCTTCCAGCTTGTTGAAAAAATTAGTCGACCTGAGAGCGTCTCTCGCGTTCAGCGTCTGTAAATAAACTGTCATGCATGTGTGTATTACAAACATTTCAGACAATCTTTCACGCCATTGACACACATGTCGGAAAAAACACATTCATTTCACGTTCGACAACAAGAAGCTATAACTGAAGAGAACATAGCTGTTTTGTACACTACGACAGGGCTCCTTTTACCAGTGCAATGCTATATCATACTAGCGTTTACGAAACAAATAGTGAGACACTGTCTCGTCCTGTGTAGGTGGCAGATTACAATTTCGTTAAAAGATATCGCCGCAACGAGAAAAAAAAGAAACGCTTGTCAAAAATCATTCCATGGTGCCCTAGCCATCTCTTCCACCCATCAGGCAGCACGTCATTGATATCAGTTTGACAGTATAATTAATTAAATTGCCCATGAGAGTGTGTGATTTCTAGTTTCCTGGGGGAGTCAATGGACTAAACATGTTAATGTCTGTTTAGAATCTGACACAGACGTTGAAGTCATGGTGGAAAAATGTATGGCAATGTACAAAGCGTGTTACAGCAGAAAAAGCGGTGTATCAAACAATGAAACAGGGTCCCTCTCCTACGACTGATAACATGTGGTTCTCGTGCAGTACAGGTGATGAAACATTACATCTGTCTGTGTAAGTGACGTCGATCACTGGCCACCTGCTCCAATAGATAAATACCTGTATATTTAATAGGATCGCTGCATATGCTTGATGCCGGCATGTAGACGGTATTCGTTTTAGATATATCGGAAGTGAGAGATGCAGTAAAAATCTATCGGATGAAATTAACTGAGCTTTCGAAGTTCGTAATTTTTCTCTGCTGGATGGTACAGAATAACGATGATAGAATATTTGGGTGAGAAACGTACATGAATCCTGAGGGACGCGGATCTGCTTTGATGGGGAGTCTTCCTAATTTTCCCTGCAAGAAGCTCCACCATAACTGTTCGTACTGTCGTCGTGTTGCAGGAGCAGTCTTCATTCAGCACTGACCTTACACGTCATACATGGGCGGCAGAGCTACGACAACATGTTCCCACTACCACCGAGTGGTCGAAACACGCTCCTATAGCATTAAATCAGCTTACTCTGTTTCTAAACAGGTTCAGAATGTGGTGGATATTGCTCTCTCCGACGTCTAGGTAAAATTGCTAAAATTGATCTTGCTATCAACTGCGGTGTGTATGACAATACATCGCTCCTTATCAATGGTGTCTTTCCAAACCCTGCCGTCCACTGGGTACGTTGTTGATTACCATGTAATGATTGACTGACACCACTCTGTTGAGATGGAGGGAACCTTGATACACTTGATATCTGCTACTTGTCGCTGTGGAACATGGAATTAAATGTAGAGGAGTTGTTTGGAAGCGTTCCTCATTGCTACAGACGTGTCCTATTTACGTATGCTGCGATACCCTAAACATGTCTTTATTTTTATTTTTTTTCACCAATAAAATAACAGTACATTTTTTTATTTGTGCTGTCTCATGCATGTTGTGAACAGCACCTTCCGGCGGTAGTCAACACCGGAACAGTTATCATGGACATGGCTACAAAATGAAGGAACAATGCTTTTCGAAATGGAGCACCGAGACATCCGCTACCCTTTCGATGGGAAGATGAGACTAACTGTACAATAGGCTCTGAGCACTACGGGACTTAACATCTGAGGTCATCAGTCCCCTAGAACTTAGAACTACTTAAACCTAACTAACCTAAGGATATCACAGACATCCATGCCCGAGGCAGGGTTCGAACCTGTGACCGTAGCAGTCGCGCGGTTCCGGACTGAAGCGCCTAGAACCTCTCGGCCACACCGGCCAGCCTGAAATATGGGTGAGAGGCCATGTGACAACTTTCGGATCGTGTGAAACGTCCACGGCGACACTGGGCAGAATTGTGGTAAAATTTGGTGCCCATCTGACATCATTAACCCACCTGACGAGTCACATGGACTTCTGAGCTGTGGCCTTTTTTTCACATGTGTTGACACCTGCTGAAGCCTCGCCGAGCCCGAATGTTACGCGGCTAGGTGCCATGCTTTTGTACTTTTACAGGGGAAGGTTTTACGCACCCCTGAGCCAAATTTCGAACTTAACTATCTCAATGGGTGGGAATTATGAGGTTTCGGAAAAGTGATCCGTTAATTCTGTTGCGCAATGTATTTCTCATAGGGTCGCTCTGGCACCGACCAGTCTGCAGCCATGCACCTACACAACGGCCTTGTAGTGAGACATTGCTGGTGATCGAATTATGATGTCTTACAAATAAGCTATTATTGGGACAGATTGATGCCACACATTTCAGTTAAAAACAAAGTTTTCCCCCATATGTGGTCAAATCCAAATGGACAGTCTCAAAATTGCATGAGGAGGGGCAGGGTAATTTACGAGCTCCTCTCATCTGATTGATGGAACGACTGTCGCATAAGTCTGATTGTGTGAACCAAGATTACACGTATTTTCCGTGGTAGAGATGTCAAAGGGAGCTCCAAGGAGAAGTAAGGAGGATTATTCTGATGTCACAGATTCTGATGGATCAAATGGATCAGGATCAGATTCTGAAGGTTGTAGACGCTGCCTCAAATCCACAGTGGCGACTACCTCATTGGGTAATCGTTGCACCACTCGAGAGGGAGACAATACCTAGAAGAACTTGTTGATTATTACAGAACTGTACGGAAAAGTTTACTTTACTTGGGTCCACCCCATTAAATTCACCAGATGTTTTTTTCCTTTGACTTGTTGGCGAATGACAGGTTTTCACAGGTCCCACAGAGTACTCACCCATTGCTGAGTAGGTGTAGTTTCCTATGCATGCCGAGTTAACCTTCACTTTGAACTAAACTGGTGGTCCAAACAATTGTTTCTGCTTACTATTCGAATATGCAAGCCCTTAGGTCAACCTTATTAGAGGTTATGGTCTTCATTTTTGTCACACTATTTTCACCTGTGGCCACTCACGAGTGTACGATATGTTGTACAATTGATCCCTTAGGATATTTGTTAATGATTTTGTTCCATTTTCCCGTGCGAATGCTATGTGCATTCTTATTCTCTTTGTGAGGGTTATGAGAAATATTAAACAATCGACTATAACCCGGACTGTTAGGTTGCTTTACATAGTTAGTCAGCACCCAGCTCCGTTTCAACGCCTCATTTGGCCGTCGGTACACTCGACGTCTTGCATCATTTGAAAAGAGGCAAAACAGCTGCTCGTCGGATCACACTACTCCTCTCCAGTCAGCTATTGCCTATTTTCTACCTCGTTTGACCCATTGAAATAGTGCAGTGGACGTCCACGTTGATACATCAACATATCGAGCAAATTGAATATGAAGTATCTAAAAGTGTAAGGAATTAAAAACAACTGTTCTGTGTCAGAAACAGGGCAGCTAACCTCGGGAACTTCAGAGTGGAAGAATGGTTGCTTGAAGCACTGGAACTACAGACAGTAGCTAGTACCAGTGCCACTATAAGTAACATGCCTCCATTTCGAAAACTGGTAAACATATTGTGAATAACCAAGGAGATGATCGACGCAAAAGCCTGAGCTGAATCTGTACAGAGATCCATCCAGATACTCGAGCTCACCCGTGAATAAGTTTTACGCAGAATAGGAGAGGAAAGAAGGCTGTGTAAAACTGTGAAACGCAGTATGAAGGATTTGAGGGGTGGAAAACGTTAGTTGGGGTAGGAAAGTATATCCTGAGAAGAAATTTCACCCAAAAATTGCACCACGAATAACATTTCTGAAATTTAAGGTGCTATTGATGTTCTGTTTTAACAGGAACGATTTGCAACGAAGGGCACACAAATGTATTCTATTCCTACTGACATGAACAAGATGAATCTAAAGTAAATTGGAGTGTCAATGCAAGTACTTTTCTACATTTGCCCTGCAACTTTCAGCCGGTTTCAATTGGGTTCATGTCAATAGATATCGCAGGTCTCCACAATCGCTTCATTCCTGCTTCACTGAGGGCATAATAGTTGTGAAAGACGAACCCATCACGGAAATATTGACTGCAGGCCTTGAATAACCGTTGAGAGCGATGAGAAGCGTCCGATAGCCGTACGCCATTACATAACATAACTTGGCGACCCCTCTTATAAACCTGTCGGACTGCATGTCTGATATGTGCAATGATACCTAGGCACCTCTACTGTACCCAGGCTTAACGTCTGCAGTGTCAGCAACCAACATCACATCACTGGTTCAACCGTGCCTAACACAAAGAGGACAATTTTCCAGAAGACAGACAGGCATGCTCTGACCGTCCACCAGGAGGCGATCAAAGTGCCGCAAGAGGCCGCAGGCCACACAGACCCATTCTCTTCTGCAAGGTACGTGGCACAAAGCGGGCTCAGCTGTATCCTAGTCCTGAGTAGTATGTAGGGCAGCACTCGGACCAAATGAGACAAGTTCACCATGAGTGAATTTTTCTGGGCCAGGTGCCAATTCCGTAAGAATTCGAGCAATCAGGATTGTCATTTGTGGCCCATATCCACAACGTCACTGCCATTCACGTCTGACTGTGTGTCCTTGGGGCTGTCGTGTGTGGATTGCAGGTGTTCATGGCTTCCTCACCGAAGAAGATTCTGTCGTCATGGCAGACTTGTGAACTTGCAAATTTATTCCCGTTTATCTTTCAAACGTCTACACGCTGGACTTACACAGTTTCGTTCCCTAAGGGACTTAAACTTTGTTAATTCAGTTTATACTTTAACACTGAGCATCCTACGGTATTCTGATTTTTATAAAATGTGTTCAATGAACTTAGTCTCAGTGACAATCCAAAAGGCCTTCAGCCGTCAGAAGTATTATTGTTCTACTTCAAGAGGTGACTTATTTTTTCCTTTTGTTTAAATTCATGTTGCAGTAGATGTGCTATCAATCTTTGATAAATAAACTTGTTCAACCTTGGTTACCTGAGTACTTTTGTGTCGCCTTTGACAGACATATCTGTTGACGATAAGGCTTTGTGTCCATATCAGGCTCACACATGTGCTCTGATCCATGTATTGATACTACTCCAGCAGTTGCAGCAGACCTGTGAACTCCTGGTCGAGCATCTGGTAACCATCTTCGCATTCCCTCTGGAAATCTTCTCCTGCCTCTCCAAGATTGGCTTCATGGTCAAGGGTTTCTGGTCGGTACCACCCACTTTCCAGCCACTCGACAGGAAGGTCGAACTATGGACAAACTATGCATACAGCAGAGTTTCGTGGTTCATGGCCTCTATCACCTATTACAACAACCAAAACCAGAGGCGGAGCCCAATGTCCTTCGTATGATAAATTGAAGGCTAGCTTACTTGAATACTTTTGATTCGCAAGTGCATGTAGCGACAGCCTGGCACAAGTTTTTAGCTATCATAAATTCCAAGCACATTCATACAAAGAATGGATTGCCCACCTAAAGGGTTTATGATGCAACTGTCACTTTCATTGCAGTAACCCTGAGTGCAAGCAATCATATGCTACCTCCTTGGTTAGAGATATGATGTTAGTGCATGCCTCGGATGATGGTCTTAGAACTAATCTCTTGAAACTAAAGGAACCATCTATAGAAATTCTACCCTGCAAGGCCCATTATACGTGTTTGAAACTTTGACAACACTCCATCCTCAAACCTGATTACAGACACCTGTCCAACCAGACTTCAGAGACGCCACTCTCTCACTTTAACAACATTGTCAGTCAGATTAACATTCATACTTATGGCATGATCTAAGTGTTCCCTGGTATTAAATTTGATATGTGTGATTAATGACGTTTTCCACATGAGGAAATTGTGTGCAGAATGTTCTTCTAGCTTCATGTGTAACCTATAGAGAGCTTGTACCCAGAGGGCAATAGTGGATGGGACCAAGAACAGGGAATACGATGAATTGGGGGTCATAATTACTATGACGATGTGGCCATACAAGTGATTCTGTGAAACGGTGTTTAGTGATTCTTACCTGCAGACTTCTGGCCGAAGCCCTCTCCCCCTTCTGCTTATGGTCGGACAGAAGGGTACCTGTTGACGGAACATTTTACCTGGGCCACGTGCCATTCCATCATGAAAGACTGAAAGATGACTGAAAGTGGGGTAGGAGGCCATTTAAAAGAGTCTGCTGTAAGCTGAGCTTTCGTGCAAATGGTGGGGAGGTCATAAAACTCCACCCATTCTCATGTTAGAAACTGGGACAATATGAACAGAGTGACAGGTGTACATTTCTAGTGGAGGTAGGACTGTAACTCACCCACCTCTGATGCCAGAAAGTTGCCAGATTTTTTAGTGAGAGGCAAAAACATATATTTCACAGCCATGACTGTCTGGGAACCTTAAGAGCCTTCTTTCAGAAATTGGAAATGGTTGGCTGGGTAACGAATAGATCACTCCATAAATGAGTGACTGTGGTCGCATCTAGGTAGGTATTTTATACCAAAACTTGGCCACGCTTACTGTGAGAACGACACCTCCCTAGTCTAAAATCTTCTTTTTCAGACAGAGATTTGTTGCTAATTGGTTCCTTTCAGTATAAGCCAAGTAGAGGCTTGTTCCCCCAGAGTGGGAACCCTCTGCTGTGTCTGGATTGGCTTGCAGGCCAACAGAACAGTTAAAGAGGGGGTATTCAATGAGTAGAGGATAGTTCGATTGGTTTGTGCAATGTGGTGGCGTTTTCGTCTTACTAAGGGGTCTCCTGTACCAAGGCTTGGTGGTAAGTGGTTGTGATTCTTTGGGGACTTCGTCTTCTGGTCCTCCTTGGGTGGAAACTTCAGGTCTTTCCCCATTGGACGAGAATTATGGTCTGTATCTTGTGGTGGACTTAGAGCCTATGGGAGTTTCCAACTGTACCGACAATGGAGCTGCACACCATCTCAAACATATCGTGTGAACTTATTCGTCCTGAGCTGGCTGTACGATGTTTTAACGAATCCAGTATGCACCATCGTACCTGTGAGTCAAATTGGTGTGGCCAGACCAGCGAACAGGGTACTTCACACTGAAATCTGCTAGGATTTCAGGGCTCGGATAGAGAAGTTTCCCATGTTCTGGTAATTAGAGTTTCAAACAGCGTAGTTTGCATATTTTCGTGGATGCATCAGAACATTACAGCTGCTGCAGTGACCACTTCTCGCCCACAGCGAGCAGTTTTCTGTTACCACCTCAATCTAGGTGACAGTGTAAAGTACTGCTGCACCAGCGTAGGGTTGTTAAATAATATTCACAGTTCCTTGTTATCAGGTAACCCCAGTTGAATACAGTTGTGCCTTACAGTGGATTGATGTAAACAAAGTCAGATTGCGTTGTAAAAGGTATTAATTCAGGGGAGAGATTGTATAGCTTCCACCCCAATGTATGCTTTGCCTATGAAACACCATTCCTTATCTGATTTGTGTTTGTCATTTTTGTGTGAGCTTTACTAACTATTTGTAGTAACTAATGGCTGAATGAAACTTGTCATTATTTTGTAAACTTAAATATGGCTCTGTTCTCATTCATACTCCCTCTACTATTCACTGTTTTTCTTTATTGTGGTGGTACACAAGTAGCTTCACTAAGACATAAATTTATGATAAAAGAGAGCAACGGCTTGCAGACTTACAAAGTTGAAGTAAAGGCACGGTATCCTAGCACTGTCTTCAACATATTCCTTCGTGTAGTCAGTGTTTTGTCAGTCATCAGCAAGACATATTCCATTTCAGACTAGTAAGCTGCACTTCTTGTGGGAAATCAAGACACAGGGCTGAATTGTGTCAATCAGCTTTGAAGATTGCAGAGGACGTCTCAGACATGGGGGCAGACAACATGTATGAACTGTACCCAGACGCAGTATATATTTCATCGATGTTCCCACACTCTGCAGAAACCCTCTCATTAACTCACAAAATCCTTGGCGAGAGATACAGGATCAAACACTACAGTGTCAGGTATACTCCCCTCCAAACCTCTGATACTCCAATGTGATATTATAGAAATCACCTTATAAAAATTAATGGACAGTTCACAACCCAAGTACAGTATCAGTTACACAACATCACGGCCAGGATTTTGTTGGTGGATGCCCTCAAACCAGTCAGTTTCTTATTAGACATAGCTCTTTCTAATGCACTTGAGCTACAAATTCATGGCACCGCCTCTACAGTCGAATCCATGGGTACAAATCTGTAACTCAAAGGTTTTTTTTCCTTCAAAATTCAGTTCCGACTTTTTTCAACTTTCTTTGGGTGTTACAGACATTGAAGACCACATGGCCCTCCTTCCATTAGCAACGTCAAATTTTCCTAAGGCTGGACATGTTCCTTTTGCGCTCATAGGTAAGCTTCAGGGGGAATTACAGGTCGTACGAGATGAGGGCATCCTCACTCCAGTCCCAAACAGCCGATAGGCTGCACCCATTGTCACCATTGAAAACCTAAATGGTGCCTTACTTATTTGTGGAGATGTGAAGATGACTATCATCGGTATGTACCAGATGCCTAAGGTAGAGGACGTAGTGGCTCATCTAGTGGGCAGAAAAATGTTTGCAAAAATTGACCTGAGGGACACATAACATCCAACAGGAAGAAGTATCCTAGTCACCAACAGTTACTTCAAACTGTTCCAGTACAAGAGACTACTCTGTGATACAGGCAGCACACCGGTGATATTTCAGCGATATCTGGAGCATCTCATTCGTGATGTACCACGGACAGTAAATTACTTACACGACATTCTCGTCGCAGCCAAAGACGCCCAGGACCTGGCCAACGACTTGGACGCTCTGTTCAGTCATCCTACAGGTCAACCTAAATTTTGAAAGGACAAATGTCGTTTCCTTGTCCCTCAAGGTAAATATCTTGGAACATTTTCAGTGCTACTGGCATCCGCACCATGTCTCAGTGCATAGAGGCAGTATGAAAACTTCTGGCTTCTACCAATACCAGCCAGTTGAAATCAGTGTTGGGACAACTGAATTACAGCCGCAAGTTTATTCCACCATTGCCAAACTACTACACCACCTATAGCAAAGAAACGTTCGTTGCCAATAGACCCTGGTGTGTGACTAAACTTTCAGAGACTTAAAACAAGTGCTTCTCTGCTCTTCATGCCTCACAGCATATGACTGCACCAAACCTTTTATTCTGGGAGTAGATGTGTTAGACTATAGAGGGGAAGGGGGGAGGGGATTCCAGTCATGTTCCAAGTTATTCATGGGGTGGAATGCCCAATCGCTTTTGTGTCCAAAACCCTTATTGCTGCTCAGCGAAATTATGGTCAGATTGAAAAAGAAGCAGTATCCACCATTTTTTGTCTTAAAAATTCCATGATTATGTGTATCACATTATTCACTGACCATAAGCCATTAATTCTTCTTTTCAAGGCATCAGCCAACATTCCCATCAAAGCTGCATGTTGTCTTTAGCAGCGAGCACTGTTCCTATCCAGTAATAATTATGATATTCGATATTACCCTACCACACAATATGCAAATCCTGATCTTTTTTCCCACCCACCCCTGTGTCAGGACCAAGATTTCGACAAAGATCGCAAAGTGTGTTTCCCCCTGGACATCGCTGAAGGAGAGGCCATGACCAACCTCCCACTGGACTCCAAGCTCGTCACATATCACAACTCAGAGGACCCAACGCCCAGCGAGATCCTCCACCAGGTACTCCACAGTTGGCCACCAGATCAAAAACGGATCCAGCAAATGGAGGTCCAGGCCTGCTGGCACCATGGAAACCAGCTCCTAACACTGAATAACGTACTACTGGTCCAAGGAGAAAATGACCACAACAAGTGGTCATCCCTGCACCTCTCCAGCAGAGCATTTGGTCGATTCTCCACGTTGGGCACCAGACTGTGGTGCTCAGACAAGTCTGGCCTGCTACCATGTCCACTGGCATGGCATGGACACTGCAGTTACTCAAATGGTATCATCTTGTACCATCTGCCAGAGTAAGCAGGCTGCCCCTCCACACTGTTTCTTACCTTCGCAAGATGCTACCGGTCCTTGGTCCAGGTTTCATTTGGATTTAGCAAGACCTTTCTTATGTAAAGCTTGGCTCATTGCAATAGATGTGGATAGCTTTTTCCCATATGTCTGCCACATCAACTAGTCTAACTATCAGACGTTATCTCCCATTCTTTCCATTGAAGGATTTCTTGACACAACTGTCACAGAAAATAGTCCTTAATTTGCATCTGCTGAATTACTGCTTTCTGTGACAAAAATGGAATCGCCCTAGTCCACATAGCACACTTCCTTCCAGCCTCAAATGGACTGATGGAACGTTTGTCAACATTTTTGAAACTCAAATCTCTAAGCTTCACCTTCATCAAGCCAGAAAAATTGTTGGTGCCATATAGTGGTTTTCTCTGTTATCAAGACAGCCACAGGGCTTTTTTGTGTTTCAAGAGGCCTGTGCAGAATATTTATAACGCATACAGGGAATGCAGAAGAACATCTGCTGCTAAGTTACAACGCAAACGGAAGTGTTGGTCGAGTGATCGTAATGGGAGGTTACAGAAGAGGATTGTAGCGCAAAATAAGAGGGCAGCTGCATAATTCACTGCAGAATTGGTTGTTGCGCACACGAACCCTGTCGGCACCAAAACAACACGAAAGGAGATCAAGAAGGAGAGAACTGTAGCTCGAACTGGAATTTCCAAACCATTCCTCAGTGATGCAAATGACTGTAACAGGAAAACGTGGTGCTGAAGCTATAAAACCTGGAATTTGGAACAATGGAAGAATGTCAGTTGATCGTATGAATCTTGTCTCACACGGTTTTCATCGTCTGGCCGAGTTTACGTCTCAAGAGTGAAGTATGGGAGGATTTCATGATGATTTGGGCAGCCACATCGTAGTATTCTAGGGGCCCCATGATTACCCTGCAAGGTATATCACTGCCAAGGATTATGTGGCTATCTTCGCTGATCAGCGCCTTCCTGTAGTACAATCTCTCTTCCCCAGTGGTGATGCTGTGTTCCAAGACGACAGGGCCCCTGTTCAGACAGTTATCATCGTCCATGACTAATTTTGGGAGCCGGAGGATAAATTGTCCCATTTTCCCTGGCCACCAGATTCACTGGACCTCAATGTTAGTGAGCCATTGACATCGTTTTAGGAGAAAAAAGTGTATGATCGCTATCCACCTCCATCGTCTTTACATAAACTTGCCACTATTTTGCAAGAAGATACCCTTGGAAATCGTACAGAACCTGCATTTAGCCAGTCCGAGACGACTGGAAACTATTTTCAATGTTAACGGTTTCCCTACACAGTATTGGTCACGGTAATGAGTTGCGTTTTTGATGTTTCCATGTTTTTGTCCATTCCCTGTATATATGAGCATATGTAACAATAATCTCGAAATTACTGGTAGACTGATGGGAAAAAAATCGAAACACCAAGGAGCTGTGCGACATAAACGGCAGTTGGTAGGCGTGTTTCTACATCTGAAAAAGCATGTCTATTCAGATTTCGAGCCAGTCGAGAATGCAAATCAAGTTTGCTTTAAATACATTTTGTAATAGTCACGAGCCTTAGTTACCTTTGGATTCGACGTTGGTGTAAGGTTTTGAGGACAGAACAACAACTGTGTAAGCTGTAAAAATTTTTTGTTTACTGTTGCAATCTTATCATAGAAATACACGCATTTACACAGTTTACAATATGACAATGTTACAAAATCTACATCTACATCCATACTCCGCAAGCCACCCGACGGTGCGTGGCGGAGGGTACCTTGAGTACCTCTATCGGTTCTCCCTTCTATTCCAGTCTCTTATTGTTCGTGGAAAGAAGGATTGTCGGTATGCTTCTGTGTGGGCTCTAATCTCTCTGATTTTATCCTCATGGTCTCTTCACGAGATATACGTAGGAGGGAGCAATATACTGCTTGACTCTTCGGTGAAGGTATGTTCTCGAAACTTCAACAAAAGCCCGTACCGAGCTACTGAGCGTCTCTCCTGCAGAGTCTTCCACTGGAGTTTATCCATCATCTCCGTAACGCTTTTGCGATTACTAAATGATCCTGTAACGAAGCGCGCTGCTCTCCGTTGGATCTTCTCTATCTCTTCTATCAACCCTATCTGGTACGGATCCCACACTGCTGAGCAGTATTCAAGCAGTGGGCGAACAAGTGTACTGTAACCTTCCTTTGTTTTCGGATTGCATTTCCTTAGGATTCTTCCAATGAATCTCAATCTGTCATCTGCTTTACAAACGATCAACTTTATATGATCATTCCATTTTAAATCACTCCTAATGCGTACTCCCAGATAATTTATGGAATTAACTGCTTCCAGTTGCTGACCTGCTGTTTTGTAGCTAAATGATAAAGGATCTATCTTTCTATGTATTCGCAGCACATTACACTTGTCTACATTGAGATTCAATTGCCATTCCCTGCACCATGCGTCAATTCGCTGCAGATCCTCCTGCATTTCAGTACAATTTTCCATTGTTACAACCTCTCGATATACCACAGCATCATCGGCAAAAAGCCTCAGTGAACTTCCGATGTCATCCACAAGGTCATTTATGTTTATTGTGAATAGCAACGGTCCTAAGACACTCCCCTGCAGCACACCTGAAATCACTCTTACTTCGGAAGACTTCTCTCCATTGAGAATGACATCCTGCGTTCTGTTATCTAGGAACTCTTCAATCCAATGACACTATTGGTCTTATAGTCCATATGCTCTTACTTTATTCATTAAACGACTGTGGGGAACTGTATCAAACGCCTTGCGGAAGGCAAGAAACACGGCATCTACCTGGGAACCCGTGTCTATGGCCATCTGAGTCTCGTGGACGAATAGCGCGAGCTGGGTTTCACACGACCGTCTTTTTCGAAACCCATGCTGATTCCTACAGAGTAGATTTCTAGTCTCCAGAAAAGTCATTATACTCGAACATAATACGTTTTCCAAAATTCTACAACTGATCGACGTTAGAGATATGGGTCTATAGTTCTGCACATCTGTTCGACGTCCCGTCTTGAAAACGGGGATGACCTGTGCCCTTTTCTAATCCTTTGGAACGCTACGGCCTTCTAGAGCACATCTCTTCCTCAGAAAGTGAAATAATCCTAAACAGAGTAATGGTAAATTTTAACCAGAAGTTTCTTTACAAAATTATTCTTATAACTACGCCATGATGTTGAACAGTACTATGATAAATCATCCGATTCTGGTTCAATGTTCGGTACTATTTAGGATGACAATCAAGTCTACAGAGGATGGTTAGTTTTGTGATAAGTTGAGCAAAAGATTACCCAAGGTCGCTCGAGTTTACAGTGGATGCAAGCTGGTGAACTAACAAGTTTATGCCTCTGCTCACAGTATTTACTTTAGCTGTGATGAACTGTCGTCTGCATGGCTGCTCTCATCCTCTGAAATTCCTATAAAAACTAATTAAGCCCTTGTTGATTTTTCCAGCAGAAACTCTCCCTATGTTTCTCGTTATGCAAGAAAACATGTTTTCATCCCTAGTCTTGGAATATGGTGATATGCACGTGCATGGCTGGAGCAGTGTGTGTATTAAAATGCCTTCTCAGTCCTCGCAAGAACAATTAACTAACTGGCTTGCTCGTTTCTTCACAGTTGGTGCTCAACGACGCTACAGCTAATGTCTAGCTGAATGTCAGCTGCAGTGAACGCAGTGTCTACACAAATTTCTCCTCTGAGTCGTACAGAGCATTATGCACGCCGTTCTGCACTTGACGCCAGTTCAGAGAAGAGTCCCTGAAAATTTCGTTCTTGTCTTTCTTGTAGCTGAACTGTCGCCCCAGCTGGGTTCTTTCGTTCTTCACGTCACGGCTTTTTTTGACCAATAGGAGTGTTCCTCTTATTTTTGTGGAAACTCTCTCTGCCAATTGCAAGGGCGCTACCACTAAATTGCATCGAAATCTCGGCACTTTACTCCTTCCTAGTTCGTTTCCATCAATCAGACGTTTTGTGTCCACTCCAGACGCCTAAGAATTACATGCGTACATCACATGTGTACCACTCGCTGATCACGTGATCAACTGTGTCACTGGTTTTGTTCATAACCATTTGGAATACCGAAATGCAGTTTTCTAAAACTTCTTTCTGTCCTATTTCTGGTGGCCCGTTAGTTGCTCTCCAGTATGCGTCACCTGTCCGGTCACTGAATCCCGCCACGGGGCGCCCCCTAAGAGATTTTCGTGGTGCCTCCCGTGGTGCGGCCTCTGCTTCTGCCCGCACCTATTTCCACACAAAACGTTTCCTCTCACTGCTTGTTTCACCTTCTGCTCATTGACATGCATTATATAGGAGCAGTGTGTTAATACCGTCGATTGAATGTCATCCCTTTTCCATTACCTACTTATAGGCAAATCTGCTCATTAACGCCGAAGTAAGTTGGATGTCATATTCACCTTCCCGTTACAATGCATAAAACTCTTACGTAAGGTGCGAAATTGACCCTCATTTATTCTGCCACCTTACAATGGTAAGCTGATGTCAGTCAAAAATGGCAAAGCCACCATTATCAACCCCTCACTGAGTATGAATGAGGTCCTGTTGTAGGGCTACGAGAAGCTAGATGTTCCTTCTGCAATATTGCAAAAAGACTTGGCAGGAATGTAACCACTGTACATGATTGCTGGCAGTGGTGAACACGAGAAAGTACAGTCGCAAGAAGACAAGGCTTCAGACAGCCACGTGGCAGTACCAAAAGGAAAGACCATCGTGTTCGGCGTATGACTCTGGCGCATCGTACTGCATCTGCAGCAGCAATTTCAGCAGCAGTCGGCACCACAGTGATGCCATGAACTGTTATAAATCGGTTACATAAAGGACAGCTCCAAGCCAGACAGCGGTAGCGTGCATTCTACTAATCCCCAAAACAGTGCCATTTGCGAGTTTAGTGGTGCCAAGCAAAAGCTCACTGAATGGCAGGATGAAGGTCTGTTGTGTTTTCTGATGAAAGATGGTTCTGCCTCATTGTCAGTGATGACTGTGTGTTGGTTAGAAGGAGACCAGGTTAGCGCCTCGACCTGTTTGTGGCCTAGACACACTGGATCTACACCTGGAATTATGGTCTGGGGTGCGATTTCATATGACAGCAGCAGCACTCTCGTGGTTATCCCACGCAGATCTGAGGGACAGTCTGTTGGACTGCCATTCATGAACAGTATTCTAGGGGGCGTTTTCCAGTAGGCTGACGCTCACCCACATACCGCTGCGGTAACCCATCATGCTGTACAGAGACAGATCTGTTTCCAATCAAGCACATGTGGGTCATTATCGGACGACAACTGCAGCGTCATCCACAAGCAGTATTAACCATCCCTGTATTGATCAGCTAGGTGTAACAGGCATGGAACTCCATCCCACAAACTGACATCCTGCAACTGTACAACACAATGAATGCACTATTGCATACTTGCATTCCACATTCTGGTTGTTACACCAATTATTAATGTACCAGCATTTCACATATGCAGTGACTTATTTCGCGCTTATATGAATCTGTGATCTTGCAATGTTAATCACTTACACATGCTACCTGGGCAAATGTATTCCTGAAATTTCATTACTCTACATTAATTACTTTTTGATGTTGCGATTTTTCTCCGTCAATGTATTTGTATTATGGGCATTAGGCTGTGGTCCACGGCGTAATTCTCTGTCTAATTTCTCGTTTTCCAATACAGGAAACATCATCAGAGGCTTTAACTACTCAGAAATCGGTTACAGACTCAGACAAGCTCAACAAGCCGAACAGTACATCAGTATCCACTCAACGGTCGGTTCAGGACGTCATCAAGCTGCTGCCTAGGATCGCGGAGTCCTGCCGACGTATGCTATGGAGCTAGTTATGGGGTAGAGCTGGTGCTGTTTGTTTAACACTAAGGCCCACAGCTCCTGTCAATCTCAGTAGATATGACAAATATACAGAAACTTCTGAACAAGGCACACAGAGCACATGAGAGCTATTAAGAGTAACAGCACACATTCCACTTTCGCAGAACACTTAGTAAATAAAAATCACTATCTCACAAATATCGAAACTGACCGGCACACCATAAAAGGCAGCAACAGTTTACACCGAAAACGAATAACAGAAGAAAAGTATTACATACAAAAGGCTATCAGGGAAAGCAAAAACGTAATAAATGAAAAGACAACTGTTCGCTACACACAACCGTCACACTCTTTACTGATTTAAGAGAACTGACGCAGGACGCAGAGCAGAAATATCACACACAGACACACACATACACACACACACACACACACACACACACACACACACACACACACACACACACACACTATGATCGCTTCCACATCACACACGTACGCCTTAAGTAAGGAACAGATGTCAGAACTCGCGACACACGTCTTATAATTACTGCGCTACAATGTACAGACACCACAAAAATAAAAAAAGCACAAAAACAGTTTCAACAGGAAATAAGTAGGATTGAAATTAGACAAGTTGTAGACCTTATTGCTAAATAAACCAAACAGCGCTAACTCTTCCCCACAACAAACTCGACTGCATACGTCGGCGCGACTCTGTTATCTTAGGCAGCGGTCTGATGACGTCACCAGCCGACCGTTGCGTGGATACATACAAACAGTTCGGTTTGCTAAGCTTGTTCGGATCTGTAACTGCTTTCTAAGTAGTTAAAGCCTCTGATGACGTCTCCAGCATTGGAGGACTAATCGTTAGGCAGAGAATTATACCTTGCACCACGACCTAATGACCATAACCATGACAAGTCTTCGATGGTCACCAGGGTTCTATTCAAAACGAACCTCTTCACTGAAGTCAGTTCTTCTCCAATCAAGGAGTTTCCAAGCCCAAGGCGTGTCTGGAGACACCTCAGACAGCGGTAGGATACCAACATGACCGACGCCCCATACTGCTCGACAATCAGGAGTGATGGTCTGGTGTCCCATTTCATTTAATAGCCGACACCTTCGATTGTCATCTGTGGCAATCTTACAGCAAAGCGGTACGTCGACGATGTTCAACGCCTCGTTTAGTTGTCCTTGATGGTAAGCCGTCCTGAGCTTACATTTCAGCAAAATAGAGCCCTGCTGCACACGGCGAGAGTTTCTGCTACTTCTGTTCGTGCTTGCCAAACCCTATCTTGGTCAGCAAGGTCGCTAGACCTCACACCAATTGAGAACGTTTGGAGCTTTAGGGCAGGGCCCATCAACCAGCACGGGATTTTGACGATCAGAGGTTCCAGTTGTACAGAATTTGGCACGATATCCCTCAGGAGGACATCCAACAACTCTGTCAATCAATGTCACCCAGAAAAACTGCATACACAAAGGGTGAGAGGTGGACCAACAAGTTCGTGACTTGCTCAGTTTGTGAAGCTCTTTCCCTTGAATAAATTAGCCAATTTTCCTGAAATTTTAATCATTTGTTTGTCTGTACATTTAAATCACATCTACCGATTAATGTTCCATTTGGGTAATTCCTTCGTGGTGCCACACCTTTTTTTCTCAGGATGTACATGCCCGGATACACAAATGATTAGTATTTCACCGCAATCGCACAAAGCTGGTAGGAGAAAAAAAAAAACAAATATCAGGAATATCGTAGTTAACGAGCGTGGGAGCCTGTATTCTATGACTAATCCAGAAGTTTATTATCTGGGAGATTGTACAAGCTGTCGGGAATCGAATCTGGGTCCGCTGCATGGTATGCAAGCACGTTACTACTCAGCTACGCATGCGAACATTTCAGAAAAATTGGAAGATTTATTCAAGAGAAAGAGATACACAAAATGAACAAGACATTAACGCATTGATCCACCAACGGCACTTACAAAAGCAATTATTTGGCTTCGCATTGACTGACAGGGTTGTTGGATGCCCTCCTGAGGGATGTCATGCCAAATTCTCTCCAATTGGAGCGTTACACCTTCAGTATCCTGAGTTGGTTGGAAGACCCTGCCCATAATGCTGCAAACGTTCCCAATTGGGACGAGATCTGTCGACCTTGCTGGCCCAGGTAGGGTTTGGCAAGCACGAAGAGAAGCAGCAGAAACTCTCGCCGTGTGTGGGCGGACATTATCTTGCTGAAATGTAAGCCCTCGATGGCTTCGCATGAAGGATAACGAAAAGGGGCGCAGAATATCGTCGACGTACCGCTGAGCTGAAAGGGTAAGGCAGATGACATCCCAAAGGTGTCCTACTATGAAAAGAGATGACATCTCAGACTATCACTCCTGGTTGTCAGGAGGTAAGGCGGGTATCCCACCGCTGCCCAGGACGTTTGCAGACAAGTCTTCGATGGTCACCAGGGTTCTATTCAAAACGGAACTCTTCACTGAAGTCAGTTCTTCTCCAATCAAGGAGTTTCCAAGCCCAAGGCGTGTCTGGAGACACCTCAGACAGCGGTAGGATACCAACATGACCGACGCCCCATACTGCTCGACAATCAGGAGTGATGGTCTGGTGTCCCATTTCATTTAATAGCCGACACCTTCGATTGTCATCTGTGGCAATCTTACAGCAAAGCGGTACGTCGACGATGTTCAACGCCTCGTTTTGTTGTCCTTGATGGTAAGCCGTCCTGAGCTTACATTTCAGCAAAATAGAGCCCTGCTGCACACGGCGAGAGTTTCTGCTACTTCTGTTCGTGCTTGCCAAACCCTATCTTGGTCAGCAAGGTCGCTAGACCTCACACCAATTGAGAACGTTTGGAGCTTTAGGGCAGGGCCCATCAACCAGCACGGGATTTTGACGATCAAAGGTTCCAGTTGTACAGAATTTGGCACGATATCCCTCAGGAGGACATCCAACAACTCTGTCAATCAATGTCACCCAGAAAAACTGCATACACAAAGGGTGAGAGGTGGACCAACAAGTTCGTGACTTGCTCAGTTTGTGAAGCTCTTTCCCTTGAATAAATTAGCCAATTTTCCTGAAATTTTAATCATTTGTTTGTCTGTACATTTAAATCACATCTACCGATTAATGTTCCATTTGGGTAATTCCATCGTGGTGCCACACCTTTTTTTCTCAGGATGTACATGCCCGGATACACAAATGATTAGTATTTCACCGCAATCGCACAAAGCTGGTAGGAGAAAAAAAACATCTAAATTCTGTGTATAATGAAAGATTACACAGCTGGTATCGTATTCAGAAATACCATTTGAATATTGGTTATTTGCGAGAAGTGTTACTGGAAACACATGTAGAAATTCGACATCACCAGGATCGAGACTGCGATTTGCTGTTTCGCGATATTACTGCTCCAGTTTCCCGCTAGATTCATGTGAGTGTAGAGCAGATTGGTTTGGGATGGCCGTATTCAAACGCCATGAAGGATCCCAATGGCACCACGCAATTAGCACCTCAGAAGACTGATATATTGTTTGCACGGCCATGCGAAATCGTAAAGCCACGTCTAGAAATGGGTTTGTTTTTAGCAGAACAAGTGTCCACAAAGACAGTGTAACAACGTCTGGAGCAACATGGACTGTCAGCAGGGCGAATGTTGTTTCAGCCGACCCTGACACAGCAGCTGAGGTAGACACACCAACAGCAATGAGCCAATGACAACGTTGGACAAAGAAGTGGCGCCACATCGTCCTTACAAATGAATCCTGGTTCTATGTACGACATCACGATGAATGTATCTATGTCCACGTGTGGAGACTCGAACAAGAACGAACGTTTCCACATTGCATTCGTCTTCGTCATATGAGCCCAGCACGTGGCGTGATGGTATGATGTGATACTGGGTACGCAACACGGTCACCTATCGTCCGCAGAGCCGCTAATTTTGCTGGCAGGAGTTTTCCGTATGGATATCTTTCGACAGCGCAACGCAAAGACAGCATATCTTGATTGATCTGGCATTGACAGAAGAAATGAAAGTGAGTGACATTCCAGAATAAAAATAAATAATTTTGACCCCAAATACAAAATTATAAAAACAGTTGTCTGACCCATAGCATCTATTTGCATATTTTGCTTAAAGTTTGTTCGTAGCACCAAAATTTCTGTGTAACGTAGCACCAAAATTTCTGTGCAATGAATGTTTACGAATCAAACCATTTTTTATTTTTACACAAGCAACATGTTTTAAATAAATTAACGATGAGTGAACCTTATCTCTGAAGAGAACAATGTAAAAATAAAGTGGTAGAGAGCAGCCAAGTGAACGTCCTGAGATGTGAACTAGCTATATTGGTTTCAGCAACTATTGTCTCCGAGGAGCAACTATTCGAATCACTTAGATAACAGTTGTTTATGCACATGCAATTCATAACAGAAAAACGAAAGGGAAGCAAAATTACAGTTCAACACCTCACTGACATAAGTAGAGGTATGGTAGTAACTCAGACAGAGGCAAGTAGCAGAAGGAATGGGTGGTACTAATTGTAGAGATTGAGAAGCATGTTGGAAAATTATGACAGAGAGACATCTGTTAGAACGAAATAGGAGATGAAAAAATTTTCAATTTGTGTGAGAACGTGCAGCTGAGTGAAGAGCATAAAATTTTCAAAAACTATAAAAGAAGTGAATATTTTCAGAAAAAAGCAAGGGATGGAGGAAGTTATTAGCTTACTTAATTCGTGACAATAATATTCAGAAAAAAAATTATTTTCTTTGTCGTGTGTATGGGAACTATGAGATCTGTTGCTGCATATAATGAAAAGCGTCGAGCCATTTTGGCTTGTCACTTTTCATTCAGTTTGATATGCAGATTCGATTTAACATAATTAAATGTATGCAGATTATGCAAACACATTTCTCATGCTGGATAAAGTGATAATAGTGATGGTTAGGAGCGATTACATTTCCTCTTCTTTACTCTACTACAGTTAATCTAGTGCATGCTGTTATAATTTTATAGGAGAATTTTCAAGCTATGGCATGCTGGGACAGCACTTTCAGGGTGAAAAACAAGCAAAATGGAACCCCGCAGTTAAGGGATAAGGTGTTCTGAGAATTGGCGAGGGGCCAACTCTGGTAAAAACTACTGGGGCCTTACGCATTGTTCGTAAGAAGGCAAAGGACCAGACACTGGCTCAGCGGCGCCCACATACGAGTTGTGGTGGAAAACATATCAAAATGGAAAGGTCCAGGTGGATAATGGTGCTTTTTACAGCCTGTATTCTGTTAGAGAAAGGTTCCCTGAAAACTTTATTTCTGCTGCGAGGAATCCAGCTAAACAGATGGTGACGGTTGGGGCTGTGTCAAAAGAACATTCTGAAAGATAGTCATCTCTGGGCCACCTTAAAATACACAGAAACAAGACTCTAATAACTTAGCTTGCATGTGGCTGACATGTTGTCACCAGGCAATGAATTTACATGATTCTCTTAACTCTTTTCCAGTGGCCAGAGAAAACTGTACGAACAGTTAGAAAGGCCATTGATTGGTGGCTGTAGGGTGACGTCAATATAACGTAGTGTCCAAGTTGATTTTTTGAGAACAGAGGGGTAGAAAACGAGCTGATCGGGTTTGACATTTTGCTGGCATCTGGTGGGAGATTTCTAACAACAAAGAAATTACGCTCTTGACGGAGAAAATGTAACGTTTTCAGGAGTGGTAGACGAAATCATCTTGGAAGACGAAATTATCTTGGCGGGAATTGCAGAGAGGTTTCGTCCTAACTTATAAAAAATGGACTTCATTTTCGGACTTCGGAACTGAGGCTTTGAAGGTAGCTCTCCTGTGCAGCAGAGGCTGATGGAGTATGAGTTCACAGCACAGCGCTTCTGGATGTACATTTTATGGCAGTCAGCCACTCCATCAGCGGTCCACTCACGTTACATCATCGAATATGGTGAGAGTAGCTTGCACCACCTGCACGTTAGGATAAAGGGAACTCAGAGATTCAGCATCATTTACAGTTAAGCCCTCCCATGTTTGAAAGTATAATCACAGTTGCAGCGATAACTTCAGCTTCTTTTTCTGTCCATACAATCACTGTTATTGATGGATAGGCAGGACGTAGTAAATTCACTACGAAAGGGTGGGGGGTGATATTTAGCATATTTCATTTCCCTGTCAATTAACTTGACCAACCGTTAATTGTATTATCTCACTTTCATTTGAAACAAAGTTTAATTGTGCACAAACTAATTTTATGTCATGCCTTTATCATTTTTTGTGCATCTAAACTTTCGTTAGAAATTCAGTCACGCAAATCATGATTTTGATTGAAGTAGTCAGCAAGCGGTCTAAGATGATCAATCTTTTTGAGTAAAAGAATTGTGAGTACTCCAACTTAAATATCACTGCTACGGCTGAAAACTTATAAATCGTTAATTCAATCAGTTGTGCACTTTTCATCCAGCACTGATTCTGAAGGGTGGGTCTGTCTCATAGTTAATTCCGACACAGATTTCTTTAGACATACGGGGTTTCATAATAAAATAAAGAAAGATGCTGTAGTGTGGTCGTCCAGGTGTAAAGAGTAAATGATGCATGTACAAATCAATTGCTTTTTCTGGACTTAGTAAACAGTTACTAGTGTAGCAGCTGTCGCGCATATTCTGTTTTGCCTTCAAAGAGATTTTTCACAATTAAAAGTACACCGTGGTTACAAAAGTATTTATCATGAAAACAGAAAGTAATGTATAGACAGTTGAAGGCACTGGAAACTATAGACAGTCTACCAAGAAGGGCCGGCCGGTGTGGCCGTGCGGTTCTAGGCGCTTCAGTCTGGAACCGCGTGACCGCTACGGTCGCAGATTCGAATCCTGCCTCGGGCATGGATGTGTGTGATGTCCTTAGGTTGGTTAGGTTTAAGTAGTTCTAAGTTCTAGGGGACTGATGACCACAGATGTTAAATCTCATAGTGCTCAGAGCCATTTGAACCATTTATCAAGAAGGCACGCCTAAACTTTCACGATACAAGTCTTAAAAATGGAGGAAGAAAATATGCTGTATAGATATTGTTGTGACGTGATGCAACGTGCAGCAGAACAGTTACAAAAGAACAGTACCAAGTCAAATCGAGGCGTAATCGTCGTCAAACAACAATTAGAATCTAGCTAACAGACTAATTTTAGAGAGTCCGTGGAATATGCTAGAGTCGTGGTCGGTGGGTGATGTGGCCGAAGTGTAACAAAGTTATACCGAGCGAGCAAGCGAAAGGATCTGCCTGTTCGATCTTCAGCCTCCTCATTTCATGTACGTATGCGTAGTACTTACAGAGGGACATTTACTACCTTATTTTTAGGGAAAGATACGACTGGGGACTTCTGGTTCTTATTTTGTAATCTTTATTGCAGTACCTACCTGTGCTTCGCCGCGCCTCTTTATGCCGCCTCGGAAACTACAGGTTGGCGCACACGCTGCCTGGAGCGTCGCTCTAGGTTAAAGCCAGCGATGCCAAGCGCTGCAAAGAGCGTGACATGTAAAACCACTTCGTCTGCGTCGCTGCCATCGTCGAGTATCGTTGACTGATACGTAAGACAGGATTCTGGAAACTCTCTAATTACGCAGTGCAAATCATTTTCTACAACTCTTCATAGCATATTCATCATGAAATACACAGAAGCAGCACGTACCAGTATACCATTTGAAACTAATATGAGATATTCAAAATGCCTTCTCGGTTACGTACTGTTAAGTTGTATTGTCTTAGGTGCCCCACCCGTGTTTTGTGTCTCATCTCACCGAAGCTAATGTTGCCATGCGGCTCACATCACTGCTCGTGTTGGCATGCCTTACTTTCGTTGGATTACATACACGCAGCATCAACTTTTTACATGATCATTACGGGCTTACGAGTCCATCACATTGCAATGGGACTTTTCACATGTGTGTAGTTGGTACATGTCCGTGTGATTTGTAGATTAGCATATAATAATGGCCTCGCCATTCAGCATTTATATAAGGGAAATTTTCAAGACGAAAATGACACGACAGGAGGACGTTAAAAGCAGCTGATTGTCGTTTAAACCTGCAACTTGTGGTTGGGGAGAGCTAGAAGGACAAGGACTTCTCAGCTGGAGGAGGAATTCTTGATGTAGTTAATGGCCATCTTAGTGTCTTAGTAACACAAGTAGCTACAACACATAATATTGGCCCTGATAAGTGTTACATGATAACCTGCTGTATCAAGAGAAGCGGAAGACAAAGATCCTGGAGAACCTAAGTCTTACAGGCCAATTTGTTTGGTAAATGCTCTAGCTAAAGTACTGGAAAAGCTTCTGTGCCGCCGACTGAGGGACCGGAGACGGTTAGTAGCGTGAGCCCCTGCAGTGCTATTCGAGGCAAGGGAAATCCACTAATGATGCGATAAATTACGCAATGAATACTGTGAATACCTCAGACGACAAGTGTGTCATAGGCATAATGATTGATATAAATGAGGCGTTTGATAATTTGTGGTGATCTGCCCTGTTTAAAAGACTGTCCCAGGTGTCTCTATAATAGTATACGAGATTATTTCACAGAAAGGCAGGTGCAATTAGAATGTCCTGGAAAGAAAATTGTGAATGACGTACCAAAGGTTTCCCGCAGGGCTCTGTTTGTGGCCCATTGTTCTGGGATGTTGGCACAGAGCCATTATTGAACCAGCTTCAGAGGATAACAAATACTAAAGGCTGTATCATGTACGCAGACGATATGCTAATTATAGTATCTGCTAACACAGAGGATAAATTAGAGCCGGCCGCTGTGACCGAGCGGTTCAAGGCGCTTCAGGCTGGAACCGCGCGAATGATACGGTCGCAGGTTCGAATCCTGCCTCGGGCATGGATGTGAGTGATGTCCTTAGGTTAGTTAGGTTTAAGCAGTTCTAAGTTCTAGGGGACTGATGGCCTCAGATGTTAAGTCCCATTGTGCTCAGAGCCATTTGAACCATTTTGATAAATTAGAGGAAAACACTAGGGTAGTTCTTGAAAGACTAAGCAACTGGTGCGTAGGAAACAAACTAACGATAGTAGTGCACAAAACAGTCTATATGTTACTAAAAGGAACATCATCAAGAACGATAAATCTCACAATCAGAATAAATGACCAACCTGTGAAAAGAAAAGAAGTATAGGCCCTATAGGTAAGAGAAGTATATAGGTAAAATCAAAACTTTCATGCACATGTAGAAATCGTCTGCCAAAGAGGCATTAAAACCGTAAATAAAATAGCAGCAATCATCCAAATAAGTTTTCAGCTACCACTAAGTGCAATAAGAACTCACTACAGCGCAGTCTTACTCGCTATTGTGGTTTAGCGGTCGAGCGTTTGGGCTCACAGATCTAGAAACCTAAGGACAGCACAGCCTCTACGGCGAGCAGAGAGAAGTGTAATCTGTTTCTGACAGGCACGTATAGAACAACACCGACTGAAACGCTGCTGGAGATATTAGGCTCGCTACCTATAGACCTAGCAGCAACGAAGAGAGGTGCACAATACTGGCTCAAAAGAGCGAATATGATAAGATAAAGGAGTTACTGGGCGCAAGAGCCGTATCGAATAAGGAAATAAAGGCATGCATTGATAGTGAATGGCAAGAAATCTGGGACAGAGCCGAAACAGGGAGGAGAATCTACCAGTTCCTTCCTAACGCAGAAGAAAGAACAAGAATGACACTTCCTTCCGACTAACGAGCTATACACTACCTGTCGGGACACGGTCCTTGTCCCATCGACTTACTAAAAATACGACAACGCACCGCAGACACTTGTGAATGTGGAGCAATCGGCACCCCTGTTCACATCATCTGGTAGTGTGCCGTTAGACAAGATGTTACAGATCAGGACAGGAACGTATAATGAGGAACTGTGGCATGACAGCTAAAATACCAGCTTATGAACTGCAAGCCTACCTGGGTGAGAGAGATGCAAGAAGAGTCCGTAAATCATGATAACGAAACGCACCACGGCAGATCACCCACTTGCAACAACCTTCTGGAAGCAATGAGGAGACGAGCCTCGGGGAGGACCAGGAAGGATTTTCTGAGACCCTGGCAGTCATCTCCCTCTACACCTAAGCTGGCACAGCAGCGCAGCCCCTGTGAATCCTGAGTTGCACCTCAGCGCGCCGGGGGCTAACCGTCCAGACAAATGAGAGATCCAGCTTGGTTCTGATATCAAGTACAGTGGTCTAGTGTAGTGTTGTGTAGCATAGCACTGTTTGGTGTAATGTTGTGGTACTGTAGACCGGAATTATAAATTACAAAATTTGTGAGGTACCAGTGCTGCATAGTGAGATAGACCAGTAGCGTGTGCCTTCTGAATTCCTGATGAGCATATATCTGTGTGCCAGATGGCTAAATGGTAGTACGCAGACTTCTTTTCGTTAATATCATTAGTTTTTGCTTTTTTCGTATATATCCTAGTAGATTTCCCCCCGTTAATAAATCATAATGCTGTTATTACTAAAACTTTGGAAATTATGTTAAAATATTAAATGCTATATGCACGTCAGTTCATGTGCAACATTCGGTATGTTCTTTCATGCAGATAACAGACTAAAAGAAAATAGCAAATAAATAAATGTATGAACACCATTCACAGTGTGCACAGGCTCTACCAGATGCTGACTGTGCTCCGCGGGTACACTTGTGTTAATGGCTTATTAACATAGTATCAGTCCTTATTTTAGTGAACTTTTGCTGTCACCGATTGTAAATTTTCACAAACAGCGCGTTGGCGTGTCACCTCAGGCAACTGTAAAGCACAGACCCAACAAATATTTTCCGTCAATGTTTGGATCGGCATAAGTGGTGCCTAAGATCTCGCGTCCTCCCACTCAGATTCAACGGACGAATTTATAATCTTCCCTATAGGATACCCTACCTCATTTGCTACGAAATGTGTGTTCCTCAGCGTGACGAAATACGTAGGTCATGCACAACAGAGGTCCTCCTAACTTCCTTGTAAGAAATTTGTTGGCAATTAAAACAGCTTTCAGTCGTCTCGAAATGGGTAAATACAGGTTCTGCCTGGTTTGCAAGGGAATCTTACACCATTCTTCTTGCAACATAATGGCAAGTTCAGGTGATTATGATGGAGTTGGATAGCGATGACGCACCTTTCTCTCCAAAGTAGAGCACAAAGGCTCAACGATACTGAGGTCGCGTGACTGTGTTGTTCAGGTCAGATGCTACAATTCATCCTCGTGCTCACAAAACCTATTCCGGATGATGTAAGCTGTTTGAACAAGGGCCCTGTCGTCTTGTAGCACAGCATCACCATCAGGGAACAAATATTGTATCATGGGATGGACATGATCAGCCAAAACGATCACAAAACACTTGACAGTAATACTACTTTGGAGAGTAGCAATGGGACTCGTGCCTTCCCAAACCGTCACAGAACACCCACCATTTCACTCTTGGGGCGTAAACTCGGCCAGCAGTTAGAAACAATGTGAAATAAGATTATCCGGTCAAATGACTTTCTTCCATTATTCTACAGTCCAGGTTTTATGGTTTCGGAAAACGTTTTCCTGTTACGGTCGTTTGCATCACTGATCAGTGGTTTCGAAATTGTATCTCGCCCTGAAATTCGTGTTGTTTTGGTGCTGAGGCTGTTCGCGACCGCGACATTCAGTTCTGCAGTGTGTTTTGCAGCTGTCGTCCTCTTATTTTTCGTGAGAATCCCCTTCAGTGACCGCCTATCACTACCACTCAATACTCACTTCGTCCGCGTTGTGACTTTGCGGATGATTTTTTTTTTTCAGTTTTCCCTGTATGCGATATAAATTTTCGATACGGTGCTTCTCGAAACACGAAACACTTCGGCTCCCTTGGTTACGGAAGCATCCACCATAAGAGCACCAACAATTTGCCCACTTTCGAATTCACTTAGCTCCGACATATTGCACTCACAACTGCACAGAACACTGTTCTGGCCACGACTGACACATGCAACGTATTGAAACATTTCACAGGTGCCGCTCGTGGGCAACCATAACAGCGCAACCTTCAGGCTTGTCTAGCATCTGCATTTATGTTCAAGCATGCATTTTTCACGGTGTTTCCTTACAGTTGCTCAACCTCTGTATAATAAATAAGAAGATGCGGATCAATTTCCCGTTGCAGGGTGTCTTGGAGGGTATTTCTGGAACCACTGTATTTTGTCCCCTTTCTGTTTTATTCACGGCTGGCTGAATGGGAGTCGGTTAGCCTCTGCATGACCTAAAATCATGCAGTTTTTCTCATTAGGGTAATTTCGAGAGATGCATGTGGGAGGAAGTAATATATTTACCGATTCATCTTGAAACATTTGAAAAATAATTTTCTCCGTGGTACACAATGCCTTCCTTGCTGCATCTACCGTTGGAGTTTTCTGATTATCCCCATTACGCTCTGACCAAGCGAGGTGGCGCAGTTGCTAGCACAATGGAGGAGGAGTAGGAGGAGATTAGTGTTTAATGTCCCATAGCCAGCAATGTCATTAGAGACGGAGCACAGGCTCGGATTAGAGAAAGATGGAGGAGGAAAGCGACCGTGTCCTTTCGAAGGAACCATCCCGGCACTTGCCTTACGTGGTTTAGGGAAATTACGGGAAACCTAAATCAGGACCGCCAGACCCGGGTATGAACCGTCGTCCTCCCGAAGTTACCAAATCCCCACCCAGCCGTCCTGATTTAGTTTTTCTATGCTTTCCTTTAGTCGCTTAAGGTAAATTCTGGGATGGTTCCTGGTTCCTTCGAAAAGGGCACAGCCGATTTCCTTTCCAATCCTTTCCAAATCCGAGCTCGTGCTCCACCTCTAATGACCTAGCTGTCGACGGAATGTTAAACATTAATTTTCCTTCCTTCTATTACGCTCTCGCTCTTACTAAAGGAATTTATGGCGAAACACGCCGCTCTTCCTTGGATCGTCTCTCTCTCTCTCTCTCTCTCTCTCTCTCTCTCTCTATTACTGTAATGTGTGTGTATGTGTGTAGCGTGGTATCATGTTCGTGTTTGAGATGATGAAAGAAGGGAGAGGATGAAACCTGGTTTCGGCACAATGTTTCGAATAGCACCAAATTTAATACAGGACTGTGGCGCAAACATTGCTAATCAGAGACCCTACGCCACCATCTCTTTTCCCCTTGCCGGCCAAATACCAGTAGCGAAAATTTCATCCACTACCAGGATTCGAACTGGCTTATCTTCGAGTTGAGCGCCACCTCAGAGGATTGCGTTAGCGACCTCAGGTTATGACGGCGGGTTACATATCCATTACATATAGTCTTACAATGTATTTGTTTATCACAGGTTCTGTGACGGATGTGTCTCGGTGCGGACAGAATACCGCTACGCAGAGGAATTTCGGGACATGGCAATCCATGTACAGTCCCGAAGGGTGACGACACAGCCGAATCGCTAATCGCCTCCAGCGTTACGTCAGTGTACGGCAAGACTCCGGTAATGACTTGTCGACGGAGTCTTGCGTCAACCGGCCCCGAATGAAATCACCACACAACAGCAAATCTACTAAGTTCGAGGGTGCTACAAAGAGGCAGACTCTATGGTCTACCATCAGCGGAAAGGTCAGCGACGAGTTGAGGAACGATTTCGGCGAAAGAGTGCAGCGGACCTTTGCGTTGGGTCAGAAGTCCTGCTCCACACATCCGCCGGCCACGCTCCTCGAGGTCTGAGGTTCGACGTCGCCGGCCTGTCCACGTATTCCGGTGAAGCCTTCGTCAGATCACCGCTGGTCGTGCTAAGTGCAGTCGCTCTATCTGCAAGAACGCCGCTCTGGCAGCAGCTGGCTACTCAGAGCATTGTCTATGCTCCTCCTCCCAGCACCGTGCGTGGCCTTAAGGGGAGGTTTACTATCTTTGGTACAAAAAATCTGTTTTTATATAGCATTTTTGGATCCATAAAAGTGTTTAGAATCCACCGCTGAAACGGTTTTTCCGAATACGGAACGGAAATGTTTGTTATTCGCGGTAGAACAAAAAAATGCACGTGCCTGAAGTCGGCCTTTTTCACGCACCAGTTTTATTCAGGGATTTCGACTTTGTAGCCGCGAGAAATTATTCTATGTGCTTGCCCTTGACTAAAACTGATAAATGATCAAGGAGCTTACGACGCAGTACGGCTTGGCAATCCGACGGCATTCCAGTTTGGTGGAACAGATGAAGAAGGCAATTTGGGCAACGTATTTCCACAAGTGTTCGACGGATGACCACCCACAACACCAAAATCGTCCGGCTGGGGAAACTAGTTGGTGCAAGTGGCGCATTGTAGAGGCTACCGGACATCTGGACGAATATCAACACGACCAGCCGCTCTCTAAAGAAGTTCAAAAAGATCTACGAGGCCCTTTCGGAGGACGAGTTACTGTACCGGTGCTTGGGAGGAAACACACAAAATTCAAATGAAAGATTGAACGCCTGTGTTTGGAAGTTAACCCCCAAGCATTTGCATTCTGGTGCGAAGACTGTGGAGATGACGACTTTCCTGGCAGTGAGCAACTTCAACGAAGGGTATTCAGCAGTTCTGAAGACCATGACAACGATGAACGTCACCCAGGGACTCTATTCGACGCAGTTCGCCAAGCATTCGGACGAACACCGGATTCAAGAATCCGAAAACCGCTTTTCGCCGGTCGTACGTGCGGCTCCGGAGCAGCGCAGGATTGCCCAGATCGAGCAGAACGCCCTCTATGAGGAAGAGGAAGGACTTGTTTATGGACCAGGGATAGCAGATTGAAAGTAAGCTGCATAATATTTCATTTATATGTAGTCAAAACTTCAAACGCGTTTTTCTCGAAATGACTTTTTTTTTTTATCGCGCGGTATGGTGACTTCAAATCTACTGAACCGATTGACATGATTCTTTGTTTCCGACGTAGGTAACTAAATTGTCTAGGAGTTGTACCACTTTTATTCCGATCAACTATAAATATTTTTACTTGGCCGACGAAGACGAAAAATCGATGAAAAAATCTTATTTTTTTTTTTTCAAATGGCCCCCATTTTGTTTCCGATGGTACAAATAACTTAAGCGAAGTACAACTCCTAAAGAATCTTATATACTTCGCTAACGTCAACTCAGTTTTAATTTCAGACGAGCCGGCTGACCTGTGACATACCGTGCGTAGAGGTCTACATCGAAACTTTGTTTCGTTCCGACGACACTCCCACCTTTGCTGTTCGACATTTCCAGTCGAAAAAATTCCAGTTTGTAGAGGAAATATCAATAAACATTTTAACCAAATTTGAAATTGGTATCTATAACGCATTCCGAGAAAAATTTCTCAAAGAACATGCTTTTTTCGGGCCAAAGATAGTAAACCTCCCCTTAAGGGACGATCGCCGCCGTTACACCAGTACCAAGATGTCATGGGCTGTCGCCAGGCTGCACCCACCGTACGAGGGCGCGCACGTCTGTATGCTCCCGACATGTGATAATGAAGAGTTTTTCTGAACACCATCGATCTTGGGCAGCCGTCCTCACCTACGACGGACTCCTGTCTCTGTCGCAATCCGATCAAAGCCACAACCTTCAGGTGGACGAGCAGCTGCGCCATCTCGACAACCGGACGAATGGCTCCCGATCCATCTGTGGCGGTCGTATCACGAGGTGAACGTTACAGACGGATGTAGACCAGTTCCTTGGCCTCCACTTTGGTTCAAATGATACTAGAACTGACATGTGATTACATTTTCACGCAATTTGAGTGCATAGATCCTCAGAAATCAGTACCCAGAACAACCACCTCTGGCCGTAAGAACGGCCTTGATACACCTGGGAATTGAGTCAAACAAAGCTTGGATGGCGTGTACAGGTACAGCTGCCCATGCAGCTTCAACACGATACCACAGTTCTTCAAGAGTAGTGACTGGCGTATTGTGACGAGTCAATTGCTCGGCCACCATTGACCAGACGTTTTCAGTTGGTGAGAGATCTGGAGAATGTGCTGGCCAGGGCAGCAATCGAACATTTTCTGTATCCAGAAAGGCCCGTACAGGACCTGCAACATGCGGTCGTGCATTATCCTTCTGAAATGTAGGGTTTCACACGGATCGAATGAAGGGTAGAGCCACGGGTCGTAACACATCTGAAATGTAACGTTCAAAGTGCCGTCAGGGCGAACAAGAGGTGAACGAGACGTGTAACCAATGGCACCTCATACCATCACGCCGGGTGATACGCCAGTATGGCGATGACGAATACACGCTTCCAATGTGGGTTCACCGCGATGTCGCCAAACACGGATGCGACCATCATGAAGCTGTAAACAGAACCTGGATTCATCCGAAAAAAATGAAGTTTTGCCATTCGTGCACCCAGGTTCGTCGTTGAGTACTCCATCGCAGGCGGTCTTGTCTGTGATGCAGCGTCAAGGGTAACTGCAGCCATGGTCTCCGAGCTGATAGTCCATGCTGCTGCAAACGTCGTCGAACTGTTAGTACAGATGGTTGTTGTCTTTGCAAACGTCCCCATCTGTTGACTCAGGGATCGAGACGTGGCTGCACGATCCGTTACAGCCATGCGGATAAGATGCCTGTCATCTCGACTGCTAGTGATACGAGTCCGTTGGGATCCAGCACGGCGTTCCGTATTACCTTCCTGAACCCACTGTTCCATATTCTGCTAACAGTCATTGGATCTGGAACAACGCGAGCAGCAATGTCGCGATACGATAAAACGCAATCGCGTTAGGCTACAATCCGACCTTTATCAAAGTTGGAAACGTGATGGTACGCATTTCTCCTCCTTACACGAGGCATCACAACAACGTTTCACCAGGCAACGCCGGTCAACTGCTGTTTGTGTATGAGAAATCGGTTGGAAACTTCTCTCATGTCAGCACGTTGTAGATGTCGCCAACCTTGTGTGAATGCTCTGAAAAGCTAATCATTTGCATATCACAGCATCTTCTTCCTGTCGGTTAAATTTCGCGTCTGTAGCACGTCATCTTCGTGGTGTAGCAATTTCAATGGCCAGTAATGTATTAATGAACATTAATATGGGGTGTGTCCACTCTTTTCCTTTATCACGGCTTGAAGCACAAGAAGTGGAGCACATCCTAACCACGACAAACACCTCTTTACCCGAACGCCAACTCCTTCGTACTCCAACGTTGGCACTACAGGCCTACAAAATGGCAGGTAAGGCTCTTTAGCGATTCTCCAAACCCAAACCCTTGAATCGCATTCCCACGTGGTATAGCGTGATTCATCACTCCAAATTACTCGTTTCCAGTCATCAACTGTCCAGTAATGTTGTACGTTACACCACTTTCAAGCGTTACTCAGCCCTGACTACAGAAATGTGAGGTTTATTAGAAACTGGTCGACGATTATACCCCATTCCTTTTAATTCCCTACATACAGTCATGGTGCTAGCTGGACTGCTAGTAGCGTTTTGGAACTTACGAATGATCCCTTCCGCTGATTTCATACAATTTTTTACAATGCTTGACAGTCACAGTCCGAGTGGGTACATGAGGTCTGCCTGGTCTAGTTTTAGTTGTGGTTGTTCCTTCGCGTTTCCACTTCACAATCACATCACCAAAAGTCGACTTGGGCAGCTTTAGACGTGTTAAAATGTCCCTGTTGGATTTGTTTCTGTTTTTCTACTGACAACGCAATACTCCCCGCTTCCTTTTATACTGTCGAGTTCTTCTCTCGTGACATCTAGTGGTCAGTTTCGCAGTACATAGGGGTAACTGGACACTTTTGATCAGACAGTGTACGTGTGAGAAATTTGTTATGATTGTTCCGTCGAAATTTTTTGGTACAAAAAAAAAATGGCTCTAAGCACTATGTTACTTAATATCTGAGGTCATCAGTCCCCTAGACTTAGAACTACTTAAACCTAACTAACCTAAGGACATCACACACATCTACGCCCGAAGCAGGATTCGAACCTGCGACCATAGCAGCAGCGCGGTTCAGGACTGAAGCGTCTAGAACCGCTCGGTCACAGCGGCAGGCTTTTTTGCTACACCATGGTCAAATGAGAACCTACAGTTGAAATAATACGCTGAAAACCGTTATTTATTGGCGTAGAATTTGCCAGTGGGATGGCGGAAGAATTGAATAACACAGGTATCCAAGACTCATTCCAGCAATCAGAATATCTACAAGCTCGAAAGATTTATCATAATATTCTAAAACAGTAAACAAAATACCTACAGACTTGCTGACATCAGTAGGAAGTATGAAGATCTGTAACTGTACTCATGCTGCCGAACGAAATTTATGAGATGGCAAAAGTAGCCGCCGATATCTAGAAAAGATTAAAGGAACATAGATCGTATCAGCCTTTCCAGTTGATGGTGCATATTGAGAGATAATACCTTCTGATAACTACGTGCGCCATGTTCTGTAGCGGTATGAGTTCTATAAATTATATGGAATATTGCAGCTTTTTATGGAAATCATGTCAATATTCATAATATGTACGAGGGGATGCTGAAAATTAATGCCCTCGAATATTTTATGCGAAAATTCTTAAAGTTTTTAAATAAAAGAAACTTTATAAATATTCTATGTCTTTATTCTTCGTAACTAAATATTTATTTTTCCATGTAATCACACTAGAGACGAACACATTTCTCCCAAAGAGACATCAGTTTGTCCATACCATCACCGTAGAACGTTTGACTCTGTTGACGGAACCACAACGTCACCTCTGCTTGCAACGTTTCGTCACAATCAAAGAAAAGTCGACGCAGATGTTCTTTAAGTTTTGGAAACAGAAAAAATCAGATTGGGCCAATTTGAGGTTAGCACCACCGTTCATTACGAGCACGAACAAACCAACGTCGCACATTGCTGATGTCGATAAAATCATCACCATACATAATTTGCATTTTTCTATGGGTTTCAATTGGAGGCCCGTTTCCTGCGGTTAGAATGTCGATCAGAGCACGCGGTTTCTCATCTACCGACATAGTCACATTATACATCGCCGTGTTACACGCTTCAATTCGGAAACCTCTAGCAGCAGAGCGCTGTAAGTTGCGTCAGCGAAGCGGGAAAGTGGACCGAGTAATACGCATAACATACAGTAAGTTACGTGAACCGACACTGGAAACAGAATAAAAAATTAGGAGGCATTACATTTCAGCACGCCCTCGTGCCTTGACATTTCAGTGTACGAAAGTAAAACATTTACAGTAATGAATGAGGAAATACTACAACAGATGCCATCATTTACATATGTGGGTTGCAATTCCTCTTTAAACAAGTCTAACTCTGATGTATAAGAAAATATCAAGAAACGTAAGAAACTGAATTGATGTAGTAAGAGGCGCTTTGGTTACTAACATTATCTCTAAACACGCTTTTTTTATTAAAACGTGGCACAAATATTAAGACCAAAAAATGAAAGAAGGATACAATCGCAGAAATATATATATATATTTGCTCATGTTTATTGTTGTTACCAGGCCTGGTACGGTATTTGGGGCATGAACAGCCTCAGATGTTGAGTGACCAGGGTTAAGGACACGTAGATGTCGCGTATTTCTGTGAGACAGCGTTATCAGCATTTGACAGGATTTGAAAGGGTCCTTATTTTGATCCGCGCTTGACCAGATGGTCGAAATAATACAATATCCAAATTTTTTGGGGCATTTGGACACGACGGTGGCCCATTGTTGTACTGCTTGAGAATGTGATGACAGACATACTAGCCGTCAAGGTAGTAATTGTCGGTGGATTGCGATAAGACTAAACTTCGATAGCCTCACGTGAATTAATTGAACTGTACACAGGAGATGAAATTTATTTCAAAGATGGGTGGCCCAACTGTAACATGAGACTCGGGTTGAACATCCAGTAATATACTAAATTGGTGCCATGGAAACAGGCATCCAAATGAAATTAACTTATTATAAACTTCAGTTAGAAAATATAAGCAAGAATTTAACCATATGATCTGACTGAAGATCGGGAACAGGAAGTTTTCAGGCTGAACAGTTGCTTAATATGAATGATCCTGAAATCTTGAAAAAGACCGAAGTAAATTGGAAGTGCATAAAGTTATTGTCTCATAAATCGTACAATTATAGTCGATGGTGACTTCAATCTACCCACAACATGATGGAAATATTACACGTTTAAAGCCGGCGGCAGACATAAAACTTTATCCCAAATTGCACTAAATGCTTTCTCAGAAAATTGTCTTGAACAATTAGTTCATAAGCCTACTCGAAGCGCAAGTGGTTGCGAAAGCATACTTGACCTCTTAGCAACAAATAATCCTGAACAAATAGGGAGTGAATGGGAATGAGTGTTTGGCGTCAATGGCCGGGAGGCCCCTTACGGGGCAGGTCCGGCCGCCTTGATGCAGGTTTTATTACATTCGACGCCACATTGGGCGACCTGTGCGCCGTATGGGGATAAAATAATGATGAGGTCAACACAACACCCACTCCCTGAGCGGAGAAAATCCCCACCCCAGCCGGGAATCAAACCCCGTCCCCTTAGGACGGCAGCCCGTCACACTCGCCATTCAGCTATCGGGGCGGACAGATAGGGAATATCATGACGGGTACAGGGATTAGCGACCACATGGCATTTGCTGTTAGGCTGAATACCGTAATACTCACAATCATCAAAAAGAAACACAAAGTACATCTATTTAAAAAAGCTGATAAATATGCCCTTAACGCCTTTTTAAGAGACACTCTCCACTACTTCTGATCTGATCACGTATGCGCAGAAAAGATGTGGAGTGATTTCAAAGCGATAGTATCGACGGCGATTGAGAGATATACACCACATAAATTAAGTGATGGTACTGATTCCCCATGGTATACCAAACGGGTCAGATCGTTGTTGCAGAAGCAACGATAAAAGCATGCCAAATTTAAAAGAACGCAAAATCCCCAAGTTTGGGAAAGTTCTGCACAAATTCGAAACAGCGCATGCTTCAATGCGAGACGCTTTTAATAATTTCCACGACGAAACTCTGTCTCGGAATCTGGCAGGAAACCCAGAGAGATTCTGGTCATACATAAAGCACACCAGTGGCAACACGCAATCAATACCTTCACTGCGCGATAACAACGGTGAAGCCACCGCTGACAGTGCCACTAAAGGAGACTTATTAAACACGGTTTTCCGAAACTCCTTCACCGAAGAGGACGAAGTAAATGTTCCTGAATTCCAATAAAGAATAACTGCCAAGATGAGAAACATAGAAGTAGATATCCTCGTGTAGCAAAGCAGCTTAAATCACTTAATAAAGGCAAGGCCTCCGGTCCAGACTGTGTGCCAGTCAGGTTCCTTTCAGGGTATGCTGATAAAATAGCTCCATATTTAGCAATTATATACAACCGTTCGCTCATATAAAGATCCGAACTTAAAAGACTGGAGAACTGCTCAAGTCACATCAATACCCAAAAAGGGAAACAGAAGTAATCCGCTGAATTACAGGCCCATATCACTAACGTCGATTAGCAGTAGGGATTTGGAACGTATACTGTGTACGAACATTATGAATTACCTCGAAGAAAACGATTTATTGGCATATAGTCAGCACGCATTCAGAAAATATCAATCTTGTGAAACACAACTAGCTCTCTATACTCATGAAGTAATGAGTGGTATCAACAGGAGCTGTCAAATTGATATCATATTTTTAGATTTCCAGAGGGCTTTCGACACCCTTCCTCACAAGCGTCGTCTAACCAAACTGCGTGGCTGTGGAATATCGCCTCAGTTGTGCGACTGGTTTCGTGTTTTCCTGTCAGAACTGTCAGTTTGTAGTAATAGACGGAAGGTCATCGAGTAAAACAGAAGTAATATCCGACGTTCGCCAAGGAAGTGTTATAGGCCCTCTATTGTTCCTTATCTATATTAACGACATACGAAAGTGGTTCAAATGGCTCTGAGCACTATGCGACTTAACTTCTGAGGTCATCAGTCGCCTAGAACTTAGAACTAATTAAACCTAACTAACCTAAGGACATCACACACATCCATGCCCGAGGCAGGATTCGAACCTGCGACCGTAGCGGTCGCTCGGCTCCAGTCTGTAGCGCCCAGAACCGCACGGCCACTCCGGCCGGCGAACGACATAGGAGACAATCTGAGTAGCGCTCTTAGATTGTTTGCAGATGATGCTGTCACTTACCATCTTGTAAAGTCATCAGATGACCAAAACGAATTGCAAAATGATTTAGATAAGATATCTGTATGTTTCTAAAAGTGGCAGTAGACCCTGAATAAAGAAAAGCGTGAAGTTATTCATATGAGTACTAAAAGAAATACGCTAAATTCCGATTACGCGATAAGTCACACAAATCTGAAGGTTGTAAATTCAACTAAATACTAAGGGATTACAATTACATATAACCTAAATTAGAACGATCACAGAGATAATGTTGAGAGAAGAGCAAACCAAAGACTGCGATTTATTGGCAGATTACTTACAAGGTGCAACATGTCCACTAAAGAGACTGCTGACACCACACTTGTTCTCCTTATTCTGGAGTATAGCTGTGTGTTCAAAAATGGCTCTGAGCACTATGGGACTTAACTTCTGAGGTCATCAGTCCCCTAGAACTTAACTAACCTAAGGATATCACACACATCCATGCCCGAGGCAGGATTCGAACCTGCGACAGTAGCAGTCCCGCGGTTCCGGACTGGAACGCCTAGAACCGCTCGGTCAGAGCGGCCGGCTATATACGAACTCAAGGCATCTGATCAATGATTGCGCGATTACGCCAGTAGGTTGGTTATGTAAGGTATGCATACAACATCGAAAAGTATCGACGTCTATATCTAAATACATACTCCGCAAGCCACCATAAGGTGCGTGGGGGAGGGAACCCTGTTCCACTGCTACTCGTTTCCTTCCCTGACTCACTCGGATTTAGAGCGAGGGAAAAACGACTTCATATATGCCTCCGTACGAGCTTCAGTTCCTCATATCTTATCTTCGTGGTCCTTACGCGAAATGTATGTTGATAGTGGTGGTGGTGGTGGTGGTTAGTGTTTAACGTCCCGTCGACAACGAGGTCATTAGAGACGGAGCGCAAGCTCGGGTTAGGGAAGGATTGGGAAGGAAATCGGCCGTGCCCTTTCTAAGGAACCATCCCGGCATTTGCCTGAAACGATTTAGGGAAATCACGGAAAACCTAAATCAGGATGGCCGGAGACGGGATTGAACCGTCGTCCTCCCGAATGCGAGGTTGATAGTAGTATGATCATTCAGCAGACAGCTTCAGATTCCGGTTCTCTACACTTTCTGAACAGTGTTCCTCCAAAAGAACGTCGTCTTCCCCAGGGATTCCCATTTGAGTTTCCGAAGCATCTTTGTAACACTTACGTGTTGTTCAAACCTATTGGTAACAAATCTAGCAGCCCGCCTACGAATTGTGGCGACGTTTACATTTAATCCGACCTGGTGTGGATTCCAGACACTCGATCAGTACTCAAGAATAGCGTCCTACATGCGATCTCCTTTACAGATGAACCACACTTTCCTAAAATTCCCCCAATAAACCGAAGTCTACCATTCGCCTTCCCTACTATAATCCTCACATGCTTGTTCCATTTCATGTCGCTTTGCAACGTCGCGCCTTGGTATTTACACGACGTGACTGTGTCAAGCAGGACACTACTAACGCTGTATCCGAACATTGTGTTGGTTTTTTTTCCTTACTCATCCGCATTTACTTACATTTTTCCTCATCTAGAGCCAGCTGCCATTCATCACATCAACTATAAATTTTGTCTCACAGTCAGTCATGTTGTATCATCCTACAGTCACTCATTCTCGACACGTTCCCGTACAACAAACAAACCGCAGATTGCTGCTTACTGTGTCCGCCAGATCGTTTATGTATATAGAAAATAATATCGGTCCTATCATAGTTGGCTGGGGCAACATACTGGGTTCTATTACTTAAGAATTCTTAGAGCCACTCCCATATCTGGGAACCTATTCCGCGTTTTTCGTTAACAGTCTGCAGTGGAGCAACCTGTCAAATGCTTTTCGGGAATCTAGAAAAACGGGATCTGCCTGTTGCCCTTCATCCGTAGTTCGCAGTATATCATGTAAGAAAAGGGCAAGCTGAGTTTCACACGGACGATGCTTTCTAAAACCGTGCTAATTCGTGGAAGTAATATTTTCGGTCTCTAGGAAGTTTATTGTATTCGAACTCATAATACGTTTTAGAATTCTGCAGCAAGTCGTTGTTAAGGATATTTGTCTGTAATTTTGCCGGTATGTTGTTTTACCCTTCTTGTATACAGAAGTAAAATGAATGTGCCTCAAACCCTCCAAGAAATGATAAGATCCGAAATTATTGCTCAGTCCTAACATCACGCCTACCAATAACATCTGAGTTTCCTCAGTCGTTTTCCTAAGGTTGCGTCATGTTACCAAGCTCTGAAGCTAGTGGAGAAGCAGTCATGATCTGCTGCTAAATGTTGCTGGCGGAGGGATAGCCCTCATTGCCTCTCGGCAGAGAAGAGTGTTCTGTGCAGCGGCCAGAGAAGAAGTATTTTGTTCGGTGGCCAGAGAAGGAGTGAATTCGTTGCCTGCTGGAAAAGTCAGTTCTGTTCGTTTTCCAGAATGACTCTCGCTTCTGGGCCTGTGTGCCTCTCGGTGCGCCATGCAGACGATTTCAGAAAATTCTGCCCAATGGCAGGCCGAAAGTAAATCAACAATTTCCGAGTTTGCAATGTTAACCTGTGGAAGAAGTCAGGCGTGAATAAGTCTTCCTGACGTCCCCACTCCGCTGTCGGGTTTTCTTTCTAGTCAATCTGCTAGCTCCTCGTTTTGGACTTCCTCGAAGCCTGCCCTTGGGTCCCCTCCTCTGATAAATTATTATTGGTAACCAGTAAGGAGGCTCGTTCTAAATTTTCAACATGCTGGCTGGGCTGTCGATGTGAAAACTTTGGCCCCATCGTTTCTCACGATTCTGCAAGGTGCTTTTCACCTCACACCACTCGCTTCTGGGAAGGGCTTCTCAACTCGAAAACGAACTTCCTTTGTCAAACAGTTACGCTTTGCCGCCTTGGCTCGCTAAGCTCGGCGTGTCGGCCGAACTGAAGCTCCTGCCGGCCGCCATGTGATTTTCTGGGAAGCCATTCAGACAGCACCAAGTGAGAAATACAGTACAGCGACTGCTCTGGGTTTCAGCGCCGGCTGTGCACAACAGTCAGACAATGCCGTGGCGCGTGGAATGTATGCTCGGTCGCTCCTGACCTTCTCATGCTTAACCCTTAAGGAAAGGCCACACTGAGCAGAACTGCACTGCAGCACAGCGGCGAGGCACGACGCTACCAAATATTGGTTATATGGAATTGTATGAGACAGAAAGCACTACGTGTTAGCACTGCGAGGTGAGGTTGACCAACTAGACAACTATAACGCACCTTGCGTCGCGTAGCTACTTTCGCCCTACTGCTGTATATCAAGTGTCATTGAAATCTTATCTCTTTTGACGTGCGAAACGAAAGTTTGTTTACCAAACGGGCATTAGCCGAGGGAAAGTTGACAATATGAATAAGTGGATATCGAGAGATATACACTAAAGAGCTAAAGAAACTCGTACACCTATCGAATATCGCGCACGCAGAAATGCCGTGACACGACGTGGCATGTACTCGACTAATATCTGAAGTAGTGCTGGAGGGAACTGACACCATGAATCCTGCTGGGCTGTCCATATCCGTAAGAGTACGAAAGCGTGGAGATCTCTTCTGAACTGCACGCAGCAACGCATCCCAGATATGCTCAATAATGTTCATGTCTGGGGAGTTTGGTGGTCAGCGGAAGTGTTTCAACTCGGAAAAGTGTCCTTGGAGCCACACTGTGACAATTCTCAACGTGTGGCGTGTCGCACTGTCCTGCTCGAATTGCCAAGTCCGCCGGCCGCGGTGGCCGTGCAGTTCTAAGCGCTCCAGTCCGGATCCGCGCTGCTGCTACGGTCGCAGGTTCGAATCCTGCCTCGGGCATGGGTGTGTGTGATGTTCTCAGGTTAGTTAGATTTAAGTAGTTCTAAGTTCTAGGGGACTGATGACCACAGCAGTTGAGTCCCATAGTGCTCAGAGCCATTTTTTTGCCAAGTCCGTCGGAATGCACAACGGACGTGAATGGATACACGTGATCAGACAGGATGCTTACGTACCTGCCACCTGTCAGAGTCGTATCTAGACGTATCATGGGTCCCATATAACTCCAACTGCACACGACCCACACCATTGCGGAGCCTCCACCAGCTTGAAGAGTCCCCTGCTGACATGCAGGGTCCATGGATGCATGAGGCTGCCTCCATACCCGTACACGTCCATGCGCTCGACACAATTTGAAACGAGACTCGTCCGACCAGGCAACATGTTTGCAGTCAACAACAGTCCAATGTCGGCGTTGACAGGTCCAGGTGAGGCGTAATTCTTTGTGTCTTGCTGTCATCAAGGTACACGAGTGGGCCTTCGGATCCGTAAGCCCATATCGATCATGTTTCATTGACTGGGTCGCACGCTGACACTTGTTGATGGCCCAGCATAGAAATCTGCAGTAATTTGCGGAAGGGTTGCACTTCTATCGCGTTGAACGATTCTCTTCAGTCGTTGTTGGCCCTGTTCTTGCAGGATCTTTTTCCGGTCGCAGCGACGTCGAGGACTCGATGTTTCACCGGATTCTTGATATTCACGGTACACTCGTGAATTGATCGTAGGAGAAAATCCCCACTTCATCGCTATCTCGGAGATGTCCCAGCGCTCGTGCGCCGCGTATAACACCACGTTTAAACTCACTTAAATCTTGAGAACCTGCCATTGTAGCAGCAATAAACGCTCTAACAACTACGCCAGACACTTTTCTTATAGGGGCGTTGCCGACCGTAGCGCCGTATTCTGCCTGTTTACATATCTCTGTGTTTGAATACACATGCCTATACAAGTTTCTTTGGCACTTCAGTGTATGACCTTCAAAAGGAACACTATGCGAATAATGCCAGAAAACACAACAAAAGAAAGAATTTGCCAAGAAATTGGGAGTAAACATAACGTACTGATACTTGTAGGATATTTTTTTTATATTATGAAACGGACGATTAGGTCTTTATTTATTTATTTTTGACAACCGGCCTATTATTACATTTTTTACTACTTATTTTCTCTTCAACTACAGCCCCCATTTAACATGTCGTTTTGTCGGACTAAACTACCTTGCGGGGAATTGAAATAAGTTTTGAAACTATCCCGTATCTGGAGGCATTATTTACGAAATTGTCTAGTAACTCTTCAGTCTCTTCATTGTCAAACAACATAGTATCGTGTCTGGGAAAATTGTGCAAGACACAGTAGGCAAGAATAAAGTTCTCTACATGTTCCGGACTGAGACAGATCTTGCGATAGTAAAGTCTAAATTTTTTGCACAATATTCCAAAAGCGTTTTCTGGAACTCTTCGGGCTCTGCTACGTCTGTAGCTGTATACTATTTCCTATTGGTCCTCTAATTGTGTACCACGATAAGGTCTCATCAAATAGGTTTTTAATGCAAAAGCTTTGTCTTCAGCAACCACGTGAGACAATCAAACTCTCGTGCCTGGTGATTCTTTTGGGCCTCGTATATTCAAGATACTTGTTTCTAGTTTTGTTGCTAATTCTGACCGGGAAAAAATCGGCGCATCGCTATTCTTTTGAAGGTTACCAACGTTCACATGTATAAATTTATAGTATTCTTCCTCTCATAACAAAGAAATTATCACATCCACGTCACTTTCGTCCTTTTGCTCGGAGATTGCCGAACGACTTACATACAAAATTTGCTACGTATTGTCGCGCCGCTGCAGTTCAGATGTGATACACCAAATAGAGCCGGCCGGAGTGGCCGAGCGGTTCTAGGCGCTAAAGTCTGGAACCGCGCGACCGCTACGGTCGCAGGTTCGAATCCTGCCTCGGGCATGGATGTGTGTGATGTCCTTAGGTTAGTTAGGTTTAATTAGTTCTAAGTTCTAGGGGACTGATGACCTCAGAAGTTAAGTCCCATAGTGCTCAGAGCCATACACCAAATAGAGCCGTGTCGTGCCGTGTCACTCTGCTGCATTGCAGTTCCGCTTACAAGGGGCGCCATTAACGTCGAACGCGCGGAACCGAATGGAAACATGTTTAGAATAATACTCGATCATTAAAAAAAAAAAAAAACAGTGGTCTTTGTCATTTCCACGCAAAACGTTGCATTGTACCACAAGTGTCATTTTAATGGAGAGAAACAAAGTAGCAAGATATCAGTACCATAGGAAGGAAATTATACGTAATTCAATGACGTCATTGCATCATTAAATTTTCATTCACCAGTGCCAAATGCCCTCTGCTTAAAATAATTATAATAGCGCAAAACACGCATATCCTACACATCCGACAGTCGTTACATTAGTTTTCACAGTGTAAAGGCGAGATTTCGATGATGTAGTTAAAACAAAGCGAAGAACAATGTATACACCTCACTAAAGCCACGTTTTTACTTTCGCATTCAAGCAGTCCAATACCAAAACTTCACTAATTACATTTTCAAATGGTGATATGGGTATGTCATTGTCATAATCTGCCCTTCGGCAAGCATATTGCAACATAGGCGTGTACTTTGGTGCAAAAAATTGACTGTAAATCACAGTGTTTATTCGTTCCAGTGGGCGGAAGAGACAACAACATTGGCGCGCTACGGTGTAAACATTTCCTTCCCGTATAGTGCGGGTGGAGTACATCCAGTGATAGTTCTTTCCGCTACTTGTTCTACTTCCGTAGCCTCTGCCGAATCGTTAAAACTTTTGTTACGCTGTTATTAGCACCATGGACGATGGCAGCCGCAGCTCTCCTGCTCCACAAGCTTCACAAAACCGACAGCACAACGTCGCAGTGGATGCTGAAGTACTTCACGCACCCTTCAGTCAAGTGATTAAAGGCGCAATCATCGCATCCCACAACGCAGACACACTCCAACATGTTCCGCCCGTCAATCCAACTACAGCAAGAGACCGCACGGAGGAGGAAGGAGACTGCGACCAACGAGACCAAATGGAGAAGTGCGACGTGGCGACGCCATGAACATTCTTTCTTAGACAAAGCAAATTTGGGGGCCGACATTCCGAAGTTCTTCACTACTAAACAAGGCTTCATCAAAAATGTTGAAACCTCTGTTACAGTGGACGAATTACTAACGGAAATGACGTATTGCTGCGAAGTTATTGCCATCAGGAGATTTAATAAAACTGTAATTCTGAACGGGAAAAAGGTAACAAAGCCGTCTCCAATTTGTGTTGTAACATTTAGGTCAAAGCGGCTCCCACAGTTTGTTTATATTCATGGAGCTCGCTGTCCAGTGGACGTGTATGTACTCTCCGTCTTACAATGCAATAAGTGAAACTTCCTGACAGATTAAAACTGTGTGCCGGGCCGAGACTCGAACTCGGGACCTTTGCCTTTCGCGGGAAAGTGCTCTACCAACTGAACTACCCAAGCACGACTCACGGCCCGTCCTCACAGCTTTACTTCAGCCAGTACCTCGTCTCCTGCCTTCCAAACTTTACAGAAGCTCTTCTGCGAACCTTGCAGAACTAGCACTCCTGAAAGAAAGGATATTGCGGAGACGTGGCTTAGCCACAGCCTGGGGGATGTTTCCAGAATGAGATTTTCACTCTGCAGCGGAGTGTGCGCTGATATGAAACTTTCATATCATTAGGAAGACATTAAGAAAATACTAAAATCTGTCTAATGATAAAAACATTCTTGCCGTTAAGAAAGCACAAGTTGCGACCAAAAAAATATTCAAGCACAAAGCAGGAAAATTGTGGCACAATTTCTGCATTATAGTCTGCAAAGAAACTCCATTAACCAGGATCTGGAATGTAATATGGAACATTAAAACCGGTCTGACAATGGCTATGCAAACATTTCCACCATCTAAAGAACTTTTAGTATCGTTCTTGTGTGTGACATCTCCACCTGACGTTATAGACGAGGAAGACGAAGTGGAATATCAAGAGGACAGAAGTGTTATTACACATCCCTTGTCGACAGCAAAATTCAAGGTCGCGCTCCCCACGACACATCCCCCACAAACGGAAACTTCTGCTGCTCAAAATTTAAAATAATCTATGGATACAAAGGATCCAAATCGACTCGCTGAAATCGTATTGTGCCGTCCCCATTCACAAATCGCGAAAAAGTGTGATAAACCCGAGTCATATCAGCCTATCACCTAACTGCTGTCCGCGGCTCGTGCTCTTGCGGTAGCGTTCTCGCTGCCCGCGCACGGGGTCCCGGGTTCGATTCACAGCGGGGTTAGGGATTTTCTCTGCCTCGGGATGACTGGGTGTTGTGTGTCTTTCAACATCATTTCATCCTCATTCACTCGCAATTCGCCATAGTGGCGTTAAAGAACTTGTGGAGCGGCGGCCGAACCGCCTCGCGATGGGTCTCCCAGCTACCAATGCCATACGCTCATTGTTATTATTACCTTACTGCTGTGTTCGGGGAAGATAATGGAAACAATTACTAAGCAGCGCTTAGAACGGTGGTGTGTAAACAAGAAACTATTACCGTAAAAACAACTTGCATTTCGAAAAGGAAAAGGGACAACCGACATCCGATCACGGTTAGTTACTCACATACAGCTACATGTAAATTTCTCTCAGATAATTATATTGCGTTCATAGACTTGACTAAAGGATACGACAACGGCGTCCTGTCAGTCTGGGATAAACTGAAGAAACTCCAGATTCCAAAACGTGCGTGCGTGCGTGGTGTATACAGGTGGGTCCTAGACTAGTCAAGGCGCTGGTAGTGCTTATTGAGTACCTCGAAGTAAACTACAGTGCCTATACAAGCTGGATCCACACTGCTCTATAATGGCAGCAAGCTGATTGCCATTTTGGAAGCCCTACTATTCGCACAGGCGTCCACAGCGTCTACAACAGTCATAATTGCTGATAGTACGTCAGCTCTACAACTGATAAGAAACCATCATAACAACTGTACCAACCTCACAGTTGCAGCAATTGTCGATGTTGTGTTTCGGGTGCAGACGAGCTGTCTCAACATCGTGATGGTATGGATGAAAGGCCACTTTGGGATATCTGGAAACTGAACAAGCAGATGACCTAGTTAAGCAGGCAAATCTGCATAGAGCTAATAAATATGATAAACTCCCTCTCGCAGATATGATACCTCTCCTCAGAAAGCAGTTGTCCTCGGACTGGCAAGAGGAATGGTTGCGGGGAGCTAAAACCAAAGGCACCCACTACGCACTAGTTCATCTCAAGATTCCAAGATCCCTGTGGTATAATAAGGCTCAAACATGAAGCAGCTTCACGACAATAATATCACAACTGAAATTTAATCATTGGAAGTTCAACAAACACCTATATCGGCTCAACCTAAGTGCTACCCCTCTGTGTGTCATATATTTCTACAATGTCCTCGGATCGCGTATCACATAAACATCCTTGCAGGTAATCTTCGGGCATCATTTCCCAATCAGCCTCCAAATTTTGGTAGCATCCAACGATGTAGCGACGCACAAAGTACTGTATGAGTGTGTCAGCAGAGCCAATATCAAGATATAGCTCCCTGCACTCCTAATCTAATGCTCCTGGTACTTAGACTTCCAGGGGTAGACCAAAGCTATGTTAACTGACTACACCCTCACGTGCTGCTCGGCAGAATATGGAATGCTCAGCCTCTAAATGTATGTCACTTTGTGCGTCCTATGTGTACTTGTCTGAATACTATTGTATTGTATCTATATGTGTGGGTATAATGCACATCTCTGGTTCTTGTACACTGTTCCCCTGTTCTGCGTAGATAGCACTAACAGAACTGATAATATCCCAAATGTGTACCAACGGCGATTTATCATTTCTTCTTGTGTTAGCAGTAGGGTTTTTATAGTGTACTACCGCTGTGTATCCTATGTTCTATTTTCGTATTGTTTACACTTTTTAGTATCCTCTGATTGTGAATCTTGTTTTATGTCGATTCAGTCCTTTGTTAATCCTAAATCACATCATACATTGTACGAATTAAAATAATGTCTCCCATGAATTGTGAAAAACAACTGTGAAATAACATTTCCTGTGTTTGGATGGCTGAATGACACATTAAATAAAAAAAAAAGAAGCACAGAATGAATTCTGATGATGAAAGAACGATCATGTATCTTCACATGTGGATTGGCACTTTGTAGTCTTACAAAATCAGCAATCCTTCTGATATAGAGTTTATATTGCCGAAAGAAGTAAACATCAAAGGGTTGGCAATATTTTGTTGTTTTCGGTGCCAAGATCGTTGATTGGAAAACTTGCCTCTATAAGGGTAAGATCTGTATGACCTGACCAGGAATGACACAATAGGCTCTTTTCACTTGTTACATGTTCGCCAAGAACTGAACTTAGAAAACGTTTCAAGTGTTCTTTAGTAATTTTTCTTCTTTTCCTTCCTCCATGTGAATGTTTCGTGGACAGGTTTTTTCAAATTTCTTTCAAATATTTTGGTCGAAAGTGCCTTGTGGCTCTCGAAAACAGATGTAAAACTTGTTTGCTAATCTTCCTGTCACTGATAAAGCCAGTTGTGTAGCAGTGGGTGGAGCTATGGACAGAGTGCAACACACTAGCTGTAGCTTCCTCTCCTTGTGAGACAGTGCTCATGATGAAGACATTTCAGACTGAAATTGACCCTGGTCACTGTTTCAAACATTCCCTTTCTCCAAAACCTGCTCTGTCATAAACATGTTCACTTCCTCCACAAACTCTTGTGCCTTCTGTCATAAACTAGTATCGTCTTCTTCTTCAAAATGGTTCAAATGGCTCTGAACACTATGGGACTTAACTGCTGTGGTCATTAGTCTCCTAGAACTTAGAACTACTTAAACCTAACTAATCTAAGGACATCACACACATCCATGCCCGAATCAGGATTCGAACCTGTGACCGTAGCGGTCACGCGGCTCCAGACTGTAGCGCCTAGAACCGCACGGCACTCCGGCTGGCTCTTCTTCTTCCTTGTGTGTGACAAATGTAGTAATTTGCCTGAATGAAGTGCTATATTCAGCCTTAAGATTGTCGATAAAAGAAATCGAAGCTTTGAAATTGTCCAAGCCAACCATTTTAGACGATTCTAGTGCCCATAATTGCAGATACCAATAGTGAACAGTAGATCCATATGACCTTGCTCTGTTAAATTGCGATATTACGTGCTGATTTATAGTTTGTAATTGCGACAGTCTTTTTCCTCCCGCTCGCCTTTTGCTGGACTCAAAATTCATGATAAATCCGCAATCTAATTTACTTTTAATGCACTTGTTGTGCCTCATTAGTTTGCTATAGGAACTGAAGGCACTATTGTGATAAGTCTTCATAATCGTTCTCTAGAACGCTGTCGTCAATATCTTCTGCTCACTGGGCGTTGACTCTTTGGGTGGAGATAATTCGTACTCACTTTGAGTGGACTGTTCCCACTGCCCTGGAGATGGTGCTTGAACAGACAACTTCAGATTCAGGTTTTTCCCGTCCTTCAAAATCATTATATCTATCCAGTGTAGCGGTATATATTTCTGTGTCATTCCCATTATATTTCTGAATTATTGCATCGTATAATACATTGGCGAACTCTCTGTCATCGACTCCGATTTCATTTCCATATTCAGCACGCTGCAATCTTGTCCCTAATATTTGGACCACATTCGTAGGATTAATTCTCTTCATGATATCACTGTACACAGTTTGCACGGTACGCCGCATGCGAACACTCCAGGAGACACATTCGTACAGCAACTATACCTTTCACGCAACTCGAGCTTTTAGTGCATCTGCAACATGTCACCGTTTGATGGCGCTAATAGACAAATGTGGAGTTTTGCCTGGAAATGACACAGGCCACTGTTGTTTTTATGATCGAGTGTTAGTCCAAGCATTGTTTCGTGCGATTCCGCGCGTTCGAGGTTAAAAGTGTCCCTTGTCTGTTGGGTTTCACCTTTAAGCCGCAAAGTGTGGTAGCTTCTAAGTGCTGAACGGGACTTCGCTTTTCTGTGGAAAACAGGATTCTCAGGCGTTGCCTCGGTCTGGGATTTCCCATTCATGAAAAGTACAGAAAGATTTGCGTGCAATAACCAGCCCGTATATCGACAGAGAGAAGTAAGATGTTAATTGAAGTCAAAATCTTCGCAGTCACTAAACATTGCTTTCTATAAACATGAAAATACGTTAACTAGCCTTAAATGAAATCAAATCAAATAAATTAAAGTAAGAGGCGTGTTTTTTAATTAAGGTCCGTTTGAACATAAGTACACAACGAAAGGACATTTCAAAAAACTAAATTTATTTTAAGAAAGTACATACTGCACTCTATTTTTCGACATGCGAGTGTGTGTGTCTCCATTCCGTGCTCTGTTGCTTCGATTCGGGAGTGATATGCGAAACCCATGTTTCGTCTCCAGTTACGATCTTTGCGACAACGAGTCAAGAACTTCATCGGACACTCAATCTTTGGTTTTTGTGGTCCTCTGTTAGGAGTTTCGAGACCCAACGGGAGCACAGTTTCCTAAACTTTAGGTGTTCAGAAACAATGTTGCAAAGCATTGATCTCGACACGTCAGGAAATTCGTTCGAGATACCTGTCATTGTGAAGCGCCTGTTCTCACGAATCCTCGCTTCAACTGAAGCCACCAAATCATCTGTAATCAAAGAAAGGCGACCGGAGCGGTCCTCTTCATGGACGTTGTCACGGCCATATTTGAATTCTCGTACCCACTTACGCATTTCGCTTTTACTCATAACAGTATCACAGTGCACCTCACAAATCAGTCGATGAATTTCTGTAGCAGACAGGTTCCTTGCTGACACAAACCGCATCACTGAGTGAACCTCACACGCAGCGGGCGAGTTATTAGTCTTAAACATTTTGAAAGCACAGAACAAAACCGTACAGGTTAACTACAGAGCTGAAACATAGCACAGTTGTTCCTGAGGCATGCCGGTACACGACGCACGCGCTCGTTGTGGTATGCGTGCGAACTACTAGTGTCTACAACAAAACGGACCTTACTCAAAAAACACGTCTCGTTTATCACGACAATTAAGTATGGAAAGTGTCAATCCAACAATGCAATGCCACGTATCTAAAGTTCCAATCGACTACATCTGAGGCCGGCCAGAGTGGCCGAGCGGTTAAAGGCGCTACAGTCTGGAACCGCACGACCGCTACGGTCGCAGGTTCGAATCCTGCCTCGGCCATGGATGTGTGTGATGTCCTTAGGTTAGTTAGGTTTAAGTAGTTCTAAGTTCTAGGGGACTTATGGCCACAGCAGTTGAGTCCCATAGTGCTCAGAGCCATTTGAACCATTTGACTACATCTGACCACCCAAGTGGCGATCGCCTTACTGCTCACAGCACACATCGTAACCACTTCACATCTGCACCTGCCATTCGAGAACAAGTAATGGACTCTCGGAGACGAGTAGCTGTCGGATCAGGGCACTGCCGTCCCAGGCGTGGGCTGCCGCTGACTCCACAACACAAACGGTTGCGTTTGGATCAGTGCCATGACCGGGAAGCATGGGTAGCTGATGAATGGCGCATTGAGCAGTGAATCGCGGTTCTGCACTACCCAGATGACCATCGTCGGCAAGTATGGGGAGAGGTCCCATTCTTGCAACGTCTTGGAGAGGCACAGCGGTGTTAGTCCTGGCGTTACGGTTTTGGCAGCCGTCGTGGATGACTTCCGTCGTGGCTGGTAGTGACTGAGGGAAATCTGTCTGCACGTAGGTACGTCATGGAAATCTGGGTCCTCATGCGTTACCTCTCAGGCGACAGTATTGTGGCGACATTTTTCATCAGAACAATGCTTGTCAACACATGCCACGTGTTTCTGTGAACAGCCTGCGTGATGTTGAGGCAGCCCCACAACTAGCGAGATCCACAGATCTGTCCGCAGAGCTCGGACGTCAACTCCGTCCCAGTGCCAATATACAGGATGTCGAGGAACAGTTGCATTAGGTGTGGGCCAGCTTGCCTCACGAGAGGATATACACTACTGGCCATTAAAATTGCTACACCAAGAAGAAATGCAGATGATAAACGGGTATTCATTCGACAAATATATTATACTAGAACTGACATGTCATTACATTTTCACGCAATTTGGGTGCATAGATCCTGAGAAATCGGTCCCCAGAACATCCACCTTTGGCCGTAATAACGGCCTTGATGCGCCTGGGCATTGAGTCAAACACAGCTTGGATGGCTTGTACAGGTACAGCTGCCCATGCAACTTCAACACGATACCACAGCTCATCAAGAGTAGTGACTGGCGTATTGCCACCATTGACCAGGCGTTTTCAATTGGTGAGAGATGTGGAGAATGTGCTGGCCAGGGCAGCAGTCGAACATTTTCTGTATCCAGAAAGGCCCGTACAGGACCTGCAACATGCGGTCGTGCATTATCCTTCTGAAATGTAGGGTTTCGCACGGATCGAATGAAGGGTAGAGCCACGGGTCGTAACACATCTGAAATGTAACGTCCACTGTTCAAAGTGCCGTCAGGGCGAACAAGAGGTGACCGAGACGTGTAACCAATGGCACCTCATACCATCACGCCGGGTGATACGCCAGTATGGCAATGACGAATACACACTTCCAATGTGCGTTCACCGCGATGTCGCCAAACACGGATGCGACCATCATGAAGCTGTAAACAGAACCTGGATTCATCCGAAAAAATGACGTTTTGCCATTCGTGCACCCAGGTTCGTCGTTGAGTACTCCATCGCAGGCGGTCTTGCCTGTGATGCAGCGTGAAGGGTAACTGCAGCCATGGTCTCCGAGTTGATAGTCCATGCTGCTGCAAACGTCGTCGAACTGTTCGTGCAGATGGTTGTTGTCTTGCAAACGTCCCCATCTGTTGACTCAGGGATAGAGACGGGGCTGCACGATCGTTACAGCCATGCGGATAAGGTGCCTGTTATCTCGACTGCTTGTGATACGAGTCCGTTGGGATCCAGCACGGCGTTCCGTATTACCTTCCTGAACCCACTGATTCCATATTCTGCTAACAGTCATTGGATCTCGACCTACGCGAGCAGCAATGTCGCGATACGATAAAACGCAATCGCGATAGGCTATAATCCGACCTTTATCAAAGTCGGAAACGTGATGTTACGCATTTCTCCACCTTACACGAGGCATCACAACAACGTTTCACTAGGCAACGCCGGACATCTGCTGTTTGTCTATGAGAAATCGGTTGGAAACTTCTCTCATGTCAGCACGTTGTAGGTGTCGCCACCGGCGGCAACCTTTTGTAAATGTTATGAAAAGCTAATCAGTTGCATATCACAGCATTTTCTTCCTGTCGGTTAAATTTCGCGTCTGTAGCACGTCATCTTCGTGGTGTAGCAATTTTAATGGCCAGTAGTGTAACACTTCCCAACCGAATCTGTGCATGAATCCAGGCCAGACGGGTTGCTACGTCCACTCATAAGTTGGCTCACACTGCCAAGTTCTTTGTAAATTTGAATCTTGACAGTGATCATTACAATAATAGCGCATATCCTCTCACCCTGTGAAGTTTCATTTCTTTTCCTCCTTCCGTCCTAGGTGGTTCACATTTCGTCAGACACTTTATATGTTAATAATATAACCGATAATGTATGCCAAACGGAATGGGTACAAAATATAAAACTGTTCGCTCAAGACCATCTTCTGGAACATACTCTTGTAGACAAATAACAACCCGCCCCTGCTTCGCACAGCCTTGTTATCTCAACATAGTTATTCCTCCTCTATTTTTATCTTTAACTGATTTAATGTTGGTAACGTGTCTGGACACTTAATTTGAATTCTTTACGTATAAATGTAAACGCTAGTTTGAAAGAATTTTCCTGCTCTGAACGCTACGAAAATGACTGCAAACTTTGATTTTTCCATCGCTCTTTTATTTGGAACAGTAGCCAACTTCCCTCTACGTGTGAACAGGCATCGTTGATAACGTTCGAAGCAGACGAAATGAATTAAAATTTGTACCCCAGCATTGGACGTAATGGGATGTCCTTGTACCATTGGTGATCTTATAGATCTTATGACTAAACGTTTCCCTGAGACATTTAAGTCTCTTTTTATTATCTACGAAAATGATCGAAGCAGACTTGCTGGCCGATATCGTAGAGCGCTGGCAGTAGTGACAGTATGTAAAGGAAAAATGAATTGAAGTTTGAGTTCGGGAGGGCACTCACTTTAAGCAGTTCGTGCAGGAATGCTAACCATCGTACTGCGGTGGTGTAATTGTCTGCTATTCTGCCTCGTCAGCAAGAAGACCTGGCTTCGAGTCTCGGATGCAGTACAAATTTTAATTCATTTCGTCTGCTTCGATCATTATCGTAGATAATAAAAAGAGACTTAAATGTCTCAGGAAAACATTTAATTATAAGATATCACTGATGTTCATTTCGCGCATTTTCTGAATAGGATCTCGAATACGTGCTTGGAAGTCCCTGTTGAGTGTTTAGCTGCCTTCAGACGGATTATATCCTTTTTATTAAATGCTAAAGTTTCGGGTGATTCGAGGTGTCAGTGTGCCACAAATGGTTACCTGGATAAATAATCTAAAAGACACGTCAGGCCTTGATGCTTGTCGGTAAAGCGTGTGCCTGGAAACAGAGAGGTCGTGGGATTGACTTGCAGTTGGACCCTGGAAATTTTCAGTCTGCCTTTAATCTAGCCTTCACATCTCAAAGATGCAAGAAGTCGCCAGGAACGACAAGTCGTTCAGATTCCAGGTCTACTGTACATCCCGTTTCCCCAGTTGGATAAGTGGGATAGATTAGGGACACGCAAGTTGCCGAACTGGCGTCCAATTGAAAGACTTGCACCTGGCCATTGAGTCATACGAACTATTTTTATTATTATGTCTTCTTATTATCTTCCTTTCTACGCTAAAGAGCGACATTCTATCTTGGAGTAGCTCTACGTTCGAATTGTTTCGTAATATTGGCAATAACACGAGGCTGCGGCGTGTCTGATTATGCTGTGCTGCAAGCACGTGAGGTTGCGGCGGTACCTATCTGTTACTGTTGAGTATCTGTTCTAAACAGCAGTCCATACAACCAAACCAGTTGCGACTTTGCCTGATATTGCTTGTACCTTAGGTACTTGGGCTATGCACAGATCTGCTTAAAAAAGAATATTTCGATGTAGTCATAGGGTCGAGCCGCGCACGTATGCTTTCATGCCCCGCACCTAATTCTGTGCAAATAATAATCTGTAGCTGTGATCCTGCAGTCAAATAATCTACACAATGATTAGAATTGTTGTGCCATTGGATGCGTCTCATTTTTCTGAGATCGCAAATGTATTCAGATTTGCATTAACGTGTGATGTGGCTTATTACCGAATTTCAGCGAGCTGTAACTTGGGCATCTTTACGACTGTCTGACACTCTGCCGCTTCTTGGAGCATATTCTGCTCAAAGGAAATGCGACCGACAGCGGTCCAAAATCCCAGCGTGGGATTTACCCGTTTCCGGTGACGCTGCTCGTCTCAGCACGCAGACAAGCCCGGGGCGGCCGTGTGACGTCTTCGTCTAGCCGACTCACACCCATCCCAGCAAGCAAATTCAGCTCTTCTCAATACTAGTACTAGGTGGACGAATAACTCGCTTACATACTCGTAACATTACAAAGTGTACGTGTGAAGGAACGACAACGCTGTGTGGAAAAGGACGGACAGTTCGCTTGCTGCACGCCAAGGTCAGCTATCGCCTACGTGACAATAAACTACATGCCAACGCTATTTTTCATTTCCATCTTTCTTTTCCCTTACTCATTCACTCACAATTAGAGAGGCATACACTCATAGCCAAAACATTATGACAAACTGGCTCAATGGGTCAAATGGCTCTGAGCACTATGGGACTCAACTGCTAAGGTCACAAGTCCCCTAGAACTTAGAACTACTTAAACCTAACTAACCTAAGGACAACACACACATCCACGCCCGAGGCAGGATTCGAACCTGCGACCGTAGCGGTCGCGCGGTTCCAGACGTAGCGCCAGAACCGCTCGGCCACCAGCGGTCGGCATGACAAACTGCTTACTAGCGTGTTGGTGCAGTTCTGTAATGCAGTCCAGCAGCGAATCTGCGTGGCATAGATTCTACAAGCCCTTGGTAGGTGTTCAGAGGTATGTGGGACTAGATGCATACGCCTAGGTCAAACGATTCCCGTAAATTACAGGCTGCTGGTTTGCGGTCTCGAAGCTGGCGCCCGATAGTGTCCCAAATATCTACCACCGGTTCACATCAGGGTTCAAATGGTTCAAATGGCTCTGAGCACTATGGGACTTAACATCTGAGGTCATCAGTCCCCTAGAAATTAGAACTACTTAAACCTAAGTAACCTAAGGACATCACACACATCCATGCCCGAGGCATCCTAGAACCGCTCGGCCACACAGTCCGGCTCAGATCAGGGAATCAAACTAATTTGATGGTGAGGGGCGAAATAGTTTTTAGTCTTCACATTTGGTTCTGGGTACACTTCTTAGTAGGCAGTATACATTACATGTTCCACGTTTCCTCAGGCCTATACTGAACTGGTACGTCTGTCTGTGTGATGGCTTGCACCCTGCTCCTTCCCCGCTGGATACACCCATGATGATAGGACATGTGTTGGGACATGTATGATAACTTCCATGATACCAGAGGGAGCTGCAGAGGGTAAAAATCGTAGGGAAAGACAGAGACTGAATTTTATCTAACAAATAATTCAAGACGTTATATGTAAATATTACTCTTACAAGTAAACCCTTATTTGCGAGGTCGCAAAAGGTCAGTGCTGTTTACGGCATTCGACCCCATATATTCTCTATGATTCAATCACAACATTGGCTACTAATGGCATCAGGGGCGGGACTGGAGGCATACGCCGATAAGAACAGCATGAAGCTACGGAGCGTAGTTGAACTGTTGAGTCGACATTTAACTCATAAGAGTACTAAAGCCATAGTGGTGTTGATACAAAACAGAGCAATGGCAATGATAAACAAAGCAAACATTGCATTATACCCACAACAACAGTTGCCGACGATGACATTTGGTCAGAAAGGAACCGTAGGAATTTCGCAGAATGAGAAATAAGTGGCAGATGAAATATTAGCGTTCCTGCAAGATGAGCCAATGGAGTATGTGGTCTCGTATATACTCCATTGTGTGGACAATGTACATGAGAAGAATAATGATAACGGTACGTGCCTAACCAGTGGAAGTGATATTGAACAGGTGTCGAGCCATGTTGTTCATCATACTTGTGGAACAGGGAGTCAAAAATCCCGTCTCCAGTGAAACTGAGTAAAGGACACTCTTTGTCGAAGGAGCAGGTACTAAATATAATTATGTACATGTAAAATCATACGCAGCATAGTAAAAAACAATTATGTGCAGCATTCGAATAAGTCCGCAACATTTTTACCGTGTAGTGCGTAAGAAAAACTACGGATATTTAAGGGGGGATAAAGTGCACTTGTTGACAAAACCTAGTCTTTGTGCGTTTCAAGGATGCTCGATACAGTAACCGGATGTGCATGAAAGTGACGTACTGCGTTATGCTCATCAAATTGCGCGCGACATAGATTACAGTGGTTTCAAGTGAAGCAATGGATGGTTGCATGACTTCAGACAGTGCTACGGAACTGGAAAACGTAAGGTAACAAAATTTCAAACAAAGGGTTAACTCGACGATGCACAGCACACTGCGGAATCGGCCCGAAAATTTGTAGATGAGGAAAGTAGGGAATATTTACGTCACAGCAAGCAAGAGTGGGAAAATGGGAGTAAAAGAACTACAACTATGGTACGAATACTGCTTTTGGCCAATAGCTGGTCAAAATAACTTGCTTTTGCTTGATTCATGGTCTACATATAAAAATCATACTCGTTTACAGTAAACTATCCCTCGCAGTTCATACCACCTGGAACCACTGGTTAAATTCAGCCTCTAGATGTTTGTTTTCTTCGTGGCTATAAAACGTATTCTCGCACTATTTGCAGCTACGTCGTTAAGGATACCCAGTTTCACGATAAGCTGCACGACAGACTGTTTTGCAGTCGGTTGCATTTCATCTCATCATCCCGTTACATCAATATGAATCTATATATATTACTTAAGAACGGATACCTAGCTGACCGTCCTGCACGGTTTGTAACTCCCGAGGAGTTCGCCTTCGATCTCGATTGCGCGAACATTTGTGAAGTGCAGTGCATTTAGTGAAGCGTAATGCATACTTCCCATAGAAGGTTGATCTCTGCACTTCCTGGACATTCATTTTCTGTCGCTCTCCAGATGCACATGGTGAGTCATGACCAGCTAACATTTTTCCTGTTGTAATTGTTAACACAATACTTTCAAATGAGCCTTGCTAAAGACTGAACTTGCGACCTCGCACTCAAGGGATTCTCTGTTAGATGAAGAATTTGTTGCAAGAGAGGAAGCCATGGTTGGCCGTATAAAAATCAGTCTATTGCATGTACCAGGTCGAAAACTGACAGACTCCTTCAGACTGGACATAGCCTACGTTTACGTAATATTACATTTCGATTGCGTAAAACATAGTTCTAATAATTATAATGATATATTAATACCTTCAGCTGCTAACAAGCGTTGATATATATCAACGGGGGCAGGTGAAAATGTGTCTGTTCTTTCGGACATGTCGAAAAGAACAGACACCATATCCATATAAGTATTTAGTTCTGGCAATACCGGCCATGACCTTCTTCTGTGCGGATGCACACATATTCCCCGAACTCTTGCGGGACTTGGTAAGAATGTCTTCCACGAGTAATGAGTGCATTGGGTAGGGACACTACGAATGTAGTGTGTGGACATGTAAGGTGAGAATGTGTGTCTCACGGGAGGCGTGCGCGATATAGTCCCTGCAGTCTCACTGTCCTCTGTGCCCTCGGTGGCTCAGATGGATAGAGCGTTTGCTATGTAAGCAGGAAATCTCGGGTTCGAGTCCTGGTCGCGGCGCACATTTTCACCTGTCCCCATAGATATACATCAGCACCTGTCACCAGTTGAAGGTATTGACATATAATTCTAATTTCGTTCTAGACGACTGCAGGTCATCAATGGTGTCTGTTCTTTCGGGCATCCATATAAGTAGATAGATCTAATAATGTCTTTGTTACAGTTATACTTCCGCTGCGTACAACGTAGTTCTGATAATCACTTAATTTTGCTCACAATTTTCTGACTTGTTTTATACCATACTCACTACTTACTTGTGTTGAATGTCAGTGAGTGAATCCAGTACACACGTACAGTTCCCAGTTTCATATAAAATCCAAATAATAGCAATATTTATTGGAATACAGAATGACTCACAGTTCATAGTGAGATAATAAGCTTTGTAGGGGACTGCTTCGTTAATTACCACGTAGTCATCAATCACAGGAAGACTTTAACGTAAGAAATAATCTTTATGCACAAAATGCAAAAGGACGATATCCATAAGCAAATCATTTTTTACAGTTTTATATTTTACGCGAAACTTTTTTTTAAATTTTTTAATTGTGCTTTCTTCTTACAAAACCAGTTCAATCAAAAAACTATAAATCATGATTCCAAATCGACTCGCGTGGAACATCACTTCAAATTATTGTACTCTGTTCAATAATATGTTTATTAGATCTTCAGCAAACAGTAGTATTAGTCGAAATGATTTTAAACCAATAATTGATTGTATGGACAAAGCTATCCATAGTATGAACGAGTCGTCAGTTTTCAATGACCACCTGTACATGCTTTTCATAATATACGCTTTTCATAATTTTTTAGATTGGTAACATTTTTGCTTGTGATGAATGGGGACTTTTTTTGTTTATGAAATCGACTGTATGAAACTGACAGTATTTTTAACTTTACTGACATAAGAACCAACAACCGAGTAATTCTACTAACACCTTAGGGCTTTCTGCCATGTCGAGAAAAATATGATATTTTCGTTAATGTCCAGATAGACGTTACTGCCATTGTGGTGTATAGTTGATGTATTTCGACATAAAAACATGGCGGAACAGACCAAGAAAAGTGCAGTTTAACGCATAGCACGATTGCTTGCACGACGGAAAATTGAGGCAGGCGCTGACTGATTCCATACTCCAGATTATATCGACCACTGGTCTGGTAAACTGATCAGCTTGAGCGTGGTTTTTGAGCGTTTTCCACACCTGTCGACGGAACTACACGGCTGAATCCCCAACTCCGCCTCAAAAACAGTTAAACCACGAAAAATGCTTCAAATATTGACGCGATTTGTAAACAGATAACGTAAACGAACGAGCCAAAATACTGGATTCTGTCTTCAAACTTTTCCTTATAACGGAAAATTAAGAGGTAATACCATTGTTCAAGAGCGTTGCCGCTTCGAAGACGAGTGAGATAATAATAAATGCTAGTGGTATTCCAAAGCAACTTAAATCGCTAAAACAGAATAAGGTACCAGGGAATCCTTATCAAGTTCTATACAGAATTTACGAGAAAATTATCTCCAGTCTTGACCATGATTTATCGTAAATCTCTTTAGCAGAGCTAAACGTATGCTGTCCTGTATTTCCACAACAATTAGCCTGTTGGTTTCGTAATTGGTTTATGGTCGTCTTCCTTGTTTTGACTGTTTACAAATACGCGCGGCCATGAAAATAGCTTTCTCCAGTACCTTACCTAACACACACAAGGTTAATTCATTCGAAATAGAGGCACTGCGCTTGTCGACGTACGACCGAGTTATGTTGCATTAGTCGACGTGAGATAGCAAATAAATTACAGTCTCTGTTGCAGATATAAGAAACAACACAGTGACCATGCGATGTATGTAATTCGTTTCCGTGTAGTACCAATACACTTTAATTAAGATAGTGCAGCCGGTAAAAAAATAACATTTATAGGCATCAAAGATTTATAGATATAGTTGTATGTTAATTTGCCTTCATAAAATTTTCATTCGTATGTTGTAAGACTTTAGATGCCGTATTAATGAATGGGACATCAATGTACCGTACATACATATTAATAAAAAAAAGTAACTAGGAATTGTTCGTACATAATGAGTGCTCTATTGTAATGCATAATTGTTCTGTATCCCAATGGTACTCGACGTTATCAACGAAATCTGTCACAATCTTGTTCCCTTATCGGCTCCAGTTCAAATTTTTAAAGACGTTCTCATCCTCTGATGTAATAAACTATGCCGTTAAGCTCTACAGCATTCTTCTAGTTCGATCGAGATACCACAGTAGACAGTGAGCCAACGTTATCTCATGTTACTTAGACAATGATGATTCAAGCGCCAGTTGGTAACCGCATGCCGACGAGTTACTAATTCAGTTACGTTAATATTTGTTCATGAGCTAAGCGTCCCGTAGATGTTATCGACGGTTGCTTATTATTTATTACAAAACAGTTTAGGAACTTTTCTTTGAGAGTTACCGGCTTATTTTATGCAAGAACGTCCTTATGCGATAGCAAAACCGTAGAGATCGACGTGCTATATTGTTATGGCTAATACGTCATGAATGAGTCTGTGTATTTTTGTTAATGTGAACCAGATAGTTCAGCGCCAACAGAGTCAAAATACACTCCTGGAAATTGAAATAAGAACACCGTGAATTCATTGTCCCAGGAAGGGGAAACTTTATTGACACATTCCTGGGGTCAGATACATCACATGATCACACTGACAGAACCACAGGCACATAGACACAGGCAACAGAGCATGCACAATATCGGCACTAGTACAGTGTATATCCACCTTTCGCAGCAATGCAGGCTGCTATTCTCCCATGGAGACGATCGTAGAGATGCTGGATGTAGTCCTGTGGAACGGCTTGCCATGCCATTTCCACCTGGCGCCTCAGTTAGACCAGCGTTCGTGCTGGACGTGCAGACCGCGTGAGACGACGCTTCATCCAGTCCCAAACATGCTCAATGGGGGACAGATCCGGAGATCTTGCTGGCCAGGGTAGTTGACTTACACCTTCTAGAGCACGTTGGGTGGCACGGGATACATGCGGACGTGCATTGTCCTGTTGGAACAGCAAGTTCCCTTGCCGGTCTAGGAATGGTAGAACGATGGGTTCGATGACGGTTTGGATGTACCGTGCACTATTCAGTGTCCCCTCGACGATCACCAGTGGTGTACGGCCAGTGTAGGAGATCGCTCCCCACACCATGATGCCGGGTGTTGGCCCTGTGTGCCTCGGTCGTATGCAGTCCTGATTGTGGCGCTCACCTGCACGGCGCCAAACACGCATACGACCATCATTGGCACCAAGGCAGAAGCGACTCTCATCGCTGAAGACGACACGTCTCCATTCGTCCCTCCATTCACGCCTGTCGCGACACCACTGGAGGCGGGCTGCACGATGTTGGGGCGTGAGCGGAAGACGGCCTAACGGTGTGCGGGACCGTAGCCCAGCTTCATGGAGACGGTTGCGAATGGTCCTCGCCGATACCCCAGGAGCAATAGTGTCCCTAATTTGCTGGGAAGTGGCGGTGCAGTCCCCTACGGCACTGCGTAGGATCCTACGGTCTTGGCGTGCATCCGTGCGTCGCTGCGGTCCGGTCCCAGGTCGACGGGCACGTGCACCTTCCGCCGACCACTGGCGACAACATCGATGTACTGTGGAGACCTCACGCCCCACGTGTTGAGCAATTCGGCGGTACATCCACCCGGCCTCCCGCATGCCCACTATACGCCCTCGCTCAAAGTCCGTCAACTGCACATACGGTTCACGTCCACGCTGTCGTGGCATGCTACCAGTGTTAAAGACTGCGATGGAGCTCCGTATGCCACGGCAAACTGGCTGTCACTGACGGCGGCGGTGCACAAATGCTGCGCAGCTAGCGCCATTCGACGGCCAACACCGCGGTTCCTGGTGTGTCCGCTGTGCCGTGCGTGTGATCATTGCTTGTACAGCCCTCTCGCAGTGTCCGGAGCAAGTATGGTGGGTCTGACACACCGGTGTCAATGTGTTCTTTTTTCCATTTCCAGGAGTGTAGTATCTTCCAGTAGTTAGTCCACTTGTAGTTTTCCAGCACTGTCTAAGGCCATAAAACACGGAGTCCTCGACCTGCTTACCAACTGCTTAACAATGAATTGCTTACTAAGCAAATACCAGACAGGCTTTCACAAACTTCGCAACACAACATCTTCTTCAATAAAAGCAATAAGACAACCTGAAGCTATCCATGGATAGACTGCATTTTTCTCAACTTCAGAACAATGTTTTCGGTCCTACGAGACACTTCGAGACGAATGCGCCATGTTTAGGGTCACAAAGTTGAAAAGGATAAAATAAGTACTAAGCATTCCCCAGAGGTCGGTATTAAGCCCGATACTCTTCCGTTCTGTCCCACTGTAACTACCACATGTATGCTGATTCCCTCCAGTTACGTGTAAGCACAAAACTAATTACATCTACATCTACATAAATACTCCGTAATCCACCACACGGTGCGTAGCGGAGGGTACCTCGTACCACAACTAGCATCTTCTCTCTCTGTTTCACTCCCAAACAGAACGAGGGAAAAATGACTGCCTATATGCCTCTGTACGAGCCCTAATTTCTCTTATCTTATCTTTGTGGTCCTTCCGCGAAATATATGTTGGCGGCAGTAAAATTGTACTGCAGTCAGCCTCAAATGCTGGTTCTCTAAATTTCCTCAGTAGCGATTCACGAAAAGAACGCCTCCTTTCCTCCAGAGACTCCCACCCGAGTTCCTGAAGTATTTCCGTAACACTCGTGTGATGATGAAACCTATCAGTAACAAATCTAGCAGCCCGCCTCTGAATTTCTTCTATGTCTTCCCTCAATCCGACCTGATAGGGATCCCAAACGCTCGAGCAGTACTCAAGAATAGGTCGTATTAGTGTTTTATAAGCGGTCTCCTTTACAGATGAACCACATCTTCCCAAAATTCTACCAATGAACCGAAGACGACTATCCGCCTTCCCCACAACTGCCATTACATGCTTGTCCCACTTCATATCGCTCTGAAATGTTACGCCCAACTATTTAATCGACGTGACTGTGTCCTACACTACTAATGGAGTATTCAAACATTACGGGATTCTTTTTCCTATTCATCCGCATTAATTTACATTTATCTATATTTAGAGTTAGCTGCCATTCTTTACACCAGTCACAAATCTTGCCCAAGTCATATTGTATCCTCCTACAGTCACTCAACGGCGACACCTTCCCGTACACCACAGCATCATCAGCCACACATTGCTAACCACCCTATCTAAAAGATCATTTATGTAGATAGAAAACAACAGCGGACCTACCACACTTCCCTGGGGCACTCCAGATAATACCCTCACCTCCGATGAACACTCACCATCGAGGACAACGTACTGGGTTCTATTACTTAAGAAGTCTCCGAGCCACTCACATATTTGGGAAACAATCCCATATGCTCGTACCTTAGTTAGAAGTCTGCAGTGGGGCACCGAATCAAACGCTTTCCGGAAGTCAAGGAATATGGCATCCGTCTGACAACCTTCATCCATGGTTCGCAAGATATCATGCGAAAAAAGGGCGAGTTGCGTTTCACAGGAGCGATACTTTCTAAAGCCGTGCTGATGCATGGACAGCAACTTCTCTGTCTCAAGGAAATTCATTATATTCGAACTGAGAATATGTTCGATAATCCTGCAACAAACCGATGTTAAGGATATTGGTCTGTAATTTTGAGGATCCATCCTTCTACCCTTCTTATATACAGGCGTCACCTGCGCTTTTTTCTAGTCGCTCGGGACTTTACGTTGGGCAAGAGATCCGCGATAAATGTAAGCTAAGTAAGGAGCCAATGCAGTAGAGTACTCTCTGTAAAGCCGAATTGGAATCTCATCAGGACCTGGCGATTTATTTATTTTCAACCCATTCAGCTGCTTCACGACCCCAGCGATGTCTATCACTATGTCCTCCATACGGGAATCTGTACGAGACTCAAACGGCGGTACGTTTGTACGATCCTCCTGCGTGAAAGATTTCTCAAATGCTAAATTTAAAATTTCTGCTTTCGTTTCTCTGTCTTCCGTTGCCAGGCCAGACTGATCAGTGAGTGACTGGATGGAAGCCTTCGACCCGCTTACCGATTTTACGTAAGACCAGAATTTCCTTGGGTTTTCAGCAAGATCTTTTGCTAAGGTATGACGGTGGTAGTGGTTGAATGCTTCGCGCATCGCTCTTTTTGCAGCAGCACGAATCTCTACTAACTTTTGCCTGTCCTCATTCTCCCGATCTTTCTTGTACCGCGAGTGCAACTGTCTTTGCTTCCTGAGCATTATCCGAATTGCGCTGTTAAACCACGGTGGGTCTTTTCCGTCCGTAACCCACTTTTCCGGCACATACTGCTCCAATGCGTGATTTACAATGTGTTTAAAATTTGCCCATAATTCTTCCACGTCCATCGTACCGGAAGTAAATGAAGTCGATTCATTTACTAAGTGGGATGCTAACAAATGCTTATCTGCTCTTTCTAGTAAGAATACTCCCCAAGCCTTCTTGACCGACTTTTTAACTTTCGTAACCATAGTCGTAATGACTACATCATGATCACTAATCCCTGTCTCAACACTGACACCGTCAATGACGTCTGGTCTGTTCGTGGCTACCAGATCTAAAATATTTCCATTACGCGTTGGCTGACGATTTAGCTGCTCAACCACGAGGTTGTGCGAATGAACAAAGCGGACACAGAATATAGGGTTAATGTTCAATCTACCCAAAACCCAATCATTCCTGGGTGGTCATTACAGACTCATTCGCTCTAGAACTCGCGAACCCTTGCCATTTTTAATCGTAAATAGGAAAGAATCACAAATTTCTCTCTCTCTCAGCGAAGAGTCTGAGAATAATAATAGATGAAAACATGCCACACGGCAGAACAAGTCGCCGTTGAACACGTCAGCAAGACGACGGCAGCATCGCTTTACAAAAATACAGAAATCCTACCCTTTGATTCTAAAAAGAGAAACGCATGTACTTAAAAAAAAAGGCCTTTTCTTAAAGCGATGTTATCCTGCAAGGTCTTTCTCAGGGAAGCTCATGGCGCTTGGAAGAGGTGATGAACGCCTGTACGGTACCTCTATGACGTTAGACATATTTCACCACCTCAGGCACAACTATCCCAGCTCCGTGCACGCAAGCACAGAAATTCCCATACATCTCGTTTACGGTCTAGTCAACGTATGCAGTCTCACATACCTTTCGTCGATCGTAGCTCTGCTGTCTGAGCAACACGGTAAACAAATTAATTCCCATTCGAACAAAATCTCTTCTATTCTAGTCCATAACATAGCCTAATTCTCTAAGACCTTTAGGAGTCGCAAGAACCGGACAATGAAATAGTCTCTCTCATTCAATTAGAGAGCCGGCCGGGTTGGCCAAGCGGTTCTAGGCGCTACAGGCTGGAACCGTGCGACAACTACGGTCGCAGGTTCGAATCCTGCTTCGGGCATGGATGTGTGTGATGTCCTTAGGTTAGTTAGGTTTAAGTAGTTCTAAGGTCTAGGGGACTGATGACCTCAGAAGTTAAGTCCCATAGTGCTCAGAGCCATTTGAACCATTTTTTTTTCAATTAGAGAACTAAACTGAATATCCAGATTCAAGAGATAGAAAACGCGTATCTACTAAAGCAGCAATTATGTTAGCTTTTGTTCTTGTACGCACTCCTCACTTCATTACAGATAAACGTAAGTGCTTTTCTTTCCCGTCAGACCTTTCTCATTTACCAGCGTCACTAGCTGGGTATTTCCCTGTCTTAGAACTCACTGAATCAAAGCATCCCACTTTTGTGTAACCGTACATAATTTTATTATATTATTATTATTATTATTATTTGTGGTGTCACCGCCAGACACCACACTTGCTAGGTGGTAGCTTTAAATCGGCCGTGGTCCATTAGTACATGTCGGACCCGCGTGTCGCCACTGTGTGATCGCAGACCGAGCGCCACCACAAGGCAGGTCTCGAGATACTGACTAGCACTCGCCCCAGTTGTACGGACGACTTTGCTAGCGACTACACTGACGAAGCCTCGCTCCTTTGCCGAGCAGATAGTTAGAATAGCCTTCAGCTAAGTCAATGGCTACGACCTAGCAAGGCGCCATTAGTAACATTGCATGTATCTAAAGAGTCTCACTTGTATCGCCACAATCTTCAGATGTACCAAAAGGATGGATTAAAGTTAAGTATTCCGGACGCTACGTACTTTTCTTTATAGCATTCATTACGTATCCTGTTTCAGACCTCACGCCATCCTGCTTTAGCTTAGCGCGTGCCTTTCGGCTTCTCTCATTGTGTCTAGGCTGTCTTGTCTAGACACAACATTATTATTATTATTATTTTTATCAGTAGTAGTAGTAGTAGTAGTAGTAGTAATGGTAGTAGCAGTATGCGGATTCCTTTCAGCACTCACGTGGATGACCTCACACTTTTCGTTATTTAGGGAGAATTGCCAATTTTCACACCATACAGATATCTTTCCTAAATCGTTTTGTAATTTGGTTGATCTTCTGATGACTTTACTAGTCGATAAACGACAGCGTCGTCTGCATACAACCTAATACGGCTGCTCGGATTGTCTCCCAAATCGTTTACACAGATAAGAAACAGCAAACGGCCTATAACACTACCTTGGGGAACACCAGAAATCACTTCTGTCTTACTCGAAGACTTTCCGTCAGTTACTACGAACTCTGACCTCTCGGATAGGAAATCACGAATCCAGTCACATAACTGAGACCATATTCCATAAGCACGCAATTTCACTACAAGCCGCGTGTGTGGTACAGAGTGAAAAGCCTTCCGGAAATCCAGAAATACGGAATCAATTTGAAATCCCTTGCCAATAGCACTCAACACTTCATGCGAGTAAAGAGCTAGTTGTGTTTCACAAGAAAGAGGTTTTCTAAATCCGTGTTGACTGTGTGTCAAAAGGCCATTTTCTTCCAGGTATTTCATAATGTTCGAACACAATACATTTTCCAGAATCCTGCTGCATATCGGCGTTAACGATATGGGCCTGCAATTTAGTGGATTACTCCTACTACGGTTTCTTGAATATTGGTGTGACTTGTGCAACTTTCCAGTCTTTGGGTAGTGATCTTTCGTCGAGCGAACAGTTGTATATGATTGTTAAGTATGGAGCTATTACATCAGCATACTTCGAAAGGAACCTAACTGGTGTACAGTCTGGACCAGAAGACTTGCTTTAGTTAAGTGATTTAAGTCGCTTCACTATTCCAAGTAAATCTACTTCTACGTTACTCATGTTGGCAGCGGTGCTTGATTCGAATTCTGGAATATTTACTTCGTCTTCTTCCGTGAAGGCATTTCGGAAGGCTGTTTAGTAAATCTGCTTTGGCAGCACTGTCTTCGACAGTATCTCCATTGCTATCGCGGAGAGAAGGCATTGATTGTGTCTTGCCGCTAACATACTTAACATACGACCAGAATATCTTTGAATTTTCTGCCAGGTTTCGAGAGAAAGTTTCATTGTGGAAACTATTATAAGCGTGTCGCATTGAAGTCCGCGCTAAATTTAGAGCTTCTGAAAAGATCGCCAGTCTTGGAGATTTAGAGTCTGTTTAAATTTGGCAAGTCTTTTTCGTTGTTTCTGCAACAGTGTTCTGACCCGTTTTGTGTACCAAGGAGGATCAGCTCCGTCGTTTGTTAATTGATTTGGTACAAATCTCTCAATTGCTGCCAAAACTATTTCTTTGAATTCATGCCACATCTGCTCTACGCTTTTATTAATTTGGAAGGAGTGGAGATTGTCTCTCAGGAAGGCGTCAAGTGAATTCTTATCTGCTTTCTTGAATAGGTAAAATTTTCGTTCATTTTTGGAGGATTTGGGGATTACAATATTCAATATCGCTACGACAACCCAGTGTTCACTAATCCCTGTAACAGTTTAGATGCTCGTTATTATCTCAGGATTATTTGTTGCTAGAGGTCAAGTGTGTTTTCACGACTGTCTACTATTGCGTGGGCTCATGAACTAATTGGTTCAAATGGCTCTGAGCACTATGGGACTCAACTGCTGAGGTCATTAGTCCCCTAGAACTTAGAACTAGTTAAACCTAACTAACCTAATGACATCACAAACATCCATGCCCGAGGCAGGATTCGAACCTGCGACCGTAGCGGTCTTGCGGTTCCAGACTGCAGCGCCTTTAACCATGAACTAATTGCTCGAAATAATTTTCAGAGAATGTGTTTAGCACAATTTCGGATGACGTTTTATGCGTATGTCCGGAACTTAATATGTATTTTCGCCAGCATATAGAGGTTAAATTGAAGTCACCACCAACTACAATTGTGTGAGTCGGGTACATCTTTGAAATCAAACTCAAGTTTTCTTTGAACTTTTCAGCAATTGTATCATCTGAATTGGGAGGTCCGTAAAAGGATGAAATTATTATTTTATTCCGGTTGCCAACAATGACCTCTGCCCATACTAACTCTCAGGAACTATCTACTTCAATTTCGCGACAAGATAAACTACTTGTGACAGCAACAAACACGCCACCGCCAACCGTGTTTAGCCTAGCCTTTCGGAACACCGTTAGGTTCTTCGCAAAAATTTCGGCTGAGCTTACCTCCGGCTTTAGCCAGCTTTCAGTGCCTATAACGATTTGTGCATTAGTGCTTTTTCGCTTGAAACTCTGGCACTTGCCCAACACAGCTACGAAAATTTATAACTTGTATTCCGATGGTTCCTGTATATACGTTCTTCCTGTGTTCGGCCTGCACCCTTTGTGACTGAAGCCCTTTTTGTGTTTTCAAAAATGGCTCTGAGCACTATGGGACTTAACATCTGAGGTCATCAGTCCCCTAGAACTTAGAACTACTTAAACCTAACTAACCTAAGGACACCACAAACATCCATGCCCGAGGCAGGATTCGAACCTGCGACCGTAGCGGTCGCGCGGTTCCAGACGGAAGCGACTAGAACCGCTCGGCTACACCGGCCGGCTTTTTGTGTTTTCCCGAGACCCTCTAACCTCAAAGCATCTTCTAGACACTCACGTATCTGAGAACCTATTCGGTATCTAAAAACTCCGTTAACTGTGAGCAGTGGGGTGCTGAATCAAACGCTTTCCGGAAATCTAGAAATATGGAAACTGCATGTTGCCCCTCGTCCATGGTTCGCAGGATATCGTATGAGAGAAGACAGACTGATTTTAGTACGTGAGATGCTTGCTGAATTGTAGACAGAAGCTTTTATGTCTCAAGTTTTGATGTCCAAGAATTCTGTAGCAAATCGACGTTAAAAAAATGGGCCTGTAGTTTTGCCTTTAATTTTACCCTTCTAACGTACTCGTATGTAAGGGAGCCAACTGAAATTTTCTCGAGACTTCGCGATGTTTAGATAATCTATGTACGTTTCTAATAACTAAAAGTCGTTCTTACACGTGATTCAGTCACAGCAAACCAAAAAAGGTTTGCGTGTCATATTTTTGAGATCAAAAGACCGAGCGCAGAAACCGTTTATAAAAACTAAAACTAAACTCCGCCCGAACAGGCCATGAAGGCCCAACGGTACAGACCGGCCGCCGTGTCATCCTCTGACTACAGGCGTCACTGGATGTGGATATGGAAAAACCTTTTATTGGGAGCTTGGAAAGTAACACCTTTTCTTTGAGAAATTGATAATCAGCACTATGTATTGTTGCGGCGCAACTATAACAGTGTACGATTTAGATGATTTTTCTGAGAGTTTTATTACTAAAATGAAAATTGACTTTCTTACTACAAATGGTAATACAACCAGTCGTATTTTATAGTCTTTGTTTACAGACTTTAGTTCGATGAGAAGTAAGAAACTGTGTAATATTATCACCAGCGGATCTTGTAACCGATAACGATGCGAACATTTTAATGGTAAGCAGTTTCATTTTTGTTGCGGTTTCTAGTCGTATGTTGGATATGGAAGCTTACAATTAGTGAGAGCGTGCAGTTTGAGTGAACAAAATGATAGAAAGTAATAAACATTAACATTAAACCAAGAACTTTGTTTTAGAAACGTGTAATTATTATTTAGTATGGGCTTGGTGGTACTACTTGTGTGCTACGGGTAGGTAGTCCCATAATCCTCAGGATGGTCCAGTAGTCACTGACGCCGTGAAATGTTAGGGTGACTACTCCGGACAGTGAGCAGGATGACAGGTGCGAAGCACAAAGTCCCCAGCAGCCGTGGAATCAGAAATGCAGCGACGTTAACATCATTCTTTCCCCAACAAGAACTCATACAATAGCCGCTGGTGGCGTCTCGATGGCGTGTGTCGACCCTGGGCAGCAGACCCATGTCAGCATAACGCAAGGTGGTGTATTGCCACTGCACGGACACCAGCGGTCAGCAAGGTGGCCTCGGCAGAGTCGCTGCGCCAGCGACCTTCCAAGCACGTTGCTTGGTCGGCCGTTCCACCGACAGCAAGGTGAGAAAGCGCCTGACATGTAGTAGCCCCAACAGTATTTCATTTTCGAGATGCACCCAGCCGTGGTTGTCGAACCCAGGGCCTCACGGAGACGTACAGGAGTCGGTTGTTGACAGGTGGATTGAATCTGTTCAGACACCGGCAGCATCAAGCCTAGGAGTAGCCCATAAACCCGCAGTTATCAGAGGTGGAGGCTAGTTGTAGACAAGACTAGGTGACCAGCATGGCGTCGGCGGATGACCTGGAGCTGTTCTCGATACACGCAGCAGGCGATGATATTACAGCTAGGCTGAGCGGCACGTATTTATATTCGCTCGGTTCATTTCTGTTACGACAAGGTGCCACTTCTAATCATGTCGATGGGCCAAGATAATGCAGCATGAGGTAACCACACGCATCATTGCGCTGGCCTTGTGTCTTGCACCATTCCGCCTCGGCGTTACTCCGGTTCTCACAGCGTAATTTCGCAGGCAGCATACTCTGGTCCACCTGGCCAAGGGGTGTGAAGTCTGTTAGTGAAGGTGTTGTCACAACTCCTCCCCCTCCCCCCCCCCCCCCCCCTTAGAAGATTTCGTCCACCGGAACTCAAGCTGCTGCTAAATCAATAGACTACTTACGCATTACATAGTAAAGTTTACATTTTTCTTTCTACATCTATTTACACTTTTCACAGTAACCGTTTCTAGCGCTAGACGACTTCAACACACAAAGTTCGATGACTGGAATACTCATAACTACTTACACTCTAGGGGTGACCCACTCAGTCATTGTATAGTAAACGAGGAATTCGGGAGGGTGAGCAGCTCTCCGCCATAGACAGACACAGGCTGCTCAAGTAAGAACCAGAATCAAGAAGGTACTCGATTATAAGATTGCTGTCACCATGATTTTGTTGTGGCATCCTCAGCGTCACCGTTGAATACGTTGTGACAGTTGCCTATATACTCAGCACCTTCATTTCCTAACATTATATCATGTTTTCTGTGGATCGCGATATTTAGGTACTCTATGTGAGTCTGCTCTATCCAGTTCGGATAAATCGATACAAGCTGTGTAGCAACCTATTTTCATGGTCACTGTAACAGTTTTAAGTCTTTGGGTAATGGTGCAAATGGCTCTGAGCACTATCGGACTTAACATCTGAGGTCATCAGTCCCCTAGAACTTAGAACTACTTAAACCTTACTAACCTAAGGACATCACACACATCCATGCCAGAGGCAGGATTCGAACCTGAGACTGTAGCAGTCGCGCGGTTCCGGACTGAAGCTCATAGAACCGCTCGGCTACAGCGGTAGGCTAAGTCTTTGGCAAATCGGTTTGATTTCGACCAGTGGGTTTCGTCTGTGGATGTTGGGCTCTGGGGCTCCGTTCGTTTACACGGAATACGACATTATATTAGTTAGACACTCTCTGTTCTGAGCTGTTGTGGTGAAGTCGAAGAGCCTCTGTTCTGACGTTCAGAGGAGGATATTCTTTGTCTGGTGTTGGTCCATGCTGTTATGGAGATACTACAATGCATAAAAAATCGGGTGAGGTCAATACAGTTTATTTGCTATGATGAAAGTTACTTTTCGTGGTTAGATTAGTGTCACACTACTTAGTCAAAATCATTCCCCGTGTAAGTACCAAGGCACGTGCATGTGCACTGTGGAATTTGAGCTCATACGTTTGTAATACGTAACTGTTTGGTGGCTGGTTATTACATCTCATATATTTTACTTCATGGTATTGTAAATTCAAAGGTGTCACCCTCTTCTGAAAAATAAAGATTTGATTTTCAGTCAGTTAGAATTATGTGTTACGAAGACAATGTTTCTTCTGCTTGTAAATTTAAATCTTGGAATTGTAGGCTGAAATATCCCTATAGGTATGTAAAGCATATTACTGTATTTATTGATCATACACCGCTTGTTAAATCATTTCACTCGGTTTCATTTTGCCACGAATCTTATTATTGTGTGCATTCAGTCATGTGAGTGTTCCAAGTTACTTGCGTATCATCTCCTTATTAACGTGAGCTGAGTACACGATTCACATGCACTCTGAAGGATAATAATGAGTTGCTACTTTGAAATATTAATAATAAGTAGTCCTTATTTGCGTGCTGTTAGGTTTCATGTGTTGATGAAGTCAGGTTGGCATGTGCTGCTGTGATGATTGCTGTTTCTAAGACATTGTGCTACTTCATCTTATTCCTTACTCAGAACCGTAGCCCCTGTTATGGCTGCTGGAAGCCGAAAACTTGGCGCCAAAATGTCACAAGTCGTCGTACTGTTTATTAATATTCCACTGCCCCACAGCTCCAAGCGTTCTGTACCCTTAAATGTGCGGTGCAAGCATGTCCGGTGAGTATCCTTCCGCTCCTGTCCCTTCTAAAACAATTCTATTTCACACGTCCCTGTGGCGGTCTGAGTCATCCTGGTTGGATATATCACGGCCTGTTCTCTCTGGCAATGCCGCAGTTCGTCTGTTGACATTAATGCGTGACGTTCAGTACAAGACATAACCATAAGCATTTCTTTCGCTCTGACTTGCACAAACTTTCCAGAGGCCCTCTATCGTAACAGGCTATTAGTGCACACTTGCATCTGGCATTTATACCTGCTACATGGAAATGAATTAGCACTTGTAGCCAGGAGCGGTTGGGGGAAGAGATGGACGATTATGAGTGTGAAGACGAGCCTTTGCTATTCGTATTAGTTTATAAGTTATTGTACACAGAAGCGCCCAAGTAACTGGTATAGGCTCGCGTATTCAAATACACAGATATACAAACAGGCAGAATACGGCGCTGCGGTCGACGACGCCTATATAAGACAACAAGTGTCTGGCGCAGATGTTAGATCAGTTACTGCTGATACAATGGCAGGTTATCAAGATTTAAGAGAGTTTGGACGTGGTGTTTTAGTCGGCGCACGAGCGATGAGACACAGCATCTCCGATGTAGCGATGAAGTGGGATTTTCCCGTAAGACCATTTCACGAGTGTACCGTGAGTATCAGGAATACGGTAAAATATCAAATCTCCGACAACGCTGTGGCCGGAAAAAGATCCTACAAGAACGGGATCAAAGGCGACTGAAGAGAATCGTCCAACGAGACAGAAGTGCCACACTTCCGCAGATTGCTACAGATTTAAATGCTGGGTCATCAACAAGCATCAGCGCGCGAACCATTCAGCGAAACATGATCGATATGGGCTTTCGGAGCCGAAGGCCCACTCGTGTACCCTTGATGGCTGCATGATACAAAACTTTACGCCTCACCTGGGCCCGTCAGAATCGACATTGGACTGTTGGTTACTGGAAACATGTTGCCTGGTCGGACGAGTCTCATTTAAAATGTATTGAGGAGATGGACGTGTACGGGTATGGAGACAGCCTCATGGATCCATGGACCCGGCATGTCAGAAGGGGGCTGTTCAAGCTTTTGGAGGTTTTGGAATGGTGTGGGGCGTGCGAAGTTGGAGTTATATGGGTCCCCTGATACGTCTAGGTACGACTCTGACAAGTGAAATGTACGTACGAATCCTGTCTGATCACCTGCATCCATTCATATCAGTTGTGCATTCCGACGAACATGCGCAGTTCCAACAGGACAACGCGACCCTCCACACATCCAGAATTGATACAGAGTGGTTCTGGGCGCTACAGTCTGGAGCCGAGCGACCGCTCCGGTCGCAGGTTCGAATCCTGCCTCGGGCATGGATGTGTGTGATGTCCTTAGGTTAGTTAGGTTTAATTAGTTCTAAGTTCTAGGCGACTGATGACCTCAGCAGTTAAGTCGCATAGTGCTCAGAGCCATTTGAACCATTTTGATACAGAGTGGCTCCAGGACACTCTTCTGAGTTTAAACACTTCCACTGGCCACCAAACGCCCCAGACATGAACATTGTTAAGCATATCTGTGATGCCTTGCAACGTGCAGTTCAGAAGAGATCTCAACCCCCTCATACTCTTACGGATTTATGGACAGCCCTGCAGGATTCGTGGTGTCAATTCCCTCCAGCACTACTTCAGACATCAGTCGAGTCCGTGCCACGTCGTGTTGCGGCACTTCTCCGTGCTCGCGGAGGCCCTACAAGATAAAAGGCAGGTGTACCAGTTTCTTTGACTCTTCAGTGTATAAGTTAAATGTTATAAGTAATTTCTGAACTATAAAAGTGAATATCTCGGCAACGCATTATGCGGTTACAGCAAACGGGGGGTCTAGGGATAGAACTCGTAGAACTGTATCGGACTGTGATAGTATGGGTCCGGCGCAATTAAGAACAGCTTTTCTTACTAAATAGATAGAGAAACATTACGAGTAGCGGCAGTACTATAAACTTTAGAGATATAGCAAATTATTTAATGTATAATTTACACTGTTGTTAATCTTTAAATTTATAAATCTGAAAAAGAAGGAAAACCATAGGAACTATTGTTTATAACAAACTATGGCAGATGAAAGAAAACTGATAACAGCATGATTTTCTCGGAAAATTTCCGTGTGATTTAATGTGTCATATGTGTATAAAAGTTTAACATTAACAAGTTCAATAATTTTCATGTTTAGTAGTTTCAGCGACTTCAGTGGTGCTTGATCGAGGGTTCCTGCGTGGACAGCGGCCTTTTGGTAGGAGTCTATGTTCAGACGCTGTTGGAGGCGTTCAGCCTGTATTAACCTGTATTTCGAGAAAGTCTTATCTAACGAGCGGTGAAACAACTGCTAGTTCACGTGTGTGGATTAATCAGAGTTCCTACTTTCTAACACAGAAATTTTTCGGCATGTGAAGGACTTATTATTCTTTGGGTTGCGTGTGATACAAGCCGCCCTTAGAAGATTTCAGTGCGTAACCATTGCGGAGTTTATAGTTCGAGATACTGTGAAACTTTAACGGTTTTCTAAAGAAAACTCATGCAGTTTATCGTGGTCCATTCAACCGCCTCAAAGATCTTAAGGAAGTCGGTCAGGCTCTCAAATTAATTTATTGTGAACTTTGACTTTCGATTTTTCTATGTTCTTATTGGAAATAAACTGAATTTGTGAAACTTTAAAAAATACATGTGTGTGTTCACGATTTTTGCGTAACAGATTCAGCCTCCATTTATATTAACTAATATTGGAGAACACTGGGAACATTGCGACGAATGAGAGATGGCACCCCGTAGACGAAACTTAGTCAAACTTATGAACCCCACCACATTTGTGGAGGTCCATTGAAGCATTTGTGCTGTGTAATGCGTGGGTAAAACTTCTCATGCAGTAGCACGCGGAGGCTCCGAGCTAATACAAAACTCGTGAACAGTTTAGAATTTTGATTTTTAGTGAGTTGATGAGACAGATTGTATTTTATATCGTCACCCACACCACATGCACATTACCATAAAACCCATATGGTCGCACAATGCAGGCACTGACCTTGGCATCCAGTCGATCGAACAAATGGCGGATACTCTCCTGGCATACAGTCTGGAACCGCACGACCGCTACGGTCGCAGGTTCGAATCCTGCCTCGGGCATGGATGTGTGTGATGTCCTTAGGTTAGTTAGGTTTAAGTAGTTTTAAGTTCTAGGGGACTTATGACCACAGCAGTTGAGTCCCATACTGCTCAGAGCCATTTGAACCATCTCCTGGCATATGTTATGCCATGCCTGCTCGACCTGTTCACATAGCTCTGTAAGAGTTGTTGGTTGTCACACAATTCACTTCTCGTCCCAACATATACCACACGTGCTCAATTGTAGACAAGTCTGGAGATCGTGCTGGCCAGATTAGTTGCTGCACATATTGCAGAGCACTTTGTTTGGGCGAGCATTGCCGAGTTAGAACAACACATCACCTTCCCGTTACGAGAACGGCAAAAGAATGGGCTAACAACATTCTGCACGTACTGAGCGTTTGTTAGCGTTCCCTCCAGAAACACCAAAGGTGAACGAGAGTTGTAGCTTATCCGGCTCCAGATTATAACGCTTGGGTTAGGGTCAGTGTGTCTTGGACGAATGCACACAACAAGACAGTGCTCAACAGGTCTACGTCGCACCCGCAAACGACCATCAGTTGCGTGCAGGCAGAACCTGCTTCCAGCGCTGAAGACCAGGTCGCGCCATTCCATCTTCCAAGTGGTCCTCTGACGACACCAGTCGAGCCATGCACACCACAGCTGTGGCGCGAGTGGAAAACGGGCTACAGGTGTGCGTGCCCGTAGTGCCACTGCTAATAACCGGTTTGCCACAGATCGTACTGAAACATCTTGGCTCACAAGCCTCTTATCTATGCTTTGGTAGCTGTACGATCTATCACCGCTGCCCTTACGATATGACGATGCTGGCTGGCGTGTCTGCTGCGTGGACTTCCAGAACGTCGTCTACGTGTGTATGTTGACTTCACCATTGATACCATCACTGTTTCACAACTGACGCAGTTCATCCAACTTGTCTGGAAATTTTGTGAAAGGACCATCCCACCACTCGGAAGGTCACAATTTAACCCCTTTCATACTAGCTCAGCTGGACGTATGAAGCGCGAGTGCGTCTCTGTGGCATGGTTGCCTGCTTGTTTCACACGCTTGCACCACACTGAGCCTTCTAGCTGTGAGCATTCCCTATTAAAGTATAGACACAGATGGTAGATATGCCGTTACGCTATCTGTTGGTAGATGACGTTGAAACCATTATCAGTTCATGTACTATAGCCCGTCCGGTTAGCCGTGCGGTCTAACGCACTGCTTTCCGGGCGGGAAGGCGTGCCGGTCCCCAACACGAATCCGCCCGGCAGATTAGTGTCGAAATCCCGAGTGCAGGCCAGTCTGTGGATGGTTTTTAAGGCGGTTTTCCATCTGCCTCGGCGAATGTGGGCTGTTTCCCCTTATTCCGCCTCAGTTGCACTATATCGGCGATTGCTGCACAAACACTTTCTCCACGTACGCGTACACCATAATTACTCTACCACGCCAACATAGGGGTTACACTCGTCTGGTGTGAGACGTTCCCGCTCGGTTCCACTGGGGACAGAACCGCACAATAACCCTGGGTTAGGTGTGGGGCGGCGGTGGGGTGAGTGGACTGCTGTAGCCTGTTGTAGGGTTGTGAACCACTGAGGGCTACGGAGGGGACGAAGCCTTTCCGCCGTTTCTAGGTCCCCAGTTCCATACAGTGCAATACAATACATGTACCATACCTCAGGTGGCACATGCAGTCATCGGATCAAAATCGACGTCGTATTTGCAAAATGGTTCAAATGGCTCTGAGCAATGACTTAACATCTGAGCTCATCAGTCTCCTAGAACTTAGAACTACTTAAACCTAACTAACCTAAGGACATCACAAACATCCATGCCAGAGACAGGATTCGAACTTGCGACCGTAGCGGTCGCGCGGTTCCAGACTGAAGCGCCTAGAACCGCTAGACCACACCGGCCGGCTCATATTTGCAGGTGTACTAATTTTTATTTCCGGTAGTGTATATACTAATAATAAAGCCGTAAAACGTCATGTCTGCCCATTTGTCTGTTTGAACACGCTGATCTTCAAGATTGCTAGACGAATTTTCATAGGGTTTTCATAGGTAACTTGAACATAGCTCGGGGCGCCTTATTTTATCGAAATTAGACCACGGAAAATATATATTGTGATTTAAATTTTTTTCTGAAACTGACGTGTTTGTCTGTTTGAACGCACTAATCTCCATGACTGCTAGGCGAGTTTTTACAGAGTTTTTACAGAGTTTTTCCAGATAACTTGAGCTTATCCCGGGACAATGTATAGGGTTTATTTCATCAATATCGGATCATGGAAAAAAGATATCGTGATTAAAAATCCATATACGTTATAAAAATTGGTGGACATATGCATGTATGTGTGTTCTAAATCTCTTCCTAAACCACTGGACCGATATCAGCCAAACTTAGTACTTATATCACTTACTGTCTAGAAACAATTTCTGTGGGGGTAATAACTACCCATCTATCAAAGGTTAGAAGTGAGGGAGAAAAAAAGATGTCGCACACGAGGCGTGAATACCCAGACTTTATTCATCCAGTATTTGAGAAAGAGAGCACTTAGTGACTTGCAACATACTTTGCACACATTATCAAACCTTTACGAAACTTTTTCTCTTTGACAACCCCCGCAATATGTTGAAAGAAAAAACGTTTCTCGCTTAATATGTTTTCGCTATTCATGCAGTAATCTGCCGCATCACATACGACGTTTTAATTTATTACTTCTTCACTACTAACTCTATTCGTGAGAAACTTTGCAAGCAGTATTCACAATACCGCTGAAGGTATTTGCAAAATTATATAGTTGTATGACACATAGTTCAGGAGATATGATATCATAAACAATGAGATGCGTAAAAATGAAAACTGCAAGGTGACATTCGCTACAGATAAAGCTGAAATATGGGTAAAAATATGTGTGAAATACGTTTCTGGTGCCGTGTCAGGTGTGAATTATGACATTGGTTCAGAGTCACAATGGACACAAACCATAGGTCTTGAACCTAACCGTAAGAAGACGTAGGTCCTCCTCATATCATACCCAAAATTGGTCACTAAACACTTCAGTAGTGTTCACTTACTCTACTAAAAACAGTAGTTGAGAGTGTTGAAACTTTGGAACATTTTTCAGACTTTCGCCTCTAATGGGAATTAAATATACAGTGACGGGAAAAGAAATCATAACACCAAAAAATAATGTAGAGTAATGAAATTTCGGAAATACATTTGTCTAGGTAACATAGTTAAGTGATTAACATTGCAAGATCACAGGTTAATGTAAGTGCGAGTAAAGCCATTGAAAATGTGAAATGCTGGTACATTAATAACAGACGTACCGCCAGAATATTGAATGCAAGCCTGCGAACGTGCGTGCATTGTGTTGTATAGGTACCAGACGTTAGTTTGTGGGATGGACCTCCATGCCTGTTGCACTTGGCCGAGCGGTTATAGGCGCTTCAGTCCGGAAAAGCGCAAACTGCTACGGTCGCAGGTTCTAATCCTGCCTCGGGCATGGATGTGTGTGATGTACTTAGGTTAGTTAGGTTTAAGTAGTTCTAAGTTCTAGGGGACTGATGACCTCAGATGTTAAGTCCCATAGAGCTCAGAGCCATTTGAACCATTTTTTGCACTTGGTCGGTCAGTACAGGGACGGTTAATACTATTTGTGGATCACGTTGGAGTTGTCGTACGATGATGTCCCATATGTGCTCGATTGGAAACAGATCTGGTGATCGAGCAGGCCAAGGTAACGCGTTAAGTGGGTGAGCTTTATCCCATTGAAAAATACCTCCTGGAATGCTGTTCATGAATGACAGCATAACAGGTCGAATCACCAGATCGACGTACAATTTTGCACTCAGAGTGTGAGGGATAACAATGAGAGTGCTCACGCTGTCATACGATATCACAACCGAGACCATAACTCCAGTGTGTTTAGCACGCAGACAAGTTGGTTCAAAAGGTTCAAATTGCTCTGAGCACTATGGGACTTAACTTCTGAGGCCATCAGTCCCCTAGAACGTAGAGCTACCTAAACATAACTACCGTAAGGACATCACACACATCCATGCCCGAGGCAGGATTCGAACCTGCGACCGTAGCGGTCGCGCAGTTCCAGACTGAAGCGCCTAGAACCGCTCGGCCACTCCGGCCGGCAGATTAGTTGGTGGCAGGCCCTCAATCGGCCATCTTCTAACCAACAAGCAGCCATCATTGGCACCGAGGGAGAACCAACTTTCGTCAGAAAACACATCATCACTGAAGTAGCAAATGGCGGTGGTTTGGGGTCAGTGGAATGCACGCTACAAGGCGTCTGGTTCGAAGCTGTGCTTGAAGTAACCGATTTGCAACAGTTCGTTGCGTCTCTGCGGTGCTAACTGCTGCTCAAATTGCTGCTGCAGATGCAGTAAGATGTGTCAGAGCCATACGCCATACATGATGGTCTTCAGTCTCTGTAGTACCACGTAGCCTCAGGAGCGACCACACATTCTCGTGACCATTGCTCCAGCAATCACATATACTGGCTATATTCCTGCCACATCTTTCTGCAGCATCGGAGAAGGAACATCTGTTATACGAACTCGTTCGAACTCAGTGGGGTGTTGATAATGGCATCTTTGTCGCCTTAAAGGCATTCTTGACTGACATCAGTTCACCATATCCAATCTCAAAGGTGACTAACACTCGCGACCATTACAGCGTGTATTTAAAGCAAACGTGGTATGCATCCTCATAGTGTCGCTACAAGCGCCCTCGTAGGCCTCGGCTGCGTTGCGAACGGTAGGCGGTGAGAGACGGGCAGAATGCAACAAAGCGGGACCGCTCACGTTTGGCTTTAAATTGAGTTCAAAGGGAATATGGGACGGCCGGCCAAGATAAGCTCGTGCCACATCGCGAAACATATTGTCGCATGAGCTCCACCGCTCATCGCTCGCCCCAGACATTAAATTTCTTTTACCGCACAGTCTTTTCTAGTTGTTTAGAAGTTCTCAGCAGCAAAGATGGCAGAGAAGAGAAAACTGACGGAACTCGAGTGCGAGAAGCTGATCTCAGAAGTTCAGTACAGGACAGGTTTTTGGAATGACACACATTAATTTCAAAAATAGCGTTGCGACAAGGAAATTGGACTTTGAAATAGCAGATACTTTGAACTTGTCAGGTAAGATTAATTTACTATCTTAAACAGTTTCATACAAATAGTCCAATCAAATAGCAGATGTACCTTGCAAAAGGTGGGGTAGAAGAGTTTATTTTTTCAACTCGTTCATATGGTTGGAAAGATTAGAAAACCGTGTTTTTCCAACAAAATTTCGCTTGGGAAAACTTTCTGCAGTCAAAAAACTTGGAAAATTTCGGCCTTTTTTCAGTTTTTTCAAAATATGTTTTTTTGCTCCTATCGCTTTAACGTCCATTTTCATTTTTAAAGAGCACAAAATTCTCTACAAATTTGATTCCTTGCATTTTTTCTACTCCCAATATCTAAGGCGCTACAGCGCCTCAAAAAATACCAATTTTTCAAATTTTGAGCATAGTGGCAAGGTACCTTATTTTTGTACACTATTTTTTCAGTTTCTGTTTGTGTAGTATAAATACATTATACATCATGTTATATGTTGGAATTTACCACCTCACTTTCAGGTATTCAATTTCTCTGTATGCAACATGAGGATTGCTGGGCACCCAGCTATTGTGATTGTTACATCACTACCTGAAGTTCACTATGGGCCAACTCAGCCCTGGTATTTGTAAAACTATAAATATAAAAATACATCATTAAGAGACACACGCACAGGCACACAAAATAAATTGTCTCAGGAAACTGAACTATTATTAGCTGCAATAGGCAACCTAATTAGGTAGGTAATTATTCTTGTGTATAAAAGCAACAAAGTTGACTTTAAAAATAAGTAGTTTTATTACAATTAAAATGCATTGTCAGTTGCTAAAAAATGTTGATAATTCAGGGTGTGTAATACTTGTAATATCGCACTTTAGCGCACTTGAGACATATATGAGCATCACTTCCAACGTTTTGATGGGCCAGGTTCCTCAGTGTCACCAGAAATACCTTGAGTTACGGATTCAGGGTCTGTCCATAGAGATGATCCCAGATTGACCTCTTCTTTACACAGCGAGTCAGCCTCAGCAAGATCGTTGATTTCGTCAGCGGTTTCCTCAACATCCTCCATAACATCTTCTTCACTGTCTTCATATAAAAATTTTGGCACGTTTTCACAGTTGACCCCAATACATTTCTTGCAAATTGAAGAACATTTCAAACCCGCTTTTCTGCAGGAGCACGCTCCGCCACAATTCAGCTTGCATGAGCATGAAACAATGTGAAGAAGTGCTTCAGGTGCTGGATCTTGGCTCATTATAACGGGTTGGGACCGTGGTCACTGTGATTCCAGCCCCATTTCTCAGGAGGTTTCTAGTTTCCCCTCCAACTCTGGACTTGTTGGTAAGTCCACAACGAATGATGTTGTGCAGCATCTTGTGTAGGTGGCAACCGTGCAAGATTCAGTTTGTTTTTTGTGGCAGACTTGGCGAATAGCTGGTACCGCAAATGGTCTAGTGTGTGGGAACTGCTGACACCTCCACTATACAATGCCATAGTAACCTGTTCTCCTGGTGTTAATATTTCTTCACAGGTAGCATGTGGTTTATTGAACGTGCAAAGCGCTGAGGTTAGGTGTTCATTTTTCGCAAGAATATTGCAGCGCTTAATTTTTCCTTGACCAAAAAAAGCGGATGTTGTATCTCATCCGCTAAAGGCGTGAGAGAATATATTCACTGTCAAACTTGTAAGATGCAGTGGAAAACCACTTGTCTTCTGCATTTCCTCTTCCTGGCTTTAAGAAAAATAAGTTTTCAATGCCTTGCTCCAAACCGGTCATGAGCACAAGCAGGTCAACATCTTCTCCTACAATGACAACACTTCCAAAATCTTTGGTTCTTGAAATGGCAGATGTTATAAGCATAACGTGAGCATCTTCTTGTGCCTGGTGCACTTCAATGCTACACTCCAGAAATTCCTTTTTAAGAAGTGTGATCAAACGCATCTTGTTTCGTTCGTTGTACAAGAACTTGTCCTGAGGCACTTGGTTCACCATCTCTGATTCAACCACAACGTCAACCGAAGAATGTTTTTTGGACCTACGAATGCTCAGCACTCTTTGTGCTACATTTGTCTCCCTCACATGAATACCCATCAAATACAATAGCAAATTGAGATCCAAAATGACGTTGCAGGTAAGAAACATAGCTTTGGGCTATTGACTTGAAGCAAACATTTCGATTCCAAGTCACTCTGTGGATAAGGTACCCTCCATCAATGACAAAAATTTTACTCGGTCCACCTGACTTCACGTCTTCCACTGGAACGAAGGCATTATAGAATGCAGATTTTGTTCCTTTTCGCATGCCTTTTTCTCAGAATAGGGACATTGGGTAAGGAGCAAGTTCATATTTTAGAAAGGCTTTTAACTCTTCTTCACTTTGTTTCATTAAACAAATCCTTTGGAAGAGAGTTAAAGGGTCAACAGGAGTAATTTTAGTGCTCCAAGCATTTACAGAATTGAACGCAGAAAGGAGAGTCGCAACTTTATCTTTTCTACGGAACTTTACATCATGGAAATTGTCACCAGCTATTCTTTTCATGCCTTTTTACCCCTCTTCGTGACACATATGACAATTAACATCCTCCGTACCGAAAACATCACTGCTGATAGACATTATAAAATCACTTTCAGGGAAGGGAGGGTACACTGAAAACCAATCACGCAGATTACGCAAGTCTATGCCATCTCGTTCGATGCGACAACTTCTTGCATCTACATGCTGTTCTGATGTTACTGCGCTCACTTCGCAATACGACTCAATTTCTTCACAAATGTTCTGCATGTGAAGCATACCCAAAGTCCATCTGGTTAATACACTATCCGTCCCCCCTGCGGGTCCGGGGGTTAGAATAGGCCCGAGGTATTCCTGCCTGTCGTAAGAGGCGACTAAAAGGAGTCCACCCCCCTCAAGGGGGTAGTTAGCGCCTGCGTCCGGAGACGGACGGTTCCACGACCTATATTTGTGGTCTTTTTGGTTTTTTACTTCTCGTTTCTTCCTTCCTTTGGTTGGTTCCTTTCTTTGTTCTTCTCCATCTCACTGTCTTCCTTACTCTTTCCCTTGCCTTCTTCTCCTTGGCTTCTTCTCCTTGCCTTCTCTGGTCTCCGCCTCGGCGTTTGAGACAGTCTTCCTCTCTCTCTTCCTTTTCCTCTTCTTCCTTCCCCCCTGTGCGCGCCTGAAGGCCGACCCACGCGTTCGCACGCGTAGCCGGTGACGGGGTAGCGCGTAATTCCACTCCACAAGTAAGGCACGCACGTACCCCCTGGTAAAGGCCAGGCCCGGGGAGGGGTGATTGCCTGAGCTGTGATACCTTCTGGCCATGCCGATTGGTCCCTCCGTCTGTTTCTCGGGAGGTGTGACCTGAGGTGTAAACATTCACCTAAGGCGGGAGTGCCCTCTGAGAGGGTCCCCATAAGGAAGGAGCGCGCCATCGGAGACACTGGCAGTCATGGGGGATTCCTCCGCAATGGATTTCTCTTCTTCTCTCTCGACTTCTGCCCACAAACGGAAACATGACCAGCCACCAGTGACAAAAGTACTACCGCCTGCCCCACAGTTCCTCGTCGTTTCTCGATCTGAGGACGGAAAGGATTTTTCCTGTCAACCCTTTCGTTATCCAGAAGGGCGTAGATGCCATAGCCGGATCTGTCAAGTCGTGTACCAGGTTGCGTAATGGTACCTTGTTACTAGAAACTGAGAGCGCCTTTCAGGCACAGAAACTGCTTCGAGCCACACTCCTGTACACGTTCCCTGTCTGGGTGGAGGCTCACCGAACTTTGAATTCGTCTCGTGGTGTGGTCTATACTAGATCCCTCGACGGATTGACTGACGAGGAGATTCAGTCTTTCCTCGCTGAGCAGGGCGTGACGGCTGTCCATAGGGTCATGAAAACGGTCAACAATGACCTTGTACCGTCCCGGACACTTTTCTTGACCTTTGATAGTGTTCAGCTGCCATCGCGCATCAAAGCGGACTACGAGGTTATTTCTGTTCGCCCCTATGTCCCGACACCTACGCGCTGCTACCAGTGTTAGCGTTTTAATCACACTCGCCAGTCTTCTTCCAATGCGGCTAAATGTGTCACTTGTGGCAGGGATGCCCATGAGGGTGACTATCCACCTCCGTCTCCTCGTTGTGTGAACTGTCAGGGTGACCATGCAGCGTCCTCCCGCGACTATCCCATCTATAAGGAAGAACGCTGTATCCAAGAAATTCGGGTCAAAGAGAAAGTGTCCACCTCGGCTGCTCGCAAGCTATTTGCTAGTAGGAAGCCCACGCTGCTCCCAGCGGGGAAATACAGTACTGTCCTCGCCTCTCCTCGGACTACCAGGGAGGTGGCAACCCAGACATGCGATCTGACCTTCAGCACCACGGTCGTCCGTTCGGCCAGTGTGAAGATCGCGCGGTCGACGTCTCCTCTTCCTCCCATCACCCCACAGACACAAGCCCCTTCATCAGCTTCTGCTAAGACGAAGACCCAGAAGTCAGATGCACGGGCCTTCAAGAAGGAACCGTCCCGTGCAGACTTCCTACGTACCTCGACCTCCCAGCCACCAAACGACCTTCCAAGAAGGCTCATAGGAAGCACAGTTCTTCTTCTCCGCCACGGCGCATTTCTTCTCCTGCGCCCCCCTGCGGTTGCCGCCCCAGGCCGTCATCCGTTTCGCCTGGCCGCACCGCTGGTAGCCGAACATCTGGCCGTTCACCGGCGGAGGAAGCTCCCCCTCCCGGCCATCTTACCAAGATGGCCGATGAACCTATAGAACCAATGAACGATGACTGTCAGCCTACTGATAGCGGCGGCAGTGCTCGCTCGAAGCCAGTCCCTCAGCGGCCTTCGAGGTGACCCCTTCTTTCATCTTCCTTTTCTTCTTACGATGGCACTTATTCACTGGAATATTCGCAGCATTCGCTCCAACCGAGAGGACTTGAAGTTGCTGCTCCACTTGCACCGTCCGCTCGTCGTAGCCCTCCAGGAAACGAAGCTACGCCCATGCGATCAAATTGCCTTGGCACACTACACCTCTGTGCGTTTTGACCTACCCCCTGTGGTAGGTATTCCGGCTCATGGAGGGGTTATGTTGCTGGTCCGGGATGATATTTACTACGATCCCATCACGTTGCACACCGGCCTGCAGGCAGCTGCCATTCGAATTACTCTCCCCACTTTTACATTTTCCATTTGTACCATTTACACTCCATCGTCGTCTGCCGTTACCAGGGCAGACATGATGCAAATTATTGCTCAGCTACCTGCACCATTTTTGTTAACTGGAGACTTCAATGCCCACCATCCCCTTTGGGGCTCTCCAGCATCCTGCCCGAGGGGCTCCCTGTTAGCAGACCTTTTCAACCAGCTCAATCTTGTCTGCCTCAATACTTGGCGCCCCTACTTTTCTTTCGGACACATCTCACACCTATTCCCATTTAGACCTCTCTATATGTACTACCCAACTTGCACGCCGCTTTGAGTGGTATGCACTTTCTGATACGTATTCGAGCGACCACTTCCCGTGTGTTATCCATCTCCTGCAGCATACCCCCTCTTCGTGCTCATCTAGTTGGACCATCTCCAAAGCAGACTGGGGGCTCTTCTCTTCCAGGGCGACCTTTCAGCATCAAACCTTCACAAGCTGCGATCGTCAGGTCGCACACCTCACGGAAGTCATTCTCACTGCTGCTGAATATTCCATCCCTCACCCAACTTCTTCTCCACGTCGCGTACCGGTCCCCTGGTGGACCGCAGCATGTAGAGACGCTTTACGTGCTCGGTTGGTTGGTTGGTTGGTTTCGGGAAGGAGACCAGACAGCGTGGTCATCGGTCTCATCGGATTAGGGAAGGATGGGGAAGGAAGTCGGCCGTGCCCTTTCAGAGGAACCATCCCGGCATTTGCCTGGAGTGATTTAGGGAAATCACGGAAAACCTAAATCAGGATGGCCGGACGCGGGATTGAACCGTCGTCCTTCCGAATGCGATTTACGTGCTCTTCGACGTGCTTTACGCACCTTTAAACGCCACCCTACAGTGGCGAATTGTATCCATTATAAACGATTACGTGCACAGTGTCGTCGTGTTATTAAAGAAAGCAAGAAAGCCAGCTGGGCTGCTTTCACAAGCACCTTCAACAGTTTTACTCCTTCTTCTGTTGTCTGGGGTAGCCTGCGCCAACTATCTGGCACTAAGGTCCACTCACCAGTTTCTGGCTTGACGGTCGCGAATGACGTCCTTGTGGCCCCTGAGGATATCTCCAATGCCTTCGGCCGCTTTTTCGCAGAGGTTTCGAGCTCCGCTCATTACCACCCTGCCTTCCTCCCCCGTAAACAGGCAGAGGAGGCTAGGCCACCTAACTTCCGCTCCTCGAATCGTGAAAGTTATAATGCCCCATTCACCATGCGGGAACTCGAAAACGCACTTGCCCGGTCACGGTCCTCCGCTCCAGGGCCTGATTCTATTCATATTCAGATGCTGAAGAGCCTTTCTCCTGCGGGTAAAGGTTTTCTTCTTCGCACCTACAATCGCATCTGGATTGAGGGACATGTTCCCGCATGCTGGCGCGAGTCTATTGTTGTCCCGATTCCTAAGCCAGGGAAGGACAAGCACTTGCCTTCCAGTTATCGACCCATCTCGCTTACCAGCTGTGTCTGTAAAGTGATGGAGCGAATGGTTAACTCTCGTTTGGTTTGGCTGCTCGAGTCTCGACGCCTACTTACCAATGTGCAATGTGGATTTCGTAGGCGCCGCTCTGGTTACCCTGTCGACCTTCATTATGAATAACTTCTTGCGGAAGCGCCCGACCGCGGCTGTGTTCTTTGATTTGGAGAAGGCTTACGACACCTGTTGGAGGGCGGGCATTCTCCGCACCATGCATACATGGGGCCTTTGCGGTCGCCTCCCTCTCTTTATTCGTTCCTTTTTAATGGATCGACAGTTCAGGGTACGTGTGGGTTCTGTCCTGTCAGACACCTTTCGCCAGGAGAATGGGGTGCCACAGGGCTCAGTTTTGAGCGTCGCTCTCTTCGCCATAGCGATCAATCCAATAATGGATTGCCCCCCAGCTGATATATCAGGCTCCCTTTTTTACCATCTATTGCAGCGCGCAGCGTACATGTTTCCTGGAGCGCTGTCTTCAGCGTTCTCTTGACCGTCTTTACTCCTGGAGTGTCGCCAATGGCTTCCGTTTTTCTGCCGAGAAGACGGTCTGTATTAACTTCTGGCGCTACAAAGAGTTTCTCCCACCGTCCTTACGACTCGGTCCCGTTGCTTTCCCATTCGTGGAGACAACAAAATTTTTAGGTCTTACATTTGACAGGAAACTTAACTGGTCTCCACATGTGTCATATTTGGCTGCCCGTTGTACCCGTTCTCTAAATGTCCTCCGTGTTCTCAGTGGTATTTCGTGGGGAGCGGATCGAACCGTCCTACTTCGTCTATATCGGTCGATCGTCCGCTCCAAGCTGGATTATGGGAGCTTCGTATACTCCTCTGCACGGCCATCCACCTTACGCCGCCTCAACTCCATACAACATCGGGGTTGACGACTTGCGATCAGTCTTCATGCTGACGCTGGTGAATTGCCACTCACCTACCGGCGCGATATACTGCTTTGTCGGTATGCCTGTCGGCTACTGTCAATGCCCGACCACCCGTCTTATCGTTCCTTTTTTGACGACTCTCTCGACCGTCAATACGGGTTGTATGTCTCTGCCCTGCTACCCCCTGGAGTTCGCTTTCGTCACCTCCTTCAACACCTTAATTTTTCACTCCCTGCAACCTTTCGAGTGGGCGAGAGCCACACACCACCTTGGCTCCAGGCTCAGGTTCGCGTTCACCTTGACCTCAGCTCGCTCCCAAAGGAGGTTACCCCCGGTTCGGTCTACCACTCCCGTTTTGTCGAACTTCGTTCGAAGTTCATTAATATGACCTTCATTTATACAGATGGCTCAAAGACCAATGACGGGGTCGGGTGTTCTTTTATTGTCGGGGCACAAAGTTTCAAATACCGGCTCCATGGCCATTGTTCGGTCTTCACAGCTGAGCTCTTTGCCCTCTACCAGGCTGTTCTTTACATCTGCTGCCACCGAAATTCTGCTTATGTCATCTGCTCCGATTCCCTGAGCGCCATCCAGAGCCTCAGTGATCCGTATCCGATTCACCCTTTCGTGCACCGGATCCAATGTTCTCTTCAGCAGCTGGTGGACGTCGGTTCTCCGGTTAGCTTTATGTGGGTTCCTGGCCATGTCGGTATCCCTGGGAACGAAGCTGCAGATGCCGCAGCCAAGGCTGCGGTCCTCCAGCCTCGGACAGCTTCTTGTTGTGTCCCTTCGTCAGATTGTAGCAGGGTCATTTGTCGGCGCATTTTATGGCTGTGGCGTGCCGATTGGGCTGCACTTACAGACAACAAGCTTCGGGCCTTGAAACCTCTTCCCGCGGCTTGGACGTCTTCCTCCCGCCCTCCTCGGCGGGAGGAGGTCGTTTTGGCCCGGTTACGAATTGGAGACTGCCGGTTCAGCCATCGCCATCTGCTGACGGCTGCGCCGGCGCCGTTCTGCCCATGTGGGCAATTGCTGACGGTCCGCCACATTTTAACGTCCTGTCCGGATTTTAACACATTTGATCTTGGCCTGTCATGTACTCTAGATGCCATTTTAGCGGATGACCCACGAGCAGCTGCTCGCGTTCTTCGTTTTATCAACTTGACAAACCTCTCTAAGGACATTTGATTATGCTGTTTTTTTTAATCCTATGCCTGTCAGTCTGTCTTTTATCGTGTTTTCCCTTTTAGTTGCTGTTTTAAACTTGTGTCTCGCGGTGCATTCCTAACGTAGTCTGGGCGCTAATGACCATTGTAGTTGTGCGCCCTAAAACCACAAAAAGAAAAACACTATCCGTAATTCCTCGGCCAGAAGTAAGTCCTCCAGAACTCTTCATGGTTCTCATCAATGTTTGTTCTATAGTCATGTTAGAAGGAACCCATGACCAATACTTTTCTGATCGCCGTATTGTAAAATGTCCTTTCGTTGTGAACTTCTCATATTCTGATAAATCCATTTTTTCCTGGAGTCTCAACATATCCTGTAAGTAGAGGTGGCCACTTTTTCTTATAACTGATCATTAACGTCAATCAACTGTAGAAAATGTACGGCACCTGCATGGAATCGTATTACATATTGTAACACAAATAAACTTCACGCAATCTGTCGTGAACGTGTTCGTAGTTACTGAATATGGTGCTGTTTGTCCTGGCCCCGCAGCAGAGTGAGATGGTAAATTCCAATGAATAACAAGATGAGTAATATGTTTGTACTACATAAATAGAAACTGAAATAACAGTGTTCAAAAATTAGGTAATTTGCCACTTTGCTCGAAATTTGAAAAATTGGTATTTTTTGACGCGTTGTAGCGCCTTAGATACTGGGAGTAGAAAAAAATGGTAAGAATCAAATTTGCAGAGAATTTTGTGCTCTTTAAAAAAGAAAATAGACGTCAAAGCGATAGGAGCGAATGAAACTGAGATATTTTGAAAAAACTGAAAAAAGTCCGAAATTTTCGAAGTTTTTTGACTGCAGAAAGTTTTCCCAAGAGAAATTTTGTTGGCAAAACTTGGTTTTCTAACCTTTCCAACGATATGAACGAGTTAAAAAAATAAAATCTTCTACCCCACCTTTTGCAAGGTACAGGCTTTTTTCTGACAGTTTCACTGCACTAAAATATGATCCTTTGCCAATGAATATTTTCTTATTATTTATTGCCTATCGGAGTTGGACAAGAAATGTTTCAATAACTAGTAAATTAGTATTGTAACATTAAAATATGTCACCAATAATTAGCAAAAAGTGACGGCTATCGCCGCGTGGGATTAGCCGAGCGGTCTAGGGCGCTGCAGTCATGGACTGTGCGGTTGATCCCGGCGGAGGTTCGAGTCCTCCCTCGGGCATGGGTGTGTGTGTTTGTCCTTAGGATAATTTAGGTTAAGTAGTGTGTAAGCTTAGGAACTGATGACCTTAGCAGTTAAGTCCCATAAGATTTCACACACATTTGAACATTTGGTTTTGACGGCTATCGTTTAAAATATGTCCTGAATTTATTACTTATTTCCATTACCTCTGCGGTTGGCCTTCTATATTGATGGGATTCGATGGACGTTTCAATTCAGTCATATTCTCTTCACGGAGAAATGATATGTAGACTGCATCGTTAGCGTCATCCCTATCTCTGATAATATTGTGCAGTATGCAAGCAGTTTGTACAAGCTTGTCTACTTTCGACACGATCGGTGCTTTTGAACATGTTCCTAAAAATCGCCATTTCATCCGAAAAATCCCAAAAGCACATTCAGTGGTTTTTCTAGCTTTTGATAGATTAATATTAAAATTTTCTTTTTGTGCCGTTATGCGTTTTGCTGGAAATAGACGCAGGAGGTACGGTTTCAGTGGGAAGGATTCATCTCCAATGAGAACGTGTGGTGCTGAAATATTGCTATTTTGCATGGTTTTTTGGTGCATTAAATTCGTTAATTTTCCAGCCGTCTAGAAAATTCGCTGACCGTAAAAATTCCCCCCTCGCTATATTTTTCTCTAGCGCCTACATCAATAACCAAGACCTTTCTATCGGCATCAGCAACACCCATTAGAACTACAGAAAAGTATTTCAGATAGTTGAAATAATTAGATCCACTGTACGGTGGGCATTTAAGTCCACAATAACGTCCATCTATTGCTCCGGTGCAGTTTGGAAATTTCCATAACAGAAAATATTTTTCTGCAATTTTGTCATATGATGACATATTGGAGCCCGTGGCTGTTTTTGAAGACAAATGTTGATCGTGTTAGGACAGCAACCAGCCACAAATTTACTTTGAGTTCCTTTATTCAAAGGAAACCGTTACCGGTTTCGAATCGTTGCGATTCATCATCAGACGGTTTACACGCTTTCTTTCTACATTTGGTGTGTTTTTTACAGATTAATTGTCCTAAAATATAAATAAAACACAATTACAAACACGCCACACACAGATGGTTGCGTTGCAGATTTTCGTTGCATGTGACTTACGTGAAACGTCGGTTTCGAGTGATTGTTTCTATAACGTTCATCCAATCGATGTAAGTGCATTCCCACTGCATCTTCGTTGTTGCACACGTAATAGTTCTCACTGTACACTTTAGATTTGTCACTGAGTTCATTCCAACCACGCACCACATGTTTTGGTACATACAAAGAGCTTACAAACATATGGGTGTCACAGATGCTATGATATATCGTAACATTTGACGATGATGTCCTATGTTTGGAAAGGATCATATATTCTTTCACAAAACTGTAATGTCTTTTACATTAGTGTAGAGAGATTGAATTTTTTTTTTAAATATATGTATAAATCTGTTATTGCTAATTTAATTATAAAGTTTTTTATATATATTTAGAGCTGTATAGGTAAAATAGTACATTATTTTATTACATTTGGCAGCATGAGAATTATAGTAACAATAAATTTTCTACTTGATCTGCAGATAGGTGTATTAATATTATTTTTTGCTTTGGAGACTGGAAAGTAATTTTTGGAAATTTTTCAGGAAAGGGGCGTTAGCCAACTCTGTTTGTTCGTTAAGGATATAGTCTGGGGTGCTGTTTTTGTGTGTGTGTATTTCTAATTCTTCTAATATATTCATAGTGGCCCCTTTTTCTGTTAGATGTAAAATCTTTAAGTTGTCCTCAATGTTACCCACTGAATGGTTTTCTTCAGCAATATGGGCTGCAAATGCTGATTTGTTCAAGTTTCCGAGTCTTAGGGCGTCAATATGTTCTTTATATCTTATTTCAAAACTTCTGCCTGTCTGTCCAATGTAGAATTTGGGGCATGTATCACTTGAGTTTGTATATTCCTGATTTACGGTAGGGACTCTTGGAGGTGTTTACATCATGTATCACTTTTTGTTGTAATTTATTTTTTGTGGAAAAGCTGATTCTGATATTTTTCTTCTTTTTGAATAAGTTTGCTATTTGGTATGAAAGTGGGCCTATGTATGGGAGAGTAGCATATTTAGGTTTGGCTTCAGTGGCACACTGATTTGACTTGGCTAACGCCCCTTTCCTGAAAAATTTCCAAAAATTACTTTTGTAGGAAATTTAATGTACTTTAATCTTGTATTGCTACACGTTTTTGTTAGAGATCTGCTTTTGGGGTTATTCAAGATTTTTTATCTCGGAAACCGTTCTGAATAGGATACATGTCTACATGAAGTTTTTTGATAAGAATCACCAGTACTGTCACTCCTCAAAGAATGTACATTTCATCCTGACTCACACTATATTATTTTGGATGCACACTTATAGTTTTCTTCTACAATAATGTTCTGTTTTAACACACAAAATTCTCGTTGTTATAGAGGACGAATGTAGAAAGTAATGGAAAAACCCGAAAGATACGTTCAGGAAGAATGTACGGACTCCCCATTGCAAATCGGGTTCTACCGCTAGTGCTCCACACAAGAAGTGGAAATCTGCAACTCTCATGGAGCTCGCTCGGAACGTTGTTCTTCCAAGCCGGATGGTAGGAAACTTTACGTTTCCTTCAGTGGAAGAAATAGAAGAAGACGTCACTGGCGAAGATGAAAAAATTAGAGACCAGTGTCGTAGAAACTAATGACCAACAGGGCACAGTGCCTTCGTATACTGAAGATGACGATAGGTTTTCCAGACCACAATGTTCCAAGAGAAGCATAAGAAAAAACGAAGATCGGGAAAAGAGAACTGGAGGAAAAAAATTAAGTTTACTGCCGTATGTGAGTGGTTAGGATGATCTGGAAAAGCCTCAGCTTCGCTCTAAAATTCAAACTTGCGTACTGGAGGCTGTAAGAGAACACGAAACGGGGAAGGTACAACGGCAATATCCTCCACACATTGAATCATTATCAACAGACAGAAGTTATGTAGAGCAAGAAAACACATCTTTCTGGAACGAATAGATTCGTGATCCGAATGAAAATTTCATGTATTTATTCAATAAAAAAACAATTATTTCCTATGTTTACTGTCAAAATAAGTATTAAGGCCAACACTTAGTTAACTTAAAAATAATAAATACTGAATTGGAACTGGAAATAAATTGATCCTTATTTTTTAGTTTTTAAATAATTTTTCAGTACAATGTCTGATTTAGTAAATGGTTTTTTTACAGGGTGACAATTATTGAACTATATGAATTAAAATCGTCATAATTTCTGAACAGTTTGCGTTAGGACGTTCAAACTGCACGGTTGGCCGCGGGGCACGATGAGAATTAGTATGCGCACTATGGTTTGGTTTTATCGACGAAGCTCACTTTCCTTTGTATGGATTCGTCAATAAGCGAAATTGGCGCATTTATGGACTGAGAATCCGCGTTTCGCGATCGTGAAGCCTCTTCATCCTCAACGTGAGACGCCGGCCTCGGTGGTCTCGCGGTTCTAGGCGCGCAGTCCGGAACCGCGCGACTGCTACGGTCGCAGGTTCGAATCCTGCCTCGGGCATGGATGTGTGTGATGTCCTTAGGTTAGTTAGGTTTAAGTAGTTCTAAGTTCTAGGGGACTGATGACCACAGCTGTTAAGTCCCATAGTGCTCAGAGCCATTTTTTCAACGTGAGACTGTGTGGTGTGCAATGTCCAGTCACGGAATAATCGGTGCGATATTCCGTGACAGCACGGTGACTACCGAAAGGTACGTGAAAGTTTGTGGAAGGTGATTTCATCCCCATTATCCAAAGTGACACTGATTTCGTTAAGATGTGGTTCATACAAGTCGGAGCTCGACCCCATCGAAGCAGGAGACTGTTTGATGTCCTGGAGGAGCACTTTGGGGACTGCATTCTGACTCTGGGGTACCCAGAGGCCACTCTTATGGGCCTCAACTGGCCGCCATTTTCCCTGTATCTGAACACATGCGACTGTTTTTTGTGGGGGCTATGTTAAAGACAAGCCGCACAGCAATAACCTCAAAACTATTGCTGAGCTGAAAACAGCAATTCTGGAGGTCATCGACAGCATCGATGATCTGACATTTCAGCGGGTCATGTAGAATTTCGCTATTCGTCTGCGCCACATCGTCGCCAATGATGGCATTCTTATCGACAACGTCATAATCGAAATACGAATATCTGTAGTGACGTTTACCTGTTGAATTAAGTGTGTGCACGCTGTAGTTTGTAACTAATTTACGTTTTTTTATATATTTCAATAATTGTTACCCTGTACATAACTCAGCGTTACGAGTTTCTTTTCAGGTGTCACTTGAAGTGAAAGGCCCGGTCTTTTCTTTGTCAAACGAGGAGCTATTTTCTGGAGTATGTGATCGAATGTTCGGATAGCATTCTTGTGTACTCAAAAAAATCTACTTTCGTCATTTCTTAAACCACGAAACAGATAGTGGTGCTCTCCGTAAACCTTTCTGCCCCTATTAATCGGATGAATTCCATGTTTCCTCTTGACCTTCAGTAACTCACGTTTCCAAAAATAACTGGTTTTCACTCAAAATGAGGAGTGTAGTTAGTTGACGTGATGACGGCGTGTTAATAACTGATGGACAATACCGCTCTGCCGCTTTCATCGTAGCCGGCGCCGCTCGCCGCTCCACCGCTCTGTTGCTTTGACGCCATCCGCTCACCGTTCAACCGCTCGTATCGTTGACTAAGCATCACTTTTCAGATGTAGTAACACGCCTACCAACTTTCCTTTAGGCCTATGTCACACAACGACTTGTTGCTGCAATTTTTTCCCCGTCAGTTTATTTTCTAATGCCATTTGTAAATAATGAATGGCATTCGCTTTTTTGCCCAAATGTGAAAACATGTTCCAAGGTACGACATGGTCATATACATAGGAACATATCTCCGATTGGAATTTAAAAGCTTTTCAATCTAGAAAATATTGTCAGTACTGTATTTAATAGTCTATTACATACTAACAATTAGTAAGTGGAATCAAATTAAGCAGAGGTATTATCAAAAACCGGTTACAAGTTAAATAAATTTTGAAATAGAAGTTATCGAAAACCAACACAGATTTCCATTATCAGGAGAGGTGAAACTGTTAAGACATTAAAGAAACTCAGTCCATTTGCGAGTCTCACATGTTCTATGGTAAAAGACTTTCTTCTGTTTCGTGGTACATGGTGGTGCACGACCGACGGAGTACGGCTAACTCTCAACATGTTAGATACATAGTTACAAAAATATATATGGCATTTTACTCACTATAATATACTGTATCTGCAGAGTCAACAATACACCGCAGAAAGTTGTAATATATTCTAAAGCACTTAAATGTTTAGAACTCGAAATATTTACAAATGCTGCGCAAAACACAATCTTATGTCTAACAACAATAAAAATGTAGAAAACGGCGGAAACTCCTTACGGTGGTCTCTGTAGCACATTCCTACATATGATTCTAAAATCAGTCACTAGACTGAAGTACCGACCAAAAAACATCGTGTGTTCTTAGGTTCAAAAATGTTCAAATGTGTGTGAAATCCTATGGGACTTAACTACTAAGGTCGTCAGTCCCTAAGCTTAGACACTACTTAACCTAAATTATCCTAAGGACAAACACACACACCCATGCCCGAGGGAGGACTCGAACCTCCGCCAGGACCAGCCGCACAGTCCATAACTGCAGCGCTTGAGACCGCTCGGCTAATCCCGCGCGGCTGTTCCTAGGTAAACTGTCCTCTAGTTACAACTCTCTCTCTTAAATGATCTTGCCGTAATCTTGGATGAGCATTTAAACTGATAAGAACAAACTGTTACAGCATGTTACAACATCTCTTTCCTCTTGCCTATCAAAAATTTAGAACTGTATTTCCAACTAGCATAAAACGAAAACTAATCCAATCTTCAGTCCTGCCTTAATTATACTATTAAGATATATTTCATCACGGCACAGCTAGTGAAAACTTCAGACGAATCTAGCTAACTATGAATTCTTATCTAAGTGCGTTTGTAACATTCTGTTGTTTAATCACCTCAGTCCTTCCTATACTCAGTTGGGGTTTATGCGGTCGGATAAGTGACGTGATTTTCACAGCTGTTTTTTGTTTTCGTCGCTTCTTTAGTCACTAGTGAACTCAGTAGCTCTCCTCCCATATCAAATATCTATCATCCTTCTATAACTGCAGTACAATACCTCATATAAGGGAGGATCAAAACATTTCCGTTCGAAGGCCGTACAGTCCAGAACCGGTATACCAATCAAGTATAATCGCCGCGAGCCTTGGGGCAATCATCCCCGCGACGCACCACGTTTAAGATACCAGTTTGGTAAAAGACAGTGTCCTGCTCCCTGAAAAAGTTGCTGTCTGCGGCACATTCTCATCTGACAGGAATCTCCGACCCTTCACGGTCTTTTCTAAGGGACCGAAGGCATAATAATCGCATAGGAATAGGTCAGGACTATGGAGTGGATGCTCGAATGCCTCCCACTTGAATTGATGTAACTTCTGCGTTGCGGTATTTGGGATATGGGACTTGCGTTATCATGAAGGAGCAGCACCCATTGTCTCAGTATTCCGGGACGTTTCGTCTTAATTGTACACACATTCTTCATTCAAGAAAAGAATAACAGCATGCTGCTCATGTTTGGACTCAGTTCGTGATAGCGGCGACGTAGTTAACGTTTCTGCATTTACCGCGCGCACATCGGAAAGACACGAATGCCACACTAATCCCTTGTCTACATGTCGGTGCTTATACACCAGCACCAGAGTCTCGCGCTGCGTTGCATATACTCTGTACCAGCTCCCTCCAACGGAAACTTTTTGATCACCCCTTATATATTCAACATCTTGCCTATGCCTATGCTTTACTCTATAACTTTCTGTATCTCCCTCTTTGCAAAGTGTGACACTAAAGTATGGAATTACACGTAATACTAACGTTGATTTCAAGGTACATAAGTTTTGAACCTACCCTTACCTGGAAAATCGAGTGAGATGGCGTAGTGATTAAGACAATGTATTGACATCTGGATGACGGCGCTTCCAATCCTAGTCTGGCCATACAGATTCATGTTTTCCGTGATTTCCCTATGTTGCTTTAGATGAATGCCTGGATGATCCCATTGAACAGGTATGGCGGATTTGCTCTCCCGATTCAAACTTATTTCCTCCTCTTCCTCGCCTGGACGTTAAAACCCAATCTTATTCCATTTCCTTACCTGGAAGTTAAATTGATAATCAAAGTCAATAATGAGGATTAAGATGAAAATTACGGTGTTTCACATTAAAAGAAAGCGTTAAAAATCACATACAACTTCACGACAGACCCTCACGCACGGATATTTTATCCTGCTTCCTACTCGCTAGGTACTAGACTCTTTTGACAAGAATAGTTACTATTCACCTGTGGAGTAAGGTACACTAGCAAACAGTGATTAAAATTTAACTGATTTGAAATATTTCCACAAAATGTGTACATTAAAAGCGACAATGGTAAAGAAAGGTTTCTAAAAAATGTATACTGGTAGCTTTAATAGGAGAAAAGGCCTAGACCAATGGACCCTGGAACTGTAAAACTAGAACTTCTTCTAAATCCCGTCTAATCACTCAACATTCGAGGCTACCAATGAGGCGAAAATTCAAATAGAATTCCCAGCAAGAGGAGGACAGCAAAATTCTTACAGAGTGTTTACATCGGGAAATCAAGTACTGTCGGAAATAACATAATATTTGTGGCTGTTTGTCATAATCTACCATATTCCCTACGTGCCTACAAAATCCGGCCTTGAAATAACCAGAGACTGGACGAAGTCATGAAAACTTAAGATTAAGAGCCGTCAACTCACAACAGAACTTACGCGCGTACAATGTACATCGCACAATGTGGAGAGTAAACCGAAAGCGCCGTTAGAAATAGCGGCGAAGTCCTCTATAATCTATTGGGGAAAAAGAGAATTAAGCGTCCAATCAACGTCTAGGTCGTTACAGATAGGGCAAAAAGCCAGTTGATCAGGTTAGGAAAACGTAAATTGGTCATCATCGTGTTGAAGGCACAAACCTTCCATTTACCTTAAGTGGTACCAGATGAGAAAAGCTGCATGGGGATCTGAGACCCGTTTTTTTCGGAAACAAATTCAGTGTCTTAACCACTGTATGAAATTGCACTGTTGTACAGAACAGGATGGTGCTGCTGATACCATGTTGGAGCAGAAGGAAATTGCAGACAACAAAATTACGGTGGTGAGGAAGCGCAAAGATTCCACCCTCTCGTCATACGTGGCGATAAGTATTCGCGGGAGTTCCTCAGACCTCAGTCCTGTTTGTTGCCTTTCTTGTTGGATATCAGCGATATTTTATCTGTGCCACATTCTTCTAATTATCATTTATATGCCAACGACATCTAGTTGAGTCTAAACGCCAGATCTATCAACATGATACTCTTGCATCAGGTGTGAATGGCGATCTTTGTTCATTTTCACGGTGGATACTAAACCATGATCTTAAAATGAAGTCACAGGTCGTTCTTATATTACACCGAATGTTGATGAGTGACCATTCTCACGAAACAGTTCCGCTCATCTTCCTTAATGATGTCCAGTAACGCTGTCAAGGAGCAGTAAAAGATATCGCCATACATTTGGATGGACATCTAAACTGGGAAGAACAATCCGTCAAAGCATGCAGGAAATCTCTCTCTTAACGGGATGCACTTCAAAAATTTATATTTATGTTTGAAATAGTATGAAACTAGGACAATCTTTAGTCTCGGCGAATTTTTATTAGTGTGATATGTTTCAGCTAGGTACAAGTACAAAAACTTAAGACGACGAGAGTTAGTTATAAATGCTTACATAAGACATGTGTCTAACATTCGATTTTTTCGTCACTTCAGTGCTTCCTATAGTTAGTTAGGATGGATGCCACTGGATGGGAGATGTGAGAATCATACGCTCTGTATTCTTCATGCCTTTCTAAAATATTGTTGTTCTTAATGTCTCTCAGCGCATACTAATGATTCTTTTTCCATGTCCCTCTCCGTTTCAGTAGTATTATTCTCGGACAAACTAGCCAGGAGCTTGCGTGTGGCCTAAAACTACGCTACACTTAAGAGGAGATGATTAACAGTTAACTGCCAAATGCTTATTAATTAAGTGTGATAATTTTAACGTTGCATTTATGCAGGGAGATAGAAAAAAATATTTCATATTTTGAGAGGTATGGACCAAAATAAAAAACAAAAATCCGGTAAACATGGGCTGTAAAATGCATACCTAAAAAGCTATGAGCACTTATTCATCTTCCTTAATGTGAAACACATGTCTCATACGGCAAGCTATTTGCTATTACGAACGACCTATACAATGCAATAAACAAGTGAGTATACAAATGAGAACACATTACTCTGTTACTGTGAAATAGCAGAGCTTTAATGTAATCTACTTGCTATTACATAAGACCGGCACATGTGAGCCATAGCTAAAGATCATGCCTGCCGTATCTTGTGTGAAATAATAGGCTTTCATTATGTTGGTAAGTGTAAAGATAAAAAGCGTAACACAAAATTATCAAAACACAAACTGTTTGCATTAGAACTAATGAATGCACTGTACTTACCCATAACTGTGAATACGGTTCACAAAAACAACACTAACAGATGCTTGCTGTGTCCATGGAAGATAACGCAGAATGTGTCCTCGTTTGTTCACCACATTCTATAGGTCAACGCGGAATACTTTTTTAAACATCTTTTACTGATTACACTACTTTCTTGCAAACTATCGTAGTTTAGGAGTGGTCTGAAAATAAAATTTTGTGTCATAAAGGGTTATTCACGATACTGTACGATATTAGCTGGTTTTTAATCTCTGTTGTTGCTGGTGGTTACCAGTGGAAGTATCCTTGTACTCTATTCGCACATCATTTTGCTAAGAACTTATAACTTTTACGGCCATTTCGTAAAGGGAAGTAGAAGGAAGATTATGGTTTCGTCATCACCTCGAGTAAAGTTCCTTGTGTACAGGGATAGGAGTAACATTGTTTCAGTTTTTTCGGATATAAAGAAGCTGATACATAAATACTGGGATTTATTCCAATATTAGTTTTGAAATAAAGCATATGGATGGACAAACCGTTAAACTTCAGATACTACTCACATTTCAAAGTCCTTTCAGTACGGTGTATCGTTAGAGCCATGCTGGAAATTGGTTTAACCTGTAGCTGCCTCCGAAAACAGGTGCGCACTTGAGGATCCAGCACTCAGATAAGTGTCTATTGAAAATTTTATGTTGCATAGTTTTTGGGCTTCGGCGACCATATTCCAGCAGAAGGACACAAGAGGCGTGTCACGGCTTTCTTGACAACAGAAAACACGCGATTAGGAAGTACGGAGCTCCTATGACGACAGCCATCAGCAGACTGCACATCATCTAGCATAAAATGCCAATGTTGTTGATATTAAAGTGTTACAGGTTATGTGTTATATTAAAGGAAGACTGGGGAGAATGTGCAAGTTTTACGAAACTTGATTTCTGTACAAACAAGTAAACATTTACGTACGGTTTCTATGACGATTCTGACGTTCATGGTGGACGTTTTAACGAGCGATTTCAACGAAGTGACTGTTGCCTGTAGCTGATAGTACATAAAGAAAAATAACCTTCTGATATCCTTGCTAAAAATTTGTTTGCTTGCAGCAGCTATTAAATAACGAATGTTATTTGTTTTTTCCTGTTTTCAGCGTACTGCAAATTAAGAAAATTTTTCATCAGCTGCATTTCACTTTGCTGGTAAGGCATCACCAGTAGTGATTCGGTTTTTGCATCTACTTCATTTACATATTTACAGTTCTACAATTATACAGGCAAAATAAACAAACATACAATAGCACATCACTGAGTACCAAACAAGTGTAGCTGAAGCAAAATTTGTGTAGAGCCATCTTTAATACAAATCTTTACGGATTTAGAGCGAAGTGCATATAAAAACCAAATTCAGTTAAAATGAAAGTGGTCTGTTACAAGCTGAAAAAAGCGAGTAGCAAAAGTGAAATCAAATTTTTCGACTGAAACCTCTGCTAGGGACGTAAGGAAAAACGAGTTGGCGTCAAAACATGTAAAAAGACGCAATAAACACCATAAGTAATGTGTACAAGGCAGCACATTTGTAATCAAATCTGTTTCTAATTTTACGGCAATCAAAATGTAAAAATGTAAAAATGTATTAGGTATGTAAAATGGTTACAGAGTCATCAATGACGATACCTTATCAATATAGCAAAACGCATCTTTTTGAAAGAAGTCTGAACTTGCAGTACAGAAAGACAAGAAAAACGAAGTAATACTTACTAAATTCCTACATCTGTATATATTTTAAACAAAGCTACATCAGTTTGTATTCTTGAGGGCCCGCAGCGCGACGTAGGTCGATGTTTTATGGACGTAAAAACAGCTAGACATAAGTACTACTGTATAATCACCCAATGTTCTCAATAATCGTACATAAGAATAGAAACAAACGTTAACGTAATCATGTGTTATTCCCAGGCAGCTATAAAATGGCACTGTAGCCAAAATAGGCCTTTCGCAAACCAACAAATCAATAAATACGTTAAACATAGCAACAACTTGTATTTGTCTACTTATAAAGCTACGCCATTACCTGGAGTTACTTTTCAGTTAATTTTCCACTTTTTGTATGAAAAAAGAGAAATCACTGTTTCTGGTCCCATGTGCTTAGAAAATGCTGCAGTTCTCAGTTCTTTTGGAGAGAATGAATCTGTAAAATACCTCATTTTTAGATAAATTAGTGTAATGTATTTGCATTGTAACACTATAAGTACCTTATAATTAACGATCATAGTTATAAACTCATCTCAGTATTTATTTACGAATATCACTTTGCCTCTTGTTAGTCCTGTTGCGTTGAAGACGAGATAGTATTAACAGTTGATGTTGAAAATGAAAGTTTTGAATACAAAAGAAGTGTGTAACGCATTTGCAAATCGAAAACCATTTTCTGTGACTTCATTTTCATCTATATTGTAGCTTATGGTCGAATATTCCAAGAACTGTTAACATGTCTGTCAGCGGCCGTTTCTTCCATTGACTTGAAGTAGAGGACTCGGTTCTTTTTCCTCTGTTGAATCGCTTTTAATAAGTGTCTTCAATATTCCCTCATCTTCTTCTGGGATGAGCCACTGTATGTAATTAGCGAACCATTCTGCTACGTTCAATACAAATCATGTTCTTATTCTAACGCAGGCTGTGCAGTCATTAAATACATAAATTTCATACCACAAGCGCAACTAGCTTCTTTTTTCTGAATTTCAAGTGCGTTCTTTCTTTAGGGTAAGAGTGCGGTCAATACTTCGAAAGAAATTAGTTCCTCTGTTTCTGCTACGTCTACGTCCCATGATTTGAAAACAAGTCTGACGAGTTTGAATGCAAATGCAACATCCCAGAGTGTGTCAGAGCTAGCGATGGAAAATATGTGTGAAATTTGTTCCTGCTTATGGTGGCTCGAGTTCTTCAATTACAAACATTTATTCTCGGCAGTGTTGCTTGCTATTGTCGATATCAACCAAGTATTAATCTTCACTAATGTCGTACGTCCCTAACTCTGACACTTTTTGCCATGTGTTCTTGTAGAGGATGAGATACTTCGACATAATACAAACGTGATAAACATTTGTCCCATATGTCTGGACGATCAGAGAGCTCTTTCTACTAGCGCCTATGTCGCTCTCGTACAGTTTCTAAAATTTCCTTTGCTTCATGAAGTCAGGTATTTCGCTTTCCTCATATATAGTTTACCATAAGGCCTGATAAGACAGTTACTTTAATCATGGTTGTATGCACAATCTATTTAGGGACGCTTTCCTGTTCAGTAACAACAAACATTATGAAATATATCATACTGAGTCGCTACCACCTAAAACTCTTATGTCACTTGCTAGGCATGGTAGCATACCCAGTGACGAAGTCTTCTCTGTGCGAGACTCAGTTATGAACAATTATAACAGATGCTTAGATGTCAGTATCCTGGAAAAAAACTCTGATTACTTGATCTCTACATCTAAATGGATACTCTGCAAATCACATTTAAGTGCCTGGCAGAGGGTTCATCGAACCACCTTCACAATTCTCTATTATTCCAATCTCATATAGCACGCTGAAAGAACATACACTTATATCTTTCAGTACTAGCTCTGATTTCCCTTATTTTATAGCGGTGATCGTTATCTCAACTGAATATTTATCACTGGCTTTACAAAATCTGGTGTAACTACACTGCGCATAGTTAATAAGCTGTAAAAATCTTCTTACTTGAAGTCTGGACGAATTCCGCAGTTCCCTTCCAAGCATTGTATTTCAAACTTTGTTCTTTATAGACTGGACTAGGTACTTCAAAAATACAAAGAATTTTCGATAGTATTTCGAGCAGTTCTTTATCTTCTACTACCGTAAACGTGACTTGTGAGGCAGACAATGTGCTGCGGCTGCGCTGCTCTCCAAGTTGTGAAGCCGCACGGCTGTGGAAGCGCTCACATTACTCCCTACTGCACAAGTAGGAAGCGCAATTGCCGCTACAGCCAATAAGTCATGCGAACCGCAACATGACTGCGTAATTTGGATGCGTTATGCATGTGGAATGTGGACAGTTCTCTCAGTCGTTGGTAGCTTTCCCACTTTGTTGCCTCTATTTTTCATTCAAGTAGCTCCTGAAGCCTAAGTACAGTCCGTTCCGGGCCTCCCTCCCCCTCCTCCTACCGCCTAAAATAAAAAAAACTGAAGTGCCCGAAATTGAAACTTTATCAATGTTACAAATCTTTATTCACACACCAGCAAATGTGTTACATATTTTTCTCATTGGTACTCTAAAAAGAACTTCATAATTATAAAATATTATATAGAAAAACCTTGTTGGAATAATTACGGTCCTCTGAGCAACAGTTTATCCCTGATGTAGGGAAAAGGTTTAGTCTGCCCAACTGCGCGAGAGCAGATTCAGCATTACCTCAGCAAACTGGTCGACAGCGCGCGATGAAGTATGTTATGAACAGATTGACTGTGCTCAAGTCTTTTATTTCCTGCTTAATAATATTTGCACTCAACTGTTAGTGGCACTGTAATCATTAGTCACTTCCTTCGAGTGTTGTGGTGTTCAAAATGGTTCAAATGGCTCTGAGCACTATGGGACTCAACTGCTGTGGTCATAAGTCCCCTAGAACTTAGAACTACTTAAACCTAACTAACCTAAGTACATCACACACATCCATGCCCGAGGCAGGATTCGAACCTGCGACCGTAGCGGTCGTGCGGTTCCAGACTGTAGCGCCTTTAACCGCTCGGCCACTCCGGCCGGCGTGTTGTGGTGTGTGAGCCAGTTCCTACTCATAGCATGTGACGAGTACGTTAGGAATGGATATAACGTTCCTGTGGGGCACACGACAAGTGAAAGAGAGCATAAATTGACCGCTGTTGGACTAAATAATTTCGGAAGGACAGAGAAATACAACATGGAGTAGTACGGAGAGCTACAGTAAAAACGTGGAAGTCACGTATTTACTTATACTATTCTTCAACCCACATTTTTTACTAATGCAGTCAGTCATAACGGTGAAGCCATTGATAAGTTAAACAAATTTCTTCCATTAGTGTAAAACGCTAGAATTTTTCAAAAGTGTTTCTTATTGTCATCATAAGGAACGAAAATAGTTTCCGTGTCTTAAAATACCTTGACGACTACCCCATCATGGACGTGAGGTATTTTATCAAGCATTTTTAACCATCCCTATGACTGGTCTATCGAGCGAGGTGGCGCAATTGTTAATACACTGGACCCGTTTTTAGGAGGACGACGGTTCAATCCCGCGTCAGGCCATCCTAATTTAGGTTTTCCATGATTGCTCCAGGCAAATGCCGGGATGGTTCCTTTGAAAGGGCACGGCCGACTACCTACGCCGTCCTTCCCTAATCCGATGAGACCGATGACCTCACTGTCTGGTCTCCTACCCCAAAAACAACCCAACCCAACCCTATGACTGGTCTAGCATACCAGTCACAGAGAGTCCTGAGACTCTGAAAATGGGACGGAAATGCTGTAGTGCCAACTGAACAAGTGTTTTCCTCCGTGCACGTCGTTGACTTGACTCAGACTGACCGCCACACGCAGCTATTTCGACAAGCGACCGCGAGCGCGGTTAACTACCTTAAGAGCAGGTAAAATTTTGGGTCTGCCCGCTGCCAGGATCACCCGTACTACTTAGTAAGATATAGAGCGACCATTCGTTTCCGCACGTGCGATTAAAAACAGTGTGGAAGTCGCAGTGTTAGAAAGCAGTGGAAGGATAAAACCACAAACATAAACATCCCCTGCATAAAGGCATAAATTCCTTGATATTATTTGTTTATCCACACTTTAGTCAATATTCAGCTCCACCACATGTGAGTGAAGAGAGAATTGCACGCTGATGTTGGAACATCCACCAATGAGAGAGAGATCATGATTAATATTGAAGGTACGCTCAGGTAATACATATTCGCCTCAAACACACTTTCCAGATAGCGCTACCTGCCAAGTCCAGAGGACATACACTGTTTCACAAGTTACGATCCTCTTTCGCTTAGTTGACTGCTGAAACATAGTGCGCATTTTACGATCATTGTGCTTCGTTGAGACGAAACAGCTCCATGAAATCTCTGTAGTGTGATTCTGTGTGCGAAATAGTTAGTTTTATGTTCTCTTGGCTTGTTGCTTGTCACTACTGAAAAGTGTTTTAACTCTGTAAATATTTGTTTGCATGAAAAGTTTTTCATAACTTTTCGATTCATTTCAGCAGTATTTATATGGAATTAGGCTTCCTGTACACGTCGAACAGTCACCCTTTGTATAAATACATATCATATTTTCTACAGGTGTCGAGAAGTCAAAATCCGTTAAATATCAGAGACATAACCAATTATTATATCAGTATGATCCATGATTATGATGAATATATTCTTAAATTAATATCTATGACATTTTTTTGTTTTTTTATGTCACCTATGCTGCTAGACTCTACGTTTGAAATCTCTGTACCTATGAAAACGAATTTTAAACTAAGAGACAATCTGGGGCTCGTTCTGTCTAGCGGGAAAAACCTTGCTGAAGTTCTCAAAATATCTTTTTTTGTGTAAGGCTCGGTTTGTTCATTTAGACTGTTATCTGATTGTTAAGCTAAATGTATGTATTGAATTACTTCCTCTAAAATGTTCATAGATCTTTCTGTTTTGATCTGTGAAACATTAACAAACCAGACAGAGGTATATTATTTAGGGCCTACATGCCAAACACAATACCATATATGCTAGAAATAGAAGTATGATAATAACAGTTAGTCAACATAGCATGTATGTTACCTTCTTAGTATCGGGAAACACTGTGATAACATAAATAACATTGTTTTTCTCTACACAGTAATTATTTAATTTTGTTTTATTTAAGTACGAAATTAAAACGTATGAAGATATTCACTGAGTCCCTTTCAACATCTACTGATCTAATTCAAGCTTTCTAGTTACTGTTTACATCATCATCAAAAACGTCAAGAAACAGGTAATTACAGTCAAACTAACAAACCAATGATTAACCTAGCAGCGAGGTAAAGTGCAGGGGACAGCAAGGTTGACGAAACGAGGTTTACTGCGATGAATAATAAGGTTTTGACATGTACTTAGTTCACAACTTCCGAGAGAAGCTAGAATCTAAAAGTACTTAAACATGACACAATGGACACAAATAAACCAGAGGGAATATGAAGACCTCTGAAGACAACTAGTATAACTAAGTCAAAAATGTTTGTTTGCAGGCAGTAATAAATAATAAATGGTAATAGTTATACTTATCTACAAGATAAACAAAATTATATGGGGTAAACCAGAACTCTACAAACTTTTGAAGCATGTTCAGGGATACCTTCTGAGTATTTCGTTACAGAGTTATTGCGTTTAGTTTGGTTTCTTACACCACTTAGCTTTGTATTTGTATTGAAATGAAAACAGGGCGCAACATTGCAAATGTCGAGGGTTTGCGATATACATCTTGTTTCCATTCGCTCATGCTACCTGCTGTTGTCAACAGTAATGCCCTCCTTATCTCGTTGACCTCAAGCTTGCATTCAGTACTTCTCAATTCTGTCTAGGACTTTGTTTTCCTGCAGTGTTAGTTGTGTGTCAGAAGTGATATACAGCATTAATATGGATTGGTTCACTGACGAAGAGTTGACCTATATTCACCTCGTGCATGGGTTCACTGAATGCAATGAAAGAGCCGGCCGCGGAAGCCATGCGGTTCTAGGCGCTCAGTCCGGAACCGCGCGACTGCTACGGTCGCAGGTTCGAATCCTGCTTCGGGCATGGATGTGTGTGATGTCCTTAGGTTAGTTAGGTTTAAGTAGTTCTAAGTTCTAGGGGCTGATGACCTCAGAAGTTAAGTCCCATAGTGCTCAGAGCCATTTGAACCATTTGAACTGACAGAGACCGCCGACAGTTGTGGAGGGTCGTAATGTGTAATAGGCAGACGTCTATCCAGACCATCACGCAGGAATTCCAAACTGCATCAGGATCACTGCAAGTACTATGACAGTTAGGAGGGAGGTTAGGAATCTTGAATTTCATGGTCGAGTGGCTGCTCATAAGCCACACATCTCGTCGGTAAATTCATAAACGACGCGTCGCTTGGTGTAAGGAGCGTAAACATTGGACGATTGAACAGTGTAAAAACGTTGTGTGGAGTGATAAATCACGGTACACAATGTGGCGATCCGATGGCAGGGTATGGGTATTACGAATGCCCGGTGAACGTCATCTGCCAACGTGTGTAGTAAAATTCGGAGGTGGTGGTGCTATGGTGTGGTCGTGTTTTTCATGGCGGGGGCCTGTACTGCTTGTTGTTTTGCATGGCACTATCATAGCACAGGCCTACATTGACGTTCTAAGCACCTTCTTGCTTCCCACTGTTGAAGAGCAATTCGGGGATGGCAATTGCATCTTTCAACACGTTCGAGCACCAATTCATAATGCACGGCGTGTGACGGAGTGGTTACACGTCAATAACATCTCTGTAATGGACTGGTCTGCACAGAGTCCTGACCTGAATCCTATAGAACATCTTTGGGATGTTTTGGAACGCCGACTTCGTGCCAGGCCTCACCGACCGACATCGATACTTCTCCTCAGTGCAGCACTCCGTGAAGAATGGGCTGCCATTCCCCAAGAAACGTATGCCTGCGAGAGTGAAAGCCGTCATAAAGGCTAAGGGTGGGCCAACACCATACTGAATTCCAGTATTACCGATGGAGGGCGCCACGAACTTGTAAGTCATTTTCAGTCAGGTGTCCGGATACTTTTGATCACATAGTGTGTATAGGGTTTCGCGTCTAAAATTCATACATATTGAACCAGAACTCCACCGACTTTCGGAGGTGGTAGTAAAGACCAAAACAAGAAAAAAGTCTAGTTAACATTGGCTCTAAAATGCAGACCTTTAAGTGCTATGAGTACTTGTTCATCTTCGATACTGTGAAACAAATCTCTTCTACTGCAAGCTCTTTACTTTTTATGTATTGATGCATGGGGAGGAAGTATTACAGACGAAAACAAGGTAAAAGTTTCCAGTAAACGTGGGCGCTAAAATGCGTAACTTAAGAGCTATGAGTCCTTGTCCAGTAGAACAGATGTTTCACTTCAGCGAAGATGAACATACCTCTTAAGGTATGCGTTTCAGAGCCCATGTTTATTATAATTTTTTTCTTGTTTTGGTCTGTGATAGTTTGTCGGTTGAGTTGTAGTTCAACCTGTATAGGCAGCATGATGCATTTTAATTTGTAACGGTAGCTTCAGTAATTTATAACCAATTTCAAAAAAGTTTATGCAAGTCAGCACTTGCTCCAGCAGTCGGCAAGTCGGTTCAGCTTTCTGGTAATGCAAGTGATTTTAAAAACCTCAATGTCGTTACATTGCTCTTCCCATTTAATGAAAACATGAATAACAACACCCTGGTGTCACAATGTTGTAATAACCTATTTTATTTCGGTTTTATAACGGAGAATATTATTGACCGCAAACAGTGCTGTGCTGTGTGAATGCGGATAGCAAAAGTCATCTATGGTGGGCAGTTTTATCACCTTGGGTAATGTTTATTTTGTTGTCCAGACAATGATTCAAGAATGAAGATGCATAGTATCAGTGGCTAAATTTTATTAGTGCTTAAATTTTATTATTATTTGCACATATTATACGAAAGTAAAATAATGCTTCAAGGAAGAACTGCACAACGTATTGCCGAATCAGGGCCCGTAATTGATGTGTGCTGTGTGTCCCGTGAAACGCTAAACAGGCTGTGCTGACGACATTTTTTTCCAGGCAGTGCACTCGCAGATGGTACCCAGAGTTTCTGGTGAGGACCTCAGTTGGAGGCACACGGGAATGTGGCTACGGTCTCCAGGTCTGCGTGGTGGAGGAGGTTATGGACTCTTGCTCTGCGTGAGAGCTTCTGCCAGCGTTCTCAGTCATTGCCTTTATCCCAAATTCTCAATATGGTAAGTTCAGTCACAATAATGGTAACGTGAGAGCTTCTGCCAGCGTTCTCAGTCATTGCCTTTATCCCAAATTCTCAATATGGTAAGTTCAGTCACAATAAGGGTAACGTTATTTTTCGACCAGGACAATAGAAGAGTCACCAAAAAATGAGGGTACTGAGAAATGTCTTGCAGATATTGTTGTAGTTTTATAAATCTCAGGAATCTCACAATTTCTGTAGGCTTAATGAAAAACGAAACTTACTGGCAGATCAAAGCTGCGTACCGGACCAAGACTCAAACTCGGGACCTTGGCCTTTCGTGGGATAGTGCTCTACCAACTGAGCTACCCAAACACGACTCACGCCCCGTCCTCACGGCTTTACTTCCACCAGTACCTCGTCCCCTACCTTCCAAACTTTACAGAAGCTCTCCTGCGAACCATGCAGGACTAGCACTCCAGAAAGAAAGGATATTGCGGAGACATGGCTTAGCCACAGCCTAGGGGATGTTTCCAGAATGAGATTTTCACTCTACAGCGGAGTATGCGCTGATATGAAACTTCCTGGCAGATCAAAACTGTGTGCCGGACCGAGACTCGAACTCGGGACCTTAACCTTTCGTGGGCAAGTGCTCTACCAACTGAGCTACCTAAGCACGACTCACGCCTCTCCTCACAGCTTTACTTCCGCCAGTAGAGTTTCTGTGAAGTTTGGAAGGTAGGAGACGAGGTACTGGCGGAAGTAGATCTGTGAGGAGGCGCCGTGAGTCGTGCCTGGGTAGCTTAGTTAGTAGAGCACTTGCCCACGCAAGACAAAGGTCACGAGTTCGAGTCTCGGTCCGGCACACAGTTTTGATCTGCCAAGAAGTTTCTTATCAGCGCACACTCCGCTCCAGAGTGAAAATCTCATTCTGTCAATGCAAAACGATTGAACTTTCAGTCATGACACAGCCTTCCACTGATACACAATGGGGAAGTATGTTAAGGCGTTCAGGTATGTAATTAAATACTGAAACTTAAAACGAAATAGACCAACCTCAGAACAGTTAAACACTGTATAATTTTATGCAAAACAACACGTAAGACACGTTATGCATGGCAGCAAGTCTTCGGTAGGTTTCCGGAATTATGTGGCACCAATGTGTATGCACACAGGTCGAGCAATTCCCTTAGATTAAGTGTGTGCCTTTTGTGGATGCGGAGCTAGCCCAAGACGCCGTCTCAGATGTGATCCACAGGGCTCATATCAGGCGAATTTGGTGACAAAGCTACAAACTTAAGCTCAATATCATGCTCCTCAAACAATTGCAGCACGGTTCTGGCTTGTGACACGGACAGTTATCTGGATTAGAAGAGATGTTTTCGCAAACTGAGAATAAGATTAGACATTATCTGCCCAATTTACTAGTGACACATGGAAATCTGTGTCAGGCCGGGACTCGAATCCTGATTTCCCGCTTATTTCCTGTGGTCGCCTTAGTCACTTCGGCTACCCTTGCACGCCCTCGAGACCGACCCAACATTCCATGTGTCTACAAATTGATTACAATTGTAAAAAATTGAAACATTGAATTATCGCCACCGAAACAGAAATGAAGCATCAGCGGACAGAGACGATCCGCAATAATGTTCAAGTAGTTCACAGCTGTTATTGTGCCTTCCATTATTACACAGAGCCACTGCATGACTTGGTAAATGTTCCCAATAGCATAGTACTGCTCCCTCCAGTAAGCGTCTGTGGCGCGATGCATGTTCCGAGTAGGCGTTTGCATGGATGACAACGTATTTTTACGCAACCAACGATCTGGTGTAGTGAGAAACTTGATTCGTCCGACCAGTTGACAGTTTCCATCAACCCACGGTCCCGTGTCCACTGCAGACGGCATTGCTGCTGTCGTTAGGTGAGCGCGGGAACACGTCTGTGCTCTGAACACAGGTAGATTGCACCAGCACTGCCATCTCTTGTCAGATCTGCGACAGATCGCTGCCTATTCTACTTTACACAGCGGGCAGGCCTGCAACCGCCACATTCTCTGCTCAGGTGTGAAAATCCAATACCTTGTGCCTACTTGTGGTTGTGCTAGACTTCAATCACTTTCCACGGATATTCACGGCAGTCGCACGTCGACAGCCGACCAGCTTCGCCATTTCCGATATTCTCTCGCTAGAAGCTGGACCCTAATAATACGCCCTTTGTCAGAGTGGCTTAATTCAATGGAATTATCTATCTGTGCCCAGTATCGTCGCTGTAATGATTCCCCTCTAGTCTCAGCTTCGGTTCTATACACTCACGCTCATAAATTAAGGTTAATGCTGATACATGGTGAAACAACGCTCTGGTGGGCGGTTTGCGGGTTTAAATCACCTCGGGGTATGACCACGTGGTGCATTTGATCTGCGGTCGTCACACGGTGGCGCTGGCAACAGTCCACATACGCAAAGGTGTGTTGGTGCATGTCAGAGTACGGTGCAGCGAGTAAGTGTGCAGACGTTTTCAGAAGTGCTAATGGTGACTGTGTGTTGAAAATGGCTCAAAGAATACATATTGATGACGTTATGAGGGGTAGAATACTAGGGTGACTGGAGGGTGGTCAAACAGCAGGTCGGAGCACGGGCCCTCCGTGTGCCACGAAGTGTGATCTCGAGATTATGGCAACGATTCCAGCAGACAGGAAACGGTCAGGCGCTACAGTACGAGATGTCCACAGTGTACGACACCACAAGATGACCGATATCTCACCATCAGTGCCCACAGACAGCCACGGAGTACTGCAGGTAGCCTTGCTCGGGACCTTACCGCAGCCAGTGGGACAGTTGTCTCCAGACACACAGTCTACAGACGACTGAACAGACATGGTTTATTCGCTCGGAGACCTGTAAGGTGAATTCCACTGACCCCTGGTCACAGGAGAGCCCGTAAAGCCTCGTGTCAAGAACACAGTACATGGTCATTGGAACAGTGGTCCCAGGCTATGTTCACGGACGAGTCCAGGTATAGTCTGAACAGTGATTTTCGCCAGGCTTTCATCTGGCGTGAACCAGGAACCAGATACCAACCCCTTAATGTCTTTGAAAGGGACTTGTATGGAGTTCGTGGTTTGATGGTGTGGGGTGGGGTTATGATTGGTACATGTACACCCCTGCATGTCTTTGACAGAGGAACTTTAACATGTCAGGTGTATCGGGAGGCCATTTTGCACCAGTATGCCCGCCTTTTCAGGGGTGCAGTGCGTACCATCTTCCTCCTGATGCATGATAACGCACTGCCCCACCGAGCTGTCATCGTGGAGTAGTACCTTGAAACAGAAGATATCAGGCGAATGGAGTGGCCTGGCTGTTCTCCAGACCTAAACCCAATCGAGCGCGTCTGGGATGTTCTCGGTCGACGTATCGCTGCACGTCTTCAAATCCCTAGGACACTTCAGGAGCTCTGACAGGCACTGGTGCAAGGATGGGAGGCTATATTCCAGCAGCTGCTTGACCACCTGATCCAGAGTATGCCAACCCATTGTGCAGCCTGTGTACGTGAGCATGGTGATCATATCCCATAATGATGTTGGGGCACATGCGCAGGAAACAGTGGCGTTTTGTAGCACATGTGTTTCGGGACGGTTTTCTCAACTTATCACCAATACCGTGGTCTTACAGATCTGTATCGTGTGTGTTCCCTATGTGCCTATGCTATTAGCCCCAGTTTTGTGTAGCGTCACGTTGTGTGGCACCACATTCTGCAATTATCCTTAATTTATGAGCATGAGTGTACTTACCTTACTGTGTGCCATACAAGCAACTCCACCCGCTGGCATTCAGTCTCACTGTGGGTACTGCTCACAATATTTCCTCTCATCAGTATAAGCTGCTGCGATTATTGGAAGACATGTCACTGGACATAAGATGGGACAAAAATGTCAAAGGTGCCCTATTTCCCATCCAGGGATCTCTGAAGGATTGACGCTAGAGACAGTCCTCAAACTGCCCTGTGATGTACCTTGTTTTAGCGGCATTGCTGGAAACGACGTCCGTTGATATTAATCCACATTTTGACATCTGGATGTTAATAATTCTGTAACACGCATAAAACTATCAGGTGTTTCACGAATAGGAGATGCAGCTTCAACCAAACGCGCAACCTGCTCTTCCGGAGTGTCTATTGTTGTCTCGTACAACAAACGCCAGTTGTGCATTAATGTAAACGGACGACTTTTTCAGACACCTCTCTGAAATAATACTCATCACATGGCAGCTTGAACACCATTTCTGAGTATCAGTATCGTCAAAACCTTCATGGATCCTTACCAGAGACACGGTGCACCTGTGACATTTATGTCACATAAAAAAGGTTTTTTTTTTATCTCCTGTGACAGTTATGGCACATAAAAAAGATGTTTCCTTTTATCTCTTATCTCCTATAGACACTGTAAAAATTTATATACTTCGTTTTTATATCCTTTACAAGGTGTCTCCCTAAAAATCGTCAGACGCCTTTCCTTTGGTATTTCGGCAGATATCTGCAATTTCGTTTTTGCAACATCTGTAGCTGGAGTCATCTCAAATAAGTACTACTCATCATGTCTCTCATGCCACACACAGTGTCCAATGAAATCGTCGGTTTGTTTCCCATTACCAACAAAATGATTTTTAAAGCGACATTTTCCCTACCCATTCGATCGGGCAGCTCCAGATTAATATAGTATAACATTTGTTCTATCGATATGTATCGACATCGGCAGTAAAATACATAGAAAACCATTGCTCCAGCACCGCCCTGGCCAGTACTGACTGCTACCGCTATGCAGCAGCAGCGCTGCACAGTCGTTGCTGGAGAACTGGTTACTCTTCGTGTTTTAGTGTCCCAGGTAGTACACATCGATAATACAAATATCGCGTTAGACTTATTTGGGACTACTCTATCGAATGGGCACATAAAATTCCGCCTCAGAAATCATTTTGTTTGTAACAGGAAACAAATCTACGCTTTCCGTTTGGGCACTATGCACTATGCAAAAAGTAAACGGCAGATATCTGCCATAATCCCAAAGCAAATGTGTCTGACGCTTAGGAGAAACACCCGGTATATGAGGTCGTGCTGTAAAGTAATACTTGCGAATTTTTTGTGTGCAAACTCGCAAAGATTTTTGAATAAAACAAACATTACTAACGTTCTTTATCTTAATACTTCGCGTCTACATATTTGCAGCCCTCTGCCGCTAGAGGGCTCCGAATTGTACTCTCTAACATGGTGGTGTGTAACGTAACTATGTCGATGCGTGAGAAACGGCACGCTGTAATTGAGATTCGAATTCCAAGACTTCGTCCACACGTGGAGCACTCTCTGTTTCACCTTGAGAATGCCAGACCAAACAGGAGTGCTGCGATATTTGCAGCAATCCGACGTCTAGAGTGCACTGTCACCGGTCATCCTCTACACAGTCCCGTCCTGACCCCATCCGATTTTAATCTTTTTTCAGAACTTAAAAGAACGCATTCGAGGACTTCACTGTGATAGTGATGAAGCGTTGCAAGCAGAGGTGAGGTTGTGGCTCCGTGAACAAACATCCTACAGTGGCGGCATCAACAAGTTGGGCTCTCGTTGGGACAAATATGCTCGTCGCCAGGGTTAGTATGTAGCGAAGTAAATATATAGACATGAAGAATAAAGAAGTAGAAATTTAATAACATTTTTTTAATAAAAAGCCTTCGAAGTTTTGACATAAAAATTTAGGAGGTATTAATTTTGAGCATGTCGTCGTCTGATGAGCCAAAACTAAATGACGCCTAGTTGCGTTGTGTCCACGTGACGCGGTAAGGGGAGTACGTAAGCGGAGAGGGACGAATGGGGAATCATTATAGCGACGATACTGCACTCAAGTGAGGGGACACATCGACATAAGCGACTCAGACGAAGGACTTGCTGTTGTGGCCCGGCGACGGCGACTAGAAGGAGCGTGTCGGAAACCGTGAAGCTGGTTGGCTTTTCGTGAGCTACCATGGAAAGTGGTTCACGGACGGTGGAGCTACGAGTGGGCGATAGGTATTAGAACGTGGAGGTCGGAGGCACACACCCTCAGTAAAGTAGGATAGATGGTGATCTGTGGTAGGTCTGACGACAGAGTATAATGATGCTGGAGACACAGGTGTATCAGAACACACCATTTAGTGCACATTGTCGAACATGGTACTCTGGAGCAGACGACTACTACTTATTCCCACGTTGACCCAACGGCAGCAGCAGTTACTATTACTATGGACTCGTGAACATAGAGACGTGGGTAATTGCAGACGTATCGCTTGGTCCGATGAATCACGTTTCTTTTTACAGCAGATCGGTGATCGTGTCCAGCAGAACGGCTGCTCGAAACACGGTGCGGCCAGTGGGTGCAGTATTCTGCTATTGGATGCAGTTTCCAGGGCTTCCATGGCACTTGTGATATGTAATAAAACGTGCTATAACGGCTGTGGATTACGTGAACGCTATTGCGGAAAGCCCGCATTCCTTCATACTTGATGTCTTCAGTAAGGACGCTGGCATTTTCCACCAAGACCTGTGACACAAGGTCAGAATCGTTGTACAGTGGTTTGAGGGGCATGATACTGAACTTACGTTGGTGCCTTGGGCACCAAATTCGCATGATCAGAATCCGATGGAACACATGACGGATGGTATCGGGTGCTAGCACAACACCCACAAACCACCGACCTATAATTTGTGGGAACTGCGTAATCTTTGCGTAGTCATCTGGTGCCACAAAAAGCTCCGAGAACCTACCAAGGATATGTCGATTCCATGGTACGCTGAATCGTAGCTGTATTGTGTGCCAAAAGTGGACCAACACGCTATGAGGCAGGCGGTCATTGATCTTCCGACTTACCACTCTACACACTGTCTGATCACAAGTATCGAGACACCTATTAGTGGAGATTAACATAGGGTGCGTCTACTCTTCGGCTTTGCGATAGTATAAACTCTGTTGGGGACATTTTCAGTAATGTGTGTGAGTATCTCAGGAGGAATGACAGTCCATTCTTCGTCATGAGTTGAAACCAGAGAAGGTAGTAATGCTGGAATCTGGACTCCACTGCGAAGTCGACGTTCTGACTGATGCCAAAGGTGTTCCATTCGGCTCAGACAGGGTCTCTTGGTAGGCTAATCCATTTCAGGAATGCTGTTATCCATAAACGATTTCCTCACAAATGCTGCTACATGATGAGATACATTTTCTTTCTGATACAAACTGTCATCGCCTCCGAACTGTTGCTCTACTGTACGCAGTACACGATGCTCTAAAATGTGTTCATATCATCCCAAATTTAGCGTTTTCTTAGGCGCAGCAAGGAGACCACATCCTAACCAAGAAAAACACCACTATACCTTAAAACCTCCTCCTATATACTCCACTACTTGCAATCCACATATCGGCGCCTATCGGTCTCCAGGGGTTCGGCAAAACAAAACCTTCGATCGATTGACACAGGCTATAGAGTGATTCATCACTTCAAATCACTCTTTTTTAGTAATCCTCCGTCCAGTCGAGTCGCTTTTTACACCATCCATAGGGAGTAGATCTACTCCCTGTGCTCCATCTCAGGCGTCGCTTAGTTGGTGATTACAGAAATATGTGGGTTATGAGTATCTGCTGGCAAATTGTACCCTATTCCTTTAACTCCCTACGCACAGTCATTGTGCTAATTGGACTGCTGGTAGCGTTTTGAAACGCACGACTGATTCCTTCCGCTGGTATCATTCGATTTTTTACAACCATCTTCCGCAATGTTCTACAGTCCCCGTCCGTCGGAGATCTGCCTGGTCTCGGCTTACAAGGGGACCATTCATACTGTAAATCACAGATTTTGATACGCTTCAAATATGTTGTAGAGGCACTTACCCTGAGCACCTGGCTATCTGGTTTTTTTTTTTAGCGACGGGCCTTGGTTTTTGAGAAAATCGATTTTGAAGTTCATTGCACACTTTGTATACCCATAACATAACATATATTTCGAGCAAGTCAGCGTAGCACAGCGGTAAAGGTTCACGGCGACCGTGGTGGAGGTACCGTGTTGGAATCCTGCTCGCGGAGTAGATTTTCGGCATATTTAATGGCATTTGTGATTTTGCCTTTTGATTCTTCGTTCAACTCCTCGACTTGTGGATCTTCTTCTGGTTGCACTACAGCAGAAACGCTTGGTTCTTCCATTCCACAGAGTTTTTCTAACACACGGCGCTAGAGATGCTTTGCGAGCAACTGACCCTGTAGTTAGATGCGAACGTAAAGGAATGCAACTCGTATCCTGATTGGCCGCAACTAGGAGCTGGGGTTTCCGTTACGGCTAACGGTATTCACGGAAGAAGGGACGATAATGGGGGGAGATTGATTTCAGGTAATACAAGAAGCGACAGTTGTAGGAACATTTCGAACACCAACTGCGAACCACAAACGGAACGAATATTTGAAAAAATTAATATCATTATAATTTCGCACACCTTACGCTGTTTGTTGATATTCTTTGAAATAAAATTGGAAAATTCGGTCGATTTTGAAAAAAAAGAAAATAGTACACTAGCAGGATTCGAACACGGTACCTCCTGCATGGTAGTCGTAACCTTTACCGCTACGCTACGTTGACTTGGTCGAAAAGAGTGTAATGTTACAAAGCACGCAATGAACTTCAAAATCGATTTTATCCAAAACCAAGGCCCGTCGCTAAAAAACCGGATAGCCAGGTACTCAGGGTAAGTGTCTCTACAACATATTTGAAGCGCATCAAAATCCGTGATTTACAGTATGGAGGGTCCCCTTTTTAGCTGCGGTTGTTCCTCCACTTTTTGGCTTCACAGTCACATCAGAGCAGTCGACTTCGGCAGATTTAGAACGGCTGAAATTTTCCTGATGCATCGGTTACTCAATGACATCCAGTAACTAGTTCACGTACGAAGTCACTTTGCTCTCCTGACGAACCCATTCTGTTGTAACTACTTGTCTGCTAACAACACAATATTCCCTGCCCCCTGTTGAAAGGTGCGTCCGTCTCTCGTGACATATATGTGTTCGGATATCTTTAATCAGATTTTATGTGTGTACAGGATGGACCATTTTAATCAGTAATGGGGAATAATTCGGGATGGATATGAGATACAGCAGAATGTTTCAAGTAAAAGTTGCAAGTGGCGAAGAGGGTCACACATTGCTACTAATAACCGTGACCTTGAACGTGATTTTCAAGGTGATTTGGAGGTTAAAGTGATTTTTTAAAATGGGAATCTTAATATTTGATTCAAGATTAGTAAAGAGCGGAAAATTTTACGTATAAAGTAATACATTATTCAAGATCATGGCTAGCTCAGTGAAGGTCAAATAAGCAAATATGTTTTTAGTTCTAGTAGGGATTAACTTGGAATAGAGGAGGGATACAGGAAGATACCATGTTAAATACAAAGTGGAAGAGTAGCCCGTGGAATTAGAGGCGAAGGGACTCATTAAATGACTTGTAAATCAATTATCTACGTTTTATTTATGTTTGTTCTGGCTCTCAGAGGCCACAATAACATTTATACTCTATGATGTACTAACTTTTGCCAATAAACACATTAATTAAAACTGAAAGTTCAAATCTCTTTTTGCTATTTCCAAAACCGACATTACAAATAGGGGTTTCCATGAAACAAAACTCAACCTTCGAATGGCCTTCAATAAATACCTCTAAAATCATGGTGATTGGTAATCCCTTATGCCCCTTACAGTCTGCATCTAACATTGTATTCGTCTATAGCCCTCCTGTATCCCGAGTAAATTCATATTAGAACTAAAAGCTTATTTGTCTATCTGACCTTGACTGAGCCTTACCATGACCTGGAATAATATATCGTTTTATACATAAAATTTCCATCTCTTTTCAAATCTCAAATCAAATATTACGGTTTCCATTTAAAAAAATCACTTTAAACTACAGATCACCTTGAAAATCACATTCAAGGTCACGGCCATTAGTAGCAATGCGTGAGCGTGACCCTCTTCGGCACCTACAACTTTTATCTAAGACTTTGCAGTACCTCATCTCTATCCAGATTTATTCCCCATTATGGATTAAAATGGTGTAGCCTGTGTGTGTATGTGTTTTAGGTATGTGATTTATATTTTGAATACATATGTAAGAGAGTCTAATTAACGAAGCTATGTCGTGTTATCGACTCTGTTTGTTTTTGATAGTCTGAGCTTGAAAGCGCGCCTCGATTGGAGCTGGCAACGATAGAAGAAATGGATACAGTTCATTGAATCGACTGAGCAGAAGCTATAACAAAGCTTCATCTCATGTTTGGAGGTGAAAAACTGCCCTAGTCTCAGATCGATGAAGGACGACGGAGCTCAATTCATCGTTTCCTTGGTCTCACCGAATACCGCTCTGGCGAAGTATAATACACTGAGGATGAACTAGCTACTGGCTACAGCATGCCCTATAATGTACGCTAGGCACTGAACAACTTGAGAACTGGATTGATTTAGTGAAAGGAAAACGTGAAGCGACGTGGTAAATTACTGGACAGAAGCTTAGTGAACAAACTAACTACTAAATACGCAACAGCTTCTTGACTGTAGGAAGATGCAATATCATTCAAATGTGGACGATCTGCGTTAAGATGATTAAAAAGCGATTGAGACTTAGAATTGTAGAATCTACAGCCAATTTGATTTGTTGTGTCTGTATATTTTGTGCAGTTGCCCATATCTGTTGATGCCGTGAACAATTTTGTAATATCATGCCCCACATGTCAACCGAGCGACATGGTGCAATGTTTAAACTAATGCATTTGCAAGGACTGGGGTTAGGATCCATAGCTGGTTGTCCACATGTAGGTTATCTATCCTTTATTTCTTTTTCCCCTTACCTCGTGTCTTCAGCATGTTATTATGGATTTGGCACTGTTAATGACAGAGGGTGGTCGGATGCCCTACTTGTCGCCACACCTACCTCCCTCACTCCCCCCTCCCCAGGAAGGAGTTTGTGTACCCATTTGTGTGTGCCTAGTGTTATCCCATGTGAAAGTGTGAGAACGTTTCCGAAATGTTTGTGAATCCTGTAACCGAGGCAGGAAATGGCTACCAGCCCGATATTCAACTAGTCGAATGTGGGAAACCGCCTAAAAACAACACCCAAACTGGCCGGCACCCCGACTCTCATCGTTAATACTCCGAATCCAGGAAGCGGCGTGGTGAAGCGCACGGAAATTGGGTCAGGTCATTTTGAGTCTCTGCGGTTTCCCTAAATCACTTAAGGCAAATGTTGCTATAGTTCCTCCGAAAATGACCCAGTAAATGTACATCTTTATCTCCTCCCAGTCTAAGATTGCTCTCCGTCTGTAATGACCTAATTGTTCACGGAACAACAAACTCAACTTTTCCTTTCTTCCTGCTGGACACAAAAATTATATGAAGTCATACAGCAATAAGAAGGATAATTGTCATTTTTGCAGCATTTAATATATGTAGTTCGTTCTGATTAAATGTGTAGTCCTCTAGCCACTCTTTCGTATAAACATGAGATCTTGGAACGAATGTTAAACAGTAATCTCCCTTTCTATGGCCCTGGTATCTCTCACAAGTCATACAGAGCATTGGACATCCACCAATAAATTGATTACTCCTGTACGTCCCAAAGCTATGCACTGTAATCCCTTTTATATAATGTTAATATCGTATTCTGCCACTAGCTGGAAAACAACCGAGGAATTCCTGGAAATTGCTTTTTTCCTTTTCTTTCTTTTGTGTTTTCATGTGTGTGTGTGTGTGTGTGTGTGTGTGTGTGTGTGTGGCGTTTCATCATTTTTCGAACCTCCTTATTCATTGTACGTGACTCACAAAACATGGAACAGCTTAGTCCCTTTAACGATCTGCTGAAATACGTCGTCATCATAAGAATGTGTGATCGTCTCCACCTGCGTCTGTGTAAGCAGTATGGAAAATTACCTGAAAGTTACCAGTCTGGTGAAGGTCAAATACTTCGGGAGCGTATGTGTCATCAAACACTCTGTCTGAGCTGTTTATTTAGGCAACGCTTTCAGTGCGGTTTCGCAAGTAGCTTTACTTCCACCACCTACTCGTAACTTTCCGTTTGCAAATCATAGGTGGAATATCGTAGCCGACCGTCTACAGTCTGGCAAAGTCAGACGAGCCTGAGAGCAAGTACGTCTGAGAAATTTATATGGCAGTTATGTCCCGTTTTTCTTATTCTCCCCCGCCCCCCCCCCCCCCCCGACTCTCTCTCTCTCCCTCCCTCTCTCTCTCTCTCTCTCTCTCTCTCTCTCTCTCTTCCCTTCTCTCTCTAATTGCTCATAACCTGCATCCATCTTTGAAGAGGTCATATGTCTACGAGTCCGATTTTGACCGGTAAGCAAAGGCAGATGATAACAAGAGGCTGGGTGATTATGTATGCGACTTTGGCAGCAAACTATAAGAGGCAACACATCTACCATGAGTATTCTCCCACAATCTCTTGAGTAACTTTCTTTTCTCTTCACTATTTTTTTATTGTTTATCGTATAGCACACAAAGCATATGGAAAAACAGGACACAAAAGAGCAGATCCATTTAATATTACCATCTATTCTAAAGGTTGTAAGACAGCGGTTGTTGTATTCAATCATTTGAACTCAGTAGCATTCAGAATCCTTAACAGAAATGCGCAATAACAAAAACATGTAACGAGATTCAGTGCTCTGATCATACGGCTATCAATAGTCAAATCATCTCAACAAAAATATGGAAACATTTATAGCAATCGCCATAAAAAAACGGTTGAACAAAAATTCCTCTTCTAACTGCACAATTCTGTACTTTTGTCAGCCAGTCGCAACATAACTGCTTGTAAAGACCTTTTTTCCGAATACAAAACAATGGGCCTTTCTTACTTCACAGAGATAATAGGCAATAGGAGTAATAGTACGTCTTCAGTCTCTCTACATGCCTCTGTAGCCGAGGTCATTAGCGCACGCCTATCTGATGGAGCGAGATTCAGAGGTATCCGGCTCGAATTCTGGTGAAGCAAAAATTTCTCATCGCCAGTTTTTGGCTCACATAGACGTTAAACGTGGTTGCGTAAAGTCCCTGGTAGAAAAACTACGCTCCTGGATGAAATTGGAATCCCCTCCACAGAGTCTGATGGGGCGAGTACATTTGAAGCAATTGATGGTGATACGTCCGTCGGATGGGGATGTTAAGCCAGGAAGTCACCTTGGTGCTACTCGAGAGTCGTAGGCTACTATGTGTTGGTACCGAGTATCACCCTCTCCCTTCATCATATCGCACAAAAACGACATCATTGTCACACATACTTCACAGATACACTTAAGATAAAACTTGCATGCGCTGTGTGGAAAGTGTTGTGGGTTGGCAGGAGAGCCAACACCGGTATGAGAGGAAGCCGAAAGGCACGCGGTTTAGCTCACGCAGGATGGCGTGAGGTCTGGAACAGGACAAGGAAATTAGACTGTAGAAAAAACTGACGTAGCTGGTGGAATACTTAACTTTAATCCATAAATGGTGAACGTCGCTCTTGACGGTACATGTTTTACAGTATCAATAGTAACTGGTAATGGCGCCTTGCTAGGTCGTAGCAAATGATGTAGCTGAAGGCTATGCTAACTATCGTCTCGGCAAATGAGAGCGTATTTTGCCAGTGAACCATCGCTAGCAAAGTCGGTTCTACCACTGGGGCGAGTGTTAGGAAGTCTCTCTAGACCTGCCGTGTGGCGGCGCTCGGTCTGCAATCACTGATAGCGGCGACACGCGGGTCCGACGTATACTAACGGACCACGGCCGATTTAAAGGCTACCACCTAGCAAGTGTGGTGTCTGGCTGTGACACCACATAAAGAAGCCATTGTGCAAGGAAATAAAAACCCCTTCCGATTCGGACGTTGCATCTACACCTCGGGACGCCTCACAGCCAACAATACCAATCGACTCTTTCTCTCTAAAGATACACTGAGGTGAGAAAAGTCATGGGATACCTTCAAATATCGTGTCGTATCTGCTTCTGCCCGGCGTAGTGCATCATCTTAACATGGCATGGGCACGCAGAGTCGTTGGAAGTCCTCTGCAGAAATATTGAGCCATACTGCATCAATAGCCGTCCATAATTGCGAAAGTGTTGCCGGAGCAGGATTTTGTGCACGAACTGATCTCTCTAGTATGTCCCACAAATGTTTGATGGCATTTATATCGGACAATCTGAATAGCCAGATCATTCGCTCGAATTGTCAAGAATGTTCTGATATATTGTTGCATTGTCATCCATAAAAGTTTCATCGTTGTTTGGGAACATGACGTCCATGAACAGCTGCAAATGGTCTCGAAGTAGGTGAACATATCCGTTTACAGCCAATGATCGGTTCAGTTGGACCAGAGGACCCAGCCCATTCCATGTACAGAGAGCCCACACCATTAAGGATCCACCACCAGCTTGCACTTAGATCCATGGCTTCGAGGGTTATGCACCACACTCGTACTCTACCATCATTCTTACCAACTGAAATCTGGACTCATCTGACAAGACCATGGTTTTCCAGTCGTCTAGGGTCTATCCGATATGGTCACGAGCCCAGGAGAAGCGCTGCGGGCAATATGCTGTTAGCAAAAGCGCTCGCGTCGGTCGTCTGCTGCCACAGCCCATCAACACCAAATTTCGCGACGCTGTCCTAACGGATACTTTCGTAGTACGTCCAATGTCGATTTCTGCGATTATGTCAAACGGTGCTGATCGTCTGTTAGCACTGACAACTCTACGCAAACGCCGCTGCTCTTAGTCATAAGTGAAGGCCGTCAACCACAGCGTTATGCACACTCTTAACTCTGTGGATGTCGGAATATTAAATTCCCTAACGATTTCCGAAATGTAATGTCCCATGCGTCTAGCCCCAACTACCATGCCTCGTTAAAAATCTGTTAATTGCCGTCGTGCGGCCATAATCACACCGGACACCTTTTCACATGAATCACCTGATTGCAAATGACAGATCCGGCCCTTTTACACCTTGTACACACGATACTATTTTCATTTGTATGTATAAATATCGCTGTCCCATGACTTCCGTCACACCAGTGTACATACAGTGTGTATCCAGAAAAAATTCAGCGTGTATTATTGTTTCTCCAGAACCACTTCGTAGCATCTAGAAATGCTCAAGGTCAACATTCTGAGCACTGATAATAAAAACACCAACCAGACCTGACTTACGTGATTTCCTACATTTGGTATGACAGGGCAGGCGATTGTGGGACCTTTTCTCCTGACGGCGGGACAGTGATTTGCGGTGCTGTTATCTTGATACTATTTGATCAAGTTCCACTCATGTTATGTCTTTGAGGTTCTCTTATAATCTTCTTTCAAACGCCACAGAATAAATATGCAGTTCCATTATAAAAAAATTCGGTTCGTAATTCGGTGACTATAAACGATTAAAATTGCTTGCGAATGCCAGAAATTCGCCATATCGTTCTTTCTAACTTGGCGAAAACCGCACCTCGATATATTTATTGATTCTGGATATATTGGGGATGGCCCGTCTTATCTGTATCACTCTGTACAGAATGCCGTTAGTAATCACTGGACAGCGTTTTGCTTGGTCGAAGCGCGCATAATGTTTCTGCGAGCACAGCAACGTACAGTTACTGCTGGTCGGTTGGACTGGTATCATGCTAACTTTATCGTGGTCAGCTGCTGATGAATAGGATGCAGGCTGCTCACGATAGTCGGATTCACGTTCAGTTAAAAATAAAATAAAACTATAAGGTAGTATTGTCCTTATTACAGGTTCCAGCCGAAATTCTTCAGGCAGCCTACAAAGTCAGGTGTGACCTTGATGAAACCTTTCACGGCTGGATACCTCGTCAAAGGCGATGTGCCCGATAGTCTCGATTTCAGAGCAACAGCCACGTAAAAATCACCCTCAACAGTGCGTACGCATAGTGTTGAACTTGGGCCGTACTGAACTGGTAGAACTAATTCCGGAGGTCTAGTACTCTGTTTTCTCACCGGACGCCACAGCAAATGTCCTTCGGTGATATATTCCTCGTTCCTTCCACTTTCCAGACTGAAGGTATTTACTGACTCGATGAGTTCTTTACATATTGGGAGATTTTTTGATTTTTATTCTACATCTACAACAATACTCATGAAGCTACAGTACCGTGTGTGGTGGAGAGTACTTCTTGTACCACTATGAATTCTGCCTTTTCTGTCCCAATCACGAGTAATGTGTGAGAAAAACGACAGACGGTAGGTCCCTCGCATGAGCTCTAGTATCTGTGATTCTCCTGACATGGTCATTTCGTGAGACTTATTTGGGAGGAAGTACATGTTGCCTTAATCTAAGTGGAATTTACGCTTTCAGAGTCTTAAAAGCAAAATTTTCTATTATTTACCACGTGTGCCACTGGAGTTTGATGAAAATCTCTGAAATGTTCTCGCACTTACTAAGCAAAACTGTGACGAAACACGCCACTTTTCTTTATACTTGGATTTCCACTATTACTTCTCTTAATGCTGGTAAAAATCACAGACCTGACTGGAAATACTCAATACTCTGTCGAAAGACTGATCTGCAAGCCACTTCTTTCGTGGAAAAATTACATTTCCTTCGGACTGTTCCAATGAACCTCAGTCTAGCATCTTATTTTCCTTCAAGTTGTTTTACATGATAGTTCCACATCAGGTCGTTTGAGACGGTTACTCTTATACATTTGATGGCTGTTACTGTTTACAGTGATTTATTATCAATAGAATAATCTTACATTCATGGGATTTTGCGACTATTTATGCACAGTACGCTTCATATTTATGTTTTTAAGGGGTGAGCTGTGAGTCCTTGCAACAAGCATCGATCCCGTTTGGCCATCCTGCATTTTACAGAGAGCACACACTCTTCGAAAGCCTTCTACAGAATCCAGCTACTACAGTGGTTCCTGTACTATATACACATACGGCTGCAATACTCCAGACGTTCGATGTACTGGGGCCTGAAGAAGGCGCTACTGAGGCGTTCAGACTATTATCCTAAATAAAGTTTTCAAAAATAACGGCTCATCTATAGATTTCTACTCCAACCAGATTGTCCGCGAGTTGCCTCCGATGTTATGCACTAGATTATTTACTTCTGTCGTCAACAACAATGGCAATATAACATTCTGTTGCGACATACCCGATGTTACTTTTAAGTCTCGCACCGTTAAGAACTACTTCTTGAGTTCTGTCTGCTAGCAGGTCCTGAATACAGCCATGAAGCAGATAGAATACGCGGTGATCAGTATTTTATCCACCAAGCGACGGTACGATTGAGTAATAAACGCCTTCTGGAAGTCTTTGTGTATAAAAATGTCACAGTATAGAATATCACCATCAGCTGGTGACTACTTGTTGGACAGCATTTTTCGAAGCTCCCGTGAGAGAGCATTTTGCTCCCTGACATGGAGATGAGTAAATATTGCAGACGGTTGACAATCAGTTTAGTGGAGTAGTGATGAGAACAAGAAAGCCTCAAACAAGATGCTGATGCATAGCCCAAATAGCATCGAAGGAACCAAAGACCTCAACTGTATAATCCGACTGATCATAATGTATGACATTTAATAGTTCCAAAAGACTCTGCGGGGAAGTTTGGGATGATTTTATGTATTTGGTTTAGATTTATTGAACTATAACACCAATGCTTTGGCACAAATCAAATATAAAAATATCTATACAGGGTGCTACAAAAAGGTACGGCCAAGCTTTCAGGAAACATTCCTCACACACAAAGAAAGAAAATATGTTATGTGGACATGTGTCCGGAAATGCTTACTTTCCATGTTAGAGCTCATTTTATTACTTCTCTTCAAATCACATTAATCATGCAATGGAAACACACAGTAACAGAACGTACCAGAGTGACTTCAAACACTTTGTTACAGGAAATGTTCAAAATCGCCTCCGTTAGCGAGGATACATGCATCCACCTTCCGGCGCATGGAATCCCTTATGCGCTGATGCAGCTCTGGAGAATGGCGTATTGTATCACAGCCGTCCACAATACGAGCACGAAGAGTCTCTACATTTGGTACCGGGATAGTGTAGACAAGAGCTTTCAAATGCCCCCATAAATGAAAGTCAAGAGGGTTGAGGTCGGGAGAGCGTGGAGGCCATGTAATTGGTCCGCCTCTTCCAGTCCATCGGTCAACGAATTTGTTGTTGAGAAGCGTACGAACACTTCGACTGAAATGTGCAGGAGCTCCATCGTGCATGAACCACATGTTGTGTCGTACTTGTAAAGGCACATGTTCTAGCAGCACAGGTAGAGTATCCTGTATGAAATCATGATAACGTGCTCCATTGAGCGTAGGTGGAAGAACATGGGGCCCAATCAAGACATCACCAACAATACCTGCCCAAACGTTCACAGAAAATCTGTGTTGATGACGTGATTGCACAATTACGTGCGGATTCTCGTCAGCCCACACATGTTGACTGTGAAAATTTACAATTTGATCACGTTGGAATGAAGCCTCATCTGCAAAGAGAACATTTGCACTGAAATGAGGATTGACACATTGTTGGATGAACCATTCGCAGAAGTGTACCCGTGGAGGTCAATCAGCTGCTGATAGTGCCTGCACACGCTGTACATGGTACGGAAACAACTGGTTCTCCCGTAGCACTCTCCATACAGTGACGTGGTCAACGTTACCTTGTACAGCAGCAACTACTCTGACGCTGACATTACGGTTATCGTCGACTGCACGAAGAATTGCCTCGTCCATTGCAGGTGTCCTCGTCGTTCTAGGCCTTCCCCAGTCGCGAGTCATAGGCTGGAATGTTCCGTGCTCCCTAAGGCTCCGATCAATTGCTTCGAACGTCTTCCTGTCGGGACACCTTCGTTCTGGAAATCTGTCTCGATACAAACGTACCGCGCCACGGCTATTGCCCCGTGCTAATCCATACATTAAATGGTCATCTGCCAACTCCGCATTTGTAAACATTGCACTGACTGCAAAACCACGTTCGTGATGAACACTAACCTGTTGATACTACGTACTGATGTGCTTGATGCTAGTACTGTAGAGCAATGAGTCGCACGTCAACACAAGCACCGAAGTCAACATTACCTTCCTTCAATTGGGCCAACTGGCGGTGAATCGAGGAAGTACAGTATACTGACGAAAGTAAAATGAGCTCTAACATGGAAATTAAGCGTTTCCGGACACATGTCCACATAACACCTTTTCTTTCTTTGTGTGTGAGGAATGTTTCCTGAAAGTTTGGCCGTAGAATCATTTAATATTATTATACTGTTTCCACATAGGCACATAACATGCAGCTAAATAATGAGAATCATGACGTCAACCGTAGAGGAAATAGGATACAAACAAGGTAAAAAATAAGTAACTCAAAAGAAACTGGAGAGCCTATACCTGGAGATCAAAGTGCTAATGTAACCGCTGCACACCAGATTTTGTAAACACACGATATTGTTTCGTATGAAATCAAAAACGACTTTTTACGTTTCGAAATCTCCATGAAACGTGAGACTGGTACACTTGTTGAAAACTACATCTTCATTTTTACAAGTATTTTTTTCTGTGCTTTGAAGAATCTGCAAAGAAAACAGCAATTCGTTTGCATGTTCTTATATCTTCCGGCATTCGCAGAAAAGATTATCCTTGATGCCTAACCGAAGTAAGTGAGAAGATAGTGAACCATGATTGGTATGCATTCGTACCTGGACAGCTGTCAGCTTCCAGCTTGTTTATAACTTCCTACATCGACACATGATCCTACACGGAATTTTACTGCTATGGTAACAGTGTCCCTCAAAATTCGTAACTTTTTTTAAACTAATCACATACATCATAAATTACAAATATCGATATTAGTTATCTGTGAGATAAAATGAAAGTCGCATTCATGCATTATCATGCATTATATGCGGATCAGACTAGCACATTTAAGAGCATTAAGCATTTTATTCGATAATTTTTTCGTACAGCAACGAGGCTAGCTGCACATGTATAATGCATGACTGTCGACGACATGGAAATACGCTGTAACTTGATTCGAATAATTGGCCAGGAAACCTGTTCTTGAAGAGCAGGCATTACCATTTTCATAGAGGCGCAGTATTGTGCTTTTCACGAATCTCTCTATCATGTCTCTTACTAGCAGTCAAATATAGGGTGTTTCACAGATCTCATTACAGGCTTGTAGGGGCTGTAGATGGAAATTATTAGACAAAGTTTTCATAAAGAACCCATGTCCGGAAATGTAGCACTTGGATATAAAATAAGTTTGATGATCGGATCACTTTCAAACCTCCCTCTTCACGGTACACGCAAACTGAGAAGAGGACTGTCGTCTGTTCATGTTGTAATTATGGTAACACATACCAATTTCGCCGAATACAACGACGGCTGCGAGAAACTGGTACGTTCGTAATTAGGATGGCTGACTGTCTTGTTACATGGACGTGCCGCACTCACGAGTTTGAAGAGGACGTCCCTCGTCACGTAGAAGAGAATCCAGTGACGAGTATTCGAAACATTGTCCATGTCATCGGCTCCTGTGTACCACACAAGTCGGAGCTCATTGTTTTCGTTGCGTGCCTTCCGTGAAACGGTAGATTTGAAAGTGGTCCGGTCACCAGATATACTTTACATCCAAACGGTACATTTCTGCACGTGGGTTGCTTATCAAAACGTTGTCTACTAAGTCCCCTCAAGAACCACTAGAATTCTGTTACAGCAATTGTGAAACACCCCGTTCAACGTATTTATTTTCAGAGTAGCATACTCGTTGTTTCAGCGTCGGATTGGATGCGCTGGTGTTCACGTTTGCACCTAGGAACTTCTTGACGTGCACAGCATAGCTCGAAACGTAATCTATTTTTTCGAGTAAGGGGGTAGTCGATTTGGGAAAGTTACACTTGAGTTGGTGTAGTGCTACAGTAAGCAGAGGAACCTCGCACTCACAAAGAAAATTAAGAGATAAAATCTATTACGGCTAACAGCGCTTCATACCAAGATAACCTAGTTTTGCAAGATCTGCCCCTTTCCTCAGGCAGTGGTAAGCAGCGTTTCAGTTTTAGGTGAATTAGACGGTTATGAACTATTTTCTAAAGAAGTCGAAAAAAAGTCATTCCACAACATAACACTTCAGGCTGATGTGTCAGCAGCATTCGACTGACCGACTGGGATACTATTTCTTGGCTTTGGTACAGCTGCTGACTATATCAGTATGTCGTGATGATGAGATTGGTTCTAAAATGATATTTTTCCTGATGATGCATGGTTATATTTAAAAGAGTGGGTGAACTTGCACAACAAACGACGTCGTGTCTCAGAAAACCCTCATCAGTTCATCAAAACCCTCTGCATGGAGTGAAAATACGAATGTGATGTGCAGTTAGTGCAACACTAATTACTGGGTCAATCCTTTTGCTTTTAAAGGAAAACTCTTTCCTATAACTCGCTTTCATTCACTTCATCGCTATCACAGTTGTCAGGAGAGCATTCTTCATCACCTGGCTGTGCAGTGGACTGTAGAAAGTGTGGAAGATGATGCTGACCTCTGCCACAACCACAAGGACGATCACAAGGGCGACCACGACGTCCTGTGGTTGGTTTTCTGGTGAGCTCTGAATCGGCGTTAGACTCTTACAGAAATTGTTGTACACTGGAGGAATAAACTGTAACTACGACGTCAAGTCATCAGTTTTTGCTTGCTTTAAACATACTGGCCCATGTCGAAGTAGCGTAAGTTGTTGACGTATTGTTCCAGACCTACACGGACGTGCAAGATTTACTTTTCGAAATTGTGTGTCTTCATTCAATGTCTCCTTGATGAAGAAAGCTTTTCTTTCAGCTTTTCTGCATTGCATCCATTTCAGTTTTAACCAGTTAATCTTTTGCTTCTCACTGTCTATTTTTCTGTTGATGAGTAGTTTTACAATTGGTCCAGTAGATTGGAAATCATCTTGCTTCATTTCTTTCACATGAAATGTCACCCTGGTATTTTCTACAAGCTTCATCCAATCCTGTGGCACAAATATAAACTGGGTTTGCTTTTTCTCCTTCTCAATGTGAGAAAAATCAGCATCATTTTCAAGGTAACTATGTCCAGGCACGAATAAGTTATGATCAACAATTTCAATAGAAGTATGAACAACAATATAGAGCCAAAATCGGGCGATTATTTGATTTCTGTTTTGCCCACTTCAACTGTCACTGAAGGAAATAACATGTTTAATATCAGATGGCAATGATTTTACGTACTTCAGTAAGCAAGAACCAATTTCTGAAGGTCCACCTGAGGCAGTATTTTCAGACCACATATACATCAAAACATGATCTGTTCTATAGTCATGTATTCCAAGGTTAAATGTCCAAAGCTGTCTCTTGTAGTAAATAATATTTGTTGTTAGCATTGGAGTTAGTAATGTTTTTTCCGGGTCGAAAGTAAGTACATGCGTTGAGCCTTCTTTTGACTTCAGTATATCTACTTTCTTAGCGTCTCTTGCTTGCTCAACTTTCCTTAGGTGAAGCTCTTTCTCCAGCTTTAGATTGTTAATTTTACTGGTATCTACCTCTGCTTTGATTAAATTTTCTAATAGGTCACATGTATTGCAGGCGTCACTCCTTAGCTTATAAAATGATAGATTTAATTCTGAATTGAACACTTTACGGTAAATGCACGCCTTCACTGGCAAAATGTTTTCATCCTCACACTTCTTAGTATAAAGCATATACGTTTTTGAGACAGATAACTGTGGCGACATGTACTTCCTGTGAGGATTATTTTTAAGAGAATAGTGACTTGTGTAATTAGGTAAGCTTTTTATGTGGCTCCTTATGGTAGTGAGACGACCTTCTGGTACTTTATTTCCAGGAGCAAGTTTACCACGTTGATCAGCCGGAGATAGGTCTTCCACTCTTGGTTCGTATAATGCCGCTGTGGTAAACCAGCGATTGCTTATAGTTATTGTCTTCAGGAAGAACTCCTTACACACTCGATTACCATCCAGGATAATGACAGTACATTTTGTTTTTGACTTCTTACAGTTTTCCTTCGAACGTCTTGGTTTGGCAGTTGAAACACATTTTACTGTGAAGGACTTTTGTTGTTGCCAAGAATCAGTTTTCCAAAACTCTTCATGTATAGTTCTTCGCCTTTCCTGCATTCGTATCGGCAGATATGTTGGAATGGCTTGATGACCCTTGCATGCATAATTTTTCCTGTTGTAGATGCATATTCTTGTCTCAGGTTTCTTAGGCGTTTCCTTTTATTCACTTCCTTTTTCTCTTTTTTGAAACAATGTTTTCTTGAGTTTCTTATTGAGGGGCCTCTATGCACGATTTTTCAACCGTGTAATGGATTTTTTATTGTTAGGGTTTTTTCTGGCTTGCTATGATCTTCGTTTTCATCAGAAAATGATGCATCTGGATAGAAAAGGAAATATACGCAAATAGCAATATAAAAATCAGTTTCATACATAAAATTCGTAAAATAATCACGTCGTTCTGGTGAATATAATTGGGTGAAAGGAATGCTAACGCGCCTTAAAGACGTTAAGCATTTCAGTGACATACTGGTATAGGTGACAATATTTTCGCGACAGTGTTTTTCATGTGGAACGTAATCCTTATTGGCAGTAAGGAGAAGTTGTTATGCTCGTTTGATGTGTGCTTATATACTAAAAAATACTTTAAGACATTTCTAATGACCACAGAATTCACTGAAAATTTCAAAACAAAACCTTATATAGCCACTAAAATGTTACACAAAATACTTGAACATTAGTTACCTTGAACAGAAACACAATCTTCGTCTGTGACTGCATCATCACCTGATAAATCTTCATCAGTCGTTTCTGAACGATACTGACACTGAAAGGTAGAACTACTCATTTCTGATCGAGATTTCGTCAGTAATTGAGTGCCTAATCGCGATTCTTTGGAGCGTCCGCCATGTTGTTGCTTGTACCGTCCTGACACTGACTATCGATTGTGATTCGATAAATATAGATGGCAGACGTTAGCAGTAGGCACCTGGATCTTTGTGCCACTGACAAGTATCCCTAATTTCGTGGCCGAAAGTTCACTTAACTCAGTTTTGCAAAAAAAAAGTCACTTATACCTTTATGGTTTTCACCCATTCAAATCTAACCTAAAATCATTTTTCTTGGACAAGTCCTTCTTTTCCATGGAGGAGTTTGTATTTAAAGACTGGTAGCCTGTCAAAAAATACCTAGGCTTTAAGTGCAGTCGCTTGAGTAGGACTAAAAAATATGTTCATTAATAAATGTGAATGTATGCTTTCCCGGCGTATACAGCTGGCGAAGAGTTCTCGGGCTTCCAGCCGGGTGGCGATGTCTTCAAACTGCGACGTTTCGACGAGTGACATACTCATCATCTTCTGGCGAAGTGCCGAGACTTTGCCTGCTTTCATCTAATACTTTCCCCTCTTTGGGGAAGTGTGAGGGGGAGTTTGCAGCCTTTTGGCTTTTACTCCCCTGTGTACATGTGTGTGTGATTTTTCTATATATTTTTGGTGTCTGTGATAAGTGATGAATTGTTGTGAGTGTGTCTGGTACTTGCCTGAGGTAGGCGAGATGATTGGTGATATTTGGGAAGGAACTGGATTAGGGATTGGGTATTGGGATTATCTCTTCGACTTAATCGTCGAAGATCGTCATAGGGCGCTTGTGTTTATCGCGGGACATGTCATACCGACCTAGGGAGTGGATCGTTGCATTTCCAGATCTGGAAGAACCTTCATAGAAGGCCCTTGCCAGATCCTGGAAACGCTCTCTCAGGAGTGGGATTTCGGCTGCGGCGTGCAGGTCGTCTGTGGGGAATCCGAGAGGTAGATGCAGTGCCCTTCTGAGGGCGCGGTTTTGCAGCCTCTGGAGTTTGTCCAGGTGCTGCTTTTCCGCGTATCCCCAGACAGGGCACGCATACTCCATTACTGGCCGGATCAGGGCCTGGTATACATTTACTGCTACTGGGCAGGGAAGGGAGCTGGTTGTGTTCAGGATAGGGTATAGGATGGACATTATGGCGCAGACCTTCCTGTGGACCTCGTCTATGTGGGGTTTCCACGTAACACGAGAGTCCAAGCTTACGCCAAGGTACTTGGCTGTTCTGCGCCAGGGGAGTTGGGTTCCATTTAGGTGGAGGTGGAGGGGGGGACATTGAGGAGGTTCGCGCCTTCCGAGCCTGCGGGTAATCAGCATTGCCTGCGTCTTCTCCGAATTGATGGTGATGCGCCAGCGACGGGCCCAGGTTTCTGTGTCGTCTAAAACCCTTTGTAGCCTACGAATGACCAGGTCCTTGTTCGCATTTCTCGTGTAGAAGGCTGTGTCGTCTGCGTACTGCGCGGTGTGCACCAGGGGGGCCGTTGGAGTGTCCGCAGTGTACAAGCTGTACAATACGGGCCCCACGACCGATCCCTGTGGCACCCCGGCACGAATACGCCTTCTGGTGGAGGTGGCAGTTTCTACTTTGACGGAGAAAGTCCTATTCGCGAGCCGGGAGCTATTGGGATAGCGTCATTAAAGAATCAATAGAAATACGGGTCCACGAGAATCTTGTGAACAGGGACGAAGGCTATCAACTGAGCGCGGCCTGGAATCCAGCATTAGCCGCAGTACGCCAGGAACGCAAGAAGAACCGTCCAGCTGACGAGACGCGATCAGAATGCTCTGACGGAGACACGAACGGCGCACCCGCTTCCCCCTCCACCCCGCCCGACGGCACCGCTTGACCCAGCCTCCCGCGGCCAGGTGGTGGGGGGCACACCGCAGGTATAAAGGGACCGGCATCCGCAAAGTCTCGGCACTTCGCCAGAAGATGATGAGTATGTCACTCGTCGAAACGTCGCAGTTTGAAGACATCGCCACCCGGCTGGAAGCCCGAGAACTCTTCGCCACATGTTCATTAATCTTATGATAATTAAATAGACACCCTAGCTGCAAGCAGGCGTTGATACACTTCATTGGGGACATGTGGATCTCACGGGGAGCGTGCAAGGGATAAGTCCCTGCAGACGCACTATCCTCTGTGCCCGCGGTGGCTCAGATGGATAGAGCGTCTGCCATGTAAGCAGGAGATCCCGGGTTCGAGTCCCGGTCGGGGCACACATTTTCAACATGTCCCCAATGAAGTGTATCAACGCCTGCTTGCAGCTAGGGTGTCTATTTAATTATCATTTCATTTCTAGCAAAGCTGCATGGTCATCCACGGTAATTGTTCTTTCGGGAACAGATACTACCATCATATATAGCTCATTAATGTTAACATTAGACATGTATGCATGTCGTATAAACTGACTCGTTCGACATGATTTACATAAAATAATCGTTCAAATGATCTCTGGAACAAGAAACTACCTACCTAACTAACTAAATATAGTTCCTATCTCCAAAAAACCTTGTTATACTGTCACAGATGTATTGGCAGTGCGTTCTCCTGTATTTTCCTACATGAAATAATAGTAGGCGTTTCCGTACATTCGCAGTGATGATTAACTGTATTTGGATTATGTAATACTTTAAACTATAAAATGATTGTCAGCTTAGATCCGCCTTAAAACGCTAGAGAAATATTCTTATTTAGGTGAGAACGTTTTGTGTGATACATAAGGGTAAGGAGGCTTAATTCTGTGATATCCCATATAGCGTGACACATACTACAGCTGCCTGCTGCTGTGTTAGGCTCTGTGAGTTAGACCTCAAGTATCCAGCAGATAGCCCAAGTCACCAGCTTTGCAGTTCTATATTCCCTAGCATTCTATGTTAAAGGAGATGACCACACCACGTGTTGCGCATGAACGTTAGTTAAATGCTCGAGATTTTCTGTGCTTTGTGACCACTGCTGAAGAAATACTGAACTGAGATGTAAAAATAAGTGCAAAAACGTTAATAATGGTTGATAATGTAGATAAACTTCCAAGGAACCCCTGTAAGTCATTATTGCCATAATGTCGTGCTAACACAGTTTTGGAATAGCTTTCCCATTTCATACTTTGTTTTCGTATTTTCTGCTACATGGTCTGTTTCGTAACCAGGGTTACTATGGTAAATTTAGACAAAAGAAGTGGTTAAATAAAACAGTTCAAAAAGTGAAGCTCTACATATACTGTTGTGTACATAGTTCCGCGTAGTCAGCGCATACACAACTTTCCACACTAGAGCGCGCCCCGCTAAGCACAAGAGCGCAGGCGCGGTGCTCGCCCGTCTCCGCACTACGAGATGGCGCTGCCTTAGAGATGGACCAAATTCTGCTTCCGCCGATCCGCATATTAATATGTAACGCAGCCAATGAGATTGCTGCTAACGTAGAACCTTTTCTCCACGCGGATCACACTCGCTTAGTGGTACCTGAACGCGCGAGGTATTATAACGAGTGTACAGACCTCCAATCAGTCAGTCTGCATTAGTCTGCATTTGTCTGCACCAGTCCGTACCAGTCTGCATTAGTCTGTACCAGTCTATAGTCAAGTTTCAGTCTGCACCTAATAAGGTTACCATATTCCTGTACATAGCCATGAAGATAAATGTATAGTCACTTTGTAAAGTATCAGAGATATGGGAGAATAAGATTAACGTACCAAGACCAAAGGAACTTCAGATTGTCCATTGTAAACAGCATCCAGAATCAAGTTATGTAATGTTTATGCTTGTTATTATTTTAATAAATGTGTGTGAAAATTAATCAATTCCTGTTTGAAGTTGGTCACCATCAATCTGCTACTCTAAGCGTGCAAGTGGCATTTCTATCGTCTGACCTAACGGCAGAAGATAAACACGCCACGATAAGACCACGAGACATATTGCTGACACTCGCCTACTTCGTTAGAGCGACAAGTCAAATAATCTGATGGTGTGTGTACCGAAGGTCTTACAGTACGCACACCATATATACATAAAGTGAAGTGTATAGACGAGTAAATATATAATTTTCATTAACTACTTTCTGCTAAAATGGCGGAAAATATTGTCTAGTAAATATTATTATGGCATAATGAGTTTAACGCCGGGATGCACCCTTTTAACAGAAGTCCTGGCACCTGTCCCTGAAGTTAACCAGACCTCAAAGAAAGAAGAAATACTGTCTTCCTTTATGTGAACCATCCCCAGCGAGGAACACTCACATTAAATCACAGTCTGCTCAAGTTCATACCATATCCCCAACTATATTCATTGATGATCGAGAACCTGGCGCATCTTCTAAAAATGCACAGGAAAGAAATGAGGTATGAGACGGAGTAAGAAACCCGAAATCTCACAACATTAGATGTTTCGTGGTCAATTTGGACTAGGAACATGAGTTACAGACTCAGATACGGAGTTGTTTCTGTCTTCAGTTGTACTACAGCAAATGTGAGAGTCTGGGGGATGTTCATGACAAAGATATTTTAATGTGTTCAGTATGTATAGATTAATATGTTTGTTTGAACAAAAAGACGATATCTAGTTTCTCCTTCTGTTTTAGGTTTAGCAACTGATTTACTTACTTTGTTTTTCTACTTTTGTACAAGTTTTTCCTTTTTTTCTTATACGGGGTGGTCAGAACCAATCTGATAAGTTTGTAATGGTGTTGCAGGAGAGGTTGTGCCGACGATGAATTATTAAGAAAATAAACATACGTTGCGCCGTTTTCGAGTTTTTTCGCATTGAAGCAGGGCAATCAGGTCTTTAAGCCCGCAGATTGAAGCACTTGATGCGTTAAAATGCGGTAATGCACAGGCGTCTGCCGGTCCTTGAGATATATCTTGCTCAAGTCTTGCTTAAGTGCTCATTACAGTTAAAAAGTGTAGTTTTCGGATGTGATAAATTTTAGATAGGTGAGCATCGTATGTTCGGTTTGAAGAAACCAAACGAAGAACAAGTTTCGCGACCCTGTCTCCGACAGGCTGCTTGAGTTAGCGTGCGCTACGACTTGATTGGCTAACTTCAATGCAAAATTACTCGGAAATGGCGCAACGTATCGAATTTTTTTCTTAAAAATTATTGGCCAGCGGAGCGTTTCCTGTAGCACCGTTACAAGCTTTTCCGACTGTTTCTGAACACCCTGTATAAGATATGTGTTGCTTTAAGCGAAATAAGTTTCTGCAGATTTTGCCGTTTAGGTCTTTATCATCATATTAATATATTAGAAATATTAAGCAGTGTAGCGGATCACTTTGTGTATTTTACGTTCATTGTTTTTGGTCTCACGGAACTAGGACACCGTTCACGAAATTAGGATATCACTATCATTGATTTAGGAATCTTGTATCGCCTTTAGGAGCCATTTTCACAGAAATAATTTCTAGACCTTTACGCTATATTTGTAAAACTTTACAATAATCAGTCAAATGAAAAAAATATTCTATAACGTTCAGTCTGTCTTCCTGAGTTGTTATTTAAATAACCATTTTTTATTTACGAACAGTGTGCAACACTAGTTGAAAAATATCACGGAATTAAGCATCCTTACCCCACTTAATGAACTTAAGATTCCTGCTCATACTTATGTATTTCTTGTATTGTACTCTAACAGCCATATTTTTTTATTTTACTCTTCTCTTTTAAGTGCCTAAACTTTAGAATGGTTCTATGAAAGTAGTTGTCAACAAATTCTGTAATGATAAACCTTCAAATACTTTTGCTATTTTGAAACTGGACATCATAGGCTGTGTCTTAAGCTATTAATGCCATTCTTTATTGATGGATATGGTAATTACCATCAAATATTACATTTTCAGTGTTGAACATTTTCATTTGGTCTGCTCCAAATACTTCTTACTGTCAGCGTGATCTTGGCTGCAAAATGGACACGAGCATTATTACATTAACTATTAACTTACGCAATATATACTGCTGTACAGCTAAATCAGTGGTCTGCAGTAACTCTCATTAAATTCGGTCGGCTAATATTAGTTATACGTAATCATATTCAAGCGCAGTGGAAAACTCTGAGAACCTCAGGGATCGGTCATACACTATATCCATAGAACGTACGGAAATCCCGTTACTAAAAGGGAGTTCCAGTTCGAAATGCGCTGCAGTGCTTACCAGACCCATCAGTATCACTGCATTTTGTCGAAGTTAGCCTCTATGTTTCCGCAGCTAGTGACAAGGCCATTGCACCTGCTCGCACACGTGGAGGCGAGTGAGTGACCTGCCTGCCGCGTGATGCCGAGTCGCTTGTATGGGGGAGAGCGAATGTGGCGCATGCAGTTTCGTCACGTCTGTGGATCCAGTTCTCCGGCAGCTGCGTCCAGCAGTGTGCGTGGTTTGTACTCCAAGATTGGAGACAGAAAAAAAATCTTTTCATTTTATGAGTTGTTTCGGTGTTATCTTTTCCTAGTTTTGGTGTTATTTTTTGCCAAATTTGGAGGTCGTTTTGGCGGCTTAACTTTCAAGTACCACATATTTCTAGTCTTATTTCATTATTTTCCAGTGGTATGTTACAAATGATACTTACTTAGACTTTGTTCTTCGAAGGCTATGTAGTATTTCCTGCAACAAGCTTCCTACATCAACTGCCAGATTTTCAGCTATCTCCCTGTTCATGTTCATGCATTGAACATCCGTTGTAAAAGCTCCTTTCCAGGCGTTACAAGGGCTTCCTCTACTTCTGCATCCATCCATTTGTTCCCATAACAGAGCTGATTCAGGGTTCCTTCCACCTTTCATGCGTAGAACATGCCCCGCAAGCTTCAACCTTCTATCAGCAACAGTTTTATGCAGGCTCAGTTCTTCTCAGCACTTTATCATGCAAAACGTGGTCGCGATAGGTGATCTTGAAAATTCGCCTCAAGCATCGTTTGTGAAATATACTGAAACTGTGGCCTGATTTTTCTGACATTTTCCAGGTTTCACATTCGTTTTTGGCCATCATTAGGATGGTGGAAGAGTGCAGCCTAAGTTTTGTGGACATACTGATTGAGTCTAGCAGTCATATAGATCGCATTCGTTGGAAGAATGCTGAAGCTTTTCCAATTCTGCTGGTGATACTCGTATCTTCATCCGCATCCTTAATATTACGGACAAGGCTGCCGACATAACTAAATCGGTCAGTAACTTGTAGTACCTTCTGTTGCACTAATAATGCACATTCTCAATCATCGCACTCCCTCCTATTTATCTTCAACCCTTACCTTACAGTCTGAACAACACAGCAGAAATACGCGTTCTCAACAGAGTAAAATCCACTCTGTACCACTGTGCAAATACTGCCATCGTCTCTAAATCATTTTTTGTATCAGAAACCCCATTTTGGAACGATATTCCTCAAAATATTTGGGAAATTAACATCTTTTCAAACTTCAAAAAACACCAAATGGCCCGTCTTCTATCACAATAGCTATCTTTTCTGCAATTCACTCTCGTCAGCCCTTCCTCGCCCATCTGTTTTCCGTCCCCTTGTCTACAGAGTTCTCTATACAAATTCTGTTCTTTCCTAGCAGCCACTGTCACTTGCATTTCAGTTTTATCCTCTTTCATTACCTCTTCCACTCCTTGCAATATCAAACAAGGCTTCAAAAGTACTAAACTAATCAGTATCATTCTTAAAGGAGCCATTATTTTATTATCATTATTAGTGTTACTATTATTATTGTTATTGTTATTATTGGCAATTATTACTTTTAATTAATAATACAAATTATTATTATTATTGATTTTTATGTAATAAATAATCAATATCATTCTTAATTTATCCATTATTTTATCATCACTGTTAGTGTTACTATTATTGTTATTATTATTATTATTATTATTATTATTATTATTATTATTATTATTATATCCAGTTATTATTTTTGTTGATAATATAAATTAATATTATTTTGTTTGTTATGTGATATTGTTTAGTATGTGTTGCTCCTGGTCAGATGTAAACGAGCGCGCTGAGGCCCTAATCTGATCAGACTAAGTAAACAATAAATAAATAATTTGAGCAGATACATTTCCAATTTATATGCACACTTTTTGTTCACATATACATGGAAATGATATATGAAGACCTCAATTGTAACCGATGGTAAGGGCACTCGACGAGAAAAAGAGTTATAGCATGTGAAACATGTATGGAGTGTGCTTTATTCATGTTAGTTGACGGCTACAGAATAAACCGAGAAATGGAAGCTCTGTCTCTAATTTTAGATTCTTGCTAACGGAACTTTGCCAAGATGTGTGCACGTAAACAGTGGGAAATGCCAAAAAATATGGTAACGTGTGTGATGTTCGTACCAGAAAAATGCTTCTGAGAGACGATTTATACAGATCCGAGGATTCTGTGGGTAACTACGATTCAGAAAATGTTCTCGAACACAAATTCGCTGCAAACGTTCGTGTTAATCACGTGAATGTGAATAATTCTTTAAGCAACTAAGCAGTGTTGTGTTCCTCGCCATTGTCTACGTGTATTTACGTGACACTGTGATATCAGAAATTTTAAGTGCCATGCTGAACATGGTGTCATATCATAGATTAATTTTTGAGGGTGTTGTACTTCATTCTTTCGAAAATTAGTAATTAAAATCTTTTCTTATCATAAAACGTAATTGTGTTGACCCTTTAAATTCGCAGTTCTATAATAAAGATTCGTTAAGTTGCAGAAAGTAAACAGTGGTAAGCCAATGGTAACCAAAATTAGATGCATTCAGTTTGCAAGGAGACAATGCTAAGTGACCTTTATAGTTTTAATAATAATATTTTGGATTTAATTTACGATTTCAATCATATATCATTATTCTAGAAATATCTGAAAACCATGAATTATCGAATAAAAAGATTACAATAGACGTATCTGAAGTATCTTACTTATGGGAATTCATTGAAACTATACTGTGCAATTTCTCAAAGCAACCATTTTGTCCCCTATAATTCCTTACAGCCGAGGTCTTCGTATTTATTGACGTCACGTATACTGTGCTGTAATTGGCTGCCAGGAACAAACAAAGCTAGCTACCACGTTATTTGCGTGTTTGTATAGCTAAGACGCTATACTTTGCGCTTTTCTGGTTCGATTTTTCTATGTAGAGAATAAACCTGTTAATGGAATAGAATTAATTTCAGGTAGGATATTTGAGTCTGGCGTCACATCTGGTAAATCAGTTACCTACGCAGGAAACGAACGGTCATTTTAAGGCTTCACGTTAACCTAAGCCTTAAGGAAATAAATAAAGATTCAGTTACAGTATTAAATGGCTATCAGTTAACGACATTAGTAAACTGAGGCCATCAAACCTACGAAATTTTTACACGAGGACGGGAAAGCGTCAAATTATGCGACATTCCGTACAAACATTCGATTTCCTGTTATATCGTTAAAAACCGCCGAGTTTGCGTCATTCTTTTCTTTATCGTTCACGAGAAATTTTTGCGACCTTATCCATAATTTCCGCATCTTACGCAGCCCGTCAAACATTTGCGAACGATACCTGGGCGAAAACAACAAAACTGAGGTACTCCTCCATGTATGGGGTTCGGCCGGCACTCTGCAGCATAGATTTCGGCCATTACTACCGGAGCGTCTGCAAGAATCTGTAGGTGGCAGTTCTTCGTTTCTCGTGGTTTTGTCTATAATTTTGCACCTAGAAATATGGTGACGATGTCCATGATTTAAACAGTAAATTAAATTAGGAATTAAATCATGAAAAAGATGGAAGCTGATGCTTGTGTCTTGTCGAAAAACACAAGTAAGCGAGGGGGCTGCCTCATATGCATGTGTATATGGCCTTGATTTTTTATGGTTTTAGGTGCAGATATTTTCTTTGAGCCTCATTCTTATAATTATGTAGCTTAAAAACGAGACATTTTGCAAGAATTTAACTGATGAATGATCCAATTGAACTGCAGATATTTTATTTTATCAGTCGGTTTTTCTCCAATCAACCATTATTCAGTGGGGGAGGGCGCTGTTGGATAGTGAAACGCAACGAGAATGATTATGTAATTTATCCCTTCGACAAGCAATTCGGACTTCTTTGCCTATTAGGAGGAGAGGTTAGTGTCCTGTAATTTTACTGATGGTGGATTTCCTATGTACTATGCACCTTCTTCCTCTCGCCATAAATGATCACAATAAAAAGGTATATTCATCAAAGAAACATAACTAATGGGTGTTTATTAATGCCCTTATCAGTGAGAATAAATTTGATGTGGGTCTACCAGAACCGTTTTCATCTCATTGAAGTTAGCACAGAACTGTAGGCAAAGGGTGCATTGAAATTAAAGAGACCAATAGAACAAAACATTTGAGCCCCTACACACACACACACACACACACACACACACACACACACACACACACACACACACACACTCACCACGTAACACCCACAAAAAACGAGCACGTGCGTTTCTCCACGGCTTCGCCCTAGTATGTGTTCAATACATATATGGAACATACCTTCTCTGCCTCTCTCTGCGTCTACCTTTTCCTCCATCTGTTTATCCACCTCATCTTCCCACCTCTATCTTGGTTTCTCCTCCTCATCACTCTCTCTATCTCTTCATCTCCTCATCTCCCTCTCTTTATCTAATTCCTCCATCTCCTCTCTTTGACCACATCTTCCTCCCCCCTTCCTCAGACCATATCCTCCACCCATCTCGTTTTGTCTCTCCTACTCTCTTCCTTTTCCACCTGCCCACTACCACTCTACACATACCACCTGCGTCCTGCTTCTTCCCCTCCTCCTCTCTCTCTCTATCCATTTCCTCCTCCCTCTCGCTCTGTCTGCCCACTCCTCTATCCATCTCAGTCTGTCACCAGCTATGCTCATCAGCACATGCAGCCCCTGCAATATAAGTCAACAAAGCAGGCAGATGCTACTCCCATAACACTCCTGTAATGCAGAGCAAGCTACACTCAGGAGCTTCAATGTTACTTATTCGCCACTGATATACTGGCAGCATGCAAAGCAGATCGATAAATTAGGCTGATACTACTCCAGTACAGCATGTCTGGTCATGCAGGGCAGCCTACATGTCAGTGCCCAGAAAAACCTTTTCTTGCCCCTGACACATAGGCTGCCCTGCAATGCAGGTTTATTTTTTACGCTGACAATGTTCCTACACAACATGCCCATCATGTTGGGCAGCCTATAAACCAGGGGCTAGAAAAAACACATATTTGCACATATCTCCATTCCTAGTGGAGCTAAGAGGTTATAAACCCCACAGCACTAATATTCATTAGGCCTGCTACTCCTGTGCCAAATTTGGTTCAAATTTAACCACAGGTTTTGGAGGAGATGCTGAGCATATACTCCTACAATTTGCTTTATAAACATAATAGATTACACGAAAATGTAGAAACAACACATTGCTCTACTACAGCTATTCATCCCAAGGAATATTTTATCAAGGGCGTAACCAGAGTGTAAAGGATGCAGCAAATGAAAGTAATGATGAAACTGGCTCATCTCAAGGAAAAACTACTCATATGTTGTGGTGGTGGCATCGATGGAGAGAGATCAAGTATGGCTGCATAACTAAAGAGAAAACACATCCCACAGTCAATAAGACGTGGAAACATAGTGTCAAAAGCAGCAGAAGTGCTTTGTGTGCAGTACCACTGACGCTAGGCTGTCTGCACCTTAGTGTTCCTCTGCCTGATGGTCAAAATAGGCACCCTTTTTACCAAACCAAGGCATCTGAGGTATCTTCCCTAATCGTATGTTAAACATTTCTACTAATTTAAACAAATATACAATCAATGCCGCACTAAATTTCACGAAAGTAGAAGTGGGGGACAGTATAGTGAGATGACCAGCTATTCTGGCAATTTACAATTATTATGTTTAAGTGCCCATTAAAGATGGATACTCCAAGGACAAACCATTTTTAATTAATTATTTCACATGAATGGATTTTGTATATGTCACTCATTCATTCTTCGAACTGTCAGTATCCTACTAATTTCGAGCTTTACGCTATGGCTTTTTAAAGAGAGGGTGCCAGCTGCAGTCTCTCAGACTCGTTTTGGGAACGAGAGGCGGTAGATTTTTTTGTTATTTGGGGGGGGGGGAAATGGGGGAGGAATGGTTGAGCTGAAGTGTTACCAGGTCGGTGGCTGGACGTCAAGTGTGGTGAGTGGAAGCGTAATTGTTCAATCTATATGCGGTTAATTAGGATTGCGGGCTCTTTATCCTTTAGCCCTTGTGTTGTGTTAGTTTTTCAGGTCTAATGTTATTGGGGAACTTCTATGGTTGCCTAGGCAGCATGACTTGGTGCCAGTGTTTGAGTGCTACTGATCCTGTGTAGTCGAGATGTCTAGAATATGTCTCAGTTCATCGATTTCGTCCAAGATCTTCTGCATCATTTGGATGATAGCCTCCTAATGTAAATCCAGAATCCTTGCCCATCTGGGGACTCCGAGGATGAGACGTAGGCAACCGTTTTGCTTTGTCTGTATAGCTCTTAAGCTTGAACATCTGTTGTTCCCCACATAGAACAACATATAGGATCACTGGGTGAACTGTTGCTCTACAGAGTTTAAGTTTTTTACGTACTTGCGTGTTGGAGCTAAGAAGTAGAGAGTATAACTGATGGATGAGGCGGAGCATCTGCATGCTCTTTTCCCAGGTGTCATGTTTAAACAATAGTTTGTTGAAACTTCCTGGCAGATTAAAACTGTGTGCCGGACCAAGACTCGAACTCGGGACCTTTGCCCTTCGCGGGCAAGTGCTCTACCGACTGAGCTACCCAAGCACGACTCACGTCGCGTCCTCGCAGCTTACTGTACTGGCAGAAGTAAAGCAGTCGGTAGAGCACTTGCCCGCATAAGGAAAAGGTCCCGGGTTCGAATCTCGGTCCGGCACACAGTTTTAATCTGCCAGGAAGTTTCATATCAGCGCACACTCCGCTGCAGAGTGAAAATCTCGTTCTGGAATAGATTGTTGTCACAGATGACTCCCAGATATTTGGCGTGGTCGCCTCACACACTAGCCGTGTCATGTGGCAATTGCTAATCCTGTAGGGCCTGTCGACAGCCTGTGAACTTAGCTGCTCCAGCTTTGTCTGTGTTGAGGGTGATGGTATTACTTTTCACCCATTGTTCCATTGGCATTGAAGGTGCCGGACAATAGTGGTCATTCGTTTGCTACTAGTTAGAAGAGCCGTGTCATCGACAAAATAGGCGAAGACGACCTGTGACAGCGCTGGTAGATCATTGACGTAAATGACGAACAGAGTCTGTCACAACACAAACCCTGCAGGATACTATCTGAGAGTTGTTCAATGCTACATAGTTGTCCCTCCGCCTATACCATCAGTTGTCTGTCCTGAAGGAAGCTAACTAGAAGCTTGAAATGGGAGGGCACAAGTGCCTTGTAGTTTGGCCAGTAGTTTGTCTTTTCAGGCGCATTCGTATGCCTTCTCCAGATTTAAAAATACTGCTGCAGTGTATTTGGAGACATTTATATAGTCAGCAATGTTCTCAGTGACGCTCAGAAGTGGAAGTTCACCTGATAATCAGGGTTGAAATACAAATTGGTCTGGCCTGATTATTTCCTAGTATGTGACCAGTTGTCTGATTTGATGTAACATGAGACATCCGAAAATTTTGAACACATTATATAATAAATTTATCGGCCAGTAGTTTGATGGCTGACTCAAGTCCTTGCTAGCTTTAGAAAGTGGCACTGTCCAGGCGATTTTCCAAGCTGCTGGACAGTATTCCACAAGCATGCACTTATTGAGTATTCTCATTAGGAGTATCAACAGCTTCTACGGAAAGTGTTTAAGCTGGATATTGGTAGCACTAAATGGTCCTGGGGCTCAGTGGATCCCAGGATGCGTGATGATCGTCCTGAGTTCAACTGGCTTGGTGAGTTCATGTTCCCTCATGCGTGCTCTGTTGTGGATCGTCGTCGTCGAGATCCAAGATGTTTTGTGCCTCATAAGTACTGGCTAAGCTCTTTCTGGAATCTTTCAGCTTACCTGGGCCACATTGGAAGAGTGCGAGTGTTTTTGGGTCTCACACAACATCCATAACACTAAGAATAACAGCCAGAAAAAAAAGAGGGCACGAGATACTTTGATAACACAGTTAAGTAATTTATAATTTATTAATTTATGATTCTGTAAGTTGACAATTTGTATTAGATATTTCATTACTTTTCTTTACACAAAAGGAAATTTATGGATTTTTTTATGCTCAATCTTGGGCCGCACTGATACTTGCCTTGGGCCTCATGCTGCCCACGAACCGCATGTTGGGCACCCCTAGAGTAGACTGTCGTTACGAGCACTACACTAACGTCTGCGTTTGGAATGGTGCCGTGACTGGGAAGCATGGTCTGCTGATGAATGGCATCGTATTGCAATCAGTGAAGAATTCCGTTTCTGCACTACCACGACTGTCCATTGTTGGCGAGAATGGTGGTGACCTGGCGACCCATGCTTCCAATGGTCTTGTTGTAGGGAGTCGTTGGGTATGACTTCAGGTCACAGTTGACAGTGATTGATGGAACTCCGACGGCACGACGGTACGTTAAGGGCATCCTCATGTCTTACCTCTTATGAGACAGTATCATGATGCCATTTTTGAGTACGTCAATGCTCGTCCACACATTGCACGTATCTCTATGAACTGTCTGAGTGCTGTTGAGTTATTCCCGCGACCAGCTAGATCTCCAGATCTGTGGCAGATAGAACGTGAGTGGGACCGGCTCGGGCGTCAACTGTGTCACAGTGCCACTATGCAGGACATAAAAAACCATTTGCAACAGTTGTGGGCCATATTGCCTCAGCACAGAATACAACAGCTTTAAGATACCCTTTCCAAGGGAAGCAGTGAATGGATCCAGGCCAGAGATGGTACTGTATCAGAATGATAAGTATGCTTACACTGCCAAGCCCTCTGTAAATTCGACTCCATTTTGTGATCACTGAAATAACATCTCATATCTTCTCAACCGTTGAAGTTCCGTTTCGTTTCCTCTTCTTTTTTCCTTACTGTTATTTCATCTCCACCCCCTTCCCACCCCATAGGGCGTGGGTTGATCTGTCAGCAGTATTATACTCCGCTCTTCAGCCAAGAGCATTCCTAAAGTTACAAAAAAGGTAAGAGAAAAAGGAATATGAGGATTGTTTTCGTTTTAAATTAAAAAGGTTAATGACGAACAGCAAAAAGGACGAAAAAGTATATACAATTTAAAAAGCACAATAGCAATGTGGTGATATTCTTCTACAAAAAAGCCCTGGAGTACTGCACTTTCGCTTAATACCTGAAGGACCTGCACAGAGGGACAAGGATTTTGGGAGGAGAGAATATGTTCCATAGAGGTTGAAGGGTGTGAGTAAAGAGATAGAGGTCTGTTAGGAGGGGAAACTATGGAGATGATAGGTAGGAGGTAAAGCGGATAGTGAGAATACAGACAGTGGGAAAGACAGATTGTGAGGAGGAGTATGGTGTGTGGGGAGGTTGGTGGTTATAAGAGGAAAGAGATAGGGGTGGATGGAGAGGGAAAAGGAGAGAGGAGCCCTAATGTGGAATGGGGTAGGTGGGGAATGGTTAATGTTGGTGTCAGGGATAGGAGGGATAAATATCGGGGCAGATCTCATTCCCTGGGACTAGAAGTTGGCTGAAGTTGCGTTGACATAGGATATGGAGTCTGTGTAGGTGTAGGGATGGAGGGTGGAGAAATGTAGGGTCCCCCTGAATAGGTCAGGCGTGCACTACACGCCGGAAGCTGCTACAAGGGTAGCAGAGTACGTGTGGAGTGCACATGGGGGTTTTTTAGGTTAGAGAATCCCCTCCCTAGGCCCGACAAGACGCCTCCTGAGACGCGGCAAGGTAGGAGTAGGCAAAATGCAACAGGGAATAACAATATTAATGTGCTAATAGTAAACTGCAGGAGCGTCTATAGAAAGGTCCCAGAACTGCTCTCATTAATAAACGGTCACAATGCCCACATAGTACTAGGGACAGATAGTTGGCTGAAACCAGACGTAAACAGTAATTAAATCCTAAACTCAGATTGGAATGTATACCGCAGGGACAGGCTGGACAGTGAAGGGGGAGGCGTGTTTATAGCGATAAGAAGTGCAATAGTATCGAAGGAAATTGACGGAGATCCGAAATGTGAAATGATTTGGGTGAAGGTCACGGTTAAAGCAGGCTCGGACATGGTAATTGGATGTCTCTATAGGCCCCCTGGCTCAGCAGCTGTTGTGGCTGAGCACCTGAAGGATAATTTGGAAAATATTTCGAGTAGATTTCCCCACCATGTTATAGTTCTTGGTGGAGATTTTAATTTGCCGGATATAGACTGGGAGACTCAAACGTTCATAACGGGTGGCAGGGACAAAGAATCCAGTGAAATTTTTTTAAGTGCTTTATCTGAAAACTACCTTGAGCAGTTAAACAGAAAACCGACTCGTGGCGATAACATATTAGACCTTCTGGTGACAAACAGACCCGAACTATTTGAAAAAGTTAACGCAGAACAGGGAATCAGCAATCATAAAGCGGTTACGGCATCGATGATTTCAGCCGTAAATAGAAATATTAAAAAGGGTAGGAAGATTTTTCTGTTTAGAAAAAGTGACAAAAAGCAGATTTCAGAGTACCTGTTGGCTCAACACAAAAGTTTTGTCTCAAGTACAGATAGTGTTGAGGATCAGTGGACAAAGTTCAAAACCATCGTACATTATGCGTTAGATGAGTATGTGCCAAGCAAGATCGTAAGAGATGGAAAAGAGCCACCGTGGTACAACAACCATGTTAGAAAACAGCTGCGGAAGCAAAGGGAACTTCACAGCAAACATAAACATAGCCAAAGCCTTGCAGACAAACAAAAATTACGCGAAGCGAAATGTAGTGTGAGGAGGGCTATGCGAGAGGCGTTCAATGAATTCGAAAGTAAAGTTCTATGTACTGACTTGGCAGAAAATCCTAAGAAATTTTGGTCTTATGTCAAAGCGGTAGGTGGATAAAAACAAAATGTCCAGACACTCTGTGACAAAAATGGTACTGAAACAGAGGATGACAGACTAAAGGCCGAAATACTAAATGTCTTTTTCCAAAGTTGTTTCACAGAGGAAGACTGCACTGTAGTTCCTTCTCTAGATTGTCGCACAGATGACAAAATTGTAGATATCGAAATAGACGACAGAGGGATAGAGAAACAATTAAAATCGCTCAAAAGAGGAAAGGCCGCGGGACCTGATGGGATACCAGTCCGATTTTACACAGAGTACGCGAAGGAACTTGCCCCGCTTCTTGCAGCGGTGTACCGTAGGTCTCTAGAAGAGCGTAGCATTCCAAAGGATTGGAAAAGGGCACAGGTCATCCCCGTTTTCAAGAAGGGACGTCGAACAGATGTGCGCAACTATAGACCTATATCTCTAACGTCGATCAGTTGTAGAATTTTGGAACACGTATTGTGTTCGAGTATAATGACTTTTCTCGAGACTAGAAATCTACTCTGTAGGAATCAGCATGGGTTTCGAAAAAGACGGTCATGTGAAACCCAGCTCGCGCTATTCGTCCACGAGACAAAGAGGGCCATAGACACGGGTTCACAGGTAGATGCCGAGTTTCTTGACTTCCGCAAGGCGTTCGATACAGTTCCCCACAGTCGTTTAATGAACAAAGTAAGAGCATATGGACTATCAGACCAATTGTGTGATTGGATTGAGGAGTTCCTAGATAACAGGACGCAGCATGTCATTCTCAATGGAGAGAAGTCTTCCGAAGTAAGAGTGATTTCAGGTGTGCCGCAGGGGAGTGTCATAGGACCGTTCCTATTCACATTATACATAAATGACCTTGTGGATGACATCGGAAGTTCACTGAGGCTTTTTGCAGATGATGCTGTGGTGTATCGAGAGGTTGTAACAATGGAAAATTGTACTGAAATGCAGGAGGATCTGCAGCGAATTGACGCATGGTGCAGGGAATGGCAATTGAATCTCAATGTAGACAAGTGTAATGTGCTGCGAATACACAGAAAGATAGATCCTTTATCATTTAGCTACAAAATAGCAGGTCAGCAACTAGAAACAGTTAATACCATAAATTATCTGGGAGTATGCATTAGGAGTGATTTAAAATGGAATGATCATATAATGTTGATCGTCGGTAAAGCAGATGCCAGACTGAGATTCATTGGAAGAATCCTAAGGAAATGCAATCCGAAAACAAAGGAAGTAGGTTACAGTACGCTTGTTCGCCCACTGCTTGAATACTGCTCAGCAGTGTGGGATCCGTACCAGATAGAGTTGATAGAAGATATAGAGAAGATCCAACGGAGAGCAGCGCGCTTCGTTACAGGATCATTTAGTAATCGCGAAAGCGTTACGGAGATGATAGATAAACTCCAGTGGAAGACTCTGCAGGAGAGACGCTCAGTAGCTCGGTACGGGCTTTTGTCAAAGTTTCGAGAACATACCTCCACCGAAGAGTCAAGCAGTATATTGCTCCCTCCTACGTATATCTCGCGAAGAGACCATGAGGATAAAATCAGAGAGATTAGAGCCCACACAGAGGCATACCGACAATCCTTCTTTCCACGAACAATACGAGACTGGAATAGAAGGGAGAACCGATAGAGGTTCTCAAGGTACCCTCCGCCACACACCGTCAGGTGGCTTGCGGAGTATGGATGTAGATGTAGATAGATGAAGGCGCGGCAGTATACCTGGGCTGGTGATCAGAGGCGAGACAATAGGTTTATTGTAATCTAGTTTGCGGACAGTATAGGAGATGCGGAGGTGTTCGATGTGGATGAGGAGGGGTGGGAATTTGATAAAATGGTAGGGGATCCATGCTGGGAAAGGTAAACGGATGCGGAAAGCGAGACGGAGTTAATGCTCCTCGAGGGTTTGAGGAGACTTTTAGAACTTTCGTGGGGCAGAGATCTATGCAACATTTGCGTAGCAGAGGATGGGTCGGATCAGTGTTTTATAGGTGTGGATAATACCGGAGGGGTGTAATACCCGCTTTCGGCCTGTAAGTAGTTTTAGTCTATTTTGGACTTTCTGCTGTATGGTTAGTGGGTGAGGTGTACACGTTAGTTGCCTGTCGAGGGGTAGTTCAAGATATTTTAGTGTGTTCCTCTTCCCGTTCTGGGTGGTTCACTTTCCTGTCAGGCAGTGTACTTAACAGTGACTTGTGTAGTATGCGTGTAGATGTACAGACAGAAGGGGTAGCACGCCGGCGTATGGGATAATCATGATTAAGGTTTAACGTCCCATCGACGACGCCGTCATTAGAGACGGATTTGGGAAGAATGAGGACAGAAATCGGCTGTGTTTTTTAAATATACAGTCCCGGCCACTGCCATAAGCGATTTGACAAAATAACGTAACACTTAAAAGGCGATGACCGGACGGACGGGGATTTGAACAAACCGTTTTTTCGAAGACGAATTCAGTGTCTTAGCTACCGAGCTAGTGTTCGCTTAGGAACACACTAGTGCATATCCTTGTACATGGTAGCGTACTGCACAGTGCATGTAGCTACGGCAGGCAGACTTAACTGTCATGTGCCTCTGTGTATCTAAATAACTGACATTCACTTCAGTTAATTAAACCATGACAAGTTTATGTACCATACTACATACCAGGATTTATATACATACCTGTCATCATGTAAGCTTTGTCCAGCAGCACTGAAGCAAGTGTTCGTTGTTCAGCAGAGGTTATTTTGTTGGTATACGGAAAAGGGAAGAGATGAAATATTACATCATACAAGTTCCGATCAGTGTTTGCGCGGATGGTTCCTGGCAGTGTAGATGTCGGATGAACAGATGGCAGGCCCAGTGCCCTTCCTGGCGAAACAGCTGGCTATCCAAATTGTTATTCCACTTGGGTGTTGTTGTTGTTGTTGTTGTTGTTGTGGTCTTCATTTCGACGACTTGTTTGGAGCAGCTCTCCACGATGGTGTATCTTGCGCAGTTCTCTTCATTTGTATATAACTACTGCAACCAACACCACCTTAACCTGCTTACTAAAGTTAAGCATTGGTCTCCATCTTCAATTTATAACCACACCATTGTTATGGGAAGTATGCCATCACAATATTTTTTTTCTCTATTCGATTCAGTACCTCTTCATTAGATATCCGTACGTTCTGTCCACCTAATCTGCGGCATTCTTCTGTAGCACTACAATTATAAATCTTATATTCTCTTCCTGTCTGTATTTTTTGCTGTCCACATATCCTTTGCATACCAGGCTACACATCAAATAAAAGCGCGTGCCGAGAACTAATGCCGCCGATTACTTTTATATGAAAACTCTTAAGGCTTTTCAAATGAAAAAAAAACGTTATTAACATTCTACATCTTTATTCTTAATGTTTACAAATTTATTACTCAACATAGGCACGCCGGCGACGAGCACATTTCTCCCACCAAGAGACTAGTTTGTTGATACTGTCACCATAAAATAGTTGACTCTGTTGACCTCTATTCGCACCGGCTCATCACTATCAAAGTGAAGTCCTCAAAGGTGTTCTTTAAATTTTGGAAACACATGAAAATCGGATGGGGTCGGTACTATATTGAGGATGATCAATGACAGTACACCTAAGACGTCGGGTTGCTGCAGATGTCACAGCGCTCGTGTGTGGTCTGGCATTGTCATGCTGAAGCAGAGAGTGCTAAAAGTGCTCCATTAGTGGACGAAGTCTTGGGATTCGAAAATCAGTTACAGCACGCTATTTCTTACGCACCGACATAGTTACGTTACACAACGCCATGTTACAGCCTACAATTCATAGCCCTAAAGCGGCAAAGGGCTGCAAATATTGAGAGAGAAATGAATAAATATGTAGAATGTGAATAACGTTTGTTTTATTTAAAGAGCTTCAAGAGTTTTCACATAAAAATTCAGAGGCATTACTTTCCAGTGCGCCATCGTACTTTCAGAAAATACTTCCTAACACTTGAATTTACATTCGATGCAAACATATTTCCCTCTTCCAGAAAAGTTTTTCTTGCTATTGACAGTCTGCATCTTCTTGGCTGTGGCAGACAGATTGTGTGTGGGACCGGCTTGGACGTCAACTGCGTCACAGTGCCAGTATCCAGAATATCAATGATCAGTTATAACAGTCTGGGGCCGGATTGTCACCCAAACAGCAGGACTTGTCTACTATTTTATCTCATTTTCCAAACTAATGTCTACAGCATAATTCCTTCACCCCGTTCTTTAATTCCTTTTCCACATTTCTCCCTGGTTTCCTTTATTGCTTGCTCAGTGCACAGATCGATCAAAGTCCCGTTTCAAGTCGGGGACAAATAATCGCTGTCTCACACTCTTCTCTATTATTGCCTCTTTTTATAGTCCTTCAGTCCTAGTAACTGCAGTCTGCTCTCTGTACTAGCTACAGATAATCTTTCGCTCCCTGTATTTTATCCCTTACTACTTCATAATTTCAAAGGAAGTATTCCATTCAACATTTTCAAGGCCTTTTCTTAATCTACAATAACTATAAAAGTAGATTTGTTGACTTCTACAATTCGTTCCATCGATCTGTAGATGATTAATATTTCGTTTTTTTTCAGGCATCACTTACTAAAGAGGTGGTTCAATAATACTCACACCTGGATGATTTAATTAAATTGACGTAAGCATTATCTTGTTACGGAATGACGTTGGGCACATTGTTACCAGCTAGTCGCCCATCGAGCATCTGTGGATGCGGTTGGTCGGTATATTGTACGCCACAGTCCTCGAACCACCTCTGGTGATATCCCTGGCACTACTGTATGAATCGTGTGGATGAAGATCCCCAAGAAACAACTCGAGCCCCTCTTTGTTTTTATGCTAGACGTTAGGGCTCGATTACAGCACGCGGGGGCGTAACATCGTTCTGAATTTTCGAAGTCAGGGGTCATGTACAGTTCTCAGTTCAAACCATTTATGTATTGCAACGTAATTAACTTGTGATATCAAGTTCATTTCACTCACTTATATACCTGCTGACGTTACAGTCTTCATAAAAGGTACAGTATTATAAGGGGCAATCAAATGAAAACGAGACACATCTAAGAAAGTAATTAAACTGTTTATTATTTCAAAAGTAATCGCCGTAACTGTTAATACATTTATCCCACTGCAAGGAAAGTCAGTCGATACCTCCATGGAAAATGTATACCGTTGTCTACATAACCACGATTGTAACCAAAAACTAAACTCCGCCCGAACAGACCATGAACGACCAACAGTACTGACCGGCCGTCGTGTCATCCTCAGCCCACAGGCGTCACTGGATGCGGATATGGAGCGGCATGTAGTCAGCCGCTCTCCCGGCCGTATGTCAGTTTACGACATCGGAGCCGCTACTTCTAAATCAAGTAGCTCCTCAGTTGTGTCCCACAAGGCCTGATTGCAGCCCGCTTGCCAGCAGCGCTCGGCAGACCAGATGGTCACCCATCCAAGTGCTAGCCCAGCCCGACAGCGCTTAACTTCGGTGCTCTAACGGGAACCGGTGTTACCAATGCGGAAGGGCCGTATGATTGTAACTACGAGTATACCTTTTCGTCCGAAGCAAATCGACGGCCACGAGTGCCTTCCTTCAGTGTCCACTTGTGCCCAAGGTTGTTTCGACTACGCTGCAGGAGTTCCGCTGAGAAGCCTTTACACATCCTCCATACAGTCCCGATCTCTCCCCATGCGATTTCCATATTTGTGGAGTCCTGAAGCAAGACATTCTGGTCGTCGATTTTCTTCGAAGAGATGCACGCCTGGGTACAGTCATGGTTCCGTAGGCAACTGCAAACATTTTTACACATTCTCCCGATCTGAACACATGCGATTCCTCTTTGTGTGGCTATATTAAAGACAAGGCGATTACTTTTGGAATAATAAACAGTTTACTTGGAGTGTGACGATTATTGAACTACATGAAATAAAATCATCATAACTTTTGAACAGTTTGCGTTACGCCGTTCGGACTGCATGGTTGGCCGCGGGGCGTGATGGGAATTAGTATGTGAATATGGTTTGTTTTAGCGACGAAGCCCTCTTTCATTTGGATGGATTCGTTAATACAAAAACTGGTGCATTTGTGGGACTGAGAATCCGCATTTCGCGATCGAGAAGTCTCTTCACCCTCATGCGTGACTGTGTGGTGTGCTATCCCCGATTACAGAATACTCGGCGCAATATTCCTTGATAGCACGGTGACTACCGAAAGGTACGTGAAGGTTTTGGAAAATGATTTTATCCCCGTTACCCGAAGTGATCCTGATTTCGACAAGATGTGGTTCAGGCAAGACGGAGCTCGACCCCATCGAAGCAGGAGAGTGTTTTGATGTACTGGCGGAGCACTTTGGGGACCGCATTCAGGCTCTGTTATACCCAGAGGCTACTGTCATGGGCCACGATTGACCGCCACATTCTCCTGATCTGAATAGATGCGATTTCTCTTTGTGGGGCTATATTAAAGACAAGGTGCACAGTAAAAACCCCACAACCATTGCTGAGCTGAAAACAGCCATTCAGGATGTCGTCGACAGCATCGATGTTCCGATACTTCAGCGGGTCGTGCAGAGTTTCACTGTTCGTCTGCGCCACATCATTGCCAAATTGCCAATGATGGCAGACATATCGACTATGTCATAACCTAAATCGGAATACGTGTAGTGACGTTTACATTATGATGTGACTTATTTACGTTTTTCTTTCCTACAGTTCAATAATTGTCACCCTGTACTTTACAAGAGACGTTCAATAATTAATGTAACACACTATTTCGGTCGAAAAAATGCAGAATTTGTTGTGGGACATCGTGGAATGTTCCCGCTCCATCCCCTACAGTTTCACAAAGTTCTGATAGGTGGCGGCACCGTATGTAGCTTTCAAAATGGCGTCTGTAACGGAGGCGCATTCCAAACAGAGAGCTGTCATTGATTTTCTTTAGGCGGAAACCAGAGCATCGCAGATATTAATAGGCGATTGCAGAATATCTTCGGAGATCTGGCAGTGAACAAAGGTACGGTGAGTCGTTGGGCGAGGCGTCTGTAATCATCGTAAGGTGGCGTAAACCTGTCCGATCTCCCACGTGCCGGCCCGCCGCATATAGCTGTGTCTTCTGCAATGTTGGAACGTGTGGATATTGTCATTCGAGGTAATCCACGGATCACAATCAAACATCTCGCTGCACAACTGGACGTCTCTGTTGGTAGTGCTGACAAATTCGTTCACCAGTTGTGGTACTCAAAGGCGTGTACCCGCTCGGTTCCTCGCCACCTAACAGAAGACAAGAGCATCAATGGACCATCTGTGCGGAATTGCTTGCTCGTTACGAAGCTGTTAGTGACATTTTTTTCGAACATAGTCGCAGGCGATGGATCGTGGGTTCATCACTTCGAACCGGAAGCAAAACGACAGTCCATGGAGTGGCGCCGCACCACCTCTCCTCCGAAGAAAAAGATCAAAACCGCACCTTCAGCTGGTACAGTCACGGCGACGGTCTTCTGAGATTATGAAGCGATTATTCTATCTGATGCCCTCCCTCGTCGTGCAATGATCAACACGTCAGTGTACTGTGCTCCCTCAGGAAATTGAAGAAACAGATTTAGCGCGTTCATTACCACAAAAATGTAAACGAACTTCTCCATTCTCCATGACAATGCAGGGCCCCAAACAAGTCAGCGCATCCGAGAGGACGTTAGAAAACTTCAGTGGATTGTTCTTCAGCCGGCCGCTGTGGCCGAGCGGTTCTAGCCACTTCAGTCCGGAACCGCACTGCTGTTACGGCTGCAGGTTCGAATCCTGCCTCGGGCATAAATGTGTGTGATGTCCTTAGGTAAGTCAGGTTTAAGTAGTTATAAGTCTAGGGGACTGATAACCTCAGATGTTAAGTCCCATAGTGCTGAGAGCCATTTGAACCATTTTTTTGTTCTTCCCCGTCCACCCTACAGCCTGAATCTCTCACCTTCCGACTTTCATCTGTCTAGCCAAATGAAAGATGCATTCCGCGGGAACCAGTACGCGGTTGATTCGAAGGTTATTGATGCAGTAAGACGTTGGCTTCTATGGCGACCAATATGGTGGTACCATGTGAGTATACAGGCCCTCTTAGTGAGGAGGGGTAAAGCGTGGGCATTGAACGGAGATTATGTTGAACATAAGGTTTTGTAACCAAAAGAGTAGGCAGTAATATAGTGTATTAGAATCCTGAATAAAATCAATCTGCTTTCAGAAAAAAATGTGCTACATTACTTATTGAACGCCCCTCCTATTTTCGTCTATCTCGTTTTTATCTGACTGCCCCTTATACCTTAAATTTCGGCGGGAAACAGTTGGAAGAATTACTGCACCTGTGATGGTAATCTAACAATATTTTCGGCATCATTTGTATGCTTTACATGAAGATATTGTGAAGCTCACCTTGTTGTAGGAGGCCTGTTTTTTTTTTTTTTTTTTTTTTTTTTTTTTTTTTTTTGCAAAGCAGCCATAAAGATGTCACCATAAATCCTTCGCCATAGCAACCATAAAATCATCATCCGCTAATGTTCGTTCCTCAATACCACCTCGTCCTCACGATTTTCTGGAACAACTGACAGTTTCCTGCAATCAAATGGTTCAAATGGCTCTGAGCACTATGCGACTTAACTTCTGAGATCACCAGTCGCCTAGAACTTAGAACTAATTAAACCTAACTAACCTAAGGACAGCACACACATCCATGCCGGAGGCAGGATTCGAACCTGCGACCGTAGCGGTCGCTCGGGTCCAGACTGTAGCGCCCAGAACCGAACGGCCACTCCGGCCGGCTTTCCTGCAATCGTTGCCCTCTTATAACTCTTTCTGTGTGCGCAGCCACAAAGACGCTAAAGGTGTGGACTGAAGTTGAAGTTTAACCCACTGTAAACGATGCCGTATACAGACTATGTAAAAGCATAGTAAGATATATGGCCGGCCGGAGTGGCCGAGCGGTTAAAGGCGCTACAGTCTGGAACCGCACGACCGCTACGGTCGCAGGTTCGAATCCTGCCTCGGGCATGGATGTGTGTGATGTCCTTAGGTTAGTTAGGTTTAAGTAGTTCTAAGTTCTAGGGGACTTATGACCACAGCAGTTGAGTCCCATAGTGCTCAGAGCCATTTGAACCATTTTTAAGATATATGACTTCTGGGAACCGATGGAATGGAAACCGCCAAGCGTGTTCTTTTTAGATGCCATCTGAAATTTAATGATATCTGAGCTCGGAAGAGAATCGCCGATAAACTGGGAGGAAGTAAGTAGTTTGAGTGAGAAGTGACAGTTTCATCACTGGCACAATAATGTGGTATAATTCTGACCAATGGCACACAACGGAGGAAGTCGGGCATCACAGAAGATGCAGAGGAAGAGAGATAAACAGTTAAATAGGACCTGCGAAAATATGATCTATCTGATAGCGCACGGTGCTGATCTGCTCATCACACGCTGATAGTCATACGCCAGCCGACTTTCTGCTGTACTCTGCAGACCCACAGTTCAACGAGACACTCAGCGCCGAACAGTCCGCTAACTGATGTCTTTACGAGATCCCGGCTGTCTCCAGCAAGGCATCGGACAATGAAAGCTATCTTCCGATATCACAGAGGAACTCTTGCTCTCTACCAAGAGTAAGATCACACTCCACTGCTGGAAGAGCTTCTGCAAACCACACTGCCGGAAAAAGTTAGTATATCTGGAAAGACGACGTCGATTTTGATCTTATGACGGCATATGCCTCCTGGGGCATAATAGATGTACTGATAATGGCTTCAACGTCGTCCGCCAACAAATAGCGTAGTGGCGTAGCTTCCATAGCGACATCTGTGTCTACCCTTTAATAGGGAATGCTCACAGCCAGACTTTTCAGTGTGGTGCAAACGTGTGAAGCAAGCAGGAAACGATGCCACAGGGACTCACTTGTGCTTGCTACAGTCAACTTAGCGAGTTTCAAAGGGGTCAAATTGTGACCTTCCGAATGACGGGATGGTTATTTCTGAGAACTGCCACACAAGTTGGACGTGCTGCGTTAGTTGTGCGACAATGCTGGGATCAGTGTGCACGTGAACATTATTACACCCGTAGAGGAAGTTCTGGACGTCCACACAGCACAGCTACTCCCAGGATAAACGTGATGTAAGGGCAGCAGCGGCAGATCGTACAGCTACCACAGAACGGATAAGAGGGCTTGTGAGCCCACACGTGTCAACACTAACTATTGCGACCCGGTTATTAGCAGTGGGACTACGGACGTGCACACCCTTTGCCCGTCTTCTACTCACGCCACAGCATCGACGTTCACGGTTCGACTGGTGCCGTCAGAGAATCACTTGGAAGATGGAATGGTACACCGTGGTCTTCAGCGATGAAAGCAGATTCTGCCTGCACGCAAGTGATGGTCGTCTGCGTGTACGACGTAGACCTGCTGAATGTTCTCTCGTAGAATGCTTTCGTCCAAGACACACTAGCCCCACCCTGGCCTTATGGTCTGAGATGCGATAACCTAGAACTCTCGTTCACCTTTGGTGTTTTGGGAGGAGATGGTAACCAGTGCTCGGTAAGTGGAGAATATTGTTAGACCCGTTCTTTGGACGTTATTGCAACAGGAGGGTGATGTCATGTTGCCGCGCGGGATCAGCCGAGCGGTCTGGGGCGCAGCAGTCATGGAATGTGCGGCTGGTCCTGGCGGAGGTTCGAGTCCTCCCTCGGGCATTGGTGTGTGTGTTTGTCCTTAGGATAATTTAGGTTAAGTAGTGTGTAAGCTTAGGGACTAATGATCTTAACAGTTACGTCCCATAAGAGTTCACACACATTTGATTTTTTTTTTTTTTGATGTGTTGTTCCTACAGGATAATGCTCGCCCACACACTGCCCATGACATTCATCGTGCTCTGCAAGACGAGCAGCAACTTCCCAGCCAACACGATCTCCAGACTTGTTTCCAGTCGAGCATGTGTGGGATATGATGTGACGAGAAGTGCCTCATGCGACTCGTCAACCAACACCTTTTACAGAACTACGTGAACAAGTCGAACAGGCGTGGCATAGCGTATCCCAGGACAGTATTCGCTATCTGTACGATCGACTGGATGCCAGAGTCTGCGCCTGTATTGCCGCCCGTGGAGGCTACACCATATAAATTTGGGTGTCTCAGCATGGGTCAATACCCGATACCTCAGAACTGCTTGTTCTATTGATCTGCAATGTACTCATTTCATGTACTCCATATACAGGTTGGTCCATTGATAGTGACCCGGCCAAATATCTCACGAAATAAGCATCGAACGAAAAAACTACAAAGAACGAAAATCGTCTAGCTTGAAGGGGGAAACCAGATGGCACTATGGTTGGCCCGCTAGATGGCGCTGCCATAGGTCAAACGGATATCAACTGCGTTTTTTTAAATACGAACCCCCATTTTTACTACATATTCGTGTAGTACGTAAAGAAATATGAATGTTTTAGTTGGACCACTTTTTTCGCTTTGTGATAGATAGTGCTGTAATAGTCACAAACGTATAAGTACGTGGTATCACGTAACATTGCGCCAGTGCGGACGGTATTGGCTTCGTGACACATTACCCGTGTTAAAATATACCGTTTACCAATTGCGGAAAAGGTCGATATCGTGTTGATGTATGGCTACTGTGATCAAAATGCCCAACGGGCGCGTGCTGTGTATGCTGCTCGGTATCCTTGAAATCATCCAAGTGTCCGGACCGTTCGCCAGATAGTTACGTTATTTAAGGAAACAGGAAGTGTTCAGCCACATGTGAAACGTCAACCGCGACCTGCAACAAATGATGATGTCCAAGTAGGTGTTTTAGCTGCTGTCGCGGCTCATCCGCACATCAGTAACAGACAAATTGCGCGAGAATCGGGAATCTCAAAAACGTCGGTGTTGAGAATGCTACATCAACATCGATTGCACCCGTCCCATATTTATATGCACCAGGAATTGCATGGCGACGACTTTGAACATCGTGTACAGTTCTGCCACTGGGCACAAGAGAAATTACGGGACGATGACAGATTTTTTGCACGCGTTCTATTTAGTGACAAAGCGTCATTCACCAACAGTGGTAACGTAAACCGGCATGATATGCACTATTGGGCAACGGAAAATTCACGATGGCTGCGACAAGTGGAACATCAGCGACTTTGGCGGGTTAATGTATGGTGCGGCATTATGGGACGAAGGATAATTGGCCCCCATTTTATCGATGGCAATCTAAATGGTGCAATGTATGCTGATTTCCTACGTAATGTTCTACCGATGTTACTACAAGATATTTCACTGCATGACAGAATGCCGATGTACTTCCAACATGATGGATGTCCGGCACGTAGCTCGCGTGCGGTTGAAGTGGTATAGAATAGCATATTTCATGACAGGTGGATTGGTCGTCGAAGCACCATACCATGGCCCACACGTTCACCGGATCTGATGTCCCCGGATTTCTTTCTGTGGGGAAAGTTGAAGGATATTTGCTATCGTGATCCACCGACAACACCTCACAACATGCGTCAGCGCATGGTCAATGCATGTGTGAATATTATGGAAGTCGAACTGCTCGCTGTTGAGAGGAATATCGTTACACGTATTGCCAAATGCATTGAGGTTGACGGACATCATTTTGAGCATTAATTGCATTAATGTGGTATTTACAGGTAATCACGCTGTAACAGCATGCGTTCTCAGAAATGATAAGTTCACAAAGGTACATGTATCACATTGGAACAACCGAAATAAAATGTTCAAACGTACCTAAGTTCTGTATTTTAATTTAAAAAACCTACCTGTTACCAACAGTTTGTCTAAAATTGTGAGCCATATGTTTGTGACTATTACAGCGCCATCTATCACAAAGTGAAAAAAAAAATGGTCCAACTAAAACATTCATATTTCTTTACGTACTACACAAATATGTAATAAAAATGGGGGTTCCTATTTAAAAAAAAAAACGGAGTTGATATCCATTTGACCTATAGCAGCGCCATCTAGCGGGCCAACCATAGCGCCATCTGGTTTCCCCCTTCAAGCTAGACAAGTTTCGTTCTTTGCAGTTTTTTCGTTTGATGCTTATTTCGTGAGACATTTGGCCCGGTCACGATCAATGGACCACCCTGTATAGTATTGCAACAATAAATCTTGAGTGATTTAAAAAACCTCTGAAAGGGTGTCCAAATTTTTTTCCGGCAGGTTATCATACACCTGCATTCAGGAAACCACGTAGAATGACGAATGTATGATTTGTTTTCCACCCAGGTCAAGTGATTCCGAGATGCACTGGACAAACGTATAATTTTCTTGTTTTACGGAAAATACGTATTAATAATTAATCTGTTTCTTTAAAATGTATGCTGTTCCTTGTTAGCCTCTTTGCAGTCATGCAGTTTGCTCAGAAGTCTATAAATCTGATGACTTTCAGTTTGCCTTCGGTGATCTGGCACCCAGCTGTGGTTTGCTGCAACTGGCTCCGCGCTGAGGAAAAATTATGTAGTGGCTCTTTTGTGTTTTCAGCCGTTTTGCTGACGGGACGGTCGCAACATAATTGTTCCCCAGCGTGAAGCCAGTTGCAGCATACCACAGCAAAAATTTAGTGCGCTACGTAGTCCCTGCAAATGTAGTCACTAGCAACTAAGGAATACCAGTGCAATAACTCAAATGTCTTCTTCCTCGAAACACGACTAAAGACTTTCCATGCAATAGTAAAAACATTTTGCATACTTACGCACATAACAAATGTAACCGCTAGTAGTTAACCAAGCAATACCAACAGAGCAAATACCGAGAGAGATATGCTGGCGGTGGTTCAGATCCAGCCCAGCCATCCAGGTTTCGGTTTTCCGTGATTTGGTTGAATCTCTTAAGACCAATACCAGGATGGTTCTTTGAAGCGAATAGGGCTGATTTTTTTCCCAACCCTCCCCGAATCCAAGCTTGCGCTCCCTTTGTAATTATATCGTCACTGATGAGACGTTAAACCCTAACCTCCCTTCCTTCTTTCTTTCAGTACCATAACTGAAAATTTTTTTGCTAAAAATATGATTGAAAACCTGCCAGAAGGCAGCACTGAATAAAAAAGAATGTTCCATCTACCTTACTAGTTATTTTCTGTATCAACACTTGAGTAACAAGGTGCTGTACGTCGTTGACCTTGATGGTGGTGTACAATTACAGACTACAGACGACGAAAGAGCGCAGTAAAGAGGGAAATATGTGCTTCGCTGCAACAGCTGCGTTCCCACATCGCGGAAGTCATTAAGTTTCCAGTAATACCGTCATAACATGAAGTTACGAGGAAGAATGACTTATGATATAAGGACTGTTGCCAGGGTTTCCTGAAGGAAAACTGGAGACGTAAGTGAAGACAGGAAACATAACGTTTGGCGTGGACCATCCTCACAAAGTGGCTGGACTAGATGCAAAACAAGTCCGATGAAATCTGTGGGCCACCATCATTTCTAGTGTCTAAATAGGAGTCAACGTTCTACATTTGCATCTGCATGACTTACTCTGCAACTCATGCTTAAGTGTCTCGCTGAGCGTTCATCGAATCACGTGTCAGACTATGTCTCTGCTATTTCACTCTCGAAGGGCACATGGGGAAACGAACACTTAAATATTACCGACCAAGTTCTGATTTCTCTTATTTTATTACGATAATCATTTCTATCTATATAGGCTGGCCTCAACAAAAGATTTTTGCATACAGAAGAGAATGTTGGCGATTGAATTTACGTGAAACTTGTGTGAGTTATCGCGTAATCAAATGTTTTTAGTATTAATGTGGATGACCTCTCACCTTTCTTTGCTCAAAGTCAACTGCAGCTTTTCCCAACACACACATATCGTGTCTAAGTCATTTTGCAATTGGTTTTAATCTTCAGACAAATTAAGAGGGCTACTCAGGTTATCTCCTAAATCGTTTATCTAGATTAGGAACAGCAAATGGCTCATAAATAACACTTCCTTGGGGGAAACCAGATATCACTTGTGTTCTACTCTGTGACCCTTCTGAAGGGGAATCACAAATCCAGTGGCATAACTGATAAGATACACCATAGGCAAGAAATTCGATTACAAATCTCTTGTGAGAAACCGTGCCTAAAGCCTACTGGAAATCTAGAAACATGGAATCAATTTGAGATCCGCTATTGATAGCACTCATAACTTTGTGGAATAAAGAGCTAGTTACATTGCACAAGAACGGTATTTTATGAATCGGTGCTGGCTAGATGTCAATAGACCGTCTGCTTAGGGGTAATTCATAAGTTTTACTTGCATGTCTGAGAGAACAGACACTGTACAAAATACTTCGACATTAATTTGCTGAATGTGAATTTCTTGACATCAGTATATCATAAATAAACATTTTACCCAATAGGGACACACGAAAATTTGTGCCCGGATTTCCCGCTTATCGCGAGTGCTCCTTTAACCACTTTTTATTTACGATGCTTGGACCTTAAATAGAGGCAACTATTTATTCACAACCGATACAAAAGAGTTACATGTTTGCACCTGTTACTGTCCTTCAAAGTAGTCATCAGCGTTGTGTAGAACCCGTTGCCAGCGATGTGGAGGGCGTAGTATACCGTTAACAGAGCCTGTTCTGTTGATGGTGCGAATGGAGCGGTCTACTGCCTGTCGAATCTCTGGAGCAGTTCTGAAGCGAATGCCACGAAGTCGTTCCTTCATCTTCGGAATCAAATCAAAGTCGCAAGGACTTAAGTGCGGGGAGTATGGTGTATGGTACAGTACTTCCCAATCCCATCCACCGAATACAGCAGCCACAGCTTGCGCTGTATGCGCCCGCGCATTGTCGTGCAAAATGATGGGTGGTTTGCGCAGAAAGTGTTGCCGCTTTTTTCTCAAAGCTGGTCGCAGGTGATGCTCTAAAAACAAACTGTAATACTGTGCATTGACGGTGCCGTGGTGGAACGTAATGCGTTAGGATAACACCATCACATTCGTACACGAGAATCACCATAACTTCCACCATAATGGGGTTCTGACGCACTTTCGACTTTCGCGGTGACCCATAATGAAGCCATTCGTTGGATTGGCATTTCAGTTTTGGCTCGTACTCTGTGGCCCATGTCTCATCCAGTGTTACGATACGGCGTAAGAAAGCCTCTCCTACGCGCTCATTGCGCTCCTAGTGCGTCTGAGCAGCGTCGTAACGCATCCATTTCTGCATTTCCATCAAGTCATGCGGAACCCATCGTGATGTAATTTTTCGCATGCCCAGGCATACCTTCAGGATGCGAAGCACAGTCGTATGCGCTAATCCGGTTTCGTGGGCGAGCTCACGAATCGTATGGCGTCGATAGCTGTCCACTAACGCGGCAGCATCATGCACTTCTTCTTCAGAGACGCTAGGACGACCTGCCGGATGCATGTCTTCCACAGTTTGCCGACCTTCGTTGAAGGCTTTTACCCAACGTGCCACTGTTCTGTATTGTAATGCCGATTCCCCGCACGCCTCTTGAAGACCTTGATGACACTGTCGTGCTGTACGAGCTCTGGTACATTCAATCTTGATCCAACTCCGTTGTTCCTGTTTCCAAAACATAGTGACACGGTTACATTAGACCACTCGCTCATAAGTGACTGTGTTTCCCTCGATTGTGCGCACGCCGGTGACGTGGGACGGGCGAGTCCATTTGCTAGGAGGTAAGGTAGGTACGTCAACAATGTGTGCTATCAGCGACAATAGTAGATTCCATTGCATAGTGTCTCCACAGCAGTGTTGCCACTATTTAAGTTCCAACCCTCGTATTTATTCATTTTCGAAACCCGAGGCCTGACCACGATGCCTCCCCATTCCCGTCCCTGAACCCACCTCTCCCTCTCCAATTTTTTTTTTCTCTGTTGAACGGGAAGGCAGGTTAAGCAAACAATCTTGATTCGTACAATTGTGCCCTTCTCGGGGTAAAGGAAGTATTTAAATAGCAGAAACATACTTAAAGCATAAGTCCAACGTAAAGGCCGCCTTTCCAATGGAACCAACATTACAGCCTACAACCGCAACTACTAACGGTAAGACGTCCGCGGATCCTTCCAACCCGCCATTGAGACTGCGCACGTCTTCACTGACATAGGGTCCATATAGTTCTGTCACTTGTTCCGGTCCTTGAAATTGATATGCATGTAAGGTTAACTTCTCATGCTCAGCACATTCCCACTGCGGGGAGCACCCAAGAAGACACTGCCCAAATAATTATCAAAGGATTGGCGGTGGTGCGGGTGGCGTCGGTGAGTAGAGAATCGTTCCAATAGGAAGGTCCGAAAATTGAGAAAGTGCTTGTCACCATACTGGTAAAGATACAGTGCGGTCAAACCCTTGACCCTTGTCACTGCAAGTATCTTATTACATGGATAAAACGTCATATCCGGGAAGCGAAGTAAGGTCGGAGTCACTGTAGTTGGGATCGTACACTGGAAGAGAGCTAGTATCAGTCTCTTCAATCTCCACACCTCCATGGCAGACCCACTTTCCAGAGAGTGTCTATCCGTATCAGGTAGATGGCACCGGAAACATAGCAGAGAGCCGGCCATACATCTGAAAGGGAGTCTCTGGCAATTCATGTATTCATGGTTGACCACCAACTACCAAACCACTCTGGCGTCAGAATCGAAGAGAGCACCGTGCACTGAACGCTAGACCACCAGCCAAGTAACTGAGCGATCGGATTTCAGGGATGGCTTCTCGTCATCCGGTAATAAACATCATGATTCCTCTTCAGCCGCTCACTGAGCAGGTCAGTGTTTACGTAACTGAAGTCCACAAAAATATACTTAAGGTGAGATAGTGTCAGGGAAAATTGTGCCACTGCAATTGGTAGTTCGTGAGAGACTGGGCCTATTCTTCGACCAGAGCTCCCATGAAGGTGCGCAAGCGGCGAGTCCACATTTTCGTCATTGTGTAGACATGTAAAGCAGATGCTCAAACCCTCACACTGACCATTCCGAGATCGCCCTCGATGGTAGGGAGAGTGAGCGTATTGTGTCGCACTTTGATGATTATTCACTCGCTGGCGAAGTAACCAGTAACTGCGTGTAGCCTGCTTGCTATAGTATTCAGCATAAGGAGAACCTTAGCCAGATAGCGTACTCTCGCCACCAGATGGACACTGACATAAGCCACCCACTGGGCAAAGTTCAAAGGCCGCAGTAAACTGCTGCAGACATCTGTACATATGCCTTGTAGGAGACGATAATGGTTAACTTGCACCGTCCATCAACTGTCGCTTATACAGATGACCCCCAATCATTTGATCATATGCCAGAGTGGGTAAGGGGCTAAGCTTCTTTCCGAGAGGTCTCTTCCGATGACCATTACCCCAGACTTCTCCAAGCTCACGCCGCTTCCAGCTGTGACACCGTATAGATCAATCCAGTCCACTGATCTTTGAACTTCATCTAGTGTACGCACTAAAAACATCAGATCACCCGCATATGGATGGCTGACAAAGGTATGATCTCTCAACGTAAGTCCCTGCAACCAGCACTGTAGTCCGTGGAACAGCAGCTCCGTGTCAATGGCATATGTCACGGGAGAGGAATTCCGTCTTATGCAAGACACCTTTGTAGTAAGAACATCACAACAGCAAAACTGGCAAGCGGTAGACTGCATAGTAGACACAGAGCTACTTGCACAAACTTCCAGTAGCTTCATGTGAGAAGAAAAATAAACTAATAAATCCACTGAAGATAGCACAAAAAGTGATGAAACATGTCTAATTGAAAACAAAACTGCAAAGGTGTCTTGTAGAATCCCTCTCCAAACACGGAAAGAAGAAGTACAGCAAAATTCACAAGATCGCATACATAACCACTGATAGGAAGCAACCTTGCCTCACAGAGTGGGCGATAGTGACCCTGGCTGCTGTATGTCCATTGATCATAACCTGTGAAGTCACATCAAGCAGAAGCTGCATGAAGGTGTTAATGAAGGGCTGGGGGAAGGCCAGTCCCTGCAGCAGCTTCGCAACATAGTCATGGTGTACCGTATCGATAGCGAGGACAAAATCCACCAAGGCCCCACATACGCAACACGCCACTGCCAGTGCGATGACATCACAGTAATCACCTAGCGCTTTCTGGATGTTGCTGTTATCACTGAGACACATCTTGTCCGTGGATACAACTTGGGACAGGACACTCTGAATTTGGGCAGCCAAAATCCTCTTCAAGGTCTTGAAATCGCCGTTGAGCAGCGTAAGACGCCAGTAATGGTCACGTCTCCCTCCGGCAGACGGCTTGGGGACTGATATAAGGATGCTGTCGACAAATTCAGGTGGCATCTGCACTGCAGACGTCATCAGTTCTTCCTACATCTTAACCCATCAGGGCTACACAACATCGTGGAACATACAATAAACCTCCGTGAGGAGACCGTCTGGGCCCAGCAACTTGTTGGTCGCTTCTTTGCGGAGTGCGTCGGTGACGTCCTCCGCCATTATGGCGTCTGAGAGGGTCGCCGCCGCGTCTCCATCAAGGGCTCGAGGTAGTAAGTGGAGGACTTCATTCCTCTCCAGAATATCGTTGTCTTCTACAGAGTAGAATCGCTGGTAATGATCCAAGAAGGTGTGGTGATACCCTTCTGAGCCGTCAGGCGCCTACCATCTGGCATATTCAGCATGGGAAGCAACGCACTGCGACATCTGTGACTTTCACAAATAATGTGATGTGTGGATGGCAGCTCACGCCCGATCTTGTCCTGACTACATGCACGCACAGACTACATGCACGCACATGCACTTCGTGTAAGGGTGCAATTGGAGAACCTCAGCCTGACGTCCTGGCGATCGTGGTTGGGCGGGTATTTCCCATTCTAGCATAAAATGATATTCCATGGTGTGTAGTAGCCAACATATTCCCTCTTGATGACAATGCCTCATCGTGAGATGCAAAACAGATTTTGCGCAATCGATCTGCAACTGGATCATGGAAGGAAACGTCGGATGCCACCTCTCACAGTTCCTCCACATCTCCACTATCTTATGCCGACACTCCAGGTCCTTGAGGAGCACGGCATTCATCTCCCACGAGATCACCACACCTTCTGTCGCAGAAGGGAGATGGTGCAGAGGTAGGTATCATGATCAGTAAAGACCGTCGGCCATATCTCAGCATCAAACATCTGTACCATAAGTCCCTGGGAGACATAGATCTGGTCAAGGTGACTCGCCGAATGTCTGGTAACGTATGTGTATCTATGTCAGGGACCATGAATATTCCGCCAGGTATTAACGAGGCTGAGGTTTTGCACTAGCTGTTGGAGTACCGGGCACATGCTAAAATGCGGCATTTGTTCCTGTTGTGATAGGGCACAACTAAAGTCACCCCTAGGATGATATGATTGCAGTTTCCCTCGAATAATGGTGCGACCTTCTCTGCATAAAACTTCGAATGCTCTCTCCTCTTGTCTGTACTAGAAAGTACTTACACATACACGATTCTCACGCCCTGATACGTGATAGCAAGACTTCGTACTGGCAGGAGGTAGGTAACAGCACTGATCACGATGCTTTCCTTCACAAGAATGGCCTTACCACTGCCGCATGGCACCTGGTAAACGTCATATCCACAAATAGTCAGGAACTGGTCGAGGCACACATCCTGTAGGAATATGATGTCGAGATCCGCCACCCGCAACATGTGATAAAACATCTGCAACCTGACCCTTCAACTGATAGTATTGAGGTTCATGGTGGAAATCCAGTAGACCTTTCATGGATTGGTGGTATTGTTAGCGCCCATTGGGAGGGGTGGAGGTGGGAGATCAGGAGAAGGCCCCTCTGTCAACAATGGGTCTCCTACAGTATCCATCGGCATTTAACTGTCATGAAATGATGCAACTGCTTTACCTATGACTGTAGACATCAAATCCTCAACATCATCGGCCCACACAGTTGGGCTTTTGTGGTGATCATCTCATGGAATTAACAACGCAGCTGAAGGCTGCAGCACATCTGTGATGAAGGTAGAGACCAAATCTGCCTGTTGTCCATCATCCCAAAGCGTGGCGCTACTAATCGAAACCCATCATGGGAGCCGATGGTCATATCTTCCTACTGGGAGCGGTCGCCACCATTGGGATCTTCATCCTCTGTAGACATATTCCAGCAGGTATCAGACAGAAGCCAGTCGGCGTTTCTTCTGTCACTTCATAGCCCATCATTTTTGGACATGAGCGTCAATATCAGGCAACGTCTAGGGGTTGTTGCCATGGGGAACAAAAGCGTCGGTCCTCACCACCAAGTCTGTGGAGGCCAACCTCTGCTCCAGAATTGTTCCCCTTTTGTCTTGCAAGACTGGTGCTTGGGGGTACTTGGGCAGCCCAGATTGTCCATCTGTAGTGCACTGCCATCGCATCAGGGGCTACTCAGAGTCGATTCGAGGTGCCGGTTCTGTTGACACTTGATGGTTCAAATGGCTCTGAGCACTATGGGACTTAACATCTATGGTCATCAGTCCCCTAGAACTTAGAACTACTTAAACCTAACTAACCTAAGGACATCACACAACACCCAGCCATCACGAGGCAGAGAAAATCCCTGACCCCGCCGGGAATCGAACCCGGGAACCCGGGCGTGGGAAGCGAGAACGCTACCGCACGACCACGAGATGCGGGCGACACTTGATGATCAAACGGTATAAATTGAAGGGGTCTCACATGTCAGTAAGAGCACTGTAATACTGAGTGAGATATTCTGTTCCCCCAGTAACAGTGGTGTGATGCAGTGTTTCATTCTACTTGATCTGAGATATCCCTCTTGCCCCCAACCTGAACGTATCTTCAGCTGGCTGTTGTAATTACGATGGCATGGCATCCACCTATTTACAAATAGGATAGAACATGTTTAGTAAGGTCAGCATGCACTTGGTGCATCCCTTTCAGAACTGTGTATGTGGTGAAGTGTGCCCATTTTTCCGCTGTATGGCTTATCTCAATTCCATAGGGTCTCAATGCTGTGATCACCATCTCTGCAGGCGCTTCAAACAGCAGCTTGAACACACGCACCATGATCTGACCGAGAGCTGCATGTCTAGTTTCACAGGGCCAGGGTGTCCTCTGGGTGTGTCAATTGAAGGTCACTCATATTACCAAGAATCCGTTCATGAGCTGTGTCATCCACCAGTTTTACGTAGACCACATTACTCACGGTGGAGAGGTGAATCCCTATTAACTCATGATTACATAGGATAACGATGAAAAAACTTTTTTGCTGAAAATACCTTATTATGTTTTTTAGGGTGGGAAATCCAAGTATCTTAAGAAACTGTATCACCCACCATTTCTTCACATTTTATAGTTAAATTTATTAAATTAAGCGATTATTTAAAGAATTTAACAGGTTTTATATAGTTAAAATAATTTAAAAAGGAGGTGTAATGAATGTAGATGACGTTGGTAGTACTTATGAAAAACATTAGCTGGCAAAATAGGTCGATTCTATTTTTGCATTAACAGATGTTTTGTTTACTGTCAACCTAACATCACTTTCCCGTTTCCTGTACATGTCCTCAGTACAATGTCTAATCGTGATTGTAAAAACTCTGTTGACAGTTTTCATTATATATGTAGTGAATTTGTGATTAAACAGCACCAAATAAATATTACAGAGTTTGTGAAAAAGGTTTATCTATCATACTTTGGATCTAAACTTGGTGATCATGATAAATCTTGGGCACCACATGAGGTATGTTACGTGTGTGTTGAAGATCTGAGAAAATTGTCCAGAAAGGAGAAAAAAGCATTTAGATTTGCTGTTCCTATGATGTGGAGGGAGACAAGAAATCATTCCGATGATTGCTACTTTTGCAGTGTTGATATTACTGGTCATAATTCGAAAAACAAGATGGTAATAAGCTACCCTAACCTTCCATCCGCCATCCGACCAGTAGGGTATGGTGTGGATTTTCCGGTTCCTGAACCACCAGATGATTTAAATTCTATTCCAGCAGAAGTATTTTCTGATGTACAATGTGATTTAGATGAACCAGATGATGATGAATTCCATTGTAATACAGAAAGTCTAGAGCCCAAATTGTTTACTCAGACCGAGCTTAACGATTTGGTTAGGGATCTGGGGTTAACGAAAGAAAAAGCTGAATTGCTTGGCACTAGATTAAAAGATAAGAAATTATTGGCAGTTAGAACCAGCATATACATGTGCAGAAAGAGAGAGCAGCAATTTTCCAAGTTTTTTCAACAAGAAGGTGATTTAGTGTACTGCTCAGACATTCCCGGTCTGGTGAATGAGTTTCATATCGAATACAAAAAGGAAGACTGGAGGCCGTTTATTGATGCACCCAAAACTAGTTTAAAGGCTGTTTTATTACACAATGGTAACATGTATGCATCTATACCTGTTGGACATTCTGTACATATGAAAGATAACTATGAAAACCTCGAAACAGTGCTAAATAAAATAGGCTATTCTGCTCATGGTTGGATGATATGCAGCGGTCTAAAAGTAACATGCATGCTCCTTGGCCAGCAAGGTGGCTTTACCAAATTTCCATGTTTTTTGTGTAAATGGTAGAGTAGGGCTAGGGATCAACACTGGTGCAGAAAAAAATGGCCTGTGAGGGAGTCTTTAAAACCTGGTGAGAAGAACATTCTACGCAAAAACCTTGTAGATCCAAAAAACGTACTCCTACCATCTCTGCATATAAAGTTAGCCCTAATGAAACAGTTTGTAAAGGCATTGCCTAAAGATGGACCATGTTTTAAGTATCTCTGCCAAGAGTTTCCACACCTTTCAGAAGCTAAACTAGAAGTAGGCACCTTTGTCGGACATGACATTAGAAAATTGATGTCTGATGTTAACTTAGAATCCACAATGACCTTAAATGAGAAGAAAGCATGAGTATCAGTCAAGCAAGTCGTTACAGAGTTCTTAGGACATGAAAAAGACCCAGATTATGTTTCTATTATGGCTAAAATGTTAAAGAAGTTTAAAACTTTAGGATGTTTAATGAGCCTGAAAGTTCACTTTTTGAACAGTCACGTTGATTACTTCCCGGAAAATATGGGGGATGTTAGTAAAGAGCAAGGAGAGCGTTTTCACCACAACATTGAAGTGATGGGAGAAATGCTACCAAGGCCGCTGGAACACCATGATGGGGTACTACTGTTGGTCACTTCACTGAGAAGTTCAGCAAACGACTCATCGTAGAAAAAGCTACACAAGAAGATACAAGGAAAAAAGAGAACGAAAATACAAACCAATTCCATCTGACAAGTGAAACCTCTATTAACACATATCATTGTTTTAAGCAGCTTACTGTAAATACAAGCCATGCTTATGTTGTAACAAAGCGTTTCATTAATTTTCCCGTTTATCGTATAGCATAGGATTTTTGTACTATAGAATAAAAAGCATATTGCTCGAAAACTATGGATTGTACAAATAAACTAAGGCTAGATTTGGATTCAGCTCATAGAAATCTAAAAAGATCAGGTGTCAAAGTAAAAAAGTTTTTCAAATAAAATTTTTCGTTGACCAGCGTAATTGATGTGGACCTCGTCAAATAAAAATCGTTCTATTTCCAATGTTTTTGGTCGTGAATACCCTGTCGTAAAACTGAATTTCAATGTCGATTTTCGTTGTGGAAATGTCATGGTGTGTCGAAGGAAACAAGTTACACAGAGGAAAATGTAAACTACAGCAACACTGCGTGTGTTCTATCATAGCAAGCACGTAAACAGGACAGCTCCACTGTCAAAGGCAGACTGTCACCTCAGCTATCCGTACAGGCTGCCTGGTCCGTCCCAAACTTCCATATGTCTCGCTGTCTACATCCTTACACCATGCGCCACTAAATTCATCCTTTAATGTTCGCAACATTAGTTGGATTCCCATAACAGGGAGAATGAGACAGCAAGGATTTGAGAGGAAATTTTCATAATGTCGTGTGCCTGCCCAGACTTGTAATACTTACAAGCGTGTCCCAAAAAACAGACACTGTCGATGATCCACAATTGTACGAAATACTTCGAAATTAATTCACTGAACACGAATTTCTTGACATCAGGTGTATGCAGTTAAGGCAACCACTCACGATAAGTAGGATATCAAGGTTCGAGTCTCGGCCTGGCACATTTTCATGTGTCAGTATTGCGTAATAAATCCATACCTAATACAGCTGTTGTCAAGAAATTCGCACTCGGCGAATTAATTTCAAAGTAATTCATAATGCTCGAACGTAGTAGATGTTCCAAAATTCTATTGAAAATCGACGTCAGTGACATGGATCTGTAATTCAGCGAATTACTTCTATGTCCTTTCTTGAATAATGGTGGGAGCTGTGCAGATTTCCAGTTTTAGGTTCGGAACTTCGGGTCGTGCAAGCGGTTGTATATGATTGCGAAATATGTAGCTATTGCATCAGCATACTCTGAAAGGAACTTAATTGGTCTACAATGTGGAGAAGAAGACTTGCATTTATTATGTGACTGAAGTTGCTTCACTACACCGAGGAAATCTACTTCTAAGTTACTCATGTTGGTGACTGTTCTTAATTCGAGTTCTGGAATATTCACTTCGTCCTCTTTGGTAAAAGAACGTCGGAAAACTGTTTAGTAACACCGCTTTAGTGGCTCTGCATCGGTGAAGCGAAGGTATTGATTGTGTCTTGCCACAGGTGTACTTAACATACGATGAGAATTTCTTTCGATTTTCTGCCAGAAGTCCTCTCTAAGTTTCGAGCTTCGTTCAGTAAAACGTCGCCAATCTCGAAGATTTTACCTTCTTTTAAACTTAGCATGCTTTTTTTCATTGCTTCAGCAACAGTTGTCTGACCTCTTTTGTGTACCATCGGGGATCAGCACCATGGTATATATCTCTTAAATGACACCGATACTATTTCTCTGAATATAAGCGACATCCGGTTTTCATTTACATAGTGAGTTTAGAAGGAGCAGGGAATGTCTCTTACGAATGCGTCAAACAAATTTTTATCTGCTGTTTTAAATACATATACTTTGCGTTTACTTTTGGTGGGTTTGGATGTTACGATGTTCAGTCTCTCTGCAACTAACTTGTGGTCACTGATTCCTGTACCCGTCATGGTGCTCCCTGTTTCCACAGGATTATTTATTGCTAAGAGGTCAAGTATGTTTTCGCAACTTTTGATACTGCATTAATACACTTCCCATGTTACTCTTACGGTTATAGGAGTATTCTTGATCCCAAATACATAGCATGCATCCATTGTTTTTAACATCAGTCATTTTTGGAATGTTTCAAGAAATTCAAACAGGTTATTTAAGTAGTGATGCACACAAAGGGATGACAGTTTGGATGCGACACTTCATATCTACTTCCAACCGCATGAAATAAATCTAGTTACGGTTTACAGTTAATTTTCTTATCATAATGAAATGTTAATTTGTTAAATATAGGAGACAATACAGCTGCGACTGTAGTCTCGTCTGCTTTGCCACCCAAGCACCAGGTAACGACGCGGTCCCTATCATGTAATGGCTGTGTTGTTCGTAATACTTAGCAAACTGCCCGGCTTTCTGATAAACATTTCTCCGAAAACAGTAACAGCACCGTGTAACTGTACTCCTCTACCAAATCGCTATCGAAAGTCGGCAAAAAAGGAAAGAACTGTATTTTAGTTAAAATTTCCGTAACTGGTTCGATGCATTGGTAGAAAAACAAGTTACAAGAAATGAGCATACTGAAAAAATTTAACCCTTTGTTCACTATTACAATAGAGAGAATATTTTACAAGCAGTCATATATTTCTTTACATATTTGTACAGTTCAACAGCCGAATCAGAAACACGTATAGATATAACCAGTGTTTGATTTGTAAAAAGAAAAAGAAGAGGTTCCGGTATTGTGACCATCCGGGGGAAGGTAGGTGGTTCGAAATTTAGACATCTTAAAACGTTTGTTAACGGTTTTTGAACATTTTAAGAGGGTGAATTTGTATAGGTGAAAAATAAAACTCCCATGTGCACCAATAATCTTTTATTACATTATTTCTCAGATTACGATTTGTTACAAAAAGAAATCATAGTAAGGCGAACACACGTAAATATGAACTATACGATAATGTTTTAACTTTCAGTTTATAAAACTGTCCACAGCTTTGAAAGGTTTTCGTTTCGCGTATTCCTTCTCTCTGTTTCCTTGCTGTTGGTGTCCATGGTAGGGCGCTGTCCACGAAGTAGCCAAGATTCCACGACTTTTGAAGGGTCAAAACGAATCAGTGGTGGGTCATTTAACTTCAGTAAATGTAATGAAAAATCAGTTTTTGTTAACAGAGAGGCTCTACTGTCAGTAATGATCAGATTCATTTGGTTCACATTCACTAGATGATACTGTAATCGTCTTGATAGTAGTTGTCAACAGAAGCTAATTTGTGGGATACTTTTTTTTGTTTTCACAGTTTCCATCAAAGTTCTCACAACTGTCAAAAACATACTCACGAAATGCTGTAATCATATCTCGTTTGTTCAGTGGCAAGCGCTCTGAAAGTGACTCAACATCTTTTTCCCCAATAATGCTATCGTACTACATCTCGAAATCTGCGGTTCTGACTTCTTTTCGTCAGAGGTACCGTGCGTACCATCGCAAATCAAGCGCTGTATATAACAAACTTAACGCTCAGATGAACTGTACTAAGCCACTCGAGGTATGGAGTAAGGGAAGGAGCCTGGATAATGACTTTTCATTAAAAATATAACATTTGAAGCAGAAGTTATACGAAAGGAAATTCCAAAATATTTGAATGATGTCTGCGAAATAAGGCAGTGCCTCAAAACTAGAACAACGCCGTAATTATTCTGCTGCACGATAAATGCGACAGATAATCTTTAAAATTATCTCCTTCCGCATTAAAAAACAATTACATTTTAATCAGGCGAAGAAATAAATTGGCCTTAGAAGCGGATGTAACACTAAGGATCATTTTTAAGTCATGAACGAAAATATAGAACGGATTAATGGGTATGAATGTAACATTATCAGAGCTGGTTAGCCTGTCGCAGAGCAGACTCTATCTGACGGGTCGGCTGCGGGCGGGCGTGAATCTTTGTTAGAGCGGCCAGCTGTCAGGACTGTGACGGGCGAGATGAGCGCACTTCCAGGCTGCTAGCCACGAGGCCCAGCTGTCATCGTTATTTTCCCAGGCAGAAAGAGGGGTATCTTCCGGCAGCGTGGTCGCGGGATCAGCTAAGATGGAGGGACCTGTGACTTCGAACATCGTCACTAATACAATTTTAATGAAAATATGTAAAATGCTTGCAAGAAAGAAACCAACGACAGCTTCTGGAACCGCGGCGTGGCAGTGGGACGAGCTCACTGAACATAAAACTACGTTTGAAGCTTTAATATTAAAAAAGTTCTCAACATTATTACTAATACACTACTGGTCATTAAAATGGTTTCACCACGAAGATGACGTGCTACAGACGCGAAATTTAACCGACAGGAAGAAGATGCTGTGATATACAAATGATTAGCTTTTCAGAGCGTTCACACAAGGTTGGCGCCGGTGGCGACACCTACAACGTGCTGACATGAGGAAAATTTCCAACCGATTTCTCAAACAAAAACAGCAGTTGACCGCCGTTGCCTGGTGAAACGTTGTTGCGATGCCTCGTGTATGGAGGAGAAATGCGTACCATCACGTTTCCGACTTTGATAAAGGTCAGATTGTAACCTATCGCGATTGCGGTTCATCCTGAATTGCTGCTCGCGTTGGTCGAGATCCAATGACTGTTAGCAGAATATGGAATCGGTGGGTTCAGGAGGGTAATACGGGACGCCGTGCTGGATCCCAACGTCCTTGTATCACTAGCAGTCGAGATAACAGGCACCTCATCCGCATGGGTGTAACGGATCGTGCAGCCACGTCTCGATCCCTGAGTTAACAGATGGGGACGTTTGCAAGACAACCATCTGCACGAACAGTTCGACGACGTTTGCAGCAGCATGGACTGTCAGCTCGGAGACCATGGCTGCGGTTACCATTGACGCTGCATCACAGACAGGAGCGCCTGCGATGGTGTACTCAACGACGAACCTGGGTGCACGAATGGCAAAACGTTTCGGATGAATCCAGGTTCTGTTTACAGCATCATGATGGTCGCATCCGTGTTTGGCGACATCGCGGTGAACGCACATTGGAAGCGTGTATTCGTCATCGCCATACTGGCGTATCACCCGGCGTGATGGTATGGGGTGCCATTGGTTACACGTCTCGGTCACCTCTTGTTTGCATTGACGGCGTTACATTTCAGATGTGTTACGACCCGTGGCTCTACCCTTCACTCGATCCCTGCGAAACCCTACATTTCAGCAGGATAATGCACGACCGCATGTTGCAGGTCCAGTACGGGCCTTTCTGGATACAGAAAATGTTCGACTGCTGCCCTGGCCAGCACATTCTCCAGATCTCTCACCAATTGAAAACGTCTGATCAATGGTGGCCGAGCAACTGGTTCGTCACAATACGCCAGTCACTACTCCTGATGAACTGTGGTCTCGTGTTGAAACTGCATGGGAAGGTGTACCTGTACTCGCCATCCAAGCCGTGTTTGACTCAATGCCCAGGCGTATCAAGGCCGTTATTACGGCCAGAGGTGGTTGTTCTGGGTACTGATTTCTCAGGATCTATGCACCCAAATTGCGTGAAAATGTAATCACATGTCAGTTGTAGTATAATATATTTGTCCAATGAATACCTGTTTATCATCTGCATTTCTTCTTGGTGTAGCAATTTTAATGGACAGTAATGTAGATTTCATAATAAATTGTAACAGCTCAACCCATCACGAAAGACAAACTTACGATACACCAGATGAAATAGAATATGTGAGCAATATAATGAACAGATTACTTTTCTAATTAAACAGATTTACAAAAATGTTTAATTATTTACGTAAACAGTGCCATCACTATGAAATCCTCCGCAGAGACATAAATAATCTTATCAACATGAGTTTCCTTCTTTTATATTCCAATAACTTTCGATGTATATTTAATTATAGTTGCGATTTATGAAATAGTTCAAGTCAGTGTTTTGACTCGAGTGCCGAATGCCCTACAGTCTGGAACCGCGCGACCGCAGGTTTAAGTAGTTCTAAGTTCTAGGGGACTGATGACTTCAGAAGTTGAGTCCCATAGTGCTTAGAGCCATTTTTTTTAGCAATATTATTATCCTTCTGGGTTTCAACCGACAGATCCAACTTCATTTCACCTTTGATTAAATTATTCGTCATTGTGTCTCACTGCTAGTTCAAGGTTTTGTCATAAACATTATTATGGTGAGTTGTTGGACTGTAGAGCGACGGTGTACGCCAACCACTATTGACGGTAGCGAGCCACGTTCAAAGTTATTGGCCGTACATTGCCCGTACTCTAGCAGAACTTACTACTGCGTCGTAAATGTCTGTATTGAAAGGGATACTTCGTATGAAGTACCAGTTTGCCTGAGTTTCACAGATTTTGAGAAATATTTTGACTCCAATCTGTCCTGACAGCCCTTGCTTGAGTAGTACTAACGTCGATGAGCCATTACTTGTGTTGGCGTACTGGAGAATATATAATAGGCTATCAAAATATTTACGTCTGAGAGCGTTACTGCAGGTGTATGCAACCCAACGTGACTCTGATACGCGTATACAGGGTGTTTGGGAGGAAAGGTCAATATTTTAAACAGTGATAGTATAAGTGATTCTGAACAAAAAATGTTATATGAACATAGGTCCGCAAATGCTTCGTTAGGGAGGTATGGGTATTGAAAGGAACTTTAATTCTGCAAAACTGATGTGCACTACGTGAACGAATATGCAGTACAACTAGTCCGTAACGTGATTTTCTTGCAAGCAATGCACGGGTACATGCCATGTTTACGCTATGCAACCTACCACATATTATGGTCATGTACGTAGTACAATCACCCGTTGTTTGCGCAGATGTGCCGTGTAAGCCGCATTGTGCAGTGTACCGGCTACGGATCAAAAATGGCTCTGAGCACTATGGGACTTAACATCTGAGGTCATCAGTCCCCTAGACCTTAGAACTACTTAAACCTGACTAACCTAAGGACATCACACACATCCATGCCCGAGGCAGGATTCGAATCTGCGACCGTAGCAGTCGCGCGGTTCCGGACTGAAGCGTCTAGAACCGCTCGGCCACACCGGCCGGCGGCGAAGGATCGGTTAGCTGTGTAGTGTATAGTGTTAACTGTGTTCTTACAAGCGCTGCTAACAGTGCCACACGTCTACAGTAATGAGGAATATGCATATATGATGTATGTTTATGGCTTCTGCGACGGTAGTGCTACTGCTGCAGGAGAAGAATACCACAGGCGCTTTCCGACTCGACGATTACCTCATCGCAGGGTGTTTACCAAAGTGTTTATCACTCTGCGTGCAACAGGCTCTCTTCCAAGTAGACATATTTCGTCCGAGCCTGCACGTCAACAAACTTTGCAAGAACAGGAAGAAATTATTGCAGGTGTTGAGCAAAATCCCAGCACGGGCGTACGAAGACTGTCCCTACGTTTGGCCGAGCGGTTCTAGGCGCTTCAGTCCGGAACCGTGCGACTGCTACGGTCGCAGGTTCGAATCCTGCATTGGGCATGGATGTGTGTGATGTCCTTAGGTTAGTTAGGTTTAAGTAGTTCTAAGTTCTAGGGGACTGATGACCTCAGGTGTTAAGTACCATAGTGCTCAGAGCCATTTGAACCATTTGTCCCTACGTTTGAATGCCCCACAGACACGTGTATGGGAAACATTACATGAGGAAAACTTGTATCCATTTCACATACAGCGCGTCCAAAATCTCCACGTTGGCGACAATGTCAACGACTTCAATAGTCATTTGCTTCCATACATACTATTCACTGACGAAGCCCAGTTTTCACGGCATGGAATAATCAACACACGCAATAATCATCGATGGTCACGGGAAAATACACACGCTTCAGTGGATTGCAATTTCCAAGTTCGTTTTGCCATAGATGTTTGGTGCGGCATGATCGGTAAACTTTTGATAGGTCCGTTTATTATCAATCTCCGATTGACGGGTGAGAGGTACTTGTATTGTTTGGAAAATTCATTTGTGAAACTATTGGAAGACGTTCCTTTAGCCAAGCGAACTGGAATGTACTTTCAACATGACGGTGCCCCTCCACATGTTACCTTACGTTACCTCAACCGCACCTACCCTAATCGCTGGATTGGCCGTGGCGGTAATATTAACTGGCCTCCAAGATCACTTCACCTTACACCTTTAGATTTCTGTTTATTGGGCTGGATGAAATCAGAGCTGCTTAATGTGAAGGTAAATACACTAGATGAACTGTTTCTTCGTATCATGGACGCTGCTGATGTGATTAGGAACCAGCCACAGGCAACTGAAGTAGCAACACAATATGTTATCGCTAGAGCGCAAAAGTGCGTTGACGTTCATGGTGGGATATTCGAACCTGTTCTGTGAACTGTACAACATCAGTACGATAAGTGTTAAAGCCGTTCGTAAAAGACGTAGTACGTCTTTTTCAACTGAATACATGTAACATGTATGTTGTAATGCATTATGTAGTAAATGCAAAGTAAATAAACATTATGTAAAATTATGTAATATAACTGTACTTCTCTGTAACATTGTTTTCAAGAAAATCACGTTACCGTCCAGTTGTGTTGCGTATATGTTCACGTTGTGCACATCAATTTTGCAGAATTGAAGTTCCTTTCAATACCCATACCTGCCTGACGAAGCATTTGTGGATCTATGTTCATATAACATTTTTTGTTCAGAATTACTTATACCATCACTGTGTAAAATATTGACCTTTCCTCCCCGAACACCCTGTATAAACATCGACAGCTAGACAAGTGGTTAATGTGTCCTTCAAAAGGAAACTTCTTGATTGGCCCTTATATAACTCAATGCTTCAGCTTCCATGAGACTTCATCATCAGGAGAATGGCGAATTCAGAATTGAAAGAGGAGCCACACAAAGAGATTCCATATCGCCAAAACTATTCTCAGCTTGCCTCAAGGAAGTTTATAGATACTTAAGCTAGGAAAACGAAAAAAATCTGAATCTTGCATAAAAACTAGAAAAGAAATAAGAGGCGACGAGCTAGGCTTGGTAACTGTTAGTAAAGCGAATTAGAAACAGGACAGAGATTTCTGGTCGGATGATAACAGGTGTCGGAACCGCTATGAAGAGGGAGGTAAGTAAAAAATGAAATGATCTTGTGGCATTTTAGCAGGGCGTGTTAATATAAGCAACGCGGCGATCGATTTATTCATCTGAGTATTGAACACCAACCGCCATTTTACACGTTTACATGTCCACACGGCAAGCTGGTGATAAAGAAAGAGCGAGAATGTATGACGAAATAGAGGAATTAATAAAATTCGTACAAGGAGAGGAAAATTTGACGATCATAGGTGAATGCAACGCTAATGCAGGAAAAGGAATGTAATGTAGGGCAACAGGAAATTATGACTAAGTGAAATGAATGAGAGAGGAGTAAGGTATTTAGAGTTCTGTTATGGGAACCAAGTGGTAGTAGCGAACACTCTCTTCTACAGTCAGAAGAATAGAAGATGTACTTGGAAAAGGCAAGGAGCCAAAGGGAGATTTCCGCTGGACTGCTTAGACAAAGATTTAGAGATCAAAATATGGACTAGGGAGAACACCCGGATGCTGATGGAGGTTCAGAGTATAACCCAGTACTGATGAACAGTAAGATTAAATTCAAGAAAATAAAAGAAAACGGAGTATACAATGAAAGGTAATGCTGAAAATTTAGGACAGAAAGAGATGAAGTAGAAATTCTCTGAGGTAGTGACCAATAACCTAAGCAAAATCGTTGAGATTAGGTGACTAAAAGAGGAATGGAAGTTAATAAAGAAAGAAATAATTAAGGTTAGATATGAGACTATAGGTATATCGAAAGAAGGAAATGCTCGAGAGTATTCGTAAAAGAAGAATATTCAGGGTGATTCCAGAATGACGTTACAGATGTTCAGGGGAAATGGTGTAAGGTGGCTATAATTTCGCTCCTTACAAGCACTCATCTACATACTTTGCTATGATCTACAACCACAATTAGGTATCATTTGCTAGGTTGTACATCGTATAAGTGAATATTTAAAGAGACTGACATTGTCACGTACGCCTTGTAAATAATTGATAACGCTTTTCCATGAAAGATGACGGAGTGTCTTTATTATAAAAACGGGGTAATGAATGATTGCCTACACTAGCAGAGGTTGGAACGCCAGTGGAGATGAAACGGCAGGCATAACTCAAGCCCTGGGTGAAAAAAAAGAAGCTCTCACAGGTGTGCTTGTCCTGCTTGAAGCAGAAAGTGACAAGACGGACAGTCTGGACACCTGGTCGCGGAAACGCAATACAGTGGTGGCTGGTCGGTATTGTAGTTAGGCTGGAAGGATTATACTTCAGAAACTACGAAAAATCTTGGACGCAGCTGAGAGGAACGAGGAAGCGTCACCTCGGAAATCACACAGGCTGGATTATTTCCACGGATTTTTACTCAGAAGCGTACCATTGTATGAGTATAGGTATTTCCTCGCAGACAGTCCGCACTGGACGATATAAGGCTAAAATATGGTTGGTTAGCGTTCGGAAGAATCTGTAGAGAGGGAGAATATTCCGTGGTTTCTAGAAGATGAATCGTTTTCTGAGTTACGAGGGAGGGGAGCCGAGCTGTGCTGGGAGGCCAGTGGTGTAGAGAAGTGGTCTTCCGTTTTTGAGCGAACGCGTGTGACGGTCGCTCAGTATCAGCTTTGTTGTTACAGACAGACTTGCTGTCTTTGCTCTCAGGAGAGTTTATAGTTATAACGGTTAGGCACTGTACTGTGGCGAACTTATACGATTCTGGACTTCGCCTCTGGGTTGGACGTCGTCGTTGAGTACGAAGCATTCAGTGTTTGAGAGCACTTCTTCTGCTTGTACTTACATTGAGACGTTATTTGAACTCCGTCCTTGTGACTGGGAGTTTGCGGTCCTCGTTTGTAGAGCACAGAGAGGAGAAGACAGTATTAGAATATATTAGTCAGAGGACCCCCTTCTGCCATCCTCGTGTTTGAAAGAAATTATTTTGTGGCTGGAGTTCTTCCATCTTGACAGACGAGTATGAGAACCATAACTCCGAAGTGCCAGATGCACTACATACGGTGATATTGCTAATTGCTTCAGCTTATTAGGGCTATAAAGCTAAACAGCTGTGATCACGTTAGTTTCTTTCCACTGAGGTTCCACACTACCGTAGATCATCTTTGAAAGTAGTATCTTCTAGTGTTTGGTATGTAGATGATGCCAGTCATTTCGCGTTATTTATGTTAGATTGCATGGGCATAAAAAGGAGCAAAGTTGGGCAATTGCTCAGAAATTTTAGTTAGGAAATACACACATTTGTAATAAAGAATTGTTTTTGAATGTACAATAAATGTATAATAAGAAACAATGATTATCATTTAGTAGTATTAGTTGCCTTAGTCATTCATTTATGTTTAGGTTGTAATTTATATGTTAAAGAGCATTAAGAGATCCTAAGATCTGCTTCAGGGAGATAGTCAGACAGGGCCAAATCATCGTTTTAGCGTCTATTATTTTCCGTTGCGCACATTAATTTTACACATGCATGAAGGAGCATCTTGGATATGGCAACCCTGCCAAGATTCTACTTACAGTCTTCTGATTATAGTCATAAAGTGGTTTGAAACCCCAGAAATTAAAAAAAAATTTCCCATTTATAATATTTTGGTATTATTGATAGTGATCACCATCTTGCGTGTATAGTTTGCAGTGGTAAAGTCACGCAATAACATTAAAAATAATAGCCCGCATCTCGTGGTCGTGCGGTAGCGTTCTCGCTTCCCACGCCCGGGTTCCCGGGTTCGATTCCCGGCGGGGTCAGGGATTTTCTCTGCCTCGTGATGGCTGGGCGTTGTGTGCTGTCCTTAGGTTAGTTAGGTTTAAGTAGTTCTAAGTTCTAGGGGACTGATGACCGTAGATGTTAAGTTCCATAGTGCTCAGAGCCATTAAAAATAATATTTGTGTATTTTAATGTATTTCTTCTCAGAGGTGTTGAGCTTCACGTCGCTGGCTTCAATTTATTGATATTTAGGTTATGTCGTACTGTAACAATGGTGATCGTTCGCAACATTCCCATTAGTTTAGCTCCTTTGTTGCCGATATTTTATGTTATATGCCTGTTACATAATAAATGTGGGCCGCGCGGTATTAGCAGAGCGGTCTAATGCGCTGCACTCATGGACTGTGCGGCTGGTCCTGGTGGAGTTTCGAGTCCTCCCTTGGGCGTGGGTGTGTGTGTTTGTCCTTAGGATAATTGAGGTTAAGTAGTGTGTAAGCTTAGGGACTGATGACCTTAGCAGTTAAGTCCCGTAAGATTTCACACACATTTGAACATTAAATGTGGGCAGTGTAGATTGTGTACCTTTAAGAGAGAACTGTTATCAGGGATCAGTCCATGTTAACTAGGGCGAAAGCGCGCTTAGTAGCACAACAGAGCACTAGTTGTGACAATACATAAATGGAAGATGCACGGGGTAGTGAAGAATGCCTATGGGATGAGAAAAAGTTAGCTATGTTAGCAGCACAAGGCTCTGGTGAGGAGACAACCGATCAAAGGGAATTTTGTGAGGATGATAGACACATCAAACCCATGGTGGGCAATCTGAAACAAAGATGAGGAACAGAGACACACTGAGGCAATCGTAAAGATACGGGGCTATAATGTAGGGAGCCCAAGTGAACGCAGAACAACTAAGAATTGTGGTAGATCGCCATCAGTGACATCGTCAAAAGATAGCATATCAAGGGCATGCAGTGATGACTTTCTTGAATACCAAGAAATGGAAATGGAAAAGGGGAGACCACCTACGAGTAGCAAGAGAAAGTCACAATAGAAGAAAAGATTGAGATGTTGGACATCCTTGCTTACCTAAGAGCAATGTGAAGTGAATTGGGAGAACAAATAAAAAAGGGGAATGATAAAGTACGCTCTGAAATGGGAAGTCAAATTCTAAAGGTTAGTGCTGAAAGGGGAAGTAAAATTCAAAACGTTAGTGTCGAAATTCAATCAATAAATCATGAAACGAGGGAAATGAAAAACTAGAACGAGAGATAGCGGAGGTCAGAAAAACCGCGAACGAGGCGCGATTATTAGCGAGGGGTGCAAAGTGGATTGCTCTTGAAACATTAGAGAAGTCAGAAAACACAACAAAGACAGGTAGAGGTGCATTAACGAAGTTGCACAGGCGCGTGAAACAAGTAGAAATAACGCAGCTGCAAAAGACAGAAATTGCACCAAGTAAGGCACTGGCCGCGGAGCTCTCCCAATTTAAACAGAACGTAGAAAGCGAAATTAAGCAATTATCTCAGGAAGTCAGGTTGCAACCAAGGTAAAAATCACCTCTCAGAAAAGACATAGTAGGCGATTTGAAAACAATAGAAACCGAAAGAGCCAATTCAATCTCTACACAATCATGTCCCAGCCAGTCGATATTAGAATGTGCTCGAAAGTAAGTGTTGCTCCTCTACTACAGATTGAAATCGTATCTGCAGAGCAACGAAATATCGCTAGAGATATGGCCCCCGCGTCTGTACAGGGCACGACTGGGTCACAAATTGCGAATACGGAGAACAGCAATGAGATATATCATATGCATAATTGTTACCCGATAATGCGCACCGTGCGACAGTTTTCCAGTGATGAAAACGTGACAGGGAGTAGAAGAGAGGACGCCCAAGGTAACGGTAGACAGGTAACGTTAGCGCCAAGTGAGAATGTGGGAGGCCGAGTGGGAAGAAATTCTAATGAAATTTTCGAATTTAAGCATTTCATGTCAGTGCGAAAATTTCAGCATTACAAAGACGAGGGTAATGTTTTACACCTCAAAACTTTTATTGGACAGTTTGTTTTGTCATTGCCTCCTCACTGGCCTCTGATGTGCGAACTGAACTTCGTCTGTTCACATATCGAGGGAAAATCGGCTGAATGCATGCAACATTGCAAAAACGTGCACGTCATACGAAAAGTTTCGTGGAGCATTTTTAAACAGCTATTGGTCCAAGGAGACAAAGGACAGGATAAACAGGAAATAGTGATGAGCAAAGATTTGAAGAGTTCAGGGTTCCATAGCCCGGTGAAGTATTTCGAAAACTTGACTACGAAATATCAGTATTTGGACGACCCATGCAGACCGGCTGAGATCATAAGATTGTGGTAAATGACGTTGCCAGTTTCCTACCAGCAAACGCTCGTCGGCCGATGTGAAAGTGATGTAGAAGGATTCAAGGGTATCCTAAGTGAGTTGGAATTCGCTTTCAACGAGCAGCAGGCGCGAGAAAACGTAATTAGAGAGACGTGCAGAGTGAAAGAAGGGAGAACAACGGAGGGAATAATAGAGGCCATAATTGGCAAAACAACGTAAATCGGCCGCCTCGCCAAAACATGGACTATAGATATCGTAGTGGGAACAATGTACAGTGGAGGAACTATGGCACAGAATATAGGCAACAAAATGAACGCAGGTGGAAGTTACAAAATAATGGCGCATCATGGGGCGACAATAGAGCAACTCATCAACGGTCTGACCAAGGATGGGGTGGAATGAATAACAACAGGAATCGGGAACAATCAGTTGAAATTAGACCACCTAACCCTGGGAGAGTACGCCAAAATAACATGGAAAATGAACAATGACTAGGCCATACGACGGGCACTAGAGGAAATTCGCCCATAAACCGTCTCGGAAGTAATAATATAAATATTATAGAATATGAGGACATGAGGGAGATATTACTTTATGAAAAGGAAACGTTACCCAAACAGGAAATCTGTCTGGTGGTAAAAGTGCAAATTGCAGGAATTATGAGTACTGCTGTAATAGACAGTGGAAACGAACTCTCAGCTATTTTAGATAGGCTGTTCGCTAAATGCAAGGATTAAGTTAATCCACCGAGGCTCACAGTGCAAAATACAAAGGTACGAGGTGTGTTAGTTGGGAAGGGTATGGAGCCGGCCGGAGTGGCCGAGCGGTTCTAGGTCCTTCAGTCTGGAACTGCGCGACCATTACGGTCGCAGGTTCGAATCCTGCCTCGGGCATGGATGTGTGTGATGTCCTTAGGTTAGTTAGGTTTAAGTAGTTCTAAATTCTAGGGGACTGATGACCTCAGAAGATAAGTCCCATAGTGCTCAGAGTCATGTGAACCATGTGAAGGGTATGGAAATATCGCAACAAACACATCTAGATTTCGAATGCCAAGGACACCATATGACTGCAAATCTGTTCATAATACCGAAACTAACAGCTGATATAGTAATCGGTGTACATTTTCTATCAGCTCTGAAAGCTATCATTGATCTACGAAGAGGGGAGTTAACGTTTGGGAAAGAGAATAAAATAAAAATCAGATTTGATGAGAAGGCAATAAAAGCTCAAATTCCAGCGAGCTGTTTAAAACCAATTCACGGACCAACATGCAGTTCAGAGTGAAGAGGGTAGAGAAAATAATGAGAATGGAGCAGAGTTCAAGTCAGAACGTGAGCAGCTTAATGAAATTAACAGGAAGATTGATTCGAAACTCAAGAATCTAGATAACATAACTCACGCCCCGTCCTCACAGTTTTAATTCCGCCAGTACGTCGTCTCCTACCTTCCAAACTTCACAGAAGCTCTCCTGCGAACCTTGTAGAACTAGCAGTCCTGGAAGAGAGGATATTGTGGAGACATGGCTTAGACACAGCCTGGGGCTTGTTTCTAGAATGAAAATCCGCCCTGAAAGGCTTATGGAGCTCCTTCAAAGATTTCACGGGGTTTCGGTGTTTTCCTTACTTGATTTGCGATAGAGCTTTTGGCAGATAGAGCTCGATCCTGACTGCCGAAAATACACGGCCTTTATTGCCTTCGGAAGGTGTTATCAATTCATAAGGCTCCCTTTTGGATTGAATATATCTTCAGCTGCATTTATCAGGGGTTTTAGCAAAATATTGAGTGAAGAGTTATAAGAGAAGCTCACGTGTTATGTAGACGATACACTGATAGCAGGAAATACCTGGGAGAGACACAACAAACTCTTAGAGGACGTGTTAAGCAGTTTGAAAATGTATGGGGTGACGGCAAACATTGATAAGTCTTGTTTTGGGAGCAGTAGGGTTAGCTTTCTGGGACATGTGATAACAGGAGAAGGGATTAGTCCCGACCCAGAAAGGATGGCAGCAATTGCAAAGTTTACCACTCCCACAACCAGAAAACAACTGAGAGGGTTTCCAGGAATAATAATTTCTTATAAAAAATGGTACACAGAACAATCGCTTTTGGTATCAGCGTACTATCCAAAAGTGAAAGGAATTACTCTGTTTCCGAACTTTAAGCTCTTGCAATAGTATGGGGATTTAAATGTTTGCATACTTTCTGTTTGGTAGAAAAACAAAATTCTATAAGGACCATAGGGCCCTAGAATTTCTCCTGACCGCCAAACTTCCGCATGGAAGACTAGCGAGAAGGGTAGCTGTACTACAAGAATACCAGTTTTCAACCATCTATGTGCCTGGTCCGACAAACGTCATTACTGACGCCCTGTCCCGCTCACCTATGGATATAACAGAAGAGACGGCTGAAGCATTAGATCAAGAGCATTTTCCGTTGTTCTACCTCAAAGGCGTGGCATTCGAAAACTTCGTTACTGTAACGATGCGGAATATCCAGAATGAGCAGGACAAAAACTCAGATTTAGTCAAAATGAAGGAAATATCGAAGGGTCGGATGCAGGCCTGTATAAGACATCACTATCTCTTGAGAAAAGAGATTCTGTTTTATAGGGCAAACGTTAATGATCCATTGTGGGTGGTGTGCATACCAAATGAGTTAATAAATAAGCTTATATGGTGCACACACCTAAGTTACGCACATTTCGGTCCACGAAAATGTTTTATGAAAATGAGGAGTGTCTGCTACTTTAAAAACATGGAGAAACGCTTTCGGAAAGTACTAGCCATCTGTAAAAACTGCCAAAAGGCGAAATCCATAACTGTAGGAACCCAGGCTTCTTTATACCCAATTATTCCTGAGAAGCTAAGGTCTATGGCAGCGACGGATTTAATGGGACCATTACCCAAGACACCGAGGGGTCATCAATATATATCGGTAGTTTCGGAGCTGACATCGAGATTTGTGACGTTGACACCACTAAAAAGGGCGACTGGTGCAACTGTAGGTAGAGCCTTGTGCAGAGACTTCATAAACCAAGTGGGAACTGTAACCTATATTATCTCAGATAATGGACCTCAATATAAATCTGAGGTATGGAAAAGAACACTAAGGAGGTATAAGATAAAGCCCATATTTATTAGTAGTTCGAACCCCGCAGAGAGAACGATGAAAGATTTGGATAATTTATGTAGATTATACTGTGGAAAGAATCATGATAGCTGGGACGTATTTCTTCAAGATTTTCAGGATGCGATAAACGAGTTCCCCAACAGTACTACACCGATGCCACCTATGATTGTCCTGAAGAATAGGGACCCTCCAGATGAAGTTCGAAGACTGATCGAGTTTCCACAAAGTACAGACCGACAACATAAAGTCATAGTGGAGGAGGCTTTGCGCAATATTCGGGTCGCTGGAGAGAAGCGCAAGATGCACGCAGACCAAAAGGCACATGTAAGGGAATTTGTAGTTGGACAAAACGTCTTAGTTAAGTCTTATAGGTTGTCCAACAAACATATGAAGCTATGTCAAAAGTTCTTCAAGAGATACAGCGGCTCCGTACGGATAAGAAGACTAGCGCACGCAAATGCGGTTGAAATTGAGTCTGTGAAATCAGGAGAATCTTTGGGATTATATCATGTGAGCCATCTCAAACTATTTATAGAATAAATCGGAAGAATTAAACTGAGCTTGTATGGCGAAAGTAAACTATAATGTATGTAGTTATCAATTAAGTTATTACATTGAAGGAATATGTCGATTTATCAATATTTACTGTGCTATTACCATGTTAAAAGAGGTGCTACAGTACATAAAAGGACAGGATGCCGAGGGTGTGAAAATTAGGGTATGTTTCTTTGTGTAGACTATAACTATGTATACAGCAAGCTGAGCGTACACTTTTAGAAGGTATTTAGAGTTTAAGATGTGCTATCTGTCCATGAAGGAATAAAGTAAAAATGAGAAACGTGTGGTACTGCAAAACGTTGTAGAGATGTGTGAATAGGTAAGTTTGTTACCCAATTGATATGGAACGTATTATCAGAGAATGTCAGCATTTTGAAAAAGAAATTTTAGACCTACTTCATGAAATGAGTGTCATGTTTATCGATGGGATCTGAAATGAGTGACTTGCTAGTAATGGTTTGCGGTGACACGCAGGTGGCGCACCGTTATTTGTATATGGAAATGTTGTATTTGTACTGGTCAGAGAGGCGTAATAATTGTGTACATGTCGGCCAGTTCTGCGGAATACCCTTTGAGCTTACCGAAATATTGTTTGAGTGTTATAGCACATGAAATGGAAGTGTAATAAGGGGATACACATATGTAAAATTTAATAAAGGAAGATAAGAATGTTGTACATTCAAAACACATGTCATAGTGGGTAGCACGTAAGGGCATGGCAGTCGTGTTGATAAGCAGTGATTTTATATAATGTACTAACACCTTTACTTTTCCAGGTACCACTAGTAAAAATAAAAAGTAACTTTATTAACATGAGAAGAAGAGAACACCAGATAACCGTAGTAACAGCAGCTCCAGAAAAAGGGGACAGTGACAGAGAAGGTGTTACTGAGTAAAATCATGAGAAAAGGTATTTGAAGTATGATTAAAGAAAGAATTAGTAATTTTGTACTAAACTTGCTATGTAATTTATGATTGTCCAAGAAGAAGAGGCCCACCTAATCATTCATTTGTGTATGTCTGTGTGTGCAGACGTGCAGATTATTGTTCACAGTTATTCACGACGACATCCACGACGAAACCAAGAGCCATGAGACCGGACGATCATGTGAGACCCAACGACAGTAGTACTTGGAATAGGGTTGTAGTTAGACTAGTATCAACATTCTACTGGCCAGTAGTTTAAAAATACTTTAACAAGCAGTATTTGCAACTATTAACGTTGGGATTTGGTGAGGATCATAATGCTACTGTTGTATGGACAACTAATGAACATGTATTTTTCATAGGTGTACAGGTGCAAACAGATGTTTAATAATTAAAAACGACAAATATTGAGAAATGTTCTTTTATAATTAACATTTACTTGTACATAGGTTTTGACCAAAATAATAATAGTAAATAAGTGAGCATCTTGGCTGATTGTACAAGTAGAACACTAATAAATGTAAAGATAAGTGACCTCACAAGTAAATGCACCTTAAAATTTTATATTTCATGACAGAGAAATGTCAATGGTTTTGTGTTATGTATTGTATAGTATTTGTGTAAATCTGAAACTAAAGGCTTTGCAAGACACACTGTAAGCAACAACATGATGTGCGGATGGAACGGACGAGAAGCAAGGGACGCCGTTGGCCATGTCACGGACGTGGGCAAACAGCTGGCCTATTCATGTGGCTACCAGAAGTCCTCAGGCAGCAAACAATGGCGGAGCAGGTGACAAGCAGGCATCTGCAGCAGCCCCACTGGGTCGAGTCGCGGTGGTGTTTAAACGGCCACTAATGACTTGTCTCCACTGTTGTACTACATGATGGAGACAAGATAAACCACTTGCACACATAATACAGTCAGTTAAGCCTACAGAGCAACTGCTAATAGCAGTACAGAACTGTAAACTATATATGCTTATCTTCTGCGGTCCTCTGCCAGACGGAGGCTGATAAACATCATAATCTGTAGCAGTCAGTCACCTGGCACTGACTTCTGAGGAATATGAGTCACACACAACGATTCAAGTTCCATGTATAGTGTCACCAAACAGATAACCTTCCTGTGCACAATTACCGATATCCTCATCCAAAATACAATATTTATATCAAGAGAAAGAAGTGACATAAAGAACAGAAGAATAGGAACACAAACATAGTAAAAGAAGAAACACAAAGAGCTGAAGACTAGATACAAATACACTTCTCTTAGCTGACGCAGAAGAATTTTAGGTGACCTATAAAGATCCTACCTGACTGTACCTCCTTCATAGTGTGTGCAAATTCGACGAAAACTTGGCTGTTTCAAAACATACACCCACTTACCTTGCTGTATATTCAGAGGGTCCTTCCGCATCATCAATTCTGCAAGAGACTTGCAACCTGATGGAATCAACAATGGGCTGAGGGTCTAAAGACTGACTTGCAAAGCCACTATGACCGATCTCAAACAATCTTCACTTCCTAAACTTCACAAAAACTGTAGCTTCCATTCCTGTACACAAATGAAGATGATAGTGTGTTGTGCAATCCGAATCAGTGTGTGACTCTTGATAAAAAAAATGTGCAAAATTTAGTGAACACTGAACATTTACACCCACAAACTAACAGTTTCCGATATTTAGCAGTTTGTAACCATCTTGTCCTTATTTTTCAGGGTAGTCTTAAGAAAATATTTGCGTATTTATTCATGTAAAATTGTTGTACATCATTCTCTTTGATATGTCCTTCACTATTTTTATATCTTTGTGTATTTCCAGAACTTTATCTGTGTATGTCTTTATGTAAAATTATTGTTTGTCATTTTCTTTGTTAATGATGCTATGGGTTTTAATGTTTTAATGTATTACATTTTTTATACTGTGAACTAGCACATTAGTTAAAATTGGTGGTCGATCCAAACTCTTATTACAAATATTAGTTGTCACAATAAATGTAAATGCAGTTTTTCAAAGAACGCTTTAGAACATAAGATTTTTGAAATGTTTAGGGAAGCACTAGACTTGGTCAATCAGTTTGTGAAATTATGTTTCTTTTTTTTAGTACAAGCCACGAGCATAAATATGGCCAAGTAAAAAGATTATGGAGGATGTTTCACAGAATTTTATATCATTGTATAATGACCAATAGATAACCTCTAGAATAATTGACATAACTGCTTGTTTTGCATATTCAGGGCTAAATGAAGAACACGTAATTTATTGGACGACCACTTTGGAAAGATTAGGATACTTTACTTTAACATTTCTTGCCTAAACCTCTGTCTTAGGGATGGATCAATGACAGAGAGCATGGGTGTTAAGTCTAAAGGAAGATGGGAACTGCTGTTTTTGAAAGAGCATAAAAATTTTGTAATGTTAATTAAATTTAGTTTGATATTGTATATTCCAATTGTCATGTCTCAGAAGAATGTTCCAAGCATAATGGGCAGACAGATTACAATAAACATGTAATAAGTAAATTTATGCCAGTAAGCCCATGAATGAACGCAGAATGACTGTAGATGAACAGATCACGATTCAAGTGTTCCTCTGCGCTCGTATTCTTATTAGTTTGCTTGTACAGACAATTGATGGTTATTTTATTTTGTACTGGATGAGATAATACTATAAGAATTACCCCTATCATTTGATAGGTTGTAAATCGTATACATGAGTATTTAAAGAGACTGACATTGTCACGTACGCCTTGTAAACAATTGCTAACGCTTTTGCATGAAATGTCTTTATTATAAAAACGGCGTAATGAATGATTGCCTATACTAGTAGAGGTTGGAACGCCAGTGGAGATGAAACGGCAGACAGAACTCAAGCACTGGGTGGGAAAAAAAGCCCGCACAGGTGTGCTTGTCCCGCTTGACACAGGAAGTGCCAAGAGGGACAGTCTGGATACCTGGGCACGGAAATACAATACAGTGGCGGCTGGCCGATATTGTAGCTAGGTCGGAAGGATTATACTTCGGAAACTACGAAAATCATTGGTTGACCAATGTCGTAGCTAGGTCGGAAGGGTTGTACTTCGGAAACTACGAAAATCTTGGACGCAGCTGAAAGGAACGAGGAAGTGTCACCTCGGAAATCACGCAGGCTGGGTTATTTCCTCAGATTTTTACTCAGAAGCGTACCATTGTATGAGTATAGGTATTTCCTCGCAAACATTCCGCGCTAGACGACAAAAGACTAAAATATGGTTGGTCAGTGTTCGGAAGAATCTGTAGAATGGGAGATTATTCAGTAGTTTCGAGAAGATGATTCGTTTTCTGAGTTACGAGGGAGGGGAGCCGAGCTGTGCTGGGAGGCCAGTGGTGTAGAGAAGTGGTCTTCCGTTTTTGAGCGCCCGTTTGTGACGGTCGCTCAGTATCAGGTTTGTTGGTACAGACAGACTTGCTGTTTTTGCTCTCAGGAGAGTTTATAGTTATAACGGTTAGGCACTGTACTGTTGCGAACTTATACGATTCTGGACTTCGCCTCTGGGTTGGAAGTTGTCGTTGAGTACATAGTGTTCAGTGTTTGAGCATTCTTCTTCTGCTTACACTTACGCTGAGATGTTATTTGAACTCCGCCGGCCGCGGTGGCCGTGCGGTTCTAGGCGCTGCAGTCCGGAACCGCGGGACTGCTACGGTCGCAGGTTCGAATCCTGCCTCGGGCATGGATGTGTGTGATGTCCTTAGGTTAGTTAGGTTTAAGTAGTTCTAAGTTCTAGGGGACTGATGACCTAAGATGTTAAGTCCCATAGTGCTCAGAGCCATTTGAACCATTTTTTGAACTCCGACCTTGTGACTGGGAGTTTGCGGTTCTCATCTGTTGAACACAGAGAGGAGAAGACAGCAATAGTATATATTAGTCAGAGGACGGCCTTCTGCTGGCCTAGTGTTTGAAAGAGTTTATTTTGTGGCTGGAGTTCTTCCATCATCGCAGACGTGTACGAGAACTCCGACGTACCAGATGCCGTACATATGGTGATATTGCTAACTGCTTCGGCTTATCAGGGCTATAAAGCTAAACAGCTGTGATCACGTAAGTTTCTTTTCACTGAGGTTCCACACCACCGTAGATCATCTTTGAAAGTAGTGTCTTCTAGTGTTTGGTACGTAGATGATGTCCATCATTTCGCGTTATTTTTGTTAGATTGCATGGCCATAAAAATGGGCAAAGTCGGGCAATTGATCAGAAATTTTAGTTAGGAAATATAGACATTTGTAATAAAGGGTTGTTTTTTAATATACAGTAAATTTATAATAAGAAACAAAGTTTATCATTTAGTAAGTATTAGTTGCCTTAATCATTCATTGATGTTTAGGTTGTAATTTATATGTTAAAGAGCATTAAGAAATCCTGAGATCTGCTTCAGGGGGATAGTAAGACAGGGCCAAATCATCATTTTAGCGTTCATTATTTTCCGTTGCGCACATTAATTTTATACCCGCCTGGACTAGCATCTTGGAGATGTTCAGGGATAATGGAGAAGGGCAAATATACAGGGTGTTACAAAAAGGTACGGCCAAACTTTCAGGAAACATTCCTCACACACAAATAAAGAAAAGATGTTATGTGGACATGTGTCCGGAAACGCTTAATTTCCATGTTAGAGCTCATTTTAGTTTCGTCGGTATGTACTGTACTTCCTCGATTCACCGCCAGTTGGCCCAATTGAAAGGAATGTAATGTTGACTTCGGTGCTTGTGTTGACATGCGACTCATTGCTCTACAGTACTAGCATCAAGCACATCAGTACGTAGCATCAACAGGTTAGTGTTCATCACGAACGTGGTTTTGCAGTCAGTGCAATGTTTAAAAATGCGGAGTTGGCAGATGCCCATTTGATGTATGGATTAGCACGGGACAATAGCCGTGGCGCGGTACGTTTGTATCGAGACAGATTTCCAGAACTAAGGAAGACGTTCGAAGCAATTGATCGGCGTCTTAGGGATCACGGAACATTCCAGCCTATGACTCGCGACTGGGGAAGACCTAGAACGACGAGGGCACCTGCAATGGACGAGGCAATTCTTCGTGCAGTTGACGATAACCCTAATGTCAGCGTCAGAGAAGTTGCTGCTGTACAAGATAACGTTGACCACGTCACTGTATGGAGAGTGCTACGGGAGAACCAGTTGTTTCCGTACAATGTACAGCGTGTGCAAGTACTATCAGCAGCTGATTGGCCTCCACGGGTACACTTCTGCGAATGGTTCATCCAACAATGTGTCAATCCTCATTTCAGTGCAAATGTTCTCTTTACGGATGAGGCTTCATTCCAACGTGATCAAATTGTAAATTTTCACAATCAACTTGTGTGGGCTGACGAGAATCCGCACGCAATTGTGCAATCACGTCATCAACACAGATTTTCTGTGAACGTTTGGGCAGGCATTGTTGGTGATGTCTTGATTGGGCCCCATGTTCTTCCACCTACGCTCAATGGAGCACGTTATCATGATTTCATAGGGGATACTGTACCTGTGCTGCTAGAACATGTGCCTTTACAAGTACGACACAACATGTGGTTCATGCACGATGGAGCTCCTGCACATTTCAGTCGAAGTGTTCGTACGCTTCTCAACAACAGATTCGGTGACCGATGGATTGGTAGAGGCGGACCAATTCCATTGCCTCCACGCTCTCCTGACCTCAACCCTCTTGACTTTCATTTATGGGGGCATTTGAAAGCTCTTGTCTACGCAACCCCGGTACCAAATGTAGAGACTCTTCGTGCTCGTATTGTGGACGGCTGTGATACAATACGCCATTCTCCAGGGCTGCATCAGGGATTCCATGCGACGGAGGGTGGATGCATGTATCCTCGCTAACGGAGGACATTTTGAACATTTCCTGTAACAAAGTGTATGAAGTTACGCTGGTACGTTCTGTTGCAGTGTGTTTCCATTCCATGATTAATGTGATTTGAAGAGAAGTAATAAAATGAGCTCTAACATGGAAAGTAAGCGTTTCCGGACACATGTCCACATAACATATTTTCTTTCTTTGTGTGTAAGGAATGTTTCCTGAAAGTTTGGCCGTACCTTTTTGTAACACCCTTTATAAGTTTGAGGTATTTTCGATAATGTCCAAGTGCAATGATATCGTGCTTCAGTAGTACTAACGTCGATCAGCCATTACCATATGGTGTTTTACCCGGTAACGTGAGTTGTAGGAATGATTTTCGTGTACAGGCAAGCAAATAGAACCAGCAAAGAAACGGAACGGCTGTGCAGGACCAAATATCCGCATGGAAGATATCCGGCTCACACATCGTTACAAAGGCTGTTCCAACGATTACGCGAAACAGGGAAATTGGTACCACAGCACAACGACCGAAGACGACGAACTAAACAGATTCCCGGCTTAGAAGATGCAGTGCTTGCTAGAGTGGATGAGGCGCCGGCCATCAGTACTCGATCAGCTGAATGTGAAATGAATATTTCGCAGAGTACTGTGTGGCGAGTATAACGGGAAATGCTGCTACACCTCTACCACCCACAGAAAGTGCGTGCTTTGATTTCTGCTGACTTCGGACCTCACCAGTCTATCCTCACTTCCTTAGATATGTACTTTTCACGCATGAAGCCTGTTTCACCAGAGGGAATGCTAAATAGTCGCAGTAGTCATGTGTGGACCGATGAGAATCCCCACGCTTCAATTGTGAAGAACCATCAACACAGATTATCAGGTAACGTGTGGGCAGCATAGTCAATGAGTACGTGCTAGGCCTGTTTCTTCTTCCTCCCCTCCTCTTAAATACACCACTGAATACAGTGTTTATCAGAGACACACTACCCACGTTCCAGGAAATATCCCACTTGTCATTCGACGACGTATGTGGTTCCACCATGATGGAGCCCCACCTCACTTTGGACTGAGGGTTCGTGAACACCTGGATCAGATATTCCCTGAAAAGTGGATAGGCAGAGGAGACCCTGTTTCGTGGTCAGCACAAGCACCTGATATCACGCCACTCGATTTCTTCCTGTGAGGACATGTGAAAAGTCTTCTACATACATACATCTACACACATACACCACAAGCCACCGTATGGTACCTGGTGGAGGGTACTATTCACCACTACTAGTCATTTCCTTTCCTGTTCCACTCTCAAATGCAGGAAGGGAAAAACGACTATCTATAACCCCCGCAAGAGCTCTCACTTCTCTCATCTTATTTTCGTGGTCCTTACGCGAAATGTGTGATCGTTGCAGTAAAATCGTTCTGCAGTCGGCTTCAAATGCCGGTTCTCTAAATTTCCTCAATAGTGTCTCGCGAAAGGAACGTAGTCTTTCCTCCAGGGATTCCCATTTGAGTTCACGAAACACCTCCGTAATACTTGCGTGCTCATCGTACGTACTGGTAACAAAACTAGCAGCATGCCTCTGATTTTCTTTGATGCCTTCCTTTAATCCGACCTGGTGGGAATCCCAAATACTCCAGCTGTACTCAAGAATGGGTCCCACTAGGGTTCTACACACCGTGTTGTTAACAGACGAACTACGAGACGCCTGTCTAAGTTGAAGAGGATCTCCTGGCAAGAATTGTCGCTGCCTGCCGCACTGTTCAAACGACACCGGAGATATTAAAACGGGTATGACAGAACTTTGTACAACGGTGGCATGCCTGCAATGACGCTGGAAGACGCCGTTTTGGACAACTGTTTTAAATGTAGCAGCTCGTGAAACTTGTACAAGTAAATGGAATTCATTGTTACTGTACTGTAGACTTAGTATTTTCGGTCTTTCTGACATCAAATTTCGTGCCTGTTGCTAGTCCGCCAACAGGAGAAATTATCGGAGGGTACTGAGGAGTATTCAGTGGGAATTTGTACATGGCGATCTGGTTTAGGAAGTGGAGACCCCTAGATTGTCCGTTGTAAGAGACTAGGGCGGAACTAGAGTATACCCACGCTTATACTTTTCTACTCGGTCGTTTCCGGACTAGAGTCCCTTACCTCAGATTGGCACGTTTAGCCTTCCATCATCCATGGAAGTTGGTAATATCATTACGGAATTACGTTGTATAAGATTATTAAGAATGAAGTAGTAAGACCAGTAGGCTCGGAGTGTAGGTAGAAGGGGGGGGGGGCAGTCTTTTACTATCTCTCTTCCTACTCCCCCTCCTCCCGTACCACAAATATAGCTTAACGTCACACCCACAATTAACGTGCCACTGATAACTAGGGATTTAATAATTATTTTTTATTAACTCCTTTAACTACTTATGTGGAGCATAGGGCTGCAACAAAGGATCGCCATATTGTTCTGTCTTCTGTTAGTATTTTCACTTCTTCCCAGGTTATTCCTTGTTGTTGACCTTCGGCTTCAACTGGTCGTCTCCACGTCATTTGTGGCCGGCCTCGTCTCCGTCGTCCCTGCGGGATCCAATAAATTGCTTCCTTCGCAATATGTTCATTTGGTCTCCTAAGTGTATGCCCTAACCATCTCCATTTCCTGCTTCTTATTTGCATCTCAGTTGACTTCTGGCTGGTTCTTTCCCAGAATGTTTCGTTAGAGATGACATTTGGCCCCCGTATCCCCAGGATGTTCCTCAGACATCTGTTGTTGAATGTCTGCAGCTTATGGATTAGCTGCTTTGTCACTTTCCATGTTTCACATCCATATAGAAGCACAGATTTTACATTACTTTCAAATATTCGCAATTTGGTCCTCAATGTTATTTCCTTCGATCTCCAGATAGAGCGGAGAGTTGTAAAAGCGCCTTTGGCTTTGTTGATACGGCTGTTAATGTCCTCTGTTGCACCACCATATGGTGTAGTCATGCTTCCAAGGTAGCAAAACCTATCCACCCTTTCGGTTACCTGGCTACCAAGCTTAAGCTCTCCGGTGTTGTTAGTATTTGCCCGTACGTCTTTTGTTTTTTGGGCATTTATTTTCAAATCGACTTTCTTCGCCGCAGATTTCAGATCTTCTAGCTTCTCTTTCATGTCGTTGAGGCTGTGGGATAGAAGGCAAAGGTCGTCTAAAAAATCTAAGTCTTCTAAATGTGTTCCATTGTTCCGTTTTGCTCTCACTTTATCCATTGCTTGCACCATTACAAGATTCAGTAATGTGTTAAATAGTATCGGTGAGAGCATTCAGGCTTGCTTAAGCCCTGTTTTCACTGCTATTGGATCTGAAAGCAGACCTTGATGTAGCACCTGCCACATGTACTTTTCATACATGCACTTGACAAGAGCAATTATTTTCTTGGGAATTCCAAACGTTTGCAGTGAGCTCCGTACTAATTATACTCAAGCAGGCCTTTTCAAAGTCTACAAACAGCATGTAAAGCGGTGACTGGTATTCATATGAATTTTCAGCTATTATTCTCAAGGTGTTTATCCAGTCAATGCAAGAGGGACCTTCCCTGAATCCTGCTTGTTCTCTTCATATTTTCTTGTCTGCATGTACTTTTATCCTATTTTGGATTATCCGCGAGAGGATCTTGCTTGCGACTGACAGCAGGGCCATGCCTCTCCAATTATCACAAACCGATAGGTCTCCTTTCTTTGGGAGATTGATGAACCAGCCTCTGTTCCAGTCATTCGGTACGTTTTCATTCATCCATATGGTCGATAGGAGTGGAAGTAAAATTTCTGCTGTTATAGAGGGATCTACTTTAAGTAACTCTGGACTGATTTGTCCAGGCCCGGAGCTTTTCCATTTTTTATTTGTTGGACTGCTTTAGCGATTTCTTCTTTGGATAGCGGTTCTACGTTAATAGATATATCTTGTGGGAGCCCTCCCCCATCCACATTGAGTTACATTGTCACCTCTAGTTTCACGGTTCAGAACGTTCTCAATATGTTGTTTCCATCTATGCACCTGATCTTCTCGATTTGTGAGTAGTTTTCCTTGCTTGTCCTTTATTAGCATATCACCCCGAAATTTCTTATTTGACAGTCTCCTTGTGATTTTATGTAGTGTATTGTTATCGCCCCTGTTAGCTGCTGCCGGCCAGGGTGCCCGAGCGGTTCTAGGCGCTATAGCCTGGAACCGCGCTACCGCTACGGTCGCAGGTTCGAATCCTGCCTCGGGCATGGATGTGTGTGATGCCCTTAGGTTAGTTAGGTTTAAGTAGTTCTAAGTTCTAGGGGACTGATGACCTCCGATGTTAATTCCCATAGTGCTCAGAGCCATTTGAACCATTTTGTTAGCTAGTGCCTCCGCCTTAGCTGCGGGATTATTGATGAAGGTTCTCTTATCTGTTCTGAAACTCGTCTTCACCATCATATTTAATAAGGAGAGTTTCTGTTGGTTTTCTTCTTTTACTTCCCTTGTTTGTGCACAGTTTAGCCGGAGTTTTGCCTTCCTCCTATGCTGTACTGCATCCCAAGTATGGTCAGAGATCCAGTCTTGTCTGCCGTGGTCCTTTGTTCCAAGAATATCTTCGGCAGTCCGTGCACAGGTCGTTTTCACTGTATCCCATTGACCCTCAATGTCATTCTCCTCGGTTCCTCTGCTCCGAAACGATTTCTCAGTTGGATCGAGAACTCCTCTCGGACTTTTGTATTGCCCAACTTTCCAAAATTAAACTTAATCCTCTTCTGCCCGCAATGTCGCTTGTGTGCAACTATTTGTAGACGGGCTGTTGCTAGCATAGAGTGTGGTTTTAATAATAACAAAAACAAAAATTTAAAATGTTTTAAAATAATGACAATAGCTGTGTTCATCAGAGGTTAATACAGTGCTTTCGCTTTTGGGAGGGAGATGGTGATCTCTACCCTTTCGATCCGGATTTGATCGAGGGTCTGTAAATGGAGGGTAACTGCCCCTAAGAGAGACAGAAGAGGAGAAGAAAGTTCATGTGGAAGAGATAGCTGATCCAACAATGGTTTCAGAGTTCGACAGAACTCTTAAATAATCTGAGCATAAAGAAGGAAGCAGGAGTCGATGGCATATCTTCAGAGTTACTGAAATCCGCGGGAGACGTAGGAACTAGAGCGTTATTTGAGTTGCTGTCCAAAATCTCTGATAGAAGTGGCTTACCATTAGATTTTCCGAAAATCATTGACATGACATTGCCAAAGAAGGCACTTGCAGATTGATACGAAAACTATGTGACGATTAGCCTGACAAATGTTGTTTGTAAACTACTGACAACAATAATATACGGGATGAAGCACATAAAATTTGCATCCCTTTTATTTCGTCAACGGCTCAAATTATCGAAACTATGTTTTCAGCAAATGATACTAGGCAGAGGGGCACGTAATTTTGTTCTTAGGTAATGTTCTTTAAATCTTGTATCATCCGAGATACTGAAGCTAGTATTTTTTTATGCAGCGCTGTACTTTTTTAAGCGGCATTCAAAACCTATTGAAAAGATAGTAACAGTGATATTACGCTCGTTGACGCTGATGTTGAATTTTTTTTATTTATTTGGTTGTAGGTTGCAGCCACCAGCTCACCAGGTACATTTTCTTTGTACATCTACATAATATTGACTTTTAAAATTTACATGTTATATTAACATATATACATGGCTACATATAGAGATTTAAACATTCAAAACAGAATATGAAATTAAAATTTGATGTCTGAGTCCTTAAGATAGATTTCTATGACGGGATAAACGTATATACGCGGGTACATATACATATTTAAACAACAAAAGAACAAGGTATTTTGTGGCTGGAGTCTTTTAAGTGAGCAGCAAATGTGGCTGCGTTGTCGTCGTTTATTGTCGTGTGTTATTTAAATCGTGTAATAACTTTTCTTCCTGTTTGTCCAGTACACAATTTTGGGCGTTCTTCACAGTTAATTTTGTAGATTCTTGGCTGCGAAAACGGTTCTGATCTAATTGGTATGTGTCTTAATAATAGTTGTAGATTGTTAGTGGTTCTGTAACTGGTGTATAATTTTGTATTTTCGAAATATTGCGTAATGTTGTCGGAAATAATACCTAGATATGGCCATACAAGAACTTTATTTTTCTGTGGTTCGTTATTGTCTCTGGTTAAAGTTATTTCATCAATGGGATTGGCATGTGTTTAATTGGTTTTCTTTTTAAATAATGTGTGTACTATGTTTTTAGGAGAACCATTACTTATAGCTACATTTCGGAGACGATCTAGTTCTTTCTCAGTTTTCTTCTTTTTTGGTCTATGTAACATACAATGAAAATATGCGACCTTGTGTGGTCTCGGGTGGCATGACTGGTTGTGGATAATGATGCCTGTTGTCGTTGGTTTACGAAAAATATCGAATATGTGTTCAGATTTTTCGTTCCAAATTTTTAAATCCAAAAATTTATGCTCTTATTTTTTTCTCCTTTCCGTAATGGAATTAACTTTTGGATGCAAACTGCTGAACTGCGAATGCATGACGTTACTCTCGTCTATTGTGCCATCGAATGGGATTAAAATGTCATCGACATATCTACAGTAATGAAGGATGTTTTGACTGTTTGGGTGAATTTTTAAAAAAAAAAAATTCTTCTAAAGTGTTAACGAAATTATCAGCTAATATGCCAGCTAGGCATGAGCCCATTGCTACCCATCTTTTTGGAGATAAATTTTGTTCTGAAATGAGAAATAATTGCAGGAAGTGATTTATTGTAGAAGTTCTGTTATTTCACAAATTTTTACTTGAATGATTTTCTTATATTTGTGGTTTTAATGATTTCTATAGTTTCTGTTACTGGAATGTTTGTGTAATTGTTAGATATATCGATTGATATGAGTATTCCACTTTCTGGTATTTTTATATTTTTAATTTTATTGACAATATCGTAACAACTTTTCGAAGTATATTCTTTCTCGTATGTGTAATATTGCTTGAGGAGTATGTTGAGTTTTTACTGACAGCATGTGCTGGGCTATTAACCATGTTAACAATTGGACTAATAGGGATTTTTTCTTTATGTATCTTTGGCTGAGCACGAAATGATGGTGTTGTTGGATTCATTATAATGGAGTCTTTTATATATTTTTCTGTGGATGTAAAATTACATCTTTCTAGTGTTTTCTTTAGTTGTGCATTAAATTTGTTGAGGCGAAGATGTAGCTGATAAAGCAACGAATCAATGAGAAATATGCTGCAAAGTGTTTACACCGGTGTCCAAAATTAAAGCAACAAAACGTTACTTCCCCGTGTTGTGTCTAATTCACGGTATAATCATACAATATGTCAACAGATGTCCGTACAATCGTGTTCTGCATGGAAGATGGCTTTCCGGTCAAAGGACCACCATGTCAAGATGACGTCAGGGCACCTATCAAACGGCGTAGTGTTTGCCGGGTAGTCCAACATCCACAATCGCTGTATATACAGTCACAGACGGTGCAGTATGGCACAAAGAAGATGCCTACCAGACTCTCTGCGGTGGAGGAATGGAAGCAAGACAATCGCAAAACGATGTGGCCCGAATGCAAATCGTTCTGTTGTTCCTCGGATGTGGCGACAATTTAAAGAGACCGAGACAGTATCCCGAAGACCAGGGCACGGCCAACCACGTGTGATATCAAAAAAGAGAGGACCGTTATTTGGCCGTAAGGGCACGACGGTATCGTCTTAGTACTGCACGGCATCTGGCGACTGATCTCGTAGCATCCGCTGGACGTGTTGTAGCGAGGCAAACGGTGTACAGAAGGCTTCGGCAGAGTAGCCTTTATTGTCGGAGACGTTCTGTACGTGTACCTCTGATGCGTCTTCACAGATAGGAACGTCTAGAGTGGAGTCGTCAACATGCCACCTAGACGGTCGAACAGTGTGCCAATGTTCTTTTCGCAGATGAGTCCCGATTTGGTCTGGAGAGAGATTCTCGATGCATTCGTATTTGGAGGGAACGTTGAACACGATCTCGGAATCCGAACATTATGGAAAGAGATCGATATGAAGGAGGATCCTTAATGGTGTGGGCAAGGATTATGTTGACCACACGAATACCTCTTCATGAAATTGTACGGGTGAATTGGCTGTCAGATATCGCTACCAGATCTTGAGACCTCATGTGCTGTTGTTGCTAGGTGATGTAGGCTAGGACTTCGTATTCATGGACGATAATGCTCGACCTCATAGAGCACGGGTGGTTGATGTTTTCTTGGAAACGGAAGATACTGCACGCACAGGGTGGCCTGCTTGCTCTACCTGTTTGAGTCCCATACAGCATGTCTGAGATGCGCTAGGGAGACAGGTTGCATCACTTCACAATCCACCAACCACTCCCCAAGATTTGCGAGCAGCTCTGCAGGAAAAATGGGCGTTATTGCCTCAAAATGAGGTTGATGGCATCATTCACAGCACGCACCATTGGTATCAGGTCTGTACGGCTGCCAGAGGTGGTCTCACTCCATACTGAGCACACAAACCAGTTGCCAGAACGTGTGTGCAAATCCTTTAAGTTGGAAAAAACGAAGAACATTTTTGTCTACCGTTATGCGTGTTGCAGTTGTTTACGTTTTGTGTCCTTTACATTGTTTCTACTTTACTATCACTTTTTTTCTGTTTTGCTGCAAAATAAATGCGACCTTCCAAAATTTCCTTTTGTTGCTTTAATTTTGGACACTAGTGTACATTATCGTCTGGAAACCGCCCTGTTGCAGTTCTGAAGTAAATGCATAATTTTTTGCACTCAAATTTTTGTCTGAGGTGTAGAATTTGTTTTGTGCTATTTCTGTTTCACGTAAGCATTCTATCTAAATTTTACTGACCAATACATTTCTGTTCATAAGAGTTACACGCCCTGCTGCAGCATAGAAAAGAAGTGAACCTGCGGTAAAACGCTCCTATCAGAGCACAAAAAATGCGAATATGTTCCGTTTATTTAAAAGACTCTGACTGAAAAGGCGAGTACCAGCCGTCTCATTCTATCTTCCTCACCACCTTTAAAACTTTTCCCAAAAGTTTTTGCATGCAAAGATATTCATGCTTCTTTTTTGCTGAGAGAGGAGAAGACAGTGGCAGTGCCAAAGAGAGAGAAAAGTAATAGATACTGGAAGATAGTAGACAGTGGCTGTGTTATAGAAAAAGAAAAGGACACAATGGCAGTGTGAGAGAAAGAGAGGGGCACAGTGGCTGTGGAACATAGTCGACAATAACAGAACAGAACTAGGAAAAGAGTGAAGGTGACTGTGCCGGAGGGCCACGGAGGGGAGGAGGAAGAAAGAGAAAGTGGAAGTGGGTGAGAGCCAGCGATAATGAGAGAGAGTGTATATGAAAATGACAGTGAGGAAGAGAGAGATAGTGACAATGGGAAGGAACAACAGCAATAGGAAGGAAGGAATGAGAGAACAAGAATGGCTCTGAGCACTATGGGACTTAACAGCTATGGTCATCAGTCCCCTAGAACTTAGAACTACTTAAACCTAACCAACCTAAGGACATCACACAACACCCAGGCATCACGAGGCAGAGAAAATCCCTGACCCCGCCGGGAATCGAACCCGGGAACACGAGCGCGGGAAGCGAGAACGCTACCGCACGACCACGAGCTGCGGCCAGAGAGAGAGAGAGAGAGAGAGAGAGAGAGAGAGAGAGAGAGAGACGGTGACAATGAGAGGAGATTGTAGTAGTAAGACAGAACGAAGTGGACTGTGTCTGTGCCACAGGAGGCAATAACAGAGAGACGCAAAGGGAGAATGACAATGAGTTGGGATGAATGGGTGAGTGAGAATGGGAAAGTGAGAGTGGACCGATATGAACTACTTACAGCGATGGACTAGTGGGTGTGAACGAGTTACAATTAGGGGAGCTTGTGGGAGTATGAGGTTATCTGTGTGCTAAAAAAAAGGGCAACTATTTTCGCATGCTAAAATTTCTGGGAAAAATTTTAAAGATGCTGAGGAAGAGAGGATGAGGCAGCTGGTACCTCGCTTTTCAATGAGAGTCTTTTAAATAAACAGGAACATATCCGCAGTTTTTGTGCTCCGATAGGAGCATTTTCCGGCTGGATCATTCTCATTCGCTTAAATCGCGGCTTCCTCGAAAGTTCCGGTAGCATATGGGCATAAAATCTTTCTTTATTTCTTTGTGTTGCTATTCACTCCCTGTTCCATTCTCACTCAGTTAGCTGAAACTTTGACGCATCAGGTAAATGGAAAGGCGAATGGCGACTTCGGTTCTTTGGGAGAATTCTAGGAAAAAGTTTGGGATCCGTATGAAGTCGGATTAAAGGAAGACATTTAAGTAACTCAGAGGTGGGCTGGTAGATCTGTTACTGGTAGTTTCGAACGACATGCAAATGTTACGGAGATGCTTCGAGAACTCAGATGAGAATTCCTGGAGGGAAGGCGACGATCTTTTCGAGGAAGACTATTGAGAAAATTTAGGGGATCAACATTTGAAGCTAACTACAGAACGGTTCTGTTGCCTCTAACATACGCTGCGCAAAAGGACCACGAAGATAAGATACGAGAAATCAGGGCTCATACGGAGGCATATAGATAATCTTTCTCCGTTATTCTATTTGCGAGTGGAACAGGAAAGGGAATTACTAGTAGTGGTACTGGGTACTCTTTGCCATGCGCCGTAATCTGGATTGCAGAGTATCGATGTAGATGTAGATGTAGAATATGCTAAAGTTGAATCGCAAGGCGGCTGCAATAGCCTTCTGCCGTGTATTTATCGCCAAGCGCGGCTCTTGCGGCAGGCTACACTTAAACAGTCGAAAGGCTGGGTACAACGACAGAACCTGGGATTGAGACCCACCTCCACTTTCAGTTTTTACATGTTTATGACGTATTATTGTGAGAACTTTCAACGTTAACTTTAACAAGCGTTATATCACTGTACTAGCATTTTCAAGAGTTTTCAAATGCCATTAAAACAAGTACAGTGTTCCATTAAAATCATATTATCTTTAATATCATGTCCGATTCAAGAGTCAAGAGTATTGCCCTCATCCTGTATAAAAGAACGGAAAGAAAAATTGAAAACAGCCTTGAGGAATACCAGTTTGGTTTTAAGAATGGGAAAGATACCTGAGAAGCAATTCTAACGTTGCTCTTCGCAGTGGAAGGTAAATTAATTATTACTATGCCTTCCCAGAGGTTTACACTAAGTCAATGTAAACCTGCGTAGCTGGGTCACGACGCGAAATCGTCTTTGAGCGTTAGACTTTACAAAACTTTAAATCGAAGAAAATGCTACTTCAGCCAGCACGAAGATGGGGGTAATGGTTTGGGTGCACGGTGGTGTAAACTTAACGTACCTCTTGCCTCGGTAGCGCTAGTTTATATAGAGAATGGCGTAAACTTTCGGGCAGCGCGCAGTTCAAATGGCCGCAACGACAGCACAAAAACTCCTCTTTTAAGCGTGGTTTTACTCCGTAATTTCTTGTTAGTTTCACAACAAAGTTACATCACTGAATTTTTTTCACACAGACATGTTATTCTGGTGCAAAAAATTCCACAGTTATGTCTTTTAAGGATTCCGTACCTCAACCGGTAAAAAAGGAACCCTTGCAAGGGACAGTCAAATGAAAATGAGTCAGATGGAAGAAAAGTAAGTAAACTGTTTATTTTCTCAAAAGCAATCGCCATAAATGTTAATACATTCATCGCATTGTGGACAAGACGGGCGACACCTCCATGGAAAAACGTTTGCTGTCCCCTACGAAACTATGATTGTACCCAGGCGTGCATCTCTTCGTCCGAAGCAAATCACCGGCAACGAATGACTTTCTTCGGCATTCCAAAAATATGGAATTCATAGGAGGGAGAGACCGGGACTGCACTCACCATGCGATTTCGATATTTTTGGAGCTCTGAGGAAAGACATTAGTGGTCGTCGTCTTGCTTTGGTCGGAGGTGCACACCTGGGTACAATCATAGTAACACAGTCTAACAATCCTACCACAACAAAGATCAGCATTTAATAACGATTTCAGTGTTGCTCACGCTGCTAAGTACTGCATTTTCGGGCAACAACAGTCATATTATGTGGCAGGTGTCATTAGAGCACAGTTAATAAAGTCATTTCATGTAATAATCAAAAAACTAAGCACTCATCTTTTTGTGTTTCCCACGCTGGTCTCGTCGTAAAATCATGGCTCAATCGTTGAAAATCTAGGTGGTTATGATTCCAAGCTCGGATGCAAAGAGGTGTAGGTTTTATTCTGCTATATTCAAAAGTTTTGTAGATGCGCTTCACAAACCATTCTTGAAAATTACACTTTTGCTGGACAATGGTGATGTAAAAAAAAAAAAAAAAATCAGCACTCCGAAATTAAGTTACACTTCCTTTTAATTGCTTTTATTGCAATATCACGTGACACACTAACATCACTTCACAATACAAAACATACTTGGAAACATCTTCCTCACAGTCACTGTTAAAGTTCCATTTTATAAGCGGACTACAATACGCGTCTTTCCAACACTTGACTTTCTCAACGTCCGACTCTCTAACAACTAACTAATAATCGCTTACGCGCCCAAAAATCAGAGTTACAAGTACGTCAAAGATCATAGTGACAAAAGAAAGAATACACATAAGAATAATATCATTGCAATATGAACATATCGATGTATCAAAAGTGAAATCAAATCTGAATGTTATCTCAGAAATATGTTAAGTAGTTAACAGAAATACAGTAGAATATTACTGGTATCGAGAGGTTCAGGTGAGGTTCCATAATGGTTACGTAATTCAAGTACCATTACAACAGGCACCCGTAAACATTTTTCCATGAAGGCATTGACCGTCTTGTCTCACAGTGGGAAGAATATGTTAACAGTTACGGCAATTGCTTTTGAAATAATAAACGGCTTACTTACTTTTTCCATCTTTCTAGTTTTTATTTGACTTCGCCTTACAAGATCACTTTGTTGTCCGTCTGTCCGTCAGTCTGTTAGGAGCCCTTTTTCTCCGGGACAAGTAGAGATATGAGGCTGAAATTAATGCCAAATACTAAAGTCTACGGTCCGCTACACGTGTAAAAGAGTTAAACTTCTAAGTCAAAGCAGTCAAAAGATACGCCCATTTATGTCACATATTTTGATGCTCGAAAACTCACTCACAGAAATAGATCAGTGGTAGTCAACCTGGTCCCCAGTAACCAGTAGTGGGTGTTCCAGCTTTCATGGTGGATGGTAGGCGGTAGAGGCTTAAGGGAGGTAGGACGTCAAACGGGCTGACTTGGAGCAGGAGAGGCACCACAGGACATTTTAATTTCCACTGTCTATACTTTTACAAATTAATTTATAAAGCTTTTCCAGCATGACCAGGAAGGTGTCAGGATTCACTCTCATAGCAGAAGAAGTTCAAAAACGTAACTAAAAATTTTTTTTATATGTGAAATTTCATCAGTTTTTCACTTATTATTGGCTGCATTTGTTCCTATAAGTACACTTTTCTTCATAAGTAGGAGAGATTCTTCAATGAATTTTGCACATCATACAAACCATAGTTACAAATGTATGAAACTCTAGAATTTTCCAAATCTATTAAAAACTGTGGTAAAAATTGAGATAATTAACTACAAAATTTGAGTTTCTTCTAAACATGAAGTTTAAAATGTAACAGCTTATTCATTTTTTCATAAATTAAATAAATTCTAGAATTTCGTACACCTCTCATGTTTGTGAACTTCCACTGCCATGAGTGTGAATCCTGAAGCCTTCCTGGTCATGCTGACAAAAATTTATTGGTAAAAGTATAGACAGTGGAAATTAAAATGTCCTGTGGTGCCTTTCCTCCTCCAGGTTGTCCCGTTTGGCGTCTTACCCCCCTTAAAAATTTTTTTTTGACATAATGTAAGTAATTATTATTATGTGCACTATCTTGGTGTAACTCGGCTTTATAAATTTTGAGAAATGGAGTTACTTCCTTGCTCTACAAATCACCATTGCTGGAGAACTGGTGAGGGCTTAGAATATTTTATCACTAACAGGGATACAAAAGTTGGCGGTAGATAAAAAAGGTTGACTACCCCTGCTACAGAAAAGCTATCTATGTGCAAAGTTAAGTTTGTGGGGAACACTCAGAATGCTAGTCCTACTCGCAGTTGCCTTTCTTTTTTTTTTCAACTGATGCCTGTATCACCATGCTTAATGAAGTTCTATGGAGCCTGATACTGCAAATATTTTTTACGAATCAGAAGTCATTTGAGGTGTAAAAGTAAGGGGCCTCACCACGTATGTGAAGCTTTTCCTGTTCCGTTCTGTAAGTAAATTGAACGGGAAGAAACGTGCGGTAGAATAAAGAGGAGTCTCTGGCACGCACCTTGCGGTGGTTCGCGCTGCAGAGTGCGGAGCAGACAGGCCGCAGAACGCCCCAAGGCTGCGGAAGGCGCGCTGGCTGCGGACGCGGGCGCGCAGCTTCTGCTTGGCTCGCAGGCGGAGCGAGAACTCAGCGAGGAAGACGGCGGCAGCGTGCCACGGCGCGGCCTTCCGCTATTGATCAGGCGCGCGTCTCCTCCCAGCTACCACCCCTCCGCTCTCACCTATGTAACCAATGCACCGTTCCGACTCTTCTCTAATTTGAAACCTAAGACGAGAATGTTGTCGCGGGGTAGCAGTCCCAGCTCGCCGTGACATTCGACCGCGAACTTCGCTTCACCGTCGTGTGACGTCACCGAGCAACAAGTCGGCGCGCTGGTTCTGGAGGCAGGGCTCGGAGCTTAACCGAAGCGAACAGATCCGCCAAGTCTTTATTCATCGGGAGCGCGGAACCCAGCCCCCCCCCCCCCCACACACACACCCACACACATACATACAGACACAAACACACTTGCTACCCGATTCCACACCGAAGTTCCATGCGGCATTTAGCGGATGATGCTGTAGTATACAGAGAAGTTGCAGCATTAGAAAACTGCAGCGAAATTCAGGAAGATCTGCAGCGGATAGACACTTGGTGCAGGGAGTGGCAACTGACCCTTAACATAGACAAATGTAATGTATTGCGAATAAATAGAAGGAAGGATCCTTTATTGTATGATTATATGATAGCGGAACAACCACTGGTAGCAGTTACTTCTGTAAAATATCTGGGAGTATGCGTACGGAACGATTTGAAGTGGAATGATCATATAAAATTAACTGTTGGTAAGGCGGGTGCCAGGTTGAGATTCATTGGGAGAGTCCTAAGAAAATGTAGTCCATAAACAAAGGAGGTGGCTTACAAAACACTCGTTCGACCTATACTTGAGTATTGTTAATCAGTGTGGGATCCGTACCAGGTCGGGTTGACAGAGGATTTAGAGAAGATCCAAAGAAGAGCGGCGCGTTTCGCCACAGGGTTATTTGGTAAGCGTGATAGCGTTACGGAGGTGTTTAGCAAACTCAAGTGGCAGACTCTGCAAGAGAGGCGCTCTGCATCGCGGTGTAGCTTGCTGTCCACGTTTCGAGAGGGTGCGTTTCTGGGTGAGGTATCGAATATATTGCTTCCCCCTACTTATACCTCCCGAGGAGATCATGAATGTAAAATTAGAGAGATTCGAGCGCGCACGGAGGCTTTCCGGCAGTCGTTCTTTCCGCGAACCATACGCGACTGGAACAGGAAAGGGAGGTAATGACAGTGGCATGTATAGTGCCCTCCGCCACACACCGTTGTGTGGCTTGCAGAGTATAAATGTAGATGTAGATGTGAAACGTCCCCTTAGAAAAATTTATACAAATGACTGTGCTTAAACTGACACACAATATTATTTAGCGCAACGCAATCTGACTTTCAAAATTCCCTACAAAAGAATGGCCCTGACTAACATTAAACTATACCTTTCACAAATCACTTACCTCAGTAAAATCTTCGCTGCTCAAGCTACTGCAATACAGCGAGCGCCACTACTGCCAGCTAAATAAAAGATTCAAACTATGGAAGGCACTAACTACTGATAGGGATAGTTAGCAAATGAAAGATATTAATAGAGAAAAAACAATGTATTTACCTTGATATCATCATATATAAATATAGCAGTTCATGACAAATTTCAAAACTCCGCCATCTCTCTCCCCACATCCACCACTGCTGGCGGCTCACCTCCAACTGCGCAACGCTACGCGCTGTTCACATCCAGCTGCCTAACACTACAATGGCGAGTATTACAACAATGCAAAGCAGCCACAGACTGCACACAGCACAGCCAGTGATTTTCATACAGAGGTGGCGTTACCAATAAAAAAACCTAAACAGCCTACTTACAGATGTAGAAGGAAGTTCTTTCGCAACGGACGTCATGAGGTCAGTAAAAGACTCGATGTTGTTACAGAAGGCAGCATCGTACTCGGACCACCAGTCTTTAATCACATTTGACATACAGGGTGATTGTTATTAACGCTTACAGACCCTCGAAACAAAGTAGATGACGCTGAAACAGGTAATTTAATGTCAAACACATGGGGCCGCAAAGATTGGGAAACACCCCAAAAAATGTATGACAAATGTTAAACATTGGAAGTCACTAAGTGATGTACATCGCCCACGCGCAGCACTTAGGTTTGTCGATCCTACCGTCACCGGTAGGGGCAGTGGTACACATCGCTCCGTTAGGCTGCTCTGTTTCCGAAAACCTTTTGTAAGCCGACCGGAGTGGCCGTGCGGTTCTGGGCGCTACAGTCTGGAGCCGAGCGACCACTACGGTCGCAGGTTCGAATCCCGCCTCGAGCATGGATGTGTGTGATGCCCTTAGGTTAGTTAGGTTTAAGTAGTTCTAAGTCTAGGGGACTGATGACCTCAGATGTTAAGTCCCATAGTGCTTAAAGCCATTTGAACCATTGTTTGTAGTTTGAAGTTAACCAGCGGAGGCCGCCAGACCGGTAATTAAAATAATATATGCTACCTGATTGTAAACACATAATTATCTAACGCAATGCAGAAAAATACTGCCTCCCATACGCAAGATTCAAACCCTCAGCCCCATGCCTACGTAGGCCCGGAGCCACACCTAATAATTGACTTCGGTTGGGATGACCAGGTGCAACAGACTGATAGGCTCCCAAAGCGATCTCCTGAAGCGACTAGGTTCAGCAACTTTTGCAATCAGAATAATTGTCAATTTTGAGGATGTAGAAATTAGTAAGCTAACATACTTTGCATACTTCCATTCTCTGAAGTCCTACGGAGTAATATTCTGGGGCAACTCAACACTTAGGCAAAAGGTATTCACTGCTCAAAAGAAAGTGGTTAGAATAATGTGTGGGGTTCATAGTGGCACATCTTGTAGGTATCTGTTTAAAAGGTTAGTAATCCTTACAACTGCTTCACAGTTCATTTACTAAGTAATGAAATTTTTTCTCAACAACATGGACCAGTTTAAAATCAACAGCGGCATTCATGATTACGATACCAGAAGAAAGAAAGACTTACACTATCCTTTACTTAACCTATCTTTGGCACAGAAAGGAGTAAAATATACTGCTATAAAACTTTTGGATAAATTACCAGATGAAATAAAATGTCGGACAGACAGCAGTAATAGTTTCAAAAACAAATTGAAATCATACCTCCTTGACAACTCCTTCTATACCATAGATGAATTCTTGAATATGAGTAAATAAATCTGGAGATATAATATATGCATTTTGTGCCATTTAAGGGAGTGGGATAGATAATAGAAATATTTAGGTATAACACTATAATGTAAAAAAAAAGAAAAACTTGTTTCCTGTGCGCATTTCTTGTGCATTTGACACGTTCCACATCATAACGGTTTTTCCGTGCTATTGATCAATGTAGACACGTAACTAAACTAACTAACTGCAGTAAGTGCAGCGAGGTATGTCATCTCGTGAAGTCACATGTTCAACATTTGTCATCCACTTTAGAGGCATTTACCGATATTTGAGCCACGTGTGTCTTATATTTCATTACTTGTCACAGCTTTATCTACGTCGCTTCGGGGTTTTTTAATCTTTTATACGAATCACTCTGTATACTGAGATTTTGTTTTAACTTGCGACAGTCAAGTATCTCGAAAACGAGTCATCGTACGAAAAAATGTTCTAGGTGAAAAGTTAATATTAGTATATTGGATATCTGCCTGTGGTACAAACGGCCACCTCCTAACTACCCCTCCTGCGTGGGTGGGGTCAACTTTGTATTTTCAAATGAGATAACGGTTGTCCGCAGCTCGTGGTCGTGCGCTAGCGTTCTCGCTTCTCGCGCCCGGGTTCGATTCCCGGCGGGGTCAGGGATTTTCTCTGCCTCGTGATGACTGGGTGTTTTGTGACGTCCTTAGGTTAGTTAGGTTTAAGTAGTTCTAAGTTCTAGGGGACTGATGACCATAGATGTTAAGTCCCATAGTGTTCAGAGCCATTTGAACCATTTTTAGATAACGGTTGATATTTATGTTAGAAATGTACTTTAGTGTCGGAAATTTGATTGTACAATACAATATGGTTAACCGTTTCGATGTCTGGTTAGGAACTACGGTTAGTGTATGTATATGCGCATACATAGGAAAACAAATCCACTACTGTACAGCCACACTATTGACGACAAACAGCTGGACACAGCGTCTCCCGTAAAATATCTAGGCGTAACTATCCAGAGCGACCTTAAGTGGAATGACCATATAAAACAGCTAGTGGGAAAAGCAGACACCAGACTCAGATTCATCGGAAGAATCTTATCCCTGTGGTGCATGAATTTCACTGCAGTGGACAACTTTTAATGGTCAATTCTCTGGCGTTTTCAATCAGTCATGAGGCTGAAAAAGCATGCAGGACACAACACCAGTAGGGAGTGCCCACTGCAGTGAACTGTGTGCATTTGCAGCCTCAGAACTGATTGAAAATGCCAAAGAAACGACCATTAACAGCTGTCCACTGTAGTGGACGCTATGCGCCACAGGGTTAAGGAAATGTAACTCATCCACGAAAGAAGTGACTTACTAGGCGTTTGTTCGCCAAATTCTTCAGTATTGTTCATCTGTATGAGATCCCTGTCAGGTAGGATTGATAGAGGAGATAGAGTAGATCCAACGATGAGCGGCACGTTTCGTCACTGGATCGTTTAGCTGGTGAGAGAGCGTTACGGAGATGTTAAACAAACTCTACTGGCAGACGTTACAAGAGAGGCGTTGTGCATCATGGAGAGATTTGCTATTGAAATTTCGGGACAACATTTTTCAGAAGGAGTCAGACAACATATTACTTCCCCCCACGTACTTCTCGCGTATTGACCACGAGGAGAAAATTTGAGAAATTAGAGCCAATACAGAGGCTTACTGACAATCATTCTTCCCACCACTATTCGCGAGTGGAACAGGGTTGGAGAGGTCAGACAGTGGTTCCGAAAGTACCCTCCCCCACACACCATTAGGTGGCTTGCAGAGTATGATGTAGATGAAGATTTTGTGTGATTCAGGAATAACGACGTGACTGTAATAGTTTTCTGTTCCCATCGGGACGCATGATTTCGGCGAGTCCCCTTGCCTCTCACAATAATTGTAATTCACAGTAAAAATGCTCAGACTGACAAACTCATATTTCGATACATTTACTAATTAGTGAGTGGAATGCAAGTACACAAGTTAAAATCATTGTGAATTGCATTTATGGTGAGAGGAAAGGGTACTCACCGAAATCACTCATCACAATGGTGTGGAGGCAATGGGACTCACCGATATCAAGCATTCCGATGGAAAAAGAAAACTATTATGTTCACATTGTTGTTCCTGAGTCACGGTAAAAGTTGCTTCTAACCAGACCTTGAAACAGGTAACGATAGAGTAATGTACAATCAAATTAGCAACACTAAAGTAAATTTCTAACATAAATATCAACCGTTGTGACAAAAGTTTACATTTACATCGTAAACGAAATGTAGAATCAAGTGCGTCGGTTCTTAATTGCAAAAATAGACAGACTTGATATTTGTCAACTACAGCGCCATCTACCACAAACAGGAAACAATGGTTTGAGTAAACTGTACCTATTTTTTGGCACAGAACCCGAATATGCAATAAAAATGGGGAAGGGGGGTTCCATTTTAAAATACAAAGTTGACCCCGCCTACTCAGGAGTAGTTAGGAGGTGGCCAGTTGTAGCAAAGACAGATATCCCCTTTACTAATAGTAACTGTTCACTTAGAACTTTTTTTCATACGATGCATCGTTTTCGAGATATTTAGTTGTCTCAGCTTAAAACAAACACCCTGTAATCTTTAAAGACGTCTGCGACCATTATAGGAGTAACTATAGGAGTTAATATTATTCGGTCTTATTGCTATGTTTGTTTTCGTGGCCATCATCCGCAGCAGCTGTTGTACTCAGTTGTCATTGGTTTTTCCGTCTTAAGCTTACTGCAGTTAATGAGTAATTTTCACCAGTCACGATTGGCTTTTATTTATATAGCATCTTCTATGGTCATTCTGGAAATATGGATACATGCCTTGTCTCTACATTTTGATATTTATATATTAACAAAAGTATTTCCGTATAAAATTTGTTTATTTATCTTGCGGTGTTTTCTTACCTCCTGTTTACACATTCTGCAAACCACTGTTTTTCCTTCGTTCATAGCTACACTGTACTCCTCATCAGATAGCAGCATTAGCGCCTAATTGGATTCAATATATTGCATGATATCTCTGCAGCAATCTCAATTAGCCTGAATCTATTACTGTGATTAGTTGTGTAGTTATGTTGTCCGAAATTGAACCACGAGAGGGGATCCTGTCCCTGTGACTCTAGTGACGTGCTCGCTTCGAATTCGTCTAGGGCATAGTGGTCTAGTTCCGATAAAAAAGGTAGCAACTGAAAAAAGTTTGACGAGGAATGCCGTGTGGAACGAATATGCGGACTCGCCAATGTTAAAAATAAAAAAAAAATGCGAATCCCGTTTGGACCATGAAATGTTTACGTGTGTCCTCTAACTTAGTTTTCAGCTTTCCATAATGTGAAAAATCGCCAGGAACGACGAGTGGTTCGGATTTCACGCTAGACTGTAAAGGCTTTTTTCCTCGGATACAGGAGTCGCCAAAGAGTCGTCCAATTGATAAATTTGCACCAGGGCGTTGAGCTTCGTGGAATTATTGTTATCGAGTGAGCAACAGCAGAAAATGTTACTTAAGGGGGGGGGGGTGTAAAATTGGTCAAAAATATTGAAATCTTTTTACACTATACAGTTCTGTAGCATGTTAGAAATATTGTCTCCAATTTTCAGAGTTTAATTAGTGCAAGAAATGATTTAATGATTTAAATCCATCTTGTTTCAACCAATGCACAGTGCCATTTCCCCTACACAACTCTCTCCTTGTTTTCGATATTTTATTATTTCCTGCCGTCAGAGAAGACAACTGTAGAGTATATAGCGCTGTGAGCCCTTTCACGATGTGATTAATTATGATTTATTAAAGAAATGCACACATGGTGGAACACAAAGCCCGAACGAAAGTTTTAATAACTCCATTTAAAAGAGACGCCCAAAGATGACATTTTGCTCATCTACTATTGTTAAAATTTCGTCATATGATGCTTGCCTGGTGTTTCGCGGTGGTAACACTGAAATAATCAGGACCCTTATGAGGCTAGGATTTGCTGCAGGTTACCTCACTAAAAAGTCGTTGAGGAAGATTAGTGGTGTGCGTATTGCAAGGTCTGAAATCTCAGAGAAGGGCCAAAAGGGCACACCAGAAGGGTCAGACTAGATGAAAAGAGCTACATGAAGACCAAAATGACCAAATGAATGGTTATGGGCAACATTAACGTGCTTGTTTCTGGCATCAATGATAGTAAAATCTTTTCTCTACATTTCCCGAAACTTTCATTTTACAGTGTACAGGGAACATTTTCCGCTGAACTACTGCAGATAAAAAAGTGAAATTTGCTACAGACATTTTACATACTATGGTACAACATCCTCTAGTCCAAAATTTTTCAACGTGTATTGCTGTCAAATTTATTTGCATTTTTGTGAAACAAAATTTTCCATATATCATTGACAAAAATTTAAAAAAAGGCTGTTGCGAGAGTTTGTAGATTGATATTAAAAATCTGGTACACAAATTTGTTTAACTAATTACTAAGAATAACCTAACACATTTTGAAAGTTATAAGTAGCGTAACCTTTGAGATAATGTTACTCATGTGATAGCATGTGTTCTTAAAGTTTTCGGCAACGTCCTGATCAATTTCTTTTACAAAAACTTGAAAAAATATCCCTATTATGGCCAATAATATAATGAAACACATGCAAAATTTGATTCAGTTATCTCTCAAACAGTAAAAGTTGCGTTCACTTCTAGGTATCCGTGTCTTTTCTCATACGTCTCCCTTAAGTTGGCATTTATCAAAGAATGAATGCAGTTTATGGTAACGTGTGTGTTGATGTTGACATTGTGCGGCGCTTGGTAAACAAACATAAAACTGGCGGACCTGGAACAATGGAAATCAGTGACAAACAAAGAGTTAAATGACCCTTGTCAGCAACCGATGCGTTTCACATGTGGAGAGAAAATACGTTAAACACAGACTCTTCGAGCTGTAAAACAGCAGCTCAGGAAAATTCGAGGTGAATAAGCAGTGTTTTGTTGCAGCAAGACGGTGCTAGGCCACATGCTGCACGTGCCATTACGGAGGAGCTTAGGAGGCTGAAACTCACAATATCCGTTCCGCCATACAGTACAGATTTGGCTCCCTGCGACTTTCAATGAAAAAACCCAGGCGATGGTGTGGATCTGTTAGCAAAAACATACGGTGTCTTTTGCGTGACAACGTCGTGGAACGTTTTGGAAAACGTTTATCTAATTATCTGTCTACTATGTTGCAACATGAGGCTATATCATTGAAAAGTAAATTCTATGAAAAATTTCAGTTTTTCATCTACTAAAATATTTCCATCCTGTCACTCGTACTTTTCGTGGGGGTATTACTTCGTCATTCTACCTTCAGAGTGCTGTTATTTTCTGTTATTCTTTTATATATACTTATTTATTTACTGGTCACTGAGAGCGTAACGTGGTGCCTACAATATCGGACTTCCATTGCTAGGCACCGCTGTTAAAATTATTCCACTTTAGGTTTTCCGTGGTTTCTCCAAATCACTTGATGTGAATGACATGATGGTTCCGTAAAAAAGGTCAGCACCGCGTCCACTCTAATCAAGCATAGGACGGACCGACGTCATCAAACAATCGAACGTAACACACATATCTTACGCAAGCGTTAATGACTCGCTCGAGTCGTCTGGAGTTTTCTCTATTAGTGTAGTGTTGAACTACATCACAGTAGTACAAATTTTCATTATTAGATTCTCATCCAAGATTATACCAAGATCATTTTTGTTTTATTGCCTGAATAAATGGGCACTATCAGGAATATGGGTGGAACTGTTTCGTTAAAATGTTGGCTTATCCACTCGGTGTGACATGAGGATTACCTTTGACTTCTCAGGTTTCAGTTAATGACCCAGCTTTGTGGCCAACGTAATATTGAAGACAGTTCATCAGTCATACCTGGTATAAAGAAGTAATTTTCATTCGAGTGGCTCTTAGATACGTCTGGGTGCCATAAGAACACAATTGGTAGTTACAAGAGTGTAACAGAAGTGAAATAGCGTTGATAAACGTCTCATTTGCAAAACATATCTCTTCATCGATAATAATCTAGTAGACGACGGAAATTAATTAAATACACTGGAATAAAATGAACAGATCTACGGGGATGAAATCAATGACGATACAACTGATACAAAATGGTATCAGACCCGATGTGACACAAGTTTTCGTCAGTCACAACACGTTCACTACATCTTCCAATCAATCTCAGCCTCGAATCTGCTTTTCAAGCAACTCAGAATCCTACAGCTGCACAATGTTTCATTTCCAGGGACCTCCTTTTAACTAAGTTTTGTGACAGCACTCGTTTTTGTGCATGTCTTGGGGCAAGGTTAGAGAACCTGGTAACGCACATTTCATTTTGCGGGATTTGATTATTTAAAGCGTTGCTTGCACATATTCTCTAACATCATATCACTGCATCTTCATTGATTTTATCTCCATTAGTTCCATTAATTTCATATTTGCGAAATTATTTCAACTGAAATATAGGGAGACCTGCAAAGGACTGACGAACTGTGCAGGGAATGGTAGTTGGTCCACAGCGTAAGATCATTTAACGTATTGCGCGTAAATAGTAGGAGAGACCTATTAATGATCGATACCAGCAGTGGTGATTAAGTCACCGGAAACGTTAACAACCGTAAAATATACAGGAATTACCATCAGGAACGACAGAAAGTTAAATCACTAAATAAAACTAATTGTAGGAAAAGCAGATGCAGGCTAAGATTTATTGAAAAGATTCTAACGGAAATGAAGGTTTCTTGAAATTGCTGCAACCAGTCGCCTTTTTATTTGTTCTTCAATCTTTATTATCCCATTAAAGATTTCGAACCGCCTAGCGGTTCATCATCAGATGTTACATATTTAGTGATTGTCTGCAGCAGTGTGGGATGGAAATGTTATACATCCACGAAATAAGTGGCTTACAAAACACCGGTTCGACCTATTCTTGAGTATTGTTCGTGAATTTCGACCACTCACCAGCTAACATTAATAGAGAAGATAGAGGAAATCCGAAGAAGGGTGACGAATTTCGTCACGGATTCGTTTGTTAGGTGTGAGTGCGTTGTGGAGATGATCATCAAATTCCAGTAGCAGACGCAGTTAAAGAGATATTGTGTATCACGAAAAGGTTTACAGTTAAAATGCCGAGAACGTATCTCATAAGAAGTCAAGCAACATATTACTTCATCCTACAAGCATCTCGCGAAATGACCACGAAAGAAAAATCTGAGAAATTATAGTTTGCACGAAAGCTTAGTAACCATCGTTCTTTCCACGCAGTGTTCATGAATAGAAGAAGAAAATATCGAAATTATATAGCTGTCCGGAGTACTTTCTGCCACACACTGTAGGGCGGTATGCGGAGGATACATGCAGATATTTTCGCTTAAAAGAGTGGGACATTCCTACGGGACATTTGTGTTTGATGTGAGACTGTCTTGAAAGGCAAAACTCACTGTTTTACATTGGGCATAGAGACGTCAACAGACAAAACAATAATTTACCCCGAGCGTGCTGTAGGACAGCGCGATAGCACCTCTGCTCTATGTTAATGACTTGTCAGGATCTGTTAAAAGTAACCGTAGGCTCTTGGGCGAGGAACTGTTATCTTTAAAAAAGATTACAGTCACAAGAAGGCTGCATAAACCTTCAGTCTCATGTTCACAAGTCTAAAACATACACTTTGCGTCCGAAAGGCCCCGAGGTTCGTTTTATTCCGGGCGTATAGGCGTCAGCGCAGTAACTACGGTGGTACTTGAACTAGTGCCTGTGTACAACAGATCTGCATTTGACATCTCAGTTGTGAGCAGTCAGTACTAAGGAGTGGACGTGAGGCTGTCGTGTGTCGACGTTGCTGTGTCATAAATCACTATGGAGAAACATTTCTAAATAAAAAGTTTGAGACACTCTCCAGAATGTCTTGAAGAATATTGGTTGGTTGGTTGATTTGGGGAAGAGGACGGAAAACGAGGATTAGGGAAGGATACGGAAGGAAGACGGCCGTGCCCTTTCAAAGGAACTGTCCCGTCATTTGCCTGAAGCTATTTAGGGAAATAATGGAAAACCTGAATCAAGAACGCCGGACTGGGGTTTTAACCGTCTTTCTCCCGAATGCGAATCCAGTGTGCTAACTACTATGCTACCTCGCTCGGTTTTGAAGCAGAGTGTGTCCAAAGTTCGTCCCGCACACCTTGACTCCCGAACAATAAAAACAACGCGTGGACCCCTGTTACAACTCTGTTGGTATGCAGAACGCGGACAATTCTACATCTACATTTATACTCCGCAAGCCACCCAACGGTGTGTGGCGGAGGGCACTTTACGTGCCACTGTCATTACCTCCCTTTCCTGTTCCAGTCGCGTATGGTTCGGGGGAAGAACGACTGTCTGAAAGCCTCCGTGCGCGCTCGAATCTCTCTAATTTTACATTCGTGATCTCCTCGGGAGGTATAAGTAGGGGGAAGCAATATATTCGATACCTCATCCAGAAACGCACCCTCTCGAAACGTGGACAGCAAGCTACACCGCGATGCAGAGCGCCTCTCTTGCAGAGTCTGCCACTTGAGTTTATTAAACATCTCCGTAACGCTATCACGGTTACCAAATAACCCTGTGACGAAACGCGCCGCTCTTCTTTGGATCTTCTCTATTTCCTCCGTCAGACCGATCTGGTACGGATCCCGCACTGATGAGCAATACTCAAGTATAGGTCGAACGAGTGTTTTGTAAGCCACCTCCTTTGTTGATGGACTACATTTTCTAAGCACTCTCCCAACGAATCTCAACCTGGTACCCGCCTTACCAACAATTAATTTTATATGATCATTCCACTTCAAATCGTTCCGCACGCATACTCCCAGATATTTTACAGAAGTAACTGCTACCAGTGTTTGTTCCGCTATCATATAATCATACAATAAAGGATCCTTCTTTCTATGTATTCGCAATACATTACATTTGTCTATGTTAAGGGTCAGTTGCCACTCCCTGCACCAAGTGCCTATCCGCTGCAGATCTTCCTGCGTTTCGCTACAATTTTCTAATGCTGCAACTTCGCTGTATACAACAGCATCATCCGCGAAAAGCCGCATGGAACTTCCGACACTATCTACTAGGTCATTTATATATATTGTGGAAAGCAATGGTCCCATAACACTCCCCTGTGGCACGCCAGAGGTTACTTTAACGTCTGTAGACGTCTCTCCATTGATAACAACATGCTGTGTTCTGTTTGCTAAAAACTCTTCAATCCAGCCACACAGCTGGTCTGATATTCCGTAGGCTCTTACTTTGTTTATCAGGCGACAGTGCGGAACTGTATCGAACGCCTTCCGGAAGTCAAGAAAAATAGCATCTACCTGGGAGCCTGTATCTAATATTTTCTGGGTCTCATGAACAAATAACGCGAGTTGGGTCTCACACGATCACTGTTTCCGGAATCCATGTTGATTCCTACGTAGTAGATTCTGGGTTTCCAAAAACGACATGATACTCGAGCAAAAAACATGTTCTAAAATTCTACAAGAGATCGACGTCAGAGATATAGGTCTATAGTTTTGCGCATCTGCTCGACGACCCTTCTTGAAGACTGGGACTATCTGTGCTCTTTTCCAATCATTTGGAACCCTCCGTTCCTCTAGAGACTTGCGGTACACGGCTGTTAGAAGGGGGGCAAGTTCTTTCGCGTACTCTGTGTAGAATCGAATTGGTATCCCGTCAGGTCCAGTGGACTTTCCTCTATTGAGTGATTCCAGTTGCTTTTCTATTCCTTGGACACTTATTTCGATGTCAGCCATTTTTTCGTTTGTGCGAGGATTTAGAGAAGGAACTGCAGTGCGGTCTTTACTGGAAAAAATCGTCACGGGTGGTGAGAGTTGGTGGTGTCAATATAAACCTTCCACTAAGCGACAAAGTGTAGAAATTCACATAAAGGGTCAACCTTTCACGACATAATCGACATTGAAGCCAACGTGACGCGCGAATTGAACAACCACCCAAAGGACTTTTCTGAGAGTTTCTCACGGTTGTATGAACGTTCTTTGCGTTGTGCTCAAAGGATGAGGGGTGACTACGTAGATCACTTGAAGCATTAAAATCGTCATCTTAACTTTTCTCTATATTTTATTAATCCAGCCTCGAAACTTTTTGGAATTTTAGGGTAGTGTGAGGAATCAGATCCTGTAACATCGATAGGACTCTGTATAATACCACGTTCATTAAATGCTGAGATACATTAGCTTTCTGTTACGGTTAAACAGAGTAACGATAGGAACCATGGACATGAACAGGACAGCACAGCATGCAATGACCACGCAAGCTCAGTTGAGAGTAACGCAAGCGGCAGGCTTCGATCCATCTGTAAACGTTACAGGTTATGTATGAAGGAACCGGCCTACAGGCCCACCTGCTCGTGCGTGTGTACCGGGAGGCAGATTGTAACAACGGAAAATTATGCCAGGGCGAAGGCTACATACAGCAGAGACATTCGCTCTCGTATTGATCTACATCTGAAAAAATTCTTCTCCGCGTGGATGTACGATTACTTCGCAGCACGGACGTTTAGTGTAGGGAAACAGAGACAGCCGAAATTTGCGTAGGCGCAATACAATTACATAGGCGATGTCGATGAAAATCTCGAAGTTTAAAATTATCACCAACTGTACAATCGGACGCATTACTGCGATAATTTGAGTGGCAAGGCCTGCAAGGGAGTCAGTGCTATCTAATTTCTTTATATTTCAAGACATTTTATTGTATTCCCATGACTGCAGAAAAGAATGAATTAACATCGAGAATCGTGAACGAGAACGGCAAAACTTTTAGTAAAAGCGCCACAGCCCTAAGACACTATATACTATTAACAGAACATACGAAAGTGTTGACACCAGTGTACTACAGTGAGTGGCTAAAGACGCGATGGACACACAAATGAAGAATTAAGTCATGACAAAGCACTGTTATATGAGTCGGTCGTCAGCTGCTGCAGTTGTCTCCGTACTGCCTCACAGTTAAACAAGCGGCGATATGACACAAAGTAGATCGTCTGTAGCTTCATATGGCTCTACGGAGGCAACGTGGGCTGTGTTACCATATCACCCGGTTTATCTGGATTCCACACAGTTTTTAACGCTCTGTTCAACACCCTGTTGCAAATTTATAAAACAGAAAAAAACAGAGTTTTGGGCTTCCATGTTCAGTTGTTCTGTTACGCTAAGTGTCTTCTGGTGGACTGAAATTGGAAATGGGCATAAACTGACAGAGATAAAAGCAGGCTGTCAACACGTCAGACGATCGTCGACTGTCGTGGCACGGCAAATTGATTTTGTGATTTCATCCACAGCTTCTGAAAATTGTTTAATACTTTTTTGCAATCCCTGCCACAATGCATTTGGGGAAAGGATATATTCCTTATTAAATATACTGTGGATTCAGGAAGAAAATAGACTTTTGGTACAGCTTCTAAAGAATTTGTTAGAGACCTCACTTGTTCTCAGTTCTACGATAACATCAAATCAAAGAAGGAGTTACTTCAGAACGTCGAGGAAGTGAGTGATATCCTTTTGTAAAAAAAATTGTAAGCCATTGTGGTTCACTTAAAGATTATACCTCCCGCTTTTTTTTCATTTTGAAATATCGTAACCCTAAACGTGGTCGTCTGTGCAGCTGTTTACGCGTGTCGAAGCATTGTCTGTGCGATGTTGAAGATCCACCTTGGAGATTGTTGACCTCGGAAACTCGAATTTTTGTGTAATCTTCAGTATACGATAACCCACGCGTCCTGCATCGATTGTCATACCCCGATAAAAGTTGGGTAACTCGCGACGTGCCGCCGTGTTAACTACACACTTGTTTATAACTTACACGGGAAATTCGCACCCCGCTCTGATTTAGCGGTAAGAGGCCCCCGTGGACAGTCCGTCAAAAACTTAACTCAGATCAAGCATGAAAACAGGAAGGACGTGTAATTAACTGAAAAAAAAATCAAAATAGAAACAGTGAACGGTCCAAGCTTAACAAGTGCAACATTAAGCAAAGAAGTGCTCACAGTTGTCCTGCCAAGTGGACGAGCCGTGTTCGAAATTCCCTCATGCCTTTTTCTATTTTATTTTTTTTGCTGTTTTCTGTATTCAAATTGCTGTCTGTGTCGTGGTGTAACGTCCGTTTGCAACAACGAGGAGTAAGGTTGGGACCTATAATGGAAGTTGATTCCGCACAACTACTCAATTTGCAGCCGAAAGGAAGTAGCTTTCGAATGAGAACCGCAAACCTTTGATGACAACGTGACAAGGCAGCCGAATCCTCCACCATAAAACACGTCTCGTGTGCCAGAAACGGCATTAGTGACAGTACGAGCGTCTTATGATAGGACCTAATTTGTACGCCCGGTGAGTGAGTGAGATATGCCTCCTTGCCCGATTTAGGCGTTCGTCTGACTGAATGTGGCCACTCCCAAGCAAATGATGAAAACGTAATAGTTTGTCACATACGCTGCAAGAAACGAACGCAGCAGTTTTATAACCACACAGTTTCTCTGTGCTTCGTCAAAACATAAGTTTTTATGGTTTTTGAAGTTACGTTCCGTTCCGGAAGTTTTTACTCTTGAATTCCTTTGTTGCAACATAGTACACATCCGTTTACAATGAAGAGCCAGAGAAACTGGTACATCTGTGTAATATCGCGTAGGGCCCCCACGAGCAGGCCGCGGTGGCCGAGTGGTTCTAGGCGCTACAGTCTGGAACCGCGCGACCGCTGTGGTCGCAGGTTCGAATCCTGCCTCTGGCATGGGTGTGTGTGATGTCCTTAGGTTACTTAGGTTTAAATAGTTCTAAGTTCTAGGGGACTGATGACCTCAGAAGTTAAGTCCCATAGTGCTCAGAGCCATTTGAACCAACCCCGCGAGCATGCAGAAGTGCCGCACCACGACGTGTCATGGACTTCACTAATGTCTGAAGTAGTTCTGGAAGGAATACGTACCATGATACCATGAATCCTGCAGGGTTGTATATAAATCCGTAAGAGTAGGAGGCGATGGAGATCTCTTGTGAACAGTACGTTGCAAGGCATCCCAGATATGCTCAATAATGTTCATGTCTGGGGAGTTGGTTGGTCAGCGGAAGTGTTTAAACTCGGAAGAGCGTACCTGGAGCCACCCTGCAGCAATTCTGGACGTGTGGGGTATCAGATTGTCCTGCTGGAATTGCCCAAATCCATCGGAATGCACAATTAACATGAATGGATGCAAGTGATCAGACAGAATGCTTACGTATGTGTCACCTGTCAGAGTCGTATCTAGACTCCAACTGTACACGCCACCCGACTCCATTACAGAGCCTCCACCAACTTGAACAGTTCCCTGCTCACATGCAGGGTCCATGGATTCATGAGGTTGTCTCCATACCCGTAAACGTCCATCCGCTCAATACAATTTGAAACGGGACTCGCCCGGCCAGGAAACATGTTTCCAGTCATCAACGGTCCAGTGTCGATGTTGTCGGGCCCAGTCGAGGCGTAAAACTTTGTGTCGTGCAATCATCAAGGGTACAAAAGTGGGCCTTCGGCTCTGAAAGCCCATATTGAGGACGTTTCGTTGAATGATTCGCACGCTGACACTTGGTGATAGCCCAGCACAGAAATCTGCAGCAATTTGCGGAAGGGTTGCACTTCTGTCACGTTGAACGATTCTCTTAACTCGTCGTTGGTCCCGTTCTTGCAGGATCTTTTTCCGGCCGCAGTGATATCGGAGATTTGATGTTTTACTGGAGTCCTGATATTCACGATACACTCGTGAAATGGTCGTTCCGGAAAATCCCCACTTAAATTTCTAATTACTGCCACGTATTTATCAAATTGCTGTTTCAACAATCGAACAGTTATCTCAGATAACATTCCATGCGTTTTCACCTTCGTTGATTTTATCCCCTCAGGTCAATTCATTTGATTTTAGAGTATTTGTTCCATTTTACGAATATTTTATTTGACATTTATAGCACGGGTGGCGTAGTGGTTGAAGATGTTTACTTTCTTATTAAACTTGTTTTTCACTTATAACGTGAGTAGTGATAAAGACTAATACGTTATTTTTATTAAATTTTAAACCACTGTGCTGTTTAGTAATTTGTTAATGGCCTGCATACAGCCATACACACAAATAAATTTCCCAAAAAATAAAATGACTTGTTCCACACCATTTAAGTAAAACCCCTGCAGATGCTCTATGGAACATCTAACTAACTAACTAATGAACTACATACATTACAACTGTTAATGATTTATATGCCAGATTCCAATACAGATATTTTCATACAATCTCGATGTTATGAATCTTACGTTGCGTTTTGTTTTGTCATGTAGCTGGACTGAGTAGGGAGACCTACGAAATATAGATTATCTGAGTGATACGATTCGTCAAAAATAAGTAGTATAGTGGAAGCAATAGTGGCAAATTTAATTCCAACACACTGTGAATTTACAAATTTGGCACTCTTACTTTTTTTCTGAAGGCGTGTAGAGACGCTTATTGAAGATTCCACAGATGCAGTACGGTGTGTGGTGATTAGTATTGAGAAATGAATGAACAGAGTAGCACCAGCTTACGTAATTAAATAACTTCTTTGGGAAACAGTATTGTACACCAGGGATAAACGGTCTGCTCTCCTATTCAGAAAGATGGACCCCCTAATTCCGTCTGACCATCCCCCAATCTCCGTCTGACCATCCTGATTTAAGTTTTATGTGATTTCCCCTAAATTACTGCAGGACAGTGCCAAGATGGTCCCTATTATAAGGCCGCGGGCGACGACCTATCCCATTCTTCTCAAGCTGTACCTGTAAGTATGTAAATGCTTTTACATATCAATCATGTTTCCCTTTTTGTTCATGAACATTAATACCATGGCAAGTCCAATACCCTTGTAAAAATGATTCACATATGAGTAACACTAATACTAATATTAATCTGAATAAAAGAAGTATGGGTATTAGGCCTCGTCATTGTAAAACACCAAAGCAACTAAATTACCGTCGTCGCTGACAATTGTTCCCTCTCTTTCTAGTAGTCCCAGGTCAGATAACTTGATCACAAAAATCTTCAGCTACATTCCCCATCTCGATTTCGTTATTTATGCTTCCCAGTATCGTAAAGAACAGTGGAAACCTAACAGACATCTACTCGCAGCTTGTCATCTCGGAAAAGGTTCAAATTTCGCGCACATGTAAACGAAGGCGCAGGCCCCTGCGTCAGCCGGCTTCTGAAGTGGTATTGCTTTACATGCAGATCGTTAGAGATGGAGACGCGCTCTGGGGCTGCTACAAATGAAGAGGGTGCAGCTTCGGTTTATACAGGGCCGTAGATCAGAGAAAGCAGACAAGGAATCCGAGTCCAGCTTGTGTCAACCCTCGATATAGGGAGACGAGATGGGCAGTTCCAGACAAGCATAAAAGTATTTGTTACACTGTTACTACTCGTTTTATATGCATTTTCTCTCCAGTTCAAAATAGTGCTATGCATTTCAAGCATATTTCTCCTATCATCAGGCGTGTTTGCGTAAACAGAATTTAAAAACGCCAACATTTTAATAGACTTAAGCCGTTTTGATACAATAGATTCAAGTGAGACAGTAGTTGAGAAGGAAGTAAAACAGCGTTAGAACCTATCCCCGACGTTATTTACTCTGTACATTGAACATGCAGTGAAGGAAAAGAAGGCGCCAGCCGCTGTGGCCGAGCGGCTCTAGGCGCTTCAGTCCGGAACCGCGCTGCTGCTACGGTCGCAGGTTCGAATCCTGCCTCGGGCATGGATGTGTGTGATGTCCTTGGGTTAGGTAGGCTTAAGTAGTTCCAAGTCTAGGGGACTGAGGACCTCAGATGTTAAGTTCCATAGTACTTAGAGCCATTTGAACCATTTGAAAAGAAGGTGAAATTTCGAAAAGGAGTTAAAGTTCATGGAGAACAAATAAAAACTTTGAAATGAAACTTCCTGGCAGATTAAAACTGTGTGCCGGACCGAGACTCGAACTCGGGACCTTTGCTTGGGTAGCTCAGTTGGTAGAGCACTTGCCCGCGAAAGGCAAAGGTCCCGAGTTCGAAGCTCGGTCCGGCACACAGTTTTAATCTGCCAGGAAGTTTCATATCAGCGCACACTCCGCTGCAGAGTGAAAATCTCATTCTGAAAAACTTTGAAAGTTACCAACGATACTGTTATTCTGTCAGAGACAGCAAAGGACTTGGAACAGCAGTGTAATGGAATGGGTAGTGCCTTCAATAGAGGTTATAAGATGAACATCAACAAAGCAAAACAAGGATAATAGAATGTAGAAAAATTGAATCAGGCGATTCCGGGGGAAATAGAGAAGGAAATGAGACACTAAAAGTGGTAAATGAGTTTTGCTACACCGACAGAAAACAAATCGCAACACCAAGAAGGAATCGTGCGACATAAACGAAGGTTGGCAGGTGTCTTTCTACATCTGATAGATGATTCTGTTCAAATTTGAAGCCAGTCGCATAAGAGTGGCGCTAGTAGCGCCACTGTGAGGACGCAGATGAGGTTGGCTTTAACGGTCGTGAACGTTAGTTACCTTTGAGGTTGAACGCGGTGAGTTGATGTTAGTCAACTATGTCATTAAGGCGACAAAGATGCCATTATCAGCTCCTCACGCAGTTTGAACGACGTCGTGTAATAGGGCTACGAGAAGCTGGATGATCCTTCTGCGATACTGCAGAAAGACGTGGAAGGAATGTAGCCACTGCACATGCTGCCTGGCAGCGGTGGTCACGAAAATGTACGGTCGCAAGTAAATTAGGCTTTGGACGACTACGTGACAGAATCGAGAGGAAAGAATATTGTGTTCGGTGTATTGCTCTGGTGGATCGTACTGCACCTGCAGCAGAATTTGAGCAGCAGTTTGCTCCACAGTGAAACAACGAACTGTTACAAATCTATTACTTCAAGGCCAGCTCCAAGACAGACGCTCTGTAGCGTGAATCCCACTGATCCCAAAACAACGCCATTTTTGACTTCAGCGGTGTTAAGCGAGAGCTCATTGGAGGGCAGGGTGGAGGTCTGTTGTGTTTTCTGATGAAAACTGATTCTGCTTCAGTGCCAGTGATGGCCATGTGTTGATTAGAAGCCGGCTAGTGATTTCGTATGACAGCAGGAGCACTCTCGTGGTTATCCCAAGCACCCGAACTGTAAATTTGTGCATCAATCTGGCGATTCGACCTTTTGTGTTCCCATTCATGAACAGCACTCCAAGCGGTGTTTTCCAACAGGATAACGCTTGCTGAAATACCGCTTTTGTAACCCAACATGCTCTACAGAATGTATGTGTTGTGTGTGTGGGTTGGGGGGGGGGGCGGAGTTGATGGAGGGGGGGGGGGAGATACTAAAGGATGAATATAGTAAGCACGTTGAAATAGATGTAGGTGGCAGTAGTTATTCGGAAATGAGGAGGCATGCACACGACTAGCGTGAAGAGCTGCATCGTAAACAACAACAAATTTAGGTCGCGTCAGTGTGAAGTAAATGACTGTCTAGCAGTTATTACTGTGAATATCGATTCCGACAGGATCGATAGTCGATCTCCTGCCGCAAACTACATATCTACCACATAGTGAAGATTTAAATCATGTAATATTTTTTTTTTTTTTAAATTTGGCAGTGGAAGTCATCATATTCAGTGGCAAATTGATTTCAGCGCGATAGCGCAGTGTCGCAGAGCAATATAGTGTAGTGGTTAGAGCACTGCACTCAACTGCAGCTCTGGTACGCCGAAACTGTGTGAGGTACTAAGACTGTATTACATGATTCTTACAAAAATTATGATGCCAAAATATCAACATGTGCCCTACAAAAGCTATGTTGTTTGAGTACACAAACACCTCCATGATGAGTACTAGGATGATCAATGCAACAGCATCAACCGCCGATAAGAATAAGTGGACGTCACTTTCTCACACTTCGCCTCCACCACGTCTCTTTTTCCATTGCTCCTAACAGCAACCTCGTCAACGGAACAGTGTACATAATAATTGAAACTTCACAATTTCTTTGGTACTATTAGGGTAATTAGTAAATTTTAATATTACTCAACAGTTATTTGGTCTACATCCACGCCTGAGAAGTAGCAAAACATGTTCGAAACGCGTATGAACGCGCTAAATTAGGCAGAAATGTGAGTGACTGGTAGCACTGTAACACAAAAAATTATTTCACACAGTTTCGGTTTACTTCACTTAGCTGCCATGGCCACAATTAATTATGTTTCAACTAGCAAAATTTTTAATTGAGTAGGCCCTATTATGTTTCAGCTCGTACTTAAATTTAATATTTCTCTCCTAAGGCATATTTTGTGAATTTGCGCCGCTCTATTAAATATTTCCACACTATAGATGATTCACTTGCAAAGATAAAAAGTTATTTTAGATCACGCAGATGAATCAGCCATTTGAGCACCAAATTGTAGCGCTGTGATTACTAAGCAGGATGTTCCTTTATTCGGTTAGGAACGTGGCTCTGAGCATTTTGTGGGCAAGGCTCTCCACAGTGCACATCGCCTTCCTCATAACGTCTTTCACTGAGTGTCTGTAACACTCGTGCATTGACTAACCAAAACTGTGACGAAATTCGTAGCTCTTCTCATGAACTCTTCCGTTAATTCGACAACGTAGTGTTCCGATACCGACCAATGATATGCAAGTATTTTGTACGCGGCCTCTTTGGCATGGAAGACTACATTTCCTTAGGACTCAATCATTACATCTGACTCTGGCATCTGCCTTCTCTACGACTAGATTTTTGTCCCCCTTCCACCTTAAATCACTCCACTCAGAAACTCCTGGATACGTGAAGGCAGTATCTGCTTCCAGTGACCGGTTGCCGATCACGTAGTCAAATGATATCAAATCTTTTCGTATCTATTTCTTTTTGCTTAGGGATAGCACTCATTCCTTGTACCAGCTACAGGTAACCCACAAGCCTCTCTTCAACTCGTAACAAGTTCCTAACGATGTCATCTTGCTGTACACAACTGCATCGTCTGCAAAAAACTTTACAGGACAACAGATTTTATCTGCCAAATTATTTATATGCTCGTGCCAGCGACCCGTCTCGGCTTTGGTTTCCTTTATTGTTATTTCAGTTCCCTGAAGGAGGGCGGGCTGGCAGCGAATAAAAACCGCTCTTCAGCCAGAGATTATATGTATTTAAAACACGCTTCAAATATTAAAAACCTATGACAATAACAAGCGATTTTCGTTAAAAACACGTTGCTGGACGGTATTTACGATGCTTACATAGAAAAAACATGCAGTAAGTAAATGAAGTTTTTTTAAAAAACACATAGGTGGAAAATAATTATGCTTTTAAAACTTGTCTGACGATTTTATAAGTTATAACAGTTGATCATAGTGTCAATCATACTATCTTGATACATGAAAATGATAATAATCATGATGAAGGTAGAATGATAAATATTACTATGGGGCGCTGTAGAACAGTAGGTAGCGACTAAAAGCAAGGTGAAGGAAAGATGGTGCGAGGTGGAGCGTAGTGGCTGCGGTTGGAAGGACGCGGGTTGGTTGAAATTCCGGCGGGAGAGTCTTGATAAGGCATGAAGGTATATGGAAGGTGGAATATGGATGTATTGGCGCAATAGGGTACCTGGATTGGTGATGTGGGTGGGATATGGGATGCCGGGACTGGATTTTGTGATGCATCTACTGCATCTGAAGGTGCTCTCCGAAGAGAAGAAGATATGCGAAGTGGATCAGATGCTAAAGGATGCGGAAGGCGAGGTGGATTGCAAGTCTTTCCAGGATTTCAAGGGACTTGTGAAATTCAGGGTAGGCAACGTTGGCGTAGGTGAGGATGAGGAGGATGAGGGATTTGTAGATGAGGATAATGGCAGAACGATGTAGACATAAGGTGTGGCCTGTTAGTAGTTTTAGTCGTGTTAAATCGTAAGGAGATGTGCATTCCATGTTGGGAATGGGTGGGTGGGTTGCAAGGTGCTGATGGATTGGATCCACTGGGTAAGAATGTTTTCAAGGATGTTGCTGAAAACTGACGTCCGGCCAATAGGTCGATAGGATGAGGTCTATCAGAGTGGTTATCAGGTTTCAGGAAGAGGAGAACTTTGGACATTTTCCACTGCTCTGGGAAATAACCAGTGCAGATGATGCTATTGTAAATGATGACAAGGATTTCGCGATAGGCTCTGGGGCATTCCTTGAGGTGGCGATACGTAACTGTATCGTAACCGGTTGCAGTGTTCCGCTTTTTAGCGAGTGTTTGTGTAATACCTTCAGCTGTGACTGGCATTTTTAGTCCTGTTAGTGAAGTATTTTATAAGTACTGGAAGTTTTGTGCGAGAGGTGGGATAACTGTGTTGGCACCCTCATACACAATGGGGTCCATCGAGTAATCAAAGTTGGGATCGTGTGGGGTCGTGAATGTTCTTCCAAGTAGGATACAAAGTTGTTGGCTTTAGTTAGGTTGTCAGTAAGGGTCTGTTGTTATGTAGGATGGGGTAGGTGAGAGAGGACTTGTTCCTGAAGACTCTATGGAATGCTTTCCATTACTTTGTAGAGTTTGTCGGTGTTTCGTTTAGTTTAGTGCATTTCATGTGCCAATCCCGACGTCGCTTAGCTTGTAACTGCAAACATGTCGCTGGAATTATGGGTGGGACGTGAGCGTGTCCCAGTCAAGAGTACGAAGACATTCTCTGTAGACGCGATGGGATTCTTGGAACAGGGCAAGCGAACATGGAGAGAGAGTAAAACGGCCATAGTAGATACACTCCTGGAAATTGAAATAAGAACACCGTGAATTCATTGTCCCAGGAAGGGGAAACTTTATTGACACATTCCTGGGGTCAGATACATCACATGATCACACTGACAGAACCACAGGCACATAGACACAGGCAACAGAGCATGCACAATGTCGGCACTAGTACAGTGTATATCCACCTTTCGCAGCAATGCAGGCTGCTATTCTCCCATGGAGACGATCGTAGAGATGCTGGATGTAGTCCTGTGGAACGGCTTGCCATGCCATTTCCACCTGGCGCCTCAGTTGGACCAGCGTTTGTGCTGGACGTGCAGACCGCGTGAGACGACGCTTCATCCTGTCCCAAACATGCTCAATGGGGGACAGATCCGGAGATCTTGCTGGCCAGGGTAGTTGACTTACACCTTCTAGAGCACGTTGGGTGGCACGGGATACATGCGGACGTGCATTGTCCTGTTGGAACAGCAAGTTCCCTTGCCGGTCTAGGAATGGTAGAACGATGGGTTCGATGACGGTTTGGATGTACCGTGCACTATTCAGTGTCCCCTCGACGATCACCAGTGGTGTACGGCCAGTGTAGGAGATCGCTCCCCACACCATGATGCCGGGTGTGGGCCCTGTGTGCCTCGGTCGTATGCAGTCCTGATTGTGGCGCTCACCTGCACGGCGCCAAACACGCATACGACCATCATTGGCACCAAGGTAGAAGCGACTCTCATCGCTGAAGACGACACGTCTCCATTCGTCCCTCCATTCACGCCTGTCGCGACACCACTGGAGGCGGGCTGCACGATGTTGGGGCGTGAGCAGAAGACGGCCTAACGGTGTGCGGGACCGTAGCCCAGCTTCATGGAGACGGTTGCGAATGGTCCTCGCCGATACCCCAGGAGCAACAGTGTCCCTAATTTGCTGGGAAGTGGCGGTGCGGTCCCCTACGGCACTGCGTAGGATCCTACGGTCTTGGCGTGCATCCGTGCGTCGCTGCGGTCCGGTCCCAGGTCGACGGGCACGTGCACCTTCCGCCGACCACTGTCGACAACATCGATGTACTGTGGAGACCTCACGCCCCACGTGTTGAGCAATTCTGCGGTACGTCCACCCGGCCTCCCGCATGCCCACTATACGCCCTCGCTCAAAGTCCGTCAACTGCACATACGGTTCACGTCCACGCTGTCGCGGCATGCTACCAGTGTTAAAGACTGCGATGGAGCTCCGTATGCCACGGCAAACTGGCTGACACTGACGGCGGCGGTGCACAAATGCTGCGCAGCTAGCGCCATTCGACGGCCAACACCGCGGTTCCTGGTGTGTCCGCTGTGCCGTGCGTGTGATCATTGCTTGTACAGCCCTCTCGCAGTGTCCGGAGCAAGTATGGTGAGTCTGACACACCGGTGTCAATGTGTTCTTTTTTCCATTTCCAGGAGTGTAGTTTACAGTGGGATATGATTAGAAATTGCATCTGAGACGGCATACTGTGCAAAGTCAGCGTCGCGTTCGATCTCATCGGAATTCTGAAGCTTAGAATCATAGCTTTCGATTGAGGTATGCATCTGGGCACAGTAGCATTCCAGTCTGCATAGGAATAATCCTGGATCTGTCAGAGTGGATGACTAGGAGTGGGGTGGGTTGGGTTTGGTATATGGTACGAGATCTGGAGATGAACAGGTAGGTGATCAGTCCCAGTTGGACCTAGAATTTCTACTGTAGTGCGCCTCAACAAGTTAAGGGAGACAATGATGGCATCAGTGGTATTATCTGTGTCAGGATGGGTGTGTCAGTGACGGGAATATCATGGCCATTGAAGATGTTGATAAACTGAAGCCACCGCTGTTTCTCGGCAGGTATGCGGGAGCGAAGGTTAAGGTCATCTGCGATTAAGTTGGTATGAAATTTTCAGTCAACATGGGTTATAAAATCGAATGGGATGAGATGGTTGGGGCAGATTTAGGTAGTAACAAGGGTTAATGTGAGTTTTGGGGGAAAGATGATGAGGATGAGGTGCTCAGTCGAATCATTAGAAGTAGTTCGGGAGTAGAAGGGGAAGTTTGGAGACGGGCGATGGCTGCTCCACCCCTTGAAATAGGATTGGGATTACCAGCGCGATGTGTGATGTAAGGAGACATGAATATGATTTGGTGGGATTTGGAAAAGGCTTTCTTGAGGAGGAAGGAATGGATTTTGTCTTGTCGGAGGGCATGGATAAGATAACGTTTATTGTAGCAGAGGAAACATATATTTTGTAATAGGATGTTGTATGTCTGCTCCGCCATTTTCATTAAAGCAAGCAGGTGTTCGAGGGATAGGATTACACTACTCTTTCGAGGCGATCAAAAATGAAATGGGCTTGATTTTGGGAATAGGCGACGAATCTATAGAGATGGAATATGGTGCAGGGTTATTTACTGTAGGATGTAGGACGTAAGATGTGGGGGCTTTCAAAAGTGTGGATGTTTTGCATGATGTAGGTTCTGAAACAGATTATATCTTAAACGGTCTGTAGAGGACCGAGGGAGTTGTTTGTGTGGAGTGGTATGTCAGCTGTGTGTATGGGGATCGTTAGTTCAGGGTTTTGAGGAGGAGGTTTGGATTTGCAGCTGTGGGAGTGGGTGGGGTGAGATTGGTCGCAGGTTTTGCAGGTAGGTGGAGATTTTAGGTTTTGGCATTGTTCATGAAGGTCGTTTTGCTTGCAATGAGTACAAGTTGGTAGATTCCTGCAATTTTCAGTTGGGTGGTCATCGTATTGGAGGCATCGTTGACATCAATACACTTGTGTAGTGGATCTAGATGCTTTCACACAATATTTCATGCATTCGATCAGATTCCGATGTTTTATAGATTGTCTATGGTTTCGGGTGATTCCGAGAATACTCATACTAAAAATCGAGGTCCATTATCGTTCTGAATACGATTCCTGGTTGCGAGTTCAATTCACTTTCGATTTCTTCATCCATTTGTTCAACATGAGCCTTTTCGATTACTGCTGTGAACGGTGGGGACCGGTGAGGAGGCCCTAGTTGCTTTGGCGGAGGGTTAAAGGGAGTTGTTATCGTTGCATTTCCTCCAGAAGAAGGGATAATTCGAAGTAGGGATGAATGGCAGTGTCTCAGAGAGTTGACTGAGTCCCTTTGGGTTAATCTAGACGTTCACTTGTACTGTGCTTTAGTTAGATTTTGTGATAGGTTCAGGTTGAGTTTGGAACAGACGTTGCGGGATGACTGTATGTAGCGAATGTTTACCAGTGAGCACTGGTGTATGCGTCGTAAATGGTGTTATGGATATCAGCTTCGGGCTGCTCCTAGTGATGGTGTGACCGCTGCTGTTGCTGATGATGCAGCAGCTGATGACTCTTCTGGCGATGATGCGGCTGATGCTGCGATAGCTGGCAGTTATAGTGACAGTGTTGTGGCCTGGGGGGCCGGTGAATCTATTGGTGGTGTTAGAGTGTTGTCGAAAGACCCTGTGTACGTCTGACAATTATTCGTTGCCCATGTTGTTGTCCAGGTAGCAGGCGGTGTCGCATAGATTGTTGCTGTTGTGGCAGCGGTTCTGGACAATGTCCTCATTCCGGTGACTTGATCATAGTAGCATGGTCCGGCGATGGAAGTAGCATTCGTCAGTGGCAGGAGAAGCTAACCTCTCGACGTGGTAAAACGGCTGCCGACGAATTTAGTGGCAGCGGTGATAGTCCGATACAATGACAGATCGTTTTTCACTAAAAAATTCCGAATCTAGAAGAGTAGCATCTAGCACTTCAATTACTGATGGCTCAGGGACTCCAACACTTGCTGTGATCCCGGCTTCGCACGGATATCTATGGCCGGATGACTCGTTTATAATGTGTAGTGATATCTTTCTCGTGAATCATTCTATCTACTTTGATAGAAAAAATCTCAACGCCAAAAAGTTATTGTAGAGCAATTAAATTTCAGGAATACATTTTAGGTAACATACTTAAATGATTAACATTACAAGATCACTGGTTGATGTAAGTGTGACATAAGTCATTGCAAATGTGAAATGCTGGTACATTAATAACCTGTGCAACTGCCAGAATGTTGAATTCAGGCATGCAAACGTGCATGCATTCTGTAGTAGAGGTGCTGGATGTCAGTTTGTGAGATGGACTACCATGCCTGTTGCACTTGGTCAGTCAGAATAGGATCAGTTAAAGCTGTTTGTGGATGACGCTGGAGTTCTCGTTCGATGATGTTCCATATGTGCTCGACTGCAGACGGAGTTGGTGTTCGAGTAAGCCAAGGCAACATGTCAACACTCTGTAGAGCACGTTACGTTACAAGAGCAGTATGTGAGAGAGCGTTTCCTGTTGGGAAACACCCCCGGAATGCTGTTCATGAATGGCAGCACAACAGCTCGAATCACCAGGTTAACGCACAAAGTTGCAGTCAGCGTATGTGAGATAATCACGAAGTGCTCCTGCTGTCACACGAAATCACACCCCAGACCATAACTCTAGCTTTATGTCCAATGTGTCTAGCACACAGACAGGTTTGTTGCAGGACCTCAGCTGGTCTCCTTCTAACAAACACACGGTCATCACTGAAACCGAGGCAAAACCACCGTTCATCAGAAAACACGACAAACCTTCGCCCTGCCCTCCAATGACTTTTCGCTTGACACCACTTAAGTCAAAAATGGCAGTGTTTCGGCGTTAGTAGAATGCAGAATGCACGTTACAGGGCGTCTGACTTGGAGCTGTCCTTGAAGTAATCGATTTGTAACAGTTCGTTGTTTCAGTGGGGTGCCAAATGCTACTCAAACTGCTGCTGCAGATGCAGTACGATGCGCCGCGGCCACTCGCTGAACATGATGGTTTTCCTTCTCGATTGTGCCACGTAGCCATCCGAAGCTCGGTCTTCTTCAGACCGTACATTCTCGTGACCACCGCTACCAGCAATCATGTACAGCGGTTATATTCCAGCCAAGTCTTTCTGCAATATCGCAGAAAGAATATCCAGCTTTTCGTAGCCCTGTTACACGACCTCGTTCGAACTATCTGAGGTGCTGATAAAGGCGTCTTTGTCGCCTTAAAGGCAATCTTCACTAACATCAACTCACCACATCGAATCTCAAAGGTAACTAACGCTCACGACCTTTACAGCGTGTATTTAAAGCAAACATGATATGCACCTTAATAGTGGCGCTACTAGCGCCACTCTTATGCGACTGGGTTGAAATTTGAACAGATATCTTCCAGATGCAGAAACACACCTACCAGCTTTCGTTTATGTCGCACAGTTGCTTCTTGGTGTTGCGATGTTTTTTACGTCAGTGTATTAGTGAACAGCGTATCAAAATTCCTACAGTAGTTCCTGAGATTAGCCATCATATACACACAAAAAACTTTCTTTTGTATTATGTATATATACTGGTCAAGCTTCACGGCTCTTTAGAGTTGTGGCAGCTTTTCATTGCTGCTTTTCCCGTCTGATCCGCCTGCTCTCTAGCTGACCAGCTCCTAGTAACCATCATTGCCATGAGATGGTTAACAAAACATAAATTACACACTCGTCAGTGCTATAAAAAATAAATTATATGGCTGAAGCTTTCCTCGCGAATCATACGGTCCGTTAATGAAAACCATATAAAAATCTCTATGTTAGATCCCGCGATTACCAGTAAAACACCCCCCCCCCCCTCCCCACACACACAAACAAACGCGGCGGGTGTTCAAATGGCTCTAAGCGCTATGGGACTTAACATCTGAGGTCATCAGTCCCCTTGACTGAAACCTAACTAACCTAAGGACATCACACACATCCATGCCCAAGGCAGGATTCGAACCTGCGACCACAGTAGCAGCGCGGTTCCGGACTGAAGCGCCTTTCCGCTCGGCCACAGCGGCCGGCTCGCGGCGGGGGACTTTAATTTATAATATGTACAAATATCGTGAACAGCGCCTTCCCTTGAGGTGCAGAGGGCGCTATTTTCACTTCTGAGAATACTTCTCTATTAAAAACGACAAATTAACCATGCAATCGGCTGAAACCATTTTGATTCCTACATAGAAGCTGTTCGATATCAAGAAAATTCATCATATGCGAGCACGACATACACTATCTGATTGAAAGTATCCAAACACCGCTATGTGTTGCGGAACTGACCACTAGATATCGATAAAGTCGGACCCGCCAGTGTAAAAGGAGGTGGGGAGTGTTGTGTTGTATGGAGAAGCAGTAACCGCAGAACTGCTCGGTCAGGAGCGTTCATTGACGTCCAACGTAGACTAGTCACTGGATGTCACCTAAATAACTAATATATAAGCGACATTTCAAGCTTTGTAAACTGTCCACGTCGACTGTTGGTGATGTTGTTGTGAAGTGGAACCGTGAAGGAACAACCACAGCTAAACCCAGACCGACCAGGCTAGAGATGGGTCGTTCGCGAACTAACGAGTCCAAAGGAATGGTTCATCAAGATGAACGGATCGAGCGAGGAACGGAGCGGCCTTTCATAGTTCACTTCGGTCGCGGCTTTCTACTTACAGTTCCCGGGAACGGGAAACGGTCGGTGTCGTTCCCGCAATGGCACGTCGGCAGGTCTTGTTCCAGTCTCGGTCCCGTTCCCATCTGTCTCGGTCTCGCTCGGCAGGACTCGTCATTCTTCGCGTAGCCCCTAGTCGCAGTTCCACTGCCGACTGCTCATAGTTCACTATCGAGTTTTTCGCTTTGTTCGCTGCACACGCCCATTCTAGATCTGATTCAAACCTTTTTTTAAACTCTGAACTTCTAGTTCTTTTCGTATTATATTCAGCGTCCATGACCGGTAGTTAAAATGTATTTTATAATTACGTAAATTACATAAAAATTACGTTGTATGTAATAAATCATCTTTTCAGGTAACAAAACGGCATATCAGCTTACCTCACTATTTCGATAAACAGCAGAAGAAATACTTGAAAAAAGGCAAGATTTTTTTGTTATTACCCTTGTGAAGGGAAGTCGGCACGGCACACACCATTTTCCTTCTCTTTTTGATCCTAGGTAAAAGAGCATGTTCATAGTTATGGAAGGCAGACAGACTTACAACAGAATGAAGCGCGCGCTCCATAATCGAGTGTCTCGTGTCACATTTTGTAAAGAGAATATGATACCTTCTACAAGATTATTTCAGTGGTACAGGGTGGCACACGAAAAATCGGCCCCGAGTACTAGACTGCACATTGTCGCTCACCAATCGTCATCTGTTGTTTCGAAGTTGGTGTTTGCATTAGCTTATTTGTTATTTCTTCACTGCCTAATTATTACATGTTTATGTATTCTGCTCGTAGCGGTCAATAAATCGTGCGTAATTGGCGAGCAGTATGTACTCGACGCCGGTTTTTCGTGTGATCAGCCACATAACGCTACCGTTGGTTAAACGAGAGGTTTTGCAGAATCACGAAAATTACAAGTGTGTGAGAATTCTGTTATGAATAAAACCTCTGTTCTCCAGGGGGGAGGGAAGTGTCCCCTCTTGGAGCCTTCCATCTTCAGTTACCTATGCTACTAATTTTCAATTTTTCATAAGAACCATATACCAAGCACAAATGAACGGTGAACGAATAAAAACAAACGATTTACAAAAAAGAACGATCACCAGTGAACTAGTTCCGAAGGATTAACGAGTTTGCCCATCTCTAGACCAGACCTGATGCTTTGACGGACCGGTACCGTCAAGCATTGTGGACATCGACTGTAAAATATCACATGAAATCAGCTAATCACTTGTAAATTCCAGAGTACAGCCTGCACTTCTATTAGCACGACGACTGTACATAGGGAGCTAAAAAGAATGGGGTACAATGATCGAGCAGCTCCTCATAATCCGCACATTTCTGTAGTCAATGCTAAGCGACGTTTGAAGTGGTGTAAATAGCGATGTCACTAGACAATAGGTGAGTGGAAACGAGTGATTTGCAGCGATGAATCACGCTGTAGCCTGTGGCAATCCGACGGAAGGCTATGGGTTTGCCGAAGGGTGAGTACAGATTGCGCGCGAAAAGTTTACTTTTTGCCCAATTGCGTGGGAGCGTGTCCAGCATTACCTCGGCAAACAGAACGACTGCGCGCAATGATGCATGTTATGAACAGGTCGACTGCGCACGTGTGTTTCATTTGCTACTTCGTAATTGTTTCTCCACTGAACTGTTGGTAGCAGTGTAATCATTAGTCACTTTCCCAGAGCTGAGCTGTGTGTGCTAGTTCCTACTTGTCGTATGGCACTAGAAAGTTAGAAATGGATTCTAACGTTACTGTGGGGCTTGTTACAAGTGAAAGAGGCCATATGTTTATCGTTGTTGGAAGAAATAAATTCCGGAAAGATAGAGAAACACAACGTGGAGTAACGTGGAGGTACACAGTAGAAACACGGAAGTTACGTAATACTTTAACGATTCTCCAACCCATATTCTGCTTTTTAATGAAATCAGCCATTGATAACTTAAACAGCCAAATAACTTCCAACAGTGTGAGACATTTGAATTGTTTAAATAGTGTTCCTTATTATTATCAAAAGGAATGAAAATAGTTTCCGTATCTTTTTAAATACCTTGACGAGTGCCCCATTACGGGCTTGTGTATTTTATCAAGCATTTTTAACCATACCTAAGACTATTCTATCATAGTAGTCATAGAGTCCTAACGAGAAGGAAAATGCTGAAATGCCAATGCAACTTGTGTTTTCCTCCACACGTGGTGGACCTGATTCAAAGATTGACCACTATGCGCAGTTGACCATTTCGAAAAGTGAGCGTGCCCGCAGTTGAAGGCTTCAAGAGCACGTAAAATTTTGGGTCTTCACGCAGTTGAGATCACCCGTTGGTGAATGCCTGGAGAACGTTATCTGCCAGTGTCTGCAGTGCCACCAGTGAACTACCGAGGAGGTGGTATTTCCGTATGAGGATGTTAATCGCGGTTAGATCTTGGTTCCCTTACTGCGCTGAAGAAAACGCTAAATGTGGAAGACTATAAACACATTTTACAGCATTGTGTACTGTGCACAGCAGAGTTCCAGTTCGGGGATGAGATTCTTTGTATCAATATGGCAATGCACCCCATCATAAAGCAGCATCTGAGAGGCAACGGTTTGTGAAAAATAAAATTCCAGAACAGACATTCAGGCACTTCACTAAAAGTGTTCACAGCAGACTTCAAGCCGTCATAAAGGTGAAGGGCGGAGACGTTCCTTATTAATGTCCACTAACAGGTGTCCAGAGATTTTTAATCAGGTAGTGTATGTTCCATAATTTTACAAGACACTTACATCAGTGAGATAAGCGCGTTGGTCTTGAGACCCTCCTTTTTGACTGTTGGAAGTATGCCCTTCTTTTAGTTCGTTGTTCCAGCTTCGTAGCAATGCTTGTACACAGGGTCGCTGTGAGTATTGCCAGATTTCTCTAATTATATCGGGTCGTAATGCGTTGCTTATCCTGTCCAACCTGTTTTGTGGCTTGTAATGTCATTTTATCGAGTCGACAACATATGAATGACCAACGACTAAACGTTAAGATCAGCTGCAATACGACGAAAGGTCTGACCTTCCGGGATCAAACTGACTTTTTCGCCACTGGTATGCCTTTGAAACATCTCGCTGAATGTGCTTGGCTGGACATTCTCTCCAACAATTACAAGTACAATCTGTGTACTTCGCTATGGCACTCCGATATTCGATATGTTTTAAAGAATCACCTGACCTAGTAAAGAGAAAATGAAATAGCATTTTTGGCTGAGAAACCCGGAGTAGCAGCTTACGCCTCCTGATCGGAAAGGGTTTTCTTCCCCCATGCCCACGGATCCCTTTCCTCACGATGTGTGAGGGTTGCGTCTTCAGTGTATATGCTGAGTGCAGACGGCGGTAATGGATGTACGTATAGTGTGATATACTGTTTCTGTTGTACGATGATGAGAGAAGGGAGATAGTGAAATTCGGTACCAGCACGTAGCACATTTCTCTGGATTGTCACCAAGGGGACGGCAGACGTTAAAGTCCATACTCGACGGAAGGGTCGCCATCAGCAGTGCCACATGCAGTCACGTCATAGGAGACTTCGATACTTTGCAATTTAATCCAGAACATTGGTTCAAAGACTTATGTGGTGTCACCGCCAGACACCACACTTGCTAGGTGGTAGCCTTTAAATCGGCCGCGGTCCGCTAGTATACGTCGGACCCGCCTGTCACCACTGTCAGTGATTGCAGACCGAGCGCCACCACACGGCAGGTCTAGAGAGACGTCCTAGCACTCGCCCCAATTGTACAGCCGACTTTGCTAGCGATGCTACACTGACAAATACGCTCTCATTTGCCGAGACAATAGTTAGCATAGCCTTCAGCTACGTCATTTGCTACGACCTAGCAAGGCGCCATTACCAGTTATATTTAGATTATATTAATGTCTAAACAAGAGCGATGTTCTCCAATTGTGGATTAAAGTTAAGTATTCCAAGAACTACATTCTTTTCTTTATAGGATAATTACTTTACCTTGTTCCAGACCTCACACCAATCTGCGTTAGCTTAAAAGCGTGCATTTCGGCCTCCTCTAGCAACACGGTGTTGGCTCTTCTGCCAACACTTCATATGGCGCCGAGGATTTTGTGTTCGTATTGATAGACTGATTTCATTGTGTCATGGCTTCGCCACATTCTCCAGTTGTACTGTCCGAATTTTATCGCTTGCAGAATCAGCAGACGCAGGCCTTATTGGATGCCCTTGGACAGCTCGTCCAGGGTCAACGTGCGATACAAAACGATGCGGCAGCCGCCGCTCCACCGCTACCGCAGCCACAACACGCAGTTGCACCACCTTTTCGTCCTTTTGATGCGGCACTGGAAAGCTGGACGGAGTGGTCACGCCAATTTGGATTCCATCTCGCCGCCTACAGAATTCAAGGTAACGAGCGGCAGCCTTTTTTGTTATCATCCGTCGGGGTGCACACGTACCGTGTGATAGTGAAATTATTTCCCCGACGCGACGTAGCAACTCTGTCCTACGAAGAAATTTTGTCTGCATTAGATGCATATTTCAAAGAATCATTCAATGTAGTTGCAAAAAGGTATACTTTCTTTCGTACAAAACGTACGGCCGGTCAGACTAATAGGGAGTGGGTTGCAACTTTGCAAGGCCTTACTAGGGATTGTGCTTTTGAGTGTGAATGTGGACTCCCTTATTCAGATACTATGGTGCGTGATGCAATTGCACAGAACGTTTCTGATGTTCGTATCAGGGAACAGATTTTGAAACTAGTCAATCCCTCCCTTCAACAAGTGATGGACATATTGGATAGGCAGGACACACTTGACTTTGCTCAGGAATCATTTGAAACTTCGCCAGCTGTGTGTCACATTAATCCGCCCGCCGGGCGCGCTTCACGGAACCGGTAAACAGCCCTCGCGCCCATCCGCGCAGCTGCCGCCAAACCCTCCGCTACGTGTGCCGCGCAAGCACGCAAAAGCAGTGCTAAAAGCATGCCCGCGGTGTGCTACTAGACATTCGTGTGAGAATTGCCCGTCACGCCAAGCTATTTGCTTTTTCTGTAATAAAAAAGGACATGTTCAGAGTGTTTGCCAGAAAAAGCTTATATCGGACACTCACAACCATTCCAGGCCCTTTGCTTCGCGCCGGAATCGAACCAAGAATGCTCAGGCTCGTGAACCTTCGCCCATGGATATTCATGTAGTTCAATTCACTCTGCCCAGTGCCACTCTCTCTAACAGTGACTGTATTCGTCCCACAAATAGTGTGCGTCGACGTCGACGGAAATCACGTCAAGTCGCAAGTGATTCTGTACCAGTGTCGGTTCCCGTTGCACGAGACAGTAGCTCTTGTCGTCAGCAGGACAATAAACTTTTTGTAGACTTGGACATTAATGGCAATGTGATCCCATTCCAGCTCGATACCGGAGCTGCAGTTTCACTAATCAATAAAGACACGTACAAACAGCTGGGCACACCTCCGTTGCGTGCCGCAAATGTTAAGTTAACTAGCTATTCCGGTCAGAATATCCCTGTGTTAGGACAGTGCAGCCTTCTTGCAACATACAAGGGGCAAACAAAACTTGTGTCATTTTACGTTCTTTGTTCTTCTTCTGCTGTGAACTTGTTTGGTTTCGATTTATTTCAGTTGTTTAACTTGTCTATAGTAAATCAGGTACTATCAGTGAATCAGACTGTGCCTTCAGCCAGTGTTTCTCGTCTATGTGAAGAGTTTGCAGACATTTTTGCACCGGGCCTTGGTTGCGCTAAGAACTATAAAGCACATTTGGAACTGAAAGTCAACGCGCAACCGAAATTTTTCAGCGCGCGCAATGTTCCCTACACATTGCGTGATGAGGTCGCAAGAACATTACACGATTTGGAATCACAAGGTGTCATTGAACGTGTGCAGGCTTCTCTCTGGGCATCACCCTTAGTAATTTTGCCAAAACCTTCCGGAAAATTGAGACTTTGTGTAGACTTCAAGGCAACAGTGAATCCACAACTCGTGATTGCAACTTTTCCTTTACCCCGCCCGGAAGATCTTTTTGACAAACTGTGCCCGGGTAAATATTTTTCGAAGTTGGACCTAGCAGATGCGTACTTGCAAATACAAGTGGACGACGAATCCCAGCGCGTCTTGGTGGTTAACACGCATCTTGGTTTCCACCGATTCAAAACATTGCCATTTTGGTGTGCATCCGCCCCTGCATTGTTTCAGCAACATCTGCAAACTGTTTGTGCGTTGGTCCCTACTGCAGCAAACTATCTGGACGATATTGTGATCTCCGGAAAGACGGAAGAAGAACATTTAGCCAATCTCAGAACATTATTTCAGGTCTTGCGACAACATGGTCTTCACTTGCGGAAGGACAAATGTGTTTTTTGCTCGTGACTTACCCTATCTGGGCCATGTACTCAATGCCCAAGGCATACATCCCAGTCCCGAGCACCTCCGTGCCATACACGACTTGCCTTCGCCGCAGAATTTGAAGCAGCTACAGAGTGTGCTGAGAAAAATCAATTATTACCATCGCTATGTGCGCCACGCCTCTTCTATTTCAGCTCCGCTTCATCTTACGCCGTAAAGGTGTTCCGTTCGTCTGGACGACGGAATGCGAACGCGCCTTTCGCCAGTTGAAATCGGCGTTTCTTTCTAATACTTGCCTTACGCCATTCGATCCACAGAAACCCCTTTTGTTGATGGTAGATGCATCGGATTTCGGGATCGGTGCTGTGCTTGCGCACAAAGATGGATCGCACGATCGCCCTATTGCCTTTGCGTCCAAATTGCTCTCGTCTGCGCAAATAAATTATTCCCAGATAGAGAAAGAAGCTTTGGCTCTCGTGTTTGGTGTTACAAAGTTTCATGATTTCTTGTATAGTCGTCACTTTAACATCATCACAGACCACAAACCCTTGACGTCGCTTTTTCATCCGAACAAGCCTGTACCTCCACGTACAGCGCAGTAATTCATTCGCTGGTCTATTTTCCTCTCGCAGTACCGCTACGATATCTTGTATCGGTCCACTGCTAAGCACGGAAACGCCGATGCGTTGTCCCATTTGCCTGTTGCTGAGGATAGAGCATTCGATTCTTCCGAACTTGCTTGCCTGTTCATTGATTCGGAAACCTATGACGTGGTCGAGTCGTTTCCGATTGATTTTCGTCGTGTAGCTACAGCCACAGCTGCTGACCCTGTCCTTGCTACCGTTTTGCGTTTTGTTTCTACGCAATGGCCCTTGTCAAAGTCACGGATCGAGGATCCGTTGGTTCGCCGATTTTTTGCTCACAAGGAGAGACTTTTTGTACGACGTGCTGTTTTGTTTTTGCGTTCTGATAATGATCAGTCCAGGGTCGTGGTCCCACGTTCGTTACAGTCCTCTGTCTTACGGCTTCTCCACCAAGGACATTGGGGTATAGTGAGAACCAAACAACTCGCTCGTCAGCAATGTACTTGGTTCGGAATCGATGCTGCGATTACGAATATGTGCTCTTCTTGCATGGCGAGTGCCGAACACCACTCCGCGCCACTGCGGAAATTCTTTGCATGGCCAACAGCCACTTCCCCTTGGCAACGCTTACACATCGATTTTGCTGGTCCATTCTGGAATGCTCGATGGTTGGTTCTGACCGATTCCTTCAGTAATTTTCCTTTTGTTGTCCGGATGTCTTCCACGAAGTCATCTGCCACCATCCAAGCGTTATCCGCTATCTTTTGCATTGAAGGTCTTCCACAGTCTATTGATTCCGACAATGGCCCACAATTCATGTCCGCAGAATTTCAGTCATTCTGCAAGGCCAATGGTATTCAACATCTGACATCCGCGCCGTTTTCGCCTCAGTCAAACGGTGCCGCTGAACGATTGGTCAGGACTTTCAAGTCACAGATGTTGAAGTTGAAAGAGTCGCATTCTCGGGAGGACGCGTTATTGCTCTTCTTGTCCTCGTATCGCTCTCAGCCCCGAGATGGTCGCTCGCCGGCTGAGTTGCTCCATGGTCGTCCTCATCGAACCTTGATGTCTTTGCTACTTCCGCCGCATCAGGTTCCTGTGCAGCGGCAGCCACCTGCTTTTGCTCCAGGCGACGTTGTATACTATCGCAACTATCGAGGTTCACGGCGTTGGCTCGCAGGGCGCATTCTTCGCTGCCTCGGCCGCGCTATGTATCTGGTTTTGGGGGCCTCTGGTGAGGTGCGTCGGCATCTCAATCAGCTGCGCCTCTGTCGTCGCACGGGTTCTGCCGCTCCCCGTCTGCTTTTGGCGTCGGTGCCGTCCGGTCAGCGCCCTGGGGACCCATCTACTGGCTCGCCTCAGCCCCAGGTGTTACCGACGCTGCCTTCCATTTTGCCCCATGGCGACGCGCCGCCGCCGCCGCCGCCTGTCCTCCCGCCGGCGACGCCCGCAGTGGATGCTTCGCTGCAGCCGCCAGGCGCCTCCCTGGGTCACGCTCCGCCGATCGCTTCCCGTGACCAGCTGTCCTCCGACATGGAACTCTTACCCGCTCCGGACCAGCTGTCGTCTTCGCCCGTCGGGTACCCCGACGCGATGGAGGTCGACCCTTCGGCCCCTCCTGTCTCTCTACGGGCGCATACACCGCATGTTGGCGTACACCCTGGACTAGGTTTTCAGGCGTTTCCTAGCTCCCCTCGGACCGAATGGCCGGGTGCGGGTGGCACAGCCTCGCCTGTTGTTAGGCTCCCCACCTCGTCGCATACGTCAACATGGGGTCCTCCCCACGGCGGGCGGAAGCCTTATATCACAACCGTTCACCGATTTGCGGGGGAAGAATGTGGTGTCACCGCCAGACACCACACTTGCTAGGTGGTAGCCTTTAAATCGGCCGCGGTCCGCTAGTATACGTCGGACCCGCGTGTCGCCACTGTCAGTGATTGCAGACCGAGTGCCACCACACGGCAGGTCTAGAGAGACGTCCTAGCACTCGCCCCAGTTGTACAGCCGACTTTGCTAGCGATGCTACACTGACAAATACGCTCTCATTTGCCGAGACGATAGTTAGCATAGCCTTCAGCTACGTCATTTGCTACGACCTAGCAAGGCGCCATTACCAGTTATATTTAGATTATATTAATGTCTAAACAAGAGCGATGTTCTCCAATTGTGGATTAAAGTTAAGTATTCCAAGAACTACGTTCTTTTCTTTATAGGATAATTACTTTACCTTGTTCCAGACCTCACGCCAATCTGCGTTAGCTTAAAAGCGTGCATTTCGGCCTCCTCTAGCAACACGGTGTTGGCTCTTCTGCCAACATTTCAACTTATGAGCAGGAAATTTACGTCACCACCCCTCCTGCCCTTGCCATCCAAATTATGGTGGTGAAAATTTCTTCGCGCACCAGGATTCAAACCGTCTCAGTACCTCCCAGTATAGCGCCACCGTTCGACTGCTACGCTGGTAACCGAAGCAGTAAACAAACATTAAACCACTCCGTGGTGCACAACACCTCTCTTGCAGCGCCTGCCACCTTATTTCGGTGAACATCATCTTAATGCTGTTGCCCGTAGTAAGTGAACCCCTGCCACTGTTCCTTATTTCATCTATTAATGATATAAATGATACTTGGTAAGGGCTCCAGAATGACGAGTAGTTCTCAAGAATCTACAGAAAAAATGTGTTGAAAGCCACTTCTCTCTTGGAAGAGTTGCATTTCCTTAGGATTATTCCAATGAATCTCATCCTGTTTTCTCCTTTGATGACAAATAGGTTTACGTGGTCATTCCAGTCATTTTACGGCTTTCACTATTTCCGTGATTTATTGCCAGAAGCGTAATCGAAAAGTAATGGGCCTCTCCGCCTATTTACGCTCAGTACGTTATATATACACGTTAAGGGTCAACTACCAGTCTCTGCACCAATCGTGGGTCATCTGCAAAATTCCTTGCATTCCCTGCAGTTTTATTACGCTGTAACTTTCCTATTCTCATTATCTTTGGAGTTTCGTTCGTTATCAAGTGGATCATTAATATATTGAAAAGTACCGGCTACATAACACTCCGCTGGTGTACGCCCGCCCAAAGTTGCTTTTACATCTGGCGATTTCGCCTCGCTAAAGACAACGTCTTCAGTTCTACTTGCTGACGAGTCCTGAATCCAGTCACAAGGCAGGGCTAATACTGGCTAAGTTAGAGTTTTACAAAAACTGGGAAATACATGGAATACTTTCCACAAGTCAAGGACTATGGCGTCAACCGGGTCGCCGTCATCCACAAAGAACTCTAGGCCCATAACTGAAGTATGACATAACTGTTACATACGCTCAATATCGAGGTCTCAGACTACATAATAGGGCCACCGGTAACCCCAGGAATAAAGCTGAGTTAACGTAGCAGGCGTTCAAAGAGGACAGCCCACCAATTATGTTGGGCAGCGAACAACGAAAAATTCAAATAGAAAATGTTTGTCTGGGAATGGAAGGGTATCCAAAGCGCAAACCCGGTGTCACCTCATTGAGCAGCATCTTTTATTCAACAGAGGGCGTACCCGGTGTCAATATCGATTTAAAAGGGCGTGACCTACTGCTGATGGCGAGCGATTCCTCACGATAGCAACTCGCCAAAGAATCAGTCTGCAGCTACGTGAGACTGACTTATGTCAGTCACAACGTCATTGAGGTGCTACGACGATGTAAATGGATTTATTCATAGTTGGGGAATACATCAGGCTAGAGTTATCCTGTTTCCTCTGCAAGTATTCTTTCCTCACTTCTAAAGACAGAATATACTTGGTGCATGGAAGTACACAATCTTGAATTGTCAGTTTTGTTTTAACACTGTGGTGGTACGGCGGCTCTAACGTCGTACTGTTATTAAATCGAATATAATGTATTGAAAAAAAAAAACAGCTCTCCAAAAGTGTATCATTATTCTCCTTCACGGGAAAGGGGACACATACATACTATAAACCTATCAGCCTCCTCTCTGCAATATAAAGGATATCCACTAAGTTTATCTCCAACTTAATAGAAAAACACTAGGTGCTAACAAGGCGAAGGAACAAACTGACTTTAGAAATTGATGCAGCATAAAGGATCATTTGAAACTTGTGTACGAAAATATAAAATGGCGCTGTGAGCATAAATTAATCTGCTTGTACAGGGTACCGCGCAGCTTGCTAGCTTGCGAGACAGGCATGGCAGGAGAGCCAGACCAAAATGGAATCGGCGCGGCGGATTAAAGACTGGCTGGTACACCCGGCCGCCCTGAGTGTAGTATTTAGGCGGTTTCCCACGCTTGTCTGGGACATTGCTGACAATGTTAAAATATGATCACACAGAAGTTTACGCGTGTCATAGATAAGTGGCGCACACGACTTGCCTCCCTTAGGTATCTAACGACAGAGGCCATAGGAAGGGCACCCAACAGCAAAAGTTAAATAAAATAAATTTGCCAAAACAAAAGTAAAGCAGACCCCATACTACAATAAGGATTAATGCAAAGTAAAACAAGAAGAAGTGAGCACGAGTTAAGACTTTTTCCGAGATTCAAAATTTTTGACAGTGTTTCACGAAGGTCTGTACTGACATTCCTTGAAAAACAAGACATTGATTCACCCTATGCTGATATCCTGAAGAATATATACTTCATCGCTATAGCTCCCATTAGGACTTCAATAGGATAGTGAGAAATTCAGAACTGAGAGAGGCGCAAGCAAGGAAATTTCAGATAACCGAAACTACTGTGAGCAGTCCTACAGGAATTTTTCGGGTATTTAAACTGGGAAAACGAAGAACGAATAGTTGTCATTGGAATAATTATTACTGTAACAAACTTTTTGCTGCTCATATTCTACTGTTTGCACTAGTGCAGACTTTTGCGTCGTCTCGTTGTCACTGTAGGTTTGTACCATGGGAAGCAAGGAGAGAATGTTGTTTGGTGGCCGGTATCCTCTTTCTATAACATTACTGCGCTCATTTATTATCACGGTTCTTTATTAATCAGAACAAGAAGTTACTTATCTTAAGCTAGTCCATGTTAGCTTCACTGCTCGTGAAGTACACGTCCCGCTATGTACACTACTCGTGTCGCTATGTGCTGCCTGAGACTGAGACACTGATTGCAACTGCGACTGCAGGTGACTGGGCTGTGGCTGATCACTCGACTCGGTGACTCACTGGATGATTGGCTGGGCCCTCTGGTCCGCGGCGGCGATCCAAATACTGGCGACCAAGAGGGCGTTGGCGGGACGTTTCTTGCGAGTCTGACTTTGGCCTCTCTCCTGATAGGTCCACTTGCTCTGGTGCTTACTATCGATCTTCTCTCAGCCTGAATGAGATTTTCACTCTGCAGCGGAGTGTGCACTTATATGAAACTTCTGGCAGATTAAACTGTGTGTCAGACCGAGACTCGCACTCGGGACCTTTGCCTTTCGTGGGCAAGTGCTCTACCATCTGAGTTATCCAAGCACGACTCACGCCCCTTCCCCGGTCTGGCATACAGTTTTAATCTGCCAGGAAGTTTCTTTCTCTCTGCGTCTTTGCCACCTGGTATGCTGGCGACAGCTTACGCTGGCACACAGACAATCTTCAACAACAAATGGTGAACTTAACAAAAAAAGTTTTAAAGTAGTCATGAAACTTAATTATAATAAGACTAAAATATTGTATAATTGAAACATCAAAAAGAAATGAAGGAGAAGGGTAAAAATGGTATGGAGAGTTTCAGCGAACTGTTATGGGTTTTCATTATCACCTCCATCAAATTGAGTTATGTAATTATTTTCTGGACCACATGCGGCGTTCAAATCCTGCCTCCAATACACAGGATGTTTTTTTTTTTTTTTAAAGTGTCGCATATTTCTACAGGAGGCAATATTGGTCACAACTACAAGAAAAGTTCCTACTATTATATGTGCAGAAACCAGTACATGTTGAGATATGGGCCATTTTACAGATGAGGCAGGATTGACAAAAGATGATATGGTAAATTACCACAACACACAAGTGTGGGCAGATGCAAATCCTCAAGCAATCATGAAGGTGAGACAGCAGGATCGCATCAGTATCACTGTATGGATAGAAATTGTTGGTGACTGACTGACAGAGCAATACGCTTCAACAGATTAACAGGTGCTGTGTATCACCGAGTTCTACGCCATGAATTATCAGGGCTGTTGGAGAACGTCAAACACACAGAAAGACAACGACCCCAGTTCGTACACGACTGTGCACCACCGCATTTTGCGGCAGTATCTCACCGCAACCTTCCACGAGCGATGGACTTGTTGAGGAGGTCGGGTAGCATGGCCTCCCAGTTCACCGGACCTCAGTCCGTTGGATTTCTGAATATGAGGACATTTAAAAGAATCGGTGTATTCCCACCTCATTGATACTGTACAGACTTCACAGCACTGTGTGAGCAATGCATGTGACGCAATCCGAATGGAGCGCGGTGTATCTGAAATAGTGCGTGATTTACTGCGAAGGATGTGTCAGGATGCGTGGTAACCATATGCACGGCTGTGTATAGTCAAAAGTTTGCTTGCGTGACCATCATCAGCAGCAAGTACAGAAATATTCATTTTGTAAATAAAAGCCACCTTTTTCCTGCAACGTATTTTATTCGTTCACTACGTGTTTTGTCCTTTTCTTTAAGGCATCTTCAGTGGAATCTAAAATGATACAGTTTTGTTTTTATATCCGATATTTGTAGAATATAAAATAGTACATATCTTAAAATAATAAATAAGCGATTACTTAGAGTTATTCGATTTTTTGGCTGGAATCTATGTTTTCTTTCGTCTGATCACATGCTGCAGGTCACTCTATAACTTTATTTACGACACATAAGCACATTTTCACGTTAAGGACTTTTTTATCCGTAATTTTCATGTTCCTTTGCCCTAATTACTATGTAACACTATTATTCTTCGGTCACCAGCTGTAGATATGTTACCAAAAACTGTGATTTTTACCACAAACTGTGATTTAGAACCGGCCGGTGTGACAGAGTGGTTCTAGGCGCTACAGTCTGGAACCGCGCGACCGCCACGGACGCAGGTTCGAATCCTGCCTCGGGCATGCATGTGTGTTATGCCCTTAGGTTAGTTAGGTTTAAGTAGTTCTAAGTTCTAGGGGACTGATGACCTCAGAAGGTAAGTCCCATAGTGCTCAGAGCCATTTGAACCATTTTGTGATTTAGAGTCATAACTAGTGTGTGTGTGTGTGTGTGTGTGTGTGTGTGTGTGTGTGTGTGTGTGTGTGTGTGTGTGTGTGTGTGTGTGTGTGGCCACGGCGGGGGGGGGGGGGGCGGGGGGAGGTTAATCAGGGCTAGTTGTAGAAAGTTGAATGTGAATATAATAGCTGTCAGACAGTGGCTGAAACTTTTGGTTTTCAGCTGATCTGAAGTATGATTCAAATGTAATTTGGAGGGGTTTTTGTAAGAATGACAGAAAAAGGACATGAGCGGTATTATTATGATAATAATGATCTGTTAGACTGTTAACCTACCGTGTTATCTGTTAATGTAAACAGTGAGTTGTTTGTTGTATTCACGTCATCATTCAACAGGATTTTCTTCTCTGCTTTGGTTTTTTGTGTGGTAATTTTCTTGCAGATTTAGAGGGTGTTCTTTATTGTTTATTCTAATTCTCTTCACTTCTTCTACTCTACAGGTTGGCTTATAATTGTGTTCTCTTAGGTTTTCTGAAAATGTGGAGTGGTTTGTCCCATACTTCCAGGCTCTCGAGTGTTCTTCCTATCTCAAAGCAAACGTTCTGCCTGTTTGTTCTATGTAACTGTCATCACAAGTGTTACACTATAATTAATACTTACCTGCTTTCTGGAATATGTCTATGTGTTTTGTTAGATTTGGGCTGTATTTTTCGATAGAATTGTATGTTGTGTATGCTATGTTTATGCCCTGTCTTTTGAAAATGTTGGTGATTTTATGTGTGAGTATGTGTTTTTATGTCATAGTGTACCATCTTGTGTCTTCTCTTAAATTTTCCTGGTTATTCTGTGTAGTTGTTATGGTACAGAGTGTTTATGACTGTGTTTGGTTCTGTTGTGTTTTTGTCTGTGGTTTTCTGTTTCTTGTTCTTATTTTTCTTTTAATATTGTTGTTTAGCTTTGTGACTATGATACTATTCTAACCATTGTTTTTTTCTACCTGCAATAATACACTCCTGGAAATTGATATAAGAACACAGTGAATTCATTGTCCCAGGAAGGGGAAACTTTATTGACACATTCCTGGGGTCAGATACATCACATGATCACACTGACAGAACCACAGGCACATAGACACAAGCAACAGAGCATGCACAATGTCGGCACTAGTACAGTGTATATCCACCTTTCGCAGCAATGCAGGCTGCTATTCTCCCATGGAGACGATCGTAGAGATGCTGGATGTAGTCCTGTGGAACGGCTTGCCATGCCATTTCCACCTGGCGCCTCAGTTGGACCAGCGTTCGTGCTGGACGTGCAGACCACGTGAGACGACGCTTCATCCAGTCCCAAACATGCTCAATGGGGGACAGATCCGGAGATCTTGCTGGCCAGGGTAGTTGACTTACACCTTCTAGAGCACGTTGGGTGGCTCGGGATGCATGCGGACGTGCATTGTCCTGTTGGAACAGCAAGTTCCCTTGCCGGTCTAGGAATGGTAGAACGATGGGTTCGATGACGGTTTGGATGTACCGTGCACTATTCAGTGTCCCCTCGACGATCACCAGTGGTGTACGGCCAGTGTAGGAGATCGCTCCCCACACCATGATGCCGGGTGTTGGCCCTGTGTGCCTCGGTCGTATGCAGTCCTGATTGTGGCGCTCACCTGCACGGCGCCAAACACGCATACGACCATCATTGGCACCAAGGCAGAAGCGACTCTCATCGCTGAAGACGACACGTCTCCATTCGTCCCTCCATTCACGCCTGTCTCGACACCACTGGAGGCGGGCTGCACGATGTTGGGGCGTGAGCGGAAGACGGCCTAACGGTGTGCGGGACCGTAGCCCAGCTTCATGGAGACGGTTGCGAATGGTCCTCGCCGATACCCCAGGAGCAACAGTGTCCCTAATTCGCTGGGAAGTGGCGGTGCGGTCCCCTACGGCACTGCGTAGGATCCTACGGTCTTGGCGTGCATCCGTGCGTCGCTGCGGTCCGGTCCCAGGTCGACGGGCACGTGCACCTTCCGCCGACCACTGTCGACAACATCGATGTACTGTGGAGACCTCACGCCCCACGTGTTGAGCAATTCGGCGGTACGTCCACCCGGCCTCCCGCATGCCCACTATACGCCCTCGCTCAAAGTCCGTCAACTGCACATACGGTTCACGTCCACGCTGTCGCGGCATGCTACCAGTGTTAAAGACTGCGATGGAGCTCCGTATGCCACGGCAAACTGGCTGACACTGACGGCGGCGGTGCACAAATGCTGCGCAGCTAGCGCCATTCGACGGCCAACACCGCGGTTCCTGGTGTGTCCGCTGTGCCGTGCGTGTGATCATTGCTTGTACAGCCCTCTCGCAGTGTCCGGAGCAAGTACGGTGGGTCTGACACACCGGTGTCAATGTGTTCTTTTTTCCATTTCCAGGAGTGTACGTCAAAGTCCTTTTGGTAGTTTTCTTTGTTGAGTGGCAGTGTGTTGAGTCTGTGGGTTGAGTCTATGGAGCATGTATCGAAGTGCTGCTTGTTTTTGTGAGTTTGGGTGTTTGCTGTGGGTTTAGGGTAAATTTCAAACATGTGCTTATTATTTTGTTTTTTGATTGTTAAAGTTAATTTGGTTATTCTGTTCTCTTTCAGTTATGAATTTTATATTTTTATGAACCTTGTTGATATCAGCATGTATTTTCTCGATTTTTGTTTGTGGTTCATCTATTAAGCAGAGGATGTCAGCCATATACCTGATTCAGTATAATATGTTGTTATCTTTTACAACCATTTTTATGAAAATGATGTGTTCAGTGTGGTTTATAAAAATATTTGAGAAGGTTCCTGAAACTAAGGATTCCATCGGTAATTCACATTCTTCTAAATAAGACACAAAAGTATTTCCAATTCAATAATGATTTTGACATTTAAACCAAAAGTGAAACACTCTCAACCACTATTACAGTCACATTCAGCTTTTACAGCTCGCCATAGCTAGACACACACACACACACAGACACACACACACACACACACACACACACACACACACACACCATACATATATACATACTCTCTCTCTCTCTATTTCTCTGTCTATCTTACACACACATACACAGATATAAAGAGAACAGAAATGAACAAATTATAGTTTTCGGTAAAATATCTATAGCTAGTAACAAAAGAATAATAGTGTCCTACAGCAATAACGAAAAGAACATCAAAACTGTAAAGTAAAATGCTCCTAACGTGGGACTATGCTTGTGTTTCGTAAGTGAAGTTATAGTGCCATCTCTAGCATGTGACCATACAAGAGGCAACGCAAAGGCCAACCAAAAATTCGAATAATTGTAAGTAATCAGTTATTTATGCAAAAAATAAGACGTGAGCTTTTTTTATAAACTACAAATATTGCGTACCAAAACAAGGCGGTATCATTCTAAATTCCACTAAAGTGACCTTAAAGAAAAAGGCGAACCGCCTCTGGAGCAAATAAAATTCATTGCAGCAAGAAAAATGCGATTTTTGTTTACAAAACGAACTGTCTGTAGTGTCTAACAGACAGATGGAAGGGAGAGGACGGATTGACCATTATGGCAACAGGTATTGGTTTCCTAGTCTATTAACTTTTCTTCCAGTTTTGATCAATGCTACCTTTTGTAAGAATATGTCGCACTTATCTTTAAACACCCTGTATTGGTTCCCGTGCAACGCTGAACACAGAATTTGCGCCGTACATGAGTCACCGTGTATTTTTACTCCGTAATTTATTGTCAGATGTACAAAAGAGTTATCTAGCTGAACTCTTCTCATGTAGATTTCTCGCTCGATTAACGGTCAGAGTGGAGGAATGGTGTGGGGACCGGAGGGTGACAGCACGTTCGCTACGGCTTCCCACAGCCCGGTGTCCACATCGAGTGGGCGACCGTTGCTTGCTGGCATCGGCTCTCGCCCTTCACGCGGAGATCGCAGTTGCCAGATGCTACGCCGGATGAATATGTAAGGAGCGCCTCCAACCGTGGGACTCGCCCGGAATCCTGAACCAAGTGCGCTCTGCCTCCAAGCGCAAGTGCTGTGGATCGACCCTTCCCGCCCCAGCACACGACGACGGTACGTTTAACTGCCTCATCTAGACTGCTCGCCCTCAGCTCATGTTCTCACGTTTCTCAAAGAGTGTGGCAGCTGCAAACAGGATTTCACAAAACGTTAGGGTCTAAATTACACAGATCAGAGAATATATCAAATAGAGTATTTTGAGATAAGGACCTAATCATCGACAACGAAATTTCGTTGCCAGCCGTTGTGGCCTAGCGGTTCTAGGCGCTTCAATCCGGAGCCGCGCTGCTGCTACGATCGCAGGTTCGAAACCTGCCTCGGACATGGATGTGTATGATGTCCTTAGGTTAGTTAGGTTTGAGTAGTTCTAAGTCTAGGGGACTGATGACCTCAGAAATTAAGTCCCATAGTGCTTAGAACCATTTGAAATTTAGCTTCTTATTGACGTCTTACAGCATCAAGTTCATAACAACAATTCAAAGTGACAGCCGTCAATCTCAGTGCATCCATTACAACATAATCCATTGAGAGAACAGAACTTTGGCTTCAGAATAGTTGAAACTCATACTTTGCGTACCGATACGTCTTTTATGATGGGAGCCTAATTGCAACTTCACCAATACTCCCCACATTGTACAGGCTATTCAAAAAGAAGGAACACATTTCAGATATTTATTGCTTCCAAACTACAAAAGATAGAAACACAGTTCCGACGTTCCTCGAAAGAGGAAAGTTCAGATTTTTGTACATTCAATTTGAGCACCATGTGTTACTCGACAAATATCAAAACGGTGGCGCATTTCCTGCCACACACGAAGCAGCTTGTCTCTCGTTATCGAATACACAGCTTCAACTCTTCGATGTCGCAGACTTTCAAGAGTGTCAGGCTGTCTTTTAAGTAACCCCACAGCTAAAATTCGCAAGGTGTGGGGCCTGGAGGCCTCGGAGGCCACAGGCGATGAAGTTCGTCTTCTGCCCCTCCCGTTCCAATCCAACGTCCTGGACCGGTGTCATTCGGGTAACGTCGGCCGTGCTTACAGACTTTCTTTTTGTCTGATTTGTGGACAGCAGCGTTTCTGTCTCAAGGAAATTATTTTTTATATTCGAACTTCGAGTATGATCGACAACTCTGTAACAAACCGTCGTTAAGGATAATTTGTCTGTAATTTTGCGGATCCGTTCTTTTATCCTCCTTATGTAAGGGAGTCACCTGCCCTTTGTTCCAGTCACTTGCTACTTTTAGCTGGACGAGAGACTCGCGATAAATGCAAGTTAAGTAGTCAGTGCCGAAGAGTACTCTATTTGAAAACCGAGTTGGGATTCCATTAGAACCTGGCAACTTATTTGCGTGCAACTCTTTCAGTTGCTTTTCAATGTCAGGGATGCCGATTAATATACTCATCATACTGGATGTTTAGTCACTGTTTCTACTGGGATGGTCACGTTATGTCTGTTGTTAGTGCTTGTGCCAAGTAATTTTCGCTGTGCTCAGACCCTTAATGCAAATCGAAAATTAACTTTTTAACTTACTTTCTCCCAGCCAGCCTTTTTAAAATTGTAATAACTGTGTTCATGTTCTTTGTCCTTATTGCTTTGTTGTTGTATATCTATAATAATCGTCTTGTGGGCGCTACGTATAGCAGACTGAAGAACATTTGTGTTTGACATATCGGATGTGTACAGTCTAAACTGAAAAACTTTTAAGATAATTTGGCTCAACACAACTCCGTTCTGAGAAAACCACCACTGAAGTTCATGACGCGTAATCGACTCAGAACTGACAATATCGGTAGATAATTGCAAACTGAACATTTTTCATCATCATGTGTGTGGTACGAAGACGTACATTTTCCTAGAAATCGAGGAAAGAAACTGTTATGACTGCCGCTCATGTATCCATAAGGAAAACGCTCGGCAACAAAAGCGTCACTGATGCAACGATCCGCTACGGTCGCAGGTTCGAATCCTGCACTAGGTTTCCAGAAACAATTGCCATTTTCAAACCTTCAAATGAAGTTCTGAAATGCACCTCGTTGTAACAGGGTGACGCAGCGCAGTGGTTAGTCTATTTTAGGATAAATCCACACAATAGGTTCCCCTGTCTAAAGAGTATCTCCAGCAGTTTAAAAAATACTGAAACAATCGCTCACAAGACTGATTACAACACTCCAAATACTCGTATCACGCATACCAGATGTCACAAAGAAAAACAAACCAATGGAAAGAGTAACATGGGGCATTTCACAGACTTAACAATCCTCCATCAAAACATGCAATCAATAAAAAATAAAATACATCTGTTGGAAGTTGAGTTTCAATCTTTAAACTGCAGAGTAGTTTGTGTTACTCAGCACAGGTGTAGAGACACAGAAATTCAACATGTAGTATTATCATTGTATGAAAAGGCAAACTCTTATTGCAGAACTGCTTCAAGGGGTGGATGATCATGCATTTATATCAGAAAAGGAACACAGTTCAAATCAAGAAATGACCTCAGTACAGTAAGTGAAGACAAACCCTTTGAAATATCAGCTATTGAATTAACTGGGCTTGATATCGCCAAGAAATTAATCATTTTGTGTGTGTGTTTGTTTGTTTGTTTGTTTGTTGTGTGTGTGTGTGTGTGTGTGTGTGTGTGTGTGTGTGTGTGTGTGTGTGTGTGTGTGTGTGTGTATAAAACTCCCAGTGGTAGTGTGGACACTTTTTTCAATAAATTAACGCAAGTTCTAGATAAAATCTCAAGTACAAAGGTCAACATAATTCTGTGTGGGGACATTAACATCAACATTAATATCATAAATCAATCCAGCAGCACCCTCATACGTAAATATCCTTCAAAGTTTTGGCATGTCACTATTGGTCAATAGTGCAACAAGGGTTACTGCAGTGACTGAATCAGTAATTGACCATGTGGCCGCAAATATGGACAGGGAAAAATGTGATGTAGCTGTAAAAGATCTCGGACTATCAGACCATCTATGTCAAATAACAACAGTAAAATCAGGCATTGAAATCATTCCCGAAACTACAAGCGTACAAAGGGCATCTATCAGAAATCAGAATAAAAGAATTTTCAAAAGAACTAGCAAAACAAAGCTGGGATGAAGTGTATAAGGAAACCAATGTGAATATTAAATTCTCTAAAATCTCCACATTGTTTAAATTGAACTTTGAAACGGCATTTCCAAAAGTATGGATGTATCAACATCTCACAAAAACAGATGGATAACATCAGGCATTAAGAAGTCCTCCCAAACAATTAAATACCTCAGTTCCATGAAAAAGAGCCGCAATGAGCCAGAATTCTTAAATTTCTATCATAGATACAAAAAGATCTGTAGGAAGGTGCTGACTGCTGCAAAAAGTCATTTAATGACTAAATAATATATAATGCAGAGAATAAAAGCAAAGCAGTCAGGGCTGTTGTAAAAGAGGAAACGGGGAGAGGCAAACATATGCAGAGTAACATACTGCAAGGGAGGGGGATAAGGTAATAAATTATCCACAACATTTAGCAAACTATGTAAATGAGCATTTTCAGGTATTGCAGAGAAGTTACAGTAAGCATTCTCCAAAACAAATATAACACCTGTAAATAATGTAGCACTAAATACAATGATGTTACTTCCAACAATAGAGAATGAAGTCAATAGAACTGTTCAAAAACTAAAAAGTAAAAAGTCAATAGGCTTAGATGAAGTACCAATGTGTGTACTGGAACAATTCATAGAGATTATACAAGGCCCCTAAACAAAGATAATAAATGAATCCTTCACATCAGGGACATTTCCAGAGTTATGGACTGCGCGGCTGGTACCGGCGGAGGTTCGAGTCCTCCCTCCGGCATGGGTGTGTGTGTTTGTTCTTAGGATAATTTAGATTAAGTAGTGTGTAAGCTTAGGGACTGATGACCTTAGCAGTTAAGTCCCATAAGATTTCCCACACATTTGAATATTTCCAGAGCAGGTAAAACGGGCAAGAGTTGTACCTTTGCTTAACAAAAGTAATGCAGGAGACATAGAAAATTACCAGCCCATTTCACCATCTCAAAGACAATAGCAGCAATTATGAAAGACAGATTAATGAATGACCTGAATAAATACAATCTTTTAAGCGAATCACAGTTTGGTTTCCGAAGTGACAAAAATATGGAGTCTGCCATAGTAGAATTCACAAAAATTGTACTTTATGCTCTTGACAAAGATGAATGCGTCACGGGCATATTTTTGGATCTTTCTAAGGCCTTTGATACAGTCGACCACAAGATTCTATAATTAAATAGCTAATGACTGGTTTCGATCATACCCAGCAGATAGGGTACGAAGAGCAGAGATAACACATACTTCAAATAGGTGTAAACATTTAGTTAAACACTTATCAGATCCTAAATACATTAATATAGTGGTTCTGCAAGGTAGCATATTAGGACCAATACTATTCCTGATATACATCAATGACTTTCCCAGTGGTGTTACTCATGGTGAAAAAATTCTCTTCGCTGATGACAGCAATATTATAGTCACTGAGAAAACAAGAGAACTCCTTGCAGAGAAAGCCAATGAAATTCTCAAGAAAGTTTATGATTGGGCAATAAGCAATAAAGTGATATTGAACATAAAGAAAACGAATGCCATGAATTTTAGTTTAAAGAGGGAAAAAATGACGATGTTAAATTGAATGTAGGTGGCACCTCTGTAGACTGTGTAAGAAATGCAAAATTTCTAGGAATGAATATAGATTCTCAGCTGAAGTGGTGTGAACACACAAAGGTACTTGCAAACGAATGTCATCAGCATGTTATGCCATTAGAATCCTATCATCAGTGTGTAACATGCAGTGTCTTTTAGTTACATACTATTCATATGAACACTCAATTCTTAGCTATGGCATTCTTTTTTGGGGAACAAATGCACAAAATATGAACACAATTTTCAAACTCCAGAAAAGAGCCATAAGAAAAATAACCAAAACTAGTAGTTGAGCTCATTGTAAAGATCTGTTCAAAAGACTGGGGATTTTAACTGCTTCGTTTGAATACATTTACCAGTCAGTTGTACACATCAAAAATAATATTGGTAATTACTGCACAAACAGCTCTGTCCATGTCCATGGAACAAGAACTAGACTCAACTTACATTTACCAAGAAAAAATAAACATAAAGCTCAAAACATCATTTTCTACCAAGGAATAAAACTGTACAATAAATTACCAAAAGAGATTAAACAAATTGCAAAAATACGCTTATTTAAAAAGCCAGCTAAAAAGTACTCGTTATGCAATACATTTTATGCATTGAAGGATTACGTAGACAAAACAGAGTAGGGGCTTGGTTAAAAAAAGTTGTACAAATAAATAATAATAATTACTATAAAACATCCAACATTCCACGTAACACCTTTAACTATGTTTTTCCCTCTTTTTTCCTTTTCTAGAAAAACTTACCCCCAAGCTATGCATAGCACAATACTAACACCTCTTCCTCTTTCTGAGCTCAATATCTCACTCATTATTAGAGGGAAACTGACTCAGTTTTTTAGGGTAGCAAATGGGAAGTTGCGGTACAGAAAATGGCCCAGAGATCACCAGTGTGTGTGTGTGTGTGTGTGTGTGTGTGTGTGTGTGTGTGTGTGAAGTGTTCTGAAACACTGTGTGTATAGTGTGTGCAATGACTGGTAGTGAGATACGAGTGAACATTGAGGCGTTACATTATTTAATAAGTTATTTGTAAAAAAAAAAAAAAAAAAAAAAAAAAAAAAAAAAAAAAAATTGTATACCAGGAGTAAATGTAATGATTGTCTCTAACTAGAAGTCTGTAAATGTATGTGTACACTAATTACCTTATTTTAAATTGGTCTAATCTTGTAAATACTTTGACATTTCCTATACACTTGTAAAAAGAGATCTACAGATGAATAAAGCTACTATTACTACTACTACTACTACTACTACTATCGCACTGGACGCGATTTCGGGAGGACGACAATTCAAACCTGCGTCTCGCCATCATAATTTAAGCTTTCTCTGATTTCCCTACATCTCTTGAGAAAAATCCCGAGATGGTTCCTTTGAAAGGGCACAGAAGGTTTCCTTCTCCATCCATCCATGATACAAGCTTGTGCTCCGCCTCTAAAGACCTCGTTGTCGACGGGATGCTAAACACTAATCTCCTTCTCCTCCTCATCCTCGATGTAAACAAGCATCGTGTGGTTGTCTGTCTGTGATCCCTCGTAATGAATTCACAGAAGTATTACTTCAGACTCTTTTCATACACGAGGCTTAAAACTGTAATACTTTACTAATGAAAGTCGTTTGAGAAATTTATTTGTCTACTTCGTTGTCATTCCTTGCTTAGTGTCTTATTAACCCTCGTATTCCTACCAACTTCTACATGTACAAAGATACAAAAAAAAAAGAAACTTTTGAATGCGACTGAGAATCGAACACAGGTTCTCTATTCTCCAGCAAGATGCCTTTTTTAGATTTTGCGTTTTTTAAATTATTATTATTAAGGATTAGAAGGTGATAATAAGTGGTATTACATAAATGGTGTGACAAATAATATAAATAAAATGCTTCTTTCAGTACAAAACAATAACGGACGACGTTCCTCGACATGGGGGTATTCCTCGACGATCCCAGTGCACCTCGTGTTGGAGGCAGGCACGTCTTCGCATGTGATGGTGGATCCTCTCCACTGTCCTGGTCCTTGCTTGTTCAGCACCATCATGTCCTCCCCGATAGTTGAGGTGGTCAGCGTGACGGATTGCCGTCCTACGGGCCTGGGTTCGATTCCTGGCTGGATCGGAGATTTTCTCCGCTCAGGGACTGGGTGTTGTGTTGTCTTCATCATCATTTCATCCGGTGCGCAGGTCGCCCAGTGTGGCGTCGAATGTAATAAGACCTGCACCAAGGCGGCCGGACCTGCCCCGCAGTGGACCTCCCAGCCAATCACGCCAAACGCTCATTTCCATTTCCATATGCAGTAACTACATTCTCCTACCCGGTACACCCCAACAGGACGGGGCATCAAGCAAGGCACTGCCTAAAAAATTGGAGTAATATGTCTGATATTTCGGATTTTGCAAAATCAATGGCTGATGTTCTTGTTGTAAGGCCCGAAAGTATGGCACAATCTTACTGCCTTCCCAGAAAAGGTAAAGTACAGTCCAAGTCACTGCATTGGTCTCTATTCAGGAAAAGTATATCATATTCGGGAGAAGTAGTATCTGTGGTTCAGTTGCTTGTGACACCACTAGAAGGAGGAAGGCGATTATTTTTCTTGAACCAAACACCACACTGCTGCAGAAGGCCCGCATGTCAGGCGATATTCATATTTGCCTATAACACTACAATGTGGGCACAGTGGCGTATCCGTCTTGTAAACTGTAACACATGTGTGGTGTCACCGCCAGACACCACACTTGCTAGGTGGTAGCCTTTAAATCGGCCGCGGTCCGCTAGTATACGTCGGACCCGCGTGTCGCCACTGTCAGTGATTGCAGACCGAGCGCCGCCACACGGCAGGTCTAGAGAGACTTCCTAGCACTCGCCCCAGTTGTACAGCCGACTTTTCTAGCGATGGTTCACTGACAAATTACGCTCTCATTTGCCAAGACGATAGTTAGCATAGCCTTCAGCTACGTCATTTGCTACGACCTAGCAAGGCGCCATTATCAATTTCTATTTATCTTGTGATGCATGTACCGTCAGACCGATGTTCACCAATTATGGATTAAAGTTAAGTATTCTAGAAGCTACGTACTTTTTTTACTTGACTCAACTCTTTTAACTGTTCCAGACCTCACGCCAGCCTGCGTGAGCTAAAACACGTGCCTTTCGGCTTCCTGTCCTAGTGGCTTGGCTGTCTTGCCAAGTCACAACAGTTTGGCGCCGAGGATTGGCGACGAGCTAAATCGCGTTCGTATCTCTACAGACTGAGTTACGTGTGTAATGGCTTCGCCACAATCTCCAGATGTACTGTCCGAATTTTATCGCTTACAGAATCAGCAGACGCAGGCCTTACTGGATGCCCTTGGACAGCTCGTCCAGGGTCAACGTGCAATGCAAAACGATGCGGCAGCCGCCGCTCCATCGCTCCCGCAGCCACAAACACGCAGTTGCACCACCTTTTCGTCCATTTGATGCTGCACTGGAAAGCTGGCTGGAGTGGTCACGCCAATTTGGATTCCATCTCGCCGCCTACAGAATTCAAGGTAATGAGCGGCAGCCTTTTTTGTTAGCATCTGTAGGCGTCCAGACGTACCGTGTGATAGTGAAATTATTTCCCCGACACGACGTAGCAACTCTGTCCTACAACGAAATTTTGTCTGCATTAGATGCATATTTCAAAGGATCAGTCAATGTAGTTGCAAAAAGGTATACCTTCTTTCGTACAAAACGTACGGCCGGTCAAACTAACCGGGAGTGGGCTGCAACTTTGCAAGGCCTTACTAAGGATTGTGATTTTGAGTGTGAATGTGGACTCCCTTATTCAGATACTATGGTATGTGATGCAATTGCACAGAACGTTTCTGATGTTCATATAAGGGAACAGATTTTGAAACTAGTCAATCCCTCCCTTCAACAAGTGATGGCCATATTGGATCGGCAGGACTCACTTGACTTTGCTCAGGAATCATTTGAAACTTCACCGGCCGTGTGTCACATTCACCGGCCCGCCGGGCGCGCTGCACGGAACAGTAAACAGCCCTCGTGCCCGTCCGCGCAGCTGCTGCCAAGCTCTCAGCCACGTGTGCCGCGCAAGCGAGCAAATGCAGTGCTAAAATCATGCCCGCGGTGTGCTACTAGACATTCGCGTGAGAACTGCCCGTCACACCAGGCTATTTGCTTTTTCTGTAATAAAAAAGGACATGTTCAAAGTGTTTGCCAGAACAAGCTCAGAAGAGACACTCACAACCATTCCAGGCCCTTTGCTTCACGCCGGAATCGGAATCGAACCCAGAATACTCAGGCTCGTGAAACTTCCCCCATGGAAATTCATGTAGTTCATGCCACTCCGCCCAGTGCCTCTCTCTCTAACAGTGACTGTGTTCGTCCCACAAACAGTGTGCATCGACGTCACCGGAAATCACGTCAAGTCGCAAGTGATTCTGTATCAGTGTCCGTTCACGTTGCATGAGACAGTCGCTCTTGTCGTCAGTAGGACAATAAACTTTTTGTAGATTTGGACATTCACGGCAAAGTGATCCCATTCTAGCTTGATACCGGAGCTGCAGTTTCACTGATCAATCACGACACGTACAAACAGCTGGGCACACCTCCGTTGCGTGCAGCAAATGTTAAGCTCAGTAGTTATTCAGGACAAGCAATCCCTGTGTTAGGACAGTGCAGCCTTCTTGCAACATACAAGGGACAAACAAAACTTGTGTCATTTCACGTACTTCGTTCTTCTGCTGCAGTGAACTTGTTTGGTTTCGATTTATTTCAGTTGTTTAACTTGTCTATAGTCAATCAGGTACTATCAGTGAACCAGACTGTGCCTTCAGACAGTGTTTCTCGTCTATGTGAAGAGTTTGCAGACATTTTTGTACCGGGCCTTGGTTGCGCTAAGAACTATAAAGCACATTTGGAACTGAAAGTAAACGCGCAACCGAAATTTTTCCGAGCGCGCAATGTTCCCCACGCATTGCGTGATGAGGTCGCAAGAACATTACACGATTTGGAATCACAAGGTGTGATTGAACATGTGCAGGCTTCTCTCTGGGCATCACCCTTAGTAATTTTGCCAAAACCTTCCGGAAAATTGAGACTTTGTGTGGACTTCAAGGCAACAGTGAATCCCCAACTAGTGATTGCAACTTTTCCTTTACCCCGCCCGGAAGATCTTTTTGACAAACTGTGCCCAGGTAAATATTTTTCGAAGTTGGACATAGCAGATGCGTACTTGCAAATACCGGTGGATGAAGAATCCCAGCGCGTTTTGGTGGTTAACACGCATCATGGTTTGTATCGATTCAAACGACTGCCATTCGGGTATGCATCTGCCCCTGCATTGTTTCAGCAATATCTACAAACTGTTTGTGCATCGGTCCCTACTGCAGCAAACTATCTGGACGATATTGTGATCTCCGGAAAGACGGAAGAAGAACATTTAGCCAATCTCAGAACATTATTTCAGGTCTTGCGACAAAATGGTCTTCGCTTGCGGAAGGACAAATGTGTGTTTTTTGCTCGTGACTTACCCTACCTGGGACATGTAATCAATGCACAAGGCATACATCCCAGTCCCGAGCACCTCCGTGCCATACACGACTTGCCTTCGCCGCAGAATTTGAAGCAGCTACAGAGTGTGCTGGGAAAAATCAATTATTATCATCGCTATGTGCGCCACGCCTCTTCCATTTCAGCTCCGCTTCATCGCTTACGCCGTAAAGGTGTTCCGTTCGTCTGGACGACGGAATGCGAACGCGCCTTTCGCCTGTTGAAATCGGCGTTGCTTTCCAATACTTGCCTTACGCCATTCTATCCCCGGAAGCCCCTTTTGTTGATGGTGGATGCATCGGATTTCGGGATCGGTGCTGTGCTTGCGCACAAAGATGGATCGCACGATCGCCCTATTGCCTTTGCGTCCAAATTGCTCTCGTCTGCGCAAATAAATTATTCACAGATCGAGAAAGAAGCTTTGGCTCTCGTGTTTGGTGTTACTAAGTTTCATGATTTCTTGTATGGTCGTCACTTTACCATCATCACAGACCACAAACCTTTGACATCCCTTTTTCATCCGAACAAGCCTGTACCTCCGTGTGCAGCGCAGAAATTCATTCGCTGGTCTATTTTCCTCTCGCAGTACCAATACGATATCTTGTATCGGTACATTGTTAAGCACGGAAACGCCGATGCGTTGTCCCGTTTGCCTGTTGCTGAGGATAGAGCATTCGATTCCTCCGAACTTGCTTGCATGTTCATTGATGCGGAAACCGATGACGTGGTCGAATCGTTTCCGATTGATTTTCGTCGTGTAGCTACAGCCACAGCTGCTGACCCTGTCCTTGCTACCGTTCTGCGTTTTGTTGCTACGCAATGGCCCTTGTCAAAGTCACGGATCGAGGATCCGTTGGTTCGCCGATTTTTTGCTCACAAGGAGAGACTTTTTGTACGACGTGCTGTTTTGTTTTTGCGTTCTGATAATGATCAGTCCAGGGTCGTGGTCCCACGTTCGTTACAGTCCTCTGTCTTACGGCTTCTCCACCAAGGACATTGGGGTATAGTGAGAACGAAACAACTTGCTCGTCAGCACTGTACTTGGTTCGGAATCGATGCTGCGATTACGAATATGTGCTCTTCTTGCATGGCGTGTGCCGAACACCAATCCGCGCCACCGCGGAAATTCTTTGCATGGCCAACAGCCACTTCCCCTTGGCAACGCTTACACATCGATTTTGCTGGTCCATTCTGGAATGCTCGATGGTTGGTTCTGACCGATTCCTTCAGTAATTTTCCTTTTGTTGTCCGGATGTCTTCCACGACGTCATCCGCCACCATCCAAGCGTTATCCGCTATCTTTTGCATTGAAGGTCTGCCACAGACTATTGTTTCCGACAACGGCCCACAATTCATGTCCGCAGAATTTCAGTCATTCTGCAAGGCCAATGGTATTCAACATCTGATATCCGCGCCGTTTTCGTCTCAGTCAAACGGTGCCGCTGAACGATTGGTCAGGACTTTCAAGTCACAGATGTTGAAGTTGAAAGAGTCGCGTTCTCGGGAGGACGCGTTATTGCTCTTTTTGTCCTCGTATTGCTCACAGCCCCAAGATGGTCGCTCGCCGGCTGAGTTGCTTCACGGTCGCCCTCATCGCACCTTGATGTCTTTGCCACATCCGCCGCATCAGGTTCCTGTGCAGCGGCAGACTCCTGCTTTTGCTCCAGGCGACGTTGTCTATTATCGCAACTATCGAGGTTCACGGCGTTGGCTCGAAGGGCGCATTCTTCGCTGCCTCTTCCGCGCTATGTGTCTGGTTTTGGGGGCCTCTGGTGAGGTGCGTCGGCATCTGAATCAGCTGCGCCTCTGTCGTCGCACGGGATCTGCCGCTTCCCGTCTGCTTTCAGCGACGGTGCCGTCCGGTCAGCGCCCTGGGGACCCATCTACTGGCTCGCCTCATCCCCAGGTGTTACCGACGCTGCCTTCCATTTTGCCCCATGGCGACGCGCCGCCGCCTGTTCTCCCGCCGGCGATGCCCGCAGTGAACGCGTCGCTGCAACCGCCGGGCGCCTCCCTGGGTCACGCGCCGCCGATCGCTTCCCGTGACCAGTTGTCCTCCGCTCCGGACCATCTGTCGTCTTCGCCCGTCGGGTGCCCCGACCCGATGGAGGTCGACCCTTCGGCCCCTCCTTTCTCTCTACGGGCGCATACACCGCATGTTGGTGTGCACCCTGGACTAGGTTTTCAGGCGTTTCCTAGCTCCCCTCGGACCGAATGGCAGGGTGCGGGTGGCACAGCCTCGCCTGTTGTTAGGCTCCCCACCTCGTCGCATACGTCAACATGGAGTCCTCCCCACAGCGGGCGGAAGCCTTATACCACAACCGTACTCCGATTTGCTGGAGAGGAATGTGGTGTCACCGCCAGACACCACACTTGCTAGGTGGTAGCCTTTAAATCGGCCGCGGTCCGTTAGTATACGTCGGATCCGCGTGTCGCCACTGTCAGTGATTGCAGACCGAGCGCCGCCACACGGCAGGTCTAGAGAGACTTCCTAGCATTCGCCCCAGTTGTACAGCCGACTTTGCTAGCGATGGTTCACTGACAAATTACGCTCTCATTTGCCGAGACGATAGTTAGCATAGCCTTCAGCTACGTCATTTGCTACGACCTAGCAAGGCATCATTATCAATTGCTATTTATCTTCTGATGCATGTACTGTCAGACTGATGTTCACCAATTATGGATTAAAGTTAAGTATTCCAGAAGCTACGTACTTTTTTTACTAGACTCAACTCCTTTAACTGTTCCAGACCTCACGCCAGCCTGCGTGAGCTAAAACGCGTGCCTTTCGGCTTCCTGTCCTAGTGGCTTGGCTGTCTTGCCAAGTCACAACAACATGTTCACGCAATTACCCGTAGCCGTACCATACAAATTAATGCAATGCAAAGCCGTTCTTGTCTCGTCACAACCTAATATCACAGAGCGCTCGTTTCCTCATCAAGGTGTGCTTGGTGCACTGTACGCCATTCACTTCGCATGTCACTCTTGGTTGCCGCCTCTGTACAGCATTACACGGCCGTCCTCGATTCAACACGCGGTATACGTATAACACGTGCCGTTGCCGTCCTGGTAGTTGTTAGTTCTACATCTACATCTACATCCATACTCCGCAATCCACCTGACATAGTGTGGCGGAGGGTACCTTGAGTACCTCTATCGGTTCTCCCTTCTATTCCAGTATCGTATTGTTCGTGGAAAGAAGGATTGTCGGTATGCTTTTGTGTGGGCTCTAATCTCTCTGATTTTATCCTCATGGTCTCTTCGCGAGAAATACGTAGCAGGGAGCAATATACTGCTTGACTCTTCGGTTAAGGTATGTTCTCGAAACTTCAACAAAAGCCCGTACCGAGCTACTGAGCATCTCTCCTGCAGAGTCTTCCACTGGAGTTTATCTATCATCTCCGTAACGCTTCTGCGATTACTAAATGATACTGAACGAAGCGCGCTGCTCTCCGCTGGATCTTCTCTGTCTCTTCTATCAACCCTATCTGGTACGGATCCCACACTGCTGAGCAGCAGTCAAGCAGTGGGCGAACAAGCGTACTGTAACCTACTTCCTTTGTTTTCGGATTGCATTTCCTTAGCATTCTTCCAATGAATCTTAGTCTGGCATCTGCTTTACCAACGATCAACTTTATATGATCATTCCATTTTAAATCACTCCTAATGCGTACTCCCAGATAATTTATGGAATTAACTGCTTGCAGTTGCTGACCTGCTATATTGTAGCTAAATTATAAGGGATCTATCTTTCTACGTATTCGCAGTACATTACACTTGTCTACATTGAGATTCAATTGCCATTCCCTGCACCATGCGTCAATTCGCTGCAGATCCTCCTGCATTTCAGTACAATTTTCCATTGTTACAACCTCTCGATATACCACAGCATCATCCGCAAAAAGCCTCAGTGAACTTCCGATGTCATCCACAAGGTCATTTATGTATATTGTGAATAGCAACGGTCCTACGACACTCCCCTGCGGCACACCTGAAATCACTCTTACTTCGGAAGACTTCTCTCCATTGAGAATGACATGCTGCGTTCTGTTATCTAGGAACTCTTCAATCCAATCATACAATTGGTCTGATAGTCCGTATGCACTTACTTTGTTCATTAAACGACTGTGGGGAACGGTATCGAACGCCTTGCGGAAGTCAAGAAACACGGCATCTACCTGTGAACCCGTGTCTATGGCCCTCTGAGTCTCGTGGACGAATAGCGCGAGCTGGGTTTCACACGACCGTCTTTTCCGAAACACATGCTGATTCCTACAGAGTAGATTTCTAGACTCCAGGAAAGTCATTATACTCGAACATAATACGTGTTCCAAAATTCTATAACTGATCGACGTTAGAGATATTGGTCTATAGTTCTGCACATCTGTTCGACGTCCCTTCTTGAAAACGGGGATGACCTGTGCCCTTTTCCAGTCTTTTGGAACGCTACGCTCTTCTAGAGACCTACGGTACACCGCTGCAAGAAGGGGGTTCCGTATGTACGTAACTGTGTTCCGCAAAAAAGATTCATACGTGGGCAAGCGACAGTGAGATGTGTGCAACCACTAACGGCGCCTGCCGAGAGGATGGTGCAAGTTCCTCTGTCAAGGTGACAGTCAGACTTATCTGGTGTCGTGTCCACATCTTGATCATCGTGATTACATAGATCGCCACTGGTCGTTCGCGGACGTGGAATAGCCCCAGGCCTCCAGGCCTACTATGGAAGATGGAGGTTTCATACCTGATTTCAAAAAGCAGCACTGTGCTCACAAAGTATCTTAATACCCCCAGGATTCGGTGCGCCAACACCACCGGTATTGGAAGGACGATGCGAGGGCAGCGAGAAGCTAGGAAAGTGTTGGTGAAGGCGATACTTTGGATCATGACTAGTATCCTTAACCTGTGACTTCCAACACTCGTACAAAACATTTGCAGAAAACGTTTCTAGCTGAGTGACACCGAGACACTGCGCGTCGAACGTCGGTAGTGAAGATAATTTCCAAGCTTTTCATCTTGTCTATCGTCTGTAATGGTACCACACTTCCTGTTGGGAGTCCTCTCCCAGTGTTCATCGCTCCGACTTTGTCATGTTCATGCAATAACACGTAGCTATACCATACAAATTAATGCAATGCAAAGCCGATCTTGCCTCGTCACCTGACCAAGCCACGTGTACTGCATATAAAATTGTGGTTCCTTATGGGCATTCCTTGGAATCGGTTCCAGAGCCCGCAGAGAAGCGGCTCCAGAACGATAGCATAAAGTATCATCGACAGCGGACACCCTTGTATAATCAACTGCGAGATGGTGATGGGCTCCACCACGTGTCCACTGACGAGCTCTTTTGATGAGACCCATGGAGCAGTCACATCACGACGTTGACAAAACTGTGGAAACTTCACAAGGTAAGCATGGCTCAGCCTGTCAAAGGCGCGATCAAGTTCTTTTGACACCAGTACACCTCGGAGAAGACATGTTAAAAATGTGTGTTAATTTCTAAGGGACCAAACTGCCAAGGTCATCGGTCCCTAAACTTACACACTACTTAAACTAACTTATGCTAAGAGCAACACACACTCCCACGCCCGAGGGAGGATTCCAACCTCCAACGGGAGTAGCCGAGCGGCATGGCGCCCATAACCGCGCGGCCGCTCCGCGTGGCAGAAGATATGTTGTTGCCAGTGTGATCACATTGCGGTAGTCGCTGAGTGCCGTTTGTATATTGCTATCCCCTCCCAGTCGGGTATGGTCGAATGATATCACTTGGTGCAGTACGCATTTGAAACGCGCTGCAAGTATTGTACTGTAGATCTTGTAGTCAAAGTTACGAAGAGTCAGTGGCCGGTCGGCCTGTAACCTGTGCTGCAGGTTTGTTTGTGGATAGGTAGATGGAAGTGGCACATTTCGGGACATCAATTCGTTGTAGATGTCAGGCCGTCGCGGGTTCATGAAATCTTTAAATGTTCGATAAAACTCTAACGGAAATCCCCGACGACTTGTTCGATGCTCCATTATCGAGCGCTTTCATTACGTCGTCCTCTGTGACTTACCCCATTAACACTCGCTCGACCGTCGCATCGAGGCACCTGGATGGCATTCGTGGGAAACCATGGAAGGCTGCCTTGTTGTGATCCACTTCGTCGTAGAGGTGAACTTCCTGATACCCAAAGGCGTTGACAATTTCTATTTGCAACGTCATATGAGGATCATCCTGCAGAGCGTCTGCCTGTATTAACGTTTTGCGTCTACATTATTTTTCTCTGATAACGTGGTACATCGACAGTGATTCTCCACGGACTCGTTCAAAGGCACTCGTGTGGACTGCGATGCCCTCTGGATGACGTCGCGTTATGGAAATTATTTGGGCCTCCTCTCGTTTTATGGCAGCGCTCCGATCTTGTGAAGGCGCCTGTACAGAAATCTTGTGGAGCATCGTGAAGTAAAATTTCATCGTGTGCCGCCTCCACATCGTCTACTCCCTTCCGCTTGCAATCAAGACTTGGCAGAATTCAAGCTTCACACATTCCAGCCACCTTTGTAATGTCGACGGATATGTCGGGAGTAATCATTCACATACGTGCCAAGTGTATTCTATTAAGCGTTGGCACACAGGTACTTTCAGATGTGCTGTATGAAATTTCTAAGCACTGCAATTCCAACACACCCGTTGACAACGTAGGGAGACAATGCATATGTCTGCTATGTGATCTAAGAAAGACATCGTCCATAATTCCTCATCGAGGATGTTTTATTCGAGACTATGTGTTACGTAAATTTGATCGAGACGATTTGTAGAATTCTGTCGCCACGTACCGTCTCCCATACATCGGTTGGATTCATCTCCCGCACAAGTTGTCACAGTTCCTAGCATGAATTGTAATGCGGATACTGATGCTTTGGTGTGAGCACGCTGTTGAAGTTACCTCCGAACAAAACATGTTTGTAGCAGTCTGAGAATAGTGGCACATTGTCCTCCATGTGAAATCGGGAACGATCGTTCCTTCTGTCGGACCACGATGTGGCGTACATATCAATCATTCATATTCCTACCACTGTTAGCACCAGTCATCGCAATGACGGCAGGTACACCACATCCTCAGCTACTGTGCCTTCGCTTAGAAGTATCGCTGTCGCTGTCTGTAGTGAATGTAATGTTTGTATTGTGCCCATAGAGATCGAGGATGCTCTCGATGCATCCTTCTTGCGGACATATAACGCTCGCAACTTGTCTCATAACAATTGCAACTTGACTGGCGTTCTAATTTTATTAATGTTAATAGAGGCTGTTCGATACGCCTGCCGCTGCCCGTCAGCGCGTAAAGTGCACATGAATGCTTATGTGAACATTTGTGCTGTCGCCCAGCAACCTGGTGTCTGCTCGACCGTCTGCATCTTCCGCGTGGCTAACATCTGATGGACGCCGCATCCATCATTGAGGCGGCGTCATCGATCTGTGGATCAATATCTCATTCATCAATCCAGTTCCCTGGCTGAAGTTTCGTATCTCGGCGTGGTTCTCCCGCTGAGCCGATAGACGGGAAAGATGTTTCTGCGGTACATGGAGCGACTCCCACCAGCGGATCTCCGTCTGGTGGTTCTGCATTCAGCCTCTGCCTCGTATGATTTGCTTCTTAGAGCTGTGAGGGAGTAAAAAAATCTCCGGTTGTGTAATCGAATTCACCGTGTTGTAGTTGCACGCAACTTCTTGATGATGTTTGGTTTGTGGGGCGCTCAACTGCGTGGTTATCAGCGCGAGTACAGAGTCCCAAATTTTACACAGTCCAATTTTTACTCAATCCTATCAAGCAACTGTAACGAATTATGATGATGAAATGATGAGGACAACACAAACACCCAGTCCCTGGACAGAGAAAATCCCCACCAGGCTGGGAATCGAACCCGGGACCCCGTGATCCAAAGGCAGGAACACTATCTACTAGACCACGAGCTGCAGTCTTCTTCTGATGTGAAGTTCATGAAGTAAGTGTCCAATGGCACTAGCTGTCGTTTCTTGTGGCGCTTCAGTGGTCGTTGTTTGTGCGTGTGCGCCCTCATGTCTGAATACAGGAGTGACTCCTGGCGTTCAGGGACGAAAGCAGCTGTCGGCTGTACCATGGGATGAATTTCCATGCCTCCTACGGATCTCTCATTATCGGTCAACGGCGTCACTGTCGCCGGAGAGGCCACAGCGTATGTAATTTCTTCCAGGGTGGCAGTCTCCGCTGCATGCAGTTGCCACAAACTGTCAGGAAGCTGGAGCTAATCCATCTTCAGGACAGCATCTGTTCGGTGCATATCAACATACGTTAGTGTCAACGGTGTCGGTGTGGACATAGGCGCGGGTTCGTTACTTGGAACTTGCACAATCCTCCACTGCGTGCATTCTGGCTTGTCCATCATAAATGATCATTACTCTGCATCTGGCGATGAACAAGTAAGAAGGTACATTTTGTGTCAGTTCTATTCTGACTTGTCTCACTTCACTGAGAATATGGTAGGTCGTGAAGTTCGACCAGTTTTCCTCCCCATGACTAAGCACTCTTCCATAAAGCATATTGCATCAATCACCAAGTCAGGTTGTACCTCAAAGGGGAGTTAGAAGATGTGTATGCTCCCTAAACCCAGTCCTGCATGATGAATAGTTACCTAGCCAACATCTCTGTTGGAGTGACAAAATTTGAGACCGTGTTTACTGCCTCGAATGATTTTGACACACTGCATTATTAATTAATTTTACATAGATGAGGCAGTTCTCTGTGGATAGGTGTATTCCAATAATTTGAGTTCATAGGCAGTAGCTCCATCCAATGTGTTCACCTTGAGGTCCGAAGTCCAACTGAACTAGTTTACAACACCACGACGAGAGGGGGCTGTCAGCCCTCCCTCTCCGCTACCGTGACATAATCCAAGATGGCGTTCTGGGGAAAAATGAAAAAAAAAAGGACTCAATCTCTGTCTAGCTGCTGGACTCGGAAGACAGACGTAACTGTTTACTGTGTTCAATGGATGAGATGTCTGTGCTGGCGAAGGAAGAGTTTGAAAGGTCTATCAGCTGTAACCATCCAGCTGAGGACTGTGTTGATACCCACCTGCACGATGTTTGAAAAGCAATGATATTTGGTGAATATGATAACACTTCATCAAATAATGAAGATGCAGTAGGATGGGGCTAAGTTACACTTCGCAACTCACGCTGATAAATGCGTGTGCTGTAACTGTAAATCATTCGATAAAAGTCCAGTCAGTCTTCTGAAGTGTAAGAGGCAACATGTTCACAACAGGGCCTCTGCGTCTGCTGGAGGAGAGGCTACGAGCCGACTCATGGCACTGCCATGCAGTAGCTGCAGAGGCGGCCGCATACTTCCTGTCGAGTTGTAAATACCCGCAACCTTCCTCCTTCCCATCTCCGGTGCATGGATATACTTTGTCATTGTACACTAACTGCATGGGCAGTTATTACATCTGGTGTTTAAGATCTCACAGGAACTAAATGTACCACTGCACAAAGAGAGAGAGAGAGAGATCTTTGCAGAAGATGCAAGAATGTTTAAACAATTTTCTATGTAAATACACGTTTTATTCCGAAGGACACCACCACCATCGCACCTGAACATGGGCTCTAAAAAAAGATGCTGACACGCTCGCGAAACCATCACTGAGAAACTTCCCGCGTTTGTGGGAAATACCCTTGTTTTTGAGCACAACCTGCTTCAAGAGTTACTGAATCCAATTGAATATGGATCTAAATACACTTTCAGAAAGATCGCTGCACAGAAGTTTACCTCAATTTTGCAGCGTATGCCGCCGCGCTTAAACACTGACTCTAAAAAAAGATCACGACACACTTGTGAAGCCGTCCCTGAGATACTTCACGATTTTGTGGGAAATACCCTTGTCTTTGAGCACGTACTGTTCCAGGATTCACTAAATTCAACTGAATTTCTCTAAATACACTTTCAAAAAATATCGCTACACAGTAGTTTGCCTCAATTTTGCGATGTGTACCGTCACAATCGAACACAGACTCTAAAAAGATCGCTACACATCTGTGAAACCACCCTGAGACACGCCAGAATATCATACCACTTACACGATAGATCTCGATAGCAAGCACATAGTAGTATGCTACCGATTGCTTGCACAGTGTAATTCCGAAGATAAAGTGCGGAAATTATGTCTCTAGAAACCCGAAACTTTAGTGAGGTTTAGCGAGGTAAAACGTGCTGCAAACCTCTGAGTAACTAGAAACTTATCTCGTTTTCAAGATCTTTACGTGAAAACTCTAAGAAATAGAGTAAACTGGTAGTTCCACTCGCGAATACCAATGTCAGTGATATAATAGATTCCAAATCATCCTTCTACTTTATAAAGTGAACTAAGGTGCTTCTCATGTCTAGAGCATCAGCAAACGTCTCTTCCAGCTGTCTTTCACCATCTAGATGCACACAACACACACCGCAGTCGATGTTCTCTCAACCAAATAAAGATGGGAAATATGTAGAACTAGTCAACTGAACAATTTACCTGGGGGGGAATAATTGTCCAGCACAAACACATGTCGTGTATTGAATCTTCTCAAATATCTATGGAGAACACATGCGATCATGAAGGCTGTCCAGCACATGCTGAGTATTAGTTCGCTATTCAGCCGCCTAGAGGGTGACACAGGTCAGTAGCATTCCTGTACAACGGCCCGCCAAATTCGCACAGCTCCCGCCATAAGCCGTAAATGTCAACAGTTCCATCCACAGGCCACTGCCGCCACGCAACCCTCACCCTAAGCAGAATCGTCCTAGGAAACCAGTCACACATATTTTATCACTGTACTTGCTATTAAATAATACGATTGAATCCTCAATCTTACGACATTCGACAATGAGCAAAGTATCGGAAATACTCCCTCCTGCAACAGTGGTTCTGGAAATACCAAAATGTGTAGCATTCTTATGACTGCACATAATTTTCCATGTAAAGAAAACTTTCATTACCCTTACGGCTATCACAGTTTTCCAGGTCAAATCCATACCTTTCTTGCGGCAGGACAAAGACATTTTCTTTGGACTTGTTGGAACATTGACAACAATACACATACTTTATAAGCCCACTGATCAGAGCGAATCGATGACGCATTTCCTTCTACTCAGTAAAATACTTCGCCAATAACTGAATGCTGGCGGTACTAAACAGTACTGAGCGAGAATCTGCGATGGATAGATATGTCTCATTTGTTTTCCTTGCAAGTGGTACCAGTCTATCTTAGTAAGAGAGACGTAATCGTCTTATAAGCGACGAGCTATTAAAAAAATATCATCCCAACAGCTATGTTACTGCCTCAAGCGATTTTGGTTCTACAGGCACACACAATTATTGCTAACAATATCCATGTTATAAAATATACAAGCTATATATACTATATACACACACTCTCTCTCTCTCTCTCTCTCTTTCTCTCTCTCTCTCTCTCTCTCTCTCTCTCTCTCCCCCTCTCTGCAGTAGTATATTTGGTCCCTGTGACATCTTCAAATTACATATGTGAAAATATTAGGCACATTGCTTAAATACCAGATGGAATAAGTCCCAAAGCAGTTCGTTTCAAAGGACAAAGGGTATCTGTACACTGGGAATGTGGCTGCCCCTGCGGCTACCATGTGGCAGTGCCGTGAGTTGGCGCGTGGCCTCTCTTCCAGTGCACGTGGAGACTCTGGCATGAACGTCTTACCTCTTGCGCTTCAGAAGCCTGACTAGACTTTTACTGAAAGATCGACAGTTACGGCACACGCATTTGTCAGCATGAGTCGTTAAGTGTAACTAGCCTCATCCTGCTGCATCTTCATTACTTGATGAAGCATAGTTGTCTTCACCAAATATCAATCCTTTCCAAACATCATACAAGTAACTATCGACACAGTCCTCAGCTGCATGATTACAGCTAATAGACCTGTTACTCTCTTCCTTTTCCTACACAGACATCCATCCACTGAACACAGTAAACAATTATGTCCATCTTCCCAGTCCAGCAGCTAGACACAGACTCAGCCCTTTCCCCATCATTTTTCCCAGACCGCCATTTTGGATTATGTCACGTACCTGTTACCCTCTTCCTTTTCCTGCACAGACATCCATCCATTGAACACAATAAACAATTATGTCCATCTTCCCAGTCCAGCAGCTAGACACAGATTCAGCCCTTTTCCCGTCATTTTTCCGAGACTGCCATATTGGATTATGTCACGTTAGGGAAGGGGGAGGGCCGACAGCTCCCTCTGGTCGTGGTGTTGTGAACTAGGTCAGTTGGACTCTGGACCTTAAGGTAAAAATGTAAATGTCATGTGACTGGGGCCTCGCGTCAGGTTGACCGTTCGTCGGGTGCAAGACTTTCGATTTGACGCCACTTCAGCGACTTGCACATCGATGGAGATGAAATGATGATGATTAGGACAACGCAACACCCAGTCACTGAGAGGAGAAAATCTCCGAGCCAGCCGGGAATCAAACCCAGGCCCTTAGGACATGCATACAAAATAAAGACTTACGTCCATCCTTCCAGCCAGCAGTTAGATGCAGACTGAGCGAATTTCTCTCGCCATTTTTCTCCAGGCTGCCATATTGGATTACATCCAGGGAGTGGAGTGGAGAGGCCCAACAGCACTCTCTGGTGGCGGTATTGTGAACTAGGCTAGTTGGACTCCAGACCTCAAGGTGAACCCACTGGATGGAACTACTATCTATGTTAACTCAAACTATTTAAATAAACAAAGTATACAAAATAACCCCGCAGGGGGCTCCCTTCTAGGGAGTATGTCGGTGGCAAACACACGAGCCCTTAGCTAAGTCTGACATTGCTTCCACTTACTTGTATCAGACTTCTGCTTTCTTCTTTCCTGTCGGCCTCTCTTGGTCAACTCTTGCTACTTCGACCCCGATGGTATTAGGCTGCGAGGCGCGAGGGTGTCTTTCATTTTAATTTTCTGCATGAAAGGCAAGAAGCAGAGATAGAAGTGAATGGTGTGAAGAAGAAAGCAAAAATAAAGAGAGGAGTAAGGCAAAAATGCCCATTATCACCATATTTATTCAACTCATTTACTGAAAAAACCATTGGAAAATTGAAAAGAATAACCAAAGGAATTAAAATTAATGGGGTTCGAATACACTGTATCCGTTTTGCAGATGATATAGTAGTACTTGCTGATTCAGTAAAGAACACAGTTTATGTTGCTAAAGTAAATAAGAATAAAACAAAAACTATGGTAGTAGGAAAGGCAAAAGAAAATGTTAAAGTTGATATTAAACTAGAAGATGATGTCCTAGAGCAGGTTGAGAACTTCCACTATTTGGGGAGCACAATCACTGACAACAATAAATGTATCACAGATATAAAGAGAAGAATAGCCTTGGCAAAGCAAGCTTTCCAAAATAAAAGGAATTTACTAACAGACAATCATATAAGCCTAGAAAGTAGGAAAAAGTTTGCCAAAAGTTTTGTCTGGAGTGTCTTAACATATGAACGTGAAGTGTGGACCGTGGGAAAGGCAGAGAAAAAGACTGGAAGCAATGGAAATGTGGATATGGAGAAGAATGACAAAAATAAGCTAGGTAGATAGAAAAAGTAATGAACTGGTCTTAAGAGAAGTGAATGAGAACAGAACACTGCTAAATTATATAGGAAGAAGAAAATCAAAAGTGATAGGGCACATAATGAGACACAAACAGTTCCTAACGAATGTATTTGAAGGAAAAGTTTTAGGGAAAAAACAAGAGGCAGGCCAAGAGCAATGTGTTTTAATAACACCAAAGAAGATATAGGGATAAAATCATGTGAAGAATTGAAGAGGATGACAGTGGAGAGAGGGATGTGGCTAAATTGACAAGGCATAGCCTTTAGTTTATGATGATACAAAATAAAGATTTATATTTATTCTATCCGGCAGACCAGCACAGACTGAGTCCTTATCCCACCAACTTCCAGACAGGGGAGGGGAGGGGCTAGGGGGAAGGGGAGGTGGTGGGATTAGGTTAGTAGGGGTAGCCCAAATGATCTATTTCCCCACCATGATGTTACTGTGACATTGCCAGATCTTGGATCTGCCATCTTGAATAAGTTTCACAACAGTGCAGAGTGGGGCGATGTTCTCTTTGCCCTACTACTAAAGCCATATGGATTCAGACCAGGGATCTTGTCAGGCCATGCACCTGGAAAACCTCTGGAGGTTACCTGTTCATGGAATGTTGCATTAAGCAGATTGTTCACTGGGTGCAAGTTATGCATTTCTGAAGCAGGAATCATAGGCTGTACAAGGAGATGTCAATATTGTCCCAATGTCACTTACATCTGGGAGGCCCCCTAGGTGTAATCTCTTCAAAGAGATATTAACCAAGAACTAAGTTACTTATGATTTCACACCACATAGTCATATACAGCGAGTGCAATGGCTCTTCATGCACAATACAAGGTTTAACAGCACCTTAAATCCGGCAGTTCTGTGTATTCACTACATTCACTACATCCTGTGTAGAATATTGCCTAGCCATAAGTCATCAATTTTTATCCATGCTAGAAACCGAAGAGCAAATTCAGAATGTTGGTGTGGATCATGAGGAATCAGTCGCTACACCGTCAGGTCTTGTACAGTTACCAGTGTAAAATAGACTGCAAAACTTTCCCTACTATTCACCATGGGACAGACAATTCTCTATACACTGTACAAGCACTAGCACTACCTGAGCAAGTGCTGCATAGGCAGTTATAGCTTACTGCAATTTCACCATTCACGCAGTAAAACTGCCGCTGAAGTATAACGCTTTAATTTATTAGTTCTTTACTAAGAAATGTATTATCAACACATTTTGCAAGCAATATTAACATATTCCACTGCGTGTACCAGAAAAACTATATCATTGTTCGACACATAGTTAAGGAGCTGTGACATTATTAAGAGTGAGAATGTGTTAAAATCTGCTGCATCATGCAAGACGATTAAATTTATTACTTTGTGCTACTAAGTCTATATACACTTCACTTTTCGCAGACAGTATCCACATCTACCACTGAACACAACTACAAAAATACATCATTGCACGGCCCATAGTACAGGAAATATGACGTCAAATACAGAGATGCATGGGAAACTGAGCATCATGCATGACATTTTGATCTCTGGATATACATGCAAAATTATATTGCTGTACAGCATAAGTTCAGTGAAACTGCAGGGAGAAATTCATTAGAGTGACAGGATAAACACGTGTACAAATACGTGTGAAATATGTTAAATGTATGTGAACTATATTTGACATGTGTGTATGTGGGCAAAGACATGGGTAACAAACTTATCCTAAGCCACTGGAACGATTTCAACGAAATTTGGTACATGTACTAGTTACAATCTAGAAAGTGAGACTGTGGGGGTAAGAACCATCAGCCTCCTACTGTGGTGATTGTGGTAACATGGAGAGAAAATGGAGAGGACGAGATGGACAGTCAGTGAGGGGGAAGGAGGAGATGGACGCAGGCAGGGTGGAGGAGGAGATTGACAGAGAGACCGGAGGAGGGAATGGACAGAGACAGAAAAGAGGAGGAGATGGACAGAGAAAGGAAAGAGGAGGAAATGGACAGAGACAGGGGGTAGAAGAGACAGGCAGAAAGAGGGGGAGGAGGAGATGAACAGATAGAGGAAGAGGTGGAAATGGCCATAGAAAGGAGAGAGGACGAGACTGACAGAGAGAGTGGAGAGGAGGAGATGGACAGAGGAGGGGTACAGGAGATGAACTGGGAGAAGGGGCAGGAGGAGATACATCAAAAGAGGGGGAAGAAGGAGATGGAAATAGTGGTAGGAGAAGGAGTTGGGCAGAGAAGATGAAGTAGACAGACAGAGGGGGGAGGAACAGATCGACAGAGGGAGTGGAGGAGAGGATGGACAAAGAGAGGGGCAGGAGGAGGTAGACAGAGAGTGAGAGTGATGATGATGTTTGGTTTGTGGGGCACTCAACTGTGTAGTCATCAGCATCCGTACAAAGCCTCAATTTTTACACTGTCCAATCTAGCCGCTATCACAAATGATGATGATGAAATGATGAGGACAACACTAACACCAAGTCCCCAGGTAGAGAAATCCCCAACTTTGCTGGGAATCAAACCCGGGACCCCATGATCCAGGGGCAGCAATGCTAGCCACTAGACAACGAGCTGTGGATGAGAGAGTGAGGGCGAAGGTGGACAGAGGAAGGGGGAGGGGGAGATGGGCAGGGAGGGGTGGAGGAGGAGATGGATAGACAGACAACTAATAGAAGATTGGAATAATTACATACTTAGGTAATGCCAGACTCAGCTAGTATATGTAGACATAATGTGCAGTCAGCAACGTACACCCAAGCATGTACAACTAACACAAGGATTTCATCCAACTATTCTGCACAGGATCGCATGTAGACATCTTCTATTTACAAATAAATACACAGTTACACACTCAATAACTCCAATGAATCATGTGAGTACTGTCGGAATTGGTCCCAACCCCACAGATGAACCGTTTGTCATGCAATGCAGTACATACCTCGTGGCCTCTCAATTGATAAACTACCTTGCACACCATATGTGGAGGGGCATCAACACCCTCAAGGAGACACATCTTGTAATCCTCTATTGAGACAGCCTTTGAGGCAGCATAATGCACATCCTTAGTCTGCCTCTGGGTGGCACCTGTATCTATGCAATATGTGTACATTTTTTATCTGAGGCCTATAAACTCCATCCAATGTATCCTGCCATTAAGTGTAACACAGCTCTTTATACTGAGGTCATGGGTCACCCAAAAAAAGTCAGTGATGCTGGCGAGGAGAATAACAACGAGCTAATCTGGGGGAGAACAGGCGTGATATCATGAGGCCATTTAGTCACAGATTGGTATGAAACCTTTGTCAAGAGTAGCAACCTCAACAATTTTTCCACCATGCAGGAAAGAGGGTCAGTAAGACACTTAGCTGTGTACTCCTCCTCAATGTATAACAGCATGTCTATGGTCCACTTAATGGGGGGTTTAGTTTCATCCCTTTTCTGAAAGCTATTACTGTTAGAAAAGCATGCATGAATGTTCAAAATGTAAATGAGAAAGATGCATGAGGGTAGGAACTTTAATAGTGGCAACTATTTATTTACAGCTGGTACAAAATAGATACGTGTTTCAAAGTTCTACTGACCTTCAAAGCAGTCTCCAGCATTGTTTATAACTAGTTGCCAGCAATGTGGAAATTGTAGGATACTCTTAGTAGTACCAATTGTGTTGACAGTTTGAGTGGTGTAGTCTATTGCCTGACGAATCTTTAGCACTTCTGAAGCAAATGCCGTGAATTGTTTCCTTCAGTTTATAAATTGAGTTGAGCTCACAAGGACTTAAGTCATGCGAGTGCAGGAGGTGGTATAGCAGTTAGGAGTCCCATCAGTCAAACAAATCAGTAACAGCTTGCACTGTACGTGCTTGAGAATTGTCCCGCAAAATGATGGTCAGGTCCTGCAGAAAGTGCCATCGTGTCTGTCTCTGTGCTGTTCATTTTTTAAACATAACATACGGCCAGCTTCTGTCTCAGGTTCTTCAGTTGACATTTGTTCAATAGGTTTCTTCAGATGTTTTGCCAGCATGAGGTGCTAGTGGTGGACTGAAGTCAAGTTCCCAACTGCAGATTATATGTACCTCATGTGGCAACATCAAACAGCTTTCCTCTGGTCGTTACCACTGTTGTTCTCCCCTTGCTACATTCAACAGTTGTCCACTGTAGCTTGGGAATCCAGGATCCATTCACCATGAGGTTTTCTTCTTTCTTGTTGAAGGTATTGTCATGTTTGTGTATTTATATAGCTTCCTCAAACAAACCAGTGTGATGGCTCTTCTCTACAGCTAGAACATCTATGTCAGTGAAATTTACTATGTATGTGGTCAGTCTCACAAAGTGCATCTTGTGCCATGGACAATTTCTCCACCTGTAATGACCTGCAATTCATCTTATGTATCTTATGTTCAGTGATCCTAATGTTGACTGATCATTCCAGTACAGATTCCTCCAAATGAACATGGTATGTGATATATTCCTGACATTGCAAGTGTGCCACTTTTCTCCTTTACCAGTCTCAGACACTCTTCCATCTTTGTCGGTTTATAAATAGTATTTACACTGTGTTTGCTCAATATACCGATGATACTGTCCATCACTCTGAGGATATATGGCAGAAAGGCTGTACCCCTCCCCCCACCCATTTCTTTTTTCGATGTGTCAATTTGCCAAATTTTTGATTCTGTGACACTTCTTATGTGACACTGTTCCTCTGAACCCTTTCTAGGTGTTGCGGCTCACATATTTGTCTTGCACACAATACAAGCATGTTAATCATGCTTCCTTTCTGGCTTGGGTGGTGATTTGACAGTTTGTGCAGGTATCAGCCTGTGAGTGCTGGTTTTCAATAAATGCTTTGTCCCAGATTTTCACCATCCCTCTTGACGAGTACATGTAGAAAGCATAGCTATTGGTCCTTTTCTACCTCCAAGATAAATTTGGTGTTGGCATGGAAACTGTTCAGGTGTCTTAAGAAGTCACTGAGCTGTTCCTCACAATGCCTCCACACAACGAAGGTGTGATCGACGTATCTGAACCACAACTTAAATTTACAAGGTGGCAAGTCCAGCGACAATGCCCCGAAATGTTCCATGAAGAAGTCGGCCACCATTAGATCAAGTGGACTACCCATGGTGATGCCATCCAGCTTTTCATAGAAGTTGCCATTCCACATGAAGTACCCTGTGGTGAGACATGCATGAAAAATTTTGGTGATACCTTGCAGGAAAATGGAACCGATATACCCCAGAGAAATCATTGAATAGCACTTTCATAAACATAGAAAAAAATATCAAAGCTCACCAGGATGGTGCTTGGTCCAAGTTTTAGTTTATACAGCTTCTCAATTAAATGTACTGAGTCCTTCATGTATGTGTCAGTTTTCTCATGTGTGGCTGGAGCAAAGAGGCCAAGTGTTTCTCCAGTTTACACGTCGGTGAGCCAGGAGTACCAACAGTCGGTCTTAATTAAACACTATTCTGATGGGTCTTTGGTAATCCGCGCAACCAGGGACATAGAGCCTCTGTATGTCTGCCAAGAGAGAAGACATCTTGATTCACTGATTCATATTCCATGTGATCTACTGCATTGCATCTGCACTTAATTTTTGGTATGTCATCGGATGTAATAGGTCCCAGATCTTCTGCTCATAATCTTTGGTCTGCTTTATGAGGGTCACATTTCCCTTGTCTGCAGGCAGTACCAATATACTCTTGTCCGCATTAAGACTCTTGCTAGCTGGTAACTCTTCTTTCTTCAGGTTGGAAACTGGTTGTTTTGCTCAGCATAGCATCCTGGCAGTTTCAGTGCATATTTCCTCAACTCTTTCACAAGGAAGGGTTGGAATGGCCACTGCAGTATTAGCTGTAATATCCTCCTGGGGTTAAGTTCTCGGACTCCACCCAGTCACCAGCGATGGAGGGTGAAGCTTTGACAATGCCAGCCACTCATGCTGGTGAAACTCAGAAGAAAATTCATCAAACAAATGTCAGCCAAAGAACCTGAGACAGAAGCCAACGTGGTATGTCAGTTAAGTAAGCCCATGCACTTTGGCAAGGTCATTTTACATCTGGTGGGGAAAGGGGTTTTCAATTATCCTGAGGGCAAAAACCACATAAAAAGCGAAATGCCATCAGTTTTTAATTATCCTGGGGCCAAAAGCCACATAAAAAGCAAAATGGCATTGGTTACTTATTGTAATGAGACTGATGCAAGACACAGTCAATATACTGTTGCTGTCTTCTGCCACAAGCTGAAATCGTGAAACAGCATGTTCCACAACAGATCAGAGTATCTTTGGGCTCACGTTCAGAATGTGTTGCACAATGCATGCCTTCAGTTCAGCTATGTTCGTAATTGCAGCACTGAACACAATATCTTTCATATAACGTCACAGCCGCAGATTCAGATTATGTTATCTGGATGAACGGGCTGTAGGGAATTATGGCTGATAATTCTAGCATTTCCAAAATACCTCTACAGAAACTGCTTCATTGGTTGTGCAATGTGTGGAGCAATGCCATCTTGCACAAAAACAAGCCTAGGCACACATCCACATTAATGAAGGCTGGGAATGACACTTGTATGCAAAAGACTTTGACAAATTTACCAGTGATGGTACAGGTAACAGGATCTGCAGAATTCTGCTCCTCGAAAAAAATATGGCCCTATCATAAACAATGCTGTCAACCCTCACCACACAGTCATCTTTTGCAGAATGAAGTAATATCAATTGATGTTCTGGCGAATTTTCCATTATCCATATTCTGCGGTTCTGTTTGTTGACATGTCCTTGGAGATGGAAATGGGCTTCATCTATCCACAGAATGTTCCATGACCATTCATTGATCTTTTCCATTCAAGCAAGAAATTCCTGAGTGAATGTTCGTCTTGCTGGCAGGTCAGCAGGAAGCAACCCTTAAACATGGGTGATTTTATGTGAAATAATTATGAAAAATCCGCCTCGATTGCACAAACTACCTGGTGTTTTCATAATTATTTCGATACTTACAATTGCTGACATGCTGCAATGCTGAAAGTTCTTTGATTTTATGTGGATTTCATACGACTTTATACACCATTCTAGCAGGTATGACCATCATTCAAGCAACTCCCCCATGCACTGCATGATTGTATGCCATCACTCAATACATCCTGCAGTGCTATGACCACACCTTTGATGGACTGTGAATCGACTGCTTTCCTCCCTCTGCCACACTGTGGTTCAAAAGAACCTGTCTTTTTGAAATTTGTAATTGTTTTCTCCAGATCCTTAGCTTACATTGGACCAATTCTTTTTTTCAAACCCTTCAGGCCTTCTGCAGGGCTACTGGCGCACAGAGACCATTCTTGTAAGAGAGCCTTACCAGCTGTGGAGACAGACATGTCAGGCATCTCAGACACAAACCAAGTAACAGCTGTATACCACACGTCTGCTAATGTGCACAATCTGGTGCTTACAGCGCCATTTATTGGTTAAGTTTTTGTTAAATCTTTTTTAATATGCTTTTCAAATTTGATGTCATTCTGACTGATGGTTCTGATTCTACAGCATTTTGTAACTGGAACTTTAATTGTGAACAGCCTGCACATCAAGAAAATTGAAAATTGTAGTAAATAAGAAAAAATAAGTCTGTAAATAAAAAATTGTAAATAAGAAGAGTACACTACATGTATAACAAATAGACTTTTAAAAGGAAAATAAATTTTTAATAAACAAGGGATTGCAATTAATGTATTACAAAAAAGATATTGTTCATAAGAAACTTTTAACTAATTTATTATATCACTGTTTTTATTTACAAACCCTGCTACTATAGAATTGTTGTTAGTAATAATTTTTATAACAAACCTGAACCTCTCATTCATGATGCTCAGACTTCAAATGAAGAGACCTACACAGTTTAGCTAATTATAAAGGATAGTAAGAGGTGGAGTGAGGGGGGAATGAGTTTGAATCTTACTAAAAAATGGTTCAAATGGCTCTGAGCACTATGGGACTTAACAGCTGAGGTCATCAGTACCCTAGAACGTAGAACTACTTAAACCTAACGAACCTAAGGACATCACACACATCCATGCCCGAGGCAGGATTCGAACCTGCAACCGTAGCGGTCGCGCGGCTCCAGATTGTAGCGCCTAGAATCGCTTGACCACCCCAGCCGGCGAATCTTACTAGTGCATGGGGTTTCCCACTATTTTAATGTGGACCCATTGGTCCAGGGGTTTCCTACCAGCTTCATATCATGTTACCTGTATTGAGTTACCATACATCATGACCTTGAATTTGCCTAAGGTGTGTGTGCAGGGCAGGAGATCCACTCGAATGACCTTGATCAATTCCCAGTGGTTCTTTGGGAGGAGGGGGGGGAGGGGGATGATCTTGATTATATGTCGCCTGAGTGTGTAACGTGACACCAGAAGTCTTTATCAGTGACCTTGAGATAAGATTGTTATCTTGCCTAGAACTTTTCTTGATAACCTACTGCTTATCAGTAACAGTGTTATCACAGCATCAGAAGTGATGTCTCACTTGATGTTTACTCATCCCAGAATCAACCCTGTTATCCCACTATCACAAACTTCATTGAAAAGTTTTACAAAATCTGTGTATCCTAGGCAGAGTGGTACTGATAATTCATACTCATTTGCATGCACACTGAGTGAAAGCAGTAAAGTAATAATAGTTTAGGACTGTAGATGTAATTGGATATGAGACTGGGTGATGATATAATTTATTTGTAACATTAAGGGTGTTTATAATACTCATATTTCTTATATGTAAATAACACTAATCTGTACACATTTTTATTATAAGGATAGAGAAGAGATCATGTAGAAAACATATGCCACCCTTTTTATGTGATCAGAGAAAAATTTTACCGCACATTACACATTCCAGTATTGCTGCAATAGGTGACATAGTCTACATACAGTGTTTTTCCTTCACCTGTCTGAAACAGTTTCTCATCATCCTGTTTATTTAGGGGAGATGGAGCAGAATGGAAATGTTAATTTCATTTCAGAGTTATCCTTGTGTGTGTATGTGTACTTCACCCTAGCTCATCAAAGGATAACTCCAAAAGCTAGCAAGTTTCCTTTCTTTCGTGTGTGCCTATCGACAACTCAATACTTCTGCTTTTTGGTGAGTGGCCTTCATTAATCTAAAAGTATTTAGTATGTATTATAAGTTTTGATTTCTGCAAAACATGATGATGGTTGATTTCAACTTGTCTAGAGCTATTAACTTTTGGAAGAGGCAAGACTTCCTAAGCGGAAACAGTCAAAGCAACAGATTACACCCTTGCCAAAGGACTAGAACCAGTTTCTGAAATTACAGAATCAATAAGGACTTCTATATAGCAGTTTTGTTTGCAGTTAAACTATCTGAAGCATTCTCAGATGACTTGCCAGTAAAAGTGTCACTGTAAGAGCTATTAATAACTGCACAGACCTCATTTGAAGCACTGGCAGAGATACAGTGAGAAATGGTCCCTCTTGTACTGACAGCCATAGTCCCCACTTCTCAGCCATGCTGACAACTACAACTTGTCTTTTTCCTTTTACGGGTATAGCTTTTAATAGTTTACTTGATGATGTTGTAACATCCAAGTCATTCGTGATATATATACGTCAAGGGAACACCGAAAAAAAGGCTGGTCCTGGATTTCAGATAAGTTATTGTAAAATCTGTCGACCGTATCTTTATTGAATACTGCATAGTGACTTATACTGGTTGATTCTGTTGTTCTCTATTCTCAATGGGATGAACAATGTTGTTTTCTACAGCAAATGAACATGCTAAACACTGAAGAGACTCCATTGTGAGACCAAAAAATCACTTGTGAAGTTCTTTCTCATGACTAAGAATTTCCAGTTCCATTTCTGCTGAAAATACCTCTTTGAGTTATACAAGTACTTGCTTAGCAGGATCAGATTTAAGATGTCAATGCAAAGTTCCCAGTGGAATTTTAATACACCTCAATGCCTTGGCTATATTTGTTTTCTTGCTAACTTCCATTGCTTGCAACATATAACTTTAGTCTAACTGCCACATTCACTTTTCCTCTCATAATTATGTATCATCTAGAACAAATTAATAATAAGATTGAACATTAATAATACTTTAAATGTTTGGTTCCTAATCATATAAAGCACATAATTTATTGCAATGGACAGGGAAGCCAATGTGGAATACTTTTCACACTGCCCCCATTACTATCTTTCCATACTGTCACAATTACTATCTTTCCATGCTGCCTTCATAACCTATAACTGCAACTAACCATCAGGAATTAAAGCTATGTTTCTTGCTGAAGAAGTTATGATTCAGTCTTTAATTACTTTGAAAAGCATAAACAGCAACAGGATGGGAAAATTATCTCTTTGCCACTGTCAAATCTTAAACTGTTTTTCCCTATACAACAGAATGTTCTGTGTAACTTTGAATAGTAATATATACAATATCTGATCCAAAGTATCTGGACACCTGTCAGTGACTGGGGGCACTTTCAGTGAGGTGTCTCAGTGTTTGTAGGGAATGCTAGCCCATTCTTCCTCAAGTGCTAAAACCAGAGGTGGTAGTGATATTGAATGTTTGGGTATGAAGTGGAGTCAGTCTCCTAACTCAACCCAAAAGTGTTCCATTGGGTTAAGGTCAGAACTCTGGGCAGGCCACTCCATTTTAGGAATATTATTTTCCATAACTGCTGTCTCGCAGATTCTGCTTTATGACAGGGTGCTTTGCCATGCTGGTACAAATAGCCATCACCCCCTGACTGTTACTGACCTGTATGCAGTAAAAAATGATGTAAAATATGTTACTATGCTTCTGCATTTAGTGTATTCTTAAGGACAGTAAGGGGACCACACCCTAATATGAAAAACACCCCCATACCGCAGCACCACCTCCTCCATATTTCACTGTTTGTACTACATATGATGAAAGCTAATGTTACCCAGGCTTTCACCAAACCCTTCCATTGGATTACCACTCCAAATCACTTGTCTCTAATAATCTGCCATCCAGTAGTGTTGCTCTTTACATCACCTCAAGCATCACTTACCAGTGACTACAGACATATGCAGCTACTCGACTACTGTACCCCATTCTTTTTAACTTCCTACAGACAGTCATTGTGCTAGCTGGACAGTTGGTAGCGCTTTGGAACTCATGAAAGATTCCTTCCACTGATTTCATGCAATTTTTACAATTACCCTCTGCAGTGCTCAACAGTCAGTGTCCATCAGCACATGAGGTCTGCCTAGTCTTGGTTTATCTGTTGTTGTTCCTCCGCACTTCCACTTCATGATCACATCAGCAACAATAGCACTGGACAGCTTGAGAAGGAGTTGAATGTTCCTGATGGATTTGTTGTTCAGGAGACATCCAGTAACTAGTCCACATTTGAAGTCACAAAGCTCTCCTGCCCGAAACACTGTGCTGTTACTCCTTCTCTGCTGACAACAGAATACTCCCTGCCTCCTTTTATCATTGTAGGTCTACCTCCCATGATATTTACTCCTCCATTCTGCATTACATGGGAGTATCTGGCTACTTTTGCTCAGACAGCGTGTGCCATCCACATTGTGAAATAAGAAATAATTACTTTCCATATTGCCCAAGATTCCAGTCCTGCCCCACTTTCCCTATAAATATTGTTTTTGCACAACATATGGCCAATTCTATCTGTTGTTATGGAGGAGTAGGTGTAAAGGTCATGCCTGATATTTCTTCTTCCAATGTGTCACCTCACTAGGTGTTTGGATCTGTAACACTTCCTTTATCACCAGCGAAGTATTCATCACTTTTTAGAATGTATTCCATATGTTGGATCTCACCTCCAAGGTGCTGCAGCTTATGTATTTGTCTCTTGCACTAAGAGTATGCTAATCATATCTCTTTTCTGGCTTGAGTTATGATTTGAAAGTTTGTGCAAGTATTGGTCAGTGTGTGTTGGTTTCTAATACACCCTGTTACCTAGGTTCTCAAAGTTTCTTGTAACCAGCACAAAAAGAAAGGATAGCTGTTGATTCTGTGTAATTCCATAGGTTATTTTATGCTGGCGTACAGACTGTTCAAATGTCTTAGGAATTGACTGAGCTGTTCCTCACCAAGGCTCCACATGACAAAGCTGTCATCGACACACCCCTGCCATACCTTAGGTTTACAAGGTGGCATGTCCAGTGCCTGCCTTTCAGTGCTCCACATGAAGAAACTGACAACCACCAGACAAAGTGGACTCCTCATAGCAAAGCTTTCCAGCTGTCTCTAACAGTCACCATTCCACATGAAGTAGATAGGAGGAAGAATGCATGAAACAAAGAAACAAATTAGTGATGCCCTGCAGGACACAGAAGAAATGTACATGAGTGAGAATTTAAGTAGCACTTTGATAAACAAAGGAAAACATCAAAGTTGACAAAGACATCGTTTGATACATGGTTTACTTTCTTCCTTTTCTCTATGAAATTTCACAAGTCCTGTATATATGTATCAGTTTATACCACATATGCTTTAAGTAGAGACACCATGTGGTTTGTCTGTTTTTACATACACTGTGTGATTTTAAGTATCCGGATACCTGGCTGACAATGGTTTACAAGTTTGTAGCCCCCTCCATTGGTAATGTTGGAATTCAGTCTGGTGTTGGCCCACCCTTAGCATTGATGACAGCTTCCACTTTCACAGGCATACACTCAGTTAAGTGCTGGAAGGTTTCTTGGGGAATGGCAGCCCATTCTTCATAGAGTGCTGCACTGAGGAGAGGTATTGATTTCAGTTGGTGAGGTCTGGCATGAAGTTCCAAGACATCCCATAGGTGGTCTATAGGATTCAGGTCAGGACTCTGTGCAAGCCAATCCATTGCAGAGATGTTATTGTCATTCAGCCACTCCACCACAGGCTGTGCATTATGAACAGGTGCTCGATCATGTAGAAAGATGCAATTGCCATCCCCGAATTGCTCTTCAACAGTGGGAAGCAAGAAGGTGCTTAAAACATCAATGTAGGCCTGTGCTGTGGTAGTGCCATGCAAAACAACAAGGGGTGAAATCCCCCTCCATGAAAAACATGACCACACCATAACACCATCACCTCCGAATTTTACTGTTGGTACTACACACGCTGGCAGATGACGTTCACCGGGCAATCGCCATACCCACAGCCTGCCATTGGATCGCCACACTGTGTACCATGATTCATCACTCCACACAATGTTTTTCCACTGTTGAGTCATCCAATGTTTACGCTTGTTAAACCAAGCAAGGCGTATTTTGGCATTTACTGGATTGATGTGTGGCTTATGAGCAGCAACTTGACCATGGAATCCAAGTTTTCTCACCTCCCACCTGACTGTCATAGTACTTGCAGTGGATCCTGATGCACTTTGGAATTCCTAAGTGATGGTCTGGATAGATGTCAACCTATTACACATTATGACCCTCTTCAACTGTCAGCGGTCTCTGTCAGTCAGCAGCAAGGTCAACCTGTATGCTTTTATGCTGTACATGTACCTTAACATTTCCACTTCACTATCACGTTGGAAACAATGGACCTAGGGATGTTTAGGAGTGTGGAAATCTCACATAGAGACATATGACATGAGTGACTCCCAATCACCTGACCACATTCGAAGTCCATCAGTTCCACGGAGCATCCCATTCTGCACTCTCACTATGGGTAGTGACTACTGAGGTTGCTGATATGGAGTACCTGGCCGTAGGTGGCAGCACAATGATCCTAATATGAAAAACATATGTTTTTGGTGGTGTCTGGATACTTTTGATCACATAGTGTAGATGGGTCTGGAGGTCTTACAATTGGTCTTCATGGTACACCATTTTTGTTGATTTATGGTGACCTGTACTCTTGAGATGGCAGGGCTTCTGCATTGCAAAGGGTTCCTCTGTGAGTCTGCCAAGGGAAAAGATATACTGATTAACCAATGCATATTCCATATAAAATACACTGTGTAGGATCCATGTTTAGCTTTTGGTATGTCACTGGATCTAGTTAATCATGTATCTTCTGCTCATGATCATCTGTCTTCTTTATGACTGTTACATCTCCCTTGTTGGCAGACATAACCAAGAGCACTCATATACAGGGGGAAAGGGGGAGGGGGCACAGTCCCCCTCCCCACAGTTCTCAGGGAAATATGTTTTTCTTTTAAGAAAAGTGATTTAAAAGTTGGTGTTATGCAGGTTTTTAACACCATCAGAACTGTAACTTTCTTATGGCTGCTTACAAATCGCCATTGATCTTCCACAATATTGAAAGTGCTTCATACCCCCAGGTCGAGCCCCCTCCCTAACAAACTATCATACGGGTGCCCTTGGACAGAACTAATATGCTCTTGATAGCTTTAAGGCTCTTGATAGCTTCTAGCTCTTGTCTTTTCAGGTTCCAAGCTGGTGATTTAGATTGAGGCATTATCCTGGCAGTTCGGTGCCTACTTCATTGGTTTTTTCACAAATAGGATAGAATGGCTGTTTCAGCAATGATATCCTCCATGGGTAAAGTTCTTTGGGTTTAGTTCCTATAGCCTGCATTTTGCCAAAAATTTACTTTAATTCATGGCAAATTAATTTTTCCATGCAACAAAGAAACTCTCTCACGTAAGGCATTACTATCAATCTATTTTGCCCTGAAAATAATCAACATCGATGATTCCAATAGAAATATGGAAATACTGAGTTAGTCTGTGAGAAATTCAAAACTAAGAAATGTCCACTCATTAACTGAGGACTTTCACAGCCCCTCTGTCTTGTGGGAAAATCTACATACTAAGTCTAGGATTAGGCAAATCCTAATCAGCAGCTGGACCTCTATTTCCCATTGAGGATCTAAATGAGTATATCGCCAAGCTTACACATCTACTTGACCAATGTTCAAGGAGGCAAACCATGGATCCCCATAATGCATCAGTGGATGGTACTGTAGAATTTTTTTTTGACCCCCCCCCCCCCCCCCCCCAGCCGGTAAGCCTTAACACGGTTAGGAAGTCAATTGCACAAATTCATTTGGCAGCTTCAGGACTCAACAATATTGCAATAAAAATGATCAAATTCCCTGTTGATCCACTACTGTCCATAACAATCATTTTTAACCATTCTCTGACCTCCAGCATCTTCCCAATAGCCTGAAAGCAGGGACACATGAAACCTCTACCCAAAAAGAATTTGCCACAGAACTCTCTGACTACAGGACCATTCACATTCTACCAGCATTATCTAAGGCTCTAGAATACATATTTCATGATCAGCTTATAAATTACATAACATCATATAAATCCAGAAATATCACAGCTCTTATATCACTGCTCTTATAAAAGTGACTGATGAATTGAAACAAGCTATGAGCAAACAAGAGATGACTATTTCATGCTTCTGGGTTTCAGCAAAGCTTTTGACACTCTTGACATTGATTTTCCATTAGCTAAACTCAACAGTCAAAACTTTTCTTTAGGTGGTGTACATTGCTTCCACTCATAACTTACATCCTACCAACAGTGTGTATTGCTCAGAACAAAGAGGTCACAATGTAGGGATTTAGCGTCAGCAATCCCACAAGGATAAGCATTGGGGTCATTACTTTTATGAATTTAAAAAATAAATACAGATTAAAAAGAAATTATCCAAATGAGACAAAAATTGGTAGATTGGATGATTTATTCAAAGGAAAGTGCAAGTCAATAAAGCATTGTTCCACCTCTGGCCCTTATGCAAGCATTTCAGAGAATCTCTTCCACCTTTAAATCTAAACACCATGGAAATAATCTGTTCTTCTTCTGCAGGGAACTTGGAGGAAATTGTGGACTATCACTTAGGCTAGACTGAACACACATCTGGAGTCTGTAAGAAGGTATCACTTCACTCACTACAGAAATGTAAAAAAGTATTTGCTCTTGAGCTTAAAAATAAATTCATAGTTATATCACTCCCAATCCCTGATCATGATGATCCTATTCTCCAAGAACTTTCACATGAGAGCACATGCCATCTGGAACTGGCAATTAATGTTTGTGTGTGACACATATGTGATATATGCTATTTCAAACAAATCAGTCTGGCATATGAACAATTACCACGTCTACATGCCAATAAGCACAGAGGTTGTCATCCCGTGTGTTTGCTCTATTGTTTTCTCAATCGTTGTATTCCTTCTCATTTATCTTCAACCCTTACACTACTACCTGAACAACACAGCAGAAATACTCATTCTCAACAAAGTCAAATCCTCTCTTCACCACTAAACATCACTGCCATCTTTTCTAAATTGTTTTCTGTATCAAGAATCTGACTTTGGAACAACCTCCCTCAGAATATTATAGAAATTAAAATCCTTGCAAACTTCAAAAGAATTCTCATGTCCCAGTTTCTATTGCAATAGATATCTCTGCCATATAGTTGTCTGAGCTCACTCTTGTCAACCCTCCCTCCCCCTTCACCTTTCTCTCCCCTTATCTACAGAGTTATCTACTGAAATTCTTTTCATTCCTGACAGCCACTGTCACTTCCATTTCAATCTTTTCATCTTTCATTATCCCTTTCACTTCTAATACAGAACAAGGTTTAAAAAGTGCTAGACTAACCAATTTCATTCTTAATTCCTTCATTATTACATTAGTATTATTAGTGTTGCCAATACTATTATTATTATTATTATTATTGCCAATTATTACTTTTTATTAATAACACAAATTATTATTATTGAGTTTGTTATGTAATAACTGATCCATATCATTCTTAAGTCCTTCATTATTTTATCATTATTATTAGAGTTACTATTATGTTTACTGCTAGTTATTGTTTTAATAATGCAAATTATTATTATTGTCATTGTTATGTAGTATTTTTTGTATGCGTTGTTCCTGGCCCTTTTCATCATTGCAATTTAGCTTTTGTCAAATTTGCCTTTCACACTGTTGTAAAATTGTTTGAATGATCACTTTCCACCTGAAATGTAAACCATTACACAAA